>NC_092047.1:118193198-119661948 GCF_003086295.3 Arachis hypogaea | reverse complement strand
TAAAAATGAAAACAAATTAATAGTCATCTCATCACAATGCAACAATGCCATGAATGAATAAATAAATAAAAAAGTACTAACTTTTGAGGTCTTCATGTCTTCATGAACAGGCAAAACTTTCCTGTTTAACTTAGAAGCTTGGTTTCTCTTTTGTTCCTTAAGCAGTTTCAATTCTTCTTCAATAGCTTGGACTTTTTTCTGGAGCTCAACTTTTTCCTGCTCTAGCAACTGTAAGGTTTGTTGATGCTGCCTGTTTATTCTTTTGACTTGGCTGAGCTCAGATTCCTGAACACATCTCATTTCTTCTCTAACCTTCAAGTCACTCTCCAACTGCATAAGCCTTTCTTCAAGTGATGATCTAGTTCTCTTGCAGTCCTCCAATTCAGAGACAACCTTCTCCAAGGTAGAGATCTTTATTTCAAATGACGCCTTTTCTGCCTCCAAATCTTTGCATACTTCAGAAGCTAGGCTCAGTGAGGTTTCCAATCTCTTTTTCTCAGAATTGGCAGAGTTGAGCTCATTCCTGAGAGCCACAATTTCATTCTCAAATTGACTTGTCTGCTGCAACTGTAACTTTAGATTTCCAGACTCATCCATGAATTTTTGCCTTTCATATTGAGTGACTGTAAGTTTTAACTCAAGGGCATTTATAGTGCTTTTGAGTTTTAGCTCTCTTGATTTGGAATCCTCCACCACCTTCAACAGTTTTTCATGTTCATTCATCAGCATTTGCTTTTCCATTTTCAGATCAACAAGTTCAGTTGTTAGGTCTTTCAGCTTTTGTTCATATTCAGTATGCATCCCATTAACTTCGGTCTTGGACAAACTCAGTTTAGATTGAACTTCTTCAAAAGCAGATTCCAGTTTAGCTTTATCAGTACGTAAAGTGGATACTTCAAGCAAAGCTTTGGAAGCTATCAATTCTTTTTCATCATAGGTTGCTGCAAGTTTCATGCTGAGGTTCTCAATTTCCTTTTCAAGGCTCTGGATTTTTACCATCTTCTCCGTTTGCATCTGATTCAACAAGCTTTGACCCTGCTCCATATGTTTTCTATTTTCATCAATAAAGCCATCTAACTCCAACGCAAGATGCTTCTCTTTTGATGCAATATCTTCCTGGATTGAAGAAAATTTCTTTTCTAAGATTACCACTTTTCCACAGATATCAGCAAATCTTCGTTCTGATTCCTGCAACCTTACTCCCAAGAGGGAACAATACTGTTCCCTTTGTTTAGAATCTTCCTTTGAATAATCCATCTCAGACTTCATCTTTAACATCTCCTCCCGAAGCCTCGCAGCTTGAGACTTAGAGCTCTCTAGTTCTGATAAGTAAGACTCCTTTTCATTAGTCAAATCTCCAAGATGAGCTTCCAATACAGATATTTGCCTTAACAACTGTTCATTTTCTTGTTCTATCTCTGATATGTGGAGCTCCAGTTTATGTTTTCCTTCTTCCAACTCCAACGACTTTCTTGTAAGTGTTTCACTGGCAGAAACATGGGACTCTATATTCTTGTTGAGAGTTGCAGAATCATTTTGTAAATGATATAAGAATTTAGAGTCCGTATCACTTTCTTTTGTAAAGATCTCCATTTGTTCCTGAAGTTGAAAATTTTCTCGCTCAAGATCATTGATCTTGCCTTCTAACTCAGTCAGGTGCTTCTGCAGAACCCCAATTTCTTTTTCTTTAGAAGATAAGGTAGCCTCAAGATTTGCTATTTCGGATGTTTTATTGATCACTTCCATATTCAGATCCGATATTCTGACTTCTGGATCAAGTTTCAAAGCCTCAACCTCTTTAGTCGGAACATTATCATCAACACTAATATTCTTGGTGTGTTTCCCCTGGAGCATGTTTTCTGAAGGGAAGATTCGAAATAAGTTGTTTTCAGACTCAAAGCTAGCAAAAGATCGATCTTTGAGACCTCCGTCTTTAGGATTTTTCTTTGCTTCTTTAAGCTTGAATAAAAGCTCCAGATTCTCTTCTGTCAGTTCATTGCAGTCCATCTCAAGTTCTTGAACTTTCTCTTTCAGTAATTCGATTTCTCGCATAAGATCTGCTTCCTCGATATGTCTGGACACAGTCTCTGAATAATTGCTTTCTGGAAGAGATTCAGACAGCTTTGCTTTCAAACATAGAATTTCTTCCTCTTTAGCAGATAATTTGCTTTCATATTCCATTTCAACATCTGAAAGGGTTTTGTCATTTGGACTCTTCTGATGCGCAGTGTCATGCATTTTGTCCTCCAATGACTGTTCCAGCTCTTGCACTTTAATCAGCAGATTTTTCTTTGATTTCTCCAACTGTTCTAGCTGGTTTGTTAAGCTCTTATTTTCTTCTATATTTAATTGGAAAGATCTCTCCATTTCACTGAATCTTGAGGGCAATGATAAAAGGTTGTCAGTCTCAACTTTCCGCTGTTGTAGGGTCTCTTCCAGCTCCTGGAGAAGAGAAACAAGCTCAGCATTTGCTTCTTGACTCCTCTTAAGTTGCAAAGACAAATCGGCATTGGATTCTCTCTGAAACTTCAATTCATCTTTTAGTGCCTTTTCAATGTCTGGAATGTCACCTTGAGATATTGAACCTTCCAATGCTGTGTGTCTCAGTATTGGATCCTCCAACAACAATTTCAAATCTTCAACTTCTTTTTTCAAACTGTCACGATCTACATTTGCTGTCGAAAGGTCCATTTCCAGACCTGCCAGTTTTTTGGACTGATCTGAGAATTCTCTCCTCAACATATCCAAATCACCCATTAGCTTCCTGGCATTCATCTCCCACATCTTTGCTTGAGCTCGTAGCTCTTCACTTGTGTCTTCTGCACCTTCTGGACGATTATTAGACAAATTAGTCATCTTAGAAGATGGTGTGCTGCACTCTTGCACACTTAGGGAACTAAATGCTGAATGATTTGATGGAGATGAGTTATTAGCATGATAATCATTATTAGAGGCACTTTTCCGGGAACTGTTTGAGTCATGTCTCCCAGCCTGGATCTGTCCATCATTGCTTTTTGGGGATATGTTCCCCCTTCCTGTGGATCCCTCAGCTGAGGTATAGCTGCAATTTGATACAGATTCAGAGAAACTTGTTGCCTGCAATCAAAGGCAACATGTTAATAGTATCATGATAATAAAGAAATACATATCAACAGTAAAATGCTAAACGACAGAGCTATCTAGTCGAAAGCTAATTTGAATAATTGATTGCAGATTTGAATAGGCATATGAATAGAGTGATTATTTATGAGTATGTAAGCATAGGCAGAAATCCATTATCATTTGCACAGTAGAATAGATCTGGTAAATTGGAAAAGAGATTGTAATTTACCCTAGTCTCAACTTCTCCTGGGGATAAGGTAGATTCCAAATCTTCAAGAGAGGAAGATCCAACACTATGTACATATGAACAATCAGAGCCATTTGACTTAATAGCCACATCATGCTTATTTTCATTCATGGCCTTCGAATGGGAATCTGTCTCACTAGACTCTCTATCCCTGAAAAGGTGTAGGAACTAGACGATTACTAGAACAATAGATGAAATGAAAGAAAAGACCACCCCTCTCCAGTACAAACCTGGTTTTTGTTCTTGGTGTAAGGCACTGCACAGTTACCTGCAAAATACATAATCACTGAATTCCCAACTCCGTTCAAACATGAATAACATATTGTAATTGTTGCAATTTTGTTTATAAGAGACCATAGGTTGCCTCTATATCAGAGAGTAAAATCACAGTGAATACCGCTTGAATGAACATTACCCAAAGAAAACAAGTTGTCGATTAACAAGAGTAATTGGAATTAATAAGATACATTCAATACTCAGCAATATATTCCAGATTTACAATGTTACTTTTCCCCCAAATTTGGCTACAAATAAATCCCAACGTAACCAACCACAGTAACACATAACCATCCAGGTATCTGCACTCAATAAAAGTAAGACAAGTTTATTTGTATAACTCACATGTAAAACTGTCCCATGGTTGCACTTACTCAGCTTGAGTGAAAGTGGAGATTCAGCATTTGAACTCACATAACTTGCCAGATTAACAGTGGCCTCTCCAAGGATACTAGACCTTGATGATCCCTGTTAAGCCATATCATAATTCAAACAAACTTCTAACTGATAAAGAAACATCTTAACTACAAAGTAGAATATACACAATAGGAAAAGCAAACAGAAATAGTATCAGCACCATGGCAACAATAAGCTTGAGGAGACATTCATCAATCTCCTTGGAAGAATTATCTCCCGGAAACAATACAAATTCTGAAAAAGAATCTGACCACTGACAACTCCCATTTCGCACCAGCACTTTGCTTGACTTTGCAATAGCTTTACCACTTTCTACCGAAACAACAGAAACAAAGAGCTTCTCCCATCCCTTGGGTACCTACAAACAAGAGAATCAACATTTGTTATTATTAACAGAACCATCTATTTCCTTTATTTCCCCGCACACTGAATTATTACGGAAAACAATTCCGAAATCAACATACAACTTTTTTAGCAGCAAAATTTGGATAAAAAGGGTATAATTTTGGTGATTTAATCATTTTCCCCCATGATTACAGCTACTTTAGAACTTAAAGATAAGTCATCTTTGCTTACTTTTAACACGTCACTGTAGTCACTCAATATTATGATTTGTCCCACTACTTAGTATTAAATTATTAATAATGTGAACAAAAATATGTATGAACACTTGTTATTCATATCAAACCAACAACACGATCCGCTACTTGCATTTGATAAAACATTCAAGTCTCGAGGATTCTATATTATAGCTCAACAGAACAACTCCACTTTAGTTCACCTTAATTAATTATCATCCATTTCCAAAATACTAAACTTCTTCACATAATAAATTTCATCTTCTTTGACAAAATTCAACAAATAAAACACTAGTTTTCGCTGTTTCTAAATTACAACAGTAGGATCTACGATTCCGAGGCTTGCATTGCAAATTCCGCACCAAATGCATAATCAGTTCATCACCGCGGATCAACAATTGCGAACATACGAAGCGTATTAAGCTAACGTGAAAAAAAAATTAAAAAAAAAAAAAAACAGAACTCTACTTCACACACTATTGCATTAGCATTTATCAACGTAAATGGAAGAACAAGGGAAAAATAAAAATTAAATTAAACTAAATTAAATTACCTGAAGAGCCTTAAAATGAGAGAATCTGAACTCGAATCTTGTATCAGCTGCAGATTTCGAAGAAGCCTTGTTCTTACTCAAGCGAAACATTCTCTCGTCTCTCTTCTGAATCACACTCAGTCACTGACTCACATAGACGTTCATAATTGGTAACTGGTAAGGTTTCATGTGATTAATCGTAATGATGGATGATGATTACGATTGCTCTGTGCATCTGCAACCACCAGAGTCACCACCAACTGAAGAGAGAGAGAATGTTGGTGTTAGTTAGCTGAATTGTCATTGTAGCCAAGGTTGTTATTTTATTGTTACTTTCAAACGCATTGCATTGTTATTGTTAAATGCTATGCTATGCGCTTTGTTATTTGCGTTAGAGAAAGAAAAGAGAGAAGACGAAGAAAGAGGTCAATACTCTCGTACACTAGTCTTTATGTAAAATTAATAATTAAAAGATATAATTTAATTAAATATGTCAAATTATCTTAAGATTAAGAATATAATTTTGTTATAATTTTTGTCAACTCTTATTTATAATTGTATTTAATGAATGTTTTTATAGAGGTGTTTAATAAAATATCTTTTTTATAACTATATTTAATAAATATATTTTTATAAATATATTTTTTAAATATATCTCTTTATATATGTGTTCAAAATATATAATTTAATTATTATTAATAATAAATTGATAGATAATATATTAGTATTCTATATTTTCTTAAGAATAATGAGTCATATATTTGTCTTTGTAATTTTGATTTCTCTTGCTCTGTATTTATGTGTGTATTACTATAACTGTATATATGCATGCTTCATTATTATCATTATGTTGTTACATATGTTATAAATTAAAAGAAACAGCTTTCATCACAGCACAAACTCCTCCTCCTTCTTTCTTTTCCCTCTTTTTTCTTGCCTTTTTTTTTAGTAAAAAATGTGTAACTAAAAATTGAGTAGAGGTCATTTTTCAGGAATGATTTTGTTATTTTGAACATTGATACTGTCATTTTTTATGTAGTTTTTTAAATTATCAATTATTTTTGTTATTTTTTAAATGACATACAATAAAAAATGGTATTATCAATTAAAAAATGACAAAATTATTCTCTTATTTTTTAATCAAATATTGAAAATTTAATCTTTATTTTGAAAATAAAAAAATTTAAACTCTTATATTATTTATTCTACTCATCAATATATTTACAAACTAAAAAAGAATAAACATACTACATATATACAAAAAATCATTCTCTCTTATAAAAGATATTTTAAAATATAAAATATATATTAAAAATAAATTAAACAATATATATATATATATATATATATATATTGATTTAATAATCAATTTTTTGTGTACATAAAACTTTTTATAAAAAATATATTATTGTAAATGCCACAATCATAGACTAAAACATAAGTAAATGAACTAGGAGAGACTTAATATATATATATATATATATATATATATATATATATATATATATATATTAAATAAATTTAAACAAAAATATCTTTAATAAAAAATATTTGTAATTAAAAAAAAAAAAGACTTACGGGATTTGTTATGCTGACATGTCATGAAGTAGTTGGCCTAGAACCTAAAAGGTTACAATATATTAAGAAAAAGATTTTCCATGTGCAGGAGGTTGCAACTCACAGCAACCAACAAAGTAAAAAACAACATTATCATTCAAATTAAGCGACTTTATCAATACAAGAATATTGGTTGATGCACTAAGCAATGTGACTCTTAGGGTATGTAAATATGTCAAAATCACAAAACTTAGTTATTACTTATTTTATACATTTCATATGTATAAATTAAAATATATATATCTTATTTTACATGTAGTATATATCAAAGAAATTGATAAGGAAAAACATTAATTATTAACTTTTTAAACTTTATCCTCCATATAGTAATAAATCAGAAAAGATATATATTATTAGTAAAATAAATTATTAACCTAAGATGTTGAAAACATACAAATATGAAACAGCCTGTGCCCAAAGTATAAAACAAAAATGGTATAATTAAATGAAGAAAGACACCTAGCCTTGAACTCATCGCAATTTCCATTGTGAAATCTATGGAAACTGGGAATAATTTGATACATAAACATTCTTCAGAAACAACTAACTATTCTACTGCTGAATCCTAAGAACGGATATGAATGTTCAAATTTTTGGACATTGTATATATATGTACTCAATTTTTGTCTTCTTGCCATTACATTGCTTAACATTGACGACGTTTTTCTGGCTATGATTTTACAATAATAAGAAATTAAATACAAAAAGTAACAAATGAAAATGTTTTGCTAACGAGCTATAATTCAAATGATATAGTCTTGTTATACTCACCTCAAATTCATGGGTTCGAGTTTCACTTCTGAAAAAAAAATTGATTATTTAAGGTTGTTATATATATTCTTAAAATCTTCATTTATGTAGTATTTTAACTGGCCACTCAGATAAAGACGCCTAAAACGTCTTTTTTTAAAGACGTTTTTCAGTAATTAAAATTTAATATATATAATTGATTAAATCATATTATTTTTGTCAAAATTAAGCTAGACAAATTGATTTAACCGAAAAAATGGTGAATTAAATCTTGAACTGGTCTAAATTAATATTATTTTTTTTTATAAAAAATGACTACAATACCCTTATTATAGAGAATGATTAATATATATATATATATATTAAAAGTTCTAAATTCTAATCCTACGATAGAAAAATAAAGGATTAAAATTTAGAATTCTCAAAATTAATATATATAATAGAAGTTTTTAGTTATTTTTTATAAAAAATAATATTAATTTAGACCAATTTAATATTTGATTCACTTTTTTCGTTCAAATCAATGTCTAACCTAATTTTGATAAAAATAACACAATTTAAATAATTATATGTATTAAATTTTAATAATTAAAAAATATCTTTATAAAAAAACGTTTTCAGCGTTTTTATCTAAATAGCTTCAAATATTTTATGGAATTTACATTATTGGGGTCCAAAAGTTTGGTCGTGGTACTTACTAGTTTACTAGCCACCAGTCAACAACTCTCCCCAAATGTCAACCATAGAGAAAATGGATTCTCCTAACTCTTTAAATTAAACTATAGTACAATTCATGATTCTTTTGAAAACTCATCATCAAATACTCATAAATATATTTAGAAGTGTTTTAATAATAATTTTTTTGAGGAGGAATAAAAAAAATGTTAATTCTATCGATGAGTATTAAAATATTTCCTAATAAACAAGAGATACATGCACAAAATAACGTTAAACCAAAGGCAAGGGATTAAGACTAAACCATCACAACTTGCAAATAAAGGATGATGAGTAAAAAGAAAACAAAACAAGTTGATATGCTTCCACCTAAAGAAAACTATAATTCGGATCTAACACGTAGTAATTTTATTGAATATTTTAATAATAAGTTAATAATGACTTCCTTCAATTGAAGAAAGTGTTTTATGATTATATAATGATTTAAGTTGTAGAAATTTTGTTAGCTTTCAAATTATTATTTTAATGAAGGGTCTTGCTTAAAAACCAACTTTATTTTAATTAATAATAATTAACCAATAAAATAATAGATAGAAAAGTTAAGAAAAAATAATAAATGATTATTAACTGAAAAATATTAATTTTCAATTTTTTCTTTAACGAATGATAACTAGCTAGGCCATTCATAGAACTACAACTTTTAACTAATTTTTTTGTTTATGAAAGATTAAGAAAAAAAATAGAAATAGAAATATGAATTTTTTTTTCCCCTTCTTTAATCATTACATGTATTACCTATGATTTAGACTTCCCAACTTTATTAATTGAAAATGTTTTATGTAATTCCAGCTACTCTAGTTCACCATCATTTTCCCTTGATGAAAAATAAAACATGGACTTGAACATCCAATGAAGTCCACCACCACACACATGCATAAAATTCACAGATCAATTTGAGTCATAATTTACACAGCAAATCCAATAAAGTGTTTTTGCAAGTTTTAAATCTGACATTATAAAAAATTATGACCGGTCATGACATAAAGTGACGGTTTTTTTATAATAAAAAATAAATTAAATTTTATCACTTTATATAAACTTTAAATTGAATTGAAATTAAATATTAAAATGACAAATTTTATATTTAATCTCAAATTATTATTTATAATATATATACAATTGTACAAATATTAATGTGATATTTTGTAGAATATAAAACAAACTAAAATTAAAATGAAATTTAATATTGGAGATTCTCTTAGTATAATAAACAAATTTAATTAACATGTGTTTTAATAATGGATTATTATTAATAGAAAATTTTAAATATTTTATTTTAATAAATACATAACTATATTAGAAATTTAAATTTTGCGAAAATGGCACTCAATATATTGGATTCTAAATAATATTTTTTTTATCCCTCTTTTACAAGAATTAAATAAAATACATTTTATTTCATTTGACAAAAATAATCTTCCATAATGACTAATTAGTAATAATTATTTAGTTTTCAAATAATAATAATAAATATGTATTCTTATTATCGTAAGAAATTTTATTTTTTAATATGTTATAACATAAAACAAAATATTTTAATTAACTTGTTACAAACGATATTCAATTTAAATTTTTGTATGTATGATTAATGAAAAAACATTAAAAATAAATAAAATTTGTTACTTTAAGAATAAATATATATTTCATGTTATTATTAATTACTATTATTATATAATATAAAATATTCTAACTTGTTCTAAAAATACTTAATTTGTTTTTTTTATATATTTCATGATTAATGATAAAATATTAAAAATAACTAAAAAATATATTTATATACTATTAATACTATTACAATAATATTAATGATAAGATGAAATATGTATTTATTATTAATGTTTAAGAGTTTTATTTATTTATAATTTTTTATTATAATCATAAAATATATAAAAAAAAGTAAATTTAATATTTTGGTAACAAGGCAAAATATTAAAAAATATCATTTATTACAATAGTATATATATATATATATATATATATATATATATATATATATATATATATATATATATATAATTATTGAAGAGTATTTTAATCAAATAGGGTAAAGTTTATATATTTAACTCTTATAGAGGAAGAAAGTGTATATTTTAAAATAGAGACATAGGAAGTATCATTTAAGTTTGATTTGATAAAACTTTTAAAAAAAAGTACTTCTACTTTTGGTGTTTGATAAATAAAAAAATGTGTTTATACTTGTTTAAAATTAAGAATGCTTTTGAAGCACATAAAGTAAAAAAAATTAAAATTAGTTTGTATTTATTAAAATTAAAAATATATAATATAATTTTATATATTAATAAATATCTAATTTTATTTTTATATTTGTATTTATTTATGGTCTATTTGAATTTTAAAAAATATTTTATCAAATACAATTGTTGCTGTTTATATTTATTGAAAGTCATTTTTAGTTTAACTAGTGTTAGTATGCTTAGCGTCAGAATATAATTTGTTGTAGAATTAGAATTATTGATTATTGATAATTGACTCACTGAAATATAAAAAAGAATCATAATAATAATAATTACTAAAAATATATGAATTAGAATTTTAGAATTATTGATAAAATTTTAATATAAATAATTATTAAATATTAATTTATGTATGATTCATTACATAATACTTTCTTAAAAAATAGTTGAAAAGAAAAACGTATACAAACAGTTATCAGAACAATATGTTAGTATACTTAATGTCAGAATACAACCCGTTATAAAATAATATAATAATAATTTATTAAATATAGATGCTATAATTTTTTTAAGTTATATTTCAAAACCATCTTTGATAAAGTATTTTCGGGAAGTAAAAGCTTATCAAGAGCATTAATATTTAATGGTGGTCAAGAGCATTAATTTCAATTAATAACCTTAGTGATTAAGAAAATAGTAAAAAGTTAGCAATTCATGGCTATATAGAGGGTTGCCATATAAAGGGTTGGTATGTAATGAGTTTTGTTGTTATATTTCCCATAAAATATATAGAGTCTGGTATGAATTTCAGGTTGGACGGCAAGGTTGCAATTGTGACCGGAGGAGCAAGTGGAATAGGAGCAGAAACAGCGAGGGTATTTGTGGAAAACGGTGCATTTGTAGTTATAGCAGATGTTAACGATGAACTGGGACATCAAGTAGCAAGTTTCATTGGCGTAGACAAGGTTAGTTACCGTCACTGCGACGTTAGAGACGAGAAACAAGTTGAAAAAACCGTTACTTTTGCCGTTAACAAATACGGAAGCTTGGACATCATGTTTAGCAACGCTGGAGTTGCTGGCGCTCTTTCCAGCATTCTTGATTTGGATTTGAAGGACTTTGACAACACACTAGCCGTGCATCTTCATGGAGCGGCCGCATGCATTAAACACGCGGCACGTGTCATGGTCGAAACAAAGACACGTGGCTCCATAATTTGCACGGCTAGCGTGGCTGCTATGGTTAGTAGCAATGCGGCTAGTCATGGATATACCACAGCCAAACATGGTCTTGTGGGTCTTGTGCGTTCGGCATGTGGTGAGCTTGGAGCTCATGGAATTAGGGTTAATTCGATTTCGCCTTATGTTGTGGCCACGCCTTTGGCGTGTAGAGAGCTTGGTATGGAGGCAAGTGAACTTGAAAGTGCTGGTGCTGTTGGTGCCAATTTGAAGGGGATTGTGTTGAAGCCAATTCATGTTGCTCAAACAGCTTTGTTTCTTGCTTCTCATCAATCTGCTTATATTAGTGGCCATAACTTAGTTGTTGATGGCGGTTTCTTAGCCCGCCGGTAATCTGGCGCGAGCGCCACTCTCAAAAAATAAAGGGTTTAACTATCCTGTGTCTTAAGAGCACATTTTAAAAGTATAATAATAAACTTTTTTTAAGTTTTCGATGTATTTAGTGCGTTTGAAAATGTAAAAAAGGTTCTCTTTTCAATAACTAAGAAATTAATTAAAATGAAGCAAATAAAAAGAGTACTTTTTTCACTTTTCAATTCAGTTTCTTTACAGCATTTAGAAATTATAATGAATGATTGAATTGTTGAAAAGAATTTCTATTGAATACATATTTGCTAGATATTTAGCATGTGCCTTTGTGCTAATCATCTAGGGGGGAAAATGAGGGGGAAAAAGAAACATCATAGGAGTATAATATGATGATTATTATTATTATTAAACAATTTCGTTAATTAAGAAATAGTTAATGTTAACCTTGTCTACCGTTTGCTCAGTTTCATGTACAAACCCTGCAGAAACAAAAAGAATATGTGTTTGGTTGTTAAGAAAATACTGGTATCAAAAACGGTTTTCAGCTATTAACTTTATATGAAGACAACTACATATGATTCTTTACCTTATTTTAAAGAATGTATGCATAGCGAGATTGTAATTAAAACCTTACATTTGTTGTATGTATTGTTGCTCCTGTGGTCATACTGATATTCTGATCAGGAACCAGCTCAAAGTTCATGTTCTGTAGAAAGATTGTAAGGGCAACTATGGCTTCCAATAATGCGAACTGGTCGCCGACGCATTTGCGAGGGCCTCCGCTGAATGGAATGAATCTGTCATATGTTTCGAGTCAAAGTCTAAGCTAGCGTGCACAACAAGTAACAGATGTAGCAAAAAGTGACAGTGACTGATAAAAAGAATTACTATTGTTGTTGCAATGATATGATGCAAACCTGAAATCCGTGTTCGTCTCATTCGGCACCGGCCCATCCATGTCGAATCGTTCTGGCAAAAACTCTTCAGCCCTGTCCCAAACCTTGCAAAATCATTTGTGGAATAGATCAAAATGGTGAATTTGAAAGTAGGCAAAAGCACTTGATTATGCAACACAGTGCATTAAGATTTAGGTAAAAACTCACATGTGACTATTTTCATGTGAAGTTGACAGTTGAAAACCGTTAGATGACAATTTAGTCAAACTTGTCAAATCATCTAACAGCTCTCAACTATCAACTTCACATAAAGACAACTACATGTGAGTTTTCACCTTTAAGATTAACATGTAGCAAAGTGAAAATGAAAGAAGAAAAAGAATATACCTCAGAAGAATGATGTATATTGTATACAGAAATCATAATATCTTGACCAGCATTGACTTTGTAAGAACCAGGAAGTTCATCAGGAACTTGAGCTCTTCTTATCAACACCTTCAGGATGAAAATTAGCTATATATTTATTCACAATTTTAGCCATCAATTTTCAATGTTATCAACCCAAGTTATTACAAAATCATTCTGAGAAGCATAGGAACCTACTGGAGGATGTGGATAGAGACGGAGTGACTCGATGATGCAGCGTGTCAAGAACTTAAGATCTTTAATATCTTCATAGGCGGGACGTCTTCCCTGTAAAACTCTGTCTACCTCTTCTTGTGCTTTTGCCAATGCAGAAGAATCCTGCGCAAAATGGAGGTCGGGGGACGAAAAACCATGGTGAAACTCTTATTTTTTCACTCAATGCTAGTAATCATATGGAAAAAGATTCTCTAAAGTGAGGAGAATTGTAAAGTAATAAAGTAAGGTTAATCACTATTGAATTTGTAACTTCTATCATGTGAGAGTCCTACCATCTTAATTCAAGGGTGATTAGACTTTCACTTTCTCACTTTAGCAACTTCCTCGCTTTAGAGGAGGTTGATCCATAATGATATGTCAAAATACATAAATAGAGACACAAAATATATGCAGCGAGCAACTCATTGATGCTGAGGTGAAATTGGAGGGAGGCTTACTAATCAATTCATAAAGTCGATTGCGAAAAAACGGAAATCTTATCTTCAAGAAAGAAGAAAAGGAGCAAAGAAAAGCAAATTTGTACCTTACTTAGAAGATAAAGGGTCCAGGTTAACACTGAACCAGTGGTCTCATGGCCAGCAACTAATAGTGACAAAAGATCATCCCGTAATTGCACACTCGAAACCTGCAACATAAGAACCATCAAGAAAAATAATCAACATAGAAAAGCTCTTCATACCAGAAAACAATTTTAAGATACAATTTACTTAGCTAAGCTATGATCAATCAATATCTCAGTTTATGTAATTTAGCATTAAGTAAATGAACCTCTTCTCTGCTGGCAAGCAAGAACCGGAGAATACTAGGATCGGTGTCATTCACATATTCTTCATCATCAATTCTTTCTCCCTCAGCTTCTACGATTTCTTTACACTTTTTAATAAGATCTTCGACTGTCGTCCTGATAATACTAACGGCCTTTTCAGCCTTTATTTGTCTGGGGATAATCTTGCAAAGAAAGTTAATCTGCAACAAAATAAGAAGAATGAAAAGTGGCATAACCAATACAGAAAGAAAACTCTCATCATGGATTGGCGAAATGAGAAAGAACTTGCCTTCCAATATGGCAAAAGATCAGTGGACCGAGCCTCTGCCTCTTTCAATGCAGTGTAAACAGCTTCGATAACAGGACTATCGGAATTCAGCGAATCGAAATTGTAGTTGAATACAGATAAACCGATAACATCAAGAGTCAACTGCGAAAACTTGTCCTCCATGTTAACTGCAGTTCCATTGAGTGCATCAGGTTGTAGCTTCTCCACTAATCTCTCAGCACATCTACAAAATACCCTATCGACTATAATCGACAAGTATCGCTTGTGAAGAGAAGGAACCACAGCCCTGCGCCTGGCCTAATACATTTCAGAAAACAGCTGTAATAAAGAGCTAGTTGCCTAAGAAAGTATACAAAATCATCACAAGCACAACCAGTACCAATCTAACCAAAAGAATACATGGTTTACACAACTAAGTGGTTGTTTTCGGGTTGGGCTCGTAGCAAAAATTTAAGTGAACCGGCAATAAAGTAAGCACAATACATTTTACATGAAAACACCCTTCCAAAGATGAATGTTAGCCTTCAAAGTTCAATCGACACTCTCCCTCCCCCTTTACTTTCCGGCCTCCACCGGCACTTGTACCCAACATTTTGTGCCTACCAAGGAATTAAAGCAACGACCTTCACTCAGACACAAGTTGATGGTTCAAGTGCAATGACTCTCCTAATTAGATTAACCAGGTTAATGGCTTAACTCCAATTTAAATCTAACTAGTGATAAAGAACTGGAATTCGTAGGACCACATAATCAAGCACTTCTATTCTAACTTATGAACTAGCATTACTTAAGCCTATTTCACCATAATCCATTGCCAACAAAGGCATTGCATCTCATTACTTCAAATTAACAAGTTTCTAAACTTGAAAGCACAAACAAAGCACACAAATTGGTATAACCCCACAAAAGATTCCTATTCTCAAAAATCCAAATCAACCTTATAAACACATAAACACCTTCAAAATTGAAAATTGAAAACATGCTCATAAGAAATTCAGTGAAGAAGGAAACATTACTGTCCAGAGAGGGCCTTCAGCTATGGCAAAACCAGAACCAAAGAGAAACTCAGAAACCTCAGCAACAAGACCCTTAGCATATTTGCCATAGTTCTTGAGCACATGCTTGGCAATGGCAGGGTCACTAACAACAACAAAGTTCCTAGGCCCAGCAGCCAAACGGTAAATGGGTCCATTCTCTTTCATCCACTTGAAGAGAGGCAAGAATAATGCACCACCAAGAAGGTCAGAAACATCATCAAGCTTTGCACTTGCTATGGGGATTCCAGAATCATCATCTTTTCCATTCGTGAGGGACCTTGAGAGTGATGTGAGCCAATCTGGACTCACCCATGAACTTGTTTTGGTGTTGGTGGTGTTCTTGTCAATGGAGGATTTGACTGAGAAGCGCTGAGGGAGTGATGGTTTTGGTGGGTTGAGTTTTGTGTGAGGAGGGAAGAGAGAGAAAGATGAGAGAGAAAGTAAGGAAGAAGAAGAACAAGGCATTGTTTGTGTTAAGATGATGAAAATCTTTGTTGGATTTTCATGTTTCCATTGAATAGAAATTATTATATAATATTATAATAAGCATTTTTATCCATTTTTTTTACTCTCTATAAAAAATGTTAAATAAATTTTACTTTAAGAATATAAAAAAAAAGAAGAAACATATTCACTAAAATGAGGTTAAGGACAATACATTTATCTTCTATTTTTTCTTTATTTAATGGTTGGAAATTTGTACATGAAAAGATTTTGACATTTTTAAATTAATTAATCCTATTAAAATGGGAAATTAATCATTATATTTAACAAAAAAATATAAAAAAATTAACTATAACTAATCGAGTAATCGATTCATAGTTTAATTAAATTTTGTAAAATTTAAATTTTATTTTTTATATAGAATAATTTATTGTCTAACTAACAATAAATTCTTAAATGCAACCTAATTAACTTTTAGGAGGGGGAGGGAAAATGGAAATGGAAATTGGAAAATATCTCCTAATAATTATGATAAAACAAAAATCTATTTTGGAACTATTATTATTTTTTTTTCTTTTTTTTTTGGTCATATCATTATTTTTCTTTTATCAATTCCTCTCGTTTTTGTCTTAATATTGGGCTGATCTTGTATCATTTCTTGGGGATTGGGCCTATGATTTGGTAATTTCAGAAATCAAGGCCCAAACAATTAACAGAAAACTAATCAGATCTTCAGAAGGAAAAACCTTTCTCTAAATAAACCATATCTAGTAACCCAAAAACAAAAATAAAACTACCTTTGATTTACAATTGAAAATTTAAAGTCCAAAAAAAAAAAAACTTGTAAAAATTTAGAGAAAATTTTCAAACCAATATGTTTGTTATCTTACATTTCAATGTTATATTTAATAAATTTTCCACCTTTATCCTTCATACGGATGTTATTTAAGGTTAAAACAGTCATAGGAGCTTAACACCTTAACTTGCTTTTGCTGTGTGTATTTCATGATTTATTTAATCAACCAACTATGAATATATTTTGAGTAGGGATGATCAAATTCTAAAAAGTATACGTGGATATGTGTCATTGATCTATATTTTAAGCATATGGTGGGACTTAACTATTTATGGATTAATTAAATTGACAACCACCGAAACGAAAAAAAAAAATTGGCAAAAGGTGTTGAGCATTAAAACATAGTAAAAGAATGATTGAGAAAGGAAAAAATAATATCACTTTAAATAATATATCTGTTATTTTGCAAAGTTTAATGTGATAATATTAATTGAACTTTTTTTCTTTAATTTTATTCTGAAGACATTGTTAAACACATTCTATAATGAAATATTTAGATCACAATTTTATTATTAAATAAAGTTATTGTTGTAAATATTTTTATATTTTATTTTTATGTCATTAATAATTTTTTAAATCAATAAAAAAATACATAAATACTATAAGAAACATTGTTAAAATATCGATAACAAACCGTCGAAAAATATCGACGAAAGAGATAGTTATCGATTTATTGCATCGAAAAATACGTTTTTTAATATAGTAAAAGCAACACCAAATATATAAATCAAGAAAAGCAAATTAAAATAATCCTTTCTACAAGTAGTGAAAGTTATATACATACACCAAACAATCTAACCAAAAAATAATTGTGACTTCTAATAAATAATATTGATTTTAGACCTAGAATCTAAAGGATCACATCGGTTAAAAACTAAAACATTAAAACGAAACATATTTTATAAAGACATAAATATTTTTCTTTTGTAAATATCTTTTGTTAGAATATAATTAAGATCAATTAGTATTATTTAGTATATCTGAATATTTATTATAGGAGATTACATATTTATTATTACGATTCTTTTAGTACCTATAAATATCTTTTGATATTGTATCATTTCAGATAACTTGAATACACTCAATAATACACAAATCCTTTTTTCAGCATAGTATCTTGTTTTCTAACATCTTTTTAATGAATGAAATAATTTTTGTCCTCCATCAATAACAAAATTATAAGACTTGAAATATCAAAGCTGGCAATATTCTTAAGTGGATGAATTGGACTGTTACATATAAAATCCATATTTACAATTATATTTAATATGAACACATGGCAAAGACCAAAAATAAAAAGTATGAACACATGGCATGTTTTGTGTATATTTGGCGTAGAAACTACTTTTTAGTCAAGTGATACCAAAGACCTAAATATGGGTGGCTTCTTGAGTCAAAGTCAATCCAAAAAAAGTCAAGGTATGCGCACACAACACTTTTTTGGCTACTAAATATGGATTTACCAAGTAAACCAAGACTTGAGAATAGGGCAAAGTTAATTAAAATATTGGACTTATTGTAAAGTTGTTTAAAAAAAATTAAGCACGTTGTATTAATAAGTTTATCAAAATCTTAATTTGACATTAGCTTATTGATTTATCAATAATCATCAATAGACATCAACTTTTAAGTTTAGCATTATTATTCTTCAACAAAAATTTAGATACAATCAATTTTACATAAAATTAATAGTTAATAATTGTTAAATAATTTAATAAGTTAACTAAACTGTCATCTAACGACTCTCAATTATTAATTTCAGACGAAGTTAACTGCACCTGAATTTTTACCTTATTCTTTTACTCATATATAAGTTTTTTGTGTGCTTTTTTCCATTATCATCATAATTATTACTATTCATTGGTTTTATTTATTTATTTATTTATTTATTTTATTGTTGTATGAAATCTAATGACTTTGCGACACAAGAATCAACAAAATGCATGGCCCCATTAAAATCAAGAAAGAAAATCGGACGAATTATTTGACTGCTTTGTGAAGCCATGCATACAATCTAGAATGCCAAACTTTGTGGAATTAGAAAATTAAAAGAAAGTCATAACTTTTGACAAGAAAAATAGAAAAAGACTGTAAACTATTAGTTAGAATATAAAATTATATAAATCACTTATTACTTATCAGTACACGTAAGGTTTGAAAAACTTACAAAAGATAAGATATCAAACAAGCTAAACATATATATATGACGAATTCTGTTAATTATATAAAATAATGATGATATTTAGGGTTTGCATGTATTTTAATTTTACACGCATATAGATATAGTTAACGCTTTCCTCTTTTGGTCTCATTTTTATTTCAAAAAATAAAAAAAGAATTGACAGATATTACTTGAATAAGATTGTGAATTATCTTAGGGTTTTTTTCTTAAAGAAAAGACAAATATATATTAATTAATTGATCATAAGTTTGTTCATATCTTATTAATAATTTACGTTCACATTTTTTGAATGTCATTTTTCTAGGGGAAGGTCAAATCATCAATCCGGGAAAATTTCAAAATAATAATTGATTATCTTATTCTTAATTGGTGTACTAAAAGACACAGTAATTAAATTATTTTAAGATGGAAAATTATTTCCATATCTATGCATATATAGGGTTGTTTAATTTATTTGATCACTTGATAAACCAAAAAACAATAAATGTGTTTAATTTTTACAGAGCAATATACTAATAAATTAAATATTTAATTACTTTGTCAGTTTCTATAGTTTTATTGAATTTTTAATTAGGTCATTATACTTTTTTTTTTCTTTTTGATTGAGTTCCTATACCATATCAGATTTTGTAATTAAGTCCCTACTGTAACAAAAATGATAGAATTAATAGAATATTCCGTTAAACAAATTGAATATGCCTAACACTTTATAAAATATTCAGTATAATTTAATATAATATTCCGTTAATTTTAACATTTTGGTCATGGTAGAAATTTACTTACAAAATCTGATATAGTATAGGGACTTAATTAAAAAAAAAGTATAAAGACCTAATTAAAATTTCGATAAAATTATAAGAACGGAGAGAATAATAATTAAACTTAAATTAAATTAATTATTCAATTCAACCGTATATTCTTTGTACGTACTACATACATACTTGTAAGGAAGATCAAAAGTAGCAAATGGATATTTATTTTTATGCTTTATTTATTAATTACTATACAAATTATTATTTCTTTGGTGCCACCATATATTATTCGGTTTGACAGTGCGAATATGAAGGATATCTTGCACTTGCAGGATATAATATTTAATTACTAATTTTATTTATTTATTTTGCGGCTCCAATAGTACAAACCATGCATGTATTGAATTATATGCTTTACATTTAATATATAGTTATTAGTTAATTAGTTGGATCACAATAATGTTCTTTCACGAGTGTATATATAAAAAATAGGGCCTGTATATATAGGGTTCCCATGTAGGCATCAAGCATCACGAGCCTGATGATAAAATAAATAAATAAAATCGAGTTTAATATAATGAATGTGTATTTATATAACTCAACAACCTAAACAGTATTTAATTTGATATTTGTATGGATTTTTTTTTTTTTACAATGATATATAATATGTGGAACGAAGTTATTAGGCTCAATAATAATGATGATGATAAATATAAAAAATAATATGTCAGGGAGTCAACAACTATAATCAGATAATTTCAATCAATAAACAAACAAATTTATACTATGGGAAACACAAATTAGTGTCAGATTTAACGTTGATATTTTATGTAAATTCAATGAAAAATATCGTTATTAACGTCGAATTTATAGGATTTGACGGAAAAATATTTCAATATTAATGTCGGATTTTTCTGATGCAAAAAGTTTTTATTTTGACAAATTATATTATCGAAAATAAATTTACCTCATTATCATCGGATAATTAGACGATAATTAAAAAATATTTTAAAAAAATTATACCTGTTTAAATATATATATATATATATATATATATATATATATATATTCATAATTCTGGGTTCAGAATTTATTTTTAAATCACTATTAGACAAATAAAAAATTTAATAGTATTTTATATTAAAATAATAAACTAATTAAAATGTCAACAATACAAATTAGAGTGTACAAAATAAAAAACGCATTACACAATAGAACAATTAAAGTGTATTATAGGTCTATATAATTATTTGCATCGTTTTTTTTTCTACAGTCATATATCCTCTTACAGTATCAGTGATTTTAAAATATTAATCAAAACGTCACATTTAAGTTAATATAGAAATAATCCAACAGTAATTATTTTACCAATTTTTTAAATATTTTTATCATTAGATTGCCAATTTAAAAAACAATTTACGTCTAATTTAGCGACGGTTTATAAAATTCAAAAAAAAAATTTTAATTTTACATTTTATCCATTATTAGTAGACATTTTCATAATAAATCAGCTATTAACATTTTTCTCTTACTATTTTTCTCAAATTAAAGATTATTCTTAGATGTTGTAATTAGGTAAAGAAACATATTCTAGATCAAAACTACAAACATTATATAAGCAAAATAACTCACATTAATAGACATATAATTATTGTTGACAAACAACAAAAACTTACTGAAGAAGCTAAGCAAAGTAGTTATAATAATGTACTCATGAATTAATTAACTATATATATATTTTATATATAATTCTGATCCGACCGACCTCACAATGAAATTGTAACAAAATTTCTGAATTTCTAACAATATTTCTAACAAGATAAAAATATTGCAGAAAAAGTAAGCTAAAAGTCTCTGTGACAAGTGGTCCTACCATGTTGAATCATTGATGATTGATTAATATGTTATATTATATGATAAAAATAACAAAAATTTCTCTTCCTCCAAAAATCTAACCATCACCAATTATTGTACGTGCATGTAGGGCACATCTATATATGGCACTTCATTTCAATAATTAATTAATAATGATGCATCTTTTTTTTTTTCCTTCTATAGTTGATTAATTAATGAGAAGTGAAGGAAGTCAATTTCCTAGAGTGAAGGAAATCCTTTCCCTTGGGCTCTCGTGAGGAAACATAAGCAAGAAATGTATGAAAATCAGTGTCTTTGTAACGCTTTGGATTAGCGTCATTAATGAGTTTTAGCGACGGTTTCACAGTGCAATTGAATGGAAGGCTATGCAATGATGCCACTGAAGTTCTACTCTTTCTTGCATTCACCAATACCCTATGTAACACGCTCTTGTATATCCCATTGCTAAATATCTGATCATAAATAAATAAATAGGATCAGCAACCAAATTTAATTTAGGATATATATAATAATTAAAATATCAATTTTAACTCTTCAATTTTTTAATATTATGATTTTAAATAAATAAAATTATTTTTTTAATTACTAGGTCAGATAATTTTATGATTTAAATATTATTATCATTACATATTTTAAGTAAAATCTCTTTTTTCTATACCTTAATCAAAATGGTTGTCATTTAAAGAAATGATAAATAAACTTTTTACATTATTATCAATATAATGCATAAAAAAAGATTTAATTACTTTTTCAGTTCGTATAATTTTACCGAATTTTTAATTAGGTCCCTATATTATATCAAATTTTATAAGTAAGTCTCTACCGTGACAAAAACGTTGAAATTAACAGAATATTCTGTTAAATTATATAGAATATTCAGTAAAATATTACTCATATGCATATTCGGTTTGTTTAATGGAATATTCTGTTAATTTCATCATTTTTGTTACAGTAAGGACTCAATTACAAAATCTGATATAGTATAAGGACTCAATTGAAAAGAAAGAAAAAAAAAGTATAAAGACTTAATTGAAAATTCAGTAAAACTATAGAGACTGACATAGTAATTAAATCTTAAAAAAATAAATTCATAAATATTTTTTCTTTCTCTTTTAGAATTTTCTATTTATTAAAAACTTTATTAATTGAATGAAGTAACGAGTCTTACATTATATCCTTATTTTAAATTGTTACTATTATTGTTGATGTAAAATATAAGCTAATAATAATTAAGGGTGATTATGAAATAATTAATTACCTCTAAGTGGTCACCAACATTGACAACAAAGGCATTGGAAATGGGTTTAACAGTGAGCCAGTTTCCTTGAAATTGAATTTGCAAACCCTCAACCTCTTCATCTTGAAGTAGCAATGTTAGAAGCCCATAATCTGAGTGAGGTGGCATTCCAAGTGTCAAATCTGGCTCAGGACATGGAGGGTACAAATTTGCCACCATCATTTGGCTCCCACCTTCTTCCAACTTCTTCATAATATTATTATTATTATCATCTTCATCTTCATCTTCTTCTTCTTCTTTGATCCCTAAACTCTCCAAAATTGCTTCCATTAACTTTAAAAACAAGTTATTGGTTTCTTCTGCGTAGGTAGCCGCCACTTCCCTTCATTTCATTTAAAAACAACATTAAAAAAAAAAAACAGTATTATAGGTCAGCAAATTTTATTATTTTTTACTAATACTTAACTAAATAATAATATTTTTATACATATATATATATATATATATATATATATATATATATAATACATTAGTATATAAAAATATCATACTGGCTAACACTGATTAAAATTGATAAAAAAATATTAACTCCTTAATTTTTTTGAAAAAGAAAAATATTTAGTATATTTAATTATGTTACAAATTTTAATTTTATATAAATATTAGAATATAATTAGAATCAATTATGATCAATTAGTATTATTTAGTATATCTGAATATTTATTATAGAAGATTACGTCTTTATTATTATAATTCTAACATCCCTCCTCAAACTCAAGTGATAACTTGAGTTTGAAACCTTTAAAATAACTAAATAAAAAAAAATGCAAAAACTACGATTATTTCACCACAAGAAAATAATCTATTCTATTCAAGGAGGATACCGTGGCTCTGATACCATGTTAGAAATAAGATACTAAACTGGAGAAATGATTTGTGTGTCTATTCAAATTGTGTGATCAAGTTGTCTAATCAAATTATTTAAAATGATACAATATAAAAAGATATTTATAAGTATTAAGAAAATAAATCAATTTTTAAATAAAAAATTAGTCAAAAAATCAAAATTTACAAAACACGCCATATACTTGTGAACAAAACCCTAGCTAATAAATTATTAAATAACAACCTAAAAGAATAGGGTAAAGTACTAGTTAAACTTGTCCTTATTATGCAATAGTAGTGTAGATGCTGCTATATGAATAATTAAATATAGAGGTTATACACTAGAGCAAGAAATGATGGAGCCATTTATATTGTCGACCATGTATTGAGAAATGTGCGTCCAATCAAATTAGAAAGTAGAAACTAAACCAATGGTGGACACCCTCTAATTATATTAAGACCTATTTTGATTTAAAATATTATTGTGCACGTAGGGATAAAGGAGAAAGAGAGAAAGTGGGAGTGTGCTGGAATTTGATTAATCAAAACAAAAGAATAATTTGTTTAATTTTCTTAACTAAGTCTTTTTTTATTTAATGAATTCGGCTACATGAAATAAATAAGATCATTTAATTTTGAGTGTTTTATGATATTATATATATATATTCACACTACTTAGAATTAGCAATGTTAATAAGATGGTGAGAAAAAATTAGTTAGAATACGCTTTAGATATATTTATAAAAAGAATAGATATATGGATCAACTTTTAATTAATTAGTCAAATTATAAAATTATTTTTTAATTTAATATTTATAGTTTAAATTTTAAATAAAAAATAATTTTAAAAAGTTAGCCGATATTATGTGAAAAAAATTAACTCTCTAATTAAATTGTTTATTGTTTTGTAATGTGGTTAATAATTAAGTAAGACTTGTTAAGAAATTAAAGTAGCTACTAATTAAGTTTATTTTTAAGTAATTTGTGTAATAATAATTAAATAAAAAGCATATAATAATAATAATGAAGAAGAATGAAGTACCTAAGGTCCATAGGGGATTGAGGCCAATGAGGAAGGTAATGAGACAAAGGATGGCAAAGAAGCTTCAAGAAATCTCTCCAACAAAAGACAGAGTCTTTGTTTTGGCTGAAGCTTGTTCCATACCTAACAGCAGCTTTCATGTCACTTGTCATATGCTTTGCTCTTTCCTCATATGCTTGGTTGAAGAATCTTCCCATCACATCCTTCATCTTCCTTATAACTTCCTCTGAGATCCCATGATTCACCAACTGCACCAATTTTGTTCCAACATGCAACCAAATTCAACTTTATTTAATGAATTTCGGTCCAGTCATTATATATTTATGTATATTTCTTGTATCTCGTCTAATAAAAAAGTATGTATTTTTTAATGGTCGAAAAAAAAATTTAAATATGCTATTATAATACGTCATTTACGTTGATTTTTAATTTAGGGTTTGAAACTTAAGATTAATATCGATATATTTAAAATGATTTATTACTGTAAGTTTTTTACTTACCATAAAAATTATAATATATAATATTAATATATTAGAAATTGAGAACGTAACAACTAACCCTAACAATAACTTTGTTAAAAATATTGTATGTCGATCATAAATAATTAAAAATAACAGTATCGTCTATGTATCAAATTTAAACTCAGTTATCGAATCATACTGACCTGAAAAAATCCGTAATGTTGACAAGCATGGGCTAATGATTGAAGAGCTTGAGGCCTATTTGGACCAATCAATTCGAAAAAATCAATGATTGGCAACTCAATTTTTGGATTTCCAACAAAATTTGAATCATCATCTTGTTCTTCACTCGTAGTGATGATTGGTCTGTCAGAAGCTGGAAGTATGTACCTTTGAGGCAGTGTGTGGATTCTTCCATTCTCAACAAGCTGCTTCACTCCCTTTTGATATTGATGATGATAAACTTCTCTCTCATCATTATCTTCATAACTCTCTTCACTTTTCATCACCATTGCAGGGGACATATGTGCTACTAGCATATAACCTATAAATTGAAGTTAATTAGTTAATTAATTAACTAATTAATTATTAAGAACATAATGCATGTTCATATACATAATTAACAAATAAAAAAAGAAAAAAATTCAATTTTTTATATATTAATATACAATCATCACATAATAATTGAACAGTAATTTTAAACTGTTGCAAATAGACAGTTTAAACCGTCGCAAAAACTAATTTTTATGCTGTGCTAGTTATATAATTCTAACATATCTATGTTATTGAAATTCAAAACTACTAGAATTTTTCACATACCTCAATAAGTTGTAAAGACAAAAATAAAAAAACAAAATTGATGAAATTTTGGAAATTGGATAGTGTGATGATGAATGTGGTGTTGGTGTTCATGGTATATATAGGGAAGGGAGGAAGAGAATATAAATGATGAATAGTAAGAGGTTTTGAGAAACCAGGTTCAGGGCTTTGTAAACAAGGGAAGACAATTTCTATATTCCGAAATTTCCAATTAACAATTCCGTTGACTAAAAAGTTTCAGTCATACCACGAGTACTAATATGTAGTAGTAGGGTCACAGACAGATACTATTTCATGCCTCTTATATATAATTTATTTATAAATTCATTTAATTTAATTAATAATTATATCCATCTCTATATATTTATATATTTATTTATTTATTTGTCCCTTTCCTACCATCTATCTACACCTATTTGTTTTAACAAAAATTTAGGTGGGTTTAGAACTAATCATTTGGAATAATAATAAATTAATAATAATATATAGAGAATATATATCCCATTTTATGTATAGAGCTATTTATGGATTAATAACTATTAATTAATTTAGAATCTACAATTTTATAGGATATCTATTTAAATATTTCTCATCATGTGAGTTAACTCACATTCAAATAATATGACTTACACGGATATATTATATATATCGTTTAATTATTTTGTTGGTCCCTATAATTTTACGAAATTTTTAATTAGTTTTTTGTACTTTTTTTTAATTGAGTTATTGCACTAAAATATTTTTTTAATTGAGTCCTTATATTTTTTTCTTTTTATTTAGGTCCCTGCACTATTTTTTTTTTGGTTAGGTCTCTATAAAATTAAGCCAATTACTGTTAAGAATGACCTAATTAAAAAAAAAATAGTATAAAGACTTAATTAAAAAAAATATAAAGACTTAATTGAAAATTTTGTAAAACTATAAATACCAACAGAATAATTAAACCTATATATATTTATAATAATATTTTAATCTATTGATAGTTACATATGATAAAAGTCTAAAACACCAGCGTATATATTAAATGGTATTTGTGGGAATTGCATATAATTATTATCATAATAATAATTGTGACTATTTGTTTATTATTTATCTACCGCTGACTTTATACATGTATCATTATATGTTTCAATAAGTAGCTAGAGAAGCTTGTAGGATCCTTCATAATATTTAATTAATTTTATTTGAATTCATAAATAAATATATATAATGATTTTCACTTTTGATGGCTTTCAACAACTGTATATGTTGTATGTCTGCCATGTTTGAATCCTTTTCAGCTCAAAAAGAAAAACACCCACATTCTTAAGTAATCTCATGTCTTTCATTTTAATTAGCAGCCCTGGGAGGAAGTTCTTGATGGCTTTTAACCTTCCCACTTTAATTAGTTTATTTAATATTTTCTTATTAATAATGTGGATGTGAATTCAATTATTTATATCTTTACCAACATGTCCTCCAATAAAACAGACTAATAATTAATCTGTCATAAATTTGAATTTTATTTAATAATGTTACTGTGTATATATATAATAGAACTTAAATTTTTAACATTTTATTAGACAAAATTTGAATGATTTATATTGTTGGCATAATAAATATGATCAACCCAACCATGCAAAATTTTGTCATAAAATTTAAATTTTGATGTGTCACGACCAAATTAAATTAGAGCTAACTGTGGTGACCACTTAGACAATAATCTAGTTTAGATTTTGTTATGTCAATATTTTTCATTAATTATGTGATGAAAAAAGTTTTAGGTATCATACTTCTTTTTTAACAAACTTAAGAAAATATTAATTAGTTTAGTGGCTTCCAATGACAATGTACTTGAAAAATAAATCATTGAGTATATATGAGAACACTATTAATAATTGATAGGTAATTACTTTTTTTTTTACTTAACAAATTGTTTCTACATAAATCCAACAATTAAGAATTCAAGAAGCGTTTTGTCTCGACCTAAACCTAATATCTTGACCTAATAAGCCTTAAGACAACACCAATTGAAAGCAGCTGAGGCTTAGACCCAGTGGCAGAATTTATTGCCTTACAAAGAGTTACACAATTAACTATAAATCCATTAAATATCAATTGAAGTAATATTTATTATAGAATTAATTAGTGTATATATCCGTACGATTGCATACAAAATATTTAATTTTTTATATTTAAAGTATATTTAATAAAAAATATTATTTGATATATTTAACTTTAAATTAAGTTTATATATTTTTTCCCGTTTATGCCAAATTGCCAATACTAAATAAAACAACATAACAAAGAAATTTACAAAAAATTTATATTAATTAAAAGGAAAAAATATAGTAGGCAATAAATCAATATTTTAATTTTTATAAAAAAAATATGCGTACATTTTTTTTTAAAAAAATCTAAAACTTTAATTTATATCTCCAACATTGATCATTGTACATTCATAGGTCGTAGCTCTGATTCTGTATCAAATAAAATTTTAATTTAAACTTTAATCTCTATTAGTATTTTCACATTTAATCAAGTGATTTTCAAGTCTCCTAACCTATGGTTGTGTACTATTGTATAAGTTATTTGATTGATCTATATTCTTAAATAATATTACCGGAACACCAATAATCTTAAGTGTGAGCTTATGAGGTTGAAGACCATAAAAATTAAGAGCATTTAATACTTCTAGACAAAAAAAATTTCATGTGACTTTTTATATTATCTTTTTTAACACAAAAATTGTCTAAACTAAGATAGACTTTTTCATCACCAAGAACAATTGACAGTAATTGACTAATTATCTTGTCAACAACGTCTAGGGTCGGTGTTAGTAATGTTCGATCATTAAAGTAATTACTTGACAAAATGGCGAAGCACTAAGTCCAGGAAGACAAAATCGATTAACTCATCAAATGTCTGTTCGAAATCTAAAACTATCATATCCATAGAAATCTCAATATCTAACTCTCCATCTAGGCTATCTCCTAGTAGACCATCACTAATTTTTAACAATCAATCACTACATTTCTTGAATTTCTATTAATTTCTATTTTCACATCTCATAATTAATCTCATGTTTCTCGACAGTTGTAAAACTTCAGCGAACTCCCAAAAATATAAAGAATTTATAATTGTATGCACTATATTCTCTTGAGATCCTCTTGTAATTACAGATAATATTTGTCTAAAATCTCCACTAAATACAACCATTTTTCTTTCGAATAGAAACTCGCAATTAGCAATTAATGTGTCCCTCATAACAATACATACTATGTATAGGTACTTCATCTCATATTAAACATGTCCTTTTCATTTTTTTAATGAGTGAACATCCAACCCAGTTTCTGTCCTTTTTTTTTCGAAGGACATCGCGATCCTTGTCCAAAAAAATAGGACAAATCGGTCACTATCCCATACTTCCATGGGACGTCGCGGTCCTTCTGTTATCTCTCCTTATCAAAACAGACAAAAATGTCATATGTGTCAGTTAACATTAATGATGTGGAGGTTAACACTCTGTTAAGTTCCTCGTTGGCCATTAAAAAATAGACAGAGGTCGATCTATCGCGCGTTATAAGTAAAAAAACAACGTTAAAGTAACTAGTTTTAAAGTTATATAGGATAATTTTACCTCCTCTAATTGAGGGGCATTCTGTGACAAAGGAATCTCTTGAGATTGACTGTCTAGACCTACACCACTTATTTTTTTTTCTCTTCTCTTGGTAGTTTTTTCTTATTTTTCTTAGCTTTTGTCTAACAATGATCACAATAGCACCACCAAGAGCTAAATACATATAACAGTATTATTCAGTTAGGACAAAAATAACAAAACAGCCTTAGGGACAGTTATAGCTCCAGTCACATTAATGGCCTTATTGCAATTTTTCTCTCCTCCTTCCTGTTATCATATGTAACAAATTAACATTACCGTCATTTTTAAAGACAACTAAATCCTTGATCAAAATAAGTTAGGATATTTAAACCCCTGACCACTCAATGCTAAAGACAAATCGATCCCTATATAACTCCAAGACAATGTACCTGCACATTGGTGGTGTTTTCTGAGACATCAATTCCAATCGTTTCAGCTTTCTTCTTCACTCCATTTGCCATCCTCTTTTTTCTGTCGTTGGTTTTCAGTTTATCAGTTGGAGGATTGGTGCATGTTTTATAATAGTGACATTTCTGGCCACATCTGTTGCAAGTGACTTCGAATATTTTCTTTGCCTTGTTTGGGTTCATCTCAGTTTTCACTGGATCAATTCTTCTATTTATCTTTGGTCGATGTGCTGATTTTTTAATTAGTGGAGGTAATGGTTTTGGTACATCAGTGAGCTTCTAGTACTCCTCATTATTTACTGGTTTCATTGTGTGGGCGTAAATAGTTCTGGTTACATCCATTGTTAGCCACGTGTGAACCAAGTCTTCAGGTTTCACACCAATTTTGTACATTGCTGCTATTGCATGTCTGAAAATTTGATGATGAATAATGCTCTCTACTACCAATCATGGTCGTCTAGGATTTGTATTTGGGTTGGGAGAAGAGTGAGAGATTAATTGCGTTGAATCACTTTTAAACCATTTTGTTTCAGTGAAGACAAAAAAATGACATCGATTTTTGTTTTTAATGCGAGACAGATCGACTTCTATCCACTTTTTAACGGTCAATGTGAAACTTAATAGAGTGAACATCTACATCATCAACGTTAACTGACACATAGGACATTTTTTTCTATTTTAGTCAAAGAAAATGATGAAAAGACCGCGATGTCTCACAGAAGTATAGGATAAGGACCAATTTGTTCTTTTTTTTTTTGAAAAAGGGTCGCAATATTATTCGTAAAAAAAAAGACAGAAATCGAGTTGAGTGTTCACTCCTTTTCTAACTTCACAAATTATTCCTGCATAAACCCAACAAATAAGAATTCAAGAAGCATATTGACCCAACCTAGACCCAATATATTAGCCCAAGCCTTAAGACGAATTACTAGGACCTAACTCATCTTAGATAAAGCATATTAATAACTACATTATTAATCACGCAATGAACATCTATCAAATTGATTGAAGTAATATTCATGATAGAATTAATTAGTTAAAAAGGATAGTAGGAGAAAAATGTAGTTCCACGTGAAATGTGTAAGTTTATGTGATGTCATAAAAGATAAGGGTATGTACCAACAGCTCAGCAATTTTAGATTATGTAGTTGGCCCTTTTCATTCGGATTGATTATTAATTAATGTAAATAATTATGACTATTGCACAACAGATAATTGGGCTTTTCATAATTAACATTTGAACATTGATACAAGCGTACCACCAAGTTGCTTAAATATAAAAATTTAATCAAATACATATTATAAAGCCATGAATGGAGAGTCAAATGCTATTTATAACACGCAATTAGCAACTTTTCTATTCGGAAAAAAAAAATTTGGTCAACTATTATCTTATATAATGTCAAAACTAAAAAATATGCACGTATGTATATGTATATATGGGAGAATATATATCTTCTCCTTTGTTGATATAGTAACAAGTGTAATTAGTTTTTTTAAAAAAAAAAACAAAAACTCTTTTGACAAAACCCAAATTGGCATATAAGAAATTAATTAATCCGATACGATATCAATAGAGATTTGAGAGGCTTTAGGTCTCTTATTAAAAAAATAAAATATTTTATTAAAATTTTGACTAATTATTTATCATCATCATATATATATATATATTATTTTTAATACACTGTCAATGTAAAGTAATTTTTTCCAATTATATAATATTATGTCAATAAAAATAATTACTTTTAATATCGACTGCGTGAATGATCAACGGATGTGATTGCACGACTGTGTAAAATGATTTACACTGTCAGTGCATCAAAATTAAACTATATATATATATAATATTTTAATTTTTACAATTTTAAAAGAATAAATATAAGGAGCTAACTTTTAATTAATAAATATAGGTAATTTTTTTATCGTAAAATTATTGTTAACTCTGATTTTTTAAAAGCCTTAGAATTTAAAATTTAAAATAAAAATATAATTTTAAAAAATTAACTAATATTAACTAGAAAAATTAATTCCCTGCTTAAACTTCAAAAGAATTATTCTAGCTCAAAATATATATAATTAAAGGAATCAATAGAAATGCGTATGAAATACATTGACAATTTGATGTTCAATCCATATATCCACACACACACACACATATATTAATTACATTGAATATACAATAATTACTAATTGCTCAAAATTACTCAGAGTATTTGCAAAGGATTCATTGCACGGACCTTATAGTTATAGACACAACTTCCATCCCCATCAAGCAACTTGATTTGGTGAAAACCATCATAGACATATAAACTATAAAGAGGTTCATTCTAGCTACTATATACAAATAAAAATCTATGTACTGGTTTTGGCTAACATGTTCATATAGCTAGTAACTACTAACTAAGCTATTAGTATTTGCAACTTGCAAATTATTTATGTCCACATTAAGACACGACCAACCATTACTAATTGTTTCAATTCTCAAGTCCCGTCAATGCCATAGTCATATGATTACCTATAATTCCCTAAAGCTGCTCAACATTCATAAAAAAGGACTATACCATAATAAATAAATAAATATTTAAAAACAAAAATTTTCTGAATTTCTGGGATTTTTCTTATTTTAATTTTCTACGGCTCTAAAGACTCAACTAATAGGTACAAATTAAAAAATATTATTTTTCCACAGTTCCTTATGAGACAAAAACTATGTCCCGGTTTTGCATTTTTCACATACACTTGTGCAAATGGAGTTGTACTTGTCAAATAATTAATATAGTATTTAATTTCTTAATATTTGATAAATACATAGTTGTCTTTTCATTACCTAATTAAGCCAATTGGCTAAGTGGTCAAGTTATAAGTGTGCTTCACAGTTTATAGGGTGCTACCATGCTTTATATTTTCTGTGAATGTCGGTGGAAATTTACCAATTTAAAATGCTAATGAATTTATTTATAAATAAACAAAATTATATAGTATTTACGAAAGATAATTTTTATATAATAAAAGTATCTAAACAATATTTTTATTTATCAATATATTTATTAATATTTTAAATTTTAATAGTATAAATAATAATTTATTCATCTTTTGTAAGTACAACAAATTAATTTCATTAATTATTTCTAGATAAATTCATTAGCATTCTAATTTTTTATATATAGTTTACTCCATCTTTTGTTTAAGTACACTAACTTTTTAATAGATTAGAAATAGTAAAAAAGACAATATTAATAATTTTAAAAAGGAGAAAATACAGTTATAGCGAACAAGTAATTAATAATAATAGTTTTGGAAAGCTGACAATAGAAAGCAGAAAAGCTAACTTATAAGGCAAGTCACATATCTAACAAAAATAACAACTTTTCCTTCTTTTTTTTTTTTCATTTAGAGAGACATCAATTCTTACATTACTTAAAATTAAAGGTCTTATAATCTTTATAAGTGTAAAATAATTATTATTTTTTTAATTAGTTTTGAGTGTAAATTAGACTCACTTAATTTCTAATAAGAGAAAAGGGTAATTTAGTCAGTACTCATTTTCTTTTCTCAATAATATTATTACTCTCTTCAGCCTTGATTATTATCTAAAATCACTACTCTTCCCATTGACAAGAAAGAAATTAAACCAAACCTGCCTAACAAAAATTTTTGGATATTAATAAAACCTATAAAATGAAACATTATTGCTGGCTTTATTCTATTGGGTTTTTAATTAATTTGTGTTGTATTTTGTAATAATTTTTTATTTAATTAATTCTTCAATTTCTGTTGATCAGTCTTTTCTATATGTATGTACTATAATTCTTATATGATAAATAATATTTATGCATGAAGCTAGCTACTAAAAACTAAAATTTATTCCGACCAAAACATTTCTTGGATCCATCTAAATTAAGAAAAGAGAAAACTACAAAGAGTTTGGTTGAAAATGCATGCATAGTAGCTAAGCTTATCCATGCATTACAGCTGTTGACTATTAATTCATGAACTTATGCACTTGTACTTATATATTTGTAGCACTTGTTAATTTAATTTATTAACAACAACAATATATCATATATAATAATAATAATAAGGTGAATATATATGCGCGTCAACCAATTATAATATTAATTAATAAGCTGAAGCCACAAATAATGAAGTCATGCTGAAGCTAAGTAGTAGGTGATCATGAATTATAATTAATTAAGTAAATTATTATTATTATTGATAGGGGATAATTTTTTATAATTAATTTATAATTTGCTGCTGAAACCCCTCTCTTATTGGATCACATCCCATGCATATGTATAGGTGCATGATACCAGAGTGTGATTGGTTTGAATTAAAGTAATATTTTGAGTTCAATAATTTTAAATAAATTAAAAAAAATAAAAATTAAATACAATATTATTAATGGATAGAAAATTATGCATTCTAATTTGTTAGGATTGTAAATTATATTTTTTAAGATAAGAAATACTCTCACGTATATCTTTACTAGAATAGAAAATTATGTATTCTAATTCGTTAGGATAGTAAATTATGCTATTTAAATTAGAATGTATAATTTTTTATCATAATAAAGATACACATGAAAGTATTTTTGGAGTATCATATTTATACTTAAATTATAGAATATTTTTATGTATATCTAAATAATCTATTAATAAATATAAATAAAACTTTATCTAATAATAATAATAATAATAATGAAGATGCATGGTGCACGTGTGAAGTGTGTGAGTTTAGAGAGAGAGAGAGAGAGAGAGCACTAATCTAAGCAAATACTAATTAATTAAGGTAAGATTATTTTAAGTATTACTATAAACAAATGTTAATTATATCTTGGAGTGTGTATAACTAAGTACTGCTTATTAGGATTGGGGGATGCTAATTGGTCACAATTAAGTTCCAGGTTTGGTCAAGGGTCATATAAATATTGGTCCCTATAAATATTTAATTAGTGTAAAATCAATATGATTAATTAACTATAAATGTAGGTTTATTGGTTGTCCTATGTTCCTGATTCTTTGCATGGTATTGTTGAATTAGGGTTTGGCCCACATCACCTTATAATATATTGTATGTGAATAATTAAAAAGAATAGTATATAAAACCAATTTTAAATCGGTCAAAAATAAAATAATTTAGTTAATTATAAATATAATAATTAATTTTATTTATTTATAATTTAAAATATTGATTATTAAATGTTTCACTACATTTAAATTAAAATAAGATATGTTCAGTATCATTGTAACGTGAATCATGGAAATTGATTTAATTAGTTTTCGTCTCTTTACCTTCTTTTTCTCTCTAAATGCCTAAAATACGATAAATCAGAAAACAGATTCAGAACCATCCAATTTACAAAAAAAAAAAAATATCTTAATATCTAGCATAAGTATCATCCACATGAAAATTTTAAATTTATCGAAAAATATTTGACTAATTTTTTGCTGAACCATTCTTTAGTATTATTGTAATTAAAACTACAGGTAGTAGCTTATTCATCTTATTTTATGTCCGGTAAGCTGTTTCTTTATTTATCTATTATTAATTTAATTTCTTCATTAATACCATCGCCTTATTAAGACCTTTTGAGTTTTGGTGAGAGTTTTTTTAGTTTGCAGAGAGATAAGAATGTTTGAAAGAGAATAAAATAATAGTTTATTAAATTTTAAAACGGCTTAAAATTAATTATTTTATATTATTTAATTATAATTTATCTTATTTTGTATTATTTATTTATTGTTCAAATAATTGAATAATATTAAATGTAATAACTGTATAATTATAAATATGAAATTATAGATATTAAGTTAAATAAAATAATTTTAAATTATTATCTTTTTAGTGTTGCTGTACAAAAATATTTACGAGACAATAGTAAATTAAATTAATATTTAATTTGGTCCAAAATTTTGCAAGTAAATTTTAATTTAATCTTAAAAGTTTCAATTGCCTATTTTTAATCTCAAAACTTGCAAATGTGTCTCACACTGGTCTTGGGGACAATTTTTAATATAAAAATATTAATGAAACTTTGATATGGATAAATAAATGTCACGTTAAAACTTGTAAAATGATACATTTTTAATTTTGGTGTTCAAATAGCCAAAAAATAACACCTTATCATTTGCCTTCTGAGAAAAAATTTCAATAAACATCATTTACTATGTTTTTGGGCTATTTGAGTGCTAAAATCAAAATATACTTATTTTACAGCATCTAACATAGCATCCAGCTGTCCACGTCAATATTTTATTAACGTTTGTACCTCGAAAATTGGTTCAAGGACTAATATGATGAATCATGTTCACAAAGTTTGAAGACTAAATAAAAATAATTAAAATTTCAGGGACTAAATTAAATCTTGTGTGCAAATTCAGAGATCAAATGGACTATTATCTCTAAGAAATCATTACAAAGCATTCCAAAGTTTTCTTACTTATTTTGCATTTTTTAATAATAATAATAATAATAATAATAATAATAATAATAATAATAATTATTATTATTATTATTATTATTATTATTATTATTATTATTATTTTGTATTTGTTAATTACTTCTTAAATAGTTGAATCATATTAGATATAAATGTGTAATTATGAATATTACATGTATAAAATTATAGATGTTAAATTATATTAAATAAGATAACTTTAAATTATTATCTTATTATCTTCCTAGTATTACCTAATTTAGAATTGCATTATGAAATAAGTGAATTATAAATATGGTGGAGAACATAAATTATCATAAAATTACTACTTCTAAAGGTTTAAGATGATAAAAAAGAATACATAAATGATTATATTTCTATCACGCTTTGTTAAGTAAGAATTTTTTTTAAATTTGTTTATATGTTTTTTTATTTGTCTTATATATTATTTTTATTTTTTGAAGTTCAATAAGAATTGAACTCTAAATTTTTTGTGTATAAAAATTTTAATACCATATCATTAAATTATTTTTTAAAAAATTTAAACTAATAAAAAAATATATAAATAATTATATGTCTGACCATTATATTTTAGGAGTTGTGTTATTTACATATATTGAGATATTCGTGTGTTATTGAAGTTTTGAATTGTAATCGGTTTAATTTTCCTGTGTATTTAGTTGAATATTAATGTTAAGATTAGACATACACCTAGCTTACATTTATAACTTCATTTCACACGTAGTGGAGACTAACATAAAGTTCAAAGTCTTTGAATTACGTTGACCAGAAATAAGCTGCTAGCTAGGAATCAACAAATAGTGACAATCAATGAAATTTAAAGGATATAATTAGGGTTTCATATCTACCTATTTTGATTTTTATATTCTTTTTTCACAAAACCCTCTTACAAATAAAAAATATCCAAACCTTAAATCTCAATATCTCAATATCCAAACTTTTTAAAAATATAATATTTATATATTTTTAATAAGGGTAAAGTATTAAATTGATCCTTTATATTTGGACGTAATTTTAATTTTATCTTTAAAGTTTAAAGTGTCCAATTTAAAATCAACAAAGTTTTATTTAGCTTCCATTTAGTCCTATCATGAAGTCAGAGTTAAATAATTAATGAAATATCTTACATGACAGCAGTACAGGAACAAAGTCGATAATCTGAAGAATAAGTACAAGCTCTAGAGGTACAAAATCAACCGTGGATGCATCAATACATTTATTTATCATTCTCCTTAATTCTATAGAAAACATTTCATTTAAATTGTAAGAAAAATAATAAATAAAAGTATTGATGCATCCACGGTTGATTTTGTGTCTTTGGAGCTTGTACTTATTCTCCAGATTATCGACATTGTTCTTGTACTGTTGTCATGTAGGACATTTCGTTAATTATTTAACTTTGATCTCATGAAGCTAAATGAAACTTTTTTTTATTCAAATATGACACTTTAAACCTTATGAACCAAAACAGAATTACGCTAAAACATAGGAGACCAATTTAAAACTTTACTCTTTTAATAAATTAAATTAAAATTGATTTTCAATAAAAAATATAAATAACAATAACTATATTTAATAAAATAATTTTAAAATTAAAAAAAATCAGACAATATTAGATATAAAAAATAATAATAAATTTAAATATTGATTAATATATAAAATTTTATTAGATTTTTTAATATTTAATAAGTACAAATTTATTTATTTATTTATTTATTCATTTTTTAATTATGTGTGTATAACCTAACCTATATGAATACCTAGGTATCTAATAAGTGGCCAAAATTCATAAGCTATAGATAGCTTATTGCTTTCTAAAGACAAAGCATTTAACTTCACAGCCAAGCATATGAGTTCGTGATTACTGACAATATTACTATAAAAGCTCAATAAAAAAGAACATATTGATCAGTTGTTCGTTGTCCAAATTAAAATAGATGATGAATTGATGATGATGATCGATGAGCATATTCTTTAATTTCCAAAAAACAACTAAGTTCAGATTCTAAGTATCTATGCTATTTTAGATTTGTGGTATACATTAAGCCTCGATCTTTGAAAAAGAAAATAAAATCAAAGCAAAGAATCGGATCGAAGAGTGTACTTTAAATTAATTAATTAATTAATATAATAAACATAGTTGAATAATCAACTGCAAACAAAAACAACTTTTCCCCTTTTTATTTATTTATTTACTTATTTAGGTAAAGAAGAATATATATAATGAAATAAATTCAAGTAAATATGAAATCTTGAAAAGAAGTTTGCCAAAGAATTTAATGAGACCGTTTGAATTCGATTCGTTAGTAATTTGTCCATAAACTAAGTTCATGACTCATAAGTTTGTAAATCAAGTTTAAATTTAAATTTGAACTCGTATATTAAATGAAATGAGTTTTAAATTAGATAAACTCAATTTATTAATTCATAAACGGACTTGATTATATATATATATATATATATGTTATAATTAGTTATATTAATATATATTTCGTATTTTATACACATATATACAATTTTTTATATGTAATTATAACAGATAACATAAATAATAATTGATAGAAATAGAAGTTTTTATATAAAATTATAGATTATGTTGATATTATTTGAGTTAACTCACGAATTTGAACCTACTTATGAGTTTTTTGTGAGTCAAATTTAAATTTTACAAATAACTTTGATTGTTAATAAATTGAGCCGTGAGTCAAATTTAATTTTTGTGAGTCAAATTTAAATTTAGTCTTATTCAACTCAAGTAAACTTAAGTTACTTTTAACTTTATGTAAAAGCTATAAATTTAGCCCTTTTGTTCCAAAGAGCAATTATTATAAACCTAAACAATATGAAAATTGATATAATAAATATTTAAAAGATGACAGATATAGTAAAAAAAAATCTAAAATTAATTTATTTTTGTATTCATTAATTACTACTAAAATAATTAGATAATATTAAATATAATAATTATATAATTATAAATATTATGACTCAAATTATAGATGTTAAATTAAATAGAATAATTTTGAATAATTGTAATGTTACTGCGCGCGTGTGTGTATATATATATTTTCCTTAAACAAATAATTGCTCTCTTTTATTTTACTTTTTTAGGTAATAGCTCTCGTTTATTTTCGATAGGAGAAAATGGCCTCTTTTCCAAAATTAAAACTGGGCCTAGGCCCAAATATTGCAAACAAATCCAAAAATGAGAGATGAAAGCATGGCATGGCATCTTAATCCAAAACAAAAACCAAGACCCAAAAAATTCCAAAACAAAACCCAACAAGTTCTTGATTATCTAAGCTGATGGCATGCATCTTAATTAATTGGTGGATTCAATGGTGTAGAAAGAAAATTATTTCTACATGTGTAGAAGGATAGGTGTTAATGTATTAGTAGTTTATATTAATGGCTCTTGGATGGGAAAGAATTAATTAGAGTACATAATTGTTGATTCATTGGACCCACAAAAAAAAAAAGAGTGTGTGACATTATATCTATGTCATAAAGACAACTTATTAAGTTTTTTTATTTTAATAAATTAAATAAATATTTTATTTATTAAAATAAATAATTTAAAAAATAATTACCATGTAGACGAGATATATGTATTTATAAATATAAAAATATATTTTATAAAAATAATAAAAATATTAATAATTTAAATTAGACCAAACTCTTAAAAATAGAACATTTCAATTAATATGAAAGGTGTACGATCTTAATCGTACTACTTCCATCCACCGGCTTTTTTATTAGAATTTACACTAAATCAATTCAAATAATAACAAGGCTGGATTCGAATCCCCAACACTTACTTAAGCAAACTAGTGAGCTAACCACTAGACCAAGTTCATTAATTAGTTAGTTAAAACCGCCTATTTCTTCTATTATTTTGAAACTGCTCATCTTTTCTATTATTTGAAACTGCTTATCTTTTTTATTATTTGAAATATTCTATTTTTAAGAGTTTGATTTAATTTAAATTATTAAAATTTTTTATTATTTTCAAAAATTATATTTTTATATTGAAAAAATACACATATCTCGTTTATAGTAAGGAGATATATAAAAATTGAAAAAATACACATATCTCGATACGGATAAAATTATCTCATTTACAGTATAAACAAGATAAGAGATGCTGATGTATTTTTCTAATAATTTTTTCAATTATTTATTTTAGAAAATAAAATATTTATTTAATTTATTAAAATAAAAAAATTTCCACATATTATTTGATTTATTGTTAATAAATATGTATATCACTAATCAAATTAGAATTAAGTCCATTAGATGAAAAAAATTTTGAAAAAAAAATAATATTTTTTTAATATTAACCAAAATATTTTTCATAGAATTTAAAAAAAAAAGATTTGAAAACTAACTTACTTTCACTCTTAAAATTATTACTATTAAAAACGAAAGAATGTATAATTTAAGTAATAGGTAATTACTATTCATTTGCTATGGTTAACAAATTTAATTTATTTTTATAATTATATGTCCTAAATATATTACTAATTATTTTTGTCTAAAACATTTTATATCGTTCTAATTTAGTCTTTTGTTCAAAGTTAAATATTTTCTTCTAAAAAAATGAGACACCTTTAATTATAGTAAATTATCAATTCAATTTATAAATTAAAACATGTAAAATATTAAAAATATAAAAATAATTAGTAATATATTTAGGACATATAATTATAAAAACAAATTAAATTTGTTAACCACGGTAAATGAATAGTAATTACCTATTACTTAAATTATACATTCTTTCGTTTTTAATAGTAATAATTTTAAGAGTGAAAATAAATTAGTCTCCAGATTTTTTTCTTTTTTAAATTCTATGAAAAATATTTTGGTTAATATTAAAAAATATTTTTTTTCAAAATTTATTTCATCTAATGAACTTAATTCTAATTTGATTAGTGATACACATATTTATTAACAATAAATCAAATAATATGTGAGAATTTTTTATTTTAATAAATTAAATAAATGTTTTATTTTCTGAAATAAATAATTTTAAAAATTATTAGAAAAATACATCAGCATCTCTTATCTTGTTTATACTGTAAACGAGATAATTTTATCCGTATCGAGATATGTGTATTTTTTTAATTTTCATATATCTCCTTACTGTAAACGAGATATGTGTATTTGTAAATATAAAAATATAATTTTTGAAAATAATAAAAAATATTAATAATTTAAATTAAATCAAACTCTTAAAAATAGAATATTTCAAATAATAAGAAAGATAAGCAGTTTTAAATAATATAAAAGATGAGCAGTTTCAAAATAATAGAAGAAATAGGCGGTTTTAACTAACTAATTAATGAACTTGGTCTAGTGGTTAGCTCACTAGTTTGCTTAAGCAATTGTTGGGAATTCGAATCCCGCCTTATTATTATTTGAATTGATTTAGTGTAAATTCTAATAAAAAACGCCAGTGGATGGAAGTAGTACGGTTAAGATCGTCCACCTAGAGTTTGGTCTAATTTAAATTATTAATATTTTTATTATTTTTATAAAATATATTTTTATATTTATAAATACATATATCTCGTCTACATGATAATAATTTTTTAAATTATTTATTTTAATAAATAAAATATTTATTTAATTTATTAAAATAAAAAAACTTAATAAGTTGTCTCTATGACACAAATATAATGTCACATACTCTCTTTTTTTTGTGTGGGTCCAATGAATCAACAATTATGTACTCTAATTAATTCTTTCCCATCCAAGAGCCATCAACATAAACTACTAATGCATTGACACTTATTCTTCTACACATGTAGAAACAATTTCCTTTCTACACCACCTAATTAATATAAGAATAATTTAATTTCGAGGTCTTCAATTCTTAATGTACTTTTGTCTTCCACTTTAATGTTCAACTTCTAAAAGGAAAACATAGTTAGATCAATGCATGTAACACAGGAAAAAAAATACTAAAAAAATTAAGATATCTACTCAGAAGTTTTTAGTAACATAAGCTCTCTGCATAATTGATTAATGCCATATTACATAATCAATCATAAACAATATGAAATCTCTTTCACTTAAAAGAAAATTGTTCTGAACATTTTTAACTACCAATGTGCTTATGTATATACAAACATTGAAAAAAATTATGTCCTAAGAAAAACCTGCATAATTATACTATTCAAATAAGTCAAATTTCTTCTAATAAAATTCAAATATCGACCATCTAAAAAAAAGAATTATTTACTTTGACGAGGACAAAAGAGATTCTCCTCCGACATCATATTTATCCGGTTTACTTCTGAAACTTGACAAGATCCAATGTAAGAATCCTGCAAAAAAGAAGCTAATAAACCAAGCATTGTTGTAAATCACAACAAAAACATCAGGAACAGAACTTGCAATTCCAACTTTCCACAAGAAACCAGGAAGCACAGGCAAAATCCCAAGAAGTAGAGCCACAATTGCAGCCACATTAAACCCCTTATAATAATAATATGCACCATAAACACTCCTTGAATACAAATCATTAACACTCAAATGTGTCCTCTTTATAAGATAGTAATCTGCTAGAACAACTCCTCCAATTGGACCCATAATTGCAGAATAACCAACTAGCCAAGTGTAAACAAAACTCTCACTTGATCTCAAAAGCCTCCATGGTTGAAATGCAATGCCAAGTAGTGCTGTTAAAATTGCACCTCTTCTAAATGTGAAAATCTTAGGACTAAGATTAACAAGTGCATTAGCAGGTGCAACAACATTAGCAGCAATGTTGGTAGTTATGGTTGCTAGGCTTATACCAAAGATTGCAAGAAAACAAGTTGTTAATCCTCCAATTTGACCAAGAAGCTGAATTGGGTTTGAAATTATTCTACCAAAAATGACCTTAGTAGATGATGTAACAGCTAAACCAACAAATGTGAATAGTCCCATGAAAATTGGTAACCCCATTTGACCAATGATTTGATCATGTTGACTTTTTGCATACCTAGTGAAATCAGGTATGTTAATTGCAACTGTGGCCCAAAAGCTTATATTAGCAGTGATTGAAGGGAAAAAAACAGACCAAAATTGTGAGCTTGTAAGCCTAGAAGACAAAGACAACATGTGACCAAATCCACCAGCATTAACATAAGACCAAACAAGTAAACATGTTGTAAGAAGAATTAGTATTGGAGCTGAGTACTTCTCAAGAATTCTAATTCCATCAATTCCTCTCCAAACAAAACCCAATTGGGCCACCCAAAAGCCCAAAAAGCAGAAGAATTCAAGTGGGGAAGTTCCAAGCCAAGGTAGGTAGTTTGAGAGTGATGAATTGTTTTTCAATGATTGTGGCAGGAGAAGGAAGATTGCTTCACCACCAATCCATGATTCAATTCCATACCAACCACAACCAATTAAAGCTCTTAAGAGTGTTGGAATGTGAGCACCATTGATTCCAAATGAGGATCTTGCAAGAACTGGGAATGATATGCCATAGAGTGTGCCAGGGTGGCCAGTTAGAACAAGTGGAACCAATAGAATCATGTTTGCCACAACAACTGTTCCAATACCTGTAACATGTTTTGGCCCAAATAGCCAAATTAGTACTTTTCAACTTAATATTTTAGTATTTTGTTTAGTAGCAATTACAACTACAATATATAAGAAAATATATAAGAAAATTTTCAAGTGTATCGTAGTACCGGTATTTCAGTGATTTTTAAGCGTTGACCTAATCACTGATACACCGGTATGATACACCGGTATGACGATAAAATCTTCCCAATATATAATACCTTGCCACCATGCCATGCCAAGATCAACAAGGGAACCAGCAAGGTAGTATGAAGGGACACCAACAACAAGACCAACCCAAAGGCTTGCCATTTCAAAACCTGTGAGTGTTCTTTGGCTTGGTGAAGTTGGCTTGAGATCTTCATTGGTGAGAGATGGATCAGGCTCAAACAATTCTGAACCATCATCATTTGATGACGATGGTATTGAGATAGAAGAATTGGAGCATTTCATTGACAAGTACTTGAACTTATAATAAGGTGATGGGGTAGCATGAAATTGATGAAAGGCCTTGTTATTCAAAACTAGTGAGAAAGAAGAGCTTGGAATTTTTGGATTGGAATAATGAGATTGCTGCTGATGAAGAACATGGAATTTAGATCCTGATAACATGTTCATGGTTGTTGTAATTGATTAATGCAATGAAATGCAATGAAATGGGGAGTGTGATAGTGATAGAGATTATGAATGAGTGGTGGAAATTTGGTAACGTCACTCTATAGATTATACATAGATAATATAAAATACAAATATGTAAAATTAAAATATATTATTTTAATATATATTTTGCATCTTTGGTTTAGTATCTTGTCAAAGTTTTATTTTATTTTTTGTGATTTTTTATTTAAATGATAAATGTTACTTGTTGTAATATGTTGGTAAAAGAAGATATTAAAATTAATATATTTTAATTTTTTTATATGGCATTAAACTCTTTCATTATAATAAATTAATAATTAATTTTTGTGGTGATGATGTTTTTTTGAATTATTTTTCTCTACTCTCTTTAGGTTGAGTACTAATAAAACTCTAAAAAATATTATTAAATTAATTATTATGTATTTTTGTATAAATACTTATTTATTTATTTTTAATATATATTTTATACAAATAATTAATTTAACAACTATTTTTTTTAATATATTGGTTGTAAAACTATATATAAAGAAAAAGAATGGTTAAAAATATCCTGCATATACAATTATTGGTGATTATCCAAATATTATTTGTAAATCTAAATAAAGCTATTAGAAAATGCTACATCTTGATGCAACTACTCTCTTTTTCTTTTCTTTCCTTTTTAATTTGTTTTTAAAGAGGATGTACCTACTACTTCTTAGTTAAATGTGGATGAAGCACATTTTTTTAAAATTGAAAACTTTGAGTAGCCATCAATTCATATCTGCTCTACCTAATTGCATTGGCTTATTACTTTATTTTAATTAAGTAGAAAAATAATATTTCGTAAAAGGTAATTAATCCTTCATTTTTTTGTTTTACTCTCCTCATTTTCAAATTCTATTCTCTTGGACTAAAAAAGCACCGAAATAAAAGAAATTAATGAAATTAAGAGTCCGTTTAAGAAATTTTAAAAGTAATTTTTTTGGGTTTTCAACTTATGAAAAGTAGTAGTATTAATGTCTAGTACAATTTTTTAAATCAAATTATAATTTTTTAAGAAGTTATTTAAAAACTTATAAAAAAATTAAAAAAATAACTTTTTTTCATAATACTACTACTTTTATCATATTTCTTTTAGAATAAGCACTTTAAGAATTAAAAATATAAACATAAAATAACTTATTTATAAATTATTTTTAATATAGTCATTTATTATTTAAGTTACTTTTTAAAAAAACTTAATTAAATTATTTTTTCAAATTGGGCTAAGCAAAGAAAGTTTTGACTTTTGAGTTTTGACTAAAGCGTTGAAGTTCTCCTAATATATGTAATTTGATTACAAATTAAAAAAAATAATTACAATATATCTAGACACAAAGTTTACTCTTTTTTAAGGGGAAAGATTTACTTGAGAAACAAGGGAATAATATAATATAACTTGAATTTTAAAATAACTAAAAAGAATAAAAGAAACATCCTATTCCCAATAGCTATTTAACATTTACATGCACATATTATATGGAATGCAATAATGCATATGAATGATATAAAACAATGCTCAAAGGTGGTGTTATATTCATGTGAAATGGCCCATGTGGATGGTGGGCCATTCAAAACTAAAAAAATGGACACCTCAAACAAAGTCTTGCTTTTTAATTTGTTAATGACATCTACACTAGAAATTATCAAGGATATATGTTAAACAATTTTGCATTATTGGTTCTTCACAAGGGATAATTTGTTGTTTTGGGGACCCATGATCAAAAGGAAGGAACTTTCCTATACCCTTTTATGTTCTTTTCTTTTGCATTTGTGGACAAATGAAACCCTCTAACCAAACCTACTACTATTCCCTTTTCTTTTTTCCTTTTACTAAAAAAATAAATTATACTAACAAGATTCCCCAAAGAAGGGTTGTTTGTTTGTTTCAAAAGGAAGGGAAGAACAATAGTAATATTATTTTCTATAATAAATTTTCTAAATTGGTATACCTAAAAATTACTTATATCTATAAAAAATAGTTCTTGAATACTATATAAAATGGAAAGAGTTTTAAGTATACCGAAAACATTGGTATTCCAGTTGTTTTAAGTATATCGAAAACATTGGTATTCCAGTTGTTTTAACTGTTGATCTAAATTATAAAAAATATATATAATATGTATTAATTGAAATCAACGGTTAAAACAACTAGAATATCAGTATTTCCGGTACACTTAAATTTTTTTCTATAAAATGATAACATACATATTGTAGTACTATAAAATGAGATTTTGAATTAGAAAATTGTTAAGTTGACAATTCCACAAAACTATATCAAGACTCCAATTTTATTTCAATAATTAAAAAGTGGACATTAACTATGGATACCATATAGAAAAAGACATGTATGTATTATGCCTTTAATCTTATCTAACATAAATCAAATTCTTTGTTTTTTGCATTTATGCTGTTTATTCTTAATATTCACTTTTAATATACAAATAATTAACATGAAGAAGAAAAATAATTGATGGGGTGTTGAATATTGAATTATGTACCAATTTTTGAAAGATTAAAAAAAAAGGGAGAAGAATAATGACTAGGAACCAAAAGGAGCCCTATGAGGAATGCCTTTTCTTCTTCTTGTGTTTGAAGGAGGTGGAGGAGTGTAAATGTTTTGTGGTGATCCTTCACCCAATTCTTCTTCTTCTTGATGATGATTCCTTGAAGACATTGATGATCTTCTTGATGATATTCCCTCCATTGCTAATGCTTCATTGATCTTATCATCCAAAACAAAGCTTGCATCCCCATTCCTCTTTATTCCCACAAGCTAGTAATTCAATCACATTCCCAACAAAATAACAATTAATAACCCTATCAAAATGGACCAATTATATATACATATATATATATGCATCATGCCATGTGCCAATCAATTATTCAATACCTAACCCAAAATATAAATAAAGGGTAAAAATTATAATGTTCTTTTTATTTCTAAAAAACTAAAAAGTAAACTTTGTTTTAAAGAAAAAAAGAATTGAAGTAATATGTGACAATGAATACTTTTTTGTACTTCATAAAATGTAACATTAACTTCTATTTTAAGAAACTATTTTATGTGATATTTACTTGATTTCAAAAAAGTAAAACCTAATTTACCCAAAAGTATAACTATTATTACATTATTACATATGTATGTATATATAGGCTAGTTATACCTATGATTAATATAGTTAGGGGAATTATAATGATGATGGTGATGGGCTTTCAAAGGTTGGTGATGATGTATGGGTGGTTGGGTGTATTACCCATATGATGAGAGGGAGATTTGAGTTATGAAATGATGCTCATTTTGACAATGATATATGAAATAAATTAAATTGAAAAAAAAAAAGTAAAATGGTAAATTAATTAATAAATTCACGTGAAGTTGATATCTAAGAGTCGTTAGATGAAAATTTAGTCAAATCAATCAAATTATCTAATAGCTCTCATGTATCAACTTCACGTGAAATCGACTGCACCTGAATTTTCACCAAATAATATATGTTAATGCTAATAAATAAATTAATTACCTTGCATCCCAAAGAACAGAAACGAAAAGGGTCCAAAAGGCTTCTTCCACAAATCTCACAAATGTGAGGAACCCCTTTTCCAGATTTGGGTTGTGGCCTCTCATTCAAGAACAGAACTCTAGCACTGTTGATTACATATGTTTGAACTCCACTTATGTCCAACACTTTCTGAATTTCAACCACTCTTACAACATCATGGTATGAAGATCTTCTTATCTAAATAAAAAAAAAAAACCCAGGAACAATAATGAATTTCATAATGTATATATAGAATGTGCATAAGATATAAATGATGCTACATTATTATATATTATATAGTTTTTTTTACCTGAATTACTTGATGATCCTTGTGCCTTGAAGAGCGGCAATAGAAGCAAAAAGCATCACCATTGTTGTTATTATTATTATTATTATTGCAGTCAAGGCAGAACATGTTACACTCACTCCTAGCTGCATCTCCATGAATCCTACATACATTGAAAAATGGTGTTTGTAGCAATCTCTCTAGCCATGGAGGAACCAACATTGAGTCCTGCTCAGACCCCAAATATTTTGGGAGACCAAGAAAAAAATTGAATCAATCTAAATCATTATGAGAATTGGAAAAAAAAAATAAATATATATGGTACATTATATACATATTAGATATTACATACCATAATAATAATGTAATAATAATAACAATGTGCTTCAATGGTTGAGTGAAGAATGATATTGGGATTTCCAATGAGAAAGAAAGATAGAGAGAGAGAGAGAAAGAAATAGAGAGAGAAAGGAAAGAGGGTTGAACTAAGAATTCAACAATACACAAGAAGCTAAGACTATAGGGACAAAGGTGGGGAGTGATTAAATTAATTAAATTAATTAATTGTTAATTAATGAATGAATTAATTAATGAAGGAAATGAAATAGTGCTATGTGAATGGAGGGCTGAGATTGAGTGAGGTGGCTGAGGAGGAATGAGAGGCGTTGGATTTGTTGCTTACGATTTCATAGTTTGGATCTTGTTAGCGTCTTTATATGATGTTTGAGTCGGCTAAGGCATCAATATCACACCTCACTCAATAGCTGTATCTCCCAAATTCATCCACGATCAAGAAGCTAGCTACCTGCCACGTGGCATTGTATCTACCGTCCATCTAAGATTGGTGGCCCCCATACTCCTAATTCATGTCATCACACATTATATTGTACTTCCTAGAACTCTAAGACATGCCATCCCATTTATTTCTTAATTTACTCATTATTAATTGAGATAGTTTTTAGGTATTTTATAGTGTTTATCAATAAAATGATTTGTTTTTTTTAGATGTTTTGCTAGTAGTAAATACAAGAAGAGTAAATCTTCAAATTCATTTTTAAAACATCTCATATTTTTTAATTTGGCTTTTAAAGATGTTTTAAATTAAATTTATCTTTTAAACATTTTAAATTGTTATATTAATATTTTTATAATTTTCTTTGCTCATGATATTAGAGTTTATTGATATAACACGTTAAGTGACATCACAATAATATACAACTGGCAATTTTAATTGACTACTATCATAATAAATTTATGCTATTAGATCAAATTAATTCTAATTGATAAATCTTAATCCATTGAGATCCTCCTTAATTTAGGATTAATTGCGCCATGTTCGCAAATTTTAATGCAAAACTAACACGACTAACTTAAAATTTTTGAAAAGTAAATTTGATTAATTTTTTTAAAAGATCAAATCTAAAAAATGAGTGATATTTTAGGGACGATTTTGATTATTTAATCAAAAAAATTATTCTCGTATTGTATATAAATGAAAAGTTATTCATGGGATAAATAAAAAATATTAACTATCACAAAATTATTTTAATTATTGAAAATGTGAATAAAAATGAGTTTAAGAAATCTTTAAAGTGAGTAGAAGAAGACAAAAATTTTATCTTTGGATAATTAAAATTAAAATTATTTTTAAAGTGAAAGCCTCACTTTAGAAGATATAGACCTATAATGTTGAGATGAATAATAATAATAATAATAATAATAATAATAATAATAATAATAATAATAATAATAATAATAATAATAATAATAATAATAATTAAACAACAACCGAACAAAATAAATTTGTGAGGAAATTAAAACTTTTGATAATTATTGGGAGGCAAATGGGTTATATATATTGAAGAGGAAAGTATAAATAATTGATTAAGTGAAAAGGAATGGGAATTATGCGGTGAAATGTGTGGCTCCGAAGCTTGGTATCCAAACAAAGTGTGGCTTCTTATATTTTCATCAAAAATTCAATAACCTTGCTATCAAGCAAGACATGCTTTATTGGTGTTAGCCCCTTTAATTAGTTTCATTTTTAGATGGTCATGAAATAAATTAAAGCTCGAAAAACACAAAAGGTAAACATAGATCGCACATTTCGCATTTGCAAATTCAAGAAAATGATTGAATCACTAAAAGGTCAATATACAAAAGAGAGACCTTAAAGCATGAACTTCCTAATGGAAACAAATATATAGAGAAAAAAAATGTCAGCATTGTTTGATTTGCAAATTTTTTTTTACCTTTTTAATATTTTTTCATAAAATTACAAAAAAAAAAGTGAAACAAGCCCTTAGAATTTGATCTTTTTAATGCAATATTGATGTAACAAATTAAATTTAGTTGTTAATGAAATCTTATTAAGAAATTATTAAAATAGTGATCGATTTTAGCGATCAATAAAATTAGCTTTTTTTAATACAAAAAAATATTGATCGTTAAATCAGTTGCTAAAATGTTAACAATCGAAATTGGTCGCTAATTCTAATTTAACAACCGATTTAAAAAAATGAATTACTAAATTGATTGCTATTTCTGTAATTTCTTGTAGTGAAATATTGTCGTATCATTGTATTTTTTTATAATTAAAAAAAAAGTAGAACAAGTCCTTAGAATTTGAATTTTTTTAATGCAATATTGATGTAACAAATTATTAAAATAGCGATCAATTTTAGCGATTAATAAAATCAATTTTTTTTATACCAAAAAAAGGTTGATCACTAAATCAGTTGCTAAATATTACCGATCGAAATTGGTTGCTATTTTTAATTTAACGATCAATTTAAAAAAAATCGATTCCTAAATCGATCTTTATTTCTGTAATTTATTGTAGTGATATGTTGTTGTATCATTATATTTAATTGAGTATTGTAGTTTACATAATTTTTTCAATTTGTTGATGAATATAACCATGATATAGTAACACACATAAAAAAAAATTGTGAGATAAATTATGTTAAAAGTTATTCCAATCATTGGAGTTTAAGTATAACCAACAATATTGCGTGCAGCTTTTGTCAAAGTACTTTTAAGTACAATTATTCATTAAAAAAAATTTGTTCATATTTTTGTTTGATCTATTTGTACTTCAAATTATACTACTGACCTAATTTGGCAGGTGCTATATTTTCCTCTCCGGAAATTCTTACCAAGGAATATATATGTGACCTAAAAAAGTTAAACATGAAAAGTACCTGTATTGTGTGAAGTTTAAAAATAAAGGGAAAAGTTGGAATAATGTTAAAAAAGTTGAACTAGTGTTTTCACAGTTAATTTTCATTTCAATTTCATTTTCTAATTAAATATAGGGGGCTCATTTTATAATCAACGTAATGCAAGTTTAATATGAGCAATTGATATGGACCTTGACCAATAGTTTCATGTTGCAATCATAGGTCGGATATATAATAAGAGTAATCAGTGCTAGAAAGAATTATGTCTTTTATCAAATTTTTAATTAAATATAATTGTGTTTAGTAGACATTTACATATGGTTTTGGCTTTTCATTTAAAAAATAAATACTCAAACTGGTCTTAGAAATTTTATATTAAACATTTTAATTTTTTTTATTTTACAATTCTAGATGTTTTAGAGAAAGGTTAACCCCTCTATAAAAAAAGTAATTTCTTTTATATTAATATTTTTTTAAAGGTTTAATTACTTTGTTGGTCTTTATAGTTTCGCAAAATTTTCAATTAGGTCCTTATACTTTTTTTTAATTGAATTTCTGTACCAATTTTTTTTTTCAATTAGGTCCCTCTTAACAGTAATTTGCTTAATTTTATAAGGACCCAACTAAAAAAAATAGTGCAGGAACCCAAATAAAAAGAAAAAAATGTAGGGACTCAATTAAAAAAAAATTAATGTAAAGACTCAATTAAAAGGAAAAAAAAAAGTACATGAACCTAATTAAAAATTTTGCGAAACTATAAAGACCAATATGATAATTAAACCTTTTTTAAACTTAATATTTTGTAATAAAATTTGCAAAAGATATATTTGTTTAACATACATATTAAAAGTTTTATTAGAATTAATAGAAATACTAATTTGTCGACAAAAATAATTTTGAGACTTTTAAATAATAAAAATATATAAAAAATCAGAGTGTCCAACCTGAATATTTGTTAGAAATTAATTTAGATGTTTACTCTAAAAAAAAACTTAAATATTTATTTTAGTATTTACGTTTAGATTCTAATTTTATTTTTTTTAAAGCAAGTAATTGCCTAATCTTTCTTAAATGTAAGTACACATCCAAATCAACCAGGTTAGTAATTTTTTTTGTGGGATTGTTTTAAAAAATTACAACACAAACTTAATAAGATGTAAGGTGTTAAAGTTATCCGATAAAAAAACCAATTTAAATTGGTCAAGTGATCAACTTACTCATTCACTTAAGTAAGTATCGGAGGTTTGAATCTCACCTTGTGCATGCAGCTCTCCATTAGTCAACAACAAACTCTAAAATAGAGTTTAGATCCGTGACGGATCCGCGGACAACAAAAAAAAGTTATATGCTAAAAAGGGTTAAGAAAAGTAAATAAGCTACATATAATTAATTCAAAGTTTAAGAAAGTAAAGTGTAATTTTTTATTATTATTATTATTATTATTATTATTATTATTATTATTAAATTGCATATTTGAAAAATAAAAAAAGACTCAGATTATAAATTTGTACATTTTAAGACTTTTAAAGGCTACAATAGGCATACGAATGTTAAAAGGATAAAGTGTAATTAACCCTACTAATTATATGCTAATTTGAATGTGATTACTAAAAGGCCAAAGCATTTATGTAGTGATGAAATGAACAAAGCTAGGCTGGCAAACAAGTTGGCTAACATGGGAATGTAGAAAAAGGGAAAAATACCAATTCATATGCAATTGCATCATCCTCTTTATTATTTATGCTTCTGGCCCTCATGACCTGAAATTCTGTTTCCTTATAATTCAAGCTTTGATTAATTAGCTCTTAATTAACCTATTTAAATGTATGTGTGGATTTATTGATACATACATGTTCTTATGGCGCATCATATGCTGCCACAAAATCACACTTTTGAAGCCTAAGATCAAGAACAACCTGTCATATTAATTGTAAATAGCTAAAATTCATTGTCCCTTTTCCTTCAAATAAAGCAAATTTCTATCCCTTAGTAGTGGATCTAATGCATTGGTGTCTCTTTTATGTTTATTCATGTTTTAGTTATTTGTCCCTTGTAACTGCATAATTTAATTCTTCTTGCATGTTATTCGTAACATTAACAATAAGCACTTCAACGAGTAATAGCTCAAATAGCATAGTCTTCCCATACTCAAGTAAGAGGTTGTGAGTTTGAGTCTCCTATCTTTAGTTAAAAAAAAATGAACACTCTAAAAAAATGATAGTAATTTGGTAAATGAGGATTTAAAAAATAAAAAATAAAAAAAAATTTAAGATAAGAGTTGAACCCAAAATAAAAGAAAAAAATTCAAGATAAGAGTTGAACTCTTAGGTGAAAGCTAGATATCTTTACCGATGGACAACAATGAAATCATGTTTATCTTTTACCATCAAATTTAAATATGATATATTAGATAAATTGGTAAAAGGAAAACCATATATGTTTTTGAAAGTGCCAAAGTGTTTAAAAAAGAGCATATGTATATTGAAAAATTTTTAAGTGTATCAGTCCACTGATGTTTTAGTATTTTTTAATTGTTGATCTTAATTATAAAATTTATATATAAGATATATAATTAAAATTAACGATTAAAATTTACTGAAATCTTTATTTTTATAGACAAATAGAGAGCTTATCTGCTGACGTGACACTCATACGTTGAGTCTGGAGTTTATTTGTGTAGATATCGTCACTAGAAATTTTTAAATTTATATTTATAAATTATAAATTATTATTTATTTTTAAATTTTAAATTATATATTTAGATTGGTATACTTAGATTGTTATTTTTTAAATTTTAAATTATTTTATTTAAGTTTTTATTTTTTAAATCTTAGATTGTTATAGTTAGGTTGTTATTTTTAAAATTTTAAATTGTTTTATTTAGGTTATTATTTTTAAATTTTAACATTATTTTTTAAAAATTTGTTGATTCCGTTTAGCATTGTTTTTTAAATTTTTATAGATTTTTTTCAAAAAATAGAGCTACATACATATATTTAGAATTTTAAAAATTGTTAATATATTTATTTACTTTATCTGCAAATTTAATTCAAATTTAAATTAAAGTCAATTAAATTTAAAAAATTTTAGCTATGAGTCAACTATAAAAGTATAAGTTATGAGATATGTATAGCACCATTATTCAAAGTACATTAAACCATTTCTTTACGTACATCCAAAATCTAATTTTTTTCTACTTATTTCAATCGCTCGTATTCACAAAATCGCAGAAATCAAATATACAATCGACAATTTGTGTATACGTATACAAGTGATACGGTTATAAACACTACCAAAATTACAAAAATTCTTCATTGCCATACTCAATTGAGATGGTTTGATCCGACGAAGACGTGAGTTTTCAATTAATATTTTTTTATTTTATTTTAAATTTATATTATTTATATTTTAAATTTGTTTGTTTATTCTCGTCTAATTGTTCTTTGATTTTTGTTTATCAATTTTAGGAAAGGAAAAATACACGCCTCGATCAAAAAGACTCTTGTGTCTCGATTCATAAATTTACTAAAGGAAGGAATATCTTACCAAATAAGATATTTTAGTGTCGGACTCAATGATGGTAACTTCAAAAAGTGTTCTCTTTGATTAATTTAAAAAACATATAAAAAACATTGCTTTAGTGAATTAAAAAAACAACATTTATAATATTCATATATTACCCTTAAGAGTTGCCTTTAAAGATATATAATAAACTTGTGGTGGTAAGCGTTGCTTAAATATTTTTTATTATATTTTAATTTCCTCCAAATATTTTAATAGAATTTTTTGACTCCAACATTAAAATATCTTATTTGGTAAGATATTCATTCCTTTAGCAAATTTATGAATCGAGACACAAAAATCTTCTTAATCGAGGCGTGTATTTTTTCTTCTCTATTGATAAAAAAAATAATCAAAGAACAATTAGACGAGGATAAACAAACAAATTTAAAATATAAATAATATAAATTTAAAATAAAATAAAAAATATTAGTAGAAAACTCACGTCTTCATCGGGCTAAACCATCTCAATTGAGTATGGCAATAAAGAATTTTCGTAACTTGGCAGTATTCATAACGGTATCACTCGTATACGTACACACAAATTATCGATTGTAGATTTGATTTTTGCGATTTTGTGAATACCAGTCATTGGAATAAGTAGAGAAATTTTAGATTTTGGATGTATATAAAAAAAGGGTTTGATGTACTTTGAATTGTGGTGCTATACATATCTCATAACTTATACTTTTATAGCTGACTCATAGCTAAAATTTTTTAAATTTGATTAAATTTAATTTAAATTTAAATTAAATTTGCAGATAAAGTAAATAAATATATTAACAATTTTTAAAATTCTAAATTTATGTCCATTTTTTGAAAAAAAAATCTACAAAAATTTAAAAAATAGTGCTAAACAAAATCAACAAATTTTAAAAAAATAATGTTAAAATTTTAAAAAATAACAACCTAAATAAAATAATTTAAAATTAAAAAAAAAACAACATAACTACAACTATCTAAGATTTAAAAAATAATAACCTAAATAAAATAATTTAAAATTTAAAAAATAACAACCTAAGTATAACAATCTAAATATATAATTTAAAATTTGAAAATAACAAGCTAAGCAAATAATTATTTATAATTTATAAATATAAATTTAAAAATTTTTAGTGACGATACCTAAGCAAATAAACTTCTAGATTCAACGTATGAATGTCACGTTAGCACATGAGCTCTCCATTTATATTACTATAAAGATAAAAGATAAAGATAAAGATATAAAGATAAAGATAAAAATAAAAATAAATATTACAAAATATACTAAGATAAAATAGACAAAACATACTAAGTATGCCATACATGTTGTTGTATATTGTAGTGACCAATTTGATAGTTTAGAAAATAGTATTAAGAATTAAAGTAAAGAGCTGAAGAAATATTACATTAAATTATTTTAATTCATTTGAAAGTTTCATTCATAGATTAGATTAAAAGTGTTTTGATTTTTAAGTTGATTCTCACAATTTGTACATGACATTTAAAATGTCAAACACAGAAATTAGATTAAAAGTGATTCCAAATAAAAAAAAATTAAATTTCAAATACAGATTTTTTTTTTCAATAAAATGGATTTTTTTTAATCTCATATTAAAAAACTTTCCATTAAATTTTAGTTGCGGTGGGAAGATTTCTTAATGTTAAGAAGAAAGAGAAAGGTAGACGGAGTCATAGATTCACATTAACACACGCGTTCTACATTCATTCGGTTCCTCAAATTCAGATACGTTTCTGTTCATCAATGTCTTCAATCTTCACTAGATTTTGGTAACTAACTCTTCCATTCTCATCCTTTTCATTTTCATTTATATATTTTTTCATTTTCAGTTATATATATTTTCAGTTAAGATTCAGATAGTCATTTTTTTTTCTATTCTTATTGTTATAGCTTGAATTTCAATTTTATTTACCATGAATTGCAAATTGGTTATCAAGTAGAAGTTTTGGTTAGGTTTGTTTTTAGGGTTTGATAAATTGTTTTTAGGGCTTAATTTTACTTCTTTTTATTATTATTGTCATCATTATTTTTTTAATGCTTAGGGGATCACAAGAACAAGAACATTTACATCAGTCATCTTCAATGAGCTACACAAGTTCTTCTTCTTCTTCTAGGCCTTCACATGTTCCACCTGCTGAAGCTGCTGGAGTTATTGCTGCTTTGAAGGACAAAAGGTTCACCTTAAAACTACACCTTTTGAAATCAGTGTTTGATTGATTCCGGTTTCGGTTTGAATCCTACTGGATTTGTTAATTATTGTGTGGCCGGGAAGCATAATTTTGAAATAGTATCACATGAAAGAGGGTTGGTTTTAGCTACAATATTCTTGTGCTTAAAGCTTTCAATCATGTTAAAGAAATCTTAAATTGCTTGGATGGTAACATAGCTAGTTCTTTAGATGGTTCTATCAGTTAGCATTCTCTGATCAATCTGAAATTATGGAATTAAGCACCATTAAAGGGAGAAAGTGAGTCTAATCACCATTGAGTTAAGGTAATGGGATTCACACATAATAGAAGTTATGAATTCAATGGTGATCTCTTACTTTATTACTTTGTAGATCTTCTCATGTTACACGTTAGAGGATCTTTTTCCAAAATTATGAACCATTTAATCCCTTGAATGATGATGATTTAGTGCTTTCCCCTTCTTTACAAATTTGCCAGTGTTGATGAGTTGCGGAAAATTTCGTCCGAGAAAGATGCTTATCAACGGTTTTTACAGTCGCTTGAACAGGTCAAGATTCAAAATAATGTAAGTTGCATGTCATTGCTTCACCTTCAGTGCTTGATGTAGAAATATAGTGTTTTTTACACTTGATCCTGCAATGACTATACTTATTTATGTTCTTAACCCCTTTTTTGCTTGATGATATGATCAGCTGAAAGATGAACTATGCAAGGAGAATATGCTGCTTGTTGGTGAGATTTTTTATATTTTATTTTCTTTCTTTTATTATCTGATAAAAATATGTTTCTTGAACATAGTCATTATTTGTTGTATTATGAGCTGACAAACAACTTGTGTTTTTGTTAACTCAGATGAAAATCTACAAAAGGAACCTCGTGTTTTGGGACTAAAAAATCAGGTAAGAAGAACCTGAAGGAAGTAATTCTTATGATTTGTGTAATTCTTATGCCGAGTGTGGAATATTCAACATTCTATGTAAACAGTGTAGAATCATTCGGACAAGTGAACTAGCTGCTGCACAAGAGAAACTAAAGGAGCTTGAGAAACAGAAAGAAGAAATGTTGAAGTTGAGTTCCCTACCATTCCTTCTTCATAGGATTCAAGGTATGCTCTGAATAATGATAAATTGATAATCAGTCATTATAATACAAAGTTTTATCCTGATCAAAAGTTAAAACCTTCCTTATCATACGATACAAAAAATCCGCAGGGGCTATGAACAAGACTGAAGAAGAATCAGAAGATCTGCACCAACAATTACTTGATAAAGAGATTGATCTTGGAGCTTTTCTGCAGAAATACAAGAAGCTACGTATTGCTTATCACAGTAAAAATCTGATACATCTTGCAGCTAGAACATCAAATATTTGAGAACCAAATTATGAAATATAGAACTTGAGAATGTAACTCCTTGTTTGTCAAAAGTACAAAAATCAATAATCTCTGGTTACATACGTCTATGTTCTTTCTTTAATCTTATTCTCCATTATCTTTATCATATCATCAAGTGACAAAATTGTCTTTGCAAATATAATATTTTCCCCTACACTAAGACTGAATAATACTATCACAATATACTTTATCTTTAGAAAACCCTGTTCACATAAGGGATTACTAAAGTTCATATCCTATGCTTATAAGGCATAAATTAAAGTAAATTTTTTATGACAACTTGCTTGATTACTACATTCTCGTTGTATATATCTTGATCTTCTTCCATTTCCCTTGGTTGAAGAACCTCTACAACGGTAACCAACTGGCTCCAAAGATAAATACTAGTAGTAGCAAATAGCAACAGCGAATCTCAGTCTTGTTCTTGTAAATAACCTAACTCTTTCTCCCACTTGAGACCAAACATTTGCCTACCAAAAGGCACAATGAGATTATACCGGAAAACCTACAAAATAAGTATAGATTTATTCGTTATTACTTATTACACATCATAAATATCAAAGAGTGCACATTTCCCTATTCCTAAGTCCTAACAATTAGCAAACAATAACAACCAAGTCTTGTCCAAATTGATGGGCTCAGCCATAATCCTATAGTGTCCAATCATAAATCACATTAACATCTAACCTTATCCCAGTAAGTGAAGTTGGCTATAACATTGTAGTGTCCATAAATCATATTAACATCTAACCATATATCCATCAGAACTCCTCTCCCCATTGCTAGAAACAAAACCCAATTTTCATAAATAAATGACTTGACTCACCATGTTGTTAATGTCTCTTAGCTGCAATTTCAGAGCCTCTGAACATTCATACCACTTAGAGTGATCTCCACTGCATTTACTTGCCCAAGCTTTCTTCAAGGCTGTCCTAAATTCGGACACCTTAGATCTTATCTCTTTGTTAAGCTCAACCCACTCTGGTGCACAACCATTTTTGGACAAAATCCTGTATAGAGTGTCTTCAGCTGGATCAGCATGAGGGTTTGTGTCGAGCTTAAGCGGCTTCCCCTTCCCGGGCAAGTTCTCAAAATGGCCTTCTTCCATGGAATGCCATATCCTTTGCTCAACCACATTGATGATGTCAGTTTCAGACCTGTCCAACATCCAACAGGTATTGTCAAATAACAAATACTAGAGAATGGGGGAACCAATTCATCAATTCCTTAACATGCTGGCAATTTTGGACATTTAGGGAGTGTTTGCGAGTTTTGATTTTGGAGGGAAAGAGAGAAAAGCAAAAAGCGAAGGCTTGAAGTGTTCTCTCTCTTTCCTTCCGAAACACCAACTGGCAAACACATCCTTAGTGGATGTGAAATTAAATGATCAATAGACTCCCAGCAAAGAGTACTAGTATGGTGCACGTTTCATCCACTAGTATATATCTGATTTCAATTTTCAAATCCATCTTCTTCATTCACACACTAAAATCAACTAGTTATCTACTTCTCAGATTGTTTCATATTGAGAATCGATTGGTTCTTATTTCTTAACGTATTAATACAAATTATAACACTGTAGTTCTAATATAAACCTAATTTCAATGAGCCGTATCAAACTTTATAGTTTCTATAATCACACTGTACCTTATTTGATCAGAATCTTCTCATACTCCTCTATTCTAACATAACACTCATATTCAGTGAAGAACAAGAAATATCATATATACATAAATATATACATCAGATAATGAATTATCAACAATTAAAATAATGGAAGCTGAAAGTTGCAGAAGCCAATAATGAAGTAATTAAGTAAAATTCTGTTGTGACCTGACGTTGTTGCGCTGGCCACGTAGCTCCGGAGGGAGTTTACGGTCGTGTACGGCGTCGATGACGGTGGAGAGACGATCCACCAGCTTCTTCCCAGCCTTTGGAGATTTACCTGAAGAAGAAGAAGAAGAAGAAGAAGAAGAAGAAGAAGAAGAAGAGAAGGAAGAGTGCTGTGTGGTGGTGGTGGTGGTGGAAACAGCAGGAGAGAGCGGCGGAGATCGGTGGAGATAGAAGAGAAAACGCGATTTGATTGGTTCCCGAAGCAACGTGGCCATTTATGAATAATCGTTCTGTTCTCCTCTTCTGTTCTCTTCTCTTCCTATTCCATCTTCTTTCTTCTTAGTTCTTACTACTTCCTGTCTTATAGGGTTATGTCTACTTAATATAGCGCTTCAAATTTCAAGGGACTATGAGAATTGAGAAATAAATAAACAAACCATTTATAATAGTGCAATATTCAACTAAATAGAATAACATACACGAAAAGTTTCAAATGTATTGGAAATACCCGTATTCCATCAGTTGTTTTAATCGGGTATTTCCAATTGTTTTAATAATTAATCTAAATTATAAAAAATATATAATATATATTAATTGAAATCAACAATTAAAACAATTAAAATCATAAATACACTTAAAATTTTTCATATATATATATATATATATATTTATTGGTATTGAATATGGGCCATAGTCCATTAAAGAATTATATTGAAATTAATCGAGGCAGAGACGTTCGTTGTTCATCATCTGTTAATAACCTAAAAAACTCTCTAATTCTGGGTCTAGGTTCAAATTTTTGCATGCTATATTTAACCTATGAGTGATTCAAATTTTATTTAATCATAAAAAAATTGTACAATTTAAATATAAGCAAAGACAAGTAATAGAAGGTAAAAATTATAGAACACCATATCTTACTTAATTAGTCCAACAAATATAAATTAAATTGAAAGTGATTTTTATTTCCAAGGTATGGAATCCTGATTTTTGAAAATGCTCATTTAGTGGGAGAAAGAGAGAAATCTTATTTACTACTTTAGCTCTTTAAAATTTAAATAGAATATCGCTACCTCAATATTACTTTTACTTTCAATATACACTATGGTCTATGATAAATAATTTGTTACTCACCAGAATGCTACGACTTAAATAATGAGCTACTAATATAATACATGAAGTTGTGTTTTGTCAATTGTATTTACCTTAACTAATGCTACTACAATATTTGCGCGTTGTATATATGTGCTATTACCTAGAGAATATTACTTATAACTAAATTTCATAGACCACTCAATTATGTCATAACATTGTTTTGATACTTAATATAAATATAAATTTCACCAGAAAACATATGAACCCTCAACTTACTTATATTACCAACCATGTTTATATACACTTAGAACTACTTAAACCATCCAACTATTGACTAACAGATAAGACACATACGTGCTTCATTCACATAAATGTAAACCCTTGAACAATTTGCTAGCAGGATTGAACTAATGAATATAGCGACATATTGTTTCCCTTTAAATCAAATTCCTCTTGGTATCTTTTAGTACAAAAATGGTATCAAATAACCTGTCACCAATACTAAATACAACCTCATAATTTTCATGTATAATTAAAAATAGAACACCCTATGTAACTATTTCAGACCACACACATTCTTGGCTCATTGTAATAAGCCGGCTTCCTTAAGAGCAGCTTTATAGTCTTCAACACTTTTTTCTCGTACCTGCATTTCATTGACATGAAACACGAGTTATTGAAGATGGGTATTCTGTTCAATGACTTTTTCCACAAGCATACTAAGCCATAATCAAATTCTTCAGATTCAAGTATGTTCCATCGTACTCTATCGAGCATCATATCCCAAAAACCATCATGACATAACATACCTCTGATACACGGGTGCCAAAATGGTTCTCGATCTTTGACATCAGCCTTTCATCTTTTTCATCATATATTAGGTTAAACACAGCCCCTGTAGGATCAAATGAAACAAGTTACTATTTTGCATTATCACTGAAAATAAATACAAAATATGAAGAACAAAATCTGGAATTAGTTTCCTTTGGAATGAAAGCATAAAAACTAAAAGTTATATGTAAAGAAATTCTGTGGCCTAACAAAGTTCATAACAAGTTACAAGTCCAACTAAGAGTCTATATGTTTAGGAGTGGAAAGTAAAGTAAAGATGTATTAGTACATTACACTGAACAAGAACTTACCCTTACGGCCAAATCGACCAGCCCTACCAACTCTGTGCAAGTACACCTCATAATCAGGCTCAAATTCCCGTGTATACTCCGCAGTATGTTTTATTGGGAGATCATAGTTGATAACCAAATTGACCTAAATAAAATTGTAGGATGTCATAACTTTGAAAGAAAATACACACAAAAAGAAAGGAAAAGGAGGAGAGAAAATTGAACAAATTCAGCACCTGTTGCTGATCAAAGCCTCGAGCAAGAACATCCGTGGATATAAGAACTTGAGTCAAACCATCTCTGAACTCTTTGACAATTTTGTCTCTCTCTTCATGGTCAAGAGCACCTTGTATCGATGTAACCTCGTACCCCATGTCGACAAGTGACTTGTGCAGCATTTTTGCACTCTGTCTCGTGCGCACGAATATGATGGTTTGGCCCACATTTTCTCCTAATTCGAATATGTAATCTTTTATCACCTCAATCTTCGACAACTCATCAGGGCAGCGAACTTTATACTGCTTCACTGCGTCTAAAGAAAGCTCTTCTTTCTTAACAAAAAGTTTATTATGGTCCTTTTTAACTGTCCTCTCAACAAAGTTCTTGACAATGTCATTGAATGTGGCAGAAAATAGAAGAACCTGGAGATTAAAAGAAACAAAAATATATATATCAACACCTCACACAAGCATACCCAAATATTTGAACTAAATGCATAGAAATTACATCTAGGCCAATAAATCAATTCAAGTAATGATGCAACGATTCAGATCATTAAGGTGAAGTGGTGAAGATGCAATGACACAGTACATTTAAGTAGATGCAATTGTTCGGCTGCACAAATAAGAAGTTTCTCAAATATCAAGGAACAATTATATTTTCCTTCAACACAACTTGCAACCTAATTAAAGCAATCAATTAGGATATACGTTTCATCTTTATATCTAAAGAAGAATTCTCGAATGGATTGAACTTTGCATACATGCATGCAGACTATAAGAGAGGCAGTTCAACATACCTGGCAGCTAGAATTGAATTTTTCTATTTCTTTCATTATCCTCAAGGAATCATCCTTAAAACCATCCTGCAACAACACAGTTCATAGTTGTTTAGGAAATTCACAGTTCATAGAGTCAAGTGATTTACTAGTGCTCTCACCCTCTATATCCTCCACATAAGCGGAGAAGCATCACAACTTCAAGTTACAATTCTAAACTACAATGATACTTTAAATCCTAACTAAAAGCAATCGCATTACATTTCATCAGAATGCAAAACTTACCTCAGCAAGCATTTGATCAGCCTCATCAAAGACAAGAATCTTCAATCTGGTCACACCCAATTTCTTGAAAGAAATCCACTTCTTTATGGTGCCAGGAGTCCCAATAACCACCTGAGCCTTAATTGGCTCCCGTTTTTGAATTGGAAGTGAATCCCTGCTATCTGTCGGAACGGCACACTCCGAGCTAATCCCTGTGTGCTTCCCCATCTTCCGGAGAACTTCAGTGTTCTAAGACACACAGAAAAAACCAATCACTTCACACTTCAAGTAGATACACTTTTTTGTTAAGTCTATTACTAACATGTCTGGATAAACTTCTCTGAAAAAAAATACATCCTCAGGGTTGAGGAGGAATTAATTTTCTACCCTTTTTTAGAAAGTGACATTTTTCTTATCTCTATCAAAAAGTATACCTGAATAGCAAGCTCCCTCGTTGGACAAATGCAGAGAGCTTGAGGAGCTTGCACCGAAGGATCCACACGACTAAGCATCCCTAAAACAAAGCACGTGGTCTTGCCGGAACCGTTGTGAGCCTGAGCGATCAAATCACGATGCGGCGGATTCAAGATCATCGGCAAGCTTATAGCTTGGATCTTGCTCGGTTTCTGGAACCTCATCTCAACGTAGAGTCCTCTCAAAAGCTCCGCCGACAAATTCAGATCCTCGAACGTCGCCGCCGAGGTGTACGGCGTGTCGCCAGAAGTAACCTGCACCGAATCAACAAAAGTTAAGAAAGTGTAAACCCTAGCTGATGAGAAATTGAGGAGTTGAGAAATCGCGAGACGGAGAAGTCGCGATTGGAGAGAAAGAGATCGAACCGCTTGGATGTTGGAGTCTTCCGGATCGTCTAATAGCTTCGGAGGTTTCTTGTTTTCGTCGATCGATAATTCGTCGACGTTGAGCGACGGCGATGAGCTAGATGGAACCGCTGTGGTGGGGGCGGTTGTTTCATTGGCGGCTTCGGCATCATCGTCGGCTTCGTCGGCCCAGCTCTTGTGTTGAGCTGGTGGCGGTGGCGGAGAAGATGTTTTATCGTCGGTGGCGGCGGGTTCAGACATGGTTCTGTGCGGAGAGAGAATAGAGAAAGTGGACTGAGAGTGGAAGACTGAGAGAGAACAAAAAAGAGACTGAGAAATTCTTAAAATAAAATCATAAAATTTATAGATTAATTAAAGATATGATTTTAAATTAATTTTAATTAAATTTAATCTTAATAAATTAGATAAGATTTTATTTAAATTTTAAATACCTAAAGATATAGTAACTAATTTAAATTAATTATATTAGATTTAATTAAAATTTTAAAATTTTTAAAAATATAATTAAACAAATTAAAATCGAACCTAAATTAACCAGCTTAAAAATAGAAAAAAGAAAATAACTTAATTAGAATTAAAATTGAATTTAATTCTGATGTATTCTAACAATAATTTTTTTTTCACTTGATTACTTAATCCTCAAGTAATTTTTAAATCTGAATTAAATTTAATTAATTTAGTTACATACGGTCTAAATTTAGTGAATTTTTCAATATTTCATGATTATTTACACGCCAAATAATTTGAAGAAACTCTTGTTCTTTGTAATCCAAGTCAATACAATTGCACTTGAATAAATTCTGAGTCTGCGTAATTTCTAAGATTGGCTTAATATAATTTTTTGAATAATAAAATCTTTAATCTTGACAAAATTACTATTTTGCGTCTTTTGTTGTTATAATAACGAGAATACCTTTTTCGGGATACTGATAATGGAAGCGTGAGAGAGAAGAAAGAAGAGACTAGAGAGTGATGGAAGCTGTTTCTATAAAAAAATGGGCTCACATTGTTATTGGGCTTACATTGCAATAATGGGCCTATATGTGTTTGTAGAAGTTATTGGCCATAAAGCCCATATTATTTATTCTGACAAAAGAAGTCATTTTTTGTATTTTATTTTATTTCATGCATGGTTCATGCACATTAACACGTTAACGAGAAAACGAGATGCAATCTTCACTATAGCTTAAGAAAAAGACCTAGGAAATGAAATTAAAGTGTGTGTATTTCTCGTAAAAGTATTTTTCTGACTAGCAATATGCTTATGGATTTAATTTTAATGTCATATATACTAAATTACATGATATCACGTTAATAAAAATAATTATTTTTTATATTAACTATATAAATAATTATAAAAATTAAAAAAATTACGTTATATATACAAATATTTTTGGCTTATAAATCTTATGAGTTGAGTAAAGTCTAAATTACTTGCAAGCATGATATTGTCCACTTTGGCATACAATACCTCACGGTTTTGTCTTTGACGATAGGGATGCTAGCCGAAACCACCCACACTCACTCGTCAAAATACATCATACTAGGGAGAGGTATCCACACCCTTATAAGGCATGCGTCCACCCCCCTAAGGGAGCCCAACACCCTCGCTGGCACATCGATCCGGGCTTCGGCTCTGATACCATCTGTAACAGCCCAGACCACCCGCTAGCACGATATTGTCCGCTTTGGCACACAATACTTCACGGTTAGGGATGCTAGCCGAAACTCCCACACTCACTTATCAAAACACGTCATGCTAGGGAGAGGTATCCACACCCTTATAAGCCATGTTTTGTTCCTCTCTCAAACTGATGTGGGACCTTACAAAGCGCGCTCTTACTCACCATTATGGAAAACGCTTCTTCTTCTTCTTCGCGTTCCTCTTTTTCCTCCTCCTCCTCCTTCTTTTTTTCATTCTTCTTTGTGTTTCTCTTCATTTTTCTTCACGTGTTTCATCTTCATCATTGTTTTTTTTATTACTGTTGTTGTTGCTGCATTTTTTCTCCTCCTCTTTCTATTGATTTTGCAACATTATATATATTTTTTCTTCTTCGTTTGATATTTTCTCCCAAAAAAATTATAAGAAAACAAAATAAGAAGATGAGGAAGAAGAAGCAATAGCAGATGCGGAGGAGGAAGAAGAAGAGTTTTGAATTATGCAGAATTAATCAGAAAAAATACACCCAAATATTTTCTTGTTACACCGAATTTTGCTGTAAATACAGAAAAATAGTTTCTCTAATGCTGTATTTTTTTCTTTTTTTTTCTTTATTTCTTTCTTTCTTTTAGTTAATTGAATGTAAGTTGATCATCTTCCAAGTAATTTGGCAGCATTATGTGTTTCTTCTTCTTCTTTGTTTATTTTTTGGTTTTTATTTTTGTTAAGAGAATAAAATAATAAGAAACTTGATAAGGTAAAATAGAAAGGAAAAAATGAATAAGAAAAAAAATAAGAAAATGATGGTGATGATGATAAAAAAAGAAGAAGAAGCAATCAAGTAGTAGAAGATGAGGAGGAGGAAGATGAAGAGTTTTAAAATATGCAGAACTTATCAAAATAAAAATATACCAAAATATTTTCGTATTATATCCAAATATCTTTGTGTTACACCAAAATTTGCTGCAAATACAGAAAAATATTTTTTCTAATGCTACATTTTTTTCTTCTTCTTTTTTTTTTATTTCTTTCTTTCTTTTAGTTAAATGAATGTAAACTCATCATCTTCTAAGTAATTTTGTAGCATTATGTGTTTATTCTTCTTCTTTGTTTGATTTTTTTGTTTTAATTCTTGTTAAAAGAGTAAAATAAGAAGAAATTTGATAAGGTAAAATAAAAGAAAAAGATAAATAAGAAAAAAAGAAGAAGATAGTGATGATGAAAAAAAAAGGAAGCAATAGAAGATTAGGAGGAGAAAGAGGAAGAGGAAGAGTTTTGAATTATGCAAAACTTATCAAAATAAAAATATACCTAAAAATTCTTAAAATACACCTAAATATCATTGTGTTATTATAGCCAAATATCTTCGTGCTACACCTAAATTTGTTGTAAATACAAAAAAGTATTTCTTCTAATGCTATTTTTTTTTCTGAATTAAACCATATCTCAACCACTTGATTGGATTCAAAATAATAATCAATTTTGTTTTGATTCAATTGACAATTTTGTTACGGCCTGGCCCAGATCATTCGCGGGTCAACCTGACCCACTGATGACCTGACCCGAACGGTCGGGCACTTACAGCTCACTCAGCGACCTGGACACGCGTCCTCATTAGCTCTCCACTACAGCTGTGAGAGGAAGCTTCAAGGAAGGTGGACCTGTCCTTGCAGGGTCCACCTCTGACACGGTATAAATGAGGAAGGACCTGTCCCTCCCCCAAGTTACGTGATTCACCATTCTACCTCTTTCTCGCCTGCACACTCTATTGACTTGGGCGTCGGAGTGTCTTTATAGGTGACACCCACTTCACATCGAGAGCTCGGAACGTCGGCCCACCAACTTCTCCTTCGCTAGCTGACTTCAGGCTACACCCCACCTATTCAACCGAGTACCACTCCCGAATCGTCCGGTACCGAACAAATTTAAAATTAAATTATTTATTATTTTTAACAACGAGATAATTGATAATAAAAAAAAGAGACACAAAAAAAATGTAAAAATATATAAATATAAATAATTTATATGACTTATATGAAAAAAATATTCGTACATGGAAAATAATTTAAAATTAAAATAGATGTTATTAAATAACCGTATCAAACAATTAACACTTATCAAAATTAAACTATGGTTATATATGCAATTTCGGAATCTGTCATATCTTTAATTAAAATTACTATTACTACCGTAGTACCAATCAATTTTAATTGAACATTTCACTTGCCTTGATGGGGATTAATTACTGTCTAGCTCAACTTTAAGCCAAATCAATTGAACACTTTGATTACAAATGATGAAGACTAGAGTAGATGGTTTCAGCATCAATTAATCCACGTTTTTCCTATTCACTTAGTACTATATAATAATAACAAATGTCCATTATTATAAGTAAATGAAAATATGATCAATGCCACGTGTTTCATTTAAAAAAAAATAATTTTAAAAAAATCTAATAAATGTCGTTAACCAGCGTCTTAACCAGATTAGTAAGCAAAATGTAAGTGAAAGAAAAATCAAATATTGTTCTTAATTGAAACTTATTTACACAGTATATATGTATATATGGTTTTATGTGAATAATTAATTAATATATATGAACTTCAAACTTGAAAGCACCTTCCTAAAAAATTGCAAAGTACGTAGTATGATACTATATTTTTTGGGAGACTATTTCTTTAATATATATATATATATATATATATATATATATATATATATATATATATATATATATATATATATATATATATGAACAGCTACAACAAGTGATAGCCAGCTTTGCATGTGTGGGACATTAGACATCCCTTTCATTTTACAATTTATAAAAATTATTTTGCTGATTATTCTTTAAAAAAAAAACTATTTGAGATGCAAAATATAAAATGAGTAATAAATAAATACACCATAAAAGGAGGGAAAAATGATAACCTACTTAATATGGATGATTTTATAAAATAAAAAATATAACTGCATTTTTTTATTATAAAAGTATTTTCTTCATTTTTGTTTATTTTTTCTGCCCCTTTAGCTTCCTATATTGACTAAAAAATTTAAATATAAAAATAAAATAAGTGATATATATTAATATTATAATTTTTAGTATTTTTTAAAATTGTAGAAGATACATAAATCATAATGTCTAAATAATAAAATTAGAGGATTCAATTTTTATATTTAAAAATTAGATTGTCCGATTTTTGTATTTTTCAAAACTTGAACAGTCCAATTTTTACTCTTTAAATTAAATTATCTTACGTTTCAGAAAAATATTACAGTAATTCACAATTAAAAAAATACTATTATTAATCTAATATTAAAAATAAAAAAATGTCCTATATTCATATAAGTGTTCACATCACACATGTCTTGTTCTATCATTTTCAATCTTGGTATGCTCAACTCACATAGTAGTATGTGATTTTCAATCCAAGATAGTGTAAGAAGGTCACATATATTATTATATATATACATATAAAATATTAATATTACTATTAATAATAATTATATTTTATAACAAAAAATGTGAAATATTCTAAAAATATAAGTATTTTAGTAATTTTAACTATTAATGTTAATTAAAAATATATCATATATATTAATTGAAATAAATAATTTAAGTTATTGAAATATTTTTTGGTAAATTATTAAAAATTTACAATTTTATATAGTTATATTGTCTCTGACAAGTATACTGTTATATTCATCTGTGATCCACAAAACAAATACATTTGAATTTAGATGAATTTTGTTGGTAGATAAAGTATAAAAAGCACTAAGTGTTAAAGGGTCTCTTTCATGTGGATGTGGGGGATATCAAACATATCTATCTTGTTATTTTCATCATTATAATCCATTCCTATTTTACTAAATCCAAATCTAAGTCTATTATATTAAAGGTTATACAAATTAACAAGTATAAGATTTTTAAGGCAAAAGGATCTACCGAGTGACAAGACCATAGCAAGGAGGACACTGAGATTTAGAGAATTAGAGGTCATTTTTAGTTTTATGAAGCAAAAATACAAAGGAGGAAAAATACACACTTTTGTTTCTAACAAGAAAAAGGAGAAAAGAAATAAAGAAGGAAAGAGAAAAAAAGTATGTTAAATAAATGTTTATTAGAAATAAAATTCAGTTTTCAAATGAAAGTAAGAAAAATATATGATGTGTTTTATTACTTCATTATTTATAAAAGCTTGAAAAATAAAAGTTAAAAGTGTGTGGATAGATTCGGTTTTTCTATAGTTATTTAGTCATTTAAAAAAAATAATTTACATTATTAATTTTTTTGAATTAAAATAATAAGACTTATGAATAATAAATATTATAAATTTAAAATAATTAAAGTAATATTTTACCATTTTATTAAGGAAAATGTTAGAAAAACAATAATTATTTTAAATAACATAAACAACCACCAATTAAATAAAAATACACTAAACTTTTAAATTAATCTTCTAAATTTTAATATTAAAATAACCATCTATACACTAATAAAATAAATATTCAATATATCTATTATTTACATTATTTAATATTTTCACCTATACTTTTCCTTTTATTAATATTCTCAGTTTATTAAATAGACCATTTACATATAAGCATACTGCATACATTTCAGTGTTAATCTCTTTAATCCAAACACACCAAGTAGCAAGCAAGCTAGCAAAAGCAACTAATTCATGTAATTAAGCACTAATCAGTAATTAATCACAGTCTATTAAAGTGTCACTCACACTCTTCATTCTCTCTCTGTCTAGCTTCACAAGTTTCAAAAAGAACATTTCAATGCACCGACTCCATTAGACAAAAAAAGAAAACAAAATACACAGCACAAAAACGAAGAATCGAAACAATGCGGTGTTCTCTTACAGCGGTGGTTTTCGTTCTGGCCACCGTGGTGGCGGCGGTGGTGGATGCCGGCGTATTGCTTCCCTTGGAACGCGCGGTTCCAACTACTGGCAGCAGGCGCGTGGATGTGGAGTATCTGAGGGCGCGTGACAGAGCGCGTCATGCTCGAATCCTGCGTGGTTCTGGTGGTGGCGGTTATGGTGGTGGTGGCGTAGTTGATTTCTCAGTACAAGGAACCTCCGATCTTAGCTCAGCTGGGTACGGGTAATCCTCTCTCTCTCTCTCTCTCTCATTTTTTTTTTCTTTCTGAATTTTAATACAAGAATTCATAAATTCTGCTTAGGAAATGAGTATAGATTGTAGAACCATTTTAGCTTAGCTAAAGTAGTTGTTAGTTTGTTATTGTGATTTTTGGTGCACATTGATATATTTAGAGTTTAATTTTGGTGCACACTCATTCACACTTGAAAGGTTCTCAAAGTGACAAATATGGTGGAACAGAGTGAGTATTAATAAATGAATCTTCATTGATATGTCCTCTTTTCTTTATTTTGTAGCAAGCATTTATTGCAATTTGTGTATTATTTAGAAAAATCTGCATTAGATTGTGTATTTTCTACTGAATTTCGTTTTGTTGTTAATGGATAATTGAAAATGAGATGGTTATTGAGTGTTTATTTATTTATTTGTGTTCATTTTATTTAGTTTAGACTAATGTTTTTCGTGCTTGCTATTGCTAGTGTACCGTGAATTTTCCTTTCCTCAGCGGCTTAATCTTTGATATTGGAAAGTTACTCTTTATTCTTCACTGACTTGTTTTTAACTAACAAATACCATGTAATAATGGTTTGAACCTGGAGGATAATCTTTTCTTTTTCTCTTTTCCTTTTCCCCCCTCTGAAGGTTGTATTTTACCAAGGTGAAGATGGGAACACCTCCAAAAGAATTTAATGTGCAGATTGATACCGGAAGTGACATCTTGTGGGTTAGCTGCAATACTTGCAGCAATTGCCCTCAATCTAGTGGACTTGGGGTGAGGATTTTGGCACTTGTCTAATCATGCATGCTCGTGGTACCTTGGGAAACAAGGTTCTAATTTTGAGAAGAATTTATTGTTTTTCTTGTTGCCTGTGTTTGCAGATTGAGCTCAATTACTTTGACACGGTTGGCTCATCCACAGCTGCGCTGGTTCCATGCTCAGACTCGATATGTGCTTCTGAGGTTCAAGGTGCAGCTGCTGAATGTTCTCAGGCTAATCAGTGCAGCTATACATTTCAGTATGGAGATGGAAGTGGAACGACAGGATATTATGTTTCTGATGCAATCTATTTTGATATGATCCTGGGACAGTCTTCACTTGCTAACTCTTCAGCGACTGTTGTTTTTGGGTGAGTATGTGTGCTTTTTACTGTGAATAAGGTTTATGTGTCATCTTACTCATCTATTGGTTTTGCTATTACTCCCATGTTTATTTTGATGCTTATATGGTCCGGTTGATGATTATTTTGTTAATAGGTGTAGCAACTATTTGTCTGGAGAATTGACTAAATCAGATAAAGCAGTTGATGGAATTATTGGGTTTGGCCCTGGTCCTCTATCTGTTGTATCACAATTGTCTTCGCGTGGTATAACACCCAAAGTTTTCTCTCATTGTTTAAAAGGAGATGGCAATGGAGGAGGCATACTAGTTCTTGGTCATATTTTGGATCCAAATATAGTTTATACTCCACTGCTTCCATCACAGTAAGTTCTTCTGCACTTTGTCTACTTTAGCCCCTTGCTAGTGACCCGCTTTTTTTATTTTTTCAAAAGCAATATTAAAAGAAATTTATGGATATAAAATATGAAGTTGCTCAAGAATTGGGTTCTTAAAATGTTTGTTATCCTATTATGCTTGCTGTACAACTAATTGATAGTTTTATGAGATATATTACGTAGGTTTGACTATTTCTTGCTTAAATTTCAGACCTCATTACAACGTAAACCTCCAGGGCATTTCTGTCAATGGACAACCCCTCTCAATTAATGCAGATGTATTTGCAACATCTGCCAATCGAGGAACTATAGTCGACTCCGGTACAACATTGGCATATCTTATTCAAGAGGCTTATGATCCTCTCGTCAATGCAGTAAGTTCTCTTGTTACTTAGCTGGAAATTTGAGTATTCCACTTTTCCAGGACAATATTCTCTCTTTGCTTCATCCTTGATGAGGTATTTGTATTGTAAATAAATAATGAGGACATTTCATTGACATGTCTATCCATTGAATTCATTTGGATTCTTGTATTCATATCTTATTTGTCTGGTATATTTTATGATTTTAGTTAAAAGTTGAGTTTGATCCTTAAGAAATTTTCAAAAGGGGAACAGAAAGGAGGCAAATAAAATCCTCACCTTGTCTATCTTGTAATATAAGAAATAATATTCTCCCTCGCTATAACATAGTCATGATAAATTTCTGAATGAATTTCCAGATTACTACAGCAGTGTCACAGTCTACAAATCCTTTTATTTCAAAAGGACTTCAGTGTTATCTTCTCTCAACCAGGTTATTGTCAATATCTATAAATCCTTATTCATCATGAAAGGAGAGTTTTTCCATATCTCATTAGAATTTATGCTTGTTATGTATTCAGTATAAGTGATATATTTCCTCAAGTCAGCTTAAACTTTGAGGGTGGGGCATCAATGGTTTTAAAACCAGAACAGTACCTTATGCATAATGGTGTCATGGTAAGTATGTCTATTAAATGTTGATCATATTATTTTCGTAAGATATTCTTCAGGATTTATGCTACTAATGGTACTCTTACATGCCACTTTGCTTTAACAGGATGGTCAGTCATTGTGGTGCATCGGTTTCGAGAAAGTGCAGGAGGGAGTCTCAATTTTAGGAGGTCGGTTTCTGTACAAATGATTTAAATACACCAAAATCTGCAAGGACTTGAAGGAAATTAGAAATTTCTTGTCTGTCAATTGTGATGGTGAAAACTCTGAAGATATGCCAGCACACTGCTGCCCTTATCTTTATAATGCTGTGTATTTTGATAATTAAAATTTGATTTTGTTTTACTTGATAACATCCTAAATAAGCATGCTATTAATGAAGTAGTACCTTTTTACCTGTTTGTATTACATAAATTATGCATGAAACTTTTGGATCAGCAAGTGAACACAACTATGTTATTTTTAGTTTATCAGCATTCATTCCCCTTCTCCTTGCAGATCTGGTTTTAAAAGATAAGGTAATCATCTATGACTTAGCACATCAACAAATCGGATGGGCCAACTATGACTGTAAGTTCACCACAGGAACTCTTTTACTTTCTTGCAAGGAGTCAAATATGATCCTTTGCCTTGTCTTAAATGTTGAATTGCTACTCAGGTTCCTCCCCTGTAAACGTTTCTGTGGCTACAAGCAAGGATGAGTACATCAATGCCAGACAAACGAGTGTCAGCGGTGCAGATATAGGCATCCTCTCCAAGTTATTACCTGTAAGCATTGTGGCTCTCTCTGTGCACATAGCAATTTTCGCTCCATTTTTGTAATTTAAATCCAAAGGCTCAAGTTTTATTTTTCAACCACACCTCGAAAGCTACCTTAGATGGCCGATGTTTTATTTGTTCTCGGAAAACCCCTCTCATGTTTGGATCATGAGTGGTAGCTGTTTCTATTCATATTTATTCTGATTGGGGATGCTCACAAGAAAAAACAAAAAGAAGAACAAGAAGAGGGTGTCTTCCATTCACCTGATGAATTTGTAAAGGAAGCATTCTCTTGATAACGTGTAGAAATATACATTAGTGTCTGTATCTATGTAGTAGATAATGGTGTATTTTTTATACAGTGCTGTGAGGGATTTGTGTTTTTCAGCCCTATCAAGTTTAGCCAAGTGTATAGGAATTTCATATGGTTATGGCACCATGGTTGGTGTTCAGGCATTTTATGACATTCACTGATTAGAATTGTCACCTTTTTTTCTCAATAGTGAATACTTGTTATTTTTTCGGTGCAATATGTTATATGTTACTATGTCATTTTCAGATTGTATGAGAAAATTTTGTTGATCATGATATGATACCCCATGCAATGACTTCCATTAGAAAACAGAGTTGTGTAGCCTCTGTTCCTGGTGAAATTGATTGGATGAGTGAATTTGAATGGGATTAGTCAGTTATCTCCAACAAAATTTTGTGTCAACTTGTTAATTCTATCTAATCCTACTTTTGTTGATGAATGATTGTCAGAATGCTATTGATCTCTGATAAATTATGGGTTAGCTGGTGATGCTTTCTTTCATTTTGATATGAGAGAAAAAGAAATGTGATTTGGTGATACCTGCCGACATTGTTGTGCTGAATATTCATCAATAATGTTACACACATTAGTTAGCACGTATTGTTTTTTTATATTACATATTTACATCTTTTATTGGTTATTATTGAATTGTTTGTTGAGTCCTGCTAGGGAGTCAATGATTTATTTATACAATGTGTACAATGGGCAATATAAGTTACAAAATGAACATCACACATAATACTCAGAATAATCATCCGGGTACTAGGGATAATAAACATCTCATGTCATAAAATCACTCATCCCAAAAACTTAAGCAGATTTTGGGGTTCACTAAAGATCAAACTCTTGACCTTTCGGATCTAAAGCACTAATTCTATGTCATGATACTACTCATCCCAGAGGTTTATGCTAATGGAAAAAGGTAACACTAATGGTTATATCTCTAATATTTCCTAAACTTTCATTGTATGCATTGTACAAATATTCCATTAGCTCTCCATACTTTCTCTTGTTTTATTTGCATGGTTATACTTCCTCTCTTAATTTTGTGTTAATTGGATTTTTTACCTCTGAATTTTACCTGATGTGCATTTTAATTTCCAAACTTTAAAAATATGTAACATGATTTTTGAACCTTTCTAAATGTATATTTTACTCAAAATAAGCGCATTTTATTCTTTTTTGAATTCTGGATTATGTGCAAACTACTTAATATCTTTTAAACAATCTTTAAGTGAGTATCGAAAGATTATGTCATTTGAGGCATAATTTATTGGTAAATATGTGCTACTTTTGTTCATAATTGATAAGGAAAAAAAATTTCGCTAACATGGTTAATTTGCACTGTTGCACATATGCGAAAATTGGGTCAAATGAGGAGGTTGGTAAAGTCATCAAACAATATTTTAATCACTTTGCGAAAATTGGGTCAAATGAGGAGGTTGGTAAAGTCATCAAACAATATTTTAATCACATTTAAATGATGAGAATGGAATTTACAAATAATACAAGTTATAAATTTAAAAGTGATTAAAATATTATCTGATTATTTTATTAATTTCTTTATTTTAGACTATTGTTTTATAGGTTGTTTGGATTATTTTTTAAAGATAAACTAAATTGTATTGTACTTAAAATGTTTATAAGGAGGAATGTAGAATTAGTCCTACTCCATTTTACGAAGTGTTTGATTAGAGGAAGTTGAAGGAAAAGGTAGTAGGGACTAGGGGCAGAGCTACATAGAGAAAAAGTGAGGTAATGGTCTTTTTAATTTTAATTTTTTATATATAAATTACATGTAAATTTTAGTTTAATCTCTTTTAAAATTTTATTTTATTGTATAACTATTTTTGATCCTTTTAATATTTCATTTAGCTTCCTACCTGGTAGGGACTAAGAAGGGAGAAAGAAAATTCTTATGTGAAAACTTGAAAAAAGCATTTTTATTTGGGAAATGCTATTTTTACGGAAGATTTTTTTTTAATATGACAAAAAAAATTGTTAGACACCACACCATAAACAGAAAATGTTAATAAAATGAGGAATATGTAAAATAAAAGAGAAAACTACAAAGAGGTCATTGATCATGCGTAGATACACAATTTTTTAACCAAAATGAAATATTTTTAGGTCTTTTAAGATAGAAATTCAGGTGCAGTCGACTTCACGTGAATTTAATATCTGAGAATTGTTAGATGATTTGATTGATTTGACTAAATTTTCATCTAGCTCTCAGATATCAACTTTACGTGAAGCTGAGTTCACCTGAGTTTTCACTGGTCTTTAATTATTGAAAAATGAGACATACAGTTCTCTTGTTAAAACACAAATTTCTTAATTAGTTAACTTTGATTAATGGTTTATGTATATTCACAAAAATAGTAAATGGCTTATTTGTCTTTTTCTTGAATCAAAAAGAGTTTTTTTATTTATTTATTTAATTTTTCAAAATGCATGTATTGTTGGTACTTGGTATCCCTCGTACTAAAGAGTATCTTTTTTTCCTTTTCTCTATTCACTATTAATATGCAAGTTAAGTGTGAACTTTCTCTTTTTTGTCTTATTAAAAGAAAACTTCAGTCATTACAAAATTATTAAAAGCATTTATGCCACATATTCACGCTTTTCAGGAATTCTTGCATAAATTGCATTAAATATCTATCCATGTACAAGACAAATAAATGCATCAAAATCTAGTATTTATCATACAAAATCGTTTGCATCGACGAAAGCAAGCATATGTAATTAAAAGTATTATTTATATACTAAAATTAAGGGCAAATGACATATTTAAATAAAATCAATAAATTCGTTACGTAAATGTGCAAAACAGAAATAGGTTACGTGGTTGTGCAAATTCGTATATTATATAAACCGTGGGAGTCAACCACGGTTTACTATTTGAACATAAACCGTGGCTGACAGGGACGGTTTCTGGAAGATACAAAATGAGCATAAACCGTGGCTACCAACCACGGATTACGAAGGAAAAAATTAAGGCAAAACCGTGGGTAGCTATCACGGTTTATGTGGATATTGGCTTTGAACGTAAAATCTTGTAGGCTCCCACGGTTTACGTTTATAATACTATATATACATAATTCGCTGAAGATGAGCACGGATCATTTGGAAGGGGAAAAAAATCTGCAAGGTGAGTAGTTGGAAGAGTTTGAGAGAGAGGGTTGGAGGATTTGGTGGAGTTTGGGTTGTGGAATCATGGAGGATGAAGCTCGCTTGTACCGACTAAATGGTATTACTCATGTGGCTGGATCTATTGATGATGAGGTTAGTCATTATTATTATAATAAATATACAATAAATATTGTTAATATTATTCTCATTATTTATATAGTAAATATAATTGTTTCATTATTAATGGAGTCAATTTATTTTATTAGCATTGTTTAGATGATTATTTATTTAGATTATTAATTTTGTTACTATTATGATAATCGTAGTTATCATGTTACCTTTATTTTCATTAGTACCTGTAGCTGTTGGTCTCGTAAATGCTGTTATTCGTAGTTGAGTTATTATTGTTGGTATTTTTATCATTATTTTGGCTTTCGTGATCTTTCTTACTATAATCTAAAAGAAAATGGAAAACATATGTTTATATTTATTTAAATTTTTTTCTAAATGGAATATGATTTGTTTAGTATTGGTCGTATGTTGAGGGGTTTCTTTACCTACATATTGCAGCCCACTAAGATTATTAGTGGCGTGAGGAGGCAACAGAATATGCCTTTACACGAGCGGATCATACCGTACCTGGAGACCGCCGGGTTGTATCATTTGGCTAGACTGAACAGTCACTGGTTCTGGGTTGACGAGCCTCTACTCAGCGCATTTATTGAGCGGTGGCGTCCTGAAACGCACACCTTCCACATGCCATTTGGTGAGTGCACTATCACGTTGCAAGATGTGGCATATCAGCTTGGTTTGCCAATTGATGGGGAGCCTGTCAGTGGGTGCCTGACTGACTTTGAGAATCTGATGGAACACGGTAGACCGGCATGGGACTGGTTTCGTGATTTGTTTGGTGAGTTACCTCCGCAGAATAAGGTAAAGCAGATGACAGTGTGCTACACATGGTTCCATGAGAGGTTCCGGGTTCTCCCAGCAGATGCTAGCGAGGAGACCGTGCGTATATACGCGCGAGCTTATATTGTGATGCTGTTGTCCTCCCAATTGTTCGCCGACAAGAATGTGAACCGGGTCCACCTTCGCTGGTTGCCTTATTTGGCGTCGTTGGACGAGTTGGGGAGATACAGCTGGGGTTCGGCGGCACTTGCCTGGTTGTACAGATGTCTCTGTCGTGGGACAAACAGAAATGTTGTTAACTTGGCCGGGCCACTGCAGCTTCTTCAGTCTTGGATTTTCTGGAGGTTTCCCAGCTTGAGACCTGGTGGTTTTGATGGATTCGGGTTTCCCTTTGCATCGAGGTATCCTTTAATAATTTTGGTTTCATTACTTGTTAAACAAGCTATTTCCTTCTTTGTGATGACATCATTTCAATTATAATTGTAGGTGGGCTTCATATCTACCTAGAAACGATGCAGTGGGTCAAAGAGTCTTGTCTGCACGCCTTATGTTGGATCGATTGCGTGTCCAGGATGTGAGTCATTTAGTTTTTTTCTCTTACTTAGAGTAGTGTAGATTTTATTTTATGTGTTGACGGAGATGTCCTATTTTGAAACAGTTTGTGTGGGAGCCATATTCATCTGTCGAGGTTGCTTCTATTATTCATCCGGAGATACTAGTTGACCAGCACCGTAGGTTATGGACGGCCATCACTAGCCTGATATATTTTGCTGCGATTGAGTGGCATCAGGTGGATCGGGTGATTCCTCAGTTCGGCGGTGTGCAGCATCTTCCTCAGCCAGCTCTGAACATAGATTGGTTACATGGCAAGGATGGCAGGGGTGGAGACCGATGGTTCCCTAGATATTATCGAGAGTGGCATGAGCATTGGGAGAACCGGCTTTATTCAGTCATACCGGTCCAGCGAGCTGCTGACCCCGGTCCATCAGCTGAGTACTTGGACTGGTGGTGCCGTGTGGCCCACAGATTCCTCTCCGCAGATGTTGCATTTCAGGATCCGAGGCCGATTGTTTTGACCGAGGAGACTATTCACAGAGGGTCGTCCCAGGCCCCCCCAGGGTGCACGTTTACGACAGACCAGATAATAGGCGTGTCGATCGGCGACGCCGTATAGGCACCCGTACCACGGATCGAGAGTGGCGATGGCTGGTCGATCGTATGGATGAGGACCAGCCAGTTCCTGGGGTTGGTGATGCGGTCGATCATCGTGTCCCTCGTCGTAGAGCCAGACGACAGCCTGCTCCGGATGGTGGTGCACGTTCACGTGGTCGAGGACCTGCGGTTGAGGATGAGGTTACTCAGCACGGTGCTGCTGATGATGTCGGTGGTTCAGCTACAGGGATGGATCAGCCCACGTACGATGTCGGTAGTAGCTCTCAGATGTTTGGGAGTTTCGAGCCACAGGCATTTGCTGACTTTACGACCACTGCTGTCGGGATGGACATAGATGACCATGTTAGTCAGTCAGAGTTCTTTAGTGATATAGCAGACATGCTCAGGGCGGACGATGCCACCCATTATAGACCAGAGATGCCTGAGGTTCATCCCCATTTTACTGATCAGCAGCCACCTACTACTGATGTTCAGCCTCAGTTGCCCGTTGACCTGAACCAGCCTGCAGCTTCTCCTTACGAGCCATGGATCCCGTTGGGTGGGACACCAGCTTCAGCATACAGTGCCGTTCCTCGAGCGACAGCAGCAGCAGAGCCAGACCAGAGACCTAGGAGGGTGAGGCGTCCTCCTTTGTGTGGCACCGGAGGTCATCTTCTTGGTCAGTTTGACGATGATGACAGTGATACCATTGAGGATTCTGACTAGTTATGTTTTTTATTCCCTTGTTGTTTTGTGTTCTTAGTATGATGTTTAGGGTGAAATGTTTTAGGTGTTATGTGAAATATTATCAGCCATTTAATTAATATTATCGGCAGGTTATCGACAGTCCGATCCATACTACCACGGATCCTGGTTGCCTTCGGACGACCTTCCTTTGCACGCCTCATGTTAGGATCGGGAATGATAGTTGGACCAGCATAGGGGGGCCATAGCCCTTCAGGGATAGGCGGAACGAAACCCTGCTTGTATACCTTGAACACCTCACTCATACGATAGACCTCGTGAACATAGGAGGCCCAATTAAGGCGCGAGTAGGCACAACAAGCTATTGCGTGGCAACAGGGATAGTGGAGCGCCTGAAAGTGGCCACAATCGCAGGTTTGGTCCTTAAGGGAAACTCTGTAGCTACCCAGAGAAAAGTTCCCAGTCGGTGTTGTCTCGGCCACAGTGTACTCGGATTGATGCCTGTCGTATAACGTCACTGTGAAGCACCTTGACTCTCTAATGTTCCTTTCCATAGCCTTAACCAAAGCCTGACAAAACTCTTGCCCGGATCCGAGTTGTGCCTCCGCTGTCTGTCCACGGATAACGAATAGCTCTGCAAGTCTCCCGTACGTTGACTTAACCAACGATGTCACCGGGAGGTTGCGAGTTCCTTTTAACACGGAATTCACACATTCACTAATGTTGGTTGTCATGTGCCCGAACCGTCTACCACTATCCTCATGTTGTGTCCACTTCTCGTATTCCATCCGATTGGCCCAGTCACACATTGCCGGATTCTCAGACCGCATGATGTCAAATCAATAATAAAACTCTGCTTCAGTTTTTGCATATGCAGCATTGACCAACATCCTCCTCGCATCCTTACCTTTAAAGGTAAGGGCAAAATTTGCAGCCACATGACGGATGCAGTAGGCACGATAGGCACGTGGAGGTAGCCATCCAGTCTCAGGTGCCTCAAGTGCTGACTTGATGCCATTATGCCTATCAGAGATAACAAGGATGCCCTCCTGTGGCGTCACATGCGATCGTAGGTTGGACAAGAAGAAAGACCATGACTCTGCATTTTCTCCCTCAACAAGGGCGAATGCGATGGGAAGGATGTTCAAGTTCCCATCTTGCGCTATGGCCAATAGCAGCGTCCCTCCATACTTGCCATACAAGTGGGTGCATCAATACTGACGAGGGGCTTACAATGCCGAAATGCCTCGATACACGGTGGAAATGTCCAGAAAAGTCGATGAAAGTACACCGTGGACTCATCAACCTCACCCCCAACACGAACAGGAGAGGTCTTCAGAACAGTAACTGCCCCAGGCATGGTAGACTGTACCCCTAGCATCCAACGTGGCAACTCCGCATACGATTCTTCCCAATCTCCATATATTTGTGCCACTGCCTTCTGTTTGGCTAGCCAAACCTTCCTGTAACTAGGCTTGAAACCGTAGTCTACTTCTGTAGCTTGTTGCAATACCTTTACCGTAACCGCAGCATCTGTCCTAATCAACGGAAGAATCCTCGCACAAATAACGTGGTAATCTAGCTGACGGTGATCACTCGATATAGACGTAGCTAAGCAGGTGTGTGGGCCGTTGTACCTCCGAACCTCCCAAGTGCCCTTGCGTGCACGGAGCGCTACGCGAATCAACCAAGTGCAACCCTTGCCAAACTCCTTGCATTTTCCATGATATTTCAGATGATCTGATTCGATGACTCTGTACTCAACACCTCTACGGATGTTGTAGTCCTTCACACTCAACATAACCTCTTCTTTATTTTGGAATGACTGCCCAATCTGAAATTCCGTAGAAGACCCACCAACTGTGGGACCACCATCAGCCGCCTGTTCACCCAGAGCCTCCAAGTTTAGAGTCGAGAAGTGTGGAGGGTATTGCTGAGTGCCAGAACTTGAAGCCCCATGCTGTGTAGGTGGATTGGCAGCTGTGTCATCATCACTGTCCCCAATGATATCTACAGGCTCCTGGTCAGACTCATCATCATACATTGTGTTCTCTACTCGATCAGGTTCCCCAAACCCTTGCACATCAGGAATCAAGCCTCCACCGGTGCCCACCTCATATGCCTGCCCACGGACCCCTGGATCCTGCAAAGGTGCAGAACCAACACCCTTCAATCGATCTAAATCAGCCGCGAATGATGGGGATGCCACTAGCAGAACAGCCGGTGCTATCACAGGCATCGAACAAGACGCACCTCCTACGCCACTTGAGTTATGTAATGGAGCTGATGCCCCATAACTATCCACCCCAACATCCAACTTTGCGAATAACTCGTGTATTCTAACCTCTGGAAAACTTCTGACACAATGGAACAGAACCCTAATGTCTTCATCAGCCGCTAGCACAAAGGTGTCATACTGAACCCGGGTCGAGACAACTGCAATGGGAATCTTGTAGAATAACTTCTTCACAAACTTGCTACCAGAAATCCCAACCTTCTGTAAAATGCTGTTCTTTAGATCTGACAACGTGCTTGTTGAACTGATGAAAACACTCACCGGTTCTCTATCAGTGAACTTCACACCACTTCTTTTGCTTTTTTTAATTTTTCCACAGCAATGCACTAGAACAAGAACACTCTCCTCCTCACTTGCCATTATGATAATGATCTCTCACTCATGCACCTGAATCTCACCAACATATATATAGATTTTCACTCCTCATAAACCGCTGTAGGCTACAGGGTTTTCTGTAAAGTAACATTCCTTCTTCATAAACCGTTGCTGGTAGCAAGGTTTTATGAAGAGTTTCATGCAATCATAAACCGTGGTAGCTACCCACGGTTTCTGCCTTAGTTTTTTCCTTCGTAATCCGTGGTTGGTAGCCACGGTTTATGCTCATTTTGTTTCTTTCAAAAACCGTCCCTGCCAGCCACGGTTTATGTTCAAATAGTAAACCGTGGTTGGCTCCCACGGTTTATATAATATACGAATTTGCACAACCAGGTAACATATTTTTGTTTTGCACATTTGGGTAAGGAATTCATTGATTTTATTTAAATATGTCATTTGCCCTAAAATTAACTATTAAAATTAGTTATTATATATTTGTGTATATATATATATATATTATTTAATTTATTTTTAATATATATTTATATTTTAATATATATTTTATATTAATAATTAATTTTAGTAGCTGATTTTAGTATACATTTAATATAATAATTTTGATTATTTTCATTTCTAAGACTAAAAAAAATAAAAAAGATCTTGACTATATACGAAAATAATTTTAAATAAAATATTGACTAATGACCTATTTTCAACTTTGATTTATTATTCACCCTATAAAAATTTGAGGTAAATTTTGCTATATTCAACTCAATAGTTCACCTGCAATATGATGTTAAAAATATAATGTATTTTCTCTCATTTTTAAGACTATTTTTGGTTATGTAATGTCATAATTTAGATTTTATGACTAATTAAACAATTGGAAAGTTATTTACAAGTATTCATGAAAAATATTGAATGAATTTAATAGTTTTAACTTTAAATTATTGTCGATCATAGAGAGTTAACTTGGTCTAATGAGATTAGTAATTTATCAAAAGATAATTTCTCTTAAAAAAAAGAAAAAGAAAAAGAAATACTATTGTGCATTGTGCAGTCCGTGAAAGTAACGCGCCATATTCGCGCGTGAAAGTGATGAGACGCTTACTACAACCCTCTAATACTGAACGGCCAAACCTTCCTTTGCGTCCATTACTCCATGCAATGCAAAAATCCTCTCACTAATTCATCGCACACACTCTCTCTCTCTTTCTCTCTCATAATTTCTCTCTCTTCATCTTCATTCTTCTTCTTCTTCTTCTTCTTCTTCTTCTTCTTCTTCTTCTCCTCTTGAAACTAATCGTTTTCTACGTTCTCCGTCGTTGTTCTTCTTCTTTTTTGCTGTTACCGTGAAATTGAGAGGATCGTGTTGAAATGGCGGCGGCGACGGTGGTTCCGGCGACGACAGTGGTTCCGGCGACGGCGTCGCTCTACGTTGGAGACCTGCACCCTGATGTGGTAGACAGCGAGCTGTTCGAGGCGTTCTCGGAGTTCAAGAGCATCGCCTCCGTTCGAATCTGCAAAGACTCTGCCACAGGGAGGTCACTCTGTTACGGTTACGTCAACTTCATTTCTCACCAAGACGGTATAAACGTGATTTCTCTCTCATGAATGAATACAATTGAATCGCATTGATTCTTTATGTTTTTTATTTTCGTTTAGTGATATTTGGAAATGTTTTGAGCTGAAACTGTTACACGTAATGTTAACGATTTCTAAAATGAGCAATAATTGCGTTCATGCTTTCGTTCTTTTGCGTTTTCGATTTGTTGTTTTCTCTACGTGGTTCTGCTTTGTAAAGATATGTAGATTTATTTTCTTTTGTTAATTATTATTAACGGAATAAAAAAAAAATGTTGAGCTGAATAGAGTACTAGCGCGAGCTGAATGGATCTTGTGTTTGTCGGTCTTTTTCCTTTTCTGTTTTCTTTTTTTTTCTTTTCATTTTTTTTGTTGAGGAAGAACTTGATTTCCAAAGAGTGAAGGATCTTTAGCTGGTAGCGTTAACATTCTTTCCCTGCTGGCTGCTGCATCGGATTGCTATTCCCTTTGCTTTTTCTGCGTTGAGCTGAATGGTGAACTTGAATTGCATGGATCTTTGTGTGTCGTTTTTTTTTTCGGTATTATTATTGAAGCGCAGCATCTTGAGAAAAATCTGAGTTGGTTTTGTTTTGAAAATTAGAGTTATATGATTGCGATGTGAACGAAGTTTATACTGTAGGAGAAGGACAAAGAACTTGCGATATGAGATTTTCTCACATTATCGATGATTTTATTTGATTTCTTTTTTTTTTTTATTAGTTTGGGGATATGTGGATATAAGCTTCAGGCTTCCATCAAGCTGGGCTTGTGTATCGGTTTTTAATAAATTGGAAATTGTAAATTGTAAAGAATATTCATACACGTGATTGATGTTTGATTAAACTGTATCAGCATGGAACTTACGAGATAGATTTTACAATGTTCAATTATTTTTGCTAGTCGTTTCTTCTAACCAAGTTGTGTTACTACTATTCTTGATTTTCATATGTAGGGTGAAAATTCTAAGTTTCCACTAACTAAAAAGGATTGAAAAATAAAATCATAGCATATTAAGAATGTTATCTTGTTAATTAATGTAGTCTAATTACTGTTAATTTAATTCGTTGTCTTTGATTTTCATGAATAGCAAGTCGTGCAATTGAGTTGAAGAATCATTCTTTACTACATGGAAAAGTGATAAGGGTCATGTGGTCTCGTCGCGATCCTGATGTGAGAAAAAGTGGCAGAGGGAATGTTTTTGTTAAGGTATATGTCTATTTGTTTGCAGTCTTGATACACCATACTTAATCATATGCCAGGATCAATATCATTTCTAAAGTGAATTCTTTTGTTTTTCTTGTACTGCGGCAGAACTTAGCTGAATCCATAGATAATGCGGGATTACATGATTTATTTCAAAAGTTTGGAAATATCTTGTCCAGCAAAGTTGTGATGTCGGAGGATGGGAAGAGCAAAGGGTATGGCTTTGTTCAATTTGAGTCAGAGGAATCTGCAAATGCTGCCATCGAGAAGTTGAATGGCATTACTGTTAAAGATAAGCAGATGTATGTGAAGCCCTGAATATTGCATAATATGCAAAAGTTTATCATCGTCCGTATATTCTTATGATTTGAAATCTTTTTCTTTTCCCTCTGCTCTTTATGTGCCCTTCGGTTATTTGATATTCTCAATTTAATATGATTCTGATTCCTGCTATAGATATGTTGGGAATTTTGTGAAAAAGAGTGAACGCATACTGCCTGATCCTGAAGCCAAATATACAAATATATACATCAAGAATTTGGACTCAGATATTACGGAAGAACTCCTTCAGAAGAAGTTTTCTTCTTTTGGAAAAATTATGAGCCTGGCTATAGCAAAAGATGCCAATGGGATGTCAAAGGGTTTTGCATTTGTGAACTATGATAACCCAGAGGAAGCTAAACAGGCAATGGAAGCAATGAATGGATCACAATTTGGTACTCTTTTTCTTACTGCATAGATTTCTGCCCTTTAAAATACAATTTCATGGTGTTGATTCTGTATATATTTTCTTGTTTTGATTTCTCATAAGCAGGTTCAAAGATTCTATATGTAGCCAGGGCACAAAAGAAGGCTGAGCGTGAGCAGATCTTGCATCATCTGTTTGAAGAGAAACGTAAGGAACACATCTTGAAATACAAGGTAGCTTCATGCCCTTTCTCCCACATTTATCTTACAAGTAAGCTTTCTTAGTACATATTTATTTACCTTTCAGGGATCAAACATTTATGTGAAGAACATTAATGATAGTGTCACTGATGACCAACTACGAGAGCACTTCAGTGCATGTGGCACAATTACATCTGCTAAAGTCATGCAAGATGAGAAAGGTGTAAGCAAGGGGTTTGGCTTTGTCTGCTTCTCTACCCCTGAGGAGGCCCATAAAGCAGTGAACACTTTTCATGGTGAGTCAAGCTAAGATTTGTATTTGTCGATACTATGAAATGGGAATACAATGCAAGACTTTTGATATGTATTGCATTACAATTACAATTTGGATATCAGTTTATAAATTTTGATTGAGAGCTCGAATATAATTGGTATTCTTTATATGCTGATTTTATTTTTCTATGATCTCTCCAAAATTCATTATCTCCTCTCTTTTAAAGCATTTTCTTTACCAATTGTAAAATATTTATGCTTCACTTAAGCTTTTACCATTGCCACAGGATGCATGTTCCATGGTAAACCACTATATGTTGCTCTTGCCCAGAGGAAAGAGGATAGGCAAACACAGTTGCAGCTCTACTTTTCTCAGCAATTACCAGGGCTAGGTGCACCTTCAAATGCAGTTATTCCTGGTGGATATCCTCGTTTCTACTATACTGGTGGTGTTCTTTCACATGTCCCTTCTCAACCTGGGATGATGTATCAACATCTTGGATCGAGGTCAGGTTGGAGGGCTAATAATGCTTTTGCACCTCCCACTAGATCATTTCAGCAGTCTGCAGCTCCTAACGTGAGTAACAATTTTCTATACTACCTAAAAATATACTGGTATCTCATTATGAATAAGCAGTCATTTTGTACCCAACTATTTCCCCTTCATTTCATCATGATTCTCTTTTGTATACACATACTTATTTACTTCTTTCATGCACAGGTTTCAAACAATACTAAGCAGCATAGGCAAAACAGAGGTAGGATGAACGGACACACAAATTCACATGGAAAAGCATACTCTTCTCAGTCAGCAGCCTCTTCTAAAGACTCAAGTGCCCAGCAGGTTTAACTTAGTGAACATGATTCCAAAGACATCTTATTTCTATTTGCACTGTTAGATGCTAAAACTGAAATAAGAAATAAAGACAACCGGGAAGGTAGCAAATGCATATATATATATATATGCAACATGAGGCATATAAAAACTGCCTTCTCAAAATTTGAAGTTTCAACCGAGATAATTGTGTTTTTTAGTGCTCTCATTCATAGCCTTTACAAAATTTGATCAGTCCCAATATACTTAGATGATGGAAGGGTACTAGATTTTGTTTATAATTTGTGCTTCCTAGTTCCTACCTCTGATTTCTTAAGTAGTATGCTTCATTGCAGTCTGGACAGGCTATTTTTGTTCTCGGTGGACACCGGAATGTGATGGAAAAAGGATCTGGAATTTCATCCTCTGGAGGGTCTCAGGGATCAGAAATGCTGCATAGTATGCTTGCTACTGCTGTCCCCGAGCAACAGAAACAGATACTTGGCGAGCGTCTTTTCCCACTTATCAAGAAACTCAAGGTTCAATGCATTTTTCTCTTTCTGTTATTCTGTTATTCGATATTTTAAATTCTTAACTGATGATTTGTTTTGTTATCTTGTACAGCCTAACTTGGCATCAAAGATTACAGGAATGCTTTTGGAGATGGACAATGCAGAATTGCTGCTGCTCCTGGAATCACCGGAATCACTTTCTGCAAAGGTGGAAGAAGCTGTGCAAGTGCTTAAGAATTCCACCACCAAGGTTTCTGGCCAGGAAGCATTTCATCCGAACTTGCTTTCGGCCGAAGTTACCGTTAACTGAAGATTTTAGCCGGAGATGAATACCTATTTGAAGCTTTGATCACGATGTTGTTAAAGCTTCCAAAAAACTCTTACATCTAATCCTGTGATACAAGATTTTTTACTTCTATGATCCTTAAGAGCTTAGAACTTCTATGTTTTCTTGCCATTTTACCATAGCGTTTGAAACTTTTATAGTATTGATAGTGAATAGAGATGATGATAAATTTGCCTTGGATTTTGCTTCAATTAAATTGGTGCCTTGGATGAAAACGGTTTTAATATGTTTTTATAATGTCCAGTAGATATACTGAAATAGCAAAATTCGTTTTGATGGTGTATATTAGAATTTTTCATCGTTTTCACGATATTAATGGCTTAAACAAAATTTAATTCCTCCTACATTTTTTCAAGGCAATAATCATTACAGGACTAAATATTACTTAGTTTAATTTTGGTGCATTAATAAATATAAGTTATTTTTATAAATACTAATATTACAGGATTAAATATTTTATATACTTGAATATATGTATAAAAAAATTTTGCATTGTCAAATATATTAAAATTAGATTCAATATTTTTAAATACATGCCCAAATTTTAACAATATTTATACATGCTTAATAAAATAGAATGCCGAATTGCCTATTATAATTTTTTATAGTATCACATATATTAATACTAATAAAATAAAGTGGAATGACAATTATACCAAATGGAAATTTTACACAAATAGATTAAAATACATAGAATATTAACAGATTTCTTAAAAAGAAAATGGTTACATTTTTTACTATAGATATGTAGCCATTTTTTTAACTGTATATAAATTTAAAAAAATATATATAAACCACGATTATGTATGAATTTACTCCAAAAATTTGTTTAAAAAATATATATATTTATTTTTAATATTTTAGTCGCATGGTTTTGTTAATCTTCCCCCTTTTACGCTCCGAACTCTGAATCTCGTTCCCCAATTCATCCATTCGCTAACCCCAGAACCCGTCATCTTCAACCTCCACAACCGCCGTCGCCGCCGCCAAAAACCGCCGACGTCTGATCTTAGTTGGCCCATTTTCCCCCTCACCCCTGCTCCTCTCGCCCAAGTATTTCTATCAATTTTTTATTATTATTAATTATTGAAAATAATAATGGTTGCTTCTTCGTTCTTCCTGAAACAACGATGCCCTAATTAACTCTACAACCCTAGGTAGTTACAAGTTAGTTGTAACAGATTTTCTCTCATTTAGTTCTAAAACTTGTTTCCTTTGCATGATTATGCTTATTGTTGCATGCCCTATTATTTCATAGAAGTTCTTTTTTCTTCTGCAGCTATACTATTCAGAATTTGCTTTTTAAATTGTTCCCTGTCATCATGCATATTCCTGTTAGTTCAGTAATTTAGTTGTGAACAACTTGTTTCTCTATGTTGAATCAGTTATTACATACCTTTGATTACACAGAAACCACTTTGTGCTCTTTGTAGTTTAGGTTAGTGGTAATCGGAGCTGAAAAGTATAATTTAATCGGGATTCTGTAGTAAGAGTATGAAAGAAAGAAGTTTAAGCAATTCATGATGTGTTTTTCCATAAATGATGCCCATTATTGCATACCCTACTTTAGGAACAAAGAATTTTAAGCAAATCATTTAAGTTGTTTCAAATTTTTGTGTTTTATTTTGGGTTAGGTTGAATTCTCTGAACAGGAAGTAGAATAAAATGGGTAGTAAGAGTAGGAAAGAAAGGAGGTCTAGAAGATCAGATGATTCTGAATCAGAGTCGCCTTCTTCACGCTCAGATGATTCAGACAGCCGTGATTCATCCCCTGAGAGGGGTTCCAAGAGGCGGCAGAGAAGCAGTCGTCGCAGCAGTCACGTTAGCAGCAGTAGTCGATCCCGGAGGCAGAGTAGGCGTGACTCAGATAGTTCCTATGAAGATGACAGTGATGATAGTGCTGATAGGGGTGGTAGCAGGAATAAGAAAAAATCCTCCAGGAACATCACTGAAGAGGAAATAGCACAGTACTTGGCTAAAAAGGCCCAGAGAAAGGTTTTGTCTTGGTTTTCCATGCCTATTTTATTTCTTTATTTTATTCGGAAACAGAATTTGGCTGTTGATGTTGCAATTTCCTCTTGAATATGTTCTTAGGCTTTGAAAGTTGCTAAGAAATTAAAGACTAATACTGTATCTGGGTATTCAAATGACTCGAATCCGTTTGGTGACTCTAATCTTAATGAGAAGTAAGTTCCCTCTATTCCTATTCCTCCTGTTTTAAGCAGTTTCTTTATATATATATATGGTTGGAGAGGGGGGACTAGGTTGCTCTGTTGGTAGTTCCGTGCTTAAAAATGTCCTAGAGGTGGTTATTTAATTTCTCACTAGCAAATATTGGATTAGTGCTGAGTGATGCACATATTTGTCAAATTGACAAAATTGCTATTTGTAGGTTTGTCTGGCGTAAGAAGATTGAGCGCGATGTTTCTCATGGGGTGCCTATTGATGCTTTTTCAGTTAAAGCTGAGAAAAAGAGACAGAGAGAAAGGATGGTATGGTTTTTTTCTTCCCTGCCCACTACAAAAAAAAATTCTGATTCTGTGACTGTGATGTATTTGGATATATAGTTGACGGTGAGTAATGATGTTTGCATCTGCTTTCCCATGATGAATTTGTTCTACATTTTATTTACATGGCACACAAGTTGGCATATGTTGATATTTTGTTTTTAATATGTTTGGACGAAGGCACATAACATTGTTGTATATTGCCTTTTTCTCTTTTTTACTTTTAACAAAAACAAAATTGTTACAGTTTTATTTAATGAGGGGAATAATGGATCCAGGCCGAGATTTAAACGAGTTAAACTTCTTATATAAAAAGGTTACAGATGTTATCTTGTCCTAGGAATGCTATCTTTTTAGGGAAGTTTTCTGGTTAAGTGTGGCACTTATTGTAAGAGTTTACTTATGTAGTATGCATCTCTACACATGTCCTGTAGAAGGACTGCTTGTCTGATCTTATAATCTATTAATAGTCTATTATCTTTATAGGCATCTCTTAAGTTGGAATATGATATACTTATGTTTTCTCTGTAGGAAATGAATTTTGCTTGAATTTGTTCTGCTACATACATGATTATTTGCTTCCTTTTCAAGAAAATTGAATGATGTTTCCTGGCATGTATATAAAAGATATATCTGCTTTTGTGTTTATGATATCTAGGGTTGGGGTTCTGATTTTTGAAAATCATTGACTTCCAATGGTAAATGATATTTTATATGCTTCTTAAAGTTACTTTGTTCTTTGTTGCTAGGCTTATTAATTTGTTATATAATGACATGGCCACTATCTATCATTAGCATTACTAAGCTCTTGTTAAAAATTATAACGCAGGCTGAAATTGAAAAAGTGAAAAAAAGAAGAGAGGAAAGGGCACTTGAGAAAGCACAACATGAGGAAGAGATGGTAAATATATCCTCACAATATTTTAATGGTTGTCTTTTACTCTTGTATCTTTTAGTGGCAAAATCCATAATGTATGTTGTTTTTCTCGGCATCTACTTACATTCCGTCTCAAACAGGCTTTGTTAGCTAGAGAACGTGCTAGAGCTGAGTTCCAGGACTGGGAAAAAAGAGAAGAGGAGGTATGGGTCCTTGAGTTCCTTTTATTTTTTTTTTTTCATTTTGTTGTTATTGATAATTTGATAAAATATTGGCAATCTGATAATTAATATAATTGCATTTGCAGTTTCATTTTGATCAAAGCAAGGTTAGGTCAGAGATTAGATTGCGTGAAGGGCGTGCCAAGCCAATTGATGTTCTAACCAAGCAGCTGAATGGCTCTGATGATTTGGATATAGAAATAAATGAACCATACATGGTCTTCAAGGTTAATATTTAGCTTCATAGAATCACATGTTTCCTTATCCTTTAAATGTTATAAACTTGCTATGTATCGCATGTCTCAAACTTTTAAAATCTCTGCTGAATCACATGTTTCCTTATCCTTTAACGACTTCACATATATGCTGCAGGGTTTGACGGTGAAAGAAATGGAAGAGCTTCGTGATGACATCAAAATGCATCTGGACCTTGACAGGGCCACCCCCACCCATGAACAATATTGGGAGGTATCAGTACCATTCATTTTCAAATGATCCGCTTGTTTATTTTGCAGTCCAAAGAGTAGTTGTTATGCAATAAATTCTTCCTAATTCATGTTCCTTTTATTCCCCCCCAAAAATTGTAATATATTATCTTCAAGTTGAAGACTTACTGGTTTAGCGTATACAGGCACTTCTTCTGGTGTGTGATTGGGAGCTAGCTGAAGCACGAAGAAAGGATGCACTTGATCGAGCTAGGGTGCGAGGAGAAGAACCTCCAGCCGAGCTGCTTGCAGAAGAAAGGGGTCTGCATGCTAGTGTTGAGGAGGACGTGAAGAAGCTTTTGGAGGGGAAGACACATGCAGAGTTGGAAGCTTTACAAGCTCATATTGAGTCAGAGATGCGTACTGGTACTGCAAAGGTGGTTGAGTATTGGGAGGCTGTTTTAAAACGTCTCCATATATACAAGGCCAAGGTAGTGTTCATCATATTGTTGTCCTATGTTTATCTTGTGTGCCTTTGATTAATGGCTTGCTTAACACCATTATTAATTGCTGCAAATACAGGCTTGTTTGAAAGAAATTCATGCCAAAATGTTGCGCAAGCATTTGCAACTCCTTGAACAACCATTGGATGGTGAGGATAAAGTGGAAGATGCTCATGCTTTCAAATCTGAGGAAGAAACTGAGGATCTCAAGGGTATAAACTTTTTGCCAATGTTTTAATTGTTTGTAGAACATATCCCCTATTTATAGGCTTCCTTTGTCCCAAATTTCTGTTGATATTTACTTGATACTCTTTTGTAGTCCGATCCGCAGATGAATCATTTTCACCAGAGCCCATTAGAGCAAAGGAACATGAAGTTGAAGATGAGCCCGGGTCATTTTCGCCAGAACTATTGCACGGTGATGAAGATGAGGAAGCCATTGATCCTGAAGAAGATCGGGCACTATTGGTAATCATTTTAAGCGTTGTTTTAAGTGATGATCTCGTATCTGTGTATGGGATAGAGTAACTAAATCATGCTTGTACTTTCACAGGAGCGGAAACGTATGGCTGTATTGGAAGAGCAGCAAAGACGTATTCAGGAAGCGATGGCGTCAAAGCCTGCTCCATCTGAAGATAACTTCGAGATGAAAGCCATGAAAGCTATGGGAGCTATGGAAGATGGAGATGCAGTGTTTGGCTCTGGTGCTGAAGTGAATCTAGATTCACAGGTAACTTGTTAACTATTAACTATATTCTTATTCATGTTCTCATATTTTTAAGTTTCTGACTTGATTGATAAATGTTGGAGCAGGTTTATTGGTGGCACGACAAGTACCGGCCGAGGAAGCCGAAATATTTCAATCGCGTTCACACTGGATACGAGTGGAACAAATATAATCAGACTCACTATGATCATGACAATCCACCTCCAAAGATTGTGCAAGGGTATAAATTCAATATTTTCTACCCTGATCTTGTAGACAAGACAAAAGCCCCAACCTACACTATTGAGAAGGATGGCAGCAATGGCGAGACTTGCATCATAAGATTCCATGCAGGGCCGCCATACGAAGATATCGTAAGCCTTTCCTATTACTTCCATAGTAGCTAAAGTTTTGATTGAACTCTTGAATCTTTCGATATTACGATTTTGAATAACTCGATCGATTCTAAAAAATTTCTACTAGGTCAGACGATTGTTATGACTTCATATTTTACGTATTTATTTACTTTTCTGATTTTACGGAAAATTTCGATTCTCTCTACCTTGCTTACTGTTCTTAGTGGCTTTCTGTACAATTTTACACCTTTGTCTTCCTTGGCAGGCTTTCCGCATTGTTAACAAGGAATGGGAGTATTCTCATAAGAAGGGATTCAAGTGCACCTTTGAGCGCGGAATTCTACACGTTTACTTCAATTTCAAACGCTACCGTTACCGCCGATAATCTCAGGTGCCGATTCACTTTCCGGAGAGGTTTCCATTTTGCATGTGTATTTGGATGTTATGAGAGACATGGGAGGATCTTTCCATAGCAGCAAGAGATTGCAATTACGCTTGGTTTATCTGTCATGGCTTTCACATTTGTTGGAAGGAACTGTATGAATGTTACTTGAAGCAAAATTTTTATTGGTGTATGATATGATATATATTTGACATGAAATTTTGAAGTAGAAAGCAATAGTGAAATACAAAGTAACTTGACATAAGGTTAAACAGTGTAATACCTTCAATTTCAAATCATTAACTATTAGTTTTTGGTTTCATGTACCAATTATTTGAAAAAAATGTAAATCTATACAAGAAGGTTTCCATTTCTTTTGCAAATTCAGAAAGAAAAAAAAAAGGTGAAATTCTCTGTTCATCATATAATTATCTAACTTAGACTTTGATAATAACTCATGGCATTAACCTTCAACAATCTTTACCGCAGTCCTGCTCCAAATAAAATCACTGAAATTAACAAGAATAATGGAGTACAAATAATAGAAGTAGATAATGTTTTTAGCAGTGTTATTTACCCGAATGGACTTTGTTTGATTGAAAGCAGTTCAACATCCAACTGAAATTAGAAATTAGCAAACAATAAAATTGGATAGTGAGATAAATCCACCTTAATAAGAGCATATAGAAAAAAGATAACAAACAAACAAATAAATAAAAACAGAAGCAATGTTTTCTTGACCATTTCGGAATCAAGATATCAGAATGATTCACCTCTATTGTTGCATTTGGAGGTATTTCTTGGACTCCCTTCTTTCCATAGGCAAGTTCTGGAGGAACAATTAGTAATCTCTGCAGGGGAAAAATAAATACTATCTTAATTATTGCTTCATGCAGATTATAATTCAACCTAAAATGTGTTCTCACCTGGCCTCCCACTCTCATGCCTTGTACACCTAAATCCAACCCTTTGAGAACATTTCCCCTCTCGGATTCTCCTACATCAAATCCATAGGGCTGCAATATTTAACCATAAATGTGATTATATCTTCAAAAATAATATTTTCCCACATAATTATTTGAAATTTGGCTAAGTTAACTTTGGATCATACCGTTCCTCCTCCAACTCCCATTCCTTGTCTACTAGTCATAAATGTGATACCTCTCCACTTAGCAACATAGTGAACCTACAAAAACATTACAATCTCATTATTTCTGATTTCTTAGTAATAGTTAATTTATTTGACTTTAAACAAATATTGGAAATGAAAATCAGGGTATGTATGCATTATAGATCAATCATTCTCAGGAATGTGAAAACATTCTGCAAACCACACACACACCCCCCCCCCCCTAAAAAGTTAATAATATGAAAGGTGTTCTAGCAGACCGTACCGCGACACGAGATCCTTTTACAGCCTCGGCTCCTTGCCCAACCTTCAAATCATAGTACCTGAAGATGTTAGAGTTCATCACTCAGTGCTATAAACTAGCTTTGAAGATCATATAAAACTCTTCACTAAATCACACATAATCTTTGACACAATGCAGCAGCATTTCAAATTTTCCATGTCCATATTAATTTCTATTCTTCTTGGAGTATAATGAAAGCCAAAATTCTGTGGAATGCTTACTAGCAAAGAAAATAAGAGTGCCTCTGCTTTGCATTTTTATTCTCAACGTCTTCTTTTTTAGGATTCTGTGAAGGAAAAATAACAGTTTATTGTTTTTTCTTTTTCCTTCGCAAAATCCTAAAAGAGAATACACTGAAAATAAAAACACAAACCAATACAGCTGAATTGTGATACAAGTTATTATTGTTGCAATTAATAAATAGTACTTACTTCAAGCCATTAGGTAGGGTTGTAAAATCAGTTTCAGGAATTTTTGCTCCTCTTAGCTGAAAAAAAACAATTTCAATCAGTAATTGGATTATTACTTAGCTTGTTCAACTTTAAATACATAATTAAGATGGTAAACAAACAATTAAAGAAATTAATTAAGTGAAAGAGTAACACATACAGCTCTTCTACTTGTGCTAACAGCTTCAGCATCATCACATGCATACACTCCACTAACTGAAACTATTATTAATTATTATTAATATTATAATACATGATTAAAGATGGAAGATGAATGCATGCAGATTAGGAATTTCTGAACTAACAAGTGGTGATGAGGAGACAACTGAGCAATGCCCTTCTTCCTTCATCAATCTTTGAAGTAATTATATCAGCTTTGTTGGAAGAAGAAGAAGAATATGAACAATTGCATGGTAGTACCTTATATGAATTCCTATTGTAAAGTCTTGTTTGTGTCCCTATGTATGGATTCAACAAATATTATTAATTAACTGATTAGCAAAAACAAAATAGAATTAGAGAGAGAGAGAGAGAGAGATTGGTTTAGTTTACTTGTGAAGTGAAGAGAGTTAAGAGGGCAATAATTATGAAGGAGCATAGGGTGGTGGTGATGATGGAGGAACAAAGAGAGTTGCATGATCCAATTGATGATGTTTTTCAGTTTAGTTGAAACTTTTTCAAAATGAAATGTGAGACCAGAATCTCTTGCTTGAGTTGCTTCTTTTGTTTAGTTTGGTTAGAAAAAAAAATATATAGAGACAGTGGATAATGTGGCTAATTCCCACCACAATTTTGGAAACACTTGGAAATCATAGAACATGACTAAATACAATAGTGACACTTTTCTCTTTTCTTTATTTGTTTAAAAAAATAAGTTTAATTATTCTATTAGTCATGTAGTTTCACGAAATTTTTTATTAGGTCCTTATACTTTTTTTTCTTTTAATTGGATTCCTGCATCAATTTTTTTTTCAATTAGGTCCCTTTTGACAATAATTTCTTTAATTGTATAGGGACCCAATTTAAAAAAAAATTGGTGCAGGGACCCAAATAAAAGGAAAAAAAATTTAGGGACCAAATTAAAAAAAATTGGTATAAGGACTCAATTAAAAGAAAAAAAAGTATAGAGACCTTAAAAATTTTGCAAAATTATAAAGATTAATTGAGTAATTAAACCAAAAAAATATAAGCTTTTTTTTAACTAACTGATTTTCTTTTTTTACTCTTTCAATGATATTAATGGAGTATGCGGACATACTATTTTAATTTTTCATAAGACAAAGAGATACTTACATGTAAATAAAATATAAAATATTTTTTAGATAAATTATAATAATAATAATACCTTATTACTTGATTAATATTAAAATACATATTAAATTTTAAGTGTTTTAAATATTTTTTATTATATAAAATATTTAAAAGAATATTTTGATTTTAATAATATAAGTAATTAAAAATAAAATTAAATATACTAACACATAATAGTGTATAAATGTATTTAAGTATATTCAAAAAAATATTTTTTATTTTTTATTTAGATACAATTTAATACAGAAGACACACTTGAAATAAATACTAGACAAGTATTATTTAAAAAATGTGTGCTACATGACAATTTAGCAAAATTTTTGTGCTTCATAGTTATTAATGATATAATGAAGCAACTCATTTTCTCCTCTACTATGAGATATAAGATATAATATAAAACACAAATTATTTGTTTGTCATAAAAAAAATACAATAATCCAAATGTGAAACTATAAATGAAAACACATGAGAATTTGTTACAATAATATTTAAAACTAGATTGAGGAGCAAGAGTTCCTTGAATTAGGAACATGATGAGGATCAAAATTCATAGGTTTCACTCTAACAACCTTTTCATCACTTCCTTCCACCCACCTTCTAAGCCTTCTTATCAATCTTTTCCTTCTTGAGAAACCATGATCATGATGATGATGATTATCACTTTGTGTTGAACCAAAGCAAGAAGGGATATTATTGTTACAATGCTCCATAAAAGAATGATGCAATTCATGGTCTGATTCATAATGCATGATTGCACTCTTTTCTTCAAATTCTAGCACCTTATAATGATCATGTTCTTGTTCTTGTTCTTGTTCATGGTTTAATAAGCAAGAATTATTAGACAAACGCAATTGATTAAGTTCTTCAATTTCAGCTGCACGTTCCTTCTTGATTTGCTCCAATTCATTGAGAATCTTGTTGTAATCTTCCTTGCTTACAAATCCTTCTTTAATCTGCAAATAACAATAATAACCTTGTACTTATTTTTTTAAAAAAATATTTTCTAACATCAATGACAATAAAATTTGAATCTAATACCTTAGACTTTGCTATTAACTCATGAGTCTAATTAGGAAGTTAATTTTTTTTCAGTTAATTTTTTTATTTTTAAATTATTTTTTATTTTAAATTTTAAATTCTAAAATCCAAATTTTCTAAAATATGAAGTTAAAAAAATTACAATAAAAAATTAATTAATGTTAATTAATTAAAAGTTAGTTCCTTATGTTTATTCTTACCTTACCATAGTTGGTGAAAAATCTTGCTAATATTTAAGTGAATTCAATTTTATATTCAACATTTAAACTTATATATGTACCTTAGTTGCATATGCTTTTTCTTGTGAATGAAGCTTCTTTAGAAGTTCATTCTTCTCAAATTGTAACTCATCCAAAACCTTTTGCATCTCTCTCATCTCATCCTCCAACTTATTCATCACACAAACACTTCTTTGTAATGCCTCATGACTCCTCAGAATTTCTGTTTCCTCTGCTCTTATCCTCACATTTTGCTCCTTAATTAGTCGTCGTTGCGCATTTGATCTCTTCTTCAACCTTTCAACCTTCTTTTCAAGTATTTTGTTCTCTGATTTCCATTTCTCAATTTGCCCAAGAATTTTAAGGTATTGATCCATAAAATTCTCCAATTTCGTGTTCTCTGTCTCCAGAAATGAGATCTCCTTGTCTAAGAACTCGACTCGCGCCCTCTCTAACCATAACAAGTTCTTGATTTCTACCAACAAAGATTCTTGCTCTTTCATGTCACAATACCTGTGACAACAATATAGTACAAATACAAATACCAATGTTAAATAATTAAAAAAAATGGTGAAAATTCAGGTGCAGTTGACTTCACGTGAAGTTGATAACTGAGAGCCGTTAGATGATTTGACTGATTTAACTAAATTTTCATCTAACGACTCTCGGCTATCAACTTTACGTGAAGTCGACTACACCTGAATTTTCATCTAAAAAAATACATTGATATGATCATCTTATAAAGTATAAATTGAGAATAGAGTATAATATATTACATAAATAATATTATGATTTGGACAAATTTAAAAATTAGTTACAAGTTAAAAAAAAAAGTATTTATAGATTGTAAAATACCTATCAAATTGCAAACTCAATGCCAATTCTCTCATTTGCAAACCTTCAATCCTGCTTCTTAAACCACTAATAATATCTTGTTCAAAACAATGATTTTCATGGATCACCAATTTCTCAGAAGGAACACTAATATGGCTACCAATTGTGATGCCATGTTGTTTTTCTTCTTCTTCTTCATCTTCCATAGAAGAAAAGCTATGAGAACATTCCTCATGCATGGTTCCATGACCGGAATCTTCTTCGGATTCCGTGATTCCGGCTTTGTTGTTGATTTTCTTTGCCATGATCCATGCATAGATGACACCAGCCATGGACACAGCTAAAGGAACACCAGCTTTGAGAAGAACAGGTTTAAGATTCTCTGCTTTCAATGTTGTGTTTTCCATAATAATCTATGAACAAATGATGTAGGAGAATTAGTAGTTCTTGGGTTAGATTTTTTTTTTCCTATGATTGGAAACAAGACTTAGCAAATAGTTGAATTAACCTTGATTTTGATCCTTCTTATGCTACTATCAAAGGGTATTAAAATAATAATACTAAAAAAAAAGTTGCACATTAATTTGGTTTAATTTTTATATAGTTTTCCTTTCTTTGTAGGAACATTGTTGTGTGTAGCTTTTTGAGCAATCCAAGAGGCCTTCTAAGGAACCATCATCAATAACCTTTCTTTGTAACCTTTGGAATCTGATTCCTTTCTAGATTAATCTATTATCATATTGGTTGTTTATTTATATAAGGCTTCTTTTCTTCCATTGGGTGCATGTGATGATATTAACATATTATATATATTGTTTACTACATGAGGGTATGTATGACCTATATATTGAAAATTAGTAATGAAAGTAAGCACTTTACAATAATATAGAGATTGTGACTTTAGATACCTTTATCCTTTTCACACAACATTATTTACTTTGGATATAAATATTATTTATTTATTTTTTTACTTTGATGTTTTAGATTATTACTATTGAGAAGTGTTATGAGTGGCTTGCTGTATTTGAGTGAGGCTGATGTGTTTTTATTGTGTGGTTTTATATTGTCAATGGTTACACGTGGATCATATGGTCTAATTATGCGTTGACTTTTTTATGGGGAAGAGAGTGGATTGTATACTTTGACTCAGGCAAGCATTATGGAGGATTCAAGTTATTGTTGAATTTGATTCAATTATTTCACTAAAAAGTTAACAGGGCTTTTCTGTTTTAACTGTATCTCTTAATTTGATTGGATAATGATTAATTTGTTTTAAATTTTAGTTTTATTTAAAAATTTATTATAATTAATAAATTATTGTATATATAAAATAAAAATTAAATTAATGACATTTATTGAAGTGGATCAAAGAGTGAACCACTTGATAGACCCACATTAGTTGTTTAATAGGCTTTTCTTTCTTTTTGGTATATCTTTTTTTTCTTTTTATTTTATTTAGGTTATTTAATAGGCTTTACCAACTCAAAATGTTACAAATACTTTTTTTGGAGGAACAGGAAACTAAAGCCTATATCTTCTTCCCTCCTCAAGACCCAAAAATAAAAATGCTGTTAGTGGCCCAAATATTACTCGAGTAGTTCTAAGTGGTTGATGACCAATTAAACATTTTAGGAGCAAGCCAACTTAGATTGATTTAATCATTTTAGTGGTTAGTTCATTAGTTTATTTAAGTAAGGATTGATGTTTAAATTTATTTTATAATTTGTATATGTAATAATTTATTAACTAATAAAAAACTCTTAAATGAAACTCAAATATGTAATGAATTAATCATTGACATATTGGGTTAAAAAATAATTAAAACCAATCCAAGTTCCAACTAATAACATGCATTCAAATTTCAACTTGCAGCTGAGGTCTAAAGATCAGATGGCACACTAGGTTGCTTTTTAAAAAATTATACTAGATTCAAATTTCAGCTAAGATTGAAATGAGATTTAAAAATTGATTTAATTATTCTGTTAGTTTTATAGTTTTATCAAATTTTTAATTAAATTTTTATATTTTTTAATTAAATTTTTACATAACTTTTAATTTTATAATTAGGTCCTTTCTAGTATAAAAACTTATAAAGTTAATTGAATATTTTTTCATAAATTGAAAATATTCATAATTAAAAGAATAAATTTTTATATACAAGTTATTTAACCAACCATGTCCAATCAAGTCCTTTAGACTCACATTCGCACATTCTTCTTTGCACCTCAATTGCACATTCTTCTTTTTCTTCAACACCACTTCTTCCTTCTCCTCCTCCTCTTCCTCCTCCTTCTCCTCCATCTTTTTTCATTGAAATTTCTTCTTTTCCTTTTTTTCTTTCTTCTCATCCATCATCTTCATCATCATGATCATCATCGTCATAGTCATTGTCGTCTTCTTCTTATAAGTATCGTCATTATCGTTGTCGTCGTTATTGTTATCATTATCGTAAAATTTTTGCCATATTGGTGATGTTGCCTAATTCAAAATTAATTTGGATGTATTTTTGTTGATAATTCAATGATTTTGCATGTTGTTTTCAAACTGACTTTGTGTGTTGCAATCATTAAGTAATTTCAGTACATCTCTAAATTAATTGTCTAATTGAGGTGCATTTGGTCTCGTTCACTTGGATTTGGTGTAACTGTGAAAATTTGTGCTTTTGTAACAAAATTTTAGTGTAAAAACTAAGACATTTATGTGTTATTGTTAAGAAATTTTGATGTATTTTTATTCTCATAAGTTTTGCATAATTCAAAATTCTTCCTCTACTTTCTCATTTTTTGCTGCTTCTTCTTTTTCTTTTTCATCATCATCGTCGTCATTTTTTTTCTTATTCATTTTTTTTACCTTTTCAAGTTTCTTCTTGTTTTACTCTCTTAACAATAATAAAAACAAAAAAAATCAAATAAAATAAAAGAAGAAACACATAATGTTATAAAATTACTAGAAAGAGAATGAACCTACTTTAATTAACCAAAAGAAAGAAAAACATAAAGAAAAAAAAAAGAAAAAATACAGCATTAAAAAAATATTTTTGTGTATTTGTAGTAAAATTTCGGTATAAAAACTAAAAAATTTATGTGTATTTGTTAAAAATTTTCGGTGTATTTTTATTTTCATAAGTTCTGCATAATTCAAAATTCTTTCTCTTCCTCCTCCTAATAATATGCTACTTCTTTATCGCCTTCTTCTTATTTTATTTTTTAATAATTTTTTTTGTTTCACTCTCCTAAGATAAATAAAATAAAATAAAAATAGAAAAGGAGAAAAAGAAAAAACGCAGCAATAAAAGAACAATGATTGAGAGAAAACACGCAAAGAAAAAGAAGGAACACAACGAAGAAGAAGGAGAAATGCGAAGAAGAAAAAGGAAGAATGCAGAGAAAAAGAAAGAACGCAAAGATGAGAAAGAATATGTTTGCGTTAGTGAAGCGTGTGTGTATATACGCTGCGTGTAATAAACCTAATTTTTGTTGATTTGGGATAATTTAGTTAAATTTGTTTGTCAAAAAAATTTGTATGTATAATAGGACTGCAATTAACAATCTAACTAGATATTTGATCACATATATTTTAAAAAAAATATTTTATTAATTTTAATATTTTTATAATAAAAATCTAATTACAAAATTAAAAATAGTGTAAAAATATAATAAAAATATATAAAAATTAAATTTAAAATTTGATAAAATATAAAAATCAATAGAGTAATTATATCTTAAAATTTTGATAGTGTAAGTGTGCGGGTGTGTGCGTACCGAGTAATATAATGACAAAAAAAATCAACTTAAAAAATATGTTCATCCGGGTTGTTAGTAATGTCAATTACTATTATGATGACTCCTCCAATTTAGGATACTGTTAAATAATTTAAATAAAATAAAATAAGATAAGAATTTTGTCTTCCTTGAAATAAGTGATCGAAGACAGAATCTTATATTAGTTTTCTTTGTTTCTATATTAATTTTCATATTTTTAGATGCTCCCTTGATTTATGGCTAACCTTATGAATGTCTATTAACCTACTCATTTTTATTTAGGTTGATGATCTCTATTTTTTTTAAGCATGTATGTTTTCTTAATACTAAACAAGATGCTATTCACCATCAATTATATGAAGAAAAAAAAAATGAATTTACTCTTATACGAATCTTATATAGGTGTAGTCTATGGTGACCACAAGTTTTGATGTTTATGGTGGCTATGGACTTCACAAAATGATATTTTCAACCAAATAAAATGAAAAATTAAAACACGTTTTAGTTTTATTAATAAATAATTACATGTTTATGAGTGTAAATAAAAGAAAACGATTAGGCCATTTATCATATTTTTTGACAAAAAAATGATCTATCGTTTTCTCTCGTCGTCGGACGTGAAATCACTGTCAATGCCCAAAATTTAAAAAATGATAGCATCTAAAAATACTTACATTGCATTAATTTTTTTTCTCACGTTAATAAATAATTATTTATATCTTTTATTTTTAATTAAAATATTTATTTTATTCTGCAATAAAAATTTTGAAGTCTAAAGTTACTGTTATTAATTAAATTTTAATATTAGTAAAGTGAAATTTAAAATTACTAATTACAAAAAAAGTATAAGTAGATAATGAAAATATTAATGCAATGTAAGTATTTTTAGATACTATCATTTTTTAAATTTTGGGCATTGGTAACGACTTCATTTCCGACGACGAGAGAAAACGATAGATCATTTTTTTTTGTCAATAAATATGATAAATGGTCTAATTTTTTTCTTTTGTTTACACTTTTATTAATAGAATTGAAACATGCTTCAATTTTTTATTTTATTTGATTAAAAATATCATTTTGTGAAGTTTATAGCCATCATAGACACTAAAACTTAGCCACCATAAACTACATCTCTTATATATAGTTTGACATTCAGAAAAAATTGTTAAAAATGACTATTATTTACTGCTTCAACTTTGGAAATTTTAACTTCTTTCTTAATTTACTTTTTATTTTTACCATAAAAATAATAATAATCTCAAGCGAATGAACTATAACTCAAACGGCATAATCTTTCCATATTTACTTAAAGATTGTGAGTTTAAGCCTCTCTATCTTTAATAATAATAATAATAATAATAATAATAATAATAATAATAATAATAATAATAATAATAATAATAATAATAATCTCAAATGCCGTAAAACTTAGTGGGCTCATCATCAACTAATGCTGCAAGTGCCAATCACTATTGGTTTCCACTCCTTGTATTATAAAATAGAAAAAGTTTTAAGTATACTAAAAATATCGGTATTTCAGTTATATTTTAAACATTAATTTTAGTTAATATATATTATATATATTTTTTATAATTTAAATTAATAATTAAAACAACTAAAATATTAATATTTTTTATACACTTAAAATTCTTTCTATAAAATATAAATAATATAATTATTCATACTGTGAATTTATACCTTCACTCATCGAATAACAAACAATATACGTAAAAGATATTTACAAATTTAATATCTTTTAATATTAATTTTATTAATACTCCAAATAACGGTCTAATATCGTTTTAAATATTTGATTACAAACGGTTATATACATGATTTTTTATGGTTAACCAACATGTATGTATTTATTGGAGTGCTAATAAAAAGCCATAACCAATATAAATATACGTGATTTATATAGATGTTTTATGCTAAATTCATATATATATATATATATATATATATATATATATATATATATATATAATTGTCTATTATTTTAAAAGAAGATAGTACTAAGTGTGTAATCATTTGTCTATTGAGTATTATTATATTTAGGAAAAGTATATGGAATATCAGTCAAAAATTAAACAAAACCACATTAATTTATATTAATAATTAATTTTAAATTTTTTAATTTAAAATTTAAAAATTTTAAATTTAATTAATTAAATCTAATTAAAATATATAAAAACCTTCTTCTTTACTTCCACATTAACCTACTCACTTCCAACAATGACTTCTCTCTCTCACACCAGTCCTCTCCGCCTCACCGCAACCCACTCTTTTTCTATCACCGACATCTGGCAAGACTGGTGATCGTTATTATGAGAATTGTAATTCAAAGAGATTAAGTGCAGATGAAGGGTGTAACAATGATTTTCAAGTGGAAGCTGAAGGTTCTTGTAGATCTACAGAAGTTGGATGGCACAGGAAGTGATCAATTGGAGAATCTTGCGGTGGAAACTGGCCACAATTTTAAAAATAATTTTTCCACCATTAATGTGTTCTCAGCCTCACAATATCCTTCCACTCATGTCAAACCAGAATATGCAATTTCCAATGTTCCAAGGTCCTACAACAGAGTTACTTCCATCAAAATCCAGTTTTATGGCCGGCAGCTCCTACAAATGGCTTGATGCTCTACCCACACCCGAATCATTATTTATATGCTAGCCCTTTTGGATATGGTTTGTGAAGAAAATCTCATGCCCCAAGCTGTTCAAGCTGTGATGTTGATGGTTTGATGAATCAGAAGGGATTAAGAGAGGGAGAGAGATAGGTTCTTCTCATTGTTGGAGAGAATGAAAAATTCCCCTTAGAAAATATTTGTTGAGTTATTACACCTTATATACTATGTACTTTTTTTTATGTACTCACACTAAAAAATAATTACAATGTTAAACCTATTATTGATAAAGAAATAATCTAGGTAACACCCTCCCGCAAGCTAGAATTGTGTAAATCTAACAATCCTAGCTTGGAAACATTGGCAAGAAAAGGACCCGGTGGCAGAGCTTTGGTAAGAAAATTAGCAAGTTGATCCTTGGAACGAACTGGCATAAGATGAATGAGACCAGACAAATGCTTTTCACGAACAATGTGGCAGTCCACTTCAATGTGTTTAGTTTTTTCATGAAAAATGCGATTATTGGCAATGTGAATGGCTGACTGGTTGCCACAGAATAGAGTGATAGACTTTTGAAGCGGCAAGCCAATGAAATCCATTAAGAAAGATAACCAACTAGCTTCACAAGTGGCAACAGCAAGAGACCTATATTCAGCTTCTGCAGAGGACTTGGCAACTGTGGTTTGCTTTTTACTCTTCCAGCTAATGAGCGAGTTCCCAAGCATGAAGCAATAACCGGAAATGGAGCGACGAGTATCGGCACAGGTAGCCCAGTCAGCATCGGCAAATCCAGTGAGATGCAGATTAGAAGTAGAGGAGAAGAAGAGACTAGTTGCAGGTCGGCCTTTTAAATATCGGAGTACACGAAAAGCAGCCTGTAGGTGAGAAGTTGTTGCACAGTCCAAAAATTGGCTCAAACGTCCCACAGCATAAGAGATATCGGGTCTAGTATTTGTGAGGTAAAGGAGTCGGCCGATGAGCTGTCTGTAAACAGTGTTGTCTGTTAAAATGGTACCTGGTTCCTTTGAAAGTTTCTGACTATAATCAAATGGAGTAGAGAGAGGCTTGCAATCTAGATAACCAAAATCTCTGAGAAGGTCCATGGTGTACTTCCGCTGATAAATGTGAATTCCAGAGTTAGAGCGTGCTACTTCCATTCCCAAGAAGTATTTGAGATCACCAAGATCCTTTATTTTGAATTTGTCATCCAAATCTTGCTTAATGGAATTGATTTCACCAATGTCATTCCCGGTTAAAACCAAGTCATCAACATATACTAGAATGGCAGTGAAGCTTTGAGATTGTTTCTTAATGAAGAGTGAATGATCATCAAAAAACTGCTTATAACCAGCATCCACAAGAGTCTGAGTGAGCTTAATGTTCCATTGCCTGCTTGCTTGCTTAAGCCCATATATAGATTTTTGCAATTTACAAACCAAACCTGGTTGTGACACAGCCAAACCGGGTGGTATCTTCATATAAACTTCTTTGTCCAAATCTCCATGAAGGAAGGCAGTGTTGACATCCAGCTGTTTCAAATGCCATTTCTTTGCCGCTGCTAATGCTAACATTACTCGTAGGGTAGTCATTTTGACAACTGGACTAAAAGTATCACCATAATCTACTCCTTGCACTTGAGTGAATCCTTTTGCAACTAGCCTCGCTTTGTGCCTTTCTATGGTTCCATCGGGATTGAATTTTACCCGAAAAACCCATTTGCAACCCACAGCCTTCTTGTCTTTTGGGAGTTCAGTGAGACACCAAGTTCTGTTCTGATCTAGAGCTGTCAATTCATCTTGTATTGCCTTTCTCCAACATTCATGTGCAGCCGCTTCCTCATAAGTGCTAGGTTCTTGATTTGAGGTGATGGCTAGAGAAAGTGACTTATATTTCGGGGTTAGTTTATCATATGACAAGTGTTGTGAGATAGGATATAAAGAGTTAGAGTTGGAAACATTGCTAGAGTGAGCTGTGTGGGTTGTCATACAATGATAGTCCTTCAAATAAGTAGGCGGTTTCTTGACTCTTTCAGACTTTCTAGTAATGCAGTCATGTGTGATGTCAGAGTGTTGTGGTGCAGGTGCATTATTAATGTGTGGTGTGGTAATGGGTGCAATGGTGTGTGAGGAAATTGGTGAGTGCATTGAGCTTGAGAAATGTTCATTTGAATCTATGAGTGTGGTATGTGTGGGTGATTGCAAATGATGTGTGGATGGTGTATCATATTGAAAAAGATCAATGCATTGTGGAGTACGAATGGGCACTACAGAAATGTCAGTGCTAGTGGAATGTAAAAATGGAAAATGAGTTTCATAAAAAATTACATTTCTGGATATGAAAATTTCATTTGATTTTAAATCAATAAGTCGAAAACCCTTTGTTCCTAATTTAAAACCAAGAAAAGCTGTTTTTCTGGCTCTTGGGTCTAATTTTGTTCTTGAATTTGTTAATGTGGAGGCATATGCAAGAGAACCAAATACTCTTAAATATGAAAGGTCAGGTAAGTTGCCATACAAAAGCTTATAAGGACTAGCATTATTCAGGTTAGTGCTGGGCAGCCTATTAATTAGGTGAATGGCGTGAGCAACTGCGTATTGCCAAAAACAATGTGGAATTCCTGATTGAAATAGCAGTGCTCTAGCAACACCTAAAATATGCTGGTGTTTTCTCTCTACAATCCCGTTTTGCTCTGGTGTTTCTACACAAGAAGTTTGGTGTAAAATTTCAGTTGATGCAAAAAAGGATTTTAGAGTGAATTCTGGCCCATTGTCGGTCCTTATACACTTAACTTGTTTTTCAAAATGTACTCTGACAAAATTCACAAAATTAATAACCAATTGTGATGCTTCAGATTTGGTTTTCATAAAAAATCCAAGTGAATTTGCTCTTACCATCCACCACAGTCAAAAAATACCTATGTCCTTCATTGGAAGGGACAGAAATAGGACCCCAGATATCCATATGAACTAAATCAAAACAATCTTTTATTTTAGTTGTACTAAGATTAAAAGATAATTTCTTTTGTTTTGCAAAATGACATGAATCACAAGGAAATTTTGAAGCAATACTATCTATAAAAGGATAATACTTCTTCAGAAAAATCAATTTATGCATGGGTATGTGTCCTAATCTAAGATGCCAAATGTTGTTGTGCTCACTGTGTGAAGGTGTGGTGGGATGAGTAGTAGTAGTAGTTACTGCCAATGAAGCTTGCTTTGTTGGAAGAGGGGGAAAATGAGAGAATTCTGGTTCTCTACTCATTGTATATAACCCTTCTATACACTCAGCAATGCCAATCATTTTTGATGTGGATCTATCTTGTATCTCACAACACTTATCATTGATTAACAATTGACAATGTAAGTTTGAGGTTAACTTTGACACAGATATCAATTTAAAATCAAAAGAAGGAATGTATAAAACATTTTTGAGAAAAAAATTTTTAGAGAATGTGATTGTGCCAATGATGGTGCTAACAGTTTTGGTTCCATTTGGCAATATCACATTGATTAGATCAATATTTTGAAAACTTGCAAAATCTTTTAAGTCAAAAGTCACATGATCTGTTGCACCGAAATCAATGACCCATAGTGCAGATTTTGGAGTGATAATGCTCATAATTCTCGCATTAAAATGTAATGCAATGGTTTTACCTGGAGTGGAAGTGTGAATGGAATTAGTCAAATTTTGATTTGCATTATGAGGTTGTTGCTGCACATTTTTGTCTTTGATCAACTCTAACAAGGCAAATCTTTGCTCTGGAGTGAATCCAGATCTTGATATTCCAATGTTCTCTTGGAGACAATTGAGCTGGAATTGTTTGTCACTGAGTATATCATCATGCCCCTCAGTGATCACGTGATTGATGGTGGTGTTATGTTGCTGCCATTGGGAGAAGTGGGAGGAGTACCCATGCTTCTTATAGCATACATCTTCTGTGTGGCCTTGCTTGTTGCAATGAGAGCAAGCCAATGTAGCTCCACGACCTCTGCAATGGGAGGATCTGTTTGCCATGTTTGCCATTTTGAGAAATCAATGAATCACAGAGTAATAAGGATTCAGATCTTCTTCCTTCCAACTCGTTGATCGGAACAGCTATGTTCACCAAGAAAAAATCTTGCGAAATAGCCTCTCATCAAACTCTATTGGATGAGCTTGAAGGAAGAGGTAAGAATGGGGGAAAGAAAATGTCGAAAGAAAAATTAGGGATAGAAAGAGAATGACAAAATTGGATTGATCTCAATTCACAACTTTTTTTTTTGATTCATAGCTTGGTTGCTCTCCACGCTCACCGCACCATGAAGAAAATCTCATGCCCTAAGCTGTTCAAGCTGTGATGTTGATGGTTTGATGAATCAGAAGGGATTAAGAGAGGGAGAGAGATAGGTTCTTCTCATTGTTGGAGAGAATGAAAAATTCCCCTTAGAAAATATTTGTTGAGTTATTACACCTTATATACTATGTACTTTTTTTTTTTATGTACTCACACTAAAAAATAATTACAATGTTAAACCTATTATTGATAAAGAAATAATCTAGGTAACAGTTTGAATGAGAATTAAAAAGACAATAAACTACACAATTACAAAAATATAAAAAAAATATTCATTTAATATGAAAAAAAATATTCTAATATTTAATAAAAGAAATATACAGTTATATTTTAACAAAAATAATTAAATATCTATAAAATTTAAAAAAATATATAAAATTCTTAAAAAATAGAGTTATTCACATTTGTAATACAAAAAAAATTTGAAAAATATATAAAAGAACATCCATTTAGTGTGAAAAAGAAATATTCTGATACTTAGCAAAAAAAATATCTATATATATTAACTCGTAGAGATTTTGAATTCACCCAAAAATATTTGGCTGGTTTTTGGCTAACACCCTTTTAGTTTCCTAGCATTGTTCTTATATTATTTATTTAAGAGTTGAAAATTTTTTATAATTATTAAATAAAAAATTCATAAGTGTTAGAAAAATATTGTCGTCAACTTTATATCAATTAAATATAAAAATAAATATATTTTAAAAAAATAATCTAATTATATCTTAAAATCACAATAAATTTAAATTTTGTCATTTTATTTTCGTCCTAATTTATCCAATAATATGTTGTTTGGATATTGATATAGATATAACATTTTTAAAAAATAAATTACTATTTATATCATAAAAGATATAAATGCTGACATATATATCCCCATTAAATTGAAACTAAATTTGTACTCACATAAAATGTCTTTTGTGTAACAAAAGTATCTTATCTTTAAAAGGTTGGAGTGCTACATATGATACTTTTGTCACATAAAAGATATCTTGCGTAGATACAAATTTAGTTTTGATCTAATAATACAAATATATATATTAATATTTTTATCTTTTATAAATATAAATGATCATTTATTCTCTTTTCAAAATATACAAACTAAACTAATTCGTAATCATGTAAAAATAGTATTTATTTATTAATAACTAATTTAATTTCTAGAACAAACTTAAACCATGTAACTTTTTAAAAGCAATAATTTTGTAACAACTAGCAGACTTTAAAGTCATATAAAAGTTATAAATAAAGTGGATGAGTCAACACAACTTTCGGTTCTTCCATTTGCAAAACCATTATTTAATATTTATTGAATATTTAAAAGACCACAAATTGCAGTGAGTTTACTAAAGTAGCCAAAACATTTGTCCTATCTGCTAGTTACCTTAATCATTGTCTTATTCGTATTACATTACATCATTATTATTCTACCACTAATATTTTCTAAATAGAGCATTATACTAGGAGAAAATAATAATAATAATAATAATAATATATAATCCTTTTAAATTTGTTGAAAAATTCAAATTAATTAATTTTCTTTCCACTCTAAAACTATATGTATTGATATTTAAATAGTTTTATATCTTTTAAGATTTACCCTGCAATTTGGAGAGAGAAAAAAAATCATTTTTTCTTATAAATAAAGAGTGTAATTCTGAAAAAGAGAATCGAAGTCCTTTTCTTAAGTATAAATTAATTTATTTGATAGATCACATTTCTCTTTAATAAATATCTCTAAACATATAAACACTAAGTTCTCACGAGAAAATCATCAAATAAAAAAATCAAATTTTTAAAAGAAAAATATCTGGATAAATAAAAGGATATTACGATAAATATTGCACAAAAATAAGAGTAAATATTATTATTGCAAATTTTTCGTATATTTAGTATTAAATTTATGTATAAGTAATATTTCAATATCTCTTCAACATTCATAACTATCTATGTAACTGGACACGAGCTATGAAGTATGAATACTTCGTTGAGTTGTGCGGATACAATATTATTGATGTGTCTGCTGTGTCTTAATAAAAAATAAAAAAAAATTTTCTGGACATGTTTGGATACACATAAATACTATCACATGTAAACATGTTCAATCGTATTCTTAACATATATTCTTAAAATAAATTTAAATATAGTATATATTATTATTTATTAAAATTAAAATATTTTAAATATTTGATATAATTAAAATAAGACATTAAAAATAATAAAAAATTTTAATTTATATTTTAATATCAATAAAATATCAAAATGTTATTATAATTTATCTAAAAAATACTTTATATTTTATATATATGCGTGTTCCCGTATTATATAAAATTATAAAATTTGTGTGTCGATATATTCTATAAAATTTTAAAATTCGTTTGTCAATATATTTTGTATTATATTATATTCCGTATCCGTATCAGTATCCGTGTATCATAGCGCACAAGGGTCTCATGAAAGAAAGGCCATCAAACTCTGAAGTCTTCTTTATTAAATGATAATTTGATTTGATTTTTCCCCACCTTCACAACACATAGTCACACGTGCAAGTAAGCATCCCTGAGAGATAATGACATTTTCACTATTTTTAAAAAATATCAAGCACATACATAGTAAAGTTTAATTTATTTATAATAATACTCCTTTTCAAAATATATCTAGGGCTATATATTATATATTATATACTATACGAATAAAAAAATATTGATATTCAATCTTTTTTAAAATGCCTTTTATTATTATATATATTTTATTATTATTTTCATATAATTTAAATTCAAAACTTCCTAACTAATTTATAAACTATTATTTACCATCTCAATTAATTATACTTTTGTTATATTTACATAAGTGTAATGAATAAAGGATTGATTCAATTGACAACAAATATACTAGTACGTATATATAATAATTTTAACACATTGCACATGAAATGTGAGTATGAATAAGTTTTTTTTTTTTTTTTCATTAGGGTAGGGATCTCATTATTTATGCACAAAATTCCAATGGCTCAACAAATTGTTCCTTGTCACTTAGTCATTTTTTTTAGGAAGATGCTATTTATGTTGGACCCACAACATATGGAATCACTAGAATCAGTCACGAGGCAATATCTTAGGTTTTATTGTTAGTTACACATATTAAAGAAATACATTATTATTGTTATTATTTTGAATTAATTCAGAGTTTTGGTACTTTCATTATTTTAAATAGATTCGCATGAATAATGGTTTAAAACTAAAATTTTATATATCTATCGTGTTGTTGCATGTGCCAATGGTTAGAAAATTATTAATTTTTTAATTTATTTATGGATAATACTATTTGTTAGAAATAAGAGATTAAACTGAAGAAAGAATGATATATTATTGAGTATGTTTAAATTGTTTATTTAGGTTATCTAGAATGATACAATATAGAAGGGTTATATAGGTGATAAGAAAATCATAATAATAATAACGTAATATTCTATAATAAATATTCAGATATACTAAATAATTCTAATTGATTCTAATTGATTCTAATTATATTCTAACACTATTAATAATCGTAAATTAAATTATTTTATATTAAATAACTTTTTTTTTTTGAATTAAGAAGTACTCAATACAACATGGTGGAACAACCAAATCCAGGAAACATAAGTAAATCTCAAAACACAAACATTACTAACAACCCCAAATTAAAAGTGATATCAATCTCTCGTCATCTTCGGTATAGCCATCAAAAACCCAAAGGGAGCACCACCAAATCACTCGTCAGAGAGCATAAAAGACATGTTGATGATTTCCACTACTCCTGACGCATGATTATTGAAGATTCTATCATTTCTTTCTAGCCAAATTGTCCAAACTACAGCAAAGAATCCAACCAACCACTTTTTGCATGCGTCCAGCTCTCAAAATGTTGCTTTAGTGTACCTGGTATGGTCCATGACCTTCCAAGGGCGATCAAACAGTTTGACCTGTATTATCATAAATGTTGAACACTTAAATAAATTATTATTACTTTTAATTTAAATTTATATGAGAATGAAATCGGAGATACTATTTTATTGGTAATACTAAAAAAAAACCAAGATTTATCTTATTTAACATTTATTAATTATTATAATATTAATAAATATTAAATAAAAAATTCTTACTATTTTTTGTTAATTTTTTTATTACTAAATATTTTTGCTATTTTATTTAAAATTTAAAGTTTAATAGATCACATTTAAATATAAATAATAATTTAAAATTTTATTAGTCTCCAACATATTCAAATCATCACCATAATCTTTTTCAGATACGCTTTTGTTCTCATATATCTTTCTTAATGATTTTTCCAGCACCAAATATTTTAGACTATGATGGAGGCTTATATTAATTATATCAGCTCAGAAAATTTCGTACAAGGTGTTAATGTACATACATTTAGTCATCACGTTTTTCTTAAACAAAGTATACATAATCAATTATCGGAGCAATATTGCGTTTTTCTTTCCAACAGAAAAGGGAATGGATTTTTAGGAAAAATAATTTTTTTTTTTGTAATACACTTTTTTTAACACATGGATGGGAAAACTTATAACTTTACATCAAGAAAAAACCTTTCTTTTTTTTTTTTATAAAGGAAGAAGGTATATACATCTTCTTTGTACAATTATGAGTGTCATTTTGATAGATGTGATGATCAATAATATTGCTAATAAAAAATAAATATATAGCCACACAATATTCGTAGAAGAGTTGCAAAATACTTGATCGTTATGTTAATCTGTGTGTCAAATTTTAACTATGTTACATGTATATAAAATTTTATTTATAAATTTAATTATTTTTATAGAATAATGTATATTAAAATATAAAGTATATATTAAAAAGGTATAAAATAACTAACATATGTCTTTACAAATAAATATATAGTATTTAATTTTATGATTAAATTTGTGTGTGTATATTTTGAAAAAATTTTTTTTGTGTAATATAAGTAGAAATTATAATAATTTATATGTATATGTGAAAATAAAACTAATAAAATATCAAAAGATTAATCCATTAGAATCAATTGTTAGTAAAATGTTATTCTTCTTGTTAATGAGTTATAACTCAAATAGTATAGTCTTTATATTCATTTAGAGGCTGCGGATTCAAGTTTAACTTTTAACTTTAAAAAAAAAATGGTTCTTTTAATTTTTTATGTACAATATAATCACTACCCTAATTTTCCAAAAGAAGAATTATTCAATCTCCTTGATCAACAACTTAATAGGATCTATCCATCGTCATAAATTCATAATTCCTAACCTGCCATAGCTACAAGCATAGCGTGAAATAATAGGGTTTACCCATTCAATATTTTCTTAGAGGAAATTCTCTTCTCTTGCTTGGCTAAATTTATTATGATTGAAAAACCGTAAAAAAATAAATGCATCAATTAATTTAATTAAATTTTAACCACAAGTAAAATTGATTGAGTTACTTGTTATCATACCTTAACTTATGTCACAAGTGTTTAAGATTTTAGAAAATGCAAACACATAATATAGTAAGTTAACAGAATGAATGATATCAACATTACCAACGTTATTATTAAGTTATATTTTTTATTATTGTGTTAGAGAAGCATAATTAAACTTTTTTTATAACATTATTTTTAATTTTTTTTTGTAAAAAATTTTCAAATTCTATCAATTAATTATTAATGTTCTAGAATTAAAGAAAAAACATTTATATTAATAATCATTGATGAATCAATTTTTCATACATATTAATATCAAATATTACTAACTCTTAAATATAATAATTATTTGTGTCAAATTTTTTTGAGATTTGAATAGGACATCTAAAATTTTTTAAGATTAAAATAAAATATTTAAAATATTAAAAATTGAATTAAAATTTATCTAAACATTAAAAAACAAAATAATATTTTATCAAAACAAGCCTTTAACCCTTCACCTTTTTAATAATACTTTATCAAAACAAGCCTTTAACCCTACACCTTTTTAATATGCTTGTACATTAGCATTATATGTACATATAATTTTATAGTAAAAAGTGTTAGGTGGTGAAATGATAGTGTAATTTAATTTGCAACGGCTCTTCTTTATCTATTATTAAAGAAAAATTAGAGTCATAATAAGTTAATAGTGTCATATATCTCTTAAATCTTATGAATCAAATAAAGTACATACAATGCATCTATTCATTTTCTTTTGACATATTTCATAAAAAGGTTTTCCAGTCAAATAATGCATTTCCCATTTGATGATTACCTAGCAAAATATCCATATATATTTTTCTAGTCTCATTAATTAACACAAGACTAAACTAATCTTTCAAAAAATTGGGATTTATGTTTGTGAGACCACGGTGTTATTTTAATTAATAAGAAGAATAAATTACAGAAGAATGCTAGATGATCATAAAAAATTATTATTTTTAATTATCAGTTTGTTATTAATATTTAAAAATATAGACTAAAGTATCTTATTAAATAATTAGACTAAAGAAATTAAATTAATAACTAAAAATAATGACTAAAATCAATAAATTTTGATAATTTTTTAATATTTTTTAATTACTAAAATAGTATCTAATAAAAGATATTAATATTAATAAAATGAGATTTAAAAAATAAGTCTTTCAATTTGTAACTCCTAAAAAGTCATAAATATTTAGGCCGTATTTAAAACAGAAATCAAAATTGAGTTGAGAGATAAAAATTAAATTATGCCTCATTATTGTATTTAGTTTAAGATAAATATAAAGATTGATAGATAGATTTATAAATTAAAAAATTAAATAAAAATATTTTAAAAGAAATATTATTAAAATTTCAGTATCTATTTTTAAAAATTTGAGTCTCAAACAGATATTTTCCTTTGATTTATTTTGTCAAAAATTATGTTTTTTGAAGCATTTTTTATTTAGAGAAGAAACCAATCTTAGATATTGAACACCTCATATGGACATGGTAGAGCAGACACATAACCTCACCCCTTTGGTCTCTTTTTCCTTTCCATTAATTGTTTATTAGAGAAGGATTAGCAACTTACTATTTTGACCAATATAAACATTAAATTATTATTAATAAATAATTTTAATAAATATATATATATATATTCTAAAAAATATAAATATAAATTATATTAATTTATGTACATAAAATTATAATATAAATATAAATATAAATTATATATATTTTATATATAAAATATATATAAACATAGATACAAATTATTATTGAGCAAAAATAATAATATTTGTTGATTATATAATATTAATCTATTTATATAAGGAGTAGTGGACTTTTGAATTAACTTTTAGTAATTTCCATAATTGAAGAATTAAATTATTTAATATTTTTAAAAATAGAGATTAATTTGTATGATACTAGAAAAAATATATTTATTTTTCCATTGAGATATAATACCACAAAAAATAATCTCGAATTATTTAGTTATTGACAGAAACATTTTTAATTTATGATAAAAGACAAAAATATTCTTTGTTATTAGACATTTCTTAAAAATACTTTTAATATATATTTATTTTCATAAATATATATAAAAGCTTCAAGTGGTTCCTCTCATTTCCCTCGCTGCAAATTGCTAAAGAAGGAGACCATAATTTCTCGAAAGCAAACAAGAAAACAAAAAAAGCGTCCAACTTTGTCTCTTTCTCTCAATCATGGACACTCTCCGATTCTCCACCACCACCACCACCACCACCACGCCGCAGCCACTCCTTAAACGACACGGTTTCACCAGAATGCCACGTAACCAGCTTCCTCAAACCCGCCGCAACTTCATCGCCGCCACCCTCACCAACCCTCCCTCCGCCGCCGCCACCGAAATCACCGCAATTCCCTCTTCCTCCGTCCCGGTCTCCGATGCCGTCGAAGATCCGTTGTTGTCAGTGTCTCCGCCACGTCCTCGGGTCTCACCCGATTCGCTTAGGTACCCACCCGGTTACGTAGGGGCAGTGCCGGAACGATCAGGCTCCGACGGAAACGACGCGGTAATCGGCGCCATGACCTACTTAACGAACATACTCTCTTCGAAGGTCTACGATGTCGCCATTGAATCACCTCTTCAGCTCGCTCCTAAGCTCTCTGAGAGACTCGGTGTTAAGGTTTGGCTCAAAAGGGAGGACTTGCAACCCGTAAGTTTTTCAATTTTGAAACTTGGGTTCTTTAGTTTATAACTCTGTTTCTTGTGGGTTGGTGTCAAATTTTGATTTTTTTTTCCTTAATGTGGATTGATTGTGTTGAGTGATTTGTAATTTGAGTTTTTTTTTTTTTTTTTCTGTAGAAAATAGCTGTGATGTTTATTGTGTAGATGGAAGGAGCTATCAACTTTGTTTCAATCAATCAGTTAAAGTTTTGCAGTAGTTTGTTGTTATTTTCTACCCTCACAAAGTTTTACACTTTCCTTGATTGTGACATCGGGAACTCTCTTAAGTTTAGCTGAAAGTTTCTGGTTTTAGGCATGTACCCGTTTGTTTACAGTTTTTTTTTTTTTTTTTGGATTTTGATGTGGTTTTGAATTTTGATGATGTTGCTTATTTTTGTTTGTATAAAGGAAATAGCTTTGGTAGTTATGGTGTAGATGATAGGAGCTATGGTCTATAAGTCAATTAGAATTTACTCAATTTAGATTGTTTGCTTATTTTAATGCAAAACTACTTATGATCAAAAGTTTCCTGAGTTAGCTTTCACTTTGTCCGGTTGGGTACACTTGAAATTTTGATTTGATTATGTAACATTTGCACTGGGAAGTTTAACATGGCCTTGTGCTTTAAGCAAATCATGAATAAATAGTGGAATGTGTATGTTTTGCAGTGGAATATGTGCGTGCGTTGAAGTGGTATATGTGCATTGTCATTGAGTTTCTGAGATTGTGGGCTATTGCCAATGCCAGGTTTTCTCATTTAAGCTCCGCGGAGCTTATAATATGATGGCGAAACTTACAAAGGAGCAGTTGGAGAAAGGGGTTATTTGCTCGTCAGCTGGAAATCATGCTCAAGGAACTGCATTAGCTGCTAAGAAACTGAATTGCAAAGCTGTGATCGCAATGCCTGTTACCACTCCAGAAATTAAGGTACTCGTCATTGATTTTTCTGCTCACCTATATGTTTGCTGTTGTATTTCAAAAGAAATCTAGTTATAAGGTGTTTTCATCGCTTCTTCTTTTTCGCCCGTTTGAACTTTACAGTGGAAATCTGTGGAGAGGCTGGGGGCTACGGTTGTCCTCATTGGGGATTCATACGACGAAGCACAAGCATATGCTAAGAAACGTGCAAAAGAGGAGGGCCTTACATTCATACCTCCCTTTGATCATCCTGATGTTATAATGGGCCAGGGAACCGTTGGTATGGAAATTGTGCGCCAAATTCAGGGTCCGCTACATGCAATCTTTGTGCCTGTGGGAGGCGGTGGTCTCATTGCTGGTATTGCTGCTTATGTGAAGAGGGTTTCTCCCCAGGTTCACATGATTTTATATGAATCCTTTTCCATTTCACTTTTCTTTGATTAAGAGCAATCAAATGACCATTAACATATTTACACAGGTTAAGATCATTGGGGTAGAGCCCACTGATGCAAATGCAATGGCTTTATCACTTCACCATGGTCAAAGAGTGATTTTGGACCAGGTTGGAGGATTTGCAGATGGTGTAGCTGTTAAAGAGGTCGGTGAAGAAACTTTCCGCTTATGCAAGGATTTGGTGGATGGTGTTGTTCTTGTGAGCCGTGATTCAATTTGCGCATCAATAAAGGTGAGATCTCCAGTGCTGGCTGGTTCAAATGTAGTTCTCTTGATGTTTGTTGCTCAAGCTATAAAATTGCTTAGGGACCTATAAAATTGCGTGTGAGAAGTTAAATTTCAAATAGTTGTACAACTATCTTCCATATAATATCTAGAGCCAGAGTTCATTGCAAAAATTATTGCACAATATACATTGGACGAAAAGCACATGGCAGATTCTATATGACTTGAACTGTTTGGAGATGATGACAGGAGTAAAACTTCTTGCAGGACATGTTCGAGGAGAAAAGGAGCATCTTAGAACCAGCTGGTGCCCTTGCCCTTGCTGGAGCCGAGGCATACTGCAAGTATTACGGGATCAAGGGTGAAAATATTGTAGCAATAACCAGTGGAGCAAACATGAATTTTGATAAACTTAGGGTGGTGACTGAGCTCGCTAACGTTGGTCGCAAACAAGAGGCTGTGCTTGCAACTGTTCTGCCAGAGGAACCTGGCAGTTTCAAACATTTTTGTCAACTGGTATATTATATATACGACTTCGAGTGACACTTTTCGTTAAGAAAAGGGTTTTTCATAGTTGATCTAACCCTTTGGCCTCGCAGGTTGGGCAGGTTAATATCACGGAGTTCAAATACAGATGTAATTCCGATATGAAGGCTGTGGTCCTCTACAGGTAAGATAATGCAATGAATTCATTGACATCTTTCTGGCTCAGATGATTGGCTTTTGATGACTTTCTTTTTGGATACGGCTAAATATCTATTGAGAAGTAAGCCGATAAATGTTATCATCCTTCGTATTTGTGTTCAGCGTTGGGGTACACACAGTGTCGGAACTAAGATCGATGCAGGAGAGGATGGAAACTTCTCAACTTAAAACCTACAATCTCACAGATAGTGACTTGGTGAAAGATCACTTGCGTTACCTGGTATATTGGTCACTACTCATTATTGAAGCTGTTACTTCTATCCAACCTAAAATTTGTATTTGATTAGAATTTCTTCTTATTCATAGCTTCTCTTGCAGTCTTTGTATTGTTGAGCTAAGTTAACTTTGTTTACAACAATTATCAGATGGGAGGCCGATCAAATGTTCAAAACGAGGTTCTCTGTCGATTTATCTTCCCAGAAAGACCGGGAGCTTTGATGAAATTCTTGGACTCCTTCAGCCCGCGCTGGAATATTAGTTTGTTCCACTATCGCGGGGAGGTGAGAAATTTTCGAGTCTCTTCTTCCATTTTTATTTTGGTATGGAATCTCTTGATCAATGCATCATGCATACTTGTTTGCCAACAGGGTGAAACCGGGGCGAATGTGTTGGTCGGAATACAAGTACCGAAAAATGAGATGGACGAATTCCATGGTCGCGCCAACAGGCTCGGATATGATTACACGGTGGTGAACAATGATGATGATTTCCAGCTTCTAATGCATTGATGAACTAAGCATCAAGCCTGCATTGTAGTGAACAAGATGATCATATTTATCTTCAACAACATTCCGATTCTTAGAGGGTAATGAGGAACAAACTCAAGTAGTGAAACCATGTTCATCAAACATATGCATCAGGTGAATAGAGGAACTAGTGTGATTTCTATATACCTAGTGCGGCACTATATATTACTTTCTGTTCTGGTAATCTATGATGTGTGTGTGTTGAATCTTGAATCCTCTAATGTTGTTGAGAATTGTCTTACATATATGTAATGTAATATATATGCATAAACTAGAAGGAAGGTTGCTTCTGCTTTTAAGTCTTTAACTTTCAGCAGCATAAGGATTATTAATATTGTAGCTGTTGGAAAGTTTCAAGTTGAATAACACATTATTAGAATAGCACTATAGAGAAGTAGTAGTGAGCTTTGAGAGTTAAAATCCTCCTTTAATATTAACCTTTTAAATTTAGATTTAATTGTATATGGTGCATATCGAAACATTTATTATAAAAGTATAATCATAATTATATAATGAAAATTCCTATCCTACCTATAATTTTTTATTTGATGATATAGAATATAAGAATAATAATTAAAATTTATTATTATTATTATTATTATTATTATTATTATTATTATTATTATTATTATTATTACAAAATATAATACATATATTTTTCAATTCAAGACATCCTAACCTATAATATACATAATATGTATAACCATTCTTGGGTGAGAAATGATTAATAATATTAGATATATTAATTATGCAAGATACAATTCTTGTACATATTAATTATGTGAGAGAAAATTAAGATTAATAATTAATACTAGACACAAATAAAATTATTAAATTATCCATATAATGAGCATAAAATAAAAACACACATTTCTTTTTTTTTTTTTGTTAAAGACCAAAACAGGTAAAAATTGGATATACTGTCTTTTTATCTTATATTTTTTATTAATGAGTTATAGCTCAAATGACATAATTTCTCCGTACTCATCTAAGAGATCGTGAATTTGAATTTCTCTATTTTTGGTAAAAAAAAGACCAAAATAGGTAAGATTTTAATATTTTATTTTATAATATGACAATTTTTATTCTCTAATCTTTCTATTTGTGCCAATTTTTTGTGATACTGTTAGGCAAAAAATTATTATCACTTAAGAAAAAAAAAGTTGTTTTAAACAAATAAATATAAGATAACATTATTATTAACTTATAAAGTCAGTTTCGGTGTATTAGGAAAATCTTCTAATTCATTAATAAAAAAGTAGTTCTTATTCAAAATTTGAATTGAGCCTAAATTATGAGACTGCCTTAGGACTTGCTATCGGAGTATATCCTTCCATGGTAACACAAAGATTGTATATGCGTCTCTATTCAATATTTCAAAATCTTTCTTACCAAAATTCGTATGTCATGTCAAATGTTTTAGTTTTGGGGTGTCAGGTTCACATAGGCTCCGTTTGGTTGATGTATAGGATAAGACATAGACACAAAGACACATACATTAAAGACATAGATATAAAATATTTGTGTTTATGTATTGTGTTTGGTAAAAACAATGAACAAGACACAAATATTTGAAAACGACTGAATTATCCTTCATTTAACCACAATTTTACCAAACACTAGTGCACACCCATCACCTCAAACGCTACATGTCATTACCATTAAATTTTTATTTCTTTTAGTATTTTTTCTTCTAATATCATCTCAAATTATCATTCAAATATTAAATATACAAATTTTTTAAAAAAAATAGAAAACCAAAGCCTAAAATTTATCAAAGATTAATTAAAATTCAAATAAATAAAAAATTAAATGTATAATTTTTTTTGAAAAAAACGGAAAAACAAATTTGGTTGTAAAATCTAAAAGAGGAAGTAAAAAAAAATATTTGGAGAGATAAAAGGATAAATTTTAAAAATTTAAAAATTGAATAAGGATGAAAAAGTAAAAAATTAGTGTCTCACAAATTATATCTCAGTGTCTCATCAAATTGGAGGTACACAAATTTAGTGTCTTCGTGTCCATCCATGTCCTCCCGTGTCCATCAAAAATTTGTATCTCACCAAACCAAACAGCAGACATGTGTCACTGTGTCTATGTCTCATTGAGACATGAACATCAACCAAACACTACGATATATCACAATATAACTTGTCACATGCCATTAATTTAGAAAATAACAATGCATATAATTCTACTACACCTACTGCTACTAAGGTAGAAAATCCTAGACATGTGTTTCCTAACATGTCAAGAGCTGTTAATCAATCAAGTCAAACTGTTGGATTTTTAGTAAACATTAGACAGCAGATGGGAGAGAGTTACTATGATCTAGTAAACATGTTAACTCATCAAATGGTGATTGTTTTGAGTTTTTTCTTAAAAAACACAAATACTAGAATTGAACAGTTAAATAGATAAGTTAATAGAATTGCTACTATGATAAATTTAAAAGAAAATGACAACTATAATTTAGGATTCAATAATGTCAACCAAAATGATGGAACAATTTCTAGTTATGATGTTCATATGTCTAGACATGGTCAAAATGCTGATAATATGTTGGAAAGGCTTAGACAAAACAATATTGGGAGACAAGATGTCAATTAAGTGATTGAACAAATTCTGAAAAGATCGAGAATTAATGTTAGATTTGCAAATCAACCTCAATTTATGTCTCCTTTTCCTGAATTTATCCAACAAACTAAATTACTTGAGGGATAGAAGTTTCCTAAGTTATTAACTACATTCTCTGGAGAAGATGAAAAATCGTCAATATAGCACATTGTTCGCTATACCGTCGAAATCAATGAAGTGACATCAAATGAGTATTTAAAAATAAAATTTTTTTCCTCTTTATTGACAAGAAATGCTTTACATAGTTTTCTACCCTAAAGCCAAATTCAATTCACTCTTAGATGCAATTAGAAAAAGAGTTTCCTAAACAATTTTTTCGTAGTGAATTAAGAATTAGTTTAAGTAATTTATTCTCCATCAAACGCAATGTAGGAGAATTAATTGATAAATATTTGGCTAGATTAACAAACATAAGAAATAGATGCTTTACTTCAGTTCAGACTCTGAAGTTGTCAAAATTACTATAACTGGATTAGAATTTGGAATTAAGAAAAAGTTTGTAAATCAACACTATCATGACATGACTCAACTTACTGAAAATGTTAGACAAATCGAACAGTTAAAAGTTAAAAAAGAAACAAAGAATAAAGAAATGATAAAAGAAAGATGAAATATTCATCAAACATCTCATTAAATAAGCCATATAGAAAATGATTGGAAAAAAATTTTCGAAGTACAAAGTAAATGACTATTCTGTAAATAAGGGGTAATTTTGATGGGAAAAAAATATGACAAAAATGATCTAATCTTCTTTATTTTTCTATCATATATTATTTTTGTCTCATTCTTATCTTTATTTTTTATTTTCTCTTTTCTTTTTCTATTTCTTTATCTTTTTTCTCTTTTTTATTCATCTTAATCTTTTTTACCTTTTCTTTCTCATTTTTTTTATCTTTTAAATTCCTATGTCTTTTTTGTCTTTTGGTTCTAATCATTTTATTTACCTTGTTATAGCTTTATTTTTCAACCAAAAAAAAATCAAGTTTAAAAGTATGAAACAAAAACAATCTCTTATTGATATTTGGATATATAATTCATAAGTACAAAATATTTAATTGACTTAAAAACAATCTCTTATTCAAAATTTGAATTAAACCTAAATTATGAGACATGCTATGTGCGAGAGTAGTTATTAACATAAAGCATTAAAGTAGGGTGTAGAACTGCCGTCAAGGAAGCAAGTGTGGACGGTTATTTAAATTTGAAAACTGATGAAGATCATTATAGGAGTAACTGTCATTTGACATTAGATTAATCTATAAATAGAGTTTGAGGCAAACATGGTAATCAATTTAGTTCTTTTAGAAAACACTTAGAAACCTAAAACTCTCTCAACTTTTTGGTATCACAGAATAAAATTAAAAATCTTAAAAGTAATTTTTTTGAATTCAAACACTTATAATTTATTTTTTTAATTTTTATTAATAAATTTTTTTTACTTTTACATATTTTTTTATATTTATATTTTTTAATTTTTTTTAATTTCTACAATTTATTTTAACTCTAACATTTTATATTTATGTATTTATTTGTTACTTTCATCCTTTTTAATTTTTATTGATATTACAATTATGGCATCGAAATATCCACATTTTATGGAGTTCAATTTGATGGAGTAGCTATCCAGCTGATGGTGTTTTAGTTATTGCGGTCCCCATGCACTTCAATGCTTGTATTACTAAACTAGTGATGTATAAATGTATTCCATTACCATTAAGTGTTTAATTTGATACATCCTTATATATATGGTGGGGATGCATCTCATCTTCATTTGCACTTTGCTAGGTTGATGGAGATTCTTGATATTTACTAAAGTCTGGTCAATTCAAATGTATTATACCATAATAAGGCAATTTTTTTTCGAGGCATTAATTTATCCACGGCTGGTCATCGATAAACTTTGACGCCACGTTGGTGTCAATTGGCGCGTGATAATATTATTGGGTGAAAATTTAGGTGCAGTCGACTTCACTTAAAGTTGATAGTTAAGAGCCGTTAGATGGTTTGACTGATTTGACTAAATTTTTATTTAACGACTTTTAACTATCAACTTCACGTGAAGTTGAATACACTTGAGTTTACATTATATTGTTGACGTGTGCTCTTTACCGTCGGTCTAGTCCGTAACTATTTATTCGGACTATTTATTTTTTAAAATTTAATTATACATATGTAAATATATATTAAAATTTTTAATATAAAAATAACTTTATATTAAGTTTTCATCATCGATAAACTTTAACATGTAAAATAATTTTTAAAAGAAATTAATTAAACTTTATTTATTATCGACAGCTCGGATATTAGTTGAAAATTACCAACATTCGATTTCTCCATGTATTTTTAGCGACGACTTAGTTGTCAATATGGCTATCAATCGAAATAATTCCTCTTGTAGTAATAAGTTTCTATTATTTTAATTATTTATCTTTTATAGAATTCTAAAAATAAAAATGCTAAAAATTAAGATAGGAACCAAACAAATACCTAAATTAATAAAGTTTATCATGTTTAAATTATTTTAGTTTGATTTCTACTTTAACAAATAAAAAGCTTTTATATTTTCACCATTTATTTTTAATATTAGAGTAGTAGTGGTGTTTTGTTTTAAATGTGAATTGTTGGTGTGTTATTCTCAAATGTGGAATCGTTTAATTAGAGAAGCAGAAATTTGATCGTCTGATTTATTAGAGGTACAGAAATTGGACCGTCCGACAGAAATCAGATCCTCCGATTTGTGTGCTTTTCACAGTTTTAAAAAATACAAAAAATTATAATGTTAAAGTATATCATCACTTTTATTTCTATAACAAAAAAAATTAGTCGTAAGTTAAACGAGTATGGTATATTCATAAATATTTCAATTTTAATGTAAAAAAAAAAACTATTTAGCAATAATAAACACATGCATAAAATCCAAGCCTTCCAAACGACATGAAGTAGTTAAACAACTTTCGCAAACGACACATGTATTGGACCATTGGCAATTAGGAATTTTTGTCAAAACCCAAAAGGAATCGAAGATCACTTAATTAACCAAAAAATAAATAAATAAAATAAGAAAAAAAAAGGATAATGGGACAAACATACAGAAGGGTATAAAAGGAAATCTAGAAAATTGCATGGCGAATCCAATATACATATTCTTGCATGTCTATCCTCTCTCTCTATATACGATGTTGATGAACTAAATTTCAGCCATAAATTGAAAGTCCAATGTTGTTTTAACACATTATGTGCCCTCTTTCATTGTTTGGATCCTTTGTTTCTCTATCACTCTCTTTCTATTGCGCTATGGCTTAATTAATGTGGACAAAGAAGAGATAAAACCCCAAAACCATATATAAAAATATTATTTATACACCAAATAATTTTTATATCGATATAAAAATTTAATTGTTAGTAATTAATTATATTAAATTATTTTTTGATTAAGATTTAATTACTCTGTTGGTCATTATAGTTTCGCAAAATTTTCAATTAGGTCTCTATATTTTTTTTTAATTGGGTTTATGCACTAATTTTTTTTCTAATTAGGTCCCTCTTAACAGTAATTGCCTTAATTTTATAGGAATTTAACTAAACAAAAAATTGGTGCAGAAATCCAAATAAAAAAAAAGAAAAGTATAGGGATCCAATAAAAAAAAAATTAGTGCAATGACTCAATTAAAAAGAAAAAAAATACAAGGACCTAATTAAAAATTTCGTAAAACTATAAAGACCAATAGAGTAATTAAACTTTTAATTAACAAAATAAAAAACGTGTTTAATTTTTAAAAAATACTAATATCAAAATAATATTTATTATAAAAAATATACACATAGCAAAATTAAGCTACATATATATTATAGCTTAAGACAAATTAACATATAAAGAAAAAAGAAAAAAGAGATAAGAGAAAAGAGAAAGCTCTAGCTATATTTGTGTCCATGATGGCAAAAATTCTCAAACTAAATTAAAGGGTTTAATTTTGAAATTCATCTATCAATGGCAAATTCTTCTTCTTCATCATCATCAACATCCATGAAGTTATTGTTGTTCATGGTTCCTCTTGTAATTGTTATGGTTCTTGCTTTATTTTTCCATGGTCCAAGTGTTTCCACCACCTTGGTCTTAAATGGAAAACACAAATTTTCTTCCTCTTCTAATAATAATAATAATTCATCTTCTTCATTATTTTCAAACAATAATGGTGGAAGTGATGATGTCATGCTTACTAAGGAGGAGAAGAACAAAACTATGGCTATCTCTGATGAATATTCTCCCCCAACACTTCATGAATCTGTAAGAGTTCTTTCCTTTTTATTTTTTTCTTGACAATTATTTATTTATTTTTCTAATCCCCTTTGCTGATTTCAATTATTCTTTTTATTTTTATTAATTAATTAACATAGAGTAGAATTAATTACTAGAGAGGTAGAAGCTTAAAATGGTATTATTACCTCCAATCAAAAGTAATTTTTTTTTTCTATTTGAAAGTTTTTCTTTCACAAATAATTATTCTATAAATAAAATGTAAACAAAAAATTAATTATATTTTGCTTACTATATCCATATTATTAAAGAGGCAGGGGATAATAAAGAAGAAAGAAGTTTTATCAAAAGGATAATGTTTAAAAACATGTATCTAACATGGTAGAAACTCAGGTGAAATCAACTTCACGTGAAGTTGATACTTGAGAGCCGTTAGATGATTTTACTGATTTGACTAAATTTTTATCCAACGACTCTCAGGTATCAACTTCACGTGAAGTCGAGTTCACCTGAGTTTCCACTATCTAACATAATTAATTATTAATAAATATAACAATTAGTTTGTAACCAGAGGTAGTAAATTAACAAATATATTATTAACTGATAAAGTAATTAAAAAGTGTTAACTAATAGCAGCATCTTTTAATTTGAACAGTTAAACAAAAATGAAGTTGATCTCAACATGTCATCAAAACCTTGGCAAGTGAATGAATCTTATTATGTTCCTCTTCCTCCTTTGAATGAATCACATGTTGTTCCTCCCAAAAAAGAGTTCAGCATGTTAGATAGAATAGAAGCTGGTCTGATTCAAGCCAGAGCTGCCATTAAAGAAGCTAGAAATTGGAATCAAACTCAAGATCCAGATTATGTTCCATTAGGTCCAATGTATTGGAATGCTAAGGCATTTCACAGGTACCTAATAATCCATTATTTTCTTATGTATCAAATTTTCTTAGAGTTATAACTATTACTGGGATGAGAAATAAGAGGAGTTTAATTTAATTAAAATATACTTTAGGGTTAATTTTAAGCATGTATAATACATAGATATTTCCTATCTCATGCTAAAGTTTCACTATTATTTGATATCTCATTAAATTTTTTATTATATTATTGTAAGTATATTTGATTATTTTATTATATGACAAATTTAATTATTCTAGCCACTGATTATTTAGTTAGAATATATATATATATATATATATATATATATATATATATATATATATATATATATATATATATATATATATATATATAGTGACTGATTTATTGATTAATTTTAATGTATATGTACTTTTTTAGGTTTAATTATTCTGTCAGTATAGTGACTGATTTATTGATTAATTTTAATGTATATGTATTTTTTTAGGTTTAATTATTCTGTCAGTTTCTATAGTTTAACTAAATTTTTAATTAAGTCCTTATATATATATATTTTTTTGATTGAATCTTTATACTATATCAGATTTTGTAATTAAGTTCCTACCGTGATAAAAATACTGGAATTAACGGAATATTTCGTTAAACAAAACGAATATGCCTAATACTTGACTGAATATTCTGTATAGTTTAACAGAATATTCTATTAATTTTAATAGTTTTGTCACGGTAGAGACTTAGTTACAAGATCTGATATGGTATAAAGACCTAAATAAAAAAAAATATAAAGACCTAATTAAAAATTCAATGAAACTATAGAACTGACAGAATAATTAAACTTTTTTTTTAATTACAAAAATTGAAATGGCAGGAGCTACTTAGAAATGGAGAAACAATTCAAAGTGTTCATCTATGAAGAAGGGGAACCACCTGTTTTTCATAATGGACCATGCCTAAGCATATATTCATCAGAAGGGCATTTCATCAATGCAATGGAGATTAATGAACAATTTAGAACAAGGGATCCTCAAAAAGCACATGTTTTTTTCCTTCCTTTCAGTATACAATGATGGTCAAATTTGTGTATAAATCTGACTTTGACTTTGGTCCCATAAAGAGAACAACCATTGATTATATCAATCTCATTGCTTCAAGATATCCCTTTTGGAACAGAAGCCTTGGTGCTGATCACTTCATGCTTTCTTGCCATGATTGGGTATGTAATTAACTACCTCACTATAATTCACTACTATTCTTTAGATTTTATTATTATTAGTTAAGAATTTAATTAATTTGACTTGAAAAAATATCATCATAATTGATTCTTCTAGCAACATGTTATTTCATTTAGTTTCTCAAGGCTACTATTTATGATTACGGTAACAGTGCGGAGACAAAAAAAAAAAGACAGTTAAAATTTATTTTATTTATTATTTATTAATTTCTACTGTAATTAATAAATATTAAATAAAATAAATTCTGACTGATTTTGGCTAAAAAAAAATTTTATTACTAAACATTTCCATTGTGATTATTGGATAAGAAACAAATTTACCTACTATATGATTGACTTAATAATGTGAGTAAGTAATAGTTTGAATAAAAGGATAACTAAATTTAGAATTGTTTTTTGTGTAGACAAATAAATTTTTTACCAAAATTAAATATTTATAGTTTTTTATTTATAGACAAATAATTTTTTTATTTAATAAAAAATCTATGTGTCTCGTTTTTTCAATGATTAAATCTATAAGTATTTAATTTTTGTTAAAAAATAATCATGAGAACATATTCATCATTTTTTCTGATAGTTGTTGTTATTATTATTATTATTATTTAATTATCTAAGGGAGTTTTTTTTTTAATTGCTATTGGAAACAGAGACTAGTCTCATTTCAAAGTATAATCAGATAGATAAGGAAGGAGAATTCTTAAGACATAATGTAATAAATATTTTTTTTTGTGAAAACTCAGGTGCAGTCAATTTCATATGAAGTTGATAACTAAGAGTCGTTAAATGATTTGACTGATTTGACTAAATTTTCATTTAACGGCTCTCAGCTATCAATTTCACGTAAAGTGGACTGCACCTGAATTTTTTCCTTTTTTTTTTCTTACACATGTTTGTTTGATTTCATTTTAATTTCAGGGTCCTGTGATATCATTTGCCATTCCAAACCTACACAAGAATTCCATCCGTGTGCTATGCAATGCCAACACCTCAGAGAGATTCAATCCCACAAAGGATGTTTCTTTTCCAGAAATCAATCTCCTAAAAGGCTCAATAGATGATTTTGTTGGTGGGCCATCACCATCACAAAGGCCCATTTTGGCCTTCTATGCAGGCAGGAATCATGGGCCCGTTAGGCCCATTCTCCTTGATCATTGGTTCAACAAGGATAAAGATATTCAACTCTACAAGACCCTTCCAAAGGGTGTTTCATATTATAGTATGCTTAGAAAAAGTAAGTTTTGTCTTTGCCCTAGTGGGTATGAGGTTGCAAGCCCAAGGGTAGTTGAGGCAATTTACACCGGTTGTGTTCCTGTGTTAATTTCTGACCATTATGTCCCTCCATTTAGTGAAGTAATGAATTGGAAGAGTTTCTCAATTGAGGTCTCTTTGAAGGATATTCCAAAATTGAAGGAAATTCTTTTGAGTGTTTCTCCAAGGAAGTATATAAAGATGCAAAGAAGAGTGGGACAAATTAGGAGACATTTTGAGGTACATTATCCACCTAGGAGATATGATGTCTTTCATATGATTCTTCATTCTGTTTGGCTTAGAAGATTGAACATTAAAGTTCATGATCATTAATTAGATAGATAGCCAAGAAGTTTATATAATTTGAGTATGTTGAATCTTTCTCATCCTAATAAATAAGAGTTTGTTGTCATTATTGTATAAATATCTTAAATTCTATTTTGTTTTGGATCTTATGTTTCTCAATATCAATGATATGAATATGATGTATGTATAAAAATAGAAATATAGAGACACAAGGATAAAAAAGATTATTTATTTAAAATGATACAATATATATAAATAATCATGATTAATCAAATTAAAATATAAATAAAATGTATATATTATTTATTTATTATTTAGTATGGATATGCGAATTGAATCCGTAAATACAGATGTGAGTGAACCGATTCTGTTAGAGTGTGGATTCGATCATCTTGCGGATTAGATGCAGATAAATATTACAGATGGTAATTAAATTGGGTTGGTCTAAGTGGTTAGTTCACTAGTCTGTTTAAGTAAGTGTCGATTCAAATCCCGCCTTGTGTATGCAGCAATCCATTTGCCAGTAGCAAACTCTTAAATAAAACTCAGTACCACATCGAATTAGTTTTTGGTCTGTCGGATTGGAGGATATCGTAAAAAATAAAAAAAATCACTAATATTTAAATATTGAATATGATCTAATTTATGAATACTTCTAAAATTAACCATCAATATAAAATAGATATTAAAATATAAAAAAAATTAAAATAATATATATATAATAACTAATTTAATAGTTAATTTTTTTTTCTTTTATGTAAATACAATTTGGAATGATCTTATCCAAATTGTTCATATGCACAACTGCATCTTACAATTACTCGTATATTGACTATTAAAAGGAGCGATATCTATATTAGTCAAATATATTTTTTATGAAGTTATTTTAAATTTGTGTTAATATGAAAAGAAAAATAATAATTAAGAGTCCCTTGTTCTTTTTATGGAACCACATTTAAGTTTGGTCGAATTAGATGTTGTTGAATTTAATTAGACTTAATTTATAAAAAAATTTGAATATATAATATTATTTTTTTAAATTTTATTAATAATTTAATTAGACTTAGTTTATATAAAAATATAAATGCATAATATTATTCAAATTTCTAATAATAATATTTATTTTCGGTTTTTATAAGTTATTCATATAATCCAAATTAATTTATGCTAAAATATCTAAATATTAAATTCAGTCCTACCTAATCATTAACAGTTTCTTATTATTGTAACTATTTTTTTTCCAGATTTCATTCAAATATTTTTTAAATTTAATTTCCTTTTTTAAGTTATAGTCAAGTCTCTTAGAAATAGGAAAATGAATCAATCCAACATTTTAATTTAAAATTTGAGTCAAATATCATCTAGATTCTAGAATCGCATGGAAGATATACAAATTCAACCACCATTCATAGTAGTATATCAAAATCTTCAAGTTTCTTTACCCATGAAGAATTCCACTATAGATTTCACACACACACATAATAATGCCACTCATCTTATGATCTTAATATATGAGCCACCCCAAACTGGCACGAATTAAACCCTATTCTCGGTTTTGGATCCTGTATATGTTTCGATAAATTCAAGGTTTTTGTCGCGAGAAAATTTAAGCCATCAAATATTACTAATCAATAGTTTTGGGCCCGATGCTAGCTTCGCTAACTACAAGAATTCTAACATATTGCGGCAGTTTTAGAGTCAGATAACGGCAGTTTTTAGCTGCCGCCAAATATATAATGGTAGTTGAATAATCGTTTAAAAATAAAAAATTGCTAAACAATTAGTGGCGATTTTTTTAAATCGCTAAAATAATTACTGTAAATCAAAATTTTGTGGCGGATCACTTTTGTGGCAATTATACCCGCTGTTATATTTAAAAATAAAAAAATAAAAAGTGAAATTAACTTAGTTGATTTGAATAATGATCCCATTCGTTCATTTAAATAAACATAAAAATTTAAATTTTTTTAATATATATAATAATTTATTAATTTACAATAAATTTTTAAATAAAATTTAAATCCACTCAAAATCGGATTTGGAATACTCTAATAATGGGAGATATCAAAGAGAGAGAGAGAGAGAGTTAATTGCATGCATGAGTTTCTGCTGCCATGTGTACATTTGTAACTGAAGCCACAGAGAAGAGGCAGCTGTAACATGAAAAGAAGGGAGGATTAAATTAAAATCATGCATGCCCAGATTCTGAAATCCCAAAAAGGCTTCAACTTTGAAATCAAATCATCATTACAATAATGGGTTTTTGTTATTGGTGTGGTTCTTCATCATTGAAGCCATTGTTGTTGATGGTTGTTCCTCTTGTAATGGTTATGGCACTTACTTTTGCTTTTCTGAATGGTCCAAGTAGTAACAATAATAATACCTTGGTGCCACTACTTTGGAGCTCTATAACTCCTTCTTCTTCTCCTTCTTCTTCTTCTTTATTCATCAACAATGGTGATGATAACAAAACTATGCATGCCTTTGATGATCATCACATGTCTTTCTTCAATAACCTCTCTTACTTCTCTCCTCCAGCACTTTCTCTTCCGGAACAATATGTAAGATCTCTTTCTTTTCTTTCCCTTTTTTTTAATTTCTTTTTCTTATTAAAAAAAAATCTTTTACTAGAACATGGTATATGTTTAGGACTTTAGCTATTAAGCATAGTCTAGTTGTAAGGGTTGATTGATGTTTCAATTTGATCTTTGAAGAATAATGAAGTTGTTGCAAGTATGCTTTGTTTTATGTTTTTGAAATTTCAAATGTATAGAGCCAACCATTATTATTTGTTGATGTGTTAGCAATGAGTCAACATGCATAGATTCAAAGTGTAATAGTAATATTAGTTTTAAATTACTCTTGATTTTAAGTTTAATTTCTTAATTTTGTTCAAGGGAAAGTAAGAAAATGCATCCCCGGTCATTTTGTATCTAGCAATATAATCTTACTCTCAATTTGGTAAAATTTTGGTTTTTAAAAAGTAGTTTATTATATTAAAGCTAGTGTTTTTTTTAACAGAAATCGAGTCAAAAATAGTCATAACTTGTCTTGTTTAGCACTCATTAATTGTTGGGACAATTAATAAAGACTACATAAGACAAATTCTGACTTTTTTTTTCTTCCTAACATTACCGTTTTTTTTAAATAGCTTTTCAAAAATTATATAATGTATGTTTGGTAAATCATAATAAAAGTGACTTTCTATACCTATTAAGTTATAAAAATTCTGTTTGGTAAAATTATTTTTAATTTTAAAATTACTTCAATAACATAAATGTAATAAAAATAAATAGATATTTATTAATATATAAAATTATATTAAATTTTATAATTTTGAAAAATATATGTTAACATTAACAGTTTATTTATAATTCACTAAAGATGATGACTCATTTTTTTCCTTTTTTCGTTTTTCCTTTTTGGGAACAGAACCAAACTGAGGTAGTTGATCATGACATCTCAAAAACTTGGGCAAGTTCAGCTCCTTTGAATGAATCTTATGTTGTTCCCCAAAGAAAATTCAGCATCTTAGATAGAACTGAAGCAGGTTTGCTACAAGCTAGAGCTGCTATTAGAGATGCAAGAAATTGGAATCAAACACTTGATCAAGACTATGTTCCAATAGGTCCAGTCTATAGGAATGCCAAAGCATTTCACAGGTAACATATTTAGTAATCATAATATGTCTCACTTTAATATTTTGTACACTAATTAAGAAAGTACTGTCAGAAAATTATTAACCAAAATGCCCTTAATTTATAATAATTAAGTCGAAGTGTAATGTTTATACTTGCTTATCAAACCAAGAAATTTTATTTTAAGTGATAGTTAGATATTAATTACTATGATTATAAATAATACTGGGGAGTATTTCAAGGGCAAACTAATGGGCCATAGGAATTCCTAGTGAATTTTTCTTTTTGGTTGCTTATGGCATCCCTAGCTCGACAGGCCAAAGACTAATCCGTCGTGGATCTGAATTTCATTTAAAGGTTTGTTGCTGGTCAATGGATTGCTGCATGTATTAAAATGGGATTCGAACCCTCCGAACGTATTAAAATGGGATTCGAACCCCCCGAACACTTGCTTAAGCAGATGACTGAGTTGACCACTCAATCAACTCAAATTAATTGTAATTCCTAGTGAATAATACTAGGTAGTACAACTCATACTCGCTGGTAGTAACAGGACGGAGTCTATATAAGATAAGGTAGGGCGGGGTGGAGTCAGTAGTGTGAAAACCCATCCCTATCCGTCTCGTTGTTGTTTCTAAACAATCCATTAAGAAATTATGATGAGTAACTATGTTATAAACATTGATTAGTACTAAGTGATCATCACTGGTTATATTAAATATCATTGTTATGGTATGTAGGAGCTATTTAGAAATGGAGAAACAATTCAAAGTATTTGTCTATAAAGAAGGGGAGCCTCCAATTTTTCATAATGGACCATGCAAAAGCATATACTCAATGGAGGGTAATTTCATCCATGCTATTGAGATGAATGAGCAATTTCGAACAAGGGATCCTAAGAAAGCTCATGTGTTCTTCCTTCCCTTCAGTGTAGTAATGATGGTCCGATTTGTGTACGAGAGGAACTCGCGCGATTTCGGCCCCATAAGAACAACCGTCAAGGATTATATCAATCTCATTGCTGGAAGATATCCTTATTGGAATCGAAGCCTTGGTGCTGATCATTTCATGCTTTCTTGCCATGATTGGGTAAGTAGGTCTAACTCGTTTGAAACTAGTTCCTTTAAAATAAGAAGGTTGGTAAAGTGAGAAAATGACGGTCTAATCGCCATTGATCGAGTCCTGAATTACATCTTTATTCATAATGTGATCATATTAGTTCTATGATGATCTTAGATGCATATGAATACACAAAATGATAATAATGTTGAGAATGATTATTCAAAATTTTTTAGGGGCCAGAGACTTCATTCTCTATTCCTTACTTATACAAGAACTCTATACGTGTATTGTGCAATGCCAACACCTCTGAAGGATTCAACCCTACAAAAGATGTTTCTCTTCCTGAAATCAATCTCCAAACAGGTTATTAGGTTATTCTCATCATTAGTAATTTAGTAATTTTCAATTATAGTCACTTTTCACTTAATTTCAATCAAAATAGGTGAGTGGTGAAAACTCTGGTGCAGGCAACTTCACGTGAAGTTGATAGCTGAGAGCCGTTAAATAATTTGAGTGATTTGACTAAATTTTCATATAACGACTATCAATTATCAACTTTAAGGCTGCGTTTGTTTACAGAGACAGGACACTGAGATACAAAATCGTGTTTGGCAGAGGAGACATGGACAGAGACAATGTGTCCAGAGACACTGAATTAATGTATTTTGTGTCTATCCTGACAGGAAGGACACTGAGACACTAACAAGAAACACAACTTATTTTTTATTTTTTCTTTCATTATTCTTATTAATTTTTCATAATTATATTTTTTATTATTATATTTTTTATTTCAAATTTTTTTAATGAAAAAAATGAGAATAAATTGGATTTTTATAATTTGTTATAGTTTATCACCAAACAGAATACAAGAACACAATTTTGTGTCTCTATCTATCAGTGTTTTGTCATGTCCTATTCTCAGTGTCTTGTCCTGTCCTGTTCTCGAAAACAAATGCAGCCTAAGTGAAGTTGACTGCACTTGAATTTCCACTATAATAAAAATACTATTGATACACGAAAGACTCCTGAAAATCCTTGTAAAAATGTAGGTACAATAGATGGTTTTCTTGGTGGGCCTTCCGCATCTAAACGCTCAATTTTGGCCTTCTTCGCCGGTGGGGTTCATGGGCCCATTAGGCCCATTTTACTTGAGCAATGGGAGAACAAGGATGAAGATATCAAAGTCCACAAGTACCTTCCAAAGGGGGTTTCCTACTATGGTATGCTTAGAAAGAGCAAGTTTTGTCTTTGCCCTAGTGGGTATGAGGTGGCAAGCCCAAGGGTAGTTGAGGCAATTTACACAGGTTGTGTTCCTGTGCTTATTTCTGACCACTATGTCCCTCCATTTAGTGATGTCTTGAATTGGAAGTCTTTTTCAGTTGAAGTTTCTTCAAGAGACATTCCAAAATTGAAGGAGATTCTAACAAACATCTCATCAAGACAATATATAAGGATGCAACGGAGAGTGGACAACATTAGGAGACACTTTGAAGTGCATTATCCTCCTAAAAGATTTGATGTCTTCCATATGATACTTCATTCAGTTTGGCTTAGGAGATTAAACATTAGAATTTATGATGATTAATTCAAATTGTTTATATTGCCAATTACCCTAACAAAATGTGATTATGGTATATCAAGGACCAAACTCCTAAAATTACTATTTATATTGAATGTAATATTTATACAATTCTAAACAAAAATAAAAAAATGTTTGATTTTATTCTTATTAAATTGATGAAATAGAATAGAATATATAATTTTATTTTTATTATTAAGTCATATTATATAAAATATTTAATATAATTATAATTAATCATAAATATGTGTTAGTCCACAATGATAATTTCATATTGGGTAAGATATATTTTTTTATTTTTGAAATTTGTCAAAAATTTTAAAAATATTTTTAAATTTTATTTTGTTTTAAATTTGTCCTATAAAATTTTTTATTTGCATCAAATATATATTTGATGGCTAATTTTTAAAAAAATTTAAGATCAATTCAACAATAATTTTATAAGAACAACTTTCAACACAAATACATCAAATATAATTTTCATATAATTTTCATGTATTATTATTATATTGGTCTTAAATTTTTTAAAAATTTAATCATAAAAAATATATTTAATACAAATAAAAAATTTTTATGATAAAATTAAAACAAAATAAAACTTAAAAATATTTTCAAAACTTTTAAAATTTGCTTTACTCTTTTATATTTATATCATGACTCCTGAGTAATTCTTCCGAAATCAAACTCTTCCAATTTCAAATTATACTACTAAAAGGTGATGATGATGCATTGGCCAACAGAACCGGGTTGACTATAAAGTATGAAACTCATTGTTTTTTTTTTTTTTTTTACAAATTGCCACGTGGACATTACAACTCTCATCCTCTCAGGTTTCCAAACATAAGAGGGCATCTATGTTTATAATAATAATAATGCCTTAAGAATTCTTAGAAGTGAGAACAATGTAGAATATGTCATGTCACTTCTCAAACACAACGTGTCAAACCTCCTAAGCATGGTTGCCACGTGTCATAACCCTTTCTTCCACGTGGTTCTCTATTCTATTAACACGTGTCCACTCACACCAACCGTCACAAACCTTCCTATACTATCCTTATAATCTTATCATATAAATTATCAAACACCACCTTAATTCTTTCACATCCATTACAAATTATTTGAGTGATTATTAGCATCATCAATCATGGAGTCAAGGGAACAATTGAAGGAAGAAAGCGCTGAACAAACTGCAAAAGATCTTGAAGAAGTTAACAAAGCTAGAAACCATGATCATGATGAACAACAAAAGCCAGGTGTAATTGGTTCAATGCTAAGAGCAGTTCATGACACATATGAAAGTGCTAAAGATGCTGTTGTTGGCAAAAGAGACAACACTACTACAAATGCAGCATCATCAGATATAACTACAACAAATAAAGGTGAAGAATTTGGAGGATTTGGTGCTGGTGAAGTGAGAGATATCTCTATTGGAAAAGCTAAGAATGCAAAAGATTATACAAAGGAACAAGCTGGTAAGTTCATACATATATTTAGATGGTTAATTCTAATTTTGTTTCTGCTTTAGAATTCAGATTTTTTCCTTCAATAACTCTTTTATTTAATCTTCATATACTTCTAGGTAACATCAATAGAATATGCCAAACAAAAACAATGTATCTTAGTGTTATTTATAGACTAATTGAAATAATATTAGATTATGCAGCTGAAAAGGTAAAAGAATCAAAAGATGCTACAGTGGAAAAGGCAGGTGAATACACAGATTATGCATCACAGAAAGCAAAAGAAACAAAAGATGCTGCATCTCAAAAAGCCAAGGAAACTAAAGATGCAACCATGGATAAGGCTAAGGAAGCCAAGGACAAGACAGTGGAAAAGGGTGGTAAGTAATACTAATTTTTTAGAATAATTTTTTAGAATAATCAGATGTTTAAAATTGGAAGTTTAAGAATGATGAGGGTGTTGGACATAGGTGAGTACAGAGATTATGCTTCGGAGAAGGCGAAGGAAGGGAAGGACACCACGGTGGGGAAGCTTGGGGAGCTGAAGGAGAGGGCGATGGGTTTCTTGGGAGGCAAGAAAGAAGAAACAAAGCAGAAGAGTGCAGACACAGTTGAAGCAACAAAGGACAAAGCTTATGATATGAAGGAAGCAACAGAGAACAAGGCTTCAGAAACTGCTGAGGCAGCAAAGCACAAAACCACTGAAGCTAAGGACAAGACCAAGGTCTTCAATTTTGTTCATCTTTTTACAAAAAATTTCAACTACTATGGTCAAATATAAGAAATATGATAACTATTTTCAATTAAAAAAAAATTATTGTCAACTATTATTTTAGTTGGTGAATAAAGTTAACAGTTGAGAATCGGTATTTGACTGATTTAATTAAATTTTTACGTAACTGCTCTCCATTATCAATTTTACCGTGTAAAGTTGCATGCAACTGAGTTGTTTCTATCAATTTAGTTGAGATATATTTGCTGAGTAATATAATGATGTTTTGATTATGAGTGAAGGAAAACTTGAGCGGAGCAGAGGAAGAAGCAAGGAGGAAAATGGAAGAGCTTAAGGTGGAAGGTGGAGGAGGATACGACAGAGATCTGGAAACCGCCGCCGCCGGAGACAAGCCGTCAACGGTGAGATTGCAAAAGACGCGACCGGTTGCGGTGGCCGAAGCCTTGAAAGCATCTGACCAGATGACAGGACAGGCCTTCAACGACGTCGGACGGGTCGACGGCGACGGCGACGAAGAAGTTTCCAAGTAAAACAATGAAAATAATACTACTACACTGTATATAAATAATAATTACTTTTGTAATAAAATTATTATTGTAGAATAATACTTTGCTTTGTTTAATTTCCTTTATTATGGCATGCTATCTACAGATCAATTTTATTTTATTTTGTTTAAGAGACTAATTAAGAAATAAGGAGTGTTTGTTAAAATTTAAAACAATGAATGGTACAGATGTGTTATCTTTTGCTTTAATATTGGGCCTCTTGGGCCCATTAAGGGTTTTATTATTCTTTTCTTTTGCTTTAAATATTGGGCCTCTGTTAGGCCCATTAAGGGTTTTATTATTCTTTTCTTTTGGCAGTGGAATGTTTTGTTTTATTATCAAAGATAATCTTCACTGCTTGATAATTTCTTTATGTAGTTGAAAGATCAACATTTCCATGACCAAAAAATTATTGTAATCCGCGGATAAACATGACTTAGAAAATTGTCTGTACGTCCTAAGAATTTTTTCCAAATTGATGGCTAGAAATACCGAAGAGGTAATGTTCAATTTGGTTTTTTAAATTTTTATTATAAATAAAAATAGTAGAAAATCTTGAACAGTCCCATTGAAGCGGCAAAGACATGGCATGTACTTCAGAACCGTCTTAGATAACTTTACAGCACTTTTTAGTTTGATGTGTCCAATTTGTTGTTCCTAACATCACTTCTTATTACAACACAACACATTGTCACTCATCATCTCATTATCTCGGTACCTAATAAATAACACCAATCTAATCAATTAATCATGATGCAAAATAATGCAGGATACACGTGTTCATGTGATTATATAGTAAATTAGAATGATACAGGCTTCAACAAACTTGGTGAAGAACGGAAGATAAATGGATAAGTTTTAAATTTATTTTATTTTATTTTATTTCATGTGTACAATTCATTATTGTTGTCGTGGAAAAAGAATAGTGCGACCCTAGTCAACGATGTAGTACAAATGTACCCTAAAGAAAAAAGAAAATCAAGGGTTGGTGTAGTACAACTCCACAAAATAGCGTTCCTTTTCGGCTAATATTACAATTCATATAATACAGCCATATGAAAAGTATTGGATAAAGAAAATAAAGGGTGGTAACGATTTTAAATAAGATAAAATATTTAAAAAAATAATAAAAATTGTGAATTATAATTTTAAATAAAATAAAAATAATTAAAAATTGTAAGTTGATTTTATTTTTTTAATTTTAAATTGTTCATAAGGACCGCCATTGTATAACCATTCATCAACAGATGCCGCTTTTCATATCGGGTAAAAGTGCAAACTTATAGTCGCTGAAGTAGGAATAATGGCACCCGAAATAATATTGTTTCTATAAAGTAGAGATCCAGAAACAGGTTCACGAATACCATCAATATCTATTGGAGGCGCAACAATGAAAGCGATAATAAATACAGAGTAGTACACCATTTTTTTCCTGCAATTTTTTAATTATTCTTTTGACTGCTCAAAATTTACAGATGAGATGATGACACGAATATGTAATTATACATATAAATATATATTTGACGTCCAGAAAAATATTAAATTGTTACAAAATTCACTACGCTTGATTAACAATATTATCGAACATGACAATTAGGGCTATTATTTTAGGCTCAACTACCATTTTTCTAATATAGCTTTTTTTTAAGTCTTTGACTAGTAACAAGAAAATATATAATAATTTGAAAAAATTGACCATAGTACTAAATTATAGTGTGTTATTGGTAGTGTATATTCTTATATATATATATATATATATATATATATATATATATATATATATGTAGAAATAAGGCATCCAAGAATATGCACATGTCTTACTGTCCTAACTCCCAGCCCAGCATATTCATTCATGATTTGGACTCTTCAATATTCCCAACTCATGCAAACATTGATTTTTGTCAACAAATATTGGTTTCTTCATATATAGCTCGTAGGGGATATATACGGATTTAATTTCTTTTTGAGTAAATATTTTTTTGGTGTCCGACCATTTGTTCACAATACAAAATTTTCTTTCGTAATTTAAAATTTTTTAACTGATTTCTAATAATTCAAGTAATTAATTTAAGTGATCTCTGTTATTTGTATAAATGTTTATAGATCAGATTTGATCTGTATATCCGCGATATTTATTTGAATCTGATTTAAAAATTGTGGATATAAATTCAATTTACAAAACTATCAAATCTGATTCGCACATTTATAAGATTGAATTACGGATTTTATGGAGATATCTACATATTCGATCTGCATATATACGGATTTGTAAAAATAAATTAAATTAAATAAATAAATATTCTTTTTATATTTTGCTAGTGTTAAACCCGTGCGATGCACGAGTTTATATTTTAATTTCACATGATAAATAAAAAATAATAGTTTATAATTATAAATTTTTGCAAGTTTAGTATAACATTATTATTGTCATTATATAATAAACGTATTTAATATGTTATTTTATTTTTATTCAAAGTAAAATACAAATGGAACAGTTTGAAGTTTATAATATTCTTGAGTTATAAAAAAAGAGACCTAAAAAAATAAGAACATATATAACTGTAATAGTAGCATGTTAATTTTACATTAAACTTTATATTATAAGACTAATGAAATTTATAAACAACCTAGTATTTTACTAACCTCATTAAAAAAGTAATTGGCATATGATGTTGTGTTCTATGTTACACATTTTATTTCAAGTCTGAAAGTATAGTTAATAAATTAGTTATATCTACGACAAATATTTGTATAAAAGTGTAAATCATAACATGTTACTAAAATGAAAATACTATTTTCTTATCTAAATATTATTAAAAATTTCGTTGAACGCGACATTTGTTATTGATGAGTTTGGATTACTGTCTTTATTTAGAATTAGAATGTTCAAGCCATTGCGACTCTTAATTCTTGACAAAATAACGTAAAGTTGCCCATTGATAAACACTGATTTTGGAAAGTAAAGTCCTACATGCGATAATGATTGACTACATAGTGAAATACTTTGGTTTCAATGTTTTTCTCCTCATATATAGTATCCCGTCAACCAATAATGTCTAAGTTGCATTCTAAATATGATTTAGTTTGTTAACACTATTAGATATCAATAGCATCACAAACAGTTTTCTCAATTAATGACCAGACCTCGTTAATAGCTGCAATGAATTTTTTATCGTCACACAGTAATCCCATAAAATAGAAAATATATTGGAAGTTAGGATATGTAATCCCATTAACTGTCCTAATAGACTCATATGTTGTGCAACTTTTTGAATAATTAACAAAATTCTTATATAGTAAATATCATATGTATCTGGTAGAACATAATTTAATCTCCCGATAAAATACTCTCTCTTGCGTGGATATCATTCCCTTCTTCTGTATTATAAACAAATTGATTTAGAAACTCAGTATACGTTAGCGTTTGACCTGCTTCAAATTCTTTGTTAGCCTCCATCCATGTTAAGAACATCGTACATTTCCCTTTCTCTTAATCAATGATTTTCTCAAGATTGTTATTGTCTTTAAAGATGATATTCTATTTTCTAGGTAAATAAAATGTTAATCTCATTACTGAATATTATAAGTCAAAGTTCTCCATACAGCCTCCCGTGTAGATAAATACCTACAATCATAAAATTATTTAATCTCATAATACATTTTTTTAAATATGTTTTATCATTTACCATACCAATAATAACATTTTAAATAAAAAGATAGAAAAATATTTATTCACCGAAAATAATTTTTTCCTCAACAAATTAAAATCCTTCCAACACAAAAAAATTAATATTACAAAAACATTTATAACAAAATAAAATTAAAATAATAATCTAGAGAATACTAAATTAAATAAATTTAAATTTATAGAATAAAATCTTGAAATAAATCTAAATAAATAAATTTACATTGAAGTTAATATTAAAATTTTTAGATTTCGTTTTACTCATTTAATACGTGTAACTATTTATATTAAAAAACTAATTATAACTTAAAAAATAATAACAAAAAAATTATACCAAATTATATACATATATATTTTATATTTTAAAATTTAAAAATTAACAAATTTAAAAAATTTTAAACACAATTTATAAATTATCTTTTATTAAAGAAATAGTTATAATTTAAAAATTAAAAATTAATTATTTATTTTATTTTATAAAGATAAAACTATGCAAAGTATTTTTTTAAAGTATGGTTATTTTGTATATTTTTGAAATTAATATATCAATAATAATATTTTAAATAAAAAGATAGAAAAAATATTTATTTAAAAAAATAATTTTTTAATAAATTAAAATCTTTCAAGTACAAACAAAATTAATATTATAAAATCTTTTTAACAAAATAAAATTAAAATAATAATTTAAATACAAAATAATAAAATATTCAAATATATAGAATAAAATCTTGAAACAAATTCAAATAAATAAACTTACAATGAAGTTAATATTAAAATTCATAGATTTCATTTTACTCATTTATTATGTGTAAGTGTTTATATTTAAAAAATAATAATTGATTATCCATCATCAATTTCTCTTAACAAATTCATAAATCGAGTCACAAAAGCCTTCTTAATTGAGATATGTATTTTTTAAAAAACTTTTTTAAAAAATTAATTATGAAAAAATAACTTAAAATTAAAAAGTAACAACTTAAACAAATAATAATAATTTATGATTTAAAAGAGTAATCTGTAAATAACTTAAAATTTAAAAAATAACAAACTAAGCAAATAATTTAAAATTTAAAAAATAACCACCTAAGCAAAATAACTTAAAATTTAAAAAATAACAACCTAAGTAAAACAATTTAAAGAAATAACTTAAGTTTAAAAAATAACTACCTCTTTTAAAGATGACGTTTTATTTCTGTTTTCAAATTTAAGCTATTATTATTTTGTTTTTGAACTTGTTTCTTACTATTACTTGCTTTTTGTTGTTATAACTTTTAAATTGTTGATTTCATTATTAAACAACTATCTTAATTTTAAAATAATTTATAAATAATATTGTTTAAATTAGTTCAATAATATTAAGATTTAAATATCTAACTACCTTGTTAATAAATTCGAAAACTAAATCTTTATTGATATTGATATCTAACAATCTAACCAAATAATTTATTTTTAAAAAAAATTAGTTTAATAATATTAAGATTTAAATATCTAACTACTTTGCTAATAAACTCAAAAACTAAATCCTTATTATTATCTAGCAATCTAACCAAATAATCTATTAATTTATAAATAAAATTACAAAAATTTCTAATAACGATATTTAAGAAAATAATCTCGAAACCCAACATATGAGCGTCACGTCAGCAAAAAGTCTCCCCATTTGTATTCAGTCTAGAGGAAAGATTATTTTAAATTTAAAAAGTAACAATTTAAACAAATGATAAATTATAATTTATAAATAATATTTTTAAAAATTTTAGTGATGATACCAAAGCAAATTATTAGTTCAACAATATTAAAAATTAAATATCCAACAACTTAAGAAAGTGTATTTAAAAATTCAAAAGGTAACAACCTAAGTAAATAAAATATGTTATAATTTATAAATAAGAGTTTAAAAGTTTTTAGTGTCGACATTTAAGCAAATAAATTTCTAAACTCAATGTATGAGCACCACGTCAGCATAAGAAAAGCTCCCTATTTGTATTACTATTGGTATAAAAATAAAGATACACTTATGAAATGTGTAATATAATATAAAAAAATATATTTTTTAAAATAAGAAAATATTTGATTTATTTTATTTATTTAAAAAATCTGTTAAGCATTTTATCGAGAGAATTGTCGTAATACTCCAAATTACTTTTTTAAATATTTTTTATCAAAAATTTTAGTTATAAATATATTTTAATCACAAAATATTTTATTTTATTAAACAAATGAGTTCTAATATCAAAATTCTAGTAAAAAGTTTTTAACAAATAATAAAAAGATTAATTTCACAGTTAATAAATTCAACTAATAGTTAAATTTTTTTTTCATTTCTTTAAATAATGAAATTGAAAATGAATAGCTTATAATTAAAAAGAGAAAAAAAATATGAAAGTACCTCTATTGTTGTATAGAAACAATGTAAATGGAATAAAGAGAAAATTTATAAACATGACAAATGAAAAAATTAAATTTAAAAATCGAAACGGTTAAGAAGTCACTTAATTAGGAATTAGTATTAGAATTTCAAATTTCAAATTTTTAAACAGAGTTTGCTAATTAGCTAGTGCAAATTTTAAATTTTTAAATAAAATTTTTTAATTAAATGTTCGTTGTTCATCAAGAATATATGAATTTGTTAATTTAAGAATGATTTTATTAGTTTCGTCATAAATAGTATTAATCCTATTATTTGTCGATAAAAATAAATAAAATTAAATACAATCTAAAAATTAATAACCTTATAAATTACGTAAATGTAGAAAAAATATTTAAAAAGAGAGAAAAAATGAAAGTACTTCTATTGTGCAGAAACAATTTAAAAGATAATAATGTAAATTGAGTAAAGAGAAAATTTATAAATGTGGCAAGTAAAAAAATTTAAATTTAAAAATCGAAATGGTTAAGAAGTCACTTAATTAGGAATTAGATTTAGAATTTCAAATTTTAAATTTTTAAATAGAGTTTTTTAATTAGCTAGTACAAATTTTAAATTTTTAAATAAAATTTCCTAAATTAATTCAATTTTGTCGAAACAATATTAGAAATAGAATTAAAATTTCCTAAAATGTCAAATTAATTTTTTTAAATAATATAAATAACCTCACATTTTAATAAGATTGATAATTCTATTTACTTTAATATAATCTCTTGTAATTAGCATAGTAACTTATAAATTATATAAAATTTTAAAAAATATTCTCAAACCTAATTGTTTACTTAAAAATTAAAAAAAAAAGTTTATTCGAATTTAAATTTAAAATTTTAAATATAATACTTTAATTAAAAATTATAATTAGATTTTCTTTTTAAAATAAGTACACATTAAAAATTAATAACTAACTTAATTGTATCAACAATAATCCATATGAAAAATTTATAACTTTATGACATTAAATACTAAATTAGAAATTAACAGAATATCAACGGTGTAAATCAAATTAAAAATAAAACCATAAATAATAAACAAATAACTTCAATTTATATTTAAAAAATTCTAAATTCCAAACATAAAAATCCAAAAGAACCAAAAAAAAAAATAACAACTCAAAAAAAGACAATGTCTCCACCAAAAACAAACTTAGCATTATTCTATTAGATATACTCTAAAAGGGATTCTAAAACATGTGCATCCAAATTCTCAAGTTTGATCTTCTTGCAAGTTGAGATATCTCCTTGCACCTTCGAATCTTCCGACTCCAAAGATAGTCGCTTGGTTAGTGTAATAGCATTTATCAATACTTCGAATTCATCACTGTCCACAACTTCATTGGAAAATTCAAGCAACAAATTCTGTACAAAATACTACGTTAAATTAAAGACTTCCTTCTCACCTTTGATTTTATCTCAATAATATTTTTTAATAAAATAAAGATCTAACTTTGAAAAAATAAACAAACAAAAAATTCATTTTTTGAATAAATACCTTAACATCTTCTACTTTTTCTCCTTCAATGATTGACAAAGCTTTTAAAGTTGGAAGCAAACCACCAATATAGTCAACATCCTAAAATTATAATTAGTTATTAATTATTATTTATAAATTAGATACTACTAATAATCAAAGAGGAGAAAATGTTGCATTTTTTTCAAAAATGTTTCCCTTAATAAAAACGTTTGTTACCTATTAATAATATTAATAAAAATATTCATAACAAAATAAGTTAAATAATAATGTAAAAAGATGAAAATATCAAAAATTTTAGATTTATAAAAATAAATATATGATTATCCATTATTAATCTCTAATTCAATAATAGTGTACTTGATAGATTTGCCATTCTTTTCAAGAATTCTCTCATTCTCAATTCCATCAAGATATCCAACAACATCTGAAATGATTCAAAATAAAAAAAAAATTGTTATCAATAAATTTGTTAAAAATCAAAACACAGCCGAAATTATCAATAAAATAAATAAATTTATAAATAAATTATACTTTTTCTAAAACAATAAACTTACCAACTAAGTAAGTGTAATCGTACCAAGACGTGTATTTTTTTCTCTAGAATTGATAAACAAAAATCAAAGAACAATTAGATGGGGATAAACAAACAAATTTAAAATATAAATAATATAAATTTAAAATAAAATAAAAAATATTAGTAGAAAACTCACGTTTTTATCGAACCAAATCATCTCAATTGAGTATGGCAATAGAAAATTTTCGTAAATTGATAGTGTCCATAATCATATCACTCGTATACGTACACACAAATTGTCGATTGTAGGATTGATGTCAGCAATTTTGTGAATACCAGCTATTGGAATAAGTAGAGAGATTTTGGATATATATAAAGAAAGGGATTAATGTATTTTAAATTGTGGTGCTTTACATCTCTCATAACTTATACTTTTATACTTGTATCATAACTAAATTTTTTTTTTTAAATTTGGTTGACTTTAATTTAAAATTTAAAAAATAACAAACTAAGTAAAACAACCCAAATTTAAAATTTAAAAATAACAACCTAAACAAATAATAATTTAAAAAATATAAACTAATGTAAATCGTTATAGTAATATTAGTATGTAACAACCGAAGTATAACTAACGTAAATTTTTTTAAAACTCTAAATTTCTTTAAAAGAATTTATGTAGCTGCAATTTAAAAAGAATCAACAAAATTTTAAAAAATAATACTAAAAAGAATTAACAGATTTTTAAAAAATAGTGTTAAAATATAAAAAAGAACAATTTAAGTAAAATAATTTAAAATGTAAAAAATAATAACCTAAGTACAATAGTCTAAAATTTAAAAAAAACAACTTAAATAAAATAAATTAAAATTTAAAAAATAACAACCTAAATAAAACAACCTAAACTTAAAATTTGAAAATAACAACTTAAACAAATAATAATTTATGATTTATAAATATAAATCTTAAAATTTCTAGTGACGACACGTCGGCAAATGAACTCCCAGACTCAACGTATGAGCGCCACGTCAGCAAATAAGCTCCCCATTTGTATATTATAAAGATAAAGATAAAGATAAAGATTATAAAGATTTGTATATTATAAAGATTTTAACTAATAATTATTATATATGTTGTATTATTTTAAATTTATTATTTAAGAAAAATATGTTTAATATTATTTTAAAAATAAATATATTTAAAAAAATAAAAAATAAATTTTTATTAATATCTTTTTAATAAAGAAAATTTTAAAAATATTTTTATATTTTACGAATATATTCGATAAGATCGAATCAAATTTAAATTTAAAAATAAAAAATATTAAATCTAATCTAATTCAATAATTTTAGTACAAATTAAAATTTTGATTATATCTAATATGATCGTATTCGAATTCAAGCGACGCCTGTTACTATAGGCGAAGCAACTCCTACATATATTCCTAGTTTATAATAATCTTTCACACCAATTATTTAATACATTATAAGATTATTGTTAATAAAAAATTTTAACATTTTTTTTTTGTTTTGTAATTTTTATATACATTCTTAAGATACAAGTTAGTTGAATATATTTTATAATAATACATTTCATACAGATAAATATGGATATTGTTATTGTGTATATTAATAATGTCTCTGATCTTATCTTTAACCTTACCTGAACATGAGTGAGAGAGTTTGTCCTTACCGTCTCTTTTCAAATATTTTTGTGGATGGAGCAAGAAAACAATTCCATTTAGGCTTTGACCTCCTAAACCAAATAACTCCTAACTATAGAATCAAGTAGTAATGAAATATTCTATTTTATGATATTATTTTAATAATTGAGACATGTTATCGAATTTGAAGAGTGGCATTAATTATCATTCTCCTAATTTATACCATACCTTATACCCACCTTTCTTCCTATTTTGTTGTGTCCACAAGATAATAAATGAATGATGCAAAAGGAAGAGACAAATTTGTTAATGTTGCAAGTGTGAGAAGTGTTGAAGTTAGTTCCACATTAAAGAAAGCATGGAAGAGTGAAGAGTTTATAAGATGAGAGACTCATTAACTTGACACCTTAAGGTTTTGAGTTGGATGTGGGGTCTTCTCATCTTATGTTCTCTCATCTTAAAAGATAATAAGATATTTAATAAAAAAATATTTAACTTAGTTTTTAAATTTTATTTTTATAAAATTGATTAATTTTTGTATTAAAATAAATTAATGTTTTTTTTTATATAAAGATTAATAAGTCCAAAAAAAAGATTAGACACCAAATTAGATATTTTTTTTTAGAAACTTCCTTATTTTTTCGAAATAATTATAAAGAGTCGGAAGAATATTCCTTCTTCATTTAAAAAGGAAAAACAGTAAAAGGCATAACTGATATTAATAATATAATATAATGAAGAGTCAAATTACGGAGCTTAATCAATTAGGTGCAAACGAAATCATAACAATATTTTTAATACTCAATTAGAATAGAAATAAATTAAAAGATATACGCTTTAAAATTACCATTATTTTTATTACTATTATATATTAGTTTGGTGGAACGAATATTAAGTAAAGTTAAAAAAGATTAACATAAAATTATTAGGAAATAATACATTGACAACAGTGCATCTATCATTGCATAATCAAATCAAATCAAATCGTTACACATGAGGTAATAAATAGGGAAGTTCTATATAGAGTAAACTTTAGGATTTTTTTTTTGACATTTTAGGTAAGTTTTAAAATTATATCTGGTATTTAAATGGTTTTATTTAAATTTTTATTATTTTAAAATTATTTTAATATTTTTATTGTCAATTATGTAAATAAATTACTAGCAACAAAATAATATTGAGATTATTTTAAAAGGTTAAAGTAAAATAAAATAATATATTTTTTTCAATTAATTTGTACCACATATGCTAAAATAATTTTTGTTATAGACACTTATTAATAACAATTTGTTATTCAATTAATATATCAATGTAAAAGTTATAAATTACATTGATAAATTTCAATAATTTTTTATTTTTTTCGAATACTATATTACATCTTATATGAGTACAACAATAATCATAATTCATCATTTTAGTAAAAAGTACGAAAAAATTATTAAAAGAATATAGAACATAATTTATGCATAAGTATTATTGTATATAATTGTTCATGATTCCTATAGAAAGGAAGATAAACAAAAAATAAATAAATAAAAGGTGCACAATAACTTTTAAATTTGTTATTTTATCGTTCAATTTTCGAAACTAAAAATAAAATTAAATATGTATAGAATATAATTTAAATATTAAGAAGATTTAACATGTAAAAAACTATAATAAATTAAATTATATAAGATAAAAATAATAAAATTTATAATAAAAATATTTAAAACAAGAAATAGATCACAAATAACAGAATAATATTAAAATAATTTTAAAATATTAAAAATTTAAATAAAATAATTTAAATATTAAAAAAATTTTAAAATTTACCCTAAATATATAAAAAAACGATATTTTACTCATCATCGTACATGTTCATCATTTGTCAAGAAAAATCTGGCAATACGTTATATATTTTATGGATTATGGAAAGAATTTGGTTTCTCCATTTTGGATATAAAACTCTTTAATGCTAATATCTAATTTGATATATTATTACCAAATATATATATACACACACTGACACACACACAAGAGTTATTAATTTTTACGCTCATTGTCTCACTACTACAATTACTTTATATATGCAAAATAGTAATTGATTTTTCACTTTTACATTTATTGTTATGGTAGAAAATAATCAAATAAAAAAAATGTACAAATATACAATCTATTTTCAATTTCTAGAGTATTCATATAAATCCTTAAAAAAAAAAAACTAACATAAGATGGATTAAAAAAATATGTTGATATCTTAACTATATTATAAATAGATAAATAATAAAATTTAAATTTGTAAATACCATTTAAATTACATATATATGTAAATAAAAGATTTAATTAATTTATATAAAAAATCCATTCTAAAAGTCTTGAATTTAAAATTTGTAAATGAAAAAAAAATCCTCATAGGCTCTTACATTTTTATGGACTTCCAGGTCAGATTAATTAAATTTATATAAAAAATTACTATTAGTATATTAGATATTTTGATACTTAAATAAAAACACAGTTGTAATTAATTAATTATATATTTAAGTTTTTTAATTTAAAAATACAAAAAATACTAATGTCAAAATAATCTTTTATCTATAATAATTTATAAAAATTAATTTTATACTCAAAAAATATAATTTTATATTTGATTTAATTCATAAATAAATTTTTTAATATTTTAAAATTTTACAATCAAATTAATTATTATATATTTATATATAAATATAAGTATAATTTAATTTATTTTTAAAATATATGTTATATTTTATATAGATAATTAAATTAATGTTATTTTTATTTTATTTTATTTTGAATGAATATCCATCCAGTTTCTGATAGTTATTTCGAAAAGACTATAAGACTTTTGATAAAAAAAAAAATACCCAACCCAATTTATGATATCTTTTTTTTGGATTAATTAGTCCCTGTGTCAATAAAAAATAACATTGATTTTTTTAGCACAGAGACTAATCCATGGGTATTCGCGGTGCGGTTTGGATCGATTTTGAGTAAAAATTCATCCGATTCTAACACTAATTTTACTTATGGTGCGGTTTGGATTGGATGATCTTTAAAAAAAATTCGATCCGATCCGATCCAATTTCAAGCGGTTTGGATTGGATTGGATTTGCGGTTTTATAAATTAAAAAAATTAAATATATATAACATGTCTCAACATCAAATTTTAAATAATCAACAATGATATAACAAGTCTCAACAATATTTTAAAAAGACAACAATAACATAACAATAGAAATAAAATTATAAGTTAGTTAAAATAATTAAATAAATAATATTTTGAACATAAAATATTTATTAAATAATAATAATACTTGAATAATATAAAAATGTATAATAAATTGAACATGCTATAAGTATAATTGTAAATATAATAATAAAATAATAATATTATATCACATTGTGCGGTTTGAATTGGATTGGATCGGTTATGAAAAATAGATCCAAAATCCGATCCGATCCAGCGGTTTGCAAAAAGTAGAATCCAATCAAATTCAAATTAGTGCGGGTTTAATCGATTTTTGATTTGGATTGGATTATATGAGTGATTTAATTTAGATCGATTTGAATTTAAACATCCCTCAACTAATCAGTCTCATAAAAGTAAAGCTCAAAAATTAAAAACCAAATTGAATATTTTTTTTGTCAAAGAATCCATTATTTTTCGAAAAAATTATGAGGAGTTTAGGGTTTTTTCTCTTCTATTTTGAATGGTAGAAAGTAGAAAGAAACACAATAGGGATACTCTAGAAGTACCAACCAATTGAAGCAGTGCACGTATTTCACTGATTAGAGGTAGCAGCAGCAGTTACACTTCACCAACCTTCTCTCTCTCTCTCTCTCTTCATTTTATAGGCACTTCTTCCCTCTCTGCCTCTCTTCATTCTCTGCTTTGTATCTTCTTCCAAAGTTACTTACATTATAATAACACATTCTTTTTGTTTTCTCAGAATCATATCAATGTCAAACACTGGAGGTTTCATTGCATATCTTGTCTCTGCTTCCTCTGTTGCTGTTTTATCTGCTGTGTTGCTCATAAACCATGCTCATCATCATAATCATGAAAGCAAACCATACCTTGCTACCAATACCCTTTATGAATCTGGAGTTCAGAAAGTTTGGCCTGTAGGTGTTTGATCATATTCCCATGAGAACTTTTTGAATGAGTTTTGCTTCTTTTTTTGTGTGTGAATGTAACAAGAGCAATGGTTGGTTGTTGCAGGAATTGGAGCTGAATTGGAGGGTTGTGTTGGCCACAGTGATTGGTTTTCTTGGGTCTGCTTTTGGAACTGTTGGTGGGGTTGGTGGTGGTGGCATTTTTGTTCCCATGCTTACTCTCCTTGTTGGCTTTGATACAAAATCTGCTGCTGCTCTATCTAAATGTAACAAAATTTCTTATATTCCAATAATAATAATTCATTTTTTTACTTAGACTTTCACAAACAAAATTGATTCAAATTCTTTTAGCGCATGTATGGAAAAAATTCCCACCCTGAATAGTTAGTCCTACCATGATGAATATTCTTGACTCAAATAGGATTGTTTTTGGAGGCTATCTACTTGTGATTTTGACAAATAAAATTATGACCCCTTTTCTTCTTTTGGTCTTTCTGAGTGGTTTATTGTTCATTAATCATTGATACATAGCATAGTTGTTTGTGAAGTTACTGCTATTTGGTTTGTGTTTTCGTTTTCTGTTTGAGAATAAGTGAAAACAATAATATATGGTTTTTTGATCGTAGGTATGATAATGGGGGCATCAGCATCATCTGTATGGTACAATCTGAGAGTGCCACATCCAACAAAGGAGGTTCCAATATTAGACTATGATCTTGCACTTCTGTTCCAACCTATGCTCTTGCTTGGAATCACTATTGGTGTTTCTCTCAGTGTTGTCTTCCCCTATTGGCTCATCACTGTCCTCATCATCATTCTCTTCATTGGCACATCTTCAAGGTCCTTCTTCAAAGGAATTGAGATGTGGAAGGAAGAGACTCTTCTCAAGGTAAAAAAATATTTTTTTTTCATGATTTTAGATCATGATGACACTATTTGGAAAATTTAACTTATCAGATTTTTCTAGTTTTCTTTATAATTTTATTTTGTTTGACCCCTTTTTGTTTTCTGCTTTGTTATGTGCAGGAAAAGGCCAAGCAAGAAGCAACTATAGTTAATTCACGTGGAGAACGTAGGTTTCAATAATCTTATACATTTTTATTAATTGTTTTATCTTTGTAAAGTAATGAATAGGAGACGGTGAAATATAATTTGGGTTCAATGATTGGCATGATAACATGAAGTCATGAACAGTTTTTTGTGTAGAGCATCAACTTGTATTATATTCATATGCTAATATACTATAGTGATAATTTGTTTATTTATAAATTGTGTTTTGAGTTCTAATTGTATTCATGACTTTTGCAGTTTTAATTGATACAAAATATGAACCATTGATCCCCAGAGAAGAGAAGTCAGCTCTAGTATGTAATTTTATTTATTTTTTTATTATTAGATGATTATTTAAATGAAAACGCATGAAAAACGTGGTTATATATTATCACAATTATTGTTTTATTGTCTATGAGAGGAACAAATTAACCTTTATTACACTACACTTCAAAAAAAAAAAAAAACATATTTCAGGAAATAATGTGTCTCAACCTTAGATGGAAAAGGATGCTGGTGTTGATGGTAGTGTGGCTTGGTTTCTTGCTGATTCAAATCATCAAAGCAAGTCTCTTTCTCTCTATCTTATTCTGTCCAAATTTTTTTGATGTTATTTTTTTAATATTATTTATTTTAACATGTTTGGTGGCGGTGGTTGCAGAATAATACAAAGGCTTGCAGTGTTTTGTACTGGGTCCTTTTTGGTTTACAGGTTGGATAAAGTTCAATTAACAAATATAACCTCAAATTATTATTTTACTACACTTAGTAGTGTGTGGTTTGACTAATAATTGACATGAAACTATGTTTTCTTTTTTTGTGTTTTCAGTTTCCAATTGCATTTGTGGTGTTTGGGTATGAAACAGTGAAGTTGTACAAGGATCACAAGAAAAGAATCACAACAGGGTGCTTAGATTACATATGTGAGGCCTCAATAGCATGGACACCTATGAACCTTGCATTTTGTGCATTGTGTGGAATCATTGGTGGAACTGTTGGAGGGTTACTTGGTTCAGGTGGTGGATTTGTTTTAGGCCCTCTTCTCTTGGAGATTGGTGTTATCCCTCAGGTAATTAAAGTATGTAGTATGTACATTTTCAAGGTTTTGTTGACTAGGTTAAGTATATATGCTACTTTGAAAAAATGTGTTGACTAGGTAAAGAATATGTATTATGGAGTTAAACTTTAAAATAGTCTTTGAGATCCCAACTGTTAATGCGTTGTAATTTTTTCAATTTCATGAATAAAATTGGTGCAATTGGAATTTAAAAAATTATTTTAGTATACGCAGTCAATTTTAGAGATTAAGTTGGGACTTAATTCGTTTTAACTTATTTGTAAAGAGTGTAAAGTAAAGTTGACTTTATAATTTATGAGCTGATTTGAGTGCCTAAAAATCTTGATTTAGGACTAAAAATCAATAAAATTAACTTCTAAATATTTTTATGTCATTGGCATTGCAGGTTGCAAGTGCGACAGCAACATTTGTGATGATGTTTTCATCATCTTTGTCTGTTGTTGAATTCTACCTTCTCAAGAGATTCCCTATTCCTTTTGGTAATTTTTTCAGCAACCCTCTAAGTTAATTGTAGTTTTATGTATAAAAGTTCAAGTTTAATTTATAAACCTTCGTATAAAACTTCTTTTACAATATTTATCTGAACAAAAGAACATGACAATTGGTTAATATAAAAAAGTTCTATACAGACAATAACAATACATATAAATCATTTTTTTACTGTGCATATAAATCAAAATGTTATTGTATTTTTTTGGCAGCCTTATACCTCACTACAGTGTCAGTTTTGGCTGGATTCTGGGGACAATTCTTTGTAAGAAGATTGGTTAAATGTCTTGGAAGGGCTTCACTCATTGTATTCATCCTCTCTGGTGTTATTTTTGCTAGTGCTGTCACCATGGGTAATAAACCAAACCAAACTCAGTTTCTGATTCATATGACTTTTTAACCCCTACATAATTACATTGTTAAACATTTTTTTTTACTTTTTCAGGTGTTGTTGGCACTGAACAGAGCATTAAAATGATAAACAACCATGAGTTTATGGGATTCTTAGGATTTTGTACAAGTCAGTGATTAAGATTTTAAGTGTGTGAAATTAGTAGCACCAAACAATTTGGAAAAAGTATTGAGAGTCAATTAGTGTGTGTGAAAAGATAGGTTTTGCATTAAGATTAGCACAAAAATATTATTTCCAAATGTTGGTCAATACCTAGTTGACCAACAGGAATGAATGAAAATCTGTGTCTCCCTTAAATAACAAAGGCTATTTTTGCCTTAGTCTCTTGTGTGGAAAAAAACAGGGAGTCTATGGTTTGTGTTAGTTCCTGGCTAACACATACATATCTTATTATGTACTTTGTCATTTCATTAATTTGTCTTATTTTGTTGGGGGAATCATTCAATTCCTCCCCAATATTATATTTATATTATAATATTTCTGTTTATTTTTCTTTTAATTATGATTGTGATTCAACAATCAAGGTATTGGAAAGTCACAAAAAAAAAATCAAGGTATTGGTGACCCCACAATGTTCAGGTATTAATTCTCTTAAAAACTGGTTGGCCATAAATGATTTAGATCTTTAAATAATTAAGTGTTCAAAATGGACTAAATAATTTAGGAAATGGTGAATAACTAACAATTAAAATTTAGTAATTTTATTGTTATTTACTTAGAGTGTAAAAGATTTAAAAAAAAATTAATGTTATTTAATCAAATGATTGTATTTGTAAGAATTTGATGTAGTAGACTATTGATTTAATTGTCTTTATTATGTGCACAATTTTTTTTTATGTGCATATATACAAATGAATAGACCAAATCTAAATACTTTAATCTCAAATTTTTCTGTTCTCATCTCTCTCATTTTCTAGTGGTATTGAATATGTGAAGAAGATTTGTGGAACTTGGCTACTATAAACTTGAAAGAGGCTCCATGATTATTATGGTCTTGATCCAAAAGTGAAGAATAAAATAATACCATTAATATTTTAAATTTAAATAAATATATATAATACTAAATGTATGGTCCCTGCATGATTGTTGCATTTTTTGGAATCTATCACCAAATTAAATGAATTTTGGGACCAATGTTTTTCCCTTTTTTGTCATTGAAGATGGAGATTAAGGTACCCTATGTATGAATATACGGTCGGAATTATTTGATTAAGACATCATGTGGCCAAATAAGCAAATAGCTGGTTAGATCTTTGAATCAAATCTTAGATCTTTGGTAACACCAAAATAGTGTTTTGTTTTGAAACGAAAAGGAAATAAATTATACGTGGCGGTTGCTTAAACCATCACTATTAAATATAATTAATTTTGCTTTTACTTTAATAATTTATGGACACAGATTTGGGAAAATATTAATTTTTGTATAATTAAAATAGTATTGGCCGAAAATAATAATCAATGATTCTGTGCTTAGCCTACATCCATTATGTTAAGATAAGAACAAAATAAATTTGATAGAGGCATCTATTTTGCAAAGAAATTGAAAAAATTTCAATGTAACATAATTGGCTTGATAATACAATAAATAAAAGTATCTTTATAAATTTAAATATTTTATTTAAGATAATTTTGAGAATCCAGTCTCAGTGGATTCATCAAAGGACATTCTTATAAATATTAGTCTTTGTTGATTCTTTTCTTAATTATAAGATTGTTTTTCCTTTTTTATTTTTTTATTTTTCTCTTTTATTGTTGAAGGTGACTATCTCATCTTATAAAATCAGGACCTAAAAAACTCTGCTAATTCGATGAATGGTTACACATTTGCATCAAGATAACTTCTCAGTTTATTTGTTTATTCTCTTTGAATGATTGATTAATTAATTCATTCATATAAATACGTAATCAAAATTTGATAAGACCTACATGTTTTAAAATTAATTTAGTTGTTCTAAACACTCAAGCAACATATGTTTGTAATGAAAATTACTTCCTCCTCTTTCATTCACAAATTATTGATAAGCAGAAAATAAATATAATGTTCTTTTTGTAATATTATATATTAAATGTGATGTATGATATGCATGTAACAAAAACTTGTAATCATTCAATTATTCTATTCAAAAGAAAACATCATTTGATTTGTCTAATTGAATAAAAAATAAATGAAGTGTGACTAGAAACATAGAACTATAGACAAAGAATACAGATGCAACAAATACTTTTTTTTTGGTTAAATAAAGTTTGTAGATCTTTTTGGACTACGACCTTGAAAAGAAAAGTATCCAAAATTTTTAGTGTGTTAATTTTACAAGAACAAGGTTTTTTTTAACTTTTTTTTATAATTTAAAAAATAAATGAACAATGATTTGGATAGTAGCATGAATTATTGTGGAGTTTTTCTACTACTACCAAAAGTAATTGTGATGAGAGGCACTTCCAAAACTCAAAACCCCTATTTATCTTCAACGAAGGCTTTTTTATTATTAAATAATGTCAGTTTAAATTTAAATATGAATTTTATTTTGATGTATTATCAATATAAAGTAATTTTATATATGTATTTAATTTAGGAGTGTTTACGGGTTAAGTTGGTTTAGATTTGGAATAAAAGGGTTATTGGGTTGGTTTGGATTTCACTTCCCCAAAATCAACACTCGAATCAGTTATGATATGGTATCATCTAGTCAGATTTAATTATACCCAATTATCTATTGGTTCTAGAACTGATTTAATTGGTTCGGATGTATAATCGAGTTATTCAAACTCGTGAACACCTCAATTTAATTGTGTAATATCATATTAATAAAGATAATTATTTTTTATATTAACTCCGTGATTGATAATTTAAAAGAATAGATATAATTAGATAACTAATAAAATATTTTAGAAAATATTTTACCTACATAAAAGCTAAACTCCTTAAATAAACCCTAATGATTTTTGCATGGGAATAACATAATGTTGACGGTGGACATTTAGGCCAAGTGAGAAATAATTCTAATCATGTTTTTATTCATCAAAATTCAAACATGAAAACCATGATCATGTGTTTGCTGAACAAAGCACATGCTATGCATCTCTCTTTCTCCCTATATATAGGGACAATGAATATTCTGAACTATGGCCTATATCATGTAACATCAATTTATTCAGCCAGCCAATTGCATCACAAGAAAGTTAAAAGGGAAAATAAAAGAACAAAACAAACAATAACAAATCCTTATCCTATTAAGTAAAGACGACTACATCAATCAAAAAACAACATTGCACTCTATCATGTATTATGTTTACAGTGATACTATTTAGGCATAGATCATCTTTGACCATTTCGTGAATAATCTTCCTAAAACCTTTTGCCGATAAAATAAAACAAAGGTCTTAAAAAATCCCTTAAATCAATGTCTTATTTCCAATTATTTTTACTTATTATTCTCAATTCTCAAGATAATGTTTCTTGTTTAAAATAGTTTGATACTAATAATTGTATGACATATGCTTAGTAAACAATATCCTTGTAATAATTGTCTAATTTCCTGTGATAAGGTTTCAATCATTGTGACCCAACTACACTTTTTAAATACAAGTGCCTCAAATCAATATCTAGTTTACGGTTGATTTTTTAGTTATGTAGTATTGAGAAAACAAAGAACAATTAAAGAATAAACATGGTCTATAATGTTTTAATATCCAGAATATCAATCAGTACAAGATGACATGAGAATGAACACTGTTCACAAACAAGTCAATGGTAACAAAGAACAAAGGTAAGACCCTTGATTCTATATCATAAATGTTGACCTTTTCAATCCACCTTTGTCTAAAACACTGAGCTGTGTAGAACACTTGCAGGGACTAGTTTGTATTTTGCCTGGATCCAATTTGAAAACCAATCAATGGCCCCTCGCAACAACATTGAGCGACCGAGGAGCACGTCTCTGTCTTAAATGTGCTCCAGAAGCATGCAAGTATTTCATAGAAACCGGCTGCATATCAGGGTTCTAGCTATGGATGAACTACTTGTGGCTATGGCTTCCTTGGAAGAGTTTCTTAGATGGGGAAGCCATGACTGATTTGGTATCTGTGTTGATTGCTATGTTTCCCATTCCTGCTTCCATGGCCTCCCTATCATCTTTGTCCTTTTTCTTTTGGTCAGAAATGCCAGCGTTGGCTCCAGGCAGGCTGTGATCAGAAGAGGCGACGGATGGCTCCAAGAGCCGTGGACCGGCATTGATCCACGGATGTTGAAGGCACTGCCCAGCAGTTGGCCGTTTCTCGGGAACAAAGTCTAGAATCGGAACCAGAAACTCAGTAATGTCATTTGCATCTCGCTCGCTAAAATCATACTTCTCCATGAGAACCTTGTTCAAGGGCCAGAACCGTAATCGCCTGATATGCCTTAGATCCCCATATCTATTAAAGAAATCGCGAGAGTAACGGCCTCCTAATGCAATCTGAGAATTATGATGCACAAACATGTTAGCCTTAGCCATGAATGTCATGAAAATGATTGATTGAGAAGTACACAGAAAAGTATTACTACCTTCCGCGGCATCATTCCAAGAAGTTCCATCATTAATGCCAAGTGGTCCTGAGACAAATTATAGAACAACATTCAGAAACTAGAACCAAAAAATGAATGGCAACAATTGATCACTCCCACCAAATAAAGCTGTAAATCTGGCATTGAATTTGATAAGCACATCTCTATTGTTCTTTTTGAAAGACCAATATCCAATCAATTAAAACCACACACCAACCAAACCATTTGGTGAAAGCAGCAATGTATGCCTCAATTAACTAATATGCATTAAGTTTAGGAAAGGGCGATAGTGATTAGGGACCTCAAGATAGCATCCTATAAAAGGGACGGCGACAAGTTAATAATCATAACTCGAGTGGCAGCAAAGGTTTACTCTATGGAATTTTTTAAGTTTGAGACTTGACATTATTAGAGGAGGTGGCTATTATCATAAACCATATCTTCCGAAGTTTAAATTGTTCGGTAGCGGGCTAGAGGCACATGAACGGATTTATACCATAATACACACTCCTCACTGTGAGGCTTTGAGCTTGAAGAATGGACATCTATAAGAACAGAGGCAAAAAAGGATTGAGATATGGATCATTTGATTATAGAAAGAACCATCTCTCTCACTGGTACTAACATATAAATAGTTTTGTATCGTAAAAGTTGAATAAAGGACTGTGGTTCCCCATCAGACATGGACTAGGCTAAGCATTATTCTCCATATGCCAGCATGGAGGAATAAAATCCCAAGTTATCGTGTGAAATCTCCCAAACCTGAATAGTTTGTATGAATCTCCTTAACAGTTTTAAAAAGAAACAAAATCCAAGAAACACTTTCACTGCATGAATGGAAGGAGTATCGGAGGCTTGTCATTTGCAAGTAGCGCTTGAGATAGTCAGTTTATATATCACATAAAGCTGTTCAAGATCAACAACACCTATAGTGATTCTATTTTCTTTCTCATCCAGCACTGTGCTACTTGGATCCAAAATAACAGCATATTTACATTTACCCATGCACATCGCCTCTTCACGCCACACAAGAATGTACCAGTAGAAAAAAAATGTATATAATGAATAAGACACTAGATACTCCACAAAATGTTATTAAAAAAAAAAAGAGTTGGAATCATGAAGTGAACACCAACCAATGTTTTACTCATTCAGCTCCATATCCTACAACAAAAGAGATCTACATCCAAAAAGAACTAGCATTCCTTCCCAACCAGAGCCATCAAAGCTATGCAAAAACCAACGCCTGTCGCTACAGTATCTTCTTTACTTTAGACTAATTGGGTTGCTTGTTGGGATTTGATGACCAATAATACATACATATGTAATCCTTTCAACCAATAAAGAAGTTTTGAAAATAAAGAAACCATGAAATTTATTTACTAAAACAAGCTACTCATTTCATGCTGAACTAGCTAATACAGATAGTAGGTATCTTCCTCATTCTACGTGGCTGAATTGAATTTTGACTAACAATCAATGACAGACTTCATAGATATATAATACTACAACTCTTCTATCATAGTTTTAGAAATTTCAAGCACCTAAAGCTTTTCCAAAATTCATATGCATATTATTCACACACTTGACTTTTAAAATGTTATCATTTGTAAGTTCCATTCAAATTTTAAGTTTCAATATAAGGACCTGAAAACCTAGAAATTCTCATCATATAAGTGAGAATAATCACACATTCTAATCACACATTGTAAACATAATATACACACCTCATCCCGATCGAAGTTGTCACCACTGTGAGGATCAAATAGAACATCTCCCGTGGCAAGCTCGAAACAAATGCAAGCAAAGGACCAAAGATCTGCAGAAGTAGAATACTTCGACCCAAGGATCACCTCTGGGCACCGATATTGTCTTGTCTGGATATCATTTGTAAACTGTTTATATGTCCAGCAAGCATTACCAAAGTCAACTAACTTGCACTTCAGATCAGCTGATGCCAGCAGCTTTTGTCTCATTGAACGGCTTCCCCTTTTACCACTCTGTTCTTTTGACTTTGTTCCATCAGCATCTGATAACCGATGGGTCCCTGTAGAACTGGAAGCTTGTTCTTTTGCAGAACTTGCATTTGGAGACGATTCTATGGCACCAGAGGTTTCAGGATTACCATCAACTCCTTCTGAAGCTTCCTTCTCCACACATCCGTGTGCTGCCTGCTTAGCTTTTCTTTTAATTTTTTTCTTATGATTCTTGAGCAAATCCCCATTTGATGTTTTCAGGTCTTTTGCACCTCCAGACTCTAGCACTGTCTTATCTTTACTATTTGGAAGAATGAGAGGAGTGCCCGACTTTCTAGGATCTTTGGACGGATCTATCATTGATAAGAGAAGGATGTTTTCGGGTTTCAAGTCAGTATGTATAATAGAAAGCTGCTTATGTAAGTAATCCAATCCAACCAAAATATGAAAGCATATCTCTTTAACCCTACTAATAGGCATCCCGCGGTAATCAGAATACTTTATAAGAGTTAATAGATTATCGCCAAGGTATTCAAAGACCATGCAGACATGCTGTCCATTCGGACCAGAATGCTTGAAATGGTCCAAAAGCTTCACCACACATTTCTTATCCTCTGGGTCACCCTCCGCAATCTGTTGCAAAATTGTTATCTCATCCATTGCCGCCTCAGTGTAATGCTGAGCACTCTTTTGAACCTTCAGAGCTACATAGTTCTGCATATCTCCATCAGAACATGAAAAATTATATTCACACACCAATTATGTGGAAAAAAAAAAGGTTAAAAAAAAGTCAAGCTAAAGAATTGTAAAGATGCCAAATAATTGTTTGCTTACTAGATTACAGATTTTCAAGCATATTTAGTTTTCCATTTGAAAATATTTGAATTTTCACTTATACAATGGTTTTAGAGCTCCAAATAAAAATCCACACTCATTCTAACTGCACAAGCATATAGCCGAACTCAAAGTAGCCTGGTAGTAATAAAATTGCAGTTTTTCTCCAATACTATTGAATCCCTCACATAGGGTCAGGCACTAAGACTAAACAATGATTTGGGGCATTAGACTAACTAACTCAAAAACTTCTATGGGTTCAAAACCATATTATAATCCAAAGCTTTAGCTTCCTAAGCGAGCAAAAAATTAAAACAGAAAAAGGGAAAATCTTTTAATCACAAATCACTAAGCAAACAAGCTTCAAATCATCTTCAAAAATATCTTATTTCACAACTATAAACTTCAGGCTCAAAAGTCAAAACCACATTTTAATCAAAAGCTTAAGGCAGATAAAAAATCTCAAACACGCTTCAAAAACATTGTAATTAAAGACTTCAACTTCCTAGGGCAGATTAAAAAACCAATTATTCACTAATCCTAAACCAAGCACACTTCAAATCATCACCACAGCTCTAAACTTTTTTTAAGCTTAACAAACACATTATAATCAAAATCTTAAGCTCCTAAGGCAGCTAAAAAAACACGAATTCACTAATCCCTAACCATACACACTTCAAATATTCACCAAAAAGTGCTTATCTTCACAACTATAAACTCATTCCAATGTAAGAAATTCTACAGAGCCCACAAAAAAAGCTTCGATTTTGAAAGAGAGTGAGTGATTACAGAGTTTTGCGTGTCCCAAGCGAGCCAGACAGTGGAGAAGTGGCCCCAACCAAGCTTGCTCTGAACGACGTAGCGGCCATTCTTGAAGGTGTCGCCGATTCTGACGGCGTGGTAGCCGCCGCGCCGGTAGTCCTCCGTTCCCTCATCCTCCGACGTAAAATCGCTGCTATCGGTGGTTCTCTCTTCTTCCGGCTGATTATCCCCCATTTTCCCCCGATCGATGAAGAAAGAAGAAAAATCAACGATAAGAATAAGAAGAAAAATATGTGTGTGTATGTGAAATGAAGAAAGAGATTAACAAAAATGAGGGTTTTGAATTGAAAGGGGTTAGTTGGCTTATGGAAAGTGAGATCTCGGAGAGTGATGAGTGATTATGGAACCAGCAAACGGGCTCGTTCCATTGGTGTTTCCGAGGTGGGGGTGTTCTTTGTGAATTGAAAGAGAAACAAAAAATAAAAACAAAAAAGTAACGAAAAAAGGTTAATAATATTTAAAAAATTTAATTTCGATACACTGTCAAATTAAAATAATTTTATATGTATAACTAATTACGTATTAATAAAAATAATTATCTTTTATAATAACAATATAAATAATCATACAAAGAAATAAATATGATTGTACAATTGTATAAAATATTTTATATTATTAGTATATTAAAATTTTGAAAAAAATATCATTAGTTAAAAATTTTGGTTTTTAATATTGTTTGGTACAAAATATATTATTCATATGTGTATAAAAGGTTAATTATCTTATGAAAATACATATTTAGTGTGCATATAAAAATACATACATATGCATGCTTATTAATATAAGGGTAAAGTATATTTTTTATATTTAAATTTTGATAAAAATTTTAAATATATTTTTAAGTTTTATTTTGTTTTAATTTTGTCCTAAAATTTTTTTATTTGTATTAAATATACTCCTGACGATTAATTTTTCAAAAAAATTAAAACCAATTCAACAACAATTTCATAAGAACAACTTCAACACAAATAAATCAAGCACAATTTTTATATATTATTATTAAATTGATCTTAAATTTTTTAAAAATTTAATCGTCAAAAATATATTTAATGCAAATAAAAAACTTTTGGGATAAAATTAAAATAAAATAAAATTTAAAAATATTTTAAAAAATTTTACCAAATTTCAATAACAAAAATTATACTTTACCCTTAATATAATCAAGAAATATCACAGTATATTTTATGATCTAGCTTGAAGCCTTGAAGGGTAACTCATTTCTATTCTCACTCTCCTTCATGACTCATGGGAAACTATTTCTTAAAAATGTTATGATGATGTATATTTGGTATGAATTATGATAGAGATAAAATCAATTGATTGATTAATTGATATTCTTTTCCCAATATGTACTCAACATCCACTTGTCTTTTTGCCCTTTTTCTCTTATTATATTTATCCACTATCAACTATCATCTCAAGAGCATTTTCCTTTTTATTTTTATTTTCATTTTCTATGATTGAGTGCAATTATTTATCCTCCAGAACAATCATTATCCACCTACTTCTTCTAAAATGCGGGTTGATTGTGTTATGGACCTCATAGACCTAACCAAATTAATCAAACCATTAACTCATTAAGTACCTCTTTGTTTAAAACAATACAATAATAATTTATATTATAAAATTTTTAAAAACTTTTCATAAAAAATTTCCTCATAACTCATAAGAATTAGTAAAAAAAAAAAAACTCAATAGTTACTTTAATTTTTATATTACAATAAATGTATTCATTTGTTTTAAAATTTAGTTAAAATTTACCCTAAAAGTTATCCATTAAAAAAATATAAACTAATGTTAAATTATTTAAAGATATAGGTATTTTTTTTTTGTTATAATCTTACAGAAAACATATAACATATGAAAATAATTTAAATAAGTGACTAATACTTTAGTAATCTAAATTAATTACTAATATTTTAGTTTCTTTTTATAATAACAATTTACTTCAAATTAACTGCATTATTGACTTTAAGCCATGCCTTTTTTTAAAAAAATTATTCAAATCATAATATTTTAGTAAGTATTAAATTTTATCGTGTCTTTTATTAAAAATGATATAATTAAGATATATATATATATATATATTTAAATCAATACATATTACACGTATTTTTAATAAAATAACAATAAAATCTTTTTTATGAACATAATCAAATAAAAGAATTTGGCAAATAAAGATCTTCCACCCGTGGATAGCAGGGTTTATGCTAGTACATATGTAACTGAAGCATAATTCCAATTTTTCATTACAAAAATAACCAATGAGCCTATAACTTCTAGTTTGGGCTAGAAACTAATATTACGGCCCAGATAACCATGGAAGTAATTGGGCTTGGCCCAGTAAAAATACATGGGCCGAGATAAACTCCGGTGGCATTTCCGTGATATTTGAAGAAATGAAGGCTATTTATTGAAATTTTGGGGTATATATATAGTCATAACTGAACATTTGGGTTCTAGGGTTTCTGCGTCACAAAGGAGATCGAAGAACACGCGAAGCAGCTGCAGCAGCAACCATGGTGCTCAAGTACGATTTTTTCATTCTTTTACGAAATAAGGATCTCTGATTCTGTTTGAAAATTTTCATACTTACTTTCATGTTTTTTATTTTTGGAAATGTTGCTTTTTTTTTAAAAAAAATGGTCTTAATTGGTTTTGATTGATTGATGGCTATTCTTTTGTGTTTTTATTTTAATCTGTAGCCGGGAATAATCAGTTCTGGTATGCTTCATTAAGATTTTGCACTTAGAACTTTGACATTGTGAAATAAATTAGAAAAAAATGTCAAGGTTAAATTCTTTGCTGTTTGATTCTGTTTTTTGTAGCTGGGAATACTCAATTTTGGCATGCTTCATTAAGATTTTGTTCTTAGAAATAAATTAGAAAAAAAATGAGAAAATATCTTTGCTGTTTGATTCTGTTTTTTCAATAAGGCACTAACATTAACATAAGTGGTTTATGTCATGTATGTTTGAAAATGATTAATAAGTGGTTTATAACATAAGATTTTAATTATTATTATTTCCATCTTGAGTAATGATTAAGAGTTTCATTTGAAAATCTTGTTGAATGTTGATTATGAATTATATACTAAAAGACATAAGATGAAGCTGCTCACAAAAGAAAGGGTCCATTATTGAAGAAGTGTAAGGCATTGTTGCTGTGGTGTTATGAATTGAATGAGTTCTGTTCACTGAGTTTTGATCTTTGGTGCATTCCAGGACCGAACTTTGCCGTTTCAGCGGCCAGAAGATCTACCCTGGCAAAGGCATCAGATTCGTCCGTGGTGATTCACAGGTTTGTTTGTTTTAAATTTCGCTGTGAAGGTGCTTTTTGCTATGATTTATTGGCTATGGGTTATTAATCTGAAGCTGTTTGTTTCTGGAATAACTAGGTCTTTCTGTTTGCCAATTCCAAGTGCAAGAGGTACTTCCACAACAGATTGAAGCCGTCGAAGCTTACATGGACAGCCATGTATAGGAAGCAACATAAGAAGGTGAATTCTTGATCGAAACTATGTGTGCGTGAGACATTAAACAATATGTTAATACTTTTTCTTGAGCTAGTCATTGGGGTTCTTAACCGGACTCAATTGCTTGATACTGATTAATGTGGGTGAAGTTAGAATGCCATTCCATTTAGTTTCATTGCATCCATACTGATATGTATCATTTTACACTATCTATAGGACATTGCTCAAGAAGCTGTGAAGAAGAAGCGTCGTGCCACCAAGAGGCCTTACTCCAGGTCCATTGTTGGTGCCACTTTGGAAGTTATCCAGAAAAGGAGGACTGAGAAGCCGGAGGTTCGAGATGCTGCTAGAGAAGCTGCTCTTCGGTGAGTTTTTTCCCTTTTGTATTCCATGTTTATGTATATTCGCTGATAATTATCCAGACATCATTTGCTATGCTACCCTTAGTTATCTAACCATATGAGGTCATTATGCTTTGCAGTGAAATCAAAGAGAGGATCAAGAAAACAAAGGATGAGAAGAAGGCAAAGAAGGCAGAAACTACGGCAAAGTCCCAAAAGTCCCAAGGCAAAGCTAATGTTTCCAAGGGTGCTCAACCTAAAGGCCCTAAGCTCGGCGGTGGTGGCGGCAAGCGCTGAGGCCCCAGCTTTGGTGTTCCCTTTTTGGCTTAGCTTTTACAATAGAGTTGTTTCCAAACTTTTGTACTGATTTCATTCACATCATTGATCTTTTGTTTTGCTGTTTTAAAACTTGTGTTTTGGAGCTTAGAATGTGCTGATTTTCCAATGGAGGCAATTTTTTCAAGTTTTCCAAAAATTTTCTTCCATAATTCATTCAGATCTTATATTTTGTTTCTTCTCTTAATGTTGCAAAGAGTGTATCCTTTGGTTGAACTTCCCAAGCCTACCCCAAAGTTTAACTTAAAAAGTTCCTAAAATCCAAGCTGAACTTTACAACAAATTGGTATAACATGTTGTCTTCTACTATAATAGGGACATCCTTCTTTGTGAGTAAATGTTTTTTCTAGTTTCTATTCATTTGTACAAAGCGTTCATTCATATTTCGAAATTTTTAATCGGGATTTCTTAAAATAATAGCTAGAAGTTTTAATTTTGTTTCTGAATTACCATGAATATAACATTTTAGTGTACCTTAAGTTCTAAACGAAAAATTATTTGATTACAACAACAAAATAAGCAAAGAAATAAACCTAGCCATTGGGAAATACAGAAAAGAATGACAACTCAATATTTTGACAATTACCAAATCATTTTTTTTTTACCCATACTGGGCTGTGACTACCGGAATTTCAATAAATTTGCTGAAAATTTTAGTTTGACCCCAAATTAACAATCACCAGAATATTTTGACCTCAAATTAACAATCACCAAAAATAATTGGTTGGGCTTCGGTGTTGATACACCACTTTTGTTTTGTTTTGTTTTTTTTTTCTTTATAAGAAATGTATAGTTAGTAGGACATCTATCTTTAGTGTAACTATTTAAAGTGAGATCTTCACCCAGTCACAAAAAAAAAAAAAATTGAAAACTCAAATCTTCAGTCCTCAAATTAGAAAATTCTTCAATATTATTTTTTGGTAGATGCTTCTTTACGTGAGAATAACATTGTAAAACATTAGATTATTCAATTAAATATATTCAATCAAACATATCAATTCATCTAACAATTTACAATATAATCTTTTATGTGAAGACATCATCATTGAAATATCCACTTTATTTTTTTGGTGTCTCTTCAATATTATAATTACTTTTACATTTAATATTATCATTCAATTATATATTATAAAATATATGACTAAAAGTTAACAAATTATTTTAATAATAACATATTATTAACAATACACAATATTTACATACATTTTAATCTGTTTACTTAAAAAAAAACACTAAAATTGATTTAGATGTTTCTCTAGATTTTTGAATTTGTTGGGTTGCAGTCACTTGTCACACTCATAATTGGTCCCATCGAAGATTAATTAGCCCATGTTTATTAGTTATAGAACAAAGTCTCCATGTGTTGCCAACATCAAAAAGTGACTGAATTAAACAAAAGAAATTACTACTAAAGAAATGAATTAACTGATCCCCAAAACTGAAAGATTCAACCTTTCTAGTTTCTAGTTTCAAAGAAGAAAAGTATATTTACTCAAGTTAGGGATAAGTTTAAAATTGGAAGCAACAATAACTACTCTCTGAAAAATTTGTACCTTTGTGGGCATTGCCACTGGGCATGAACAATCACCTTTCTTTTATTTATTTATTTATTTATTTTTGAATATATTTGGGAAATGAAATTATTATCTCTCCATTCTTACACGCAAACTAATTGTCCTTTGGCAATTCATATTCATAAACCCAAATAATAATGCATGAAGAACCAAATTTGAATAAGAAAAAGAATCTAATAATAGCCATCTCTATATTTTAGGGTTTGGCTAGGGTGAAATTTTGCTTCTAGGAAAGGAAAAAAAATGATTGATAGATAAATGATTTTTTTTTCAGATGTAATATATTTATAAACAATTATAAATATACTTAATATACCATCTTAAGTATATAGAGGATAATTGAACAACCAACAACCATTAATATGATAATAACTTTATGTTTTTCACATTTCTCTCCATTTCTTTGTTCTTAATCATAGAGGTAATATTAAATTAAAAGAAATTATTTGTTTAAATCTTTTCAACAGATAATTTTCATCCATAAATTAAAAAAATTCAACAAATTAGCATAAATTTAGTAGGTAACAACCAAAACACTTCATGCAATTATATATATATAAAAGTGACTAATTAAGTTAAATAAACATAATAACTATATTATACTCATAATAATAATAATGTTATAATTAAGGTACCAACAAGAAGATCCTAATGATGTGAATATCCTATGAAAAACTGGATTAATTTCCCTGATCATCTAATAATTAATGTACCTAGCTAACTAATTAAGCTGAAACATATTAGTGATAATACTAATTAATTAAGGGTAATAAGGAACAGCAGGCCAATAGGGAAGAACTGTTGGTGGAACTGTAGTGTTGTAGTCTTCAACAGTGAAAGAGCAATTTCCATTATTATTATTATTATTATTATGATTATGAACAATGGAAGCAGTAGCTCTTGAAATTGATGATGATTTGTTGGTGTTGGAACAGCGTAGGGCCTCAGAAGTGCTTTCTACAGTAGTCTCATCACCACCACCACCACCTCCGCCAGAGATTTCAGTGTAATTTGATATCTGAGTAGTTCTACAACCTTGATGATCTCTCAGTATTCCCTTCAATTTCATTACCTGTTCATCATTCAACCACAGTAATCAATGTTTCTTCTCTTCAAATTTCAACAAACCAATAATATTGTTAGAATTTATCTAACTATATACATATATAATTACATTGAACATTTTGTTAAATTTCTGGGAAAAAAAGTAGAATAAGAAGATAATAATATACGTGAAGTTGTTGTGTTTAGGCTGTTGTTTTACATGATACAAGATTCATGTTATTTATAAAGATATTTTTAACTAACTTCATAAATATCTATTTATTAACTACTAGTCATTACTGATTTAACTCTTAACTGCTAACAACTCTAATAATATTTTAATACATTTATTTAGAATTTTTTTAGCACCAATTATGATGGATAATATGCATGTGATACTACAATTTATGTTTTATCCGGTGATTAATTAATTATCCTTATTATAATTATAATAAGGTGGAAATTCAGGTGTAGTAGATTTTACGTGAAGTTGATAGCTGAGATTCGTTAGATAATTTGACTGATTTGACTAAATTTTTTATTTAACGACTCTCAACTATCAACTTCACGTAAAGTTGACTGCACCTGAATTTCCATCTAATAATAATATGGACATATATGGTATTGTTGATGAATGTAATAAGTGTGACATAAATAAAATGATGATTAAAATGAGCATAAATTACACTACTATGGTGCAATGATGATGATGGAAATGAGGAATAATGAAACCTCTTGTTGAAGCTTTTGTTTCTCCTTGGAAATGAGATCAAACTCTTGTTTGAGAGAATCATACAAATGCTCAAGTTGCTTAGCCTTCCACCTTGCACGTCTATTTTGGAACCACACAGCAATTTGGCGAGGTTGAAGCCCTAATTCCTTTGATAGCTTCATCTTCCGATCAGGATCCAACTTTATTTCCTTCTGGAAGCTTCTTTCTAGTGACTCCAGCTGTTCATTTGTTAGCCTCTTTTTCTTCTCCATCATTAAGTTGTTGTTGTTGTTGTTCATTTTCTCCATTGATAATGTTGCTGATGATGATGGACCCTCCACCATTGCTGATGATCCTCCTTGTTTCATTTCTATTCCTTATTATTAACAAATCATAATAACAACTATACATAGTGATAATAATAATTATTAGGGTTTCAATTGCAATTGGAGCCTAAGCAAAATCATATATATACGGTGAAACTCAGATGCAGTTGACTTCGCGTAAAGTTGATAGCTGAGAATCGTTAGATGAAAATTTAGTCAAATTAGTCAAATCATCTAATGACTGACAGTTATCAACTTCACGTGAAGTCAACTGCACCCGAGTTTTCACCTATATATACAGTGATCTACACATAACATAGAGTGAAAGTGTGATAGTATTGCTTGTACCTCAAGTTACTATTCATATATGAAAACAAAAATGGATTCTAGAGTTTACATGCTATATATGGTTTAGAAGAAGAAGAAGAAGAAGAATATTATTGTTATTATTACCTGGGTAAGGGTTGGTGTAGGTATAGTTGTAGAGGAAGCTGAAAGAAGAATCAGGTCGAGGAACAAAGGATCTAGTGCTGCCATTATTATTCCAATCCATGGATATATCTCTATCTTTTGAGCTTGACACTTTCACTTTCTTGGCTTGTTCTTGCTATGTGATGTCTCTCTTAGCTTAATTCATATATTCCCTTCAACTTGGATCCTACTGTTTGTTTCTAAACAGAAGAATTTATCTATGTTATATAAAGGGGCCACACTCAATTGGGAATGGACCACAAAACCAAGCAAGAAAGATAGATAGATTATTAGATATCTGAGAAGGAAGCAACCAAAGCTTCTATTCCCTCTCTTTTTAAACCACTCAATATAATAATAGTTATAGCAGTTCAAATCTAAATTTAGGTTTTGAAATTGTTTGATATTATGATTTTACATAAGTTAAGTAGTTCTAAATTTTTTTATTAAATTGGACGGTTTTATAATTTAATATGAATTTGTGTTTTTTAGTAAATATCTATTTTGATTTTTAATTGTTTGTTTGAATATTATTAAAAAAATTATTTTTATTAGTAATTTATTTTATTTTTAGTGACAATAAAAAGAGTCACTAATATATTTATTTATAATTAAACATTAGCCGTCTTATATTTTGTGCTAAAAAATTTTAGCGACAATTATACAATTAACAGTAAAACCTTTTTAATAGTGACAAAAAATTATATAATTGCTATTATAATAATGATAATAACAGCAAATATATATTTGCTGCAAAAATATAAGTTAAATAAGATATATAATAGTTATTATATTATTGTCATTAAAAAAAATTTTTAATGAAAAAACAATATCCTTTTTTACAATTCAAAATTCTCTAATCAATCATCAATCACTCAATTAATTGGTCTAAACGATTTTTCATACATCAACAAATTACAATATATAAAATCACTTAAACTAATTATTTAAATTATTAGTAGGTACAAGTTTTGTGTTTGAAAGAAATGATGAAGTACTAGAAATAGTATTTACTTTTTTTTGTTGTTGGATTTGGCTAAGTTGGTAGTGGGGTTTTAGGGGGCAACAAAGTTACAGTGTTAAATGCAGTAAGAGAGAGAGAGAGAGAGAGGACAATAGTCAATAGGAACGGACAAGGCGTGAAAAAGGGGAGGAGGCATATGTCAGTTGGCCCCCCCTTCTTTGGCTGCCCTTCTTCCCCCTCACCCTCTCATCCTTCCATGCCTTGCCAGGGACCATTTTCATTTCTCATTTCTCATTTCTTTTATACATGGATGCTAACCTAACCCTACTTTTCATTCAACTTTACTTAATCAAATATCAATCCTACATTTTTAATTCACTAACATATATATCAACCTATTGTATTATCCTATGTTGATAGTAGAAATTTACGTGCAGTCGACTTCATGTAAAGTTGATAATTGAGAGTAGTTAGATGAAAATTTAGTCAAATCAATCAAATTATTTAACTGCTTTTAACTATCAATTTCACGTAAAATCGACTGCACCTGAGTTTTCACTGTAATTTTAAGTTATTGTATATTTTCAGGTAGAAATATTTTTATCTTGATAGTCAATTCATAAGTTATCCAATTAAGTTTGTTTATTTACTTGTCATACCTTTACCCTAAATTATTCATCCTTCTATTCTTTAGTTCTATCTATCTAGTTTGACCAAATTGGTGGCAAAGTTCATCATATATTAACTAATTTTTATGTGTTAAGAGAGTAAATCCTTTACTAGCCGGATAAAGATTAAATATGAATAACATTAAAATAAATTTACTAAAATGAAAATCATTATTTTATGATTAGTTTTATGGTAATAATTCTTTTATCATTTTATCAATATCTTTCATTATAATTTTTTTTATGTATAAATAGTAAGACATTAAAAATATTAAAATGACACTCCTCTCAAATTATAACTAAGATGATTTAATTTTTTAAGGTAAGTCCAGCAAATACTTAATTATTACCATCTTGCAAAACGAGTGACACAAATTAAATTCTCTAAAAGACAATAATATAAAATTATTTAATTTAATTTAACATTTATAATTTTATACATATAATTACACATTTATTATATCTAATATTATTCAATTATTTTAGCAATAATAATAATTAAACTTTTGTTTTTTATTATTTGTCAAATATATTTTTGTTATAAAAATATATAAATAGGATGAGTTGGCTTCAAAAGAAGGGTGAGGAGTACACTGGTACATAATCATAAAGGACAAGTAAAGTAAAGAGAAGGGTTAAAGGAAGAAAAAACACCACACAAAGCAAGCTGATGGATGGGGCTCATTTTCTCTGTTGGTTTCAACCTTCTCTACTCTATCCCTTTCACCTTAATTATGAACTTGCCAGTGATTACAGATCAAGAACAACTACAACAAATATAAATAAATAAATTAAATAATAAAGCTGATTTTCAATCTCACTTTCACCACTCATGTCTCTAGATCTATCTGTCTGCTTTTGCATGAAATTGGGATCTGGGTTTGCTCTCAAAACAATATCAATTTTTTTTTTAATTTTCACACACACACACATATACATATATATATATATATATATATATATATATATATATATATATATATATATATATATATATATATATATATACTGACATAAATGATTTATGTCATAATATATTAAGATTAATTAGCATTTATTAAAATTATTTACATATCTGAATAATTATTTATAGGATATTATGTTTTTATTTTTTTAGCATTTATATAAATATTTTTTTATATTGTATCATTTTAAATAATTTGGATACATTCTGAATAATACCCCATCATTTTCTCAGTTTAATCTTTTATTTCTAACTATTTATATCACCATTTAATTAAATTATTTTATTTATATAACTACTAAAATGATGATATTTAAAGTTATGAAAATAATTTATGTGATAGTTTTTAATTATATATATATGAGTGACATAAGTAAAATTTGTTAAAATATTAGAAGAATTTCAAGTGTACTGAAAACATTGGTATTCCAGTTGTTTTAACCGTTTATCTAAATTATAAAAAATATATATAATATATATTAATTGAAATCAACAGTTAAAATAACTGGAACACTAGTTTTCGATACACTTGAAATTTTTCCTAAAATATTATATAGCTATTTTAAAAAATAATTTTATATTCTAAAACATAGATAGATGCATGCAAAGGCAAGTGATGATTATGGTGTTGCACTTGACATTTGACAGATTGGACTATGTGTTTCTTTGCACCTTGGTAGCAGAAAAAAAAATTAAAAAATAAGAAATAAAAGTGATAGAGAGAGGGGTTGAAAAAGTTGAAAAAAAATAAGAGAAAAAAGAGTCTTTGAGCCAAAATAGTGAAAGAGATAGATGAGACAAAGGTCATTGCAGAATCCAAGTTCTACTTGTGCATCATTTAAAGTATTTTTTATTTTAATTTATTTTCTTTATTCATGTACCATGATAACAACACTACACACAAGTACTTATTATTATTAGTAGTAAGAGTGGTCATCATAGGCCATTAATTTTGGCATAACGATAAGGCCAAACTATCTGAAAAAAATTCAGATTGGAAGACTGAGTATTGATCAGTAGAGTTCAGTTAATTAATGTAATTACTCCATTAAGACTCAAAGAGGAGTAAGAAATTTTTCTGTACCATTTTTTTTTTTTGTAGCATATATTGTCTTTTATGCTTATGAAAAAGAGAGATGAATGTTCTAAATCCAGAAATTTTATCCACAAACGGTTTAAGCATTTTTAGATTTAGATTGATCAGAGGAATAATTATACAATAATAATTATAATATATATTTGGGATATATTCTATCAAAAATGCTATTTATTATTTTCTAACCATTATAAACACATAAATGAATTAATAATAAAATGTATTTTATCTTTTTATAGGAATTCCTTAATTTTTAAAATTAAAATTACAGATTCTTTTATACAATTTATTAACCAAAAAATTAAGTTTAGTTATTCTATCGGCCCGTATAATTTTAGTGAAATTTTAATCAGTTCTTTATATTTTTTAATTGGATTCTTACACCATATTAGATTTTGTAATTAAGTTCTTATCGTAAAAAAAACGTTAAAATTAACAGAATATTTTGTTAAACAAAATGAATATATGTAACACTTAATTAAATATTCTATTTTGTTTAATAAAATATTCTACTAATTTCAATATTTTTATCACAATAAGAATTTAGTTATAAATTTAATATAATATAAAAATCTAATTATAAAAAATATAAAAACTTAATTAAAAGTTTGATAAAACTATAAGGACCATAGACTAATTAGACCAACAAATTATCCAATATAAACAATATTAAATTATTTTATTTATAAATAATTATATCACATATATATTTAAAAAATTTTCAAACGTATCAAGAATACCAATGCTCCAATAATCTTAATCATCAATTTTAATTAATATATATTATATATATATTTTATAATTAAGATCAACGATTAAATTTATTGAAATACGGATATACCTGTTACACTTAAAATTCTTCTTATCTATTTAGGTAATAGACTAATAGGTGTGCAATTTTAGTGTCAGAAAAGCTTACCTTTTGAATAAAATAAAAACGACTAGTTTTGGCTCCTTTTACCATGATGTTTAACCTATCAATATCATGCAGATGAAGGTCAATGGAAGAATTAATGTAATTTTCTGAGCATTTGTTGAAGCAGATGATGCATGTGAGAATGAATAATAACGAGCAAGCTGTTTCAATTGTTTGTAGAAAGTACCCTTTTATGTAATGTTAACAGTTAAATTAAGTACACGTTTTTCAAGCACAGTTAAAATATACACATAAAATATATACACTTAAAAATTTCACGTTTTGGTTCCATATTAAATATTTTCTCTAAATTTTTCATGTTATCTTTTTTTTTCTTTCAATATTGAACTTTTTTTTTTAATCATAAATTATTTTATCAATAATTTTTACAAAATAAAATTTAAAATGCTATTGAAATCATCGCAATCCTTCTATTTATATATAGTCACCGTTATCTATCGCTTCTGGCTTAGTGAATATATATAGATGCATAAATAATTTTTAATTTAATAATAAAATCTAATTACTACTTCTTTCGTTTTATAATAAATTAATAACTGTTGTTTTTCATTTTTGTTGATTCATTAAAAAATTAATGTATTTAGATGATAAATTAAAAGCGACAATTATTATGAAACGGAGGGTGTAATTAATTAAGAAGAAAGTATAGAGAAACAATGTTTTTTTTTTAATAATCTAAACAATAAATTAAAAAAAATTAATTTTAATTTTAAAATAACTAAGATATTATATTCATGTTTAGTGGAATTGGGATGTAAATCATTGTTCATATTATTTATATCCCCTAATCCGATTGTCACGGATTAAAGTTTCATTTAAGAATTTGCCGTTGACCAATGAATTGCTGAATGCACAATACGAGATTTGATTTTTCGATAATTGTTTAATCGAACGAGTGAATTGACCACTCGACCAACCCAAATTGATTAATTAATGAATTGTGAATTTGAAGAAGCTAAGCTACATACATGGTAGTAAATATATATAAACCAAATAGTAATTCATAGTTTCCATGTGAAAAGCCATAAAAAAGAGTCAGTTATTTAAGAATACTACGGAATTTGTAATCATAGCTCAAAACCTCAACTTAGGATAACTGCAATGAAGGACTATAATTAATTACTAATTAAATTTTAGATATAGGGTATAGAGTAGCCATAGAAAAACTAATAAGTAAGCCTCTTAATTAATTAAAACAAAAAATTAAGTAGTGGTAGTAGCAGTAGTAGGTAGCAGTGGTCCTCAACCTCATATATATCATCATCAATATTTATTCAATATAAGAAGCTAAGATAGATATGAATATGATGACCTAATTTAATAAAGAAGCAACATAAATTTAATTTTGGTGCAACGTTTGCAGTGTGCATGCCGGGGAGATTTGAAACACCTAACATACAACAAATTTAAAGGGGTTACTTCTCTCTGCTCTCAAAATTAAATAATTTTGATGGAAATTCAGATGCAGTTGACTTCATGTAAAGTTGATAGTTGAGAACTGTTAAATGAAAATTGAGTCAAATCAGTCAAATCATCTATAAAGTTGACTACACCTGAGTTTCCACCTTTAATTTTTTATATTTTTTATTTTTTATTTTAAAAGATAACTATGATACTCATCACGTCATCAATTTAACACAGATCTGAGTTTGGATGCGGTTCTCAGTTACTAGTTACTACTACGTACTTCTCATGGGTTGTGATCATGTTCATCAATATATATAATATTATATTATGGTAAAATTTAATTAGTTGAGCATTAGTATATATAATTTTTATAAGATTTAATTATTTTCTCACTTTCTGTAATTTTATTGAATTTTTAATTAGGTTCTTATACTTTTTTTTCTTTTTAATTAGATCCCTATACTATATCAGATTTTGTAAGTAAGTCGTTACCGTGGCAAAAACATTGAAATTAATGAAATATTTTGTTAAACTATACAGAATATTCAGTAAAGTGTTAGGTATATTTGGTTTGTTTAACAGAATATTATATTAATTCCATTGTTTTTGTCACAATAGAGACTTAATTACAAAATCTGATATGGTATAGGGACTCAATCGAAAAGAAAAAAAGTATAGGAACCTAATTGAAAATTCAATAAAATTATAGGAATCGACAGAATAATTAAACATTTTTATAAATAAGATTTTATTATACATTTGAACATATATATCTATAAGCTTATAAGTTATAACTTAACATTAGTTTAGACGAAAAATTTAACAAAGGGTTTTTTTTTATTTGTAGGTTTCAATTTTATTAACAACAATGCTATAAAGAGCAAAAAACTTTACCAAAATTTAGTTAGTAATAAGACATATATATGATTATGATGATTGATGAATTCGAAAATTTTTTGCCAAAATATACAATATTAAGTTTTATATAATTTTTATTTCAGTGTGGAAGCAAATAAATATAATTACATAGATAATGAGATTAAAATATCTATAAATTCATATACATATACATACTCAAATTTTAATGAAAACATGCTCCCAATCCTAAACCATTTATTAAAATTACAAAATATTTACAAGGTTAAATTACTCGGTTATTATCCCCTTATAACTTTATCAAATTTATAATTATATTCTTATATTTTTAATTAAGTCTTTACACTAATTTTAAATTTATAATTACATTCTTACCATTCAAAAAACATTTAATTTAACAGAATATACTGATGCATATCTGCTTTCATAATATTTACGGTTAAAAACAATCTAATTATAAATTTAAAATTAATATAAAAATCTAATTAAAAACTCTTAAAATGTAGAATTTTAATTATAAATTAAAAAAGTACATGAATAAAGAATAATTTAATCTATTTACAACAACTCTTAACTACTTTTTATATTATTATTAAACTATATATAAAATAATGTCTAAAATTTTGCCTTTATTAAAGAATAATTTATTTTATATTATAGTACATAAATATGTATGTATAGTATTTCGTCACGTCAGAGGATTTGATTGCATTGTTAGAGTATACTATATGGAGTATGTAGTAAAATGTTTTCACTAAGAGAGTGAAAGTTGTAAAAATTAAAACTACCCTAACCCTACCTAACATATGCATGCATTTGGCTGTGAAAAACACAGGCGAAGGCTGCGGAAATAAACAACTACGTGTGACTCTACGCAAACGGCGCCGAACCCTTGTTGGTACTTCCATTTTTTTTAGTGAAAATTCAGGAGCAGGACTTCACGTAAAGTTGATAAGTGAGAGCCGTTAGATGGTTTGACTGATTTGACTAAATTTTCATCTTACGACTCTCAGCTATCAACTTCACGTGAAGTCAACTGTACTTGATTTTTCACTTTTTCTTTTTCATATAACTATATCTTATGTTATTAATTATTTACTAACAAAATTTATGAAGCTAATAAATCTATGTCTATTGTTAGATTACTATGAGCAAGCACTTAGAGAGATAGAGAGAAACAGAATATGCATGCTACAAATTAAATCTATGGACCAATTAATTAATTAATTTGTTATAGTAGTTCGATCAATAGGTATAAAAAAAAGTGGTCATTTACATATATAGAATTGTTTTTATATAAAATCGATAAGTGAAAATTATTAAATAATTTAATATATTTAATTAAATTAAAAATCTAACTAAAAAAATGAGATATTTATCATTTGAATCAATATCTTTGCTTAAATCTTGCATATCATGTTTAATCGTATTATATATATATATATACATTAAAAATTAACTATTAAATTAATTTGCAGTCAATTTCATGTAAAATTGATAGCTGAGAGTCGTTAAATAAAAATTTAATCAAATCAATCAAATAATCTAACGACTCTTGGTTCTCAACTTCACGTGAAGTCGACTGCACCTGAATTTTCACCCTTACATATATATATAATTGTTTTATATAAAATCGGAAAGTGAAAATTATTAAATAATTTAATATGTTTAATTAAATTTAAAATCTAACTAAAAAAATGAGATATTTATCATCTGAATCAATATGTTTGGTTAAATCTTATACATATGGTCCTTGATTACTTGCATATCATGTTTAATTGTATTATATATACATTAAAAATTAATTATTAAATTAATTATTAATATAAAATATATATTAAAATAATTAAATAAAATATATTTATATATAAATATACGGTGATTAATTTTTTATGTACAATTAGTAATTTTAGTACGTCTAGTTACACAAATACCATGTGCTAATGATGGTAAAACTTGAGATTTCATCGTAGTAATTAATGTGCAACATTAATATAGAGTTAAAAAAGATAGAGAGATTCATTAATTGAACGAAACTACCGCCGGAAAAGCATAGTAGAAGCTGTTCCACATATAGTAAAAACCTACTCTATTCGTTTCAAATTAATTTTTCTAAAATTATGTATAATTACTAAAATAATCATTAAATTTTATTAAGGATTTAAAAATTTGAGAGAAAATGAAAAATTATATTTTATTTATGAGCAATACTAGGGGGCCAGCAATTTTTGTGATTGTTAGCCATCAACTAGCCATTAATGATGATTTGATGGTGTGAGATTGGTATGAGATTTCATCCAATGGCTCACCTTCCCTTGCTGGTTACATGCTGGCCAAAATTCAATAAAACTGCTGGCTCCCTAGACTTTTTCTTTATTTATTGCTATATATTTTCTGTATAATTAATTAATAGATTATTAAAATATGAAAATAATAATTATTTTAAAATAAAAAAGTAGAAAAAGGTAATTAATTTAAAACGAAAGAAATATGTTTTATAATGTTTGAACGTACTGTTGTCTTTTCCTTTTCCCTTGTCTCCCAACCATCACACAATTTAGTTCTTTTCTTCCTGGTTTTACCAAACCCTATTCATCATTGAATTGAATGTATTAGCTTTTGCATATTTTTATTTTTAGTTTTTATCTTATTTTATTTTTATAAAGAAGTTCCATGCAAATGAATAATTTTGATTTTTCCTTAAAAACATTAATGGGGTCCCTCTGACTAGTTAGGTTAACCAAGATATATATATATTTGTCTGATTTGGACCATGTATGAATGGATAAATTAGACTAGTGTCAATCAAAAACAGTAGAAGTGATATTTTATTTTGATTCATTCATAATTAGATCTATAATTAAATCGTTACATCATTTTATTACTTTTATAATGTTTTGGATAAATTGCATTGATCTGCCTTAAAATAAGATGATATTATAAACAAACACTGCTTGATTAATTATGCCTATATTACTTCTCTAGAGATGAGGTTTGTGTTATGCTTCAAAATTATTTTAAATTTTTATAAAATATATCAAATTGAGTATTCTAGAAATTAAATTTCTAATATCCTAATTGAGATATTGTAAAGTAGGCAAAGTAAATGAAACAAAATGCTATTTTAATATTTTCATATGATGACACTACGATGTGGATTATTTTTGTACAAGACATTGTAACATAGCTTTCCACAAATTAAATGTTTGTATAATGCAATATAATATTAGTACCTTTTGGATGAATAAGTGAGTCTTGAGAATATTAATATATGAAAAAAGTTTTAGTTACAATATCTAATTTACAAATTAAAGATGATTATTTATATAAAAATATTTTTATGTAAAAATAATAATTAAACATGTGTTATATTAAACAGTTTAATCGAATATGTTAAATTATTTAATAATTTATAATATTTTTCACGCCGTGTTTTTTCATGTGAGTAGTAACCAAAATTAAATTACTTAAAGATTTTAACTATTTAAAAGCGAAACACAAACTCTTCTATAGACCTATAGGCTTCATCAAAAGGACCTATAAATGTTAACCATGGTTAAAAACTTATATATCCACATAGAAATTTATTAGCTTTTATCTTTTATTGTTTTTTTTTTATAATGCCAGTCAGATTGGATCAGGCAATTTAACAAACTAATTAAATTCAAATAGTATCAACAATTAATGTTCACTCAGTTTAAATAGTGTTTTCACTGAATTTCTTTTAGCACACTGTTGCATATAGAGGAATGATGTCACCTTTGCTACAGTTGGTATGAAAGGGAAAAAAAAAAAATCCCAGCATCACTTTCACTTGCATGGAAGTAATGGACTTCTCAGTGATTCATCACATTTTTATGGCAATCCTATAATTATCTTCTGTGTGTGGCTATGTATTTTTAGAAATGTTGTATATATAAAGTAGAATGTGACAGGGAAGGTTCACAGCATGCTACATAACTTGGAATAAAGAACCCAACATCAAATTGACCCTAATTTCATTTCATCCAATTCTGTTAGGCTATATCATGGATTGGGAATTGAGAATTGCTACTTAAAGAAATGGGGGAAAAATTACTTATATATACTTCAGACTATTTTGTTCCTTTTTTGTTGGGTTATTTATGTTATTAAATATATTCACATATGATAGATAGGGCCATAGGGTGAAAATTTACTTGAGAACTTTCTATAAAATTACTTTAATGTAATTTACTTTAATGTGAGTTTGAGTAATTTTATTTTTTACACCTAAGTAACACAGAATTAGGTTGTTCAGCCATAAATATGCTATCATTGACCACAATTTGACTGAAAAATAAGTTAATTGATGGCATTAATAACAAAAATCTACTCTTGCATCCCAAATAAGTTTCAGAAGGAATAGAGACCAGCCACTGCAAGCAAAAGTGCAAAACCTTTTTTTGAGTTTTTTTTTTTTCTCCTTTTTTCTGATATATCATCTGACAAATATATAGAATATGAAAACAACTAAATACATAAAAATGATGAATTGCATGACTATAGAGAATAGATACCTACTAAATGGGAAAAAAAAAAAAAAACTCAGCAGAAGATTATTTTCTCCAAATCCTCAATTTTGTTTAGAAGTATATATATAATCTTTTAGACCCTAACAGAGTCTGACATTACTAAACAAAAAACTTCCTAATTTGCATGTGTGGCTATTTCAAAATGCCTCTTCTCTTACGCTCTCTCAAATCACTAGGTATAATAAATACAGAATCTACACAAAGGCCACCTTTGGAATGTGTACAATCAATTTGTTTCATGGAGAATCTAACCTCAGTCTTAGGCTCTGATCCACTGACTATGAACTCCCCCACCTTGTAATCTACCCAGTATCCACGCTTATGGTTGCCGTATCCATCGTCGAGCTCGGTTTCGTCCAAGCAGAACTCGCCTGATGCGTGTTGACCATCTGAAGTGGATAACTCGAATTTCACAGGTTTTATATCCCAACCATGAGTGTGTTCGTAATTGCTTACACGCCGCCCGAGCCTTTTAGAAAACCGTCCAAGGTGAAGTCGAAAGGAGAGTGTGTATATATCAGGAGGAAATGGAAACTTTACCTCCCCGTCCACTTCGAACCACCATATTTGCTGCAAATATGCTACAATTTGGAACCTGAAAATTGTCTAAGCTGTTACACAATGCTGACAGATTATAAGAACAAAAGGAACACAAAGCAGCTTCAAAATAACAATTTGCAAGAATGCTGCAATGCACAAAAATAAATGCAAAATGGAACACACACAAAAAGTAAACCGACATAATTTAAGTATAGTGTGGCATTGAGAATTAGTTGCAGCTATCAATAAACTAATCTAGGTAGTGAAAACCAACCAAAACCAACCTCCTATTTGATTCAATCCTGTAAGAGTATTGTGGTTCAATAAGGTTGTAAAATACAGTCAATCCCTACAAATCTGATCAACATCTCAAGTTTGATTTAAAAGAATCATTCCAGGTCACAATAACTAAAGCAGCAAATATCCATCCTGTCCTTGTCCAAATTAATGAATGTATATGTATGTCGAAAATTAGTGTCCAAACTTTTATAATGAGTTGGATTATGAATCTTAAAAGTTATAAAATGTCTTCATTTGTTTTCCTAGTAATCACAAAAAGGTATAATAGAATAAAATTTAAATGAAGAATTATTTACTTATAGTAAATAATAATATTGTAATAGGGCTGTCAATGTGGTCTGTGAAATTATGTTAACTTTTAGGACAAAACAGAGGAAAACCCAAACATAGGAGCAAACTCACGATCACTAGTCCATTTTATTTTGGTTTGGCTCCAAAAGGATGATAATTAGTCAGCTTCATCCCATTAAGCAGTTCTATGAATTGCTTTAGTTACTTTTGATTTTAAACTCAACATTGAATCAAGGATTAAGCAATGAAGCTTTTAAAACAGGGAAGGCCACAGAGACTACCCGTTATGTTAGTAGCATGCCAGAAACAGATTGCACATATGTGAAATGAACTACAGTCTACAAGCCTAGTAGTTCGACAAAAACACAATCAAAGCAATTTCATATAGCATTGTTATAGTTGTTAAGCACTACTTCACATCAACAAGTTCTGAGCCAGGAAAAACAAGATAAAGTTGTTTTATTTGAATTGCATTATACCAGACAAATCATCCTAAATTGTAATGATATTCGATGGCAGTACCAGTAAATACTTAGATAAGACCAACCAATCCTACTACTAAATCATTTTCGTATGATTCCCTTTACAATCAAACCACCAAACAATCCTATTATTTCAGCAACAAAAAAGAAAACTAAAACTACAACGAATATGAAATGCAGTCTTAGAAATCACAGCAAAAATCTTATACAACAGTCTTAAGCTTCTAATCTCAAAATTAAAGATTTGTTAATCTAACCTAGATTCTTCGGTAGGAATCCAATTCCAGTATCTCCGGTCGTCAATTCCAGTAATTGCCATTGCCTTTGCCGAAATTGCCATGCAAACCCTTCCTGTCACCCTGTCGAGCCACACTTCCTGTAAGTATATGCATAGATCAGCTTATCTTTGTACTCACCACAAATCATATTCAAAATTGACTCAAAATCCAAACATAAATAAAACCCCCTCCCCTCAATCTCAGTGAATACACCACAAAACACATCCACTTCCAAAATAGCAAGTAGACCCAAAATTAGTCCTCCAAAGACACACAACATAGTTAGAACTTCAACTTTCCTACTTCATCAACATCAATTATATACAATGAAGAATCAAATTGATGTTACACATACTTGAAGGGCCAATTTAAGCATCTACTCTAACAAAAACCTTATGAACACTTAACAAAGGGACCGTATCCAAATTATTACTACCATTGCTAATTTGATGAATAATTGAGTATCCTAACCAAATTAAGAAGGCTTTGAAGTTGGAACCTTCCAAAAAACAAAAAGCAATGTTTCACCTAAAATTCAATCAAACCAAATCAGGTAAATCCTCTGCCATACCAACAAAAATCCTAAAAACTATCTCTAACCCCAATTATTGCTACCAATGATGACCTAATTTACAATTCAGAAGAACCCTAGCCAGCACAACCACTACAAAATTGAAGTGAAACTAACCTGATTACGGAACCCTCACCTTATTGCCGTCGTCGAATGGCACGGGGCGAGATAAGAGGGCAAAAATGTCCTTTTTTGAGAGATTCTTGTACCTCTCGGGAGGCACGAGATCGAGAAGATCGTGATAGTTAGATGGAAGCTTGGACTGCCAAACGGAATCGGCGGAGGCGGCGCCGCGAAATGCGCGGTTGAGTCGTGCAAGGTTGCAGATCTCCGGCGGCGACAGGTGGAGGAACACGCGCGCCACGCAACCCTCCGGTATGTCGCCGAGGCCTGGACCGATCATCGAACCGTTCGTACCGAGGTTCGATAGCGATGCCCCCATCGCTTCTTCTTCCGATTGAAGGGCAAAATTGTCCTTTTACTTCTTCCTCCTCCTTTTTCTTCTTCTTCTTGTCGATTCAAGTCATGGTTTACGAGAATAAAGGGGGAAAATGAGGTGAAAAAAGGAGCGATTTTTTTTCTAAGGATTTGAAGAAGATTTTGGGGTAGTTAGTGGAATTTTTGTTGTCATGTGTATTGCGTTTTTGCGTTGGGGGAGAAAAGATTTTTATTTTATTTTATTTTATTTTATTGGTGTTAATTTAATTCCTTCGATTGTGGATTTTCCGGGAATACGTGGAAAGGAAAATGTTGATTTTTTTTTCCGGAAGAGTATTTAAAGCGAAAATAGTGAGCGTTTTTTTTTATTATTACAATAAGAAAAAAAAGACGACAACTGCCGTATGAGTTTATGAGTTACAACTCATTGACAGCAAAAGTAATTGGCTGAACTGAGGAACCGAATTTTATCGAAGAAAAAATAAAATAAAACAAAAACTCATTTAGCAAAAAAAATTAGTGATTAATCAAATATAAAATATTTATTAAAAATAAATTAAATATATTTTTTATACATAAATTATATGTATAACTAATTTAATAATTCTTTCTTTATATTTATATAAAATTTTTGAATTTATTAATTGTATTAATCATTAAATTAATTATCAATAGAAATTATATATTAAAATATAAAATATATATTAAAAATAAATTAATAATATATATATCATATACAAATATATAATAATTAATTTTTTTGTGCACATTTTTATTTATACCACTAGATCAATAATATAACATATGATAGATTAAGTGATACAAAAATAAATATCTAAAATTTAAATAAAAAAAATCATATTATTAATTCATAATAAGTAAATTTATGATTGATTATACATATAATTCAATAAATATCTTCCGTATTTTTTATTTTAAATTTAAAATTTTATGTTTAATTTAACTAAGTGATTTTTCATATTAGGTTTTGCATTAATTTTTTTTTTGAATTTTTTATTGCAATAATTTAATCTTTTAGATTGAGCTTAAAACTCCGTACAAGTTCTTTAATTTATTTTCAATGTGAGTCAGCAAGCGAACTGCTAATGTGACATAGTTATTACCATGCTGTCAATTATTATGGCTACTTGAGGTGGCTAACAATTTATAATTTTTTAATTTAATTTTTCTCTCCATTTTTAAATAGTAAGATTACATAGTTAGTCTCTATATTTTTATTGAAATTATAAATTGATTCCTACACTTTAAAAATTTGTAATTGGTCTTTAAACAAAATTAAATTTTGTAATTTAGTCCCTACTGTTTAAATTACGTTTGATTTAACAGAATATTCGTCAATATATTTGCTATTTTAAACATGTGACTTGTACGTGTTTGACAGTACGAACTAATTTGTAATTTTAGTGAAAATATATGGACTAATTGTATAATTTAACTATTTGAAAATGACTAAAAACTCCTTAAACTATTTGAATCTACCCCACCCTCCCGAACTCTCTCACTCTCACTTTTTCACTTTCTAAAACAGCACCCCCAGCGCTCTCTGTCTCTCACCTCTGTCCACTGCATCTGTGCTCACGAGTCCCGTCTCGCCTCCTTCCTTCGTCTCACTTCTCTCATCTAGCAGGGCTCGCGTCGCTACTACTCTCCCTCGCCAGTCTCTGCATTGTCTTGATTCGTCTTCCCTTCCTCCTCTTGTGTTCTGCCTTTACAGTATTAGATAAATTTTTTTAATTTTTTTAGCTATTCAGTTATTGGATTATAATATGTTGATTCGTTGCTGTGTTTATATGATTGTGATAAATTGAGCTATTATTTTTATGTTGATTTGTAGAGGAAATTAAAGAAGGGAGGAAAAGATGTGAAGAAAAGAGATAATGGAAGAAGGGGGCGGGCTTTGGCGATGGTGGCTCACGGTAGTAACGAAAGAAAAAGAATAAAAATGTTGAAGAGAGGAGGAGGAAGAAAAAGAAAAAGAGGAAGAAGAGGACATTGTGGTAAATGTGCAATTTTTTTTTACGGTAAACGTCATTGATGACCTAATTACAAAATATTTTGAACAAGGACCTAATTATAAACTTTAATGTGTAGGACTAATTTATAATTTTAACAAAAGTATAAGGACCAACTGTGTAATTTATCAGTTCAACGAGCTCCTCTCTTATACTCAACCCATTCAGGTAATGTCGCACTTATAGATTGGTATTATTAACTACTAGTACCAATAATTAGGAATTGGTAGCTTTGATACCATTCAATTCGGTGCTTCCCAATCAACTCTATTCATTCGCTTTTTTATATAAATAAATAAGAGAAAAATTTTATTTACCAAAATACGCACGAGGAGAAATGCTTACCGAAATACGCAGGACCAACTCAGGAGAGGCACCCGCGAAATAGAGTTACACTTCAATCCAGGTCCGGCGGTCACGAAATGGACATGACAGCAGCAGGAGGCATGCAGCTCCCCCACATCGCTCCTGGCATGCACGAAATGGGCCCCATCAATTCTGGCGCACACAAGTTGGGCCACCTCAGGGACAGCGGCAGCGGCAGCGAATTGGCTCCATTACGCTGGCGGCTTAGGATCATAGTTCTTTCATATTCTATGAACACATATATGAAACACACATTTGTGTTCAGTTTGGAACAAACATGTGCCACTGTTTCAATCTCGTATTGTGCTTCATAGGTCTTGCTATACATTAACTGCTTGAATGTGGAATTAACTACCTTACAACCCGATCTGATGAGGAATTTTGGCTGTTTGAGAAAATGGATGAAGAGAGGAGACAAAGGGAGAATTATAGATCTCGTCTCAATGAAGAGCATGAAGTTTTAGATTGGGTATACTCTGCTCTAAATAAGGATGATCAAGCCAAATCTTTTAATGTTGGTAGTGTTACTAGAAAGCAGAAAAGAAAAAAGTGTCGTGTATGCAGACACATTAAGTGATTTGCAGTGGATGAGGGCTATGGAGAATGGACAAGATGTATCTAAGCTTTCGGCTAAAGGGAAGAAAAGAGGCGTCCTCCTTTTCTGACAACCATGCACAAGCCAACAATAAAACATTGGCCGATGAAAGGTTGTTAGAGAAAAGGAGTGGAAGTGTCCTCAAGATGAAGACTGAAAGATCAAGTGCAGATGGTTTCATTGTGACTCTTGCTTCTAAGCGGCTGAAAACTGAAGAATCAAGTTCCCAAAAACATGGAAGTGAGAGTGGTGTGGACAAGAATACGTTTTTTCTGTACTATTCACAGGAAGAAGAGAACAAGCTATCCTGGCCAGGGTTCATCGTCTAATACCAGAGACCAAAATGCCAATGACAGAATGCCAATTCGCGGACGTCGCTGGCATAATGGAGCTAATTCGCTGTCGCTGCCCCTGAGGTGACCCAATTCGTGTGTGCCAGGGCTGATGTGCCCATTTCGTGCTTGCCAGGAGCGACGTGGGGGAGCTGCATGCCTCCTGCTGCTGTTATGCCCATTTCGTGGCCGCCGGACTCGGATTGGAGTGCAACTCTATTTCGCGGGTGCTCCCCCTGAGTTGGCCCTGCGTATTTCGATAAGTATTTCTCCTAGTGCGTAATTTGATAAATAAAGTTTTTCTCTTATTTATTTATATAAAAAAGTCTTATCCATATTGGTGTGAAGGTGTTGCAGTTTGTAAAATGTTGAAAGTTAATAAATAATTAACTAATAAATTAATTATTATTTAAAAATTTAAAAAATTAAATTTGATAAGTTAGAAAAGTAGAAATAATTAAAATATAAATTTTAATACTAATTTTAAAGATTTTGACCTAAAATTAAATCGAACGAGCTGAAACCGAATAAACTAGACCTGTACTGGGCCATGGCCCAACCCAATTCATTAAAACACAAAGAGCTTCAGCTTCCTTGCCTTAAATAATTATGATTCCCACTGCTTTGGGAAGAACAAGGGGAAAGTCACAAACCCTTGATCACTAATTTCAATCCCACTTATCTTTTAATCCAGCACTCTAATTGACGAGCTGTTAGTGGTTACGCGTTTGTCTCAAAATTCTCTACAAAGCAAACTAACCAATTTGTTAAAAAATTTACTTTTTCTGCATTAACTGTACTCTACTTCTATTTGTCTTTGTCTGTATGGTTTCACCGAAGTTTAGAGGATTGAAGGAAGGCAAAAATTGAGGGATTAAGATTAGAGTTGAGTTAGAATCTAGATGCCTTAGATGACTTACCCTAACTTATGGTTCATTTATTATTTTAAGTTTTGAATCTGAGTATTGGAATTCTAGGATTGCCTCTAACTTTTTCGAAACCTTATATCTTATGTATTGGAGTTCTAGTTTTGAATCTCAGATATTTATATTTTTTAGATATAAGTCGAGAGGCACCTCGTTAGGCGTCTGGATTTATTATGCAAGCGAAGATCTAAATCTTGAAATGCTGTGTTTTGAGGTTTTAGACTATGTATTTATGTTTATAGATTCTCCGAATCTACAAATTTTGTAGCTTGCCTTCTAGAAGTGACTTTTAGAAAAACAGACTATCAGTTTTCTGTCTTTGGTACATTTTGGGTTGTATATATGTATATATGATGGTCGACCTTGGCTTCGCAAGTTGAATTTAGAGTTTGATATTCTGTAATCTTTAGTGCTCAACTCTTTTTATATATATATATATATATATATATATATATATATATATATATATATATATATATATATTCTTTTTAAGTTTCGTTTACGTGGGCGTTGCACTTTTCGTTTCGCAACTTTGCTTAAGCATTTTATTCAAGACTCCTCGTATATTACATTATTTCAATTATTATACACGTATATATATATTATTTTTAAAAGTCGTAATACCTCGTCACCTCTATTTTATGACTTAAGCATAAGATTTTATGTTGTAAGGTGTTACACAGTTCATCCCTATTAATACGCAGTGAAATGTTACTTTAGTTTTTATTTTCTAGATTTTCAGGTTATTCAAATTAGTTATATGTGTTGAAAGTCTTTTAATATGATTAATCAAAAGCACAATACCAGCAAAAAATATGCAACTGATAGAAAAAAATAGTTTGACATTGATGAAATTAATTAACATTCAGAAATAACTCAAGAACAGAACGTTTACTAACTCAGCGGCCCCAAAATTAAAAGAAGGTAAAGGAGATGCCATTGATTCCTATTGTGTTGCAAAATATGGCACACAATGGGTTATAAGTTATAAATCACTTTTTATCTCAACTAATTTCATTTTCATTATTTTTATACACATGCATTTAGTAAAATAAACAATAAATCAATATATAGTGTGTCCATTGATACACTAGTATATATAGTGCATGTTTCAAGACTAAAAGGTTATTATGTGAGGAAACATATTATATCATTTCACTAATTAATTAAATCTAATAATTCATAAAACGTTAAATAAATATACATATATAAGCTAAAAAGTAAATTCATAAAATACATAGTATACTATAGTATAACTCATTTTTTTTAAAATAATATAGTTAAAATTATTTTTGTGTTAAATTTATTTTTATTTATTTTTTGTAATTTCCACAATTTGAGGAGAAAAAATACCTACATTGACTGTGTTAGAGAAATATGGAAATTATATTTTAAACCTTTAACAAAATTTAATTAAGTAAAAAATAAATAAATAAATTTGCACCCAAACTTATCATCATTGATGTTAGACAACTATTCACGTAAAAACGCTTAAAACGTCTTTTTTTAAAGATGTTTTTTTAATAATTAAAATTTAACTTATATAATTGATTAAACTTGTGTTATTTTTGTCAAAATTAGACGAAATAAATCGATTTAACCGAAAATCGATAAACCAAATCTTGAACCAATTTTAAATTAATATTTTTATAAAAATGACTATAGTACCCTTATTATGGAAAATGACTTAAAATATTTCTATTATATTTTTTTAAAATTCTAAATCCTAATCTTTCTCTTCTCTCTATGCCATAATTGAATTAGAATTTAGGATTTTCAAAATTAATATATATAATAAAAATATTTTAGTCATTTTTTATAATAAGAGTATTATAGCCATTTTTATAAAAAAAGAATATTAATTTAAATCGATTCAATATTTATTGATTTATCGATTTTTCAGTCAAATCAATTTGTTTGGTCTGATTTTAACAAAAATAACATAATTTGATCGATTATATAAGTTAAATTTTAATTATTAAAAAACGTATTTAAAAAAAAATATTTAAAATATTTTTATGTGGGTGACTCCTCTAATGCTATAACAAGTTGCACATGGTAGCTAGTTAAAAAGTAATGAAAATAATGGAAGAAAATATTATTACTAATCAGATGACATGGACTTTGTATGTTAATTTAATTTAGAAGTTATATTATAAAACCTTAAATGTATCACACAGTTAATTACTTTCCTTGCATGCATATATATAACTTTAGTTGAAGATTCAAATTTCGAAGAACTAGCATGCATTATATATAATAGCAATTAGAACAGTTCTTGAATAACAAGTTGTCCACTTGATATAGGAATCTTATTATTATACATTTTGTAAAGTGAAAACGATCAAAGACAACATTTATGGGAAAGAGGAGGAAGAGAGAAATGTCATAACCAGTAATACCACCATTGAAAGGGGACCACACCTTAAACAAGTTGCCGAAAACAAAATAATTTGGCTCCATGCATCAATATATAGTTGACCATCCTGTCACCTTTAAGTTAATTATTATTGGATTTGTAATTTTTATTATATTAAAATAATATTATTTTAATTTAAAATAATTAAATTATTATTTTTTATTTTATTAATTTTTTTTTATTTTAGAAGAATTTGATTCTAACTATTAAATTATTACAATTAGTTAAATTATTTTTCTTTATATATGTATCTCTTAGCTTTGAAGTTAAATATTGTTTTTATTTTGCTAAAACAAAATAATAATCTTGTTATGCTCACACTTTTTATAGTAAATATTATTATTATCTAACATTTCTTTTATTATTTTGTTAATTAAAAAAATATAAATACTCAATTAATTATAATAATTATATTTTTATACGAGTGTTAAGAATATTTGGTGTATGAATATTATTAGATATTATAATGTTTTAGCTTTTTTTTTTGTTAAGTAATGTATTTTGGGGTTTAGGGTTTATATTTTTTTTCTTTTTTCGGTCTGTAAAATATATACATTTGTGTTATTTTTAGTTAACAATATTTTTTTAGTTAAAATTCTATATACCATGGGCCAAATATAATTAAATGTAATGTAATTCAAGGTAATGTATATGTAGAAAAAGAAGAGATTGATGGATGTATATACTAGTATATATGTATATATACATGTTAGGGTCAACTATACATAATATATATAAGATAGTAAGTAATTCGGACGAACATATAATAGAATAAGAGCCTTATTAAATAATAATAATAATAATAATAATAATAATAATAATAATAATAATAATAATAATAATAATAATAATAATAATAATAATAATAATAATATCAACTGAAACTATGAATGTATGTAATAGTATAATCCACCTCATTATTTTTTAATTATATGATAAAGGTTTTGGTAGGTTTTTATCAATGAGAATAGAACACATAGTAAACTATTTATATTATTTTCTCTTGAAAAAGTTTTTTGGAAAATAAAATAATTAATTAATCACTCTTATTAGCAATAAAATATGTCATAGTTCCTTTTAAAATAGTGTTTATCACCTTAATTAGAAGACGGGGAAAGAGCACATAGCAATAGTAGCAAATAGTATAGTAGTAATGTTAATTTGTTATTTAATTCTATAGATAGAAAAATTAAAGGCCAGTATACAGAATAAGGATCCTTGTTGGCGCTATGAAATACAGCACTTAGCATTATATATATTCTCTCAATATTTTACAAAAATATTTAATAACAAAAAAAATTAATAAAAAATAATTATAACTTATTTTATTATTATTTAGTATTCATTAATTATTACAATAATCAATAAATATTAAATAAAATAAATTTCAACTTTTTTTGTCTTTTTAACATCGCCGAAGTTTTAATTTTTCTTCAAAATCTGTGGGTTCTCTCATTATATTCATTCCTTTCCAATTTCAATTATTCCAAATCTCACCACTCTCCCTAACCACAAAACCATGGGCACTTACTCTCTCTTTCCACCCAACAAAACAAGTTGCTCTAATTTGGTTCAACTTGTTCACACTTTATATATAGTTTATGCTTAATAATAGTCATAATCATATTATTATGAGAAACACCTTTAATATTTAATATTTGATTTACATTAATTTATTTATATTCATAATTTTTAAAATGATATAAAATACAAAAAAAATGAATAATTAAAGATTTCTCAAAGTTTACACAGCATTAAATTTTTTTCTCTAAAACCATGTAACTATTTATCTATTCTATCTCTATTATATTATCTCCCTCCTTATATATAAATATTATTGTATGTCTCTAATAACATCAACACAACTTCCATCCATGTAGCAGCCATTATCTCAATTCTCTGCCATATTTCATAGCGTTGCTTCTTCCATAATATAATTATCTATTTCACATGTCTACTAATTAGTTCATGTTTGTTGTTGTTAGTTGTTGGTTTCTTCTTAATTAGTACACCCTTTTGTCCTCTTGGATTAACTAACCGGTAAGTTAAGTTTCTAATCACCAAATTAAAGGCCCTTAGTTTAATTAATTACTAGACCTATGGATTTGTGTGTATTTATATATATTCAATTTGTTTAATTAGATTTGGATATATTGAACTCTCCTTGTTATTTGTTTTAGGTTAATTTAATTTGTGTTAGTTTTTGTTGATGCAGATCATTGTTAGCCCTAATAGAGATTAGAATTATATAATTAAGCTTAAGTAGGTATTATTATGAGTTAATCACTTAATTAGTCTATAATTAAGGACATGTGATATAAATAATTGAAATTCTCATCACATTTTGAAAATTTTCTTTAGAGTTAGCAACAAAAGATTTATGAAATGGAATCCAACAATGAACTAGGTAGTGGCATGTTCTCTGTCATAGGTTCTAGTTTCTTAGGATTAGATCATAATAATAATAATAATAATAATAATAATAATAATAATAACCCTTCACAACAACAACAAAATCTTCAACATAGAAACCAACCCAAAATGGTTCAGTTTGGTTCTTCTTCTTCTTCTTCTCATCACCAACAAATCAATTATGATAATAATAATAATTCATCCAAGAACAAACACCAACAAGGTTCTCTAAGTGATGAAGATGAACAAGGATTCAATAATATAGATGTTGATGAGAGTAATAGTAACAAGATGAAGAACATTAGTAGTAGTATCTCACCATGGCAGAGAATGAAATGGACTAGTACCATGGTTAGGCTCTTGATAATGGCTGTTTACTACATTGGTGATGAAGTTGGCGGCGGCGGCGGCAGTAGTGGTGGTGGTTCATCAGAAGTGAGTACTTAATCATATACATATACTTCAATTTTGTTGGTACATGCATCAAACACTACTATCTTCTATATTTTATCTTATTTATTATTTGAGACGTAGTTACATGTAACGCAATACGTTATTGTCCAGAATGGATATGCAATACAGAATACATATCACATCTCATATAAAATACGGTAAAAACTCAGGTGCAGTTGATTTTACGTGAAGTTGATATTTGAGAGCTGTTAAATGATTTGACTGATTTGACTAAATTTTCATCTAACAATTCTCAGATATCAACTTTACGTAAAGTCGACTTCACCTGAGTTTTTACTATAAAATATTTGAACATACTATCATAATCAAAATCCTTAATGAGAAAACTACTATAAATATTCATTATGTTATATAAATGTTATTTAATTTGTGCTTATTTTATGATTTTTGAGATAATAATAGTATTTGTGATGATGATATAACATAGACAAGTACTGATCCAAATGGGAAGAAAAAGATGATGATGAACAAGCAAGGAGGGGGGTTGATTCTTCAGAACAAGAAAGGGAAGTGGAAATCAGTGTCAAGAGCAATGATGGAGAAAGGTTTCTATGTTTCACCTCAACAATGTGAGGACAAGTTCAATGATCTGAACAAGAGGTACAAGAGGGTCAATGATGTTCTTGGAAGAGTAACAGCTTGCAAGGTTGTTGAGAATCAAAAGTTGTTGGAAACAATGGATCACTTGTCACCAAAGGCCAAAGAAGAAGTGAGAAAGTTGCTGAATTCAAAGCACCTTTTCTTTAGAGAAATGTGTGCTTATCATAATAGTTTTGGCCATGGTGGTGATAATGCATCTCAATCTCAATTACAACATGAACAAGGAGAGAAAGAAAAGGAAGAAAGATGCTTTCATTCTTCTTCTAAGTTGAAAATAGGGTGTGAAGAAGAGGATCATAATGATGATAGTGGTGACGACGACGATGACGACGATTCTGAGAACTATTTTGATGAGGATGAAGATGAATTAGGAGAAGGTGGTTCAAAGGGTCATCATGATCATCATCATGATCATAATAAGAGGCAAAAGAAATCATCATCATGTGAATTGATGAAAGAATTGAGCAATGAGGTGAATGGTGTTTTGGAAGATAAGGGAAAGAGTGTTTTGGAGAAGAAGCAATGGTTAAGGAGTAAGATAGTGAAGTTAGAGGAGAAGCAAATAAGGCATGAGGGACAAGGGTTTGAGATTGAGAAAGAAAGAATGAAATGGAGAAAGTATAGTAGCAAGAAGGAGAGGGAGATGGAGAGAGCAAAGTTTGAGAATCAAAGGAGAAGGTTAGAGATTGAGAGAATGATTTTGATCATTCACCAAAAGGAACTTGAATTGCAACATCAACAGCATCAATAGCATTATTTTGTTCCTTAGTTTGTTAATTGGGAAGTGTAATAAACCAGTATTGAGTTGGTTATGAATATAAAAAGTTAATGAGGTTCCTACAAAAGAAAACACGCCCGGTGCGACTCGAACCCACAATCGCCTGATTAGAAGTCAGGCGCCTTATCCATTAGGCCACGAGCGCTTTATATTTTCCTGCTTCATAAATTACTTATGTGTGTGTTGTTTACAAGTATGAGACGTTCAAATATAGAAACAAAAATACAACATCGTGTTTCAGATGAAATATATATAAAGATAATGTGTTTTAGAATATTGAATTAGTGTATTTTTCATTTTTCTGTTAAGAAAAACACAGAAACACTAAATGAGGACATAATTTATTATTTTTCTTTTATTATCATTATTAATTTTTTATAATTATTTTTTTTATTATTCTATTTTTCTTTTTAAATATTTTGTGAAGGAAAAATTGAAGGTCTTCAATTTATCACCAAATAAGATACAAAATATTAATTTTTGTGTCTTGTTCTTCATATTCTATATTGTCCTGTTTTTAAAACCAAATACAGCCTAAGATTTAGAATAGTTATATAATATTCTTTAAAAATAATAATTGGCAAATTAATTCAACATTAGATTTGCCTTCTTTAACTCGAGAGAATTTATAAAAATAGTTAATTTTTTATTGAATAAGTATTAGAAACAAACTTTAAATTAACTAACATTAGCTATTTTTTTTTTCTATTGTAAAATTTAACTTTCGTATTTTAGAGGTTTAGAATTTACAGTTAGAATTTAAAATTTAAGATTTAGAATTTAGAATAAAAATATAATTTCAAAAAATTGGTTGATATTAGTCGAAAAAAGTCGCCCTCCGTAATTAAACTCTCTTATTTTATTACTTTGTTCCGAAAGATGAAAGATAATTTCTTGCTAAAGTAAGCCTCAAAATAGCAACAAAGATGGCATGAAAAGAGACACATACCGGCACACTTGAACTCTAGATTCTCTACAAAATGATGAAAACTTGATATTCTTGTTGCTTTGTCATTGGATCAGGTAAAGTCTTTTTGTTTTTCTACTCATTGTGCTATTTTTCTTTTCAGTATAATGTGAAACCACTTAAGAGCGTGCAAGTTTGCATCATAATTGCATTTTCTGGTTCCTTTTTCGTGCTACACAACAAAGTTGGAACCTTCTGCTGCTTTCTACTTTGCATAGTGAACAAATTCAAATTATTTGACATTCAATAAGATTTTTCTAATAAAAAAGATCAGTAAATAGATGAAACAAGTTGGATAATAATTTTAGTATGTTTGATCTTTGAAATATTTTTGAAAATCCAATAACATGATTAGATTTTTATGTGGAAAAATTCTACACGTGCATTATGATTACATTCAAATTTTATACTATCAACTAAAACATTATAATATCTTTCAAATAATTTCTACCACTAGTGCTAGATAAAAGCCATTAAAATTAACAATCATTGCTTCAACAACAGCATCCAATGAAATCATTTGCCAACTTTGTCCTCTATAGATATTAATCCAAAAATTGGCATCAAGGGCACATCCCCATTGATTTTTATGTTTTACAATATATAGCAATTTTCATTGAGATGCAATGGAGTTATATAAATCAGCCATCAAAATCAAGCAGAGATAACCTCAACTTGTGGCAGAATCATCTGCACCTTTCAAAAACTTTTAATCATCAAAATCAAGCCTAAAACTAATGCTAAAACTGTAGCTGGATGAAACAATTTTAGTCTTCAAGCTCAATAATCTTAACAACAGAAGCATCACCAAGTTTCTGGCAAACAACAACTCTATCATGCGACTTTATAATTCCCATTGCTTTTCCATGGTCAAGGGCAACCTTAAGAATCGACTCGTTTGTTGCACTCGTTGACTCGGCCTGCAGACAAAATATGGGATAAAAATCTAGTCAAATATGGTCACCATAGGATGGGTGCATATAAAACAGCATGCATAACATTCTAGGTCATTTATATGGACACCATAGCACAAAACATATAACTAGTGGTGTACATTTTATGCATAATGAAGATTATGTTCCAACAATTTAATCATAAGCTACATCATAACTATACTTGAGGACAATCAAAGTTGTATTTAAATAAACAATTACAAGATCCAAACAAATAATGCTCTCCCTTCCCTTCCCCCCACACAAAGAAAGAAAACTTCCTCAGGTGGGATGCGCGCAGAACAAACTCAACAGAAACAACTAAAGAAGCAATGATAACTGCAGAGCAAGGACTACTTACAGGATGTCGAGGATCAGCAAGCATGGGAAAGAGACCTCTTACAATGAGTGATTGCCTTGCCTGTAACACAAATTGATTCAAGCCCAGATAACGCAGAATTGCAACAAAATTCATCATATATTAGAAAGGAAGCTCATACTATCTCATGGTAAAATTAAATTCTATTATAATTAATAATTTTCGGAAATGGAAAAGGAGTACAGACACAATATTTCCTTTTTTTTCCCCCCTCCCATGCAAAAGAAAATTGTTATTTAGCAAAATGAAGCAGAAAAATTGGGTCTACCAAAGAAGAATAATCCAATTAGAATTCCTTAGCACCAAAGTTATCATATTATCATACATATATGTACAACCACTCTGTCGGCAAGGCAACGGCATCAACAAAAGCCATCAATAGTTAAAAGAAATAGCAGTTATGTTACAAGTTAAGAATCCAACCTCAAAGGCACCACTAAAGCTCCACTTCAGCTGATTTGTCTTGAGTCGGGGGATCACAACAGAGAGAACTGGCATTGTTGGCCTATACTTTGCAATCAATCTGACAAGTAGATATAGCAATTTTAGGCAAAAACTTTTGCAGGCATAAAGATGCATAAAAGTTAAAAAAAAAAAAAAGATATTAAGAAGACAGGATCAAATTCCAAATGAAACTGAAATCTGAGAGACTAGTTCACTTGTGAAGATAGTAATTATGAAAACATTCATAGCTGAATTACTTAGAGGCAGTACCTTGCGGCCCTTCCAGATGAAGTGAAGCAAATTATTACAGAGGCCTTAACCTTAATCGCTGCTCGCACCTAAAAACGTAAAAATTCGCAACAGAGATGAAATATTACAAACCATCACAGCACAAAAGCAATAAGCAAGAACTTCTTTTCCACCCTACACATACGGCATGGATTAGAATTTTCTATTGAAAAGAGAAACAAAATGGGTAGTTACCGCAGAGGAGGCAATAGATTCCAAGTGGGTCATGGGTTCCCCAACATACTTGACTGTCTTCTTAAAATAAAGGTCTTGATTGAAAACCTTCTCAGCCTATAAGGATGTGAAATAAAAGGCAGAAACATCAGCCAACAGTAACACTTTCAGTGACAATTAAAACGGGAGAACATTTCATAAGATTCAGAGGATTTCAATCAAGCAATTGGCAAAAAAGTAGTGCAGATCTAATGCTATACAAGATAAATCACCATAAGACAGTAAGAGAAAATAAGAAAAATGAATCCATGTTCTGACTTCTGTTAATATTATAATGTGCTAAGGTTGAAAATGAATCTAAACGACTAAACTAATCTTCTAATTGTTCTCATTTTGCTTGTTAATATCATGGAAATCTACTTGCATGAACTCAGGTCAGTCATACCATAGTGTATTATTGATTATTCCACTGAGATATGAAATGAAATTACCTCTGAACAAATTCTGCCAACAGTGGAAATAGTCTCAATAGGGTACAACCCACGCAGGGTCTCAGCACCCAGAAGTATTGCATCACTGCCTGTATGTTTGTTTAACAATTCAACAAACATGAACCCAATAAGTAGTTATAACTGAAGATAGAAACCAAAAATCATTCAGAAGAATACAGTTACAGCTTCAAGCACACGAAAAATAGGATCAGTAAATTCAAAAAAAATTGGCTTAATCATTACATGTGGCATCATACAGCTGGTGACTTACCATCCAAAACAGCATTGGCAACATCAGTGGCTTCAGCACGAGTGGGTCTTAAGTTGTCAGTCATACTATCCACAACACGTGTAAGTACAGCAGGTTTTCCAGCCATATTACACTTGTATAGGGCAGATTTTTGAAACAAGAACACCTACAAAAGCAAATCAAAATTAATTAATATTGACTTTCCATTCACAAAGCAAATATAATTATACATTTACAATAAGGAGCATGGCAGAGGCAACAATCATAAATGTGGTTCAGTTCAAAGAAAATTTGTAACATTAGATGCACAATTTTAAACCTTTTTTAAACATATGGAAGCATCCATTTGTTTTAGTTTACTCAAATATCAAATGCATTATCCACATGACCACAAACATAGCTATTTACACCCACAACATGAGTCATTCAAACAACAAAATGAATTTCAAAGGCAAAACTAACCTTCTCTGGTGGAAGATCAATGCCCAAATTACCACGCGATAGGATAATACCATCAGCTTCTCGTAGAATCTCATCAAAATGGGTCAGGCCCTAATTTCAACACAGACATAAGATTGAATCAGCATAGTCAATAAGAATATATATTAAAAGAGAAAAGTTAACACTATGAAGACATCAAAATCACCTCAACATTTTCAATCTTAGCAAAAATTTGGGTCTGGCTGAGATCACCCAATTTGGAAAGGAATTCACGGGCCTGAATTACAACATAAAAAAGTATGTTAATAGCAAAGCTGAGCAATAGAAAGATTATCAATTATGAATTTGAAATCACTGAACTGAAGAAAAGGACATCAGACTCAAATAACCTGGCGAACATCTTCGGCATGACGAGTATATGAAAGTGACAGAAAATCAATTTTGTTTTTGACTCCCCAGGTGCTAATAACCTGAAATAAACAAATGATTAAAAAAATTAAATAAAACAGCTCCTAAACTCTAAGGAAATATATTGTTTAGGTCAGGAGCCAGAGACAAACATGATGTGTGCAATGATAGATACATGAATCATTCAAAAAGGCGAGTCAAATGCAGAAATTACCTCCTTGTCTTTCTCAGTGAGGGTAGGCAAATCAATATGAATTTGAGAACCATGTAAAGTGAACAATGAGCCAGCCAGTGTTGCTGTATTCTTTATGGTACAAACAACATCTTGCCCACGGACTTCAGATACCTGCACAGCATCAGGTAGAATTTGTCATGAAAGCAGAACTGCAACTATTGTTTTAGGTGTTACTTTAGGATTTAGAGAATATCAACTCAACAAAGTTAATGTTCAATTGATAAAAATCACATTATAGACTCAAAGCATGAAAATAGTAAAGGAAAATAATTTAAGAAAGATAATGAAAATAATATGAAAAAGGGGACCTATTGATATAAATTTTGATTGGGTTGAAATTATATTACCTCTAGCCACACAGAAGTAGTTTCACTTCCAGTGAACAAGTATTGACCAATGAAAATAGTATCACCCTTCTTCACAGACTGCAAACAATAAGAATAAACATTAAAGTTTATTCCAATACATACACTGCATTGAACAGAATAAAAGCAAGTGTACATTTATAAATCCTGCAGGCAAACAGTTCCAGCACAAGGCATCTAAAGGCAAAGACAAATTGCAAATGCAGATACAACACAGACTAGCATACACTCCATAGGCAACAAAAGTGTGAACAGTTAATCAATGAATCATTCAAACAAGTTAATATGCCTTCAAAACAATGTAAATATCAATTAACCTTGGCCAGTCCATCGAAATTGATGGGCAATAACTCTGAAGTGGCATCTTGTCCCCGGTCAGGAGTTAGAACAACCTGCCCATCCGCCTGAAGCGAGACAGTTGTTTCGCTCTTGTTAACGACCTGCATCTCCGCACCCACTGTGTCCAGCATAACCTGGCAGAAGCATTCCAGCAACAAACACTCAGTTATTTGCCGTTGTTCATGCACAACGTTAAAGAATATATATAGCTTGAAACTCAACCAAGAAAACCGTGCACAGATGATTTGCAAAGAAACCCACTTAGGGTGCCTTTGTTTGATAATTTGCAAACCATAGTGTGGTTCCAATGTAAGTAAAACTACTTTTTAATTTTTTTTAAATATGCTTAAAACATAGTTTGAGAGTAAAAATTTACTTTGAAAAGTAACTCAGCTTAGGGTGTGTGCATGTCTTATAGTTTGGTCAACACAAAATACAACATTCTCTCTTCATTACTACTCAATTTGCACCCCTCAAATCATAGTTTGGAGTGTGATAATGCTAACCAAAAATCCAAACATGGTATTGAAAACCAATTCTTTTTTCTTGATGACACAAACTGAACTATCCAATCCTTCATGCAAAGCAAAGCAACAAGGAACAATAAATAAAGAAAAAGAAATAGAAACTGACAGCACAGAGTTTCTTAGTGGTCTTGATAGCAGCCTTGAGATTCTCTAGAGTCTCTTGGTGGTACGCAGGGTCACCCCATGAAAAATCAAATCTAGCCACTGCAAACATCATCAATCATCAATCACCATCATCATCATCAACAAGTATTAAAAAAATAAACATTTTTCAATCAAAATAAACTAACAGTATTTACATGAATTTGAGAATTTGAGAATAAAGAGAGCATACCAGACATGCCAGCTTTGAGGCAACCAGAGATGGAATCAACGGATCGGGATTTAGGTCCCAAGGTTCCGACGATCTTCGTCATTGCAGGGAAGAAGCTCTGCAAAAAAAAAAAAAAAAATAGTAATAATTATTGATATTAATAATAAATAATTAACATGAAATAATAAATAAAAAAAGAAGGAATCGAAACTAACAGGCTTGGATGGCTCGAGGATGGAAGCCATCCGAATAGGTTCTTCTAGAAGGAGGTGACTGGACGGCATCTTTCGTAGTTTTGAGTGAAGAAGAGTGAGTAGCTGCTGCTGCGTGAAGAAGACGAGAACTGCGAACGACGAAGAAGAAGAAGAAAAAGAAGAAGCAGCTCGCGCTGGCTGATTTGGAATTTGGAATTAAGAAAAGAAAATAGTTTGAACGAAGAATATGCTTCGTTGTTTGCTGCTTCTCTCTCTCTATAAATGCTTCCCTAGCTCGCTTTTTCTCTCTTCTTTTTTTCAGAAGACGACTTATTATTATTATTACGAATAATAATCAATAAAAATATAAACCATCCAAAATATCTTTGAATTATTAAATCACTAATAAAGATATTCTTTGAATTTTATAACGATAGAAATATCTTTAAAAATGTTTTCTTAGAGTTTGATTATTTTACAATAAATAAATATTTTTTATATTTTTTAAATAAGAAAATATAGGAAGTCAATAGAGTATTTATACAATGTGTACAATTCATTGTACACATTGTACAAATACTCTATTGATTTCCTATCGGAACTTTTTTAAATGCCAAAAGCTGTTTTTTAAAAAATAATTAGAAATCAAGTTTTGAGATTTTTTTTATGTAGTTTTTAAGTGTTTATCCAAATATTTTAACAAAATTTCAAATTAAATACATAAGTAGTTTGACAAATATAAAAATTATTTATTTTTTATTAAATTTGAAAATATCTTATATGTCAACAAATTTAAAAATACTTTGTTAATTATTTAATAATTAGAAAATACTTTGTTATTTAATACACTGTTTTTTTGTGTCACTCTAAATGAAATGACATAAGTATTATAAGCCTTTTCCATTTTTTTGTATTACATGTGGTAAGATTATTAAGTAAAACTTTTTCATAAAAGATATAAAATATTTATTTTTTTATTTAATAATAAGTTTAATAGTATATGTTAACTAAACCTTTTTATCTATTTATTTTTTATGTTAAGATATTTAATATAGAAATTACTTAGTAAGTTAGTTAAAAATTCACATGAAGTGAAAGTATATTTTATCAAACTATTCTTGCAAATTATTCTTATAACGAAAAAATATGACTCATTATTAGATTATTACTATTAGAGAGAAAGATATGTTTCGTGGAGAAGGGGAAAGGAAAATAGAGAAGCAGGGATTCGGGAAGGGTTGATATGATACGAGAGGGAGCAGGTGGGAGTTCATAGTGCTGCGTGGTTCCCACCTTTTCCCAAGTAGGATGGCACGTGACATGGTTATGGTGGAGTTAAGTGGTTAACTTGGAACTTAGGAGTAGGTGTGATCTTTCAACGAGCAACATCAAACATGGGAGATCGGGGTTTGTTTTTTCGTCAAGTAAATTATTGTCTAATCAAAAAGAGAACTATGCTCAATAATAATAAATTAATAATAAATAAAATAAGCCTATTCACAATGTGAACCTTAGGCTTCGACTTTGATGTGGCCCTAGTCATAATCGCCCATACGGCCATACTAACATTTACAATTGGATTGGATATAAAATTTAATTTGTTGCATTTTGTTTTGTTTTGGTAAATAATTTTCATTGATTAAGAATTTAACATTGCATGTCCAACCAACATATGCAGATGTCGCAGTAGTATAAATCATACATTGGACCCGTCATATTAATGGAAGGAAGCATTAACTCAATGGAACTTTCCTATTCTAACTTTCTTCCCATCACTCTTTACTATGTAATGCAACAAATTAAACTACATTGAGAAAGCAAACATTAAAATAACAAACATTGAAACTTTCGAAACGGAGTCTTCCCTCCCAACAAGAGAAACTCGTACTTCCTCGAACCCAATACTTTTATTGTCCGCATGCATATTTCAATCACCGTGCTTGTTATATTTCATAATGTTGCTATTTGTTAGAATAGATAAAGTATTATTTTGGTTTTAATGTTTGGACTAAATTTTAATTTGATTTTTAATATTTTATTTTATTTCAAAATTTTTTTAAATGAGTTTAATATTGTCTCATTATTCATATTAAATTTAGAAGTGATATAATATTGAATTTGTTTAAAATTTTTTAGGATTAAAATAAAATGTTTAAAATGTTACTATGTTTAAATGCTAGTTGGTTTGCTCCTTCTGGCTATGCTGGTTTTGGTTGTATTATTCGCAATCCTGATAGATGTTGGTTGAAAGGTTGCACTGGAAAAGTCGAAGTGTGCAGTGTTCTTTTTGCTGAATTGTATGCAATTTGGAGAGGTTTACTTCTTGCTTGGGAGAGTGGATTTCGTGAGGTTATTTGTGAAACAGACTGTTTAGAAGCTCTTTTCTTGGTAAACCAAAGAATGCTTAGTAAGGATATTCCGGAATGGGATTTGGCAAAGCATATTCAGGAGGTTATGAATTGGAATTGGAGAGTCTCTATTCTTTTAATTCAGAGGACTGCAAATAGTGTTGCAGATTGTATGGCTAAAGCAGCTGCTTCTGTCGCGGACATTCACTCGAATTGGAGCCAACCATGGAGTGAGCTTCAACATCTAATAGATTTAGATATGACCCTAGCCAATTAATTTGGTTTTGTCTCTTTTTTCTTTCTTTTCTATTTAGTCACAAAAAAAAATGTTACTATGTTAGAGATTAGATTAGTATTTAGCCCAAATTAGTATTTTTTTGAAACTATTGGATCATGAATATTTTTTGTCACTTTGGGCCCGAATGTCCAATTTGGTTGGATACCAGCGTTTCATTATGGCCCGTAACCGCAGACTATCAGCAGTCCTCACCTCACGATACAGAGAGCGCGTGTAGTGCACTTCCCAATAATCACTTAACGGGACCGTCACCACCACGTGACGGTAGATTCCACACAAACCTTACGGAACGACGACTTCTCTCTCCTCCACCAACCCTACGCGCCACCGTCCCACCACCACAACTACTCAACCGCCGTCGCCGCCGCCACAACCGCCGTACAACCTAAACCTGTCTCCGACACCGACGCCGAGGATTACAGCAATCCCTTCGACGAAGACACCACCACCACCACCCACGCCAACGCCAACACCACAGAGAAGAGAAAAGATCAAGACGAGATCGGCAACAACAATAACAGCAACGATGCATCGTACGGTTTCAACAAACGATCTAAGCTTTCCGCGAGCGCTTCCGGATCGGCATCCGCCTGCTCCGGCGCCGAGTACCGGAAAGACAGGGAGGAGTGGAGCGACACGGCGATCGTGTGTTTGCTAGATGCGTACACGGAGAAGTTCACCCAGCTGAATCGGGGGAATCTGAGGGGGAGGGACTGGGAGGAGGTGGCGGCGGTGGTTTCGGAGCGATGCGAGAACCAGTCGAAGAGCGTGGAGCAGTGCAAGAACAAAGTCGACAATCTGAAGAAGAGGTACAAACTCGAGAGGCACAGAATTAGCAGCGGATGCATCACGGCAAGCCACTGGCCTTGGTTCAAGCACATGGAGAATATCGTCGGGAACTCGCTTTCTGCAGGGAAGTTCCCCGGCGGCGACGAGGACAAGGCCATCGTGGCCTCCACTGCGGGGAACTCCCCTCGGCAACCGAAGAGGTTGGTTATGAGATTTCCAGATCTGAAAACTGAGCTTGATTAACTTTTTTTTTTCTAACCCGTTTATTAGTGGCATTTAAATGCGTGTTTGTTTCCATCATTTTACTTCCGTAGTTGCATGTATTTATTTCACTTTCACATGTATCTATCATACTGCTATATTGATATAGTTTCTTTGATTATTTGGATCTTTGGAGATTTAGTTATTTAAGTAAACTTTGGCTGTATCTAAATGATTTACATAAGACATTATTGATATTTGTGGGTTTCATGCACTGTGCAACTGTGGTGGTAGCTGATGCAGCTTGTTGTAGTTTGCAAAATCCAGCTTGTTACTTATTCATTTTCAGCATTGAGAACAGAATTTTTTACTAAAAGGGGTCTATGGGTTCTCACTGAATCTGAAATCTGAAGTATTTCTTCAACGTTATTGTTGATTTGTTGCACATATGCGTTGATTATGCTAACTGGTGATTCCAACTTTTCAAGTTGTAATGTTAGATGATGCTACAACTACAATGATATCATGGCATATAGCCATATATGTTCTGCTTCTATTTTATGTTGACTGTTATCACTTTGAATTGTTTTTTCTCTTTGATAATTTCCTTGTTCTAGTAGTATTTTGAATTTTGCATTAATCCCCTTTCATCCACAGATATGGAGGGGCATCACAAAGCAGTGGAGGACAAGTGAATAACATGAAGTCCAAAGCGTTGTCGAACCTTAGATGGCGAAGGGTAATCCTGAAAATTAGTGGTGCTGCCCTTACTGGATCTGATACCTGCAATATTGACCCAAAGGTTTGTGGTTCTGACAATTTGATGTACCTCAAAAGTAAAACACAGTATGGAATGTTAAGTTATTATTTGATGTAGAGGCCTGATCGCTATCTCCCCCCTTATGATTTTTTTATAGTAACTGTCTGTGCTTTATGATGAAACTCATACCATTTGTGCTTTGAGCTAATTTCCAGGTAGCTATGTTAATCTCAAGAGAAGTTGCAATAGCCTCCCGCCTTGGTGTTGAGGTACTAGAGCAAATCATTATTGTCCTTCGGAATATGGTATTCTGCTACTTTTCTCAGTTTTGCTGAGGCCTGCTTCTTTCCGTGTGATCTTTCAGGTCGCCATTGTTGTTGGAGGTCGGAATTTCTTCTGTGGGGATGCATGGGTAGCTGCAACAGGATTAGAAAGATGTACTGCATACCAAGTTGGGTAAGGTTAACTGCACCAAACGCCTATTTGGATACGTTTTGTCCCATTTGCTGCTGGCAATTTGCGTAAACCCATTCTTCACCTTCCTTGAGTTGCCACTTGCCAGGATATTACAATTTTGTGATGAATAAATCTGTATTATGTAATTTGTAGAACAATTAGTTCCTTTATTACAGTTCAAGCTATCAAAATATGCTGTTTTATCTGGTTTATGCCTTTTATTATTTATTTTTTTTGGGCTCCCCGAAAACAGTTATGATCTTTAACTTTGTACGCATAGAAGCCTTGCACATGGGTAATATTGGGGCTGGTGCTGTCATGGTTGTTTAGGGCTTTAGGTCACTGGTTAATTTTCCCAAGATCTCTTTTTTATATCTTTCTGGTTAATAAGCTATCCTGTAAAGTGATGTTCTTTTGATTCCTGTTATATTTTAAAATATTCATGTTAATGGGTTGTGCTGGCTTTTATCCCAGCATGATGGCAACTATGATGAATTCAATATTGCTCCAATCAACTCTAGAGAAGATGGGTGTTCAGACTCGTGTACAAAGTTCAGTCAGCATGCAAGAGTTTGCTGAACCGTACAATAGGCACCGAGCCATCAGACATCTTGAGAAAGGAAGAGTGGTTATATTTGGTGGAATTGGCTTTGGCACTGGAAATCCACTATTCTCAACTGACATAGCTGCAGCTCTTAGAGCTTCAGAGCGTATGTTTCTAACTTACCGTTTTTATTATTTCAATTACCTTTTGTTTTGTCCCTCATAAGCAACACTTGTATCTTTGCTTTTGTTTTTTGTACTCTGCAGTAAATGCTGAAGCTGTTCTCAAGGGTACCAATGTAGATGGTGTATATGACTGCAACTCCAGAGACAACAATTTCACTTTTGAGCACATATCCTTCAGGGAGCTGGTATCAAGAGGAGTCACTCCTATGGACATGACAGCACTGACATTCTGTGAGGAAAATGGTATTCCTGGTTAGTATATTTTGGTATACTTTGTAGGTTTTGGTGCCTGAATTTTATTATTGTGAAGACAATACATTGCTATTGTGATATACTTGTCTGTACCTTAATTGTTACTCTCTCCATATAACATTGATTTATGGAATGGAGGGAGTAATAGTTACTAAAGTAACATAAAGTGGACCTTTCATTTCATTAAATATATTTGATGATATTTTCCCCCCATTTACTTGCACAGTTGTGGTTTTCAATATATTGGAGCCTGGGAACATATCAAAGGCTTTGTGTGGAGAACAAGTTGGAACGCTAGTTGACCAAACTGGAGCAATAAGCTAACATTTAATTCAACCGAATTCAGTTATATTAGTTAGCAAGCTGGAGCCGTTAAGTTGAGCACTGTGATGGATGCCTCGAGAAGAAAATATAAAAAAAAGACCCAACAGTTTCAGAGTGCATGGTGCAATCAATGGAAACTGTGTTTTGGAGCTGAAATCTCAAGTTCCCTATCCCTAGGATTTGAGATGGTGTTGTATTTAAGTATGTATTTCTGTAGGGAAAAAAAAGAAAAGAAAAAAGAATGCTTGTGTATATCATTCCTAGATGAATTGTACTGTACTGTAGTATAGTAGTAGTAGTAGTAGGCTTCCTTTGTTAATAAATGTAAACATATTTGGAGTAATTTAATTCAAAATCCAACTTTATTATTTGCTAGTCATTATGGATGGTAAAATCTTTAGTTCAAAGTATTAGCATAGAAATATTGTGTTTAATAATTTGGGTACTCATTAGTTGTAATTTGAAAGTTATGTTATATCTGAGCATGCCTGCTTTCATGATAGCTCATTATAAGACTGCATGATTTTGATTTCGAAGTTGCATATGAAAGATTAAAAAAAGTTTGGATGAAGTTGCATCTAAGCTTAAATGATAGTAGGAATTTAACTTAGTGGTTCCAATAAAGAAGTACTTAAATATCTTCAAATTGTACAAGAACCCAATGCATTCCACCATTTTTTATCGGTTATGTCTAAAAAACTACTGATGCAAAATTAATTCTAAAGCCCAAACTCATTATTTAACAATGGAATTCCACAGAGCTCTCAAATTTTACAAAGAACACTTAAATTAACACCAATAAGCAAGGTGCAGTGAGACAATGCCACAGGAAGAGAACCAGAGAAATTTACTTACTTAAACTATTAATTCTACAATGACATCAATTATATATACTAGGTATTAAAAAGTGCTCTTAACACTTAAGCTATACCATCTTCAGTGGTGGGAATGGAAGGTGAAAGTGAATTCCTTGATTCATCATAGTCCTCTCCAAGGGGTGATTGCTCCACCCTGATCTCTTCAATCATCTTTGCAACTTCTGCCATCGTTGGCCTCTTCTCCGGCTGCGGCGCCACACAAGCCAACCCAACATGCAGCATTGAAACAAGCTCCTCCTCAATGTTCTTGTACCTCAATAACTCCTGATCAAACACCTCACCGGTCCACTCTTCCTTCACGACCGACCGAACCCATTTAGGAAGATCCAAAGCAAGTTCTTCCTCGTCATCTGGGCCACCACGAGGGCGAGCAGGAGAAGGGTAAGCCGATGAGGGAGCCCTTCCAGTTAGGACTTCCAAAAGCAAGACACCAAAACTATACACATCAGCCTGCTGAGACAGCCTCTTTTGTTCGGCCTGTTCCGGAGCTCTGTACCCTCCCAACCTTGCAATGGCATGAACAGGGTTCAATAGAAGGGATAAACCAAAGTCTGAGATGCAAGCAACACCATTCTTGTCAAGAAGCACATTGGAAGATTTCACATTTCCATGAGGCACTTTGGCTGAACTATACTCTGCATGGATCCTAGCAAGGCCTCTAGCTGCTCCTAACACCAAGCTTATTCTTGTGGTCCAATCTAATGGAATTCTTCCAGGGCCACGGTTCCCTATCAGTATCCAATATCCAAAAGAATAATCAGAGCAAGACAATTAATTAGTAAGGATTGAATTCAATAGTGTTAGTCTTCAAGTTTCAACACTAATTAGTAATATATGCAGCTTCTCATTTCTTGTATGTAACATAATCATGGTATCATGGTATATAGACAAACATAGATACTAATACAAAAATTGAATATCACTGAATTAGTTACCATGAAGAAGAGCATGGAGGCTTCCATTGGGGAGATAATCATAGACAAGAAGCTTCTCTTCCTTAGCATAGTAATATGCTCTGAGTCTAACAATGTTTGGATGCTTCAACCTCCCTATAACCTCCATGTATTGTTCAAATTCATGCCTTACACAAGGGTTTGTATCTTTAAGCCTTTTAACTGCAACAGTGCAACCATCATCAAGCACTGCCCTATACACAGTTCCCAAACTACCCTTCCCAAGCATCTCAGCAGAAGCTCTTAGCAGATCCTCAAGCTCAAACTGGTTCCTCCTATCAAAGAACACAAGCTTACTTCCATCACTTCCACTAGTTCCATCACTATCACCACCACCATTAACAACAACACCATTTGCATAAACCTTCTTGTTCTTGTTCCTGTTCTTGTTCTTGTTCTTTTCACTGCCGTAGCCGCCGCTAGTACTACTTCCACTACTCTTCCTCTTACCACTCTCACTTCCAACATAGGAACCAGAATTAGACCCTCTTTCTCTTCCACAACATTGAGCAACAAGAAAAGATGTTACCACCACCAATGCAACACAATTTGCCAAAACAATGGCTACAATGGCACCAGGGCTTAACCCTTTATGATGGTGGTGTGGTGTTCCTGGCCTTGCAACCTCACTTGTTTGTGGCATTGAGCTTGGATTTGAAGGAACAGTTTGTCCCAAATCATCATCATGACCATCTTCACCACCATAATTAGGAGGAGAATTCTCATTGGCAAATGAACAAACAGGTAGTGGGCTTGCACCACAGAGACCCTCATTTCCATAGAAGCTTTCAGCACCAAACTTCTTGAGCATTTGGTCAGGTAACTTTCCATATAACTCATTGTTGGTCATGTTGAGTTCACTGAGATTCTCCATGGAAGATGAAAGGTCAGGTATGAAGCCACTGAGCACATTGTCTTGAAGCCTCAGAGTAAGAAGCTTTGTCAAATTCAACAGTTCCTTTGGAACCTGATCCAAAATAATCTTAGCTTAGCCAAATGCAGCTACATTAATTATTTCTTACTTAATTACTTAACAAATATATATCATATAATTAAATTGTAGTTGGACTCGTAATTAAGTTGTGCAAAAATATATATAATTATAAAGGTAAAAATGTACGTGCAGTTTATTGATAATTAAAAATTATTATATAATAATTTAGTTAAATATATTAAATTATTTAAATTGCGTTATTAGCATGCACCTTGCCACCTATGTTGTTGCCGGATAGGTCGAGGCGGAGGAGGCCGGTGACAGAAGATATCTCCGGTGGAATCTCGCCGGAGAGATCGTTGCCGGAGAGATAGAGAAGCACGAGGTTGGTGCAATTGGAGATCAAAGGTGCAATGGTGCCGTTTAAACGGTTGTCGTGAAGATCAAGAAAGCGAAGGTGAGTGAGGAAGGAGAGAGGTGTTAAGGGTCCTCTAAGGTTCAGGGAAGGTAGGGAGAGTGTGGTGACACGGTTGTTTGGGGAGCAAGAAACTCCGCGCCATGGCGCGGCCAAGGAGCAGGCGTCGGCGCCGGTCCAGTTAGGGAGGAGGTGGCCGTGGATGTCGGCTTGGAGGCGGAAGAGGGTGAGTGCATGTGTGTCATTGTGGTGGCTCAATGCTTGTTGTGGTGTAAGAACAATGATAATGGTGGTGATGATGGTGAAGAACAAGAGCTTGTTCATGATAATATGTTGATCTTTGATCGTTTTGAGAATGTTTGCATTGATTGTTTGTGTTTGTGTTTTGATATTTGTTAAAAGGAGGGAAGTGGAAGCAATAATAATAATAATGAGTGTGTTTTGCATTTAAAAGAAGTGAAAGTGTGTTCTTCTTTTTCTTTCTCTTCTTTAAAAAAATGTGTAGTAGCTTAGGGATTTTTTTTTGTCTACGATATTTTTCGATTCGACAGTGATCTGAACTCTATTTTAATTATTGTATATACAAGATAGAATTCAAATTCTCGACACTCGTTTAAGTTAACGAATGAATTTACTACTCGACTAACTATTGTAATTTAGGGTTTTATTTATTTTGATACGTGTTCTCACTCTAAATTATTTTCTTAATAGTCACAAATCCGACATATAGCAACGGTTTTAAAAATAGTTACTACTTACCGATTTTTTTAAAGTCCGGCTCATGAATTATCTTGTCATTATGTAGAAAATTATGACCTAATAGTTAGATGTATTTTTCATTTATCTAATACTAGCTAGATGTAATTTTATCCCACCTAGTATTTTTCATGGCAATTAATTATATAATAGTGTAACTCTTTTTTATAATCATAATACTTATAATATATAACAATTAAACCCTAAGTTGTTGTGTTTGTGAGAGAGAAAACTAGGAAAGGTTCCAATAATTATGATATGGGATGGTGATTAGGATAGAGGTAATATTAAGCATGATGATTAAAGGTGGCAGCTAATTTTGGGATGGTTGTTGTGTGAATGATTGTTGTTGTCCACTCCTCTAAAGAAACAAGAATGATTTGTGTTCAGAGATTTTTGCTTTTTCTTTTTTCATGTTTTGTTCTGCAAAAAGTGGGAAAAGGAAGAAAAATGTTATGCTTTGCTTCTTGATCTTGGTGACCATGAGCTATGGTGTATGGTCCCTAATATTTTATAATATAGGGAGTGTCACTCACATAACATGCTCCTATGTTATAGGATTGAATTTAGTAGTAATAGAAAAGATTAATAATAAAAGAGTGAAATGAAGAGAAAAAAAATTACAATAATTTAAATTTAAATTTGGGTGAAATTATTGTATGTTTTCTTGTTTTTTCCTTTAATTTGATGTTTTCTTTTTGATAAGTCACTAAATAGTAAATACTACTCCACATTTTGTTATTTAGTAACATAAAATAATGGCCTAATGTTTATAGATTCAAGATCCTAGCTCATGGGCATTTGATTTGATGAAACACTTTTGATTCTAATTAATGGAGGATATGAAACTGATTTTCATGCATGTAATAGTTTTCAACAAAGGAAGCCTATTCCTATGAACTTTCCGACAATATTAGGTGTATGTTAATAAGTATTGTATTAATTCAAAGGAATTTTTTGGTATCTATGAATTTTTTTTTGTCAAATTTATCTAAAAGTAAAAATAAAAAAAGTGATTATATTTTTATTTTTAAATTCTATATCTAAAATTTAGGTATGAATCTAATATTCAAACCATATTTACATTTTGACTTTCAAATGATAATATTTATTAGTGGACAATAGCATGCACAAAAATAAACCTAATACATTATTATATATAAATTATTGATATCTATATGAATGAAACTTTATTTAATCCACATTAATATTATGGTAGCCTTATGTTGACTACCCATACAAATACTATTTTCTCATATATGCTGCTGAAAGTTGAGACTCAATAAACTCATCAAGGAAAAAATTGGTTAAATAATTATATGGCAATTGTATTACACAAGTAGAAAAAAAAAATTCCGACAGATTCTCTCAAAAATTTTATTTAATACTCTTTATTATATTATAGTTATGATATACTTTTAAATTTTTTAAAGACTTGTATAGAGATATATTTAATGATTATTCACCAAGGATTCATAATTTTTTCTGCATTAACTAACTACTTAATAGAACTAATAAATATATTATTATATCATCATGAAAAAATAATTTTGACAAAAATTTATGGCTAACACTAACATACTATAATCTTCTTATCTCTTGAATGCACTGGGGTGAGTATATATATATATATATATATATATATATATAAGTTTGATATAATATTTTTTTAAAATATATTAATGATATAATATTTTTTTAAAATATATTAATTATATATAATTTATAAAAAAATATTTTGTTAACACCAGAAATTAAAATTATGATCTTTTAATTTTAGTATAACATATTTATCATTAATTCTAAATAATCTATTATTATCATCCATATTTGTAAAAACCTATTGATACCTTCTATCCTTCTAAGGTCAACTTTTTCTTATTGAGGAAGTATAAAGCTTTTGAGAGAGTTGACTGTTGACAGTAATATTCACATCTAAATAATTGTTAGGTGATCACTTTCCTCATTTTGTTTTTATCTTTCAATTTTTCAACACAGGCAATAATTCCGTTTAATTTGCTTTCTCCACAGAAATTATTACCTCAATAATAAGGCCACAATAACTATTTGTTTCCTTACATAAATATCAATGTAAATTTTTACATTAACAATGTATGGAAAAACTAAGATTATATTATAACACAAAAATAACTTTTTTATTATAAATAATTTTTTTACGTTTAAACTTTAAAGGACTATTTTGATTATAAATAACTTTTTTATATCTTAAATGACACGTGGCGTGTCAGATGTCACTGACACGTCAACCAATCTTCTTATGACACGTAGCATTAATCCACCACGTCATCATCCAACTGATGAAATGACTAATATGACTAAGTCGTGTATCTTTCGGGAACGATTTCGATTAATTTTATCTTTTGAGAATCAAAATAAAAATCGAAATATCTTTCAGGACAATTTTGACTATTAACTCCACGTATTAATATATTTAACCAAATGAACTTTGATGCACATTTTCTTTAGCAAACTTTTGAAGTTTTCAACAACAAAAAATTAAAAAAGTGCATAGATGGTCTCATGATTTGATTTGCTTGCTGCCCCTCTTCAATCTTTTTTCATGTCCTGCTAAAAAAAGAAAAGAAGAAAAAAAAAAAGAAGAGTCTATGATATATAGAAACTTTAAGTCATGTTCAAGCAAAGTTTTTCTCTCACCAGTCTTAAAGTGATATAAACATGCAAAGCAACTAAAAAAAAAAAGCTTATTTATTTGATCTATAAAAGGAATAATATGATTTAATTTATAAATTATTGTCCTGACTATTAATATTCAAGTCAAATATACAATATATAATGTATAGTCAAATCAAAATATATACTTGAAACTGACAAAAAAGAACTTATTTAGAAAAAAATAGCATGACACAAATTAAGTCACAAACAATGCAGCCAAAGGACATATAATCTGAATACAATATAATAATGCACTTACACTTAATAAAGTACATGTATATATAGTTACTTCATCGTATATATCTGCTAGAATAATCCATAAAAACATATGATCTATATGAAATTTAATTCTATTATTATAAATTAAAGATACCTAGCTAATTAATGACACATGGGTGGGGGCAGTATAGTTGGTACTCTCATAGACTGCTATGTCACTACTCTTGTCTCTTCCCATAGTTCTTAATTATAAAATATTTTTTATTTTTAATTGTAGGTTGCAAATTTTGAATTACTGACGTATATAATATTATTTTTTCTATCAGTTATAAATCTCAACAACATAGATCATTCAATATTTTAAAAAAAATTTATGAGTGAATTATTAACTTTACATATTTGGATTAATTTTTTGAATTTACATATTATAAATATGTAAAATTTGTAGAATTCAATTTTAAAATACATTATTGTTATTTTTATAAAATTTGTGAGATTAAATTTAAATTTGTTGAAATACAATATTATTTCTAAAGAATTTAATTTTTATATTAAAAAGTTTTGATGTTGAAGAGATTATAATAATAGTTTAAAACAGTCAAATATATAAAAAAAAATTGTTATAGGAATTAATAATTTAGTAACGGTTTTAAATCGAAAAACTGTACTAAAAATATTGTGACGGTTTAAATAATCACTAAATATATTTAAAATTGTCATAAAAACTAATAATTTAGTGACGGTTTCAAATTGTCGTTATATATTGTCATGGTTTAAAATAATCACGAAATATAATTGTCACATGATTTAGTAATTTAACAACAGTTTTAAAACGTCACAAAATATGACATAAAAAATACCTTGACAAGTGTTACAAATTAGTAACGATTTTTTACTTTAAAAATCGTAACAAACAATTTAGTAACACTCTTTATCAACAGGAGTCTAAAATCATCACTATATTAACTAGCGACGTTTAAATCTATGACGCTTTATTTAACCATCATAAAAATATTTAGTAAAACTATCGCCAAATATGAACAAAAAAAAAACATTGTAAAAACACTGTTTTTGTTTTGTTGTAGTGATGAGTACAACATATCAAATATGTATATCACTTCTTCATACATACATATATAGATTTGATTCTTATACAGGGACAATCAAGTAATTTAATACCTCATCATATCTGGGGACGGAGTTTCATAAGGGAAATGGAGACTATAGCCCTCCCAAATATTTAAAAAAAAAGTTATTACTATTTATTTTAAATATATAAATATTACTGAGTTGTCTTTTATTCTTCTTGTAAATTTTGCACAATAATAAGTTTAATTTTTGCTACAATCGTCTCTTTTTTTTTAACGTCATCAAATCTTCATTTTTCTATTTTTATTTATTTATATATTTATTTTATATTATAATTATAGACAATATTTTTTAAGTTTATAATTAGAAAGACAAATTAATTATTTTAAATTATAATAATTTTACTAAATAAAATTCAACTATAAAATATTAAATAATATAAACAAATAATTTTATATTATTTTAGTAAGTTTAATATTTTATAATACAAAATTATATTTCAATTAACCTATAAAATAGATAAACTAATTTCACATTATTTCATATATATGTATATATATAAGTTTTATTAAATAAGTCTAATTTTTTAATATTCTATCTCATTGTTAAAATATGTTGCACAATAGAATAAGTAATATCATAAAATCAAATACAAAATATTGTTATTAGATTTTAAGCAATCCTATAATTATGAATTTATACTGATCAAAAAGTAATTTTTTTTGACACATTTAGTTTAAAATAAACATTTTTACATAATTTATATACTTAGTTATATATTTGGCCCTAAATTGTTTTTCAAGATCTGATCATATCTCTTTAACTAAGTTTATAGACAAAAATAAATAATAATAAATAGATTATATTCTACATACTCATCTCATCAAATATATGGGTGATGTTACATTGTTTGAAAACTTGTTTTGTTGTCAGAAAGTTTTGTAACACCCTTGATATTATATGAGTGATTTGATGAAAATCATAGACGATTAAATATTTAAAGTGTGTCTATCATATTTTGCCATAAAATTGTGGCAAATATATTTTGACAAAGATTTTGCTGTGAAATATGTTTTATTTATCAAGGTATACTCTTATTCATAAATTTTATCAAAATTTACATTGAATGCATTCAAATATGATATAGTAAATCTGTCCCACCTAAAAATATTTCTACTTCACATTAAAATCAATAATATAGACATGATTATTAGATGATTATCCAATTTCTTTTTCTTTTTTAATTCTTAATAGTAGAAAATTAAAACAAAATCTTGTACAGATAAAATGATGTGTATATAAATATGTATCAATAAATCAAATATTAATATGTACAGCATTGTTGTCCAAAAAGTGAAGGACTTGATTCAGCTTTAATTTATATATTTTTCCTTTATTGTTGGTTGTTGCATTAGATAGGGTGGCACAATAAGAAACATATAAAAGCAAAAGGAAAATAAAGCAAGCATGGATTCAAGGCGAGATTGGCGTTCTAAATCCAAAAAATAAAAAATAAAAAATCATAAAATAAAATAAAAATGCCAGCCATTCATTGAGTCAGCTAGATTTGAAAAAGAACACTTTTTTTTTCTTTTGGTACAGGAAAAGAAGAATATAGTACTGCATGAAGAGTAGCTGTATATGGAATCAAAATTTAGAGGTCTTCAAATTTAAATCAATCCAAATTATAACGTTCATTCAATTTAATTTAAATTGATTAAAATCGTACTAATTTGATATTGAATTGATAATTCTATTTTTTACAAACAGTTGGATCGGATAAGATTTTGGATCTACTTTTCATAATCGATCCAATCCAATTCAAATTGCACAATGTGCTATGATATTATTATTTTATTATTATATTTACAATCATACTTATAATATGTTCAATTTGTTATATATTTGTATATTATTCATGTATTATTATTATTTAATAAATATTTTATATTCAAAATGTGATTTATTTATTTATTTTAACTAACCTATCATTTTATTTCTGTTGTTATGTTATTGTTGGTTTTTAAGATATTATTAAGACTTGTTATTATGTCGTTGTTCGTTATTTAAAATTTGATATTGAGACTTATTATATATATTTAATTTTTTTAATTTACAAAACCATAAATTCGATCCAATCTAAACTACACTATAAATAAAATTAGTATTCAAATCAGATAAAATTTTAACTCAAAATTGACCAGACTGCACAACAAACACCCCAATCAAAATCTATATCATATTGGAAAATGTGGCAAATGGAATTGAAGTGTCTTTTTTTTCAAGAACATTCTTTATTTTGAGATAGAGGCCGAAGATCAAAGATTGCTTTAGTCACCAAAATATATCCATTTAATAATAGAAAAATGCTAGAGAGTAGAGATTATATATTATATTAGTCGCTGAAATATGTGACATGATTAATAATAATAATTTACATTTAGGTTAATTAGATGATATTATAACACAACAACACGTACCATTTGATTTATCAAGCTTTTATAATTAAATTAACTTTTCGAGAGAGGTAATTAAGTTTCATATTTATTGTATATGAAGGTTGAAGCTATTATTGGAAAGAATGAAGAGGCCATTAATTAATTTACATGCATTTACTAGCTGTAATTATTAATTTACATCATAACATACATGGATGAGTATGCAATAATGCTTCTGATCTAAATCCATTATTTCTAGGTTTGGTTCACACATATTTGGCTCAGAGGCTTTATATGCTTCCAGAGAAACAAATTAAATGTTAACATGAAATTTTTTCAGGCTAATATTTGAACTTGTCATGTCAATTTGATCTGTTACATTAGTTAATGTTAATAGTTAACGGGATAAACAAATTACAAAAAACAAAAGCCAAAAATTCATAGTTTATAGAAACTAAACTTATTTTAATCCTTTGTTATTTATAAAATTTGAACCTGAAAAACAATTATTTATTTTTTTGTGCTTTGACAACAATAAAATTTAAAATTAGAATTATATATATATATTATTTAATTTATTTTTAATATATATTTTGTATTTTAATATATATTATATACAGATGACTAATTTGATAACTAATTTTCGGTGTACACATAATATAATTATTACTAATTTTATAATTTTATAACATTAATAAATAGTTTTATGAAATAAAAGACACGTCATTGTCAACTCAACGAAAATAAAAGAACCATTTGTCTGTAATGTGTATCTCTTCTAATATTTTAGATACTCGAATAATTAAAAGAACCATCAATAAACTTCAAAATGAATGTTATAAGTACATTATTGTCCTCTTATTGAAAAATGAATATTATTTAAGGATAATTTTTCCTTTAATTAAGTTATAAAAATAATGTAACTATAAAAGCAGTTAAAAAACAAAATCAATATTATTTTCAAAGCAAAAGAAAAGTTAATAGATAAGTGAGGGGTGATGGACCATATATATATATATATATAGTTCTTCTACACCTGATGAATTGTCATTGAACTTTTTTTTTAAAGAGATCAAAGTGGTTTGCTTCTCTTTCTTCTTTCGTTTATTGGTACACTTTATTGGATAATTAAAGTGTAGCAATTAGAATCTTTTTGTTTTTTCTGTATTTTAGAATTAAAAATATTATTCAAATATATTTTTTGTGGTCATCTTTAAATGTTTATATATTGTACCTATTAAAATACTTGACATTTTTTGTCAAACAGTTCTTATAGTAATAAATGAGCAAAATATATAAACACCTAAAGGTGTTCCCCCAAAAAATATTTAAATAACACTGTTGTTTTAAATTCTCTTTACAACCCTTAAAAAACAGTAGCTGATTTTATCATCTACTTGACGATATATAACATATAATACTATATTACCAGCAAAAATATATAAATTAAACTATAGTGTAACAGCTAGTATGATTAGTTACTTTATCCATTATTTAAAATTTAAAGCATCAAAAAAAATATAATATATTTAAATTTCTAATAAAGGAATTAATTAATTATGAGTATGTAACTTTTATTTTGTTGACAAAATGGGAGATCTAACTAAGAAAGCGGCAGATAGAGACATGTGAAGGGATTGTTAGTTGTTAATATATCACTCATCTGAACCTTGCTGTTCAACAATAGTAGTATGCCAAAAAGTTTAATTAAGATGTGGATATATTATTTCTTGCTAGCTAGTGTAAACTGAAAAAAAATGAAGAATTAAAAAAAAAGTATTCTTTGTCTATAAATCAATTTTTTCCAATTTAGTTATTCCATTTACTTGAATGATCTCTTAATTTGTAATGATTATATCACACATAATTTACTAAAAGATGCTTTTTCTGTCAAAACAATAATATAATTATTTTATGAAATTATGTAATGTTTACAATATTCTAGCTAATACACATATTAAAATCTTAAAAAATATAATATAGAATTTTCAAAAATTATTTTTAATATAGAGATAAAGATGGTATTTTGAGTTGAATATTGATATTTGAAGTGTATTACAGTATTTTGAATATGTAAAAAAGGTATCCAACATGCATCCTACGTGTTGACCAGAATGTTGATACATGTACAACACGCACTCTGTTTGTTATCAGGATGATGATACATGTCCAACGCACATCTTACGTATTGACTCTCCACTTACAAAATCTACACACCTATAATTACGCCAAATAATATCATTTTCAACAAAAACACATTTTTTTCATATAAAAAAAATTAGCCTAGAATTTGTGGATGGGAAAAATTTGCATATCTAAGTTAGAGATAGCTACTAGCATGTGTTTTGGATTTGAATAGAGTAGTACCAAGTCCATGTGAGATCTTCATATAGTGCCTAGACCAAGGTGGAGAACAAGAAAAGGGTTATAGCTATCCAAAAAAGTTGTCACTAGTCTATGTTGCACATGTTAATTTGCTATTTCCATGTTAAGACCTTTAGGTACACCTTTGGAAAGTGATAATCTTCCTTAGCCCCTAGTTCCAAAGATAAGTGTATTTTTTAATAGAATTTCCATGAATTGGTCCAAGACTAGGACCTTAATTTAATACTTAGGAAAAACACCAACATGACCAAACAAAAATTAGGACAAGAAAAGGAAAACACACATTGTTGCAAGTGCTCGTGTTACCCTTATACCATTGTGTTTTTCTTACATATTCCTTATTTTTCAAACTAGTTTTTCATATTATAGTTTATGAACATGGAAAATAAAAAGAAGGAAAAAAAAAAGAAGGTTAATGGTTACCGACTAAAGAATTTCTCATATGATAATGAAGTGTCATAGATACAATTACGTATTTGTTAATGCTACTCACACACTTTCTGGTACATATCTAATCTAAAATTGGAGATGGTTAAATAAAACCTTCACATGGTAATTGGTCCTCAATGTCTATGTTATTATATAGCTAAGAGCCAAGTGAGCTACCATTATTTATTGGGCTTTATTAAGCTCCTTCTAGTTTCATCACATTTGATATATAAGAACATATATTCTTGTACATCATTTTCTATTTTAAACATCTATTTATACACAAACTTTATTTATTAATTTTAAACGTTTACATCATCAACTCCACATTTCAATAATTGAGGATCACTTTCATTCTCAATTTAGGCAATGCTATTTACACTTTTTTCGTAAAGATGGAGGGATAATCCTTCAGAGCTCTTTGGTTTTAATTATTTAGTTAACAAGAGCAAGAATTTAACATAATACAGTTAAAAAAAAAAAACCCTTTATGCAATAATTAATAAGATGTTTAAAAGAATTCATTAAAAAGATAAGTTATCTCTATAAATACAAATAAAGTTAAAAGTTTAGCTAATATGTGTACAATTAAAAAATTTATAAAAAATATAAAGTTTAAGTTTCCAATATATTTATTAAAATAAAAAACTTTAAAACTTCTACTAAATAATAACCTTAACATAGGACCAATTTTAGTTAAACTCTAAAGTTTACCTATGTATACTTCTAACTAATTTTGGACCATTGCCCCAAACTATCCAGTATGGACAATGACTATTAATCTCTAATCTCAAGACATTACTCTCCATACACATAGTTAAGGAGTCAAATTTTTCACTAGATGCTTAAAGATAATTGTTATGGTTTGGTATTGTTGGCCTTTAAGACTGTTTTTTTAAGAGAAGACTAAAACTGAAAGATAGAAATTAGAATATTAAAATTAAATTAATTTTAGTATCTTTGATGTAAAATATATAAAATTAAATTATGTTTTAGTATTTTATTTGATTTAAGATAAATATAAAAATAAAATAAAAATATTTACTAAAATACTTTTAATTGTTAAAAAAAATGTTAAAACTTCAATCTTCGTTCCCATAATTTTCAGTCACTTGTATTATCATTTTCGGAAATACTGAAAAGACCATAATTTTAATTTTAGTTTTTGACTACCAAACGCAATACTAACTTCAATCTCCCGATTTTAATTTCAGTTTCTGGAAACAAACACTACTTAAATGAATCGTTATATATGATATATGATGCAATATACAAATACAATGGCAAGAGGCCTCCAAAGTGATGAAAATAAATTTGGCGAATGATGATTCTTACTGAAACATGAGGTTGTGTTATATTGTCGGTCCCAATGCATTAACATTTAACAATAACATGTGAGGACACATGAGACACAGAGAAAAAGAAGCACACCAACTCTGAACTAACAACACTAATGGTACGTTTTCCTGGAATTGGTGCCATTTCCGTATACTTTTCCATTTCGTTTTGGGATAATCCTTGTGATTTAAACAGTACATTTAGGTTTATTGTGTACTAGTTTATGAAAAAATAATAATAATAAATTGTCAGTTACTGTTTGAAACAATGTTATTGATTAGGTGCAAAACATAGATCACGTTTCCTCGGTCCCTACTAGTCGGCAATTACCTTTACGGCATTGATCATTTTTTATTATATAGGCATAGTTATTCTCTTCTAATATATATTCAAATTTATAGGATTTAATAAGATATTAATAATGCAAAATTTTTTCATGACTATCCAATTATATTAATCCTTATTAGTGGTTAAATTTATAGTTTGGGTTCTTAAGGTTCATTTCAAAGTCAATAATTTAACCACTAATAACCAACAAGGATTAATATAAGAATTACTCAAAAAATAAAACTTGTGAAATTATATGTTAAAGGGGAACTTACATCTTCAAATTGAATTGGTGTGTTATTAGTTTAATAATTCAGCAACTTTCATGGTTAGTCCATACTTCCCGAAAGGTAATTAGTTGTTGGCTCTTAGTTGATGGATACCTGAAAGTTTACACCTAGTAAACCAAAAACAAATTTGGATAATTCAAAGTTCTTATAATAAAATTTGGATACTGGTTAAAACAGAAAAAATAAAGCAAAAAACCAAAAAGGATCGAGTTAGGAAAGATAACAAAATGATCAGCAAAAGCACAGAGTTGTGCCACTCCAAAATCATTAATAAGAGGCAACCAAATGCACTGTTTGTTAATTATTAATGACAAATTAAAGGAATCAATATAAAATATAAATAATGGAAACAGTAATGGCCTGGCAGCAGTGGGACAAAAAGGACTGCAGCAAACTACCATACCCAACCTTTGTCAAAATAATAATATTATGGATTTTGCTTCAGTCCTTTTCCTTAGCACACAATGTGTCTTCAATTTCATATCATAAAATGAAATATTAAAAGCGTATAATATAAATACAAGTATATGGTATGATTCATATATGCATATCACAACAATTAAGTCTACATACTCGATAGTCTACACCCCCAAAATAAGAACTTCAACCTCTTCATAAAAAAACAAGCATGGCTTGCATGTGGCTCAAGCAAGCTTGCAGTGGTGGCGGCTGTGGGAAGAAGCTTCCAGCCGATGTGCCACGAGGACACCTAGCCGTAACAGTTGGGGAAGCAAACCGGAGGTTCGTGATAAGGGCAGATTATTTGAACCATCCAGTACTACAACAATTGCTAGATCAATATGAAGGGCATGGATTCAACAAGAGTGGTCCTCTGTCTATACCTTGTGATGAGTTCCTCTTTGAGGACATAATTCAGTCCCTTAGAGGCGGTGGCACCGCAGCTGAATCACGTAGACCCTCTTGTCCCCATGTGCCAATGAAGGAGTCTACACCACTACTTCATAGCTTTGATAGCAAAAGGAGAAGTAGGAGCTAAAAAGCACTAAGGAGAACCAAATCTCTATTCAACTTTTTTCTTGAATGAAGCCTCCATTGAGGACAGTCTACAAGAACAGTTTCTTAGTAACTATGTTAGATTTACAAATAAAATCTGCAACCTACCCCCTTTTATTCAGTAGTCGAATTATATCACAAAAAGTACCCTTAGTACATTATATTGCATATGTAATTATATAATCTCTTCTTTTTTTTTCTCCCCCTTCACATTTATGATATGATCTGTGATGCATAAATACAGCTCATGATTATTAATATTATTACGACAGAGTAGAATATAGTCTTTAAGCTGGAAATAGAGGGAAAAGTGAAGGTTTTCAAAAGTGCACAATGGGCGGGCCAAAGATGTATCAGTGAATTAGGGACCATAAATAATCACCAGTAAATCTTGGTAGTTGACAGCAGAGGTCAAGATACAGCACAAGCTGAAGAGTTACCTATCTATCAAACCAAGTGTTTAATTTTTCTTCTCTTACAAACAAAACCAAGATTATAATGTGACAGATTGTGCTAGCAGCAAATTTTCTTGTTAGCTAAGTAAATTTCAGTGCCACCTGCCTACCTAGATAGTAGATACCTACCAGAGCAGGGTTCCATAATCCATAAGGGTTCAGAAAACCTTCATAGATTTGGATTTGATCAATGAGTAAATCTAATTCACCTTCAAAAATTAATTCAAGGAGTGAAAATTTGCCCATCACTTATAAAAAAGATTATGATCATATTTCCAAACAATGTGAAACTTCTAATAATTGCCCACCTTAAATTTGATTGTTATTCAGCCCATGAACTCAAAGGTTTTGAACTTTGAAGCATAAATTTAACAGTCAATATCAAATAAATTGTTTTATACATTGGTGACACTAAACTTAGAACCTCAAGTAAATCTCCCAAACCCCTAAACTCGTCCTTATGTACTTCATCAAGGTCTCATTTTTTAAGAAAAATAAAAAATCATAACACCACTCTACAATGGAAGTGAAAGTTACATCCTACTTACGATCTTCAAGTTCTAAACAGCAATAAGCTTCTAATATAAACAAAATAAATTTGATGAAAACTACAAAGCTTTAAGAAGTGTGAAGCTAATATGAAAAACAGAGAATGATTAACTTTATCTTCTATAATTTATAGCAATTTCTATTGAGATAATAAAAACCAATCATTCTAGGGAATGGGTTGCAATTTTATTATTCCTCTGTAGCAGGGATTAAATGAATTTAGTAAATAGGTATTCCTCGTTTTTCATATAATTTTAGTTTCCTATGCAGAAAATTTACTAAAGATCCGAGAATTTAGCAAATTCCATACGTTTGTGACAATGTCACTGGACAAACGAGAAAATGCTTCCTTTGCAGCTTTGCGATGTGCTTCCAATAGTGTTGCATTTGTCAAAAGCTGAATGAGAGTTTTTTCAAGCTCCATTTTTCCAGAGACCTACAAGTCCGCAATAATAGAGAACACTGTAAGAAAAATGCATACTGTGGTTATTTTCCAATGACATGCAAATAAGATGCCATTCCCACCTGAAGGACTGACAATGGATTCAATCGTTGCATTTCCAGCACCATGTGTGAGAAATGTCCAATATGACAACCTGAATCAATACTTTGTTCAAGTCACTGAAATTAAAATAACATGTTTTGAATTACATAAAAGGTCATACAAAATCAACCTGTCAAAACAGCACATCCAGCCGAAGCAGCTTCCGAGATATTATGGCCAGTTGAACCAGGGAGGAATGAACCCCCAATCACAGCGATTGGTGTTAACATATACAAGTGTCTTAATTCGCCTGCCAGATAGGGTGGTCAAGAATATATGTGATGGATGACTATCCTAAATAAGCATAAAAATCCCCATCAAAAACTCACTCAGGTACCCTTTACGCAAGTAATAGCCTTCAAATTGAAGTTCCATATTACTTAAAATCCGAGTAAACACCAAATTCAGTCTTTGTCCATTTTTACGAAGGACAAAGTGATCCCTATCCAAAAAAAGGGACACTTCGACCCTCAACCTTTTTATTTTGGGACAATACGATCCCTCTGTTAAAAAAATTAGTTAAATAATAATAAAAATTGGTTTTGTGGGGGTTTTATTTGTATTTTGTGGGAGTTTTAAACCTTCACAAAATTATTTTCAATAATATAGCTAATTACTACCACTACTACCACTACCTTCTTCATTTTCATTATTATGCCTCCTACTTCTATTATTTTTATTGATTTATCATCATCATCTCCTCTACCGTCATCATCACTAATACCAATATTATCAACATTAAAGTTCTCTTTTTTCATTTCTTATTCGATGTTATTTTTTTCTTTTAAAAAGTATTTGTACTATAATTACTATTTTTTTTGTGGCATCATTTTTATTGATAGTTTTTCTTCACTTTAACCACCATTGGTGAAGGAATTTTTCAAAAACAAACTTATTAATAGTTTGTGGAGGTTTAAAACCCCATAAAATGCAGATAAAATTCTCAAAAAATTAATTTTTATTATTATTTAAATAATTTTTTTAACAGATGGATCATATTGTTCCAAAATAAAAAGGTTGAGGATCGAAGTGTCCCTTTTTTTTAGACAGGGATCGCTTTGTCCTTCGTGAAAATGGACAAGGACCGGATTGGGTGTTTACTCTTAAAACCCAGCTTTCAAATTTGAATTTGCATAAGTGTGTTTCCATATATCATAGCATTTTATGTCGTGAAGAAAAAAACATACCCAGAGTGTCCACCACATATATGTTTGTTTCTGGCTTAAGCTTCTTATGTTGGGACCTCAAAATTACATTTTGTCCTTCCTTCTCCAGTTTCTGCACTATATCAAGTAGAAGCGTAATGAATTTGGAGATGACAAAATTATAAAAAAGAATGGCAAAATGTCATTATAATTTTTGCATAAGCAACATTTCTGTTGTATGAGAATGACTATGCGAAAGATTTACAAGTTAATTCCCATTCACATGCACCATGATTACAAACATAATTGAGTTGAGCTTTTAACATTTAAGAAGAACATAGCTGAAACCATATTTTGAGTTTGAACAAGTAATAACAAGGAGAAAAGGACAGTTGAAACATATTTTTAGTAACTTAGAATTTTACGCATCGATGATGGCATCAATATTGAATGAAGCCAAGGAGGGAATCAAGACATCCATAGCAAACATTTTTTAAGTCAAAGGATGGGATCAAAAGCTTACTTTGGCAATCTCACGCCCATGCTGTGGATGACGAGGGACAATAATAATCAATATATTAGGTTGCAGTTGCATAAGGGTAGTGTGAACTCCTAATATTACTGCAATCAAATCTTAATACATTACAACAAAGAAAGAACAGTGAATCACCAAAATACAGAGGGCAATGAATGAGATCCAGTTAACATATTAAGCTCATTCTGAATTAATCTAACAGGACGATCTATAAAAATATTTCAATTGCTAAGAATTAAAAATTATATAATAGTTAAATGAGGAAGAATATGAGAATATGAATAGCATATATGTTTAGTACTAGCATATGGAAAAAATTGAATCAACATTTATGTTATAATGCCCCTCACAGGTTTTTTATGCTACGAAAAATGTTTTAAGTGTTTCTTTGAACTCTGTTGGATAAACCAAAAAAAGTTATCGTGGAACAACGCCAAAGGTATAGAAAAAAAAAAACTAACTTTCTTCTTCTCCCCTATGAATGGAAGAAGCCATCCAAACCTGTTTGTGAGCAAGCTGTAATCTCAGATCATCTATACTTTTCCCCCCTCTTCCATTGACTCCAAAATCTTCTATTACTGAACAGAATGATAAATAAGACAAGCTTAGTACAGACCACTTCACCAATTCAATAAATCAACAATGGTGTAGCATACAACAAAAAACCGATATCAAATTTCAATTGAATAAGAAACTTAAGACTTACCGTACTTTAAATCACCAGAAAAGCTTATGATAGCAGGAGGAGCTTGCAGTAGCTGGAACCGGATGCCCTGCTCTGTACTCTATGACATTCAAAATCTTAACTGCCACCATCAAAGAAACAATAACATAAAAAATATTGGTGTCAAAAGATCTAGGGCTACATACCAATGGAGCAATCAAGGAAAATTTGGATAACATCAATGAAATTAGGGGTAGAAGCACTGGTCTTGACCAAACTTCAAAGGACTTTTCAGACATCCGAGCATTTAACAATGCCAGTGTTATCTGATGAGAATAAAAGAATATGTGAAAACCTGTTATATGATGCACTTGCAACATGCATAAGTGAACCATGCATATGTGCAAAGAAATTAATTGCTATTTGACCATTCTTTTTGTTTTAAAAAAAAAAAAGTAGGTCTCACATATTCGTTAACTACCATTTTCGAAGTAGGTTATCTAGTTCTAATTCTAGCGGATAGAGAATGAATCTATTCTTTGTAAGTGGTTGACGAGGGTATATCATGAGCCAAAGATAATAACTACTTACACCATTTTGGGAAGCATGCATGATAAGATTTGGCCAGAGTTCACTTTCCATCAGTATAATAGCTTTTGGTTTCCAGTAACGAAGGAATGAATCAATGGAACTAGGTGTATCAAGTGGAGAAAACTGCCAAATGTGAACAATTGAGAAAATCAAAACAATGTATTAATGCCTGATCTGAAAATTTGAAAGTAAGATATAGATCAAATGATTTCTTTATAAGCAAATTTAGGAACTGCTTCTCAAAATTTCAACTGGAAATAAAATTAATTCAACAAAAAAGAAGAGATTACTGCACCCATGTTAGCATTTCCAACATTTTACCTGAAAAATGATTTCACTTGGCAGCCAGTTCCTTAATACTTCACTGCATTACACCAAGAAACAAGTTTAGCCATGTTTCTTTCTCTACTAACAATGTCAAATTATCGGATATTCATTCATCTCCTTTAAGAAGCACCAACCCATCACCATAGCTAGCAGATGCCTATTTGATTAGAAAAATGATGCTCATGGAACATGGTTCACATTTCACTAGAATTTGGAAAAAGCATTATAAAATAACCAGATAAATGCAAAACTTATGCTTATGTCACAACTCACAAGTCCATCTTTTCAATAAGATTCTTGAAAAAACAAAACCTGGAAAACAACTAAATCTGTCTTCATTATTTAGCTTAATCTTTCTCTCTAACGTACTCTATGTCTAACCATTATGCTATACTCCATATACTTTTCTCTGCTCACAGGAAATTCTACACATCTTCACTAATCACTACACATAATTTGAAATTCTAAGATGTCTTGTCTCTTCCAGTTCCAAAATGATTTGATATCCCAACTTCAATTCATTTGTCACCCTATCCTTCACGCAAAATCAATCATACAAGAACCAATTTCCAACAACTGTTGAAAATCGCCATTTTTTGAAAAGTTTATCCAAACACAGAATAATCATAATCGTGAATCTGAAATTATGATACTTCCTAACATTTCAACATATTCAACTGCTAACTACACTTAGAAAGCAAAAGTAATTAATTCAAAATATGTCAATTTTTCTTCGAAGTTTTGCACGCATAAACAACTAAAAAGCATGCAAACAACGCAATTCGAATTAGAGTTTATCTTACAACGCAGACATAGTAGTGATTGTCATCAACACGTTCACGTTCGGCATCTTCCGAACGCACTCTCTGATCACTGGAACCGCCGCCATTCCTTCTCCTAATGACACAGCGTGAAACCACACCAGAGGTCCCGGTCGCCGTGGTAGGGAAGGGCGACCGAGTCGCTCCGGCCACCGGCAACGGTGGTCGAGGCCTCGGGAAATGCGCCACCTCAAGTGGAGCCGAATCAGCGGCGAGAGAGCGTAGGTTAAAGTTCTATATACGTTGTACAGTAGCAAACCCTTCTTCGTTGAATACGCCATTGCTGCTTCTTCAGCTTCAGCTACTACTACTACAGAAGGAAGTGTAATATTCGGTGGGCGAGGGTGTATGATAGAGGCCCAAGGAATAAGCACATTAATTGGGCCTATCGGCCCAATCAAGTGGAACACTTCTAATAACGGGCTCCAGACGTGTTTGGTTCGTAGACCCAAAAAAACTGTTTTTTTTTTCACCAAAAATTTGGTTTTTTATATTTTAATGAAAACAATTTATTTTGCAAATAAATATTGATACTTTTAGGGATAAATGCAAATTTTAAAATAATAATAAAAATTATAGACAATTGGTGAATTGGACAGATAGACAGTTACAAGCTTCAATTACGGATTGGAAAAACAAAATTGGTGCTTTGAGTTTATATTTTTTTCTCCCCTAAAGTTACTAGTGACATTCAAACTCAAGACCGATAAAAAAATTATGTCATTTGAATTTATATGTTTATTTTTTATTTTGATGATTTTGTGGAAAAAATAATAAAAATAATAAAAAATTCTGTTTTTTTTTTTATATATACAAAATTCTAATAACAAAAAACGTTAAAAAAATGAGAACACAAATCAAACACACTCTAAATAGCGCATAGTTATTTTTTCACATTCTAACTATGCAAATGAGAAAGAATGAAAGATAAATAATATGGAGGTCACTCAGATAAAGACGCTTAAAACGTCTTTTTTTAAAGATGTTTTCATGTTGTGTTTTAATTGGTTTCTGTATAATTTATTCGGTGTCCCTCATCATATATTATTAAATTTCTCAAAAGATTTTCTTTTCAAAAAGAATAAAAAATATTTAATTTGAACTGAAACAAAAAGGTAATAGATTAACTATTAGATTTTTTTTAAAAGATTATTTACATAAAAAAAAATATATCACATTCATCAATATATATATATATATATATATATATATATATATATATATATATATATATATATATATATATATATATATATATATATATATAACAAGCTCAAACCTCTTAAAATTTTTATAAATAAAAAAATAATTAATTTATATTTATACAATATATAAAATAATTACTATATTATTATTATATTATAGATTAAGATTCACTAATTTAAATTTTTTTTATTTTTAATATAAGCATTAGAAATAAATAAAATTTTTATAATTAAATATAGTGTAACAAAATATATATAATATTAATTAATTCTTAAAAAATTCTAAAAAAATAGTTTCTTTTATTTTTAGTAAAATAACTATTTATTAAAGTAGGCAAATTAATTATTTTCTTCTCATATACAATTTTTTTAAGACATAAAAGTAATTAATTAGAACATTGGTTAAGATAATTAAAGTCACTATTTCATTAAATTTTTAATTTAAAGAAAATCATAGTTAATTTTGGTATAGAAATTTTGAATTTGAAAACATTGATAAAAATTATGTTGAATTTTGATTTATTTGATTCTCATTTAAATTAATCACTACATAAGTTAAAGTTATATTTTGAAGTTATATTCGAGCTTTAATCTGATTTTTAAATTTTCAATTTACTTAGTTTGATTTTTTAACTTAGGTATCCATGACTCATATTAGGGTTTTAAGTGTTTAGTTAAAAAAATAAGGTAAAAAAATTTTCAATTGTCATAACTATTAAGTTGGGAGACTAATTGAGTAAATCGAAATTTTTAAAATTAGATTGAAACATAGTTGTTAGAACCGAACCAGTGATCGAACCGGTCAAGCTACTGGTTTACTGGTTTATTGGTTCAATCGATAAATCACTGATTGAACTGATAAAACTGGTCTCACGTAAATATAAAATATAAAATAGTTAAAAACTTAAAATTAAAATTTGAAATACATATCTTCACTAACATTTTATGGAGAATCAAGTCTCAACTTCTAAAAATAACTAATATAAAAAACCATAAAATTTTAATACTACAATAGTATTTTATTTTGACACAATAAAAAAATAATTAATTCACAAAACCTATCATCTAACTATAATATCAGTAGATTTTAACACTAACATCAAAACAAATAACCTTAATCACAATACTAGCAATAAAATAGATCAAGTAAATTAATAAATTTTTAGTGAAATTTATATTTATATTAATAATGGTATATAATTAAAATATAATTAATTTTAAAAATAGAAAAAAATAAAAATTATATTATATTAGATATTTATGTATACTATATAATTAGTATTTGTCAAATAAAGTACTTAGAAGTGCAATAGCTAAGTGGCAAATAGAGGTTGTTTTTGCTTCAAGGTTCTTGGTTCGAGACCTTGTGGAGACATTTTAAAAAATTTTTCAAGCAAACTAGTTCGATTAGACCGGTTCTTACCAGTTAACACCGGTTTTATTCCTTAGACGGTCTAAGGAGTAAACCGAATCGATTCTAGTCCGATTCACTAATTTTTCGGTCGAACCAGCCAATCCAGTTCAGTTTTTACAACTATAGTTTGAAATACGAACATAATTTCAGAGACCAATAAGTATTATCTCTTTGTTGACAATTAAGTTGTTTTAATGGTAATTAAGATCTAATAATGATTTATAATAAAAGAAGCATTCTTTTGCAACAATGAACCTATAGTAGTAGTTAGGAGTGTTCATAGATTAGATCATATCCATATAAATCTACAGTATTTATCCGTATCTGATTTGTAATTTGAGGATATGATCTGATCTGTAAGATGATCGGATTGGATCGAATCGGATCCACACTCTAATTAGATAGAAGTAAATATGATTTAAAAAGTAAACAAAAAAATTATTGACTTTTTTTATAAAAATAAAATTTTTTAATATTTTTTATTTTATGGATATATTTGATACATGATCCAAACATAAAAAGTGCGAATATCGAATTTGATCTAATAAGTTTAGTGTGGATTTGATCGAAATTTCAGTCATATCCTATCTGTAAACACCCCTAGCAATAATAACTACAAAATTATAATGATTATATTTGTAACTAAGAGGAAGTGCCAAAAAAAGTACTAAATACAAGAACATTTAATCAAATATTAAAAGAAAATTTTACTTTAAAACAGTTGGACTTTTTTTGCTCATATATATATATATATATATATATATATATATATATATATATATATATATATATATATAATGTAATAATAATAATAATATGATAATTGTTTTATATATCACACAAATATAAACTTTTTTTTCTATGATCTTAAGAAAGGTTTTGTAAGTCCCTAACCTTGTTATCGATTTTTGTAGTGTTAGCCCTCATATTATCAATTTGATTCATATATAATTCGGATGATAAATTATTTGGTGACAGGCTTCCTTTTTTACTGTGATATACTTATTTATTATTATTATTATTATTATTATTATTATTATTATTATTATTATTATTATGTACATTAAAAAATAACAGGCTAAATTATTGCCATAACATAATAGAAGTATGGAAGTTTATCATTCTTCTCTAGTGGAGAAAACAAAATTATTTTCAATAGTTTATTTAACGTTTAGTAGAATAAAAATAAATTTTATTAGAATAAATTTTAGTACGAGTTTAATATTTTTATTCATCATAAAATATTTATAGAATTACTCGTAGATAAATTTTGGAAAAAAAGAAAAAAAACCATGATTTTTAATTTTAAAATAAATTTTATTTTTATTTTTTAATAATATTAATTTTTCACCGTATATAATTATTCAATTATTTTTGAATCATATATAAATAAATTACTCTTAATAAGACTTTTTTATGTTATTCAATTATCTTTTTTAAAAAATAATTAATTATTAAAATAATTAAACTTTTCACAACAAAAATAATAAAAAAAATTATGAACGAAAAAAATTAACCATCCTAATAATTTTTGTATTTTTATTTATATTTTAATTATAAACATAAATATAATTTAATTATATTATTTATGAAATGTGACTACAGATATAGATAAAATTTAGTTATATTACTTATATATAATTTCATTATATTGTATTGCTTATAAAATTAGATTATAATTATGACAATAGAATTGTTTTTGTACTTTTATATGTGTGACTAATTGGTGGTGTTAAAACATTACTCTTAATTATAAATAAGGTTTATAATTTAAAAAATCAAAGACTCAATTAAAAAGATACGAAAAAAATGATGTTAAAATATTCTAACTCTTTAAAATAAAAATTTTTAAAATTCAATTAAAAATTATTTAAAATTTAAACTCAATAAAAATTTATATTCAATATTTTTTGTATTAAATATATTTAATAACCTATTATATCATATTGGTTGAAATTAGTTTTATCATGTTAATTTTTTAATAACACTTTATTAGAAAAAACCATCTTTTCAGAATTTTTTAAAAACTAATTAATATTATATATATTTTGTTACGTTACATCTTGTTATAAAAAATTTATTTATTTATAATGCTTATATTAAAAATAAAAACAAAATTTAAATTAGTAAATTTTAATCTATAATATAATAATAATATAGTAATTGTTTTAAATATTATACGAATAAAAATTAATTATTTTTTTATTTATAAAAATTTTAAGAGCTTGTTATATATATATATATATATATATATATATATATATATATATATATATTATGAATGTGATATATTTTTTATGTAAATAATCTTTTAAAAAAATCTAATAGTTAATTTATTACCTTTTTTTGTTTTAGTCCAAATTAAATATTTTTTATTGTTTTTGGAAAGAAAATCTTTTGAGAAATTTAATAATATGTAGTGAGGAATACCGAATGAATTATACAAAAACTAATTAAAACACAACATGAAAACATCTTTAAAAAAAGACGTTTTAAGCGTCTTTATCTGAGTGGCCTCCAAATAATATACTTTGAACATTAATAATCTGATATAAGTACATCAAAGCAAAATTGATTCATCCGAATGTAACATTTGCTAAGAATAAGCATCTTAATATTCAAAGTACTATTTGGAGGAAAAATAGAAAAAGAAACCTCCCATATGAAAAATGAGAGCTATACAAGAGAGAGTGATCTATTCATACAGTGCACAAAAGCATAGTCTATTAAATCTCATAGCACAAATCATGATTTCTCAATTGAGCACGATTGAAAGACCTTGATCTAGAGAATTCCGGCTGCCGCGCCTCTCGGATTTGAGCTTCTCTGTTAATCCGGCAAACATAGTTTAGACCAACAAGGAGCTCAACAATTGCAGCTTCAGTTTTTGCTTTGTTTGCAAAGTAAAGTGTTTGAACAAGCAAAACACTTGCTTCTGAAGTAGTGTGTTCCTTCTCAAAGTTCCTCTCTTCATGCCACCTTATCATGTTGTGAGCAAGCGGCGCCAACCATCCAAGAATCTGTGTCATCGCCACGCTCCATTCGGCTGCAATGCTCGGATCATGCTTGCGTTTTGCATACCATTTAAGCTTTGCCCTCAGATCAGTCCTTATTGTAGTTGGTAACTTGCTATACAAGTCATCTCTAGTATGATGATCAATAAGATGCGGGGATGACACTATTTTCTCTATCAATTCAATCACATTTGCATAATGCAGGGCTAAAGCCGCATCACCTAGGGTCAATTGCGCCGTCTTTAAGAAACAACCCTTTTCAGGTAGTTTAGAATATATTCTAATTCTACAAGATTGAGAGTCAATATACCTCTTAGAAACACCTTGGAAGGCGCCGATATGCCTCGACTGCTGCAGTTCTTTCTTTATGTTCTTGTTCTTGTTCTTATTCTTTTTCTTTTCAGCTTCGGATTCAGAGCTCACCGGCCTCTTAGTCTCAGAAGGATGAACATAAGAACTAGTATTAACCGGTAAGGAAGGGCTGCGCCGAAGAGCATGCTTAGATTCTATAATTATAGAATCGCCCTGTTGTTGCGAAATTGGGAGATGAATGTTTCCAAACACAAGTATGATTCTCTCCAAAATTGTAAACAATGATCTTGCCAACAATCTCACAATATAATCAAAACTTCTGTTCCAAGGAGATATGTCTTTGAGATTCTTCACTTCCTGCTGATGCCAATTGAACTTCTTCTCGAACTCGGCCAATTTCCCTTTATGAGTCTTAGGATTCGCCTTCATTCGCTTCAGAGTTCGTTGGCGATCCTCCAACACTTCAAGCTCTTGGAACAATTGTGACATAGCAGCAACAAACCTCTCCATTTTCTTTACCTTCCTATCCATCTTCTTCCATGCATACTCCCAACCACACCATTGAACATAGTTCTTAGCCGGGTTGCGAACAAAGCTTTCGTACCGATGATACACCGGATCCTTGCACCTTTTCCCCAATCTAGCCACATACCTTGCTAGACATTGAAAGCTACTGAGAATCTCATCCAATGCAAGTTCCATCAAGTAATAATAGTCATCCGAAACAAGCATTTTTACCCCGACCGAGTTTGTTATCCATTCTTTTAAACTCGCTACGCCTCGATCGCTTAAAGAATGCCACAAATTTACAATCTTAGACATCACTCCAACAATCTCAGATGCCAGGATTCCAATTGCTTCTTTTTCATCTGATACAATCTTTCTTGAAAGTGGCCAAATAGCACTTAGCCATGCCCCATTGACAGTTTCACCCCCACCCATTGATGAACCCAACTTCAATTAGGGTACCTTAACAATCTAATTAACAATCGTAATAGAATTATTATAGTACCCTGTATATATAAAACAAAAGAAACACAAATTAGAGAGTCCAAAACCCTTTATTTAAGGCCAAATAAGATGTAAACTATATCATCATCAAAATAAACCTTTTTTTTTCTTAAACATCATATTTTGATTTGCTTAAAATATTGGGGTAAAAAATATATATATATATATCAAGAACTTCCTAAGTAAACTTTTGATTCTAATCTGATTAATTCAAGCATGCAATTATCAAGAAGAAAAAATCCTAAGTCATAACCCAAACTCCTTTCTAAAAATTCAATTTTTTTCTTTCTTTTCACACTTTCTCAACCAAAACCAAATCAAACACAAACAGCATATCAAGTGAGTTCAGCATTCTTAATATTCAAAACATGATAATCATAATCATATACATAGAAAGATAGATAGATAAAGAGAGAGAGAGGAACATACCGTTCACAAAGTAGTGATATGAAGCAACATTGAAGTGAAGGAGAATGAGTATAGTATAGCAGAGGAAGCATGAGAGGGTGATATTGAAAAGAGGGTAAATGAAAGAGACAAAGTTTCAATTACCAAAGTGAGAGAAAAAAACAGAACAAAAATTCGGTCCAAACGAGGTAATAAGATATGCTTTTGGGAAACGTGGATATTACTATTGTGACAGTTCAGTGCTTCGTTGCGTTTGGTAAGTGCTAAGTTCAAACTTCAAACATGCAACTCTTCCAATGTGACCATTCACAATGCCTTAAAGATCTTTTGAATTTTGTTCTTCTCTCTAAATTATCAATTTTTTAATACACGTTAATTTGTTCAAATTAGATTAACATATCAGAAGAATTAAGATTTGTTAATAATAGGATTAGATTTCAGTGTCTAACTCAATTCTAAAAATAGTTTATGGGGTTATAAATTTCGACTTTATTTATTGAGTGATATTAATTAGTCACTAAAATTAGTTAATAATAAAAATTAGAATAATTATTCAAGTTAGTTTTTTTATGAAGTTTTTAAAATTAGATATTTTAATTTTTTTTAAATTTCAGAATATACAATATTTTTTAATGGTTATTTCTATTAGACAATGTAGTTTTCTTCTAATTTAATTCGAAAAGTAAATTATAAAACAGTTTTCAAATTTTAAAAACTCTTAAAATAGTTTTTGAAAAATTTTAAAAATTTTAAAATATTTATTTCGATTAAGCGGATCAAATTAAAGAAGAACAGTATAGTTTAACAAAAATAAACGTTTAAGATTGTTTGTATTTTGAGACTTCAAAAACTAAAATATCTGATATTAAAAATTTTAGAAATTAATTTGGATAATTATTCGAAAAATTAAGCAAGAGTTCGATTATATTAAAATTGGGATTGCACCAAATTATTTAACTAGGAAAAAATATATATTGACATATAATATAATAGTTCAAATGTGTGAAAGATAGTGTTTTGACCCAGCCCATTAAGAGCTTTGGGTCTGATTCGAAGCCATCGACTTGCCATGTCTACTGACCCAAACTACGAGGCGATTCATGCGGCACCTCACAGTTTCTAGAAGATCTAGGCAGTTAGCAGAAGCTTTCAGACATATGAGTCTGGTCACAGGAACCCACCCCGAGTACAGAATATAAATAGGGAGGGACCTACCTCTTTCCAGAGGTACGCCACCCTTCTAATACTAATTGACTGCCTATTCGTACGAACTCTAACTTTAGTATTGGAGTGTCCTTACAGGTGGCCCCACCCGTCGACGCATAGACTGAACGCACCCCTCCAATAGCTCGCGCCCAGGTCCAAATTCTTTCATTCTCTTGCTCCGTTATTCACCTTACCAATCCACCAAACACCCGAATAACCAGAACACATAGTTTCCATGATTTTATTACTATATGATATCTACTTATATTGTTATATTGGTAAACTTATTTTAACTCCAATATTCCTTATCTTACACATTTTATAAGAATTTATATCTTTTAAAATAAAAAAATTGACAAAATAATTAATTAAATGAGAAATTAATCACTATTAAATTTATAACTTTTATAAAATGTGTGTTTTATTATCTTAATTTAAAGTAATTAATTTTTTATTTTACTATTTTATTAACTTTCTTATTTTAAAATTTTTTGATTATTTTACAAATATAAATATCTAATAGGTAGATGATCATTTTAAACTCTTGCATTATGAATTAGGGACATAATAGGATAAATATGTGGTGCATTAATTGTGGATTATAGTAGTAGAAGTTGGTGGTGTGAATACGTTTTTTCTTGTCCAAATACATTAATTTTCATTGTGTCATTGTACCTGAAATTTTGAGGAGTATATACCTGAAATGCACAACAATAAATTAATTGCTAATAAAAGCTCTTGTTTGTACATGTTGATTCATGAATCGGAATATATGCCATAACGTCTCATTTTGGAGGAAAAAAACATTGGATTTGATGACTTTTAGAAAATGGAAGCAATTTGTCATTAACTAACAAGAGGCAAATGGATGATGCATGCTTCCTTATTTATTTTTAATAGAATTTAATGTAATTTATCTCTCTTGTATTATGTCAATTATTCTTCTAAAATATCACTTATATATCATCAATTATTACTATTTTTCAAAAACTCATTTTTAAATGCTTCTTGTTAAATAAAAAACGTTATATTTTTATTAATTAAACAATTCAAATTTAAAAAATTACATGTTAATCAAGTTAATCACTTTTTTGTAAGATGATAATAAAATAAAATAAAAAACTAAAACCTTTTTAATTTATATTTATATATTACCTTTAATAGCAGATTATTTTCTAAAAAGCACTAAATGTTATTTTTTGAAACACATTAGCATTTGCCTATCTTCACAAAGGGAAAAAAATTCTTTTTTAAATTATTTCAATATTTTCTTCTTTAGTTTAAAAATATCAAACCTAGATATTAGATTACTCAAAAAAGTTTTTTTTTTTAAATAGCTAGAATTGTTTTCATCAAAATATAATGATGTACGGTTTTTTTAATGTGTGGTGTTTTAACATTGTAATATAGGTATCTAAGTAGGTCACCATCTAAGTAAAGTAATAGTAATTAGTTATTTACATGCATTGTGCATTCCGCACAGAACACTGCAAGTTTTGTACTTTTATTGTATTATTATCGTTTCGCCGCAACGCTGTCGAGAAAATTATATAACTTAGTTCTACGACTTTGTGGAAAAAAAAAATATATATATATATATATAAGTAATATTAATTAAACTCATTTTAAACAAAACTATTTAATCCAAACACAATCTAAAGGTCTGAATCACACTTGTTTAAGCTGACTAATAAACTAACCATTAATCACTAGATTATAACCTAACTTAATTGTATATATATAATTATATATTGTATATAGTTTAATAATTTAGAATTATTTTTAATCAAAATTATTATTCTCTCTTCTATAAATGAAGAGTGAGAGATTGAGCAAAAAAAAAGGAACGGAACTTGTATTTATTAGGGTGTTCAGATTTAAATCGATCTAAATTAAATTGCTCATCTAATTCAATTTAAATAGAAAATTGATTAAATCTGCACTAATTAAGATTTGATTGGATTCTATTTTTTGCAGATCGCTGGATCGGATCGGATTTCAGATCTACTTTTTATAACCGTTCCAATCCAATTCAAACCGCATAATGTATTATAATATTATTATTTTATTATTATATTTACAATTATATTTATAACATGTTCACTTTTTATATATTTTTATATTATTCATGTATTATTATTATTTAATAATTATTTTATGTTTAAAATATTATTTATTTATTTATTTTAATTAACTTATAATTTTATTTCTATTGTTATGTTATAGTTGACTTTTTAAGATATTGTTGAAACTTGTTATGTCATTATTTATTATTTAAAATTTGATGTTGAGACTTGTTATATGTATTTAATTTTTTAATTTATAAAACCGCAAATCCAATCCAAACCGCTTGAAATTGGATCAGATCGAATCTAATATATTTTTTTAAAGCATTCAATTCAAACCATACGTATACCGCAAGTAAAATTAGTGTTCGAATCGAATAAATTTTTACTCAAAACTGATCCAAACCGTACTGCAAACACTCCTACTTGTACTTATCGCTCAGATTTTGACGAGTCATTTCCATTTTACTAACGAAAAACCATAGGAACCAACTTTTAATAATTAGCTAATTTTAAGAATTAAGTTTATTTATATTTTAGAATTTAAGATTAATATTTAAATTGATGATTTAATGTGTAAATTTAAAATAAATAAAATAATTTTAAAAATAATTAACTGATGTTAATTAAAACAAAAAGTTAGATTACTTAACTTTACTCGTATTATATTATTAGTGCTACTTGTACAACAAATAAACCATCAATGCACATTAGTTATTTAGGGTTCAAAATTTTTCATCTTGTTCCTTTAGATTTTTAAAAAGTCAACAATTATTTTATCATTTGTTCTTGTAAATCAGCTTTTAAATTGAACATTCAACTAAATACTTGAGGAATTCACAATAGAGAGAAAAGAAACTTTCAATTGAAGCAATTTATCATAGTGCTTTAGCTAGTACCCTCAAATAAAGAGATAAAAGAGTTAAATGCTCATAATAGTTTTTGAATATTACTAGAAAATAATTTTTAGCATTTATTTATTTTGTTTTTGGTAATAATAAAAATAGTTGTTAATATTATTTATTCTTATTAAAAAAATAAAATAAGAAGAAACTTGAGAATATAAAAAAAAATGAATAAGAAAAAAAAGTGATGATGATGATCGATGATGAAAAAGAAGAAGAAGAAGTAGTAGAAGATGAGGAAGAGGGAGAAGAAGAGTTTTGAATTATGCTGACAGCACATATACAGCGAAAATTCTTAAATAATACACTCAAATATCTTCGTGTTACACCCAAATTTGTTGCAAATACAGAAAAATATTTTCTTTAATGCATAACTTTTACATTACATTCAATTCAAACCATCAACGATGAAACATTATTCTCCTACAGAATCATAAACCACTAATAAAAAAATTAACTATAATCAAACTACACTACAGCCACTTGATTGGATTTAAAACAATAATCAATTTGTGCTGGTTCAATTGACAATATAAACTTGAATTATTCATTATCTTCAACAACGAGATAAGTGATGATGGAGGAGAAGGAGAAAAAGAAAGGATGAGAAGAAATTCTAATGAAAAAATTCGGAAGAAGAAGAAGAGGATGAGGAGGAGAAGGAGGAGGAGGTGGTGGTGGTGTTGGTGACGACGATAATGAAAGAAAAAATAACGAAGAACGTGCAATAACGGCACGAAGAAGAATGTGTGCGCATGAATATAAATGACCTGTATAAATTTATATTAAAAAATGGCTTGTACCTGAAAAATAATTGAAAAATTATAATGTGATGTAATAAATTAAAAAAAAATAAACATTTATTATTTAAGATTTAGAACGAATCTCATCTTATTTATTTAACATTTTAAATGTCAATAAATTTAATTCTTTTTTCTTCTTATAAATTCGTATGAGAATTGACTAATTTCAACTAAATACTTAAGAAATTTATAGTAGAGAGAGAAACTACTAACGAAAACATTGTATTGTACTATTTTAGCTAATAAACTCAAATAAAAGGAAAAAAGAGAATAACGTTACTATTTTAGTTAACTTTGCAAAATATTCCTTTATAATAAGAGATTAAGAAAAAGAGTTTCATAATAATATCTACTAGTCTTCAAAAAAAAAAAAACTAAGAAGCATTATATTGTAGTGTGATTGATAAAAAAATAAATAAACAAACAATGCATAAATATTATTTACGGTTTAAAATCTCTTATCTTTTTCGTATAACATTTAAAAAGTCAACAAAATTTTTTTTTCGATAAATTCGCCTGAAAATTGAATCATCAAATATTATTACTCATTCTTCCATAAATAAAGAATTTAAATTTATACTAGTCTTCAAATATTAAACTCGCTTAAAAAAATTTGAAAAATGTAGTGCTATAAATTAACAGTCAATACGCATTCATTATTTATTATTTAAATTTTCTAATTTTATTCATTTAGCGTTTTAAATGTCAATATTTTATAGTCCATTCCATTCTTCAAACTTCGTTCACCTTTTCTCTCTTCTCTTCTATTCTCTTTGTGTATTTCATTATCTTTCCAAAAAACCAGTTTCCATGGCTTACATAATATTAGTTATTTTATTTTTATTTTTAAATTTTAAATTTAGATGAGATTTTAATTAATTTTGTTTTAAATTGAATTATAATATGATATATTTCATAAATTTTTAATTTAAAATAAAATAAGATTCAAATTTAAAATAAGATAAAATTTAAATTTAAAATAAATAACAAATCTCATACTATATATATGAATAATAAGAGCTATGAAGTACAGATACTTTACCGAGTTATCATATCTGGGCACCTCATATCTGCTTATTGAACACATTTTGATTACGATATTCATTGATACTCGTTTGATACGTGTGTTTGTTATGTCTAATCGTATCTTAATAAAAATTAAAAAATATTTTTCAAACATGCTTGAACCATATAGTTGTCATAATTAAACCGATAATCAAATCTATCAGATTATTGGTTCATTAATTCATTAATTCAACCAATAAATAATTGGTTGAACTGATAAAACCAATCTCATTTAAAAAATTATATAAAATTTAAATATTTTCTTTTTCACAATAAATAAATTTTTCATTTTATTTTTATACCAAAATAACTATTATTTTTAAATCTTAATAACTAATTAATTATTTTATACCTATTATATTGTTATATATTATGTACAATTATTAAAAGTAATATTAATAAATATTATATAATCATAAAAAATGTTACGATTAACAAAAATATTTGTTATTTTTTGGAAGGTGTTTACTAAAATTTATATGATAATAATAATTAATTTAAAAATAAGTGAGTATAAAATTAAAATAATATAAAATAATTTAATTATATTTTTTTATTATATATTAATCAAATAACATATTTATCATTAAGAACATCATAGCTTAGTGACAAGTTAAACACTCTTCAATCTAAAGACCCTAAGTTGGAACATCCGAACATGCATGCTAAATCGGACCGGTTTGGGATCCGATTCAGTTTTTACAATTATGGTTTGAAAATACTTAAATAATATATATTATTATTTATTAAAATAAAAAATATTTTAAATATTTTATATAATTAAAATAAGACGTTAAAATTTAAGAAATTAATTTATATTTTAATATCAATAAAATATTAAAATATCATTACGATTTATCTAAAAATATTTTATATTTTATATATATGTGTCTCTTTTGTCTTATAAAATTTTAAAAATTGTGTATCCTCGTGTCCCGTATTATGTCGTGTCCTATGTTCTGTGTCTATGTCAGTGTCCATGCATTAGAAAACAAGAGTAAAGGAAACAAATATAAAAGAGTTTTATTCATTTGTCAACAAAGATTGGTATTGATGTGGATATGCATGTGCCTTCGCACCAGCGAAAGAGAAAATTATTTTTACTAATATATTCAAGTATTTGTATCTGATTTATGTTATTTGAATAAAATTTTAAATATTTTCATTTAATGAATGTAAAACAAATGTATTTTTTTCACAATGCCTCATGGAAGTGAGGAGACCACAACGGACGAACTTGTAGAAGACGATGATCTGGAGTTTCCGTACTTGTACGATGGTCCATGTCGTGAGGCACAGAATTTTACCGATCTTCTTGCGGATGGAGCGGAGGAATTATATCCCAGCTGCTCGAAATACTTAAAGTTGTCTTTCCTAGTGAAGCTTTATCATATTAAGTGTATGTGTGGTGTGAGTAACAAGGCTATATCGATGATTCTGGACTTATTGCGGGATGCATTTGAGCAACCCAAACTCCCGTCCACATTGTATGAAGCCAAAAAAACTATTCGAAAATTAGGGATTGAATACAAAAAGATAGATGCATGCCCGAATGATTGCATGTTATATCGGGGTGATGATGAGGACGCGACCAAATGCAAGCAGCATGGGACTTCACGATGGAAGCAAAAGACGCGAAAGAGTTCCGTTACAAAACTCAAAATACCTGTCAGGAAAAATGGAAAGCCTCTCCTAGCAAAGACTCTCCGTTACTTTCCTCTTATACCATGACTGCAACGGTTATTCATGTGTAGCAAAACTTCAACTGACATGTTATGGCATAAAGAGGCTGATAATAATGATGGGCACTTGAGGCATCCAAGGGATGCTGAAGCATGGAAAGAATTTGATGTAAAGTATCCATTTTTTTCTGACGATCCGTGCAGTGTTCGTTTAGCTTTAGCTAGTGACGGATTTAATCCTTTCGAAAATATGAGTACAAAGCATTCCATTTGGCCTATGATTCTTATTTCGTACAGTCTTTCTCCATGGCTTTGCTTGAAACATACATCTTTTATACTATCTATGATTATTCCCGGTCCTAAAATATCGGGTAAAGATATAGATGTTTATTTGGAGCTTTTGGTGGATGAGTTGAAGCAACTCTGGGATGGCGTTGAAACTTATGATGCTAATAACGGGACCACTTTCAAGATGCGTGCGGCGCTAATGTGGACTATTAGTGATTTTTCAAGTTTGGAAAATCTATCTGGGTGGAACACGTACAGTGTGTTAGCATGTCCCACGTGTAACGTGGACGCTAAGGCTCGGTGACTAACATTCAGTCGAAAATGGTGTTACATGGGTCATCGTCGTTTCCTGAATTAGGGTCATATATATAGACTAGACCGGAATAGATTTGAGAAACAAGTTGAAAGCAGAGTTCCACCGAATAAATATTCTGGAATGGATGTCTTAAAGCAATAGTCTAACATGCAAGTTTCATTTGGGAAGAACTCAACTTTGACAGCCAAAAGAAGACACATTGGTGAAGATGCAGATCAAGATGACTAGTAGTGGAAAAAGAGGAGTGTGTTCTTTGAACTCCCGTACTGGAAGGATCACATGTTGCGTCATAACCTTGACGTGATGCATATAGAGAAAAACATTTGTGACAATGTGGTCTTCACTATCTTAAACGATAGCGTCGAATCAAAAGACAATCTTAAAACTCGCAAAGATTTACAAAGCATGGGCATAAGGCTTGAATTGTGGCCGGGCGAAGGTGGTAAATATCCTTCAGCAATCTTCACAATGTCAAATCCACAGAATGATGTATTCCTGAAGACTCTACAGAACGTGGTCTTTCCAGATGGTTACTCAAGCAATATTGCTCGTTGTGTTGACATTCGACAGCGCAAGTTGTATGGGTTGAAAATTCACAATTGCCATATTCTAATGGAACAATTACTTCTGATTTTGGTGAAGAATGCATTGTCGAGTCTGGTGTCGACTGTGATTGTGAATTTGTCTTCATTTTTTTGAGAACTCTGTGGGAAAGCTATAAACCATATGCAGCGTGGTGGCCTTCAGAATCATGTTGTGCAAACTCTGTGTCAGATGGAGATGATTTTTCATCCATCCTTTTTCACTGTCATGGTTCACCTTACGGTGCATCTCATTGATGAACTAAAACTTAGTGGCCTGGTACATTATCGGTGGATGTATCTAATAGAAAGGTTAGCTTGCTACTAAACACCTTTAATACATTTATTTTGTCTCATTACATATATACTAAGCGTTATGTCCTATTTAAATAAAAGGTATCTAGGATGATTGAAGCAATATGTGCGTAACAACTAACAAGGCACAAGCAGAAGGCTCAATTGCGAAGGGCTATTTATTTGAGGAGATTTTGACATTCTGTTCCAGATATTTGGATAAAATTGAGACTAAAATCAACCGACCAGCGCGAGTTAATGATCAACCTATTGATATTACAAACAATACAGGAAAAACTATGTTCCCAAAAATTGGAAAAGCTTCAGGGCTGTTTCACATTTTGGACTGACCCCGATGGAAAAGAATCAGGCACATCGTCATGTGCTAGTCAATTGCGATGCCGTCGTTCCATTCATTGAGTAAGTATGCACATGTACTTTTTAAGCATAATTATAACCCATTTCAAACAATCAGTCGTTGGATTAATTTCTTGTTTTGTCATAAAGTACATTTAGGGCATAAATGAAGCAAAAATTACGACATCAAACAAGGTCACAATCTAAGATAGACTGTGTTGTGCATGCAGAATTTTCTCGCTGGTTCAAGCATGAGGTTGGTAGAAATTTAATATGACCAACTTATTTGTGCCCTAGAATTATCATTTACAAATTCCAATGGTTTATAAAAATAAACTCTAATTTATGGTGTCAGGTTCCAATGGACAGTACTATACATTCGAAAGAAATGAAGTTGCTGGCATGTGGTCCCATGCTTCAAGCAAGACGTTTTGCGACATACAACGTCAATTGGTACAATTTTATAACTATCACAAAGGAAGATGGTCTAAAAACCAAAAATAGTGGAGTTTATGTCTCATCCAATACAAGAAGTTATGCAAGCATGCGTGACAATAGAGTGGCTGTTGGTAGTGTTCCATATTATGGAAAAATTGTGGACATAATCGAATTGAACTACAGCTGCCGTTTCACAATGGTTTTGTTTAGATGTATTTGTGCTGATACAACTACGAGTAGAGGTATCAAACAAGACCATCTGGGCCTTACCAATGTTAATTTCACTCGTCCGATTCACACCGGTGATCGAGAAGAGGATGAACCATACATATTGGCATCAGAAGCTCATCTTGTGTACTATGTACGTGATGAAGTAGATCAAGAATGGAGTGTAGTGGTTCATGTAAAACCATGAGACTTGTATGACATGGGAGGAGAGAATGAAGAAGTTGAAGCTGCCTTTTTTCCACAGCCCGGGTTGAACATGTCAGCGACAGGTGACGTCAGTGATTTACAGTTGACAAGGGATGATGATATAGAAGACCCAATAGAAGATGTTTCTGATAACATCGATGATGTGGCATTGTGAAAATATGGAAAATGTGTACATCATGTATAGAGGATCTGTGTGTGTTTAATAAGTTTAATATTGTTTATGATGTACGCAGTTTGCTGGTTATATTACTATCTGTGTTTTCGTATTTGAATTAAGTTTTCATTTATTGTTGACTTTCATGAATACCATCAGTTTCTCATTTCTTCCAACGATTGTTGCTAGCAAAAGTCAGTTTTCAAGGCTTTGTTGTTGGCATCATCATTGTTGTTGTTCTTAGTCTCCAATGAAGAAAATTATAGTATCGAGTAAATTGCGTTGAATTACAATATTGTTAGCATTGGCCCAAATAGTAAATATAATTTAGTGTTGTAACAGGAGAAATGAAAACGGAGGATTTCTCATCATGCTGTGCAGGCACAACATTCGCTAACAAAATGGCTATGGCCTCTCCATTCTCTTCATTAGAACATGCAATTACGGTTGTTAGAGACATATGGTCCCGTAAGTTGAATGTTAGGTCTTGGTTGGAGGCTATATCAGGACAATCTTATTCTAATGAATACTTGGAAACGGCGAACGAAGTTACTGTGCAGGTCTGTTCATTAGCCATACCCTTAAAAACTTAAGTTAAACTATATTTGAATAATAAGTATTTTAAGTTAATATATGCTTACAACATTTAACCAATGATAGTTGTTACATGCTAAAATTTGTAGAAACTTCATGAATGGGGATCAATGTACGAGGAGAAATTTAGGTATGTTTTTGTTACATTTGTAGCGGGTAGGACCTCTGAATACATACTTGCTGAATTAAAGGTTAGAAATAAATTTCTAGCATAGAAAGTGAATCACAGAGACACAATATGCTTTACAAAAAAGACCATGAACTATACATTTTATTATGATGCAGACGCGCTTTAGTAACACGCATGTTGTTGAGTTGGAGATTGCTTCAAAAGAGGAATTAAAGTATATAGAACGTTCTATTAGAGAGTTTCTTTCCAAGAAATCTGTCCAAACTACCGACGAAGGAGATGGTAATCGTTAATTTTGTATTTGTTAATGTTTAAAGTCCTTTTCCCATAATTTTGCAATTTTTTTCTTAATTACTAGGTAATGACCTGGAATTTATCATTTTCTTTTAAGTAGATTTATGTTGTTGGTTGCATGTTCATATTTTCAGTGTCAGCTGAATATTCAGGCGAAATAGTTGATGACACTCTAGATGGGGTATACACTGATTCGGAAGACGATTTAGATGCTATCTCCTCCGGTGGATATGACATCTCCACGAATGTTGAGCTCAATAAGGTTTCAAAAGAAGACAATGAAACTTTAATACACCCAACATAGAGAAAATGACGTACATGCTGCAAAAAGGGGCTTCGATCTGAACAAGTTGCCATGGTTTGGAGATGACTTATCAGATCCTTTATCACGTGACTGCAGTAGATTTTTGACAAAGTATTTATGGCCAGGTCAATACGATATTGATGAGAAATTTTGACTCAATACTTGTTTGTCTACTTTAGTAATTCTGATTTTTATGCTCTATTGAACTTTGTTTTGACTTTATGAATTCACACGTTCACTTGATTTTTTCTTTATCATTTATGCTTGAATACAAACTCAAAATGCGCTGATAATATAAGAGAAAACCTGATTCGTAAATTTGTGTACATTATTAATTTATAAATATTTTTTCAATTAATGAATTATTTTTTCGTAACACAAAATCAAAAATTTATTTAATGCATTAAGTTGTAGTGTTTGAAACATGTTTTTTGTAAAAAAAAAACAGCGAGGACTAGAATCAATTTAACAAGGCAATGTTTAAACAAAAAAATTCAAGTTAAAAATAATATTGCAGTGGTTGGAAGAAAACCGCTGCAAAAAAGATAACTAAGCATATTCGCCAACTCGACATTTTGCGGCAGTTACAACAAAATTGCTGCAAAATGAGAGCTTTTGGTAGCCTCTCCCAAATCCGCCACAAGAATCGCTGGCAGTTTCTATTTAGCAGCGGTTGAAAAAAACCGTCACTAAATATCTGCCGCTATAGCTGGTTTTCTTGTAGTGATATTCCTTCTAGGTATTTTTTTAATCATTTTAACATTCTATTTTTATTATTAAATTTTTATTTTACATTGTGTTTGGTATGAAATCTCAGTTTTAATTTTATTTTTTCACATGTGATTTTATTTTTATATAGCTTACTATTATTTTTATAGTTGGTTATAGCAAGTTCTTGATCCCAATAAACGAGGAAGGAGTTCTAACAGGAGTAAAAAAATAAAAAATAAAAAAAGCAGCAACAAAATATACATTAACATACATTTAATATTTATTTTTTATTTTTACCTACCATATTATCATACACAATAAAAGAGCAAATACTAACTACACAATAATTTCTTTGGCATTACCATTAAAATTATTGTGAATTAGAATTTTGTTACTATTCACCACATACAAGAACACCGTTAGAGATGATGTAAAAGAACCAATTTCTAATGATATTACGTGGGAAGAACCGAATCGCTATAAAAATAAAACTAATAAGAGAACAAATAATGAATCAATTGCCTCATCGATTGTAATCTTAGTGATTAAGTTATGTAAACCTTTAATATTGAAAAGTATTTGTTATCATCATTGTTATTTTAATATCTATTTTTTTGTGTAAAAAAATTGTATTTTAATATACAACTTTAAATAGGTACTTCTATAACTAAAAATCGAAACACAAAATAACTTATTTATAAGATGTTATTAATAAAAGTCCTTGTGCTTTAAACTCTTCTTCCAAAAGAACTTATTTAAATTATTTATTCAAACTGGACCTTAGTCCGACGGTATGAACAAAGCAATCATTCACAACCACAACGCACATTTATTATTCAAGGTTCTAAATCTCTTATTTTATTCATTTAATATTTTAAAAGTCAATAAACTCTCGTTTTTTCTCGCAAAAAAAAACATGGTTATAAATTAAATTTTGAAATAAATACTTAAGACTTGTTAAAAACTATCTCTTATTTTATTCATTTAACATTTTAAAAGTTAACAAACTCTATTTTTTTCTGCTGATAAACATGCTTATAAATTATATTTTGAAATAAATACTTAAAGAATTCATAAACATTATCATTTAAAATGTTGAATTATATATTTATACTATTTAACTTTTTTTGTTGTTCACGATATCTCTTAACCCGACAATATGAACTAATCATTCCTTTACTACCAAGAATGCACATTTATTATTCAAGATTCTAAATCTCTTATTTTATTTATTTAATATTTTAAGAGTCACCAAACTCTTAGCTTTTTTGGCCAAAAAACATGGTTTTAAATTGAATTTTGAAATAAATACATAAAAACTTCATAAAATCTATCTCATATTTTATTCATTTAACATTTTAAGAGTCAATAAACGGTCATTTTTTTAGAAAAAAGATCTTCTAAAGTGATAATATTAGTAAAGTGATAAAGTGATGCTTTAATTACCTTTGAATTTATAACATTTATTATTTGTGAGTCTCACTATTTTAATCCAAAGGTGATTAATGGTGTATTTTTTTCTCTAAAGTGATAATATAACTTTAGAGGAGTCGGATCCTTGTCATAACTGATAAACGCGCTTATAAATTGAATCTTTAAATTAATACTTAAATACTTCATAAAAACTATCAATCAAAATATTGAATTGTAGTATTTAACTTTTTTTTAGTTGTCCACGATATCTCTTAGTATGAAAAATTTGATTATTATTCAATATTCTAAATCTCTTATTTTATTCATTTAACATTTTAAGAGTCAACAAACTCTCATTTTTTCTCGCCGAAAAATATGGTTATAAATTGAATTTTGAAATAAATATTTAAAGACTTCATAGAAGCTATCTCTTATTTTATCCATTTAACATTCTAAGAGTGGGTTAATAGTCAAATTAGTCCCTAAAAAATAAGACATTTTTTAAATTCATCACTGAAAGATTTTTTCAATCAAATTGGTACTTCAAATATTGCAAAATAATCATATTTGTCCTCGAGTGACTCCATCAACAATTTTCTTCAAAGATTGATGTTGTAAAACGTTAATTGATAACATATATAATACCTGATATGTCTAATTGGATATTGACCAAATATGTTTATAAAAAAATTATTAATTTAATCATTTTCTTCAATTACAAAAATTCTATTTCTAATATGACCTAGTGACTAAATTAATAGATTTTTGTAAACATATTTAGTTAACGTCTATTGAAATATATTATGTGTCATGTATGCTATCAGTTAATATTTCACATCATCAATTGTTGACGAAAATTGTGAGTGGAATAACTGAAGGACATATATGATTAATTCGTAGTATTTGAAGGATCACTTTGATTGAAAAAATCCTTCAAAACGAATTTGAAGAATGCATTATTTTTCCAGGACTAATTTGACTATTAATCCGTTTTAAAGTAAACAAACTCTCATTTTTTTCCACTGATAAACATGCTTATAAATTGTATTTTGAAATAAATGCTTAAAGATTTGATAAATATTATCAATTAAAACGTTGAATTATACTATTTAATTTTTTTTGTCCACGATATTTCTTAACCCGACAATATGAACAAAGCAATCCTTTACAACCTAGAATGCACATTTATTATTCAAGGTTCTAAATCTCTTATTTTATTCATTTAATATTTTAAGAGTCACCAAACTCTAATTCTTTTTACCGAAAAACATGGTTTTAAATTAAATTTTGAAATAAATACTTAAAAGACTTCATAAAAATTATCTCTTATTTTATTCATTTAACATTTTAAGAGTCAATAAACTCCCATTTTTTTCGCTGATAAATGCGCTTATAAATTGAATTTTTAAATTAATACTTAAAGACGTCATAAAAGCTATCAATCAAAACATTAAATTGTAGATTTGTAGTGTTTACTTTTTTTTAGTTGTCCATAATATTTCTTAGTCCGACAGGATGAACAAAGCAATCCTTCACCACCAACAAAGCACATTTATTATTCAAGGTCCTAAATCTCTTATTTTATACCTTTAATATTTTAAGAGTAAACAAATTCTCATTTTTTTCGCCGAAAAACATGGTTATAAATTGAATTTTGAAATAAATACTTAAAAACTTCATAAAAATTATCTCTTATTTTATTCATTTAATATTTTAAAAGTCAACCAACTCTCATTTTTTTCGCTAATAAATATGCTTATAAATTATATTTTAAAATAAATACTTAAAGATTTCATAAACATTATCAATTAAAACGTTGAATTATACTAGTTAACTTTTTAAAAAGACTTCATAAAAATTATCTCTTATCTTATTCATTTAATATTTTAAGAGTCAATAAACTCTCATTAACTAATGTCATGGATCTAAACTTTATTTAAGGATTTATCATTGGCCAATAGGTTACAGTATATACGAGTCAGGATTTAAACTCCTAACACTTAGATAAGATAAATGAATGAATAAGTTAATCACTCGACCAACATAAATTGATTAATTATAATGTTTAACTAATATACTCAACCAAAGGAAAAAATATTACTACTTTAAAAAGAAAAGCAGGCATTAAATTCCAAAAATTAAAGTAAATAAAATATAACACTATTTTAAAAAGAAAAGCAGGCATTAAATTCCAAAAATTAAAGTAAATAAAATGAGTTATGTTAAGTGTATACTAAAATCAGCTATCAAAGTCAGTCACCAGTATAAAATACATGCTAAAATATAAATATACATTGAAAATAAATTAAACCACACATATATTTATACACAAATACATTTATGACTGATTTTAGTGACTGATTTTGGTGTACAAATAGCATTTTTAAAATAAAATATAACACTATAAAAAGGATGATAGAAAATTGCTACAACACCATCCCATTTTCTATTCCTTTCTTCCTTCTTCTTTCTGGCGCCATTGCTATTGAATACTCACTCTCCATTCTATTCTTCAAACTCCATTCACATTTTCTCTCTTCTCTTCTCTTTTTGTGTTTCATTATCTTTCCAAAAAACCAAAATTTCCATGGCAGAAACTCTAAGCACCTCTGTTTTTGCATCAATGGCATCCCTTTCATCACCAAAACAAGCTCAAGAACTTGCTATGATGAGCATGAAAGTGGAAACCAATGCTGGAGCTACACCACCACCACCACTACCACCACCACAACCAATAGCAGTAGCAACAATGGCTACAACAAGTGGGAGCTTAGAGAATAAGAAGCTGAAGAAGAAGAGAGGAAGGCCAAGGAAGTATGACCCAAATGGGATCATGGGGTTGACATGTCCTCCAAATGCAGAATCAATGGCATTTGCATCACCACAACAGTCTCATTTTGGTGAGTGTTTTGGTTGCTATTTGATAATGACATGTTTGGTTGCTGAGAAAATGCATGATCTTTTTCTATTATAACAAAACACCCACAAAATTCTATTCCTTTTTTGAAACAATTTTGTTGAGAGAAATAATGTGATAGTGAATGAGACTTCTGTCTTTGAACAAATAATGAGTGGTTTTTGAAATCCTTTTTTGAAGCTTGCAAAATTGGTTCTTTTTGTTTGCTCAAGGAAAAAAAATGCAGGAGTATCTGTTGTTACTGCATGGATGTTAAATTATTTCTGTTATTGTTTCTTGAATCATTTGTTTTGTTGGATAAAGAAAAATTGTGCATTTCTTAAGTTGGTGCTCATGATTGATGAAAAAGACATGAACTTTACTCTTTTTGGAAAATAATCTAGAGTTGGCAGTTTGTATATAAACATTTTCTTGAATTTCGTTGCTAGAAATGTGTATGTGTGTGTTACTTTGTTTCAAATTTTGGTTGTGAAATTTTTAGTTGAATTGATATATGGTACTTTTTGGATATAGCACATACATATGTATTGATAATTTTTTTCTCTCTCTATAATCTGTGAAGGTGAGGTTGCAAATTTGGATGGTGTAGGCTTTACACCACATGTGGTGAATCTTCATGCTGGAGAGGTAATGTATAAAATCTCAGACTCTCAGTACTATTATGCTGCATTTCTTGAACAAATTTAAAGTATCTGTCATTTTGTAATCTAGATAGAGATCATACTTTGATGCTTTGCAGGATGTTGCTGCAAAGATCATGTCATTCGTCGAAAAGTATCCAGGAGGAATTTGTGTTCTTTCTGCCAATGGAGCAATCTCTAGTGTTACCTTAGACCGTTCTGGTTCTTCTGGTGGTTTGTGGACTTATGAGGTATGAATCTGATCTGTTTGATAAAAGCTCTTTCAATGCAATGTTATCTTTTCTGTTATATATTTTTTCCTTTTTGAATGTTGATTTATTACATGATACTATGATTCTTGTTATTGTTGTTGATAAGATTGATGGTGCTGTAACAAAAATTACTTTAGTGGACTAATTGAACTGAATTTTGATTGCACGAGGAAGTGATTTTATAGCTTTGAGTATTGAAATTTGATTAGAACTTAGTAACACAAACGCCTTATTCATTTACCATTTTAAAAGTCAACGAATTCATTCGTTTTTTCCGCCGATAAACGCGCTTAAAGTTGTAAACTTGTTTTCTGCTTTTGTGAAATTTTTTCTGTGTGACATAAGTGTTTGGTACAAATGCAATTGTTATCGTAATTAATCTTCTAGATTCTTCAATAATTTTAGACCATTTTTTAACTTTCATCAATATTTTATATTTTATTCATTTAATATTTTAAAAGTTAACAAATTCATTGTTTTCTGCTGATAAATATGTCTAAAGATTGTAGACTTATTTTCTGCTTTTGTAAACTTTTTTCTATGTGACATAAGTGTTTGGTAGAAATATAATTGTTATGGTAATTAATCTTCCACATTTTTCAATAATTTTAGACCATTTTTTTAACATTCATCAATATCTCTTATCTTATTCATTTAATATTTTAAAAGTCAACAAATTTAATCTTTTTTCTGCCAATAAACACGCCTTAAGATTGTAGACTTGTTTTCTCCTATTGTGAACTTTTTCCTATGTCAAAGGTGTTTGGTACAAATGCAATTAGTATGGTAATTAATCTTCTAGATTGTTCAATAATTTTAGACCATTTTTTTATATTTTCATCAGTATCTCTTATCTTATTCATTTAACATTTTAAAAGTCAACAAATTCAATCATTTTTTTCGTCGATAAACACGCCTAAAGATTGTAGACTTTTTCTGCTATTGTGATTTTTTTTTGTGTGACATAAGTGTTTGGTACAAATGCAATTACTATAGTAATTGATCTTCTAGATTCTTCAATAATTTTAGGCCTTTTTTTTTACTTTCATCAGTATCTCTTATCTTATTCATTTAACATTTTAAAAGTCAAGCAATTCAAAAAAATTTTTCCGCCGATAAGCGCACCTAAAAATTATAGACTTGTTTTCTGTTGTTGAGAGCTTTTTCTTATGTGACATAAGTGTTTGATATAATTGCAAATACGATGGTAATTGATCTTCTAAATTCTTCAATAATTTTAGGCCATTTTTTTTACTTTCATCGGTATCTCTTGTCTTATTCATTTAACATTTTAAAAGTCAATAAATCCAATCTTTTTTTTCCTATAAACGCGTCTAAAAATTGCACCATCAAATAACTACTTAAAGACAAATATAATTACATTATTACATAAAATTTTTGGTAAAAAATTACATTATGACTAGTGCCACAAATATAATTTTATAAGACTACATTTGGTTGATGTATGGATTGAGACAGAGACACAAAAATACAGACACTGAAGACATAAATATAATGAGACACAATTTTTTCAATTTGTTTGGTAACTACGTACACAAACAAATAATAAAATATAAATGTCAATATTGTCCTCACTATTATGAAACCACTACCACCATTATCACATCTTCTTTTCTACCACTATCAATACCACTTTTCTACCACCATTTATAACTCTTAAACTAATCAACAAATTCAATTAGACAAAATATCATCATCAGATCTAACAAATATTAATTAAAATTTAAATAAATAAATAATAAATAAAAAATTAAAAAAATAGAGAACTCGAATGCAATAGACATAGTGGAAATGGATCTGGAGGTAGAAGAAGGTGATTGCATGAAAGAGAGCAGATTCAGAGAAAGAGAGGGAGAAAAACATATCCAAAAACTAGCAACGCCAAAAATGATGACAATCACGACTTGAAGTAGAGACAACGACGAATTTGGAAATAAGGGCAGACGCAATAGTGAATAGCAATTACGATGACAATGGCTGCGACAGAGAATTTTGATTTGGAAGAAGGAGAGATGGAGAAGATGAGGCTCTGAAAATGAGAAACTGGAAGGGAATGAAATAGGAGGAAAGACAGGGGGAGAAAAGGAGGAAGGAAGAGTGGGAGAAGAGGAAGAAGGAGGAGGGCGGTGTCGCAATGTGTGAAGGAGGCAGACAGTGGGTAAGGCAGATAAGGGAAGGAAGAAGGAGGAGGAAGGAGGAAGAAGGAAGGTGACGGTGGAACAGATCAGAAAAAAAGGGAAAGGTGAGAAGGAATAAGAAGATTAGGGTTAAGGTTACCATAAGGATAAAATTATAATTTAATAAAAAATGAAGGGACAAAAGTGAAAAATTTTGTGTCTTAAGATAAAAGGAGAGACACTAAAGATAGACATGTATTTTGTGTGCTCTTGGGCTGTGTTTGGTTCATATCTTAAAATTATGAAGACATTGACACAAATACACAAGAGTACATAGACACAAAAAGATATTAGTTTTGCATTCTATTTGATAATTAAGACATGTACAGAACACACAACTCATAATTCTACTAAAAAGTCAATTTTACCCAATTCATTCCTGTATCACCACCATGACTACTTATGCCTTTTCACTCTCCTTCAAAATCATCACAATTTACCATGCCATCACCATCTTCAAAACCAACACAGTTTTTTTTTTTTTGTAATTCTTCATCCAAAAGAAAATCAACCCCATAAGCATAAAAACTAACCCAAAATTGCTAAAAATCAGCATAATACACAAATCTCCATAAATCTGAATAAAGAATTAGCTATCACCCCATCCACGACAAAGAACACCACAAATAAAATTCAATTCAAAATTTGATATTTAGAAAATAAACAAAAGTCCTTCAATATCATCCTAATTGAATAATACAAACAGATTCAAAATTTTTATTTAAAAAAATTGAAACAAATACAAATTGAATCTGAGGTAGAACAAGCAACAAAGTATATGAAAGAAAAGAAAGAGATAAAGAAAAATGAAAAGAAGATGAAAATGAGGAAAGGTGGAAGGAGGATGAGGCCAGCGAGAAAATATCATATCTATAATGAGATATGTGATTGCTTCCGCTATAGATCTATAGCCCGCTGCCAAAGAGAGGAAGAATGAAATGCGAACGGGGGAGAGAGCGTCTTCTCGTTACGGCAGTCGCTGTTGATGCTGATCTAAGGGTGAAGCAGAAAAACCTTCTTCTTTGTTGTGATGCCGCCTGAAAGGAGAAGACAGAAGACGAACAACGTCATCAGAGAGAGGATGGAAGCAACGACGTCGAAGCCCAAATCGGGCAACAACAATGGGCAGAGAGTATGGAGGCTACAAAGAGAGGAAATGAAGAATGGTTGAAGAAAAGAAAATTAGGTTGAATGGATAAAATGGTAAAAATTTCAGTGTCTCAAACTAAAAATTAATGTCTCAGCTAATTGGAAAGACACAAAATACATGTTTTTTGTGAGTATCTCTGTGTCACTGTGTCTCTCTTAGTTTTGTGTCTCACATACCAAACAAAGAACACGTCCTATGTGTCTCTATCTTTGACATACACAGACATCAACCAAACAGTGCCTTGTGTACCACCATGTCCATCGAAAATTTGTGTCTTCTGAACTAAATGACAGACATATACCACCATGTCTATATTTTGATAGACATGTATCACAAAACAAACGCTGCATAAAGGTCTTGTAGAAAGATATATATATATATATATATATATATATATATATATATATAAGAAATTCTTATTTTAATTTGGGAGCACTTTTCATATAAATTATTACTCACTCTTCTATGAATCTGCTATGAATGAAAAATAAAAGAATGAGAAAGAGTCAAATAATTTTTACTAATTTTCAAAAGTTAACTTTGCCTAAAAATATATATATTGTAGTGCTGTTTGTATCAGAAATAAATGGTCAATGTATGTTCATTATTTAAAGATAAGTACTTAGATTCAGGATTCTTGGTCAAATCCTATTTATTTAACATTTTAAAAGTCAACAAATTTAATCTTTTTTTCCAGCGATAAACACGCCTAAAAATTGTACCGTTAAATAAATACTTAAAGACTTCACAGAATCTGCCAATTAAAACATTGTATTATAGTGTTTTATTAATACACTCAAACACAGAAAAAACACTACTACTATAGTTAATATCTTTTAGAATACTTGTAAATAAGCTAGTTGTTATTCAATTTCTATCATAATTTTCAGTCAAAGTTATGATTAAATGATGGGTTCTGAGTCAAATATGACATTATTACTAGTGCCACAAATATAATGCCACTAAATATCTTATAGAAAGAAAAACAAAGAGAGAGATTAAAACAATTTTTTATTTTGATTTTGGAGCATTTTTAATTCGAATTATTTGTCACTCTTCTATGAATTTTCTACAAATGAAGAATAAAAGATTTAGAAGGAATCAAATAATTTTTACTAATTTTGAAATGTTAAATTCGCCTAAAAATATTATATTGTGATACTATTTGTATCAAGAATAAATGGTCAACGTATGTTCATTAGTTAGAATTCAAAATTGTTTGTCTTATCTATTCACACATTTTAAAAGTCAATAAATTCAATTTTTTTTCCGCCGATAAACGCGCCAAAAAACTTAAACCTTTAAATAAATACTTAAAGACTTTACAGAAACTACCAATTAAAACGTCGTATTGTAGTATTTCACTGATACACTCAAACACAGAAAAAATACAACTACTTTAGTTAACATCTTTTAGAATAATTGTAAATAAGCTCCTTATTCTTCAATCTCTATAATAATTTTCGGTCATAATTATGGTTAAATGGTGGGTTTCATATCAAATATCACATTATTACTAGTACCACAAATACAATGCCACTAAACATGTTATAAAAAGAGAGACATAGAAAGATTAAAACAATTTCTTATTTTGATTTTGGAGCACTTTATATTTGAATTATTACTCACTCTTCTATGAATTAGCTATGAAAGGAAGAATAAAAGATTGAGAAGGAATAAAATGGTTTTTACTAGTTTTCCAAAGTTAAATTCGCCTAAAAAAATTATATTGTAGTGCTATTTTGTATCAGGAACAAATGGTCAATGTATGTTCATTATTTAGAAATCAAAATTTCTGATCCTATCTTATTCATTTAACGTTTTAAAAGTTAACGAATTCAATCTTTTATTTTCTACTGATAGACACGCCTAAAGATTGTATGCTTATTTTTTGCTGTTATGAACCTTTTCCTGTGTGACATGAGTATTTGGTAAAAATGCAATTACTATGGTAATTAATCTTATAGATTCTTCAAAAATTTTAGACATTTTTATTAATTTTCATCAGTATCTCATATCTTATTCATTTAACATCTTAAAATTTCACAAAAAAAAATTCTGTCAATAAATGTGTCTAAAGATTGTAGACTTATTTTCTGCTTTTGTGAACTTTTTCCTGTGTAACATAAGTGTTTGGTACAAATACAATAACTATGGTAATTAATCTTTTAGATTCTTCAATAATTTTATACCTTTTTTTAACTTTTATTAGTATCTCTTATCTTATTCATTTACCATTTTAAAAGTCAACAAATTCAACCTTTTTTTTCGTTGATAAACGCGCCTAAAGATTGTAGACTTGTTTTCTTCTGTTGTAAACTTTTCGTGTGTGACATAAGTGTTTGGTACAAATACAATTGTTACGGTAATTGATCTTTTAGATTCTTCAATAATTTTAGGCCAATTATTTTTTTTACTTTCATCATATCTCATGTCTTATTCATTTAAAATTTTACAAGTCAATAAATCCAATTTTTTTCCGCCTATAAATGCGCCTAAAAATTTCACCATCAAATAAATACTTAAAGACATCATAGAAATAGCCAATTAAAATGTTATACTGTATTGTTTAATTAATACACTCAAACACATAAATAAAACACTACTACTTTGGTCAACATCTTTTAGAATAGTTATAAATTAACTCAACCGCTATCATAATTTTTAGTAATAATTATGATTAAATGATGAGTTTCAAATCAAATATGACATTGTTACTACTGCCACAAATATAATTCTCTAAAGGTCTTATAGAAAGATAGGCATAAAGAGAGATAAGAAGAATTTCTTATTTTAATTTTGGAACCCTTTTCATCTAAATTATTACTCACTCTTCTAAAAATCTGCGATAAATGAAGAATAAGAGAATGAGAAAGAGGCAAACTAGTTTTCCAAAGTTAAATTCGCTTAAAAAATTATATTGTAGTGCTATTTGTATTAGGAACAAATGGTCAATGTATGTTCATTATTTAGAATTCAAAATTTTTGGTCCTATCTTATTCATTTAACATTTTAAAAGTTAACGAATTCAATCTTTTATTTTTTGCTGATAAACGCGCCTAAAAATTGTAGACTTGTTTTTTGTTGTGAACTTTTTCCTGTGTGGCATAAGTATTTGGTACAAATGCAATTACTATGGTAATTAATCTTCTAGATTCTTTAATAATTTTAGACATTTTTTTTAACTTTCATCAGTAACTCATATCTTATTCATTTAACATTTTAAAATTTCACAAATTTATTCTCTTTTCTGTCAATAAATGTGTCTAAAGATTGTAGGCTTATTTTCTACTTTTGTGAATTTTTTCTTGTGTAACATAAGTGTTTGGTACAAATACAATGCTATCGTAATTAATCTTCTAGATTCTTTAATAATTTTAGCCTTTTTTTTTTAACTTTCATCAGTATCTCTTATCTTATTCATTTACCATTTTAAAAGTCAACAAATTCAACCTTTTTTTTGGCCGATAAACGTGCCTAAAGATTGTAGACTTGTTTTCTGCTGTTGTGAACTTTTCGTGTGTGACATAAGTGTTTGGTACAAATACAATTGCTACGGTAATTGATCTTCTAGATTCTTCAATAATTTTAGGCCAATTATTTTATTTTTTTACTTTCATCGGTATCTCATGTCTTATTCATTTAAAATTTTACAAGTCAATAAATTCAATTATTTTCCGCCTATAAATGCGCCTAAAAATTTCACCATCAAATAAATACTTAAAGACATCACAGAAACAACCATTAAAATGTTGTATTGTACTGTTTAACTAATACACTCAAACACATAAATAAAACACTACTACTTTGGTCAACATCTTTTAGAATAGTTGTAAATTAACTCAACCACTATCATAATTTTCAATAATAATTATGATTAAATGATGAGTTCCAAATCAAATATGACATTGTTACTACTGCCACAAATATAATTCTCTAAAGGTCTAATAGAAAGATAGACATAAAGAAAGATAAGAAGAATTTCTTATTTTAATTTTGGAACATTTTTCATCTGAATTATTACTCACTCTTCTAAAAATCTACTATGAATGAAGAATAAGAGAATGAGAACGAGTCAAATAATTTTTACTAGTTTTCAAAAGATAACTTTGCCTAAAAAAGTATTTGTATCAGAAATAAATGGTCAATATATGTTCATTATTTAGAGATCAGTACTTAGAATTCAGGATTTCTAGTCATATCTTATTCATTTGACATTTTAAAAGTCAACAAATTTAATCTTTTTTCCGCCAATAAATACACCTGAAAATTGAACCTTCAAATAAATACTTAAAGAGTTCACAAAAACTGCCAACTAAAATATTGTATTATAGTGTTTAACTAATACACTCAAATAGGAAAAACACTATTACTATAGTTAACATCTTTTAGAATATATACTTGTAAATAAATTCCTTGTTATTCAATCTCTATCATAACTTTTAGTCATCATTATGGTTAAATGATGGGTTCCAAATCAAATATGACATTAGTACTAGTGCCACAAATATAATGCCACTAAATATCTTATAGCAAGAGAGACATAAACATAGAGTAGAACAATTTCTTATTTTGATTTTGGAGCACTTTTCATCCGAATTATTACTTACTCTTCTATGTATTTGCTATGAATGAAGAATAAAAGATTGAGAAGGAACAAATAATTTTTATTAGTTTTCAAAAGTTAAATTCGCCTAAAAATATTATATTATAGTGCTATTTGTATCAGGAACAAATGGTCAATGTATGTTCATTATTTAGAATTCAAAATTTTTGGTCCTATCTTATTCATTTAACATTTTAAAAGTTAACAAATTCAATCTTTTGTTTTTTGCTGATAAACACGCCTAAAGATTATAGACTTGTTTTCTATTGTTGTGAACTTTTTTCCCGTGTGATATAAATGTTTGGTACAAATGTAATTGCTATGGTAATTAATCTTCTAGATTCTTCAATAATTTTAGACCCCTTTTTTTAACTTTCATCGATATCTCATATCTTATTTATTTAACACTTTAAAATTCCACAAATTCATTCTTTTTTCTGTCGAGTAAACTTGTTTTCTGCTCTTGTAAACATTTTCCTATGGTGACATAAGTGGTACAAATGCAATTGCAATGGTAATTAATCTGCTATATTCTTCAATAATTTTAGACCATTTTTTTAACTTTCATAAGTATCTCTTATTCATTTACCATTTTAAAAGTCAATAAACTCAATCTTTTTTTGGCCGATAAGGGCACTTAAAGATTGTAGACTTACTTTCTGCTGTTGTGAACTTTTTCTTCTATGACAAAAGTGTTTGGTACAAATGCAATTGCTATGGTAGTTGATCTTCTAGATTCTTCAATAGTTTTAGGCCAATTTTTTTTCTTTCATAAATATCTCATGTCTTATTCATTTAAAATTTTAAAAGTGACCAAATTCAATCTTTTTTTTGCCTATAAACACGCCTAAAAATTGCACCATCAAATAAATATTTAAAGACATCATAGAAACGACCAATCAAAACGTTTTACTGTAGTGTTTCACTAATACACTCAAACACACACAAAAAAAATCCTACTACTTTGTCAACATATTTTGGAATATTTGTAAATAAACTCGACCACTATCATAATTTTCAGTCATAATTATGATTAAATGATGGGTTCTGAATCAAATATGATATTTTTATTACTGATATAAATATAATTCTTTAAAGGTCTTATATAGAAAGAGAGACATAGAGAGATAAAAACAATTTCTTATTTTAATTTGGAAGCACTTTTCATCTGAATTATTACTCACTTTTCTATGAATCTGCTATGAATGAAGAATAAAAGAATGAGAAAGAGTCAAATAATTTTTACAAATTTTCAAAAGTTAACTTCACCTAAAAAAAATAATATTGTAGAGCTATTTGTATCAGAAATAAATGGTGATTGTATGTTCATCATTTAGATATCAGTATTTATAATTTAGGATTCCTAATCTTATCTTATTCACTTAACATTTTAAAAGTCAATAAATTTAATCTTTTTTCAACCGTTAAACATGCCTAAAAATTGAACCTTCAAATAAATAGTTAAAGACTTTGCAGAAACTACCAATTAAAACATTGTATTGTAGTGTTTAACTAATTCTCTCAAACACAAAAAAAAAAAGAAAACACTACTACTATAGTTAACATCTTTTAGAATACTTGTAAACAAGCTCATTTTTATTCAATATCTATCATAACTTCCAGTCATAATTATGGTTAGATGATAGATTCCAGATCAAATATGACATTATTACTAGTGCCACAAATATAGTGCCACTGAATATCTTATTGAAAGAGAGACATACAGAGAGAGATTATAACAATTTTTTATTTTGATTTTGGAGCACTTTTAATCTAAATTATTACTCACTCTTCTATGAATTTTCTACTAATGAAAAACAAAAGATTGAGAAGGAATCAAATAATTTTTACTAGTTTTCAAAAGTTAAAGTTGCCTAATAATTATATTGTGGTGTTATTTGTATCAAGAATAAATGGTCAATGTATGTTCATTAGATAGAATTCAAATATATTGGTCTTATTTTATTCATTTCACATTTTAAAAGTCAATAAATTCAATCTTCTTTTCCACCGATAAACGCATCTAAAAATTGAACCTTCAAATAAATACTTAAAGACTTCATAGAAACTACTAATTAAAATATTGTATTTAGTGTTTCACTGATACATTCAAACACAGAAAAAGCACTACTACTTTAATAACATCTTTTAGAATACTTGTACATAAACTCCTCATTATTCATCTTCTATAATAATTTTCAGTCATAATTATGGTTAAATGATGTATTCCAAATCAAATATCATATTATTACTAGTGCTACAAATGTAATATCACTAAATCTCTTATAGAAAAAGAGACATAGAGAGAGATTAGAACAATTTCTTATTTTGATTTTGAAGCACTTTTCATCTGAATTATTACTCACTCTTCTATGAATTAGCTATGAAAAGAGGAATAAAAGATTGAGAAGAATCAAATAATTTTTACTAGTTTTCAAAAGTTAAATTTGCCTAAGAAAATTATAGTGTAGTGCTATTTGTATCAGAAACAAATGGTCAATGTATGTTCATTATTTAGAATTCAAATTTTTTAGTCATATCGTATTCATTTAACATTTTAAAAGTTAACAAATTTGATCTTTTTTTCGATAAACGTGCCTAAAGATTGTAAACTTATTTTTTGCTATTGTGAATTTTTTCATGTGACATAAGCGTTTGGTACAAATACAATTGCTATAGTAATTAATCTTCTAAATTCTTCAATAATTTTAGACTTTCCTTTTTTAACTTTCATCAGTATCTCATATTTTAGTCATTTAACATTTTAAAATTCCACAAATTCATTTTTTTTTCTGTCAATAAACACACCTAAAGATTTTAGACTTGTTTTTTTTGCTTTTGTGAGCTTTTTCCTGTGTAACATAAGTGTTTGGTACAAATGCAATAGCTATGGTAATTAATCTTCTAGATTTTTCAATAGCTTTAGACCTTTTTTTTAAACTTTCATCAATATCTCTTATCTTATTCATTTACTATTTTAAAAGTCAACAAATTCAAGCATTTTTTGCCGATAGAGGTGCCTAAAGATTGTAGACTTGTTTTCGATGTTATGAACCTTTTCTTGTGTGACATAAGTATTTGGTACAAATGCAATTGCTATGATAATTGACTTTTTAGATTCTTCAATAATTTTAGGTCAATTTTTTTTTTTACTTTCATTGGTATCTCTTGCCTTATTCATTTAGCATTTTAATAGTCAATAAATTTAATCTTTTTTTCGACTATAAACGTGTCTAAAAATTGCACCGTCAAATAAATACTTAAAGACATCACAGAAATGACTAATTAAAATATTGTACTATAGTGTTTAACTAATACATTTAAATACAGAAAAAACACTAGTACTTTGGTCAACATCTTTTAGAATAGTTATAAATAAATTCAACCGTTATCATAATTTTCAGTCATAATTATAATTAAATAATGGGTTCCAAATCAAATATCACATTATTACTAGTGCCACAAATATAATGCCACTAAATGTATGACAGATAGAGAGACACAAGGAAAGACTAGCTAGAACAATTTTTTATTTTGATTTTGGAATACTTTTTATCTGAATTATTACTCACTCTTCTATGAATTTGCTATGAATGAAGAATAAAAGATTGAGAAAGAATCAAATAATTTTTACTAGTTTTCAAAAATTAAATCTGCTTAAAAATATTATATTGTAGTTTTGTTTGTGTGAGACATAAATAGTAGATGTATGCTCATTATTTAGAATTCAAAATTTTTGATCTTATGTTATTCATTTAATATTTTAAAAGTAAACAAATTTAATTTTTTTTTTCGCCGATACCTAAAAACTAAACCTTCAAATAAATACTTAAAGAATTTACAGAAATTACCAATTAAAATATTGCATTGTAGTATTTAACTAATACATGACAAAAAAAAACACTACTACTTTAGTTAACATCTTTAAAAATATTTGTAAATAAGCTCACTATTATTTAACCTTTAACATAATTTTCGGTCATAATTATGATTAAATTATGGGTTCTAAATCAAACATCACATTATATTACTAATGCTACAAATATAATACCTCTAAATGTCTTATAGAAAGAGAGATATAAAAAGAGATTAGAACAATTTCTTAATTTAATTTTAGATAATTTTTTATCTGAATTACTCACTTTTATATGAATAAAGAATAAAAGATTGAAAAAGAGTCAAATAATTTTTACTAATTTTAAAAAATCAAATGGTTAATGTACGTTCATTATTTGAAATTCAGGATTCATGATCTTATCTTATTAATTTACATTTTCATTTTTTATCAGGGTCGATATGAGATTTTACGTTTATCTGGATCATACACACCTATAGAGAGTTGTGGGATGAGAAGCAGGAATGGTGGACTGAGTATCATGCTAGTCAATCCTAACGGCCATGTTTTCGGCGGTGGCATTGCTGGTGTGCTAACTGCTGCTGGCCCCATTCAAGTATGATACTTTCTTTAATGTGTTCTTTATCTTCTAAGCTGTAAAGCCAAGCTCTTTGAATCTCTTCCGTAGTTCAAATAAAAAAAAATAATAAAAAATACTATTCGTATACTAAAATCAGCTACCAATGTATCTATGTATAAATAGATGTGTAGTTTAATTTATTTTTAATATATATTTATATTTCAATATATATTACTACAAGAAAATAGAGTTATTTTGACACTTTATTTTTTAACACCATAATTAAATGTCAAAATTAATATATATTTTTGACAAATATCACAAATGTCAAATTTTCTATATTTTCTTGACGAAAAATTTGACCGTAGAAAATTACTCCTCAATTTTGACACTCATTTGTTTTCAATTTACTCTACTATTTTTTTTCTTCTTTGGACTCTGTTAATTTTGACATCACACTGCTCTCAGTTTAGGATTATACTACTCATTCTTTATCTTCAAAATCTCAATTTATTCTTTAGTTTCAAGATCACATCTCATTCTTTGTTAAAATTTTTTGTTGAGAATATTTTATAGTCAATAAGTGTCAAAATAAATAGTATTTTTGACAATTAATAAGTATCACAGAAAATATGTTCTCAAAATTTTCTAACAAATTATTTTTTACAGTCATTATTTATCAAAATAAGATTTAAATTTTTTTCACAATCGCTTATATGTTAAAAATACTATTTTTGACAAAACTTTTATTAACATATTTTCATAGTTAAAATAGTGTCAAAATTTGTTTTTTTGACAAATTTTAATTTTTTTTTACACATTATAACCCTAAAAAATAATTTATATTATTATAGTGTATTTTACAGTGATAACTGATTTTAGTATATATATAACATAGTCGAAAAAAATAACTTTTATAACTTGATTGTTGTAGACATAGTTTTCTACGGTAGAATGTTATCTGATCTATGTAGCTGACCCTATTTTTCATAAGACTATTAATGTCCTATATCTTTTTTTACCACTATAAAGAGTTAACTTTAGCAATGGTTTTCAGCTTGTACTAGGGAGCTTCAGGACACGTGTTAGCAAAACCCCTAGAAAGAAGCGCGGCGGCCATGAACACACTACAAGTCAGCTTGTAGTGGCTGCGCCGATTGCAGGCGGTTCAAACACACCGATAGAGGCAAGGCCTATCTCACAAGCAAATCCTAATTAATGGTGAGAATTTTCTTATACTTAATTCATCTCAAGAGTTTGCTACTACGTACTACTTAAAATAGTTCTTTACGGCGTTTGTTTTGAGGTACTGAGACAGAGACTGAAAAACTGAGATTTAGTATTGTGTTTGTTAGTTCAGAGACTGGTACAAAAATTTCTGTCTCTGTCTCTAAAATTTCAGTATTTCAGTACCTCTAAAAAATAGGGACACAGGGGACTAAAATTTTTAGAGATGAAGACTAAAACTTTAATAATATTTTATACCTAAAATACTTTTATTTCAATTAATTAATTTCAATTTTACCCTTTATGCAAATTAAATTAGAGTTTCATTCTTATTTCAATTTCTGTCTCTCATTTTGCACCAAACAAAATAATGAGATTTATTTCGATCCCTGTCTCTTAGTCTTTGTCTTTCAGTCTCAGTCTTTCCATCTCTGTCTCTCCACCAAACACTACCTAAGAGTTTTCAGCTCAGAAAATATCTCTAATATCAACATAACATTATCTGATAAATAGAAAAATAAAAGATTAATTGCTTATTTTTGGTCTAATAATAATATTTTATTTTTGAGTTAACCGATGAACTCTTGGAATAAGACTAGTGCATGGATTTCGATTCTCTCATCGTTTGTTTTAAACATGAGAAGATCGTCACCCATAAAAACATTGAGTATTGAATGATTTAAAGCAAAGTTTGGTTACTAATCTTTCCAATATTTGATTATATTTTTTTTTCTTTCTTGTGTTTGCAGGTGATTGAGTGAATCTAAGAACAGGAGTTTGAATCATAATATAGATTTATTGTGAGTAATTAAAAACAGGGTTGAGGCCTCTACTTATGATTTTATAGTATTTGTTGGAAACTTCAAAGGTTTTCTTGAGTTGGAAATTAGGGTGATGATAATGAAATATTGTAAGCTATTTTGGGATTGTTTCAGTTTATGCATTGCATTAGTTGAGGTTTGCTGGTCCATGAACAATTTACTTCAAAATGAAAATTGTAGTGAAAATTAAGAAAGATTATATGTTATCAAAAATTCATTTTGCATACAAAAAATTCGAAACTAAATTTGTTATATTTTTATATTTGCATGTGTTATTTCATATTTGTTTAATGTGTATTTTGTATTTTAACTAATTATGGGTTATATTGTTAGTATCATTTTTTTTCCTTCAAATAAAATATTTTGCTTTTTGGGTCGTTTTTTTTTTTTGGTATTGATTTGGGTCGAAAAATATATTTGTTTCAATATTTTATTTTTATTTTTTTTTAATAAAAGATATTTTCATTGGGTCTTAAATGAAAGCTCTTGAATAACTCTTGAATATTACAAATTATTGAAGTGCTTAGCCCATTGGACCTATTTAACACATGAAAAATATAATTTTACTATCTATCATTTTCAGGCCTAGACAAAATTATTAAGACTGATAAGTGATAGCTACAAACAAAAAAATAAAATAATAAAAAAAAAAAGAGAGCAATAGCTATATAATTATTATGTATTTTTTTATTGCCTTAAATTTTTTAGTCAAATAATTTTATAATATGGAAAAAAAATCTTTAACATAAGGGGAATTAAAAAACCTATAAAATTTACGTAAACCTAAATAAAAGGCTCTTGTGTAAAAAAATTTAAGATAAAGTGTGTTTTATTATTTCTATTCAACTTTATTTTTTATTTTAAAATAAATTTTAATTTTATCCATACTATTATCTTTTTAACAATTAGTGAATAAATTATTTTCTAATTTTACTCCAAAATAATCATCGTTATCACTGTCCAGTCTCCAAAATAACCCTTTTATTATTAGCCATATTTTTGGATCAATATAATAAATAGTTGAAGGAAAAAAAAAGCAATGAAGTATTATGAAATTTTAAAAATATTAGTATTTAGTATTTACTATGTATAGTGGGTGCATTCCCACTAGGCAACTTTTACTACAAAGTTCAAATAATTGAACATTACATCATACATTATATCATTGGAAAATTTTTAAATATATCTAAAATATCAATTAATATATATTATAATCGTTAATTTTAATTAATATTATATATATATATATTATAATTAAAATTAATAATCAAAATTATTGAAATATCGATGTTTCAAGATATGCTTAAAAATCTTCCTATATCATAACTATACACGGAGGATCATGCAGTTTTCTTTATTTCATCAAAAACTCAAGATTAAAAAAATTATATTGAAACATAAATAATGAATATATACATAACATACCGTTATTATATTGTGCCATTGATTATTATTATATTAAGATGAATGATTCCATTTAAAAGAAATAATTGTCTATAGAGTAAAGAAATGGGAATCTCCTATGAATCTCTGCACTTTTGAAAAATAAAAAGTTAAAATATTGAACTTCATCCAAACAGTAATTATGTAGTGACACTTGTTTGGCTTTTTTTTTTTAATTTAAAAAGTTTAAACTTTTAATTAGATAATTGAATCGAAATAATAAGCATGCACGTGTTTTGTACTTTTGTCTTTTTTTTTTTTTTTTTTTGAGAAAAAACAAATCCCAACTATTTGATTAGCTGTTAATACACAAGAGAAGAAAAAAAAAATAATAACTAAAATGGTAATAATAATGTTTAGGGTAATTTCAAGGAACGATTGTTGGTGGTACTCAAACCAAACTTGTGCGTTTGTCATGATAATTCTTTGTATTAATACCAGTTATTATTATGGAATTCTTTTATTAATAAATAATAATGAACAGATTCATCATAGATTTGAGAGGTGAATGAATAATAAGATTAATTTTTATAAACTGTTGGCAGCACAAGAGTTTTCAAATAATTATGATATTTTGTTACTAATTGATTATTGGAGATATAACAATTACACAAGGTGATATAAAATTCACCACAATTTTACAAACACAAAAAGTGGGAAAAGGGGGAAAATAAACTAATTAATTGTATAATAACAACGACATAATAATGATAATAATAATAATAATAATAATAATAATAATAATAATAATAATAATAATAATAATAATAATTAATTGTGTAAGTGAAGTTTATATATATATATATATATATATATATATATATATATATATATATATATATATATATATATATATATATATATATATATATATTCACTATTTGAAAAAGCAGTGTTATAATTAATAATTAGGATTAACGTGCTTACACTGGGATTCCTTTTATGTATTACACTATTATTACTTGAGTAGGGTAAAATTATTAGGTGAAGATTTAGAAAGATTTGTGTTGTGACTATTGATAAGATTGTTCCTCGGATCTCCCTCCTTTGATTAATTATAGTTTATTCATCATTACATAATGTACCAATTACATATTCATATTTATTATTTCCCAATTTTTTTCCATATACTTTTTATTTCACAATAATAAATCATGTTGCTAAATAGTTTTTCAATTATTACACGAAAGGCATAATTTTTTATATGATAAAAATATAATTATTAAACACATGCATTTTTATTATATTTTAATCTTAAAATAAGTACAATGTAATTAAACAACGAAAAATATTAAAGAATTAATATTTTATTAATATTAACCAATATTTTATTAACACCTTATTTTTATACTATTAGAATTTAAAATTTAAAATATTAACCAAATATTAATTAAAAATATTAATTTTATTAGTCATTTAGCATTAGTCTTAAACATCATTTTCCCTCGTTAATATGCAGAAGTGCAGAACCATATTACTTTAAAAAAAAAATCAACTGCATATTTTCATTATTAATAGAGAAAAGAATAATATATACCATATATGCTTATCATTTTCATTCTCCACCATTCCATTTTAATAATCGCACTTCGTATTTCATTTCTACCCCCCAAAAAGGAGATGTTCAATAAGTTCAAGATAAAAACTGTGGACGTTTAATTAAAATAGCAAGTAAATACTTGTACTCTTAGAATATATAGAAAATAATTTTTTTAATATTATTGAGGAAACGATAAAATTATTTTACTTTGCTTTTAAAATAAAATTCTCCTTTTGTTTTTATATTATTGAACACTCATCTCCATTCCACATAACATACTTCTTTATGTGATTAGAATTTAATATATGTATGGGCCGTATAAATTAAATAACTTTGCATAAACATTAAACTATATATCCTTTAATATAAATAAAAATATTTAAGTTAAACGCCGCAATTATTATATTTCTCTTTTCTTTTTCTTTTTAAAGTATACAACTCTTTATATATACAAAAGTTTATCTCAATCAACTCATAATTAATTAAGTATTAATTTTTTATTTTCTATTATCATAAAATCATTTATTTAAAAATTTAAGTTAATAAAAAAATAATATTAATAATTATATCTCTTGTTAAATAAGAATATCTTTTAAATTTGTTTAATTTTTTTATAAATTTTTTTTATTTATCTTATACTATTTTTTCACTTTCAAAGTCTATTAAGAATCGAATTTTATTATTTTAAATTTTTTAAATATAAACCTCTAATATTGATACTATATCATAAAATTATTAGTATTGACACATACATTATATTAATAATAATGGATGCAACTAGAAGCATGGGTTTAATTTCTAGGTATATATAGTGAGGACAAAACACACACACTATATAAACGCCAACACCAATAGAAAGATCATAGCACCAATCACATAAACCAGATGAAGAACATTCTCTAGCTATAAACGCTTTTAATTTCTTTCAAAAAGGTTCACATTTCTCATCTCTTACTCATTTTAATTAATTATTTATTTATTTACTTCAATTTTCTGTTTGTGTGTGTGCAAAACTCTATATTTTAATTTGAGTTTGTAGCTTGAAGTAAAAAAGATGTATGTAAATTTCATTATTTTATAAATCCTTCTTCATTTTACATATGTTTGATAAAATCACATTATTTGACTTACATTTTCAAACAATTTTTTTAGTCTCTCAAGTTATGCTTCAAACTTTCCTTTTAATTAGTTCATTTGAACTAATAACTAACCTATGACTTGCAAATTATATATTTGCATTGAAGTATGAATGTGCTAAAATTTTAAAGTAACATATAATATTATGTAAATTGAAACCTAATAAATATATTATTTCACCCTAAAGTTATTTCTTAATCAATAATTTTATAGTAAAATGAAAGGGGCGGTGGCCGCGGCGGAGACAATGGTGGTGGCATTGCTGAATTTGATAGTGTTGGTGTGTTTGGGCATGTCACTTATGATGTTTGTTGAGAGAATGTATTTAGGAGTTGCCATTTGCTTTGTGAAGCTCTTTGGTAGAAAACCAGAGAAGCGTTACAAATGGGTGCCTATTAAAGATGACATTGAATTTGGAAACTCCACTTACCCTATGATTCTTGTTCAAATACCAATGTATAATGAAAGGGAGGTTAGTTCTATCTTCATTAATATTTTGTTACTTTTTTTTATTATTATTTGTTAGTTGTCCACGGTATCTCCCAGTCTGATAGGATAAAGATTAATCTATCGTGAAGTTGAATTTCATTTAAAAGTCTGTTACTGACTAATAAATTGCTCCATGCACAACTAAGCAATCATTCGACCAATCTAAATTGGTTAAACAAAAAATAATAATACATTTTCTTATTATTATTATTTGTTCTTGTCACTTAATCTATACATTTTTTTTTTCAATAATAGATATAGTGTACCATCACTTAATTGGTAATTCTTTTTTATTTGTAAATCAATATATAATTAAATGAAAGTAATAAATAAAAGAGTAGAATAAAATATTATTAAGAGAATTAATATCTTATTTTTCTTCAACCATTATTAAGGAACACTACTTTTGAATGTCTCTCTTCAAAACAAAATGCTTAATTACATATTCCTAAAACATATATTTATAGATAGTGGAATGCATTTTTATATAACTTCTAGTTACTATTATAAACCTAATTATTAAAGATATGCTAAATAGTGGTATTTATTTTTTATATTTATTATTGGAGCTAAGATTGAGATTTGCTTCCAAAATGCAGGTTTATCAATTATCAATTGGTTCAGCTTGTGGACTTTCTTGGCCTTCAGATAGGATCATCATACAAGTTCTTGATGATTCAACTGACCCAACAATCAAAGTAAGTGATGCATATATATATATATATACACACATATTTGTATCTTATATTTTTTAATATATATATAGTTAGTTTTTTAATATTTAACATTGTGCATATTATCCTTAGCTTTAATAATAGTGTACCCAAAATAAAATTAAACTATATCATCATATGCTTCTTCTTTTTCTATATAGGTTTAAACACATTTTGGTGGAGGTGACATATACATGACAATATGCACCCATTATTATTTATGTTATTATTACATACATTTCTTTTTGCAGCAGTTTCAGTAAACTGTTGCAAAATTTCTGTCGCTATCTGTCAAATTTATTGTAATGTTTATTTATTTATTTATTTATTTTTCATGAACATATGGTTAATGATTATTTGATCAATGAATTAATTGCAGGAGTTGGTAGAAGTTGAATGTGCAAAATGGGAAAAGAAAGGAATTAACATAAAGTATGAATATAGAGGCAATAGAAATGGATACAAAGCTGGGGCGTTAAGAGATGGAATGAAACTAAGTTATGCAAAACAATGTGATTATGTTGCTATCTTTGATGCTGATTTTCAACCTCAACCTGATTTTCTTTGGCGCACTATTCCATTCTTAGTCAACAATTCTCAATTGGCTTTAGTACAAGCAAGGTGGAAATTTGGTAAACCCTAATTTTTAATCTCATTCTTTTTCTTTTTTTTTAGTGGATTTTTAAATTCTTTGTATTTATTATTATTTAACCTTGATATACCTAGCTTTTTTGTAAAAAGTTGTTGGTTATTTTATGTTTTGGATTTTTTTTCTAGAGTTTATACTTTTAGATATGGAAATAAACAATTAATTTTTAATTTTATACTAATATATTATCTCAAAATAAAAGGAAAATATCTATGTGAGTAATTAATTAGGTCTTGGAATTATTTTTTTAATAGTAACGGTATCTATAATTATTTTTTTATACAAATATAATACTTTATATTTAAGCTTATATCTCAAAACAAGAGTTGATGACAATATATAATGGATTGCATCTTTTAATAAAGTTATAGTAAACTTAATTTTTCATCATGAATTAAATCTGAATTGTCTTATTCTAGTCTAGCCACGTATAAAGATGAGTGTTCAATGGCAACACAGAAAATAATTAATAATTATTATTTACAATTTTTACATTATTTATTCTGTCATTACAAGTCATCATCATCAATTGATTGAAAATAAATTTAGTTTTTTTTTTAGGTATTACATTATCAATACTAGTGAATAGTGATTCATTTATAGAAGGAATGGTGTTTAGGTAGTGCAATTGGACCACAACTTAAGCAAAAGAAAAAAATGAAAAATAATAATAATTAGATATTTGAGGATAACTATTATTCTCAAAACCTTCAAATATAAGTTTTGTTTTATGTGAGTCACTGGATAATACTTTTTTGTCGTACAATTTTTAGTAATCAATCGTAAATATGTTAAACTACAAATTTAAAATTTACTAATTATTTAATTTGTTTCTTACGTCTAATTTTTATTTTATTCGGAGCGCATTATATAATATCTATCTTAATTTTATAACTTATCCAAGTAATTAGTTAATTTTTTCTACTATACATGACATATATCATGCACACACTCGTGCATCTACTAACATAAAAAGAGATATATTTTCAATAATTATGCCATTCATTAAAAGTTTCTACTTGCTTCAATAATAATAATACATCATATATATTAGTATTTAATGAGTGTAACTGAGTGAAGCAATCTCTTCTACAAAATCATTCATAAATCATGATAAGTTATAATTATACGATGGCACGTAATAATACTTTAATTATTTTTTTTCATTGCATATTTACATCAAGTTTGTTGATTTAATAATTAACATGCTTACTTTTTTTTTCCACAGTGAATGCCGATGAATGTTTGATGACTAGGATGCAAGAGATATCACTGGATTACCACTTCATTGTGGAACAAGAAGTAGGGTCTTCCATGTATTCCTTTTTTGGCTTCAATGGTAATGTGATGCCAAATGTTATGTGCAATATAATTATGTTATTCATCATGATTCGTATTTACTTTTACAATTTTTTATTAAGAAGAAGAAAATTAAAATTTAGACTCATTAAAAAACAAAATCAATTATTTGATTTGTGATAGTTATACCAACAGTAATTAAAAATCATCGCAAATACTAATTTCTACTATTTAAAGGAGTACAATTTTTAAACCGTTAATATTGTATTTTGCAGCAGTTTTAAATTATCGCAAAACTCTTAAAAAATTACTGCTATTTTTCGTCTCTTTTGTATTAATATACTTGCTTACATATTTGATATGGGCAAGGGTTATTATTTCATAAATTCTTTTAAATGATATTATTTTAAAATATTGAAATTTGAAAGGATATAATGATTTATTTGTTATATATTTATTTAAAATTGACTATCTTATTACTATTTTTAAGGATTATTAAATTATTGATTTTAAAATTTTAGAAACGAAATTAAATTTTGGGTAAACTACTAAAAATTCACCTGAATAATTTTGTTATTGATAAAAATGCATCCGAATTTTATTATCAACACAAATATCCTAAAATAATTTTAAAATATGACAAAAATATTTATAAATGGTAAATAACTTTTGTATTTGACAAATTGTTGTTTATGCATTTGATCCAAAATTTTATATAAATGTTTAGATAACTGTTTAAAAAATACACCCAATAAATAGGAGAAAAATTTGATATCTATATTTTTATTTTATTTTTTAAAAGTATTATTGGTTGTTGACAAAAAATTCAAGAAAAATTATATATTTAGTGAAAAATCACTAAATTTTAAGTATAAAAATATATATTTTTTAATTATATTTGTAAAAAATCGAATAAAAATTCAATCTCTAAAAAATTTTTCAAGAACACATATTTAATAATGTGGATAATTTTATCATATTTTTAAATTATTTAAAAATATTTTTATCGATAACAAAATTCAAATACATTTTTATCAACAACAAAATTATTTGAGTGCATGTTTGGTTATTTATCCTTCAATTTTTACCTTTTCGTGATCATATATATGGACATGAATGGTTGTTACTTAGCTTGAGAAATTTACATTTAATATAGGGACTGCTGGTGTATGGAGAATTTCAGCCATCAATGAGGCTGGTGGATGGAAGGATAGGACCACGGTAGAAGATATGGACCTTGCTATTCGAGCCACTCTCCAAGGATGGAAATTTTTATATCTACATAATTTACAGGTTCCTAAACCAATTTTATATATTATCAACGCTACAATAAATTATCAAAATAAACAATTTTATTAATTGATTGCTAAAATTTTGATAATTAAATTACAATTAATAATCGATTTTTAAATAAGGGACACCAATCGAATTAATTAATTATGTTTTGATAAAAAAATTAAAAGATACTTTTAAAAATATAATTATAATAAACACATTTAAATAAAATCACATGTCAAATTTAATTTTCTACCTTAATTAGATTGTTAGCACGAGCCACTTATAAATAGTGTGTATTATTATTGATTTTGAATATAATAGTTAAATATATAATTGTTTATGTATCTCTTTTTATCAGTTTAATTTTATAACATAAGTATTTTTGTAATATTAGAATTTTTATAACTAAAAAATTTAAAATTCATTTGTGTTACTTCTAAAAGAAAAAAATACAAGACAAACTTAAAAAAAGACTTATATGCATCATCATAATTCAAATTCAAAAGAAACCCTAATTTTTAATTGACCTAACACTTTAAATTTATAGAATAAATAATTTTGTGATAATAGTATGAATTTGTTTTCTATATGAACTCATAATTTATTTGATTATAGGTTAAAAATGAATTGCCAAGCACTTTAAAGGCTTACCGCTACCAACAACACCGATGGTGTTGTGGACCAGCCAATCTTTTCAGGAAAATGTTCGTAGAGATTATTACAAACAAGGTAAGAGATTATATATATTTTCACACTTAATAATTAATTAAACAAGCAATACCAAACAAACTAAAACATATACTATATATTATTAGTTGGAATTTAATTTTAATGCACTCTCGTTATAAAGTAGTTTTACATATACATCTAATTATATAACGAATATAACTGCACGACTGTGTAAAATGTTTTATATTATCAGTGTATCAAAATTAAACTTATATATATTGATTGTTATTAATTGTTATTGATATCTAAATTATATATTTATTAATTGATTGCAGAAAGTGTGTTTATGGAAGAAGATACATGTGATTTATAGCTTCTTCTTTGTTCGGAAGGTTGTGGCTCATTTCAACACATTTGTGTTTTATTGCATTGTGTTGCCATCAACAGTTTTGGTTCCTCAGATTGTTGTGCCAAAATGGGGTTCTCTATATCTTCCTTTCATAATCACAATTCTAAATGTACTTGCAAGTCCAAGGTAATATAATATACTCAGGTGCAGATAACTTTATGTGAAGTTGATAGTTGAGAGTCGTTAAATGATAATTTAATTAAACTTGTCAAATCATTTAACGAATCTCAACTATCAATTTCACATGAAATTAAATATACCTGAATTTTCACCATAATATACAAGAATAAGTACAGGACGAAATTAATTTTTAATAAGTTAATATTAGTTCATTTTTTATTTATTATAAAATCATATTTTTTAAATTCTCAATTTTGGAGAGTTTAAAGTTTAGGGTTAGAATTTAAAATTTAAAATTTAAAATAAAAGATATTATTTTTAAAAAAGTAATTAACCATTTAGTTTAACTCAATATATAATTTCATTTTATCTGTTGTTTCTTAATAAGTTGTCTTTTACTTCTTCCTTTTTTTGAATTTATAAACGATTATATTTGCATTTCATGATTAATGGTTCGTTATATACTATCAATAGAATTGTTATAGATATAATCATTTATGTTGTATTTTTTCGTTAGTTTAAAGTTTTAAATTCTTGGAATGTGTGGTTTCATAACATGATTTTATAGCTCTATGTTTAAAAAATCTAAAATTCGATTCTTGATGAACTCCAAAAATAATAAAAATAATATAAGACAAATAAAATTATATAAATATCTAATTATATATTATCATAAGAATTTAAATAATGTTTAACTCAATATTATATATATTATTTGAAAAATGTTACAAAAATAAAGTATATGAGTGTATGCTTATTTTTCAGGTCACTCCACTTACTAGTTTTCTGGATTGTGTTTGAGAATACAATGTCTCTTCATAGAACAAAGGCAACAATAATTGGCTTAATAGAGGGTAGTCGAGTCAATGAATGGATTGTCACTCAAAAACTTGGAGATCCACTCAAAGGTAAAATTGACAATAATAAACCACACAACAAGCCTCGATTCATCAGAATAAGAAACAGGTATAATATAAATATATATACCGGAAATAAAGTAGTTTTACACGTACATTTAACTACATCACGTCATATCAGTAAAAAGGTAAAAATTCAGGTGCAGTCGACTTCACGTGAAGTTGATAGTTGAGAGCCGTTAGATGAAAATTTAGTCAAATCAGTCAAATTATCTAACGGCTCTTAACTATCAACTTCATGTGAAGTCGATTGCACCTGAGTTTTTACCCAATAAAAATAACTACTTTTTATATTGACCGTGTGAATGGTCATCCAAAAGAATGAATCGAATTGGATATAATTACACAACTATGTAAAACGCTTTACAAAATTAAACTCTAATATTTTTTGTAAAAAATAATTTATCAAAATTGTATTCTAATTTTACTCCACCGAAAATATTTTGTTCTATATGTTTACATTTAAATTTTCTAATCTATATTTTTGCAATAAACCAATTAAACTACTTTCCAATGATATCATAGGATCCACATGTTGGAACTTGTTGTTGGATTATACTTATTCTTCTGTGGCTGCTTTGATCTCTTGCTTGGGACAAAACGCTTCTTCATATTCCTTCACATTCAAGCATTTGCTTTCTTCATTATGGCATTTGGATATGTTGGCACTTTCATACCCAACTCTTATTAAAAGGACTATGTACTTGGCACTTCCTTCATTAAGCAATTATGGTTTCTATGATTTCAATATATCTTTATACTGTAATGTAACTTTTTTATAGCATAGTTACTAGAAGTATTTAGTATTATAAAATAAAGGATGGTCTTTTTTCTCAATTATTATTCAGTGACTCATGGTTTTCAGTAAATATGAAGCAAAGGAAAAAAAAAAACAATATGAGATTGATTAAATTATGCATAATGCATTCATAGAGAAAGTAAATAAAGCTTGCAAGCTGTGGGGTTCGAACCCACGCGCACTTATGTGCAGAAGATCTTAAGTCTTCCCCCTTAACCACTCGGGCAAACTTGCTTCCCATGTTAATGTTTGGATTATAGTTAAAACTAACCAGAAGAAATGAAGTAATGAACCATCGGTTGAATTTCAAGAATTGGCATTATGTATTTAAAATTTTAATTATTATGAAAAGAAATTTTGTCATGATTAAGTTAGTGAAATAGTAGATACTTAATATTAAGGATTTAGCAAACATGTTAACATTAGTAGAAAATTCGTTATTGGTAATCTTAATATGTTCTAAATTTTAGTTATGTAAGATAATAATAAATAATTAATTTATGATAAAACGAAAGACCAAATAGTCTATATCATTAATGTGTTATAGAGTAAGTAAATTTTAATTTATGTATGATCTTAACTTATACATGAATTTTATATTTTCTTTTGATGAAATAAAATAAAGAAAGAAAGAAAGAGAACTTAAGCTACAGCAATTTCATATTTAAATCTAAGTATATTACACTACATAATTGAAAAGAGTTTAGAATTTATTGACCACTAATTTTAGGAAAAAATGGTACCGCTTATAATTTTAGAAAAATTTTTGGTGAAGAGTAAAATTAGGTGAAAAATCAAAATTTTCATTAAAAAGTAAATCAAAATTTCACTTTTCACTATATCATTACCCATAATTTTATTATCTATTCAACTGTCTATTTTTTTTTCTGTTTTTGGACATGGTGATACCTCCTCTAATTGTTGAATCATTTATTTTAATGGGCCTATAAATAACAATTGGCCCATTCATGATGGCCCAAATTTCATAAAAGAATGTGAATAAGAGATCTTATGAACAATGACAAAAAAAAAAAAACACAAAAATAGAATATCCAAAATCATGATAAAAACACACAAAAAAATTAACAACACAGTACAGCACAATAGCTGCATCAGCATTCAGCGCTCATCAGCAATAATCGAAGATTTGAAGTCACAATCTTCCCTGACACCAAAGTCACAATCTTTTCTACTCACTCCATTCAGATACAAGGCTCACACGTGTTCATGGATCTGGGTTTTCTTCTTCAAGCTCTCATTCCATCATGGAACTCAGTTAGTAACTCTATTCATTCACTCACTATACCCCTTTTCATGAATCAGTTGATTCTTCAAATGTAATATGCGAAGTTTTAATCTTTTCACTATTTTGGAATGTGGGTCAGGCTTATTTGCTTCTGGGATTCTTTGCTTACTTGGCCATTGCTGGATCCATTGTGCCGGGAAAAATTGTTCCTGGGGTTGTTCTTGCTGATGGAACTCGCCTTCATTATCGTTGCAATGGTTCGTTTCTAACATTCTAGTGCACTGTGCTTACATAAATGTGGTTCATTTTAGTGTGATTTTAATGTGATATAGTTTCTCTAGTTTATGATAATCCTCAAATCATTGCTATAATGGCAACATATTTTTCCAAAGGATAGAGCTAGGAGAAGTGGAATTCTTAGAAAGAAATGAAAACGTATATGCTGTGTCTACGTAATTTGTTTCATTTTAGAGTGGCATAAGTTTAGTTTTTCACTTTATGGTCAGTCCTCAATGCTGTACCTGACAATATGTTTGTTCAATGGCCTGCCTATTAATAGAGGGAATCTTAGGAAAAGAAAAATCATATGTGATTTGTGAAAATTGTTATAATGATTAGATTTTAATAATGTGAATGTATACTTGATTTATAACAAAGATTATGTTGATTTCTTATTTATGTTACTTATCATACCTAGTGAGATAAGGATTAGTCGTTGTTGCGGTATATTTATAATTTTAAGGATATTTGGCAAGTTGGTTCATATAAGATTCACAAGAATTCGAGTCTAGATTAACTTCATGTTCACATTTTCTCAGGTCTGGTCTCGCTTCTTCTGTTGGTTGCACTTCTTGGGATTAGTGTCAAGATGGGTTTTGTATCTCCTACTGTATGTGTTAATACGGATATTTTGCATTTTGCATCACGTTATGAATCATATGCTAGAATTAGAGTGGCACAGAATGACTTGTGGCAACTTTTGCAGGCTATATCTGAGAGAGGACTTGAGCTGCTGTCCACAACATTTGTCTTCAGTTTTCTTGTATGTACTTGTAAGGGTAGAATCTTATTTAGAACTTCAAAGTAATGGCATTCAATGGTTCTCTTGATAGTCATATCTGTTTGACCGTTTTTTATTCTGGTGTTGTAATCAAAGTTCTTCATTAGTTTACATTCTCCAATGTTGTTGCCTAGCTCATTTAGTCAACATTGAAGAATTTAGGTACTAACACTTGTGTTAATGGAGTAGTGTTCAATTCAACATATGAATATGCTAGAATTGAAATATGAACAAATAACACATTCTTGAACTTAATAACGACGATGGAAATCAAATCTTATCGGTATAAGGCTGGCTATGCATACCAATACACATTTGTTGAGATATTTCAAAAGCCAAATTTGGTACCTTGTTTGTTTTTATTGTTACTCTGCACTGCTTGATAATACCCCTTTTTGTTGTAACATTTTTTATAATCTCATATCAGGTGACCCTGGCACTTTATTTCGCGGGTTGCAAGTCACGAAGTAAAGGTTCATCACTAAAGCCTCATATCACTGGAAACCTGATACATGATTGGTATGTCCTAAATGTTAAATCACTTTAATCGTTATGGCTTCTGTTTAAAGTTTGTGCTTTCTAATTAGTAGGAAGTGTGAACATGGTTGATTTTATTTCCTTGATCATTGGAGAAATTGGATTTCTATGGTCAATCTTGTTTTTTGTTTCTGTTTTATTTTAATAGGTGGTTTGGAATTCAACTGAATCCTCAGTTTATGGGTATCGACCTCAAGTATGTTATCCACCCAATGTCATTCCTTGCTTGTTATTATTTAATATGATTGCATAGGTGTATACAATTGCGAGTTATGATGGGGCAAAAAGCTTTCCTAGCTTGCAACGCTGCCAAAATTGTCAAATTGCAGATTTTTCGTGATTATTCTGAATACTATAGATATTCCTGCATATATAATGGAATTGTCAAATCGCAGATTTTTCTTTGTTAGAGCTGGAATGATGGGGTGGCTGCTTATCAATTTATCCGTTCTTGCAAAGAGCATTCAAGATGGTACTTTGAGCAAGTCAATGATTCTATTCCAGCTATTCTGTGCAGTAATCTCAATCTTGCATACTCTAGTTTCTTGAATTTCTTTTTTTTTTTCTTTTAAAAGCACTAGTTTGGGTATTTAATGAGTGATTTCCTTCACACTTATTCCAGTTATACATCTTGGACTACTTTGTGCATGAAGAGTACATGACATCAACGTAAGTGCATTGCGTCTAATCCACGTAAAATATTGTTCATCGCAATCTCTCTAAAAAAAAGAAAACATGATTTCCTTGCAATATTTTCACTAAGTTATGAATTCATGATTGTGATATCTATACTGTCATTCATGTTGGATATAATTGCCTTTTATGATCTTATCTTTGAATTATTGTTTTTAGCTGGGACATAATTGCAGAGAGATTGGGCTTCATGTTGGTCTTTGGAGATTTAGTGTGGATTCCTTTTACTTTTAGCATACAGGTAATTGCTATAACTTAGCTTCCAACTTGCGATTTATTTGCGCCATCATGTATAGTACTTTTCCGTTTAACGCATAACATGTATTGACATGCTACGATTGCTGTCAGGGCTGGTGGCTCTTGGCGAACGAGGTGGAGTTAACAACGGCAGCCATTATAGCTAATTGCCTTGTCTTCCTGATTGGGTACGCGTCTGTAATATCCAACCGCGAATTCTACAATGCACCACATACACTCTTGAAGATACATAAATTCATAACATAGAATTATTGATCAAACTTTGCAGATACATGGTATTTCGAGGAGCAAACAAACAAAAACATGTATTCAAAAAGAATTCAAAGGCTCCTATTTGGGGTAAGCCTCCAAAAGTCATTGGTGGAAAGTTACTTGCTTCTGGTTATTGGTAAGATTTCATTTGATATCTATTCTCTGTTTCTTTTTTTTCTTTCGGTCTTCTGGATTTAAGGGGTAAAAACTAAAAACAAAATGAAGATTGCTTGGAGAAGATATGCATCTGCTTTCTTTCCATCTTTAACCTTACACACAATGTGTGATTATCGATTAAGCGCTATCTAGAAAAAGAAAAATGAAAATCGAGATAGATAATAGTATAATATATTACCAATAAAACTGTTTAATCCCCATGTATGTTTATTTAGAAAGTCAATGAATTTAGGTCATGCTTGCTTAGGCTTTATGCATTACACATTATACAATACTCTTTTGATTTTTCTGTCCATCTTTTGGTACATCCTTTAAATCAATGTATACCGAAAAGTAACAGTGACAGATAAAAGAGAACGGAGGTAGTAACATAGATCAAGTTCCTCTAAAGCGAGAAAGTGAGAGTCACACTTAAATCAAAATAGTGGAGCTCACACGTAATAAAAGTTACAAATTAACTGTGATTGATCCTTTACTTTATCACTTTTGAATTCTTCTCTTTTTTTAGTAGTAACATGTTAGAACAATGTACATACACTTGATTCACTTTCTCATGGAAGCTATTAACACAAATTGTCGTCATTGTCGTCGTCGTTGTTGTTGTTGTTGAAGGGGTATTGCAAGACACTGTAATTACTTAGGTGACTTGCTTCTTGCACTCTCCTTTAGCTTACCTTGTGGGATAAGGTGATCTCACTCATTTTCTTTAATTATTTCATTTTTTTACAAAGAAAACATGTCAAAACTTTTTAGCATAATTTACTCATTTTTGCAGTTCACCAGTTCCATACTTCTATCCAATATATCTTCTTATTTTGTTGATATGGAGAGAGAGAAGGGATGAATCTCGTTGTGCAGAGAAGTATAAAGAGATTTGGAGTGAGTATGAAAAACTTGTTCCATGGAGAATATTGCCATATGTGTATTAGAAAGAAAAGAAGATGGAAAAGAAGGCTTCATTGTATTGGCTTTTGTATTTTTGTAGAATAGAAACTATTGATTAAACTTTTTATGGAGGAGTTTATTAATAAAACTCTTGTTTTATTTGATGAAAGTGAGATGGATATTTTAGCAAATTGGTCTCTTTTGTTTTTTCCTTATATTATTGGAAAAATTTCAAGTGTATCAAGAATACTAATGTTCCAATTATTTTAACCGCTGATTTTAATTAATATATATTATATATATCTTTTATAACTCAGAGGGTTAAAATAACTAGAATATCGGTGTTCACTGGAATACCGGTGTTCTCGGTATACTTGAACCAACTAAAGGGTATCTTCTTAGCAAGATAGCTTGAATATAATGCAACTTTGGTTTCATTTGGATTAGTCTAGAAAAATGAAAGACAAGCTTGTCTCAAAAAAAAAATATAAATTGAGAAAAAAAATTAATTATAAGATTTTCATAATAGTTATCAAAATCGAACCGATAATAATAAGATTTCCATAATAATTATTAGTAAGATTCTTAAAAGAAATAATATTTATAGCGAGTTAGGTTCTTACATGATCATCAAAACCAGCTGATCCATTTAGGATTTGATAACATATATTTGCATACAACTAATTAATTTTTTTTATATTATGTAATGCTATTTTTATATTTAAATAATTTATTTTGATTTATATATACCTACACATAAAGAGGATTTGGGTAACGCTAGTTGAATTTTAGTCTTTTGTTAATTTTTTTTTTACACTCTTTACGAATTCTTTAATCAGGTTATATTTTTTTATTTATTGTGTTATATACAAAATGATCTTAAAAAAACGCTAATGTAGTATATAGTATTTATCAAATTTTGTTTTCTAACAGTTTTGATTATTTTATTATATATATTATTCTTTTTCATGATATTATATTTTTTTTTTAGTAATATTAGATTGATCAAATTTGATTTAGTTTAGTTTTTTTTTTTGTCATTATATACTATTCACACCCCCTTCATTCACTCACACACACTCTAGATTCTTAAACTACATCCAGTTTTAGCTGGGACTTAAATCCAGATGCAGCATTAAAGAGACATTCAAATATGCCATCTATGTTAGGCCTCTCTGCTGCGATTTAGTTGAGGCTTTTTTTTTAGCTCGGCGACCCAACCTGATTTAACCCAATGAACCCCAATTCCAAAAACGAAAACTTGGGCAATAAATAATAAAGATTTAATTAAGTTTGGTTGATCTAGTGATTAATTTGCTATTCTGTTTAAATAAATATTGGGGTTTGAATTTCATCTTCTGTATGCAGCAATTTATTAGCCAATAATAAATTCTTAAATAGAGCTCAATATTGCGGCGGATTAGTCCTTGTCCTGCCGGATTAGGAATACCATGAAAGACAAATATATATATAAAATAAAGATTTAGTTTATGAACATATTTTAAAAATAGAATTTAGCTAAGAGAAATGATAGAAGATTATCGTAATTTATTATTTTTAGTCATCAGTTAACTATCAATATTTAAAAATATAAGATAAAGTATGTTGTTGTATAATTAGACTAAAGAAATTGAATTGATGGCTAAGTGATAAACTAGCCAACAATAAATTCTCATAATTTTCTAGCATTTTTCTTTAGCAAATATGTATTTTAAGGCACATGATAATATTACTAATAGTAGAAGGTTAATTTTTTCAATAAACACAAAACAAATATATTGAAAATTTATTTTTTTATATTTTTAATAAAAAAAATTTCAATTTATAATCTTAATATGTGTTCTTGGAGAACAAATAACAAAATCCTTAAAAATATAAAAGTTTAACTAACTTGTACTCTAAAGACACATATTAAGGTTATAAATAATATTTTTTATTAAAAATATAAAATATTTAAAAGAATAAAATATATTTTTTATTCCTAATATTTATAATTTTTTTTAAATATCTCTAATGCTTAATTGTATTTAATTTTATCCCTAACTTTTTTAATTTACATCAAAATTATCCATGAACGTTAATTCCATCTAAAATATTAAGAAAAAAATTAAAAACATTAAGAGATAATTTTAAAACAAATCGAAAACATTAACAATAAAATTGAATTAATAAAAAATATTAAAAATAAAATTGAATGAATTAAACCTAAGGAATATTTTTGAAAAGAGCACAAACATTATACGGATAAAAAACATACTTTATCATATTTAAACATTTCTAATAATAATAATCTTATCATGTGTCCTTAGATAATATTTATTTTTAAAGATTAAAACTGAGATATTGAGATTTTATATTGTATTTGGTGGTTAGAGAGTATAACTAAAATCTCAATTATCTTAAAAAAAATAAAAATACAAAAGATTGAAATTTTAAAAAATAATAATAATATTTCTTCTCAAAAATATTATTATTTAATTTTTTAAATTCTAAATCTATTTATTAATTTTTATATTTATCTTAAATTTAAACATAATAAAAATTATTGGTGGAACTCTTTATATATGGAGGAGTTTATTAATAAAACTCTTGTTTTATTTGATGATTTAGTGAGATGGATATTTTAGCAAATTGGTCCCTTTTGTTTTTTCCTTATATTATTATTATTATTTGGTATATTCTCTACATGTTTTGATTTTGAACCAACTAAAGGGTCTCTTCTTAGCAAGATGGCTTGAATATAATGCAACTTTGGTTTCATTTAGATTAGCCTAGAAAAATAATGAAAGACAAGCTTGTCTAACAAAAAAATTATGAATTGAGAAAAAAAATCAATTATAAAAATTTTATAATAATTATCAAAACTGGACGGATAATAATAAGATTTTTATAATAGTTATTAGTAAGTTTTTTTATTTGTTGATATAGTTTAATCTGGTTTATGTAATATATTTAAAAGAAATAATATTCATAACGTGTTGAGTTTTCACTTGATCATCAAAACCTACTGATTCAGTTCGGATTTGATAACATATATTTGCATACAACTAATTAATTTATTTTATATTATGTAATGCTATTTTTATATTGAATTTATTTTGATTTATATATACCTACACATAAATAGAATTTGGGTAATGCCAGTTGAATTTTAGTCTTTTAATATTTTTTTTATACTCTCTACGAATTTTTTAATCAAAGTTATATTTTTTATTTATTGTGTTATATAAAAAATAATCTAAAAAAAGCGCTAATGTAGTATATATATAATATTTATCAATTTTTTTTCTAACGGTTTTGATTATTTTATTATATATATAATATTCCTTTTCATGATATTATATCCAAATTTATATATATCGCTTAAAATTTTTTTTTTTTGCCAGTGCTTAAATATTGGGTCGATCAAATTTGATTTGACTTTTTTTTTTTAATTATTAAGTTGAGTGTTTTTTTTTTAAGCCCGGCGACCCAACCTGATTTAACCCAATCAACCCCGAAGTAGAAAAACTTGGGAAATAAATAATAAATATTTTACTTCCAAAAAAATAAAAAATAAAAAATAAAAATTCAGCTAATTTATATTTTAAGAACGTATTTTAAAAATAGGATTTAGTTAAAAAAATTCTAAAAAGTAATCAAAATTTACACAAATATTTGATAACTAAAAAAAATTAAATAAAATAGTCATAATTTATCTTATTTAATATTTATTAATTTTAATAATAATTAAAATAAATATTAAATAAAATAAATTTTGACGGTTTGTTTTGTTCCCCTAACATTATTATTATACTTTTGGTAATCACTTAATCATTAATTTAATTTTTTTTTCTTCTAGTAATTCAACAACATATTTTATTCTATACTTTTAAAAATTAATAACTAATTAATTACTAAAAATAATAAATTTTGATGATTTTTTAACATTCTTCATTAATATGTATTTTTAAGACATAAAATAATATTACTAATAGTAAAAGATTTTAATTTTTTATATATATATACAAAACAAATACATTAAAATTTTATTTTTTTTATAATTTTAATAAAAAAATTCAATTTGTAATCTTAATATTTACTATAGAGAATAAGATAGCAAAATTTTTAAAATATAAAAGATTAACTAACTTATGTTCTAAAAACACATGTTATAAATTCAAATTTTTTTTATTAAAAATATAAAATATTTAAATTTTTAATATATTTATTTTGTATTTATTATGAGAAAACATTTGAAAACTTTTACTATTGATAATCTTATTATGTGTTCTTAATTAGGTAGCGTTTATTTGTACATATTGAGACTGAAATTGAAATACTAAGATTTAATATTATATTTATTAATAAAAAATTAAAATTAAAATTTTAATTATTTTAATACTTCTACAAGGTTAAAACACACGGGTGAAATTTTTGAGAAAAAAAACTAAAATTTTAATAATATTTGTATTGGTAGAATTTTTTATGGAGGAGTTTATTAATAAAACTCTTGTTTTATTTGATGATTTAGTGAGATGGATATTTTAGCAAATTTGTCTCTTTTGTTTTTTGCCTTATATTATTATTATTAATAATTGAGAAAAAAATTAATTATAAGATTTTTATAATAGCTATCAAAATTGGACGGATAATAATAAGATTTTTATTATACTTATTATTAGTAAGATGTTTCTTTTTTTTTTAATTTGTTGATATAATTTAATCTGGTTTATGTAATATATTTAAAAGAAATAATATTCATAACGTGTTGAGTTTTTACTTGATCATCAAAACCTACTGATTCAGTTCGGATTTGATAACATATATTTGCGACCACTAATTAATTTTTTATATTATGTAATGCTATTTTTATATTGAATTTATTTTGATTTATATATACCTACCCATAAATAGAATTTGGGTAATGCCATTTGAATTTTAGTCTTTTAATATTTTTTTATACTCTTTATTACCAATTCTTTAATTAGAGTTATATTTTTTTATTTATTGTGTTATATAAAAAATAATTTAAAAAACGCTAATGTAGTATATAATATTTATCAAAAAAAATTTCTAGCAGTTTTGATTATTTTATTATATGTATAATATTCTTTTTTCATGGTATTATATTCAAATTTATATATATCGCTTAAATATTGGGAATTTTTTTTTTGTCAGTGCTTAAATATTGGGTTGATCAAATTTGATTTGATTTTTTTTCAAATTATTAAGTTGAGTGTGTTTTTTTTAGCACAGCGACCCAGCCTGATTCAATCAACCCCAATCACAACAAAAAAAAAATAAAAATTTAAAAAATAAATAATTAATATTTACTACCAAAAAAATAAAAAAATTCAGCTAATTTATATTTTAAAAATATATTTTAAAAGTAGAATTTAGTTAAAAATATTCTAAAAGACTCAGAATTTACATAAATATTTAGCAATAAAAAAAGTTAGTCAAAATAATCTGAACTTATTTTATTTAATATTTATTAATTGTTATAATTTATAATAATTAATAATGTTAAATAAAACAAGTTTTGTGAATTTATTTTGTTACCTCAACATTGTTAATTTGTTATTATTTTTGATTATCACTTAACTTAATTTTTTTAGTTTAGTAATCTAATAATATATTTTATCTTATTTTTTTAATATTAATAATTAATTAATAGTCAAAAATAATAAAATTTGATAATTTTTTAATATTTTTTATTAATATATATTTTTAGGACATATAATAATATATTAATAATAAAATATTTTATTTTTTTAATATATACAAAACAAATGCATCGAAAATTATTTTTTTATAATTTTAATAAAAAATTCAATTTATAAACTTAATATGTATTCTAGAGAACAAGATAGCAAAATTTTTAAAAACTAACGTATGACCTAAAAATATATTTTAAGGTTATAAATTTAATTTTTTATTAAAAATATAAAAAATTTAAATTTTTGATGTATTTATTTTCTATTTATTATGAGAAAATATTTAAAAAATTTATTAATAGTAATCTTATTATATGTGCTTAAGTAACATTTATTTTCATATACTGAGGGTAACGAAAGTAGTGAGATTCAATATTATATTTAATTATGTTTAATAGTTAGAAATTAAAACTAAAATTTTAATTTTAGGATATAAAATTAAAAATTTTAATTTTTTTTGTAACTCTAGAAAGTTAAGACAGAAGGGTTAAAATTTTTAAAGATTGAAATTAAAATTTTAATAATATTTTTTTAAAATATATTTTTATTTAATTTTTTAAATTAATTTTTATATTTATCTTAAACTAAATATAATACTAAAATATAATTTAGTCAATATATTTTATATCAAACACAATATAAAAATTAATTTAATTTCTATTTCAGTATCTACTTCTCAATTTCTATCTTTCAATATGAATCTCTCTTCCAAACATAGACTTACGAATTACAACATATATTAGTTAAATCTAAAATATAATAATAAATTTTTTAAATATTTTTTATATATTTAATATATTAAAAATATAAAAAAATTATTTTTCAAAAATTTTTATAAGATATTTTTTTATAAAGTTATGGTATTTTTAATCTATATTGTTACACAAATTACTAAAATCCAAATAATAAGAGTACTTAAATAAATTTTTAAGATATTTTACGTCAAACCTTTCTGTTTTAAAATTTTTTTATTATGTTCAGATTTTTAAATTTTATAAAAATAAAATATATAAATTTTTTTATATTTTTAAAATTTTATTATCAAAATAAAAACAACAAATTTAATTAAAATAAAATTTACATGTCTAATTTTTATAAAATTTAACCATTTTAATGAGATACATTTTTTTTAGTTTATTTAACATATAAATTTTAAATATTTTTATTTAATGAATATAAAACAAATATATTAAAAACTTAAAATTTTTTTATATTTTTAATAAAAATATTTTTATTTTATAATCTTAAGACCTTTAATAGATATTTTCTCTTAAAAGACAAAAACATTAAAAGTAAAATTAAATAGAAATGAATCTATTTCAGTAAAAACCAAATAATAATGATGTTTTCTTCGGGAGTAGCACCCTGATTTTGGTGCTAGAAATGTGTGGACTGTGGAGTAATGGACACTATTTCAGTTAATACAGTCAAGCGGTGCTTCAATTCAATTCCTTGATATGCGAAACTCATCAATGACTTTGGGAATCTAAATCCATTTTCAAAACTGGGGGTTCTCAGTCCACAGATTTAACATTTCAGACTTTTTTCAAGCATTTAATTTCATATTTTCCTGCATGAATCGTGTCCATTATTACATACATGTGTCAATTTATTTGCATGCAACCTTTGTTTTTTTTTTAATTAATTTCATATTTTGCTGCGTGAAACGTGTCCTTTATTACATGTATATGTGTCAATTTATGCAAGTGCATGCAACCTTTGTTTTTTTCCCCATTCGGTGGTCTATTAATAACTCAAATCATAAATGAAAAATTGAAAAAAATTAAACTTTTAGTTCTTTAATGAAAGGATACACCCAAAATCCACCGCTTCATGAATAAAAGCCACGCAAGAAGGGGAACATTGAAAACCCAAAAATTATGTCATAAATCCTACCATGCATTTGATAATTTATTTTTAATTTAATTTATTTTAATAATTAATTTCATAAATAATTTTTTTAATTTAATTTATTCCAATAAAATAAAATTATTCTTTTAACTTTGATATTTAATTCTATATGATTCTCACAAAATTGTTTAATATTTATCATTTTTAAGCGGTGCCCCCATTTTTTTTTAAATAAATAAATAAATGGTAGGTCGATAACTACGAGGTTGTGAAACAAAATATCGAAACATCGTGGCAGAACCATCAATTTCGAATAAATTCACGTGGCAACATTTCATAACAAGAGATGATGACTAAGATGAATTTTCTTTTCATTCATATCATATAGTATAGTTTGATTGAATAGACAAGTAGAGGAAAAATAAAAGATAAAATTTATTTGTATTTTTTAAATACTTGTTGTTTATAAAAGGACGAATCCGTAATTTGACAATCTAATTAATTGTTAAATAATGTCATATAAAATTCAATCACAATTCTCACCCTTTGATCTTCTAGAAGTGTATGTAAGATATGAGCTAAAAACTATGAAATTTAATGTTTACTCTTTAAGATTATTTTATACTCGTAGAGATTTGTTTTGTGTTCTCGTGTAGTATAAATAAAGAAATCAAATTAAAAAGATCAAAATGTATATAATTTAAATATAAATATAAATTATATTTAATTATATTATATATGGAATTTAATTTTAAATAAAAATCTAATTTAATTACTTTATTTGTAAGATTTAATTATAAATATAATTTAAAATAAATAATATATATTTTTATAAGAATAACTAATTTTTATAGATAATATTGTACTTTTGACAAATAAATATAAATAACATATCTCATGGTTAGACCGTCTATTTTAATATTACCATATCTAATACATGATTAGACATATATAGTTATCAATCATTAGAGAATGATTGATTTGTTAATTTTTTTTTAGTTTAATCTTAACAACTTTGTACAACTCTTTAGTCATTAATTGACTAAAAAATTATAGACATATATTGTTACAATATTTTAACGAGTAAAATATTATTTCGTTTCTTTGTTATTTTAAGAAAGAATGATTTTTTAATGATTAAATTATAATAAATATCATATTATATTATTAAAATATTTTTAAAATTTATTATTGCTAAACATATTTTTAAATAATTTAAAATACATCAAAAAATACATAACTGTGATTAGAGATTTATTTTATTAATAGAAAAACGTAATGTAATTCACTTATCAACATCAAATCTTATTTGTCATATAAAAAACTTTGTTTATCACATTATAATTTTTTGTTAATGTAAACTATTTTAGTTCACAAGTGTATATTTTTATCTTATTTTAAAATAATTTAAAAATATTTTTTTTTAATAACAAAATAATTTAAGTATATTTTTAATAATTTATCCTATTATTTATAAATGTATTCTGATACAAAATATTTTATCTATTAAAATTTTATAAATAATAGATAAACACATTATAAAATAGAAGCTTTATTAAAAGCTAAATATTTTATATTTTGTAATATATCGGATACATAATACATTAACAATTTAAAAGAAAGCTTCTAGATTAGTACTTTCGTTAAGACACCTGTTATTTTCATTTTTAGTTACTTGACACTTGTATAAATACGTGTAATGAGAACCATAGCTAAAATAATTTTAAAGGGAAAAAAAAATTCAAGCGGCAAAACTGAATAAAATATATTTTAACTAAATAAATATCTTGAATATCTATCTAAATGTATATGTGTCACAAAATTTTGGTGAGAATCTATTAAGCAATGCATGTTAACATACGTGGAACTGGAATCTCGAATGATGTGAAACTGATAGAGACTAGAGAGGGATAGATTCCCTAAATTGTGGGTCCCAATGCACCGCTTCCTATACTCACTCTGAACCGCACGATTTTCCTTTCTGATCGAATCTAACGTTCACATGCAGCTTCAGTGTTTGGAGAACACGTTGACTGAAAAAGTGACACGTTTCAACGCGTGTCAGTTGGACCCCTTTCCTTTTTTTTCTCTCTTTCGGTGGTGTTTATATTAATATTTTTTGCTTATTTCCGAAAAATGTTTTGGGACTTGTTGTGAATTAAATATCAGCGTAATATTCGGTCTACGAAAATAATATTTTTTGTTTTTATATGCAATCAATAAAAAATACAATTTAACAAATAATAATAATAATAATAATGTATTTTGAGTGAATAAATTATTTTCATAATTAAATTTACTTAGATTTTTTTTATGTATTTATTCCTTTTTTTAAATTAATTTTTATTAGATGAATAAATTATTGGAATTTTGTTTTTGACAGTAAAAATAAAGGAAAAGCTTACACCGGTTCACAAGAAAGAGCCAACATTTAAAAGAGAGTTCTGACAAAGTTTGATGCCTCCATGGGTGGCCAATGACGAAGGACTGGACCATTGGATTCATCGACATGCAGATCGAACGGTTAAAAATGGGTATCGTAAAAAGCCTTTTGTTTGAGAGCTGGAAGCCCATTACACATAGGTCATTAGGAAGCGTGCCGAATTTGGCCCCAAAAACAGTAAGCAACGCGGTGAACGGTTCATTCCACGTGGTTAGAGCCTTGTACAAATGGCAGGCACGTCTTGAAGTGCTTCTAGAAGAAGAAAGAAGAAAAACTATATTCGAGTTTGAGAACTGTTTAGTTTAGTTTAGTTTTAGTTAATTAATTTGGGTTGGTTTGGTAGAATGTGGAGTTTGAATTTGTAAAATTTAATTTGTAATATATTAATTTTTATTTTGTTAAACTAAAAAATATTATAACAAAAAATTAACTATTCTGATATTTTTTATAATTTCATAATTAAATTTTTATAATTTTATAATTAATTATTTTTTAATATAAAAATATTTTAATTAATTAAATATTTTTTAATAAATTAAAAATATTTATAATTAATTAAATTTTTGATCGTATGTATTTTAAAATAAATATTCTGTTAGTTTTAATATAATTTGTAAATATAATTTCCATACCAAATAATAAATAATATATATTGTATTTGTATTTTCTTTTTTCTAATAATTATTATTCATATATATTATATTATTTTATTTTATTATTTAAAAAAAAATTTTTCCATTAGTGTTTATAAACTCTCCTCTCCGGACAGGAGATAAGCACACTCTGGTGTGCTTACAAGACAACATTAACAACTAACAACAAAATTAGTACAAAAATTACTAAAAATAAACACGAAAGACAACCTCAGACAAGAATAAACAACCAAATTCAAACACTAGAAAAAGGTATTCCAATACCTTTTTTTCTATAATCAAACACCGTTGACCCCAACGATTGGTAAAAAATTTAAGAAACAAGAATCAATTAAAAGGCTGCTTTTGATTTGATTATGAAAATAAAATAAGACAGTGAAACAAAACATAAATATAAAAATTAATATTTTATATTTTATTTAATAACAAATTATAAAAATTTAATTTATTTTTATTTTTTATTTAAAAAAATTAAAAAAATTAAAAAAAATTATATATTTTATTAATGTCTATATATTTTGTCAAAATAAATATAAAATATGTTAATTTAATATATATAAATATAATATTTTTATTTATTTTTTATTTATTAAATAAAATTTTATGTCTCTATCTCAATATTTTATATAAACAAATAATACAACCAAATAGACACAAAAAAATATCTAAAAGGACACACAACAAACCCTATAATCTTCAAGACCGTTCCTACCTTCCAATTAGTTTAAGAAAAGTTAGTTTAATAATATTTTATGAATAAATAAATTTAAAAAAATAAATTTTTTTATAAAAATGAAAAAAAATATTATTTTTATAAAAATAACATTTTTAATAAACTTTTTATTTTGTAAATATATTCCATATTCAATTCAGTTATTAAACATTCTACCTTTTAAAGTAATTCTGGGTTTACCTAAATGATGATGTAGGATAACGGGTAACATCAAAATTATTGGCTATTAAGTCAAGTTTTGGAGTTGAACTCAGTTGGTCCCTTCATTATTGCCATTGAATTTGAAGCTTGATTAAATTGCAATCAAGCTTAATGATGAAATCTAATATTAATTATAATGTAATAAACTGTGACACTAATAATAGTTTCTTTGACAGTTGCGTGCTATTATTAGTATAAAACAATTGTATACATGTATTTAATTAAGAGAAAGTTTAAGGATCAGAATTTTTATTAAAATTTAAGTAGTATTTAATCGAAAAAAAATGAAAAATTTTATATCATTGAATGAAATTTTATACTATTAAAAATATTAATAATAATTAATTAATGATTATAAATCACAAAATTTATTAGTTTTTAACACTTTTCTTTAATTATATAACACTATTTTGGACAAAATAATTATCTTTTATATTAATTATATAAATATAAATAATTATTCAAAAAAATTGATGTAATTAAATAATTGTATCAAATATTTTATATTATTAATATTTTAAAATTAAACTATGGAAAAAAAATCAAAACCGTGTATATTAAATAAAATGAGAAACAAATCTTTATACTTAAAATTATATAAAATATAGTTATATTTAAATAAATGAATAAATATATGCAATTAATTCTTATTAAGTTATAACAATTCAATTAAGAGTATAATTAAAAAATTAATTAAAGTAATTTTAATGTTAAAAATGAGATAATTATTTTAAAATAATTTTAGATAAAAAATTTGAATAAGAAAAAAATATTTAATTTTAGTACAAATATTAATTATCATAAAAATCTTCTAATTAATATAGTTTTTTTATAGTAGTTACATATTCTATTATAATTCACTTGAAAATATACATATAAGAGAATGCAATTTGTTGTATAATTGAATTGTAACGGGGTGGCAATGTAAAAGTTCGCATAAAATTCTATCCATTTTTATTCGCGTAAATAATAAAAAATTGAATTTTAACTCATTTTTAAGCTCCAACTATAAATGTATAGAACATATATAGATTAAAAAAATATAAAAATGAAAGAAGTTAATATAAATATATTCAAGTGTGAAATAAATTAGTATATTTTAATAACAAAAAAGTTAGATTTATTATATTAAGATAAAATTATTTTGTGTAATTAATTGATTATTAATATATATTATATTAATATCAATGACAATTGGCAAATTTTTAGGGTATAGGTATACAATTTTTTTATCATAGTTATTTTATGTAGTTTTTTAATTAGAGTTAAATAATAGAATTTGTCTAATATTTTTAAATTAATTAAGGTAAATTTAACTTGAAAATTAGAGAAAATAAAGTATAATATATATATTTTACTTTATCTAAATGTAATTAATGTAATTTTTAATATTAAACTAATATCCCTATTAAGATATCATTATTAAAAACTATTTACAAATTAAATAATATTTCATTAACACGTGTTTAAGAATATTATATATATAACATTTTAATAATAATATAGCTTTAATGTATTAAATAGGTTAAAAATACCATTTCTTTTCTTTTATTCTCCTATCAATATTTTTATAGTACTCTTTATTTAACTTTAATTAAAAGTACTCGTTGATTAAATTTTTTCAATCCAACTATAACTAGAAGAGCTGCTTGCTATATTTTATTTTTTCAACTTGGGAGTGAATAAACCAGTAAGTTGACAATTTAAGTATTTGAATATATTTAAACTAAAATGATTTTTTTTTCAATTATAATTAAATATTAAAATATAATTTATTGTTATATACCATTTGTATGATATCAAATTCTATTCTTTTTATTTGAATTTTTAATTTAATTTCATGAACTGATAAAGTAATTGTTACCAAATAAAATTAAAATAAACTAATCATTTCAAAAAAATAAGAGAGTTATGGTAGAATTGAGAATAAAAACAAAAATTTAATTATTCTGTTGTTTTTTTTTATAGTTTTACAAAATTTTTAATTAGGTTTTTATAGTATTTTTTTTAATTAGGTCCCTGCACTAATTTTTTTTAATTAGGTTCTTCTTAACAGTAATTAGTTTGATTATATAGGGATCTAATTAAAAAAATTAGTATAAAAATCCAAAAAATATAAAAAAATAATTAAAAATAAAATTTAATGTAAAGACTCAATTTAACAAAAAAAATAAAAAAACCTAATTAAAAATTTTATAAAATTATAAAGAATAATAGAATAATTAAAAAAAAAAATATCTTCTATTCTATTACAGTAACATCAGCATATAGTCTTGCGACAACGAATTTTAATGAATCAAAATTAAACTCTTAAAATATTTATTCATGCATGCAAGTACGTATGCACAAAATCTTAGTATGTTTAAATAACATTACTTATTCTTTCTTTTATTTAAATTGAGTGAGACAGTGATAGTCAACCAAAGATTTAGCATAGAAAGAGAAAAAAGAAATTACATATTTAAAAATTCATTTGTTTGTTTTATTCAGATAAAACATATAAATTAAAATTGACCTAGCAGAATGCATGTGAAATTCTACATGTTAATTAGTGTGATGTTGCTCCTATAAACGTGATATATAGATTTCCAGCATTGACTCACTGTAACTACCGTTAGCACGAATCTTTCCTCTTTTTTCTGGTATTCCTTTCTCTGGTTAGCTTTTGGTTAACTAGTTGGTAAAACAACAGAAGAAATCCAATTCAAGCAGACGAAGCGGAAGTTTCAAAGGAAGCAATAATCAGTCACTATCGTTTTCATTTTCACTCAAGAACACACTTTTCTTCCCCATTTACAAAATACCCCCAGTTGTTTAGAAAAAGGTAACTACAACTGTATATCTCTCCCAATGCTGAGTATGTTTTTTCGATATATGAACTAGATTATTATATCATTGAATCTCATTTGTTTTCATTTGGATTAATCTTTTATTTGTGTTCATCGAAAAAAATGAGGTAACAGTAGACATGAGCTTTGCTTAGGATTTGAGACAAACTCACTTACAACTTTTTTTTTTACTTTTTTTGTTGGTGATTTTCAATCAGATTGAGGAATTAAGAATGGATATCAGAGAAATGAATAATAAAAAAGATCAACAAGTTGAGACTCGTTGGGTTCCCACTACTCCCATAAAACCCACTCTTCAAACAATGCCGATCTACGCACCAGAACAGGAAGATCAGCCCCAGATACCCACTCATGGTGATGGAGCAGTTGCATGTTCCAAATTCACAGGTTTTATGGAAAGGTCCTGTATTGGGTCAGTAAATGAAGGTAGAATGAAAAACATTGTTGGTGAAAATAGTGAAGCTTGTGCAAAGACAGTATCTGGTGATCTTCCTGGACTTGGTCATATGAGTTTTTCTCAACTTATAGCGACCATGCAAGAGAATGCAACATCAGCTAATTTGAATGCAACCCAATCAGGCAATGGATCGATGAATCCAGCTTTTTCTTCGTTGGATTCACAGATCAACTACAACAGAGCAGCCATGAATAACACCGGAAATCTTCAGGGTAAGTCAACATATTTTATTTACAATTGGTCCTGTTAAATTTAGTAGTTGCATTATAACACAATGTAAACTAATAATGATAATGACAACTAGATAGATTATTTAGTAGTTTATTAGTGTTTATTCTGTAGATTCTATGGTGAATACTTCTTTAGTTCTTTTTCTATTTATGTACGAAGTTAATTTTTATTTGCATGAGTACAGATGCATCCATATGAGTACAAATTTATTTGCATTTCTAGATACCTTATATTTTTTTTATCATCTTTTGTCACTACAGGCACATCGTCAGTTGGTTGCTCACAAATTGCATCATTGTCAATGAATATGGAAAAAAATAATCCTGCGGAAGAATTTGATGTTGCTTGCACACCAGTAAAGATGGATGCCATCCAGATAGAAAACACACCACAATCAAAACAAAAGAGAAGAAAGCACCGTCCCAAGGTCATTGTAGAAGGCAAGCCAAAACGAACTCGAAAGCTAGCTGAAGAAAAGAATGTTCAGCTCAAAGAAAATTCAACTGGCAAAAGAAAATACGTGAGAAGAAAAGGAATAAACAAGACCCCTACTACTCCAGCAGAAGAAACAATTAAAGACTTGACGCCAGACTCTACAAAAAAGTCTTGTAAAAAGACTTTATTTGATGGATTTACTGGCACTGAAAATGCAACAGCAGAAGGGACAGCAAGTTGTGACAAAGAAGCACAAGATCCGTCGCAAAGCAATCCTCCCGTAGCACAACCAATAGAAAAGACGATCAAGAAGAGGGGTCGGAAGAAGAAAACGCCCAACATGTCTTATCCAACAGAGACCACAGTAGAATTCAGTGAAGCATTAAGACGTGTACCTAACACAAGATCAAGAAGTAATAAGAAATCCAAAGAAGAAAGCTCTACAAGTGGAAATTTTTACATAGAATTACCCATCGGCACACAAGATCATAACACATCCGCTAAGAGGATGAGATATAGCAGAACAAATGCAACAAATAAGGTTAGTACTCCGACAGCACTTATAATCAAAATTATATACAGCACTTATAATCAAAATTATAACATTAATGCATTTGATTATAATCAAAATTGTTTCATTAATCAGGTATCATATGATCATGAGCGATCAACTGAAGATATCAAAACGTCAAGTATATTTTCTCCAGAAAGCACTTCGCAGGAGACAAAGCCCATTGTCAATTGCAGTTTTAAAGATAACAAAAACAAAAGAGATCAGACAACTGAAAATGCAGAGAGTCCAAATACGAGTGGCAGGAATATCATTGGGGTACATCATAATGATTTGTCTTTGTACAGAACGAAATCTAAAACAGCGAGTACTTCTGCCGCAACTAATCAAAATGAAGTAGAAATGATAATTTCTCCGCAAGATGCGCGCAGACTTGATTACGCATCCAGTTCTGACAACTCTGAATGTAATTCTGATTGCGACAAGTTTTACAAGTTCATCTCAATGGTGCGAAGTTGGGAAGCAGTGGACAAATCATTAGGTATTTCAATTGAATTATTGATTTGTGTCAACATTATATACATATAAAAAATATATTCTCACCAAAAAATTTTTGCATTGCAGATATTTCTGATGTAGATGCTATAACAACGCAATTTAAAAAATTGAAAATCAAAACACAAGAGGATGCAATAATAAGGTATAAACAAAAAAAACAAAAACAAAAGCAAAAGCGTCTTGATGGCGCCATCATTCCGTTTGAAGGCCAAGTTGTTCCTTTCAAGAAACAATATCCACGCGCTAGGGTTAACCTTGATGAAGAAACTAATAGAGTGTGGAAGCTTTTGATGTTGGATATAAACAGCCATGGAATTGATGGAGAAGATGAAGACAAGTCCAAATGGTGGGAAGAAGAGCGAAATGTATTTCGAGGGAGGGCAGACTCGTTTATTGCAAAAATGCATCGTGTACAAGGTATCAACCAATTATTCCCGAATAATTATCACTTATTCACTTATTCATAATAATATAAAATAAAAATTATTAATAAAATCATTAATATATTATTAGAACTTAGAAGAAAATAAACTGATTGCAAATTTACTTAGGGAAAATATTAAATTCAAACAACAATTAACATTAAAACCAAATTACATAACAAAAACAAGAACTTAAAGTTTACAAGAGCTTAGCATTAGTACACTAATTGCACTCATAACACTATTTATACGACTCATAATCAACAACAGGAGACAGACGCTTCTCTCGCTGGAAAGGATCAGTGGTGGATTCGGTGGTGGGGGTCTTCCTCACCCAAAATGTCTCAGACCATCTCTCAAGGTATGTATTCTGCAGTATCATTTGAAAGCAAGCTTTACCAGATGCCATAGTAACATTGTTTGTTCTTTTTCCTTTAACAGTTCTGCATTCATGGCCCTGGCGGCTCGATTCCCCAACAAATCACAAGTAAATGTTGGGGCGCCAGTAGAGATCTCAGAGGGGGATGCGCCGTTGAATCCATCCGTTCATGACGCCACTGAGCATTCTGGACACAAGATAACACAGTGGAGTGTCCCAGAAATGACTCAGAGAACGGGGTTTAATGATATGGTGGCATCCCGAAGCTCTGGGGTTTCCCAAACTGGCGAAGCTTCAAATGGGCAGAACGATGAGAAGATGGGATCCTGTTCGGGGGGCCACTCAGAAGTGGAGAAGAACACTTCTGTCAATATCACCCAGCAGGCAGAAAATTCAACCAAGGTTCAGGAAGAAGCTGACACAAAAAGAGATGAAGCAACTGAGAAGCTAACATCTGGGGACCTGAAGAATGGCAGCCCCAAAGAAAATACTCAGGTCCCCCTCAGAGCATCCACCTTCCCAACCCAGGAATCCGTCCTCAGCTCAGAAAATGAAAAGAGCATGCCTTGCTGCCCAGACAACGGAGCTGAAATGTCTCAAAGGTCTCACTCTCAAAGGATTGTGGCTCCAGCACAGGCAACTGCTGGTGCCCACAAAAGTGAAGCAAGCAATGAGGCCCGAGAGACAAGTTCAGCAAAAAAAGACAGCAAGGGCAAAGGAAAAGAGCAAAAGGACGAAATCAACTGGGATAGCTTGCGAACAGCCGCGCAAGCTATAGCAGGGAAGAGAGAGAAGACATGGAACACCATGGATTCTCTCGACTGGGATGCTGTGAGATGTGCAGATGTTAGCACAATCTCAGATGTGATCAAAGAAAGGGGCATGAACAACAGGCTCGCTGAACGCATTCAGGTACAGTTGAACTTCCACAAAATGAAATATCATTTTTTCCTTTCTGTTGAATTGCTTCTCATAATATGATTCACTGTGCAGCTCTTCCTGAATCGGCTGGTTGAAGATCACGGTGATATTGACCTAGAGTGGCTGAGAGACGTCGCCCCGGACAAAGCAAAGTAAGGCCAGCAGTAAATAAACTACTCTATAAAAAGAAAATACACCTACTGAACTAAAAGAAAATACATCATTCAAATGTTTTTTACCATATCTCCACTTTGTGGTTTAGAAACCACAAAGTGTGAGATGAATTACATATCAGCAAACATATGTGTATGATAAATATTCATTTCTCAATACAGGGAGTTTCTGCTCAGTATAAAGGGACTGGGACTGAAAAGTGTGGAGTGTGTGAGGCTCCTAACCCTGCACCACCTTGCCTTTCCTGTAAGTTCTATATATAGTTGTAAAATAGATAAATAAATGAATAAAAAAATAAATAAATGAATAAATAAATAAATGAAAAATAAATAAATAAATAAATGAAAAATAAATAAATAAATCTGAGTATCTAATGCTATGGCTATATTACAGGTGGATACCAATGTTGGAAGAATAGCAGTAAGACTTGGATGGGTACCGCTGCAGCCACTTCCTGAGACACTACAGTTGCATCTCCTGGAACTGTAAGTACCTACTTTGTAAATGATGTTAAGCATGATTAGCAAATTATTTAAGAAGTGCTAATGTAATTATCCTATGTAGGTACCCCATTTTGGAGACCGTACAAAAATATCTGTGGCCTCGTCTGTGCAAACTAGATCAAAAAACATTGTAAGGATTTCATTTCAATTTACTGCATCACATGAACAAAAAATGAATATATTGACTTATTTCTTTGGTCTTCTGTTAAATTATGATGCAGATACGAGCTACATTACCAGATGATTACATTTGGAAAGGTAATTGCATCATGTTGTGCATAAAGTTGGTGATCTTTTCTTATTTTTCTTTCCTTGATACTTAAAAGTCAGTGATCCTACCTACCAAAGCTTTGATGTGATACCAAGAAACACGAAAATGAATGCAGGTCTTCTGCACAAAACACAAACCAAATTGCAATGCATGTCCATTGAAAGGGGAGTGTAGACACTTTGCTAGTGCTTTTGCAAGGTATGTTCACAATATATTAAAAATTATTTGCAGAAAAAACGATTATGCAGGATCATATAAAACTTCTTTCTCATACATATGAACAATAAAAGTAGAAGTTATTTCAAGTTAAATTGTTGGCTATATAGATAACAAAATTGGGATTTCAAAGACAATATTAGGAAGTTCATATTAGCATAAATACTGTATTAAATACTGCATTATACTGGAAGCTGAAAATGATCTCTTACCACTCACAATCCAAAAACATGCATTTGATAGATCAATTGCATATAATCTATTTTGTATGCAGTGCAAGACTTGCCTTACCAGGGCCAGCGCAGACAAGTATAGTCAGTACCTCCGGAAACAATCCGACAGATCAGAATCCAACGGATCAAAATCCGATGGATCAGAACCCGATGGATCAGAATCCGGCGGTAAACATCGCTCAGTTGCACTTGCCCCTTCTTGAGAATCCAAACCAAGGAGCAGAAATTCTACAAGCAGAAGTTGCCAAACAGCTAAAATCAATATCTGAAAAGAATATCTGCCATCCTATTATTGAAGAGCCAACAACCCCAGAGGCAGAATGCTCACAAGTACCAATTCATGATATTGAGGATGCCTTCTGGGAGCCACGGGAAATTCCTCCCATCGACCTTGATCTAGAGGAGTTTACCCTGAATTTAAAAAATTATATGCAAGGAAATATGGAACTTCAAGAAGCGGAAATGTCAAGGGCATTGGTAGCTTTGACTCCAAAAGCTGCTAACATTCCTATGCCTAAGTTAAAGAATGTGAACCGATTACGGACAGAGCATTGCGTGTAAGTAAAATAACTAACTCTTCCACTAATTAACTTTAAACCGATAACATCAATGAGAGAGTTGCAACACATGCCATGTCCACCCCCCATAATGAGAGTGTTATAGCATTGTAACTAATTGTGTTCACTTTCATGCAGTTATGAACTCCCAGATACGCATCCTCTTCTGGAAGGGGTTAGATATTGCTGCATCTGTTCATCAAATTTATGTTTTAGTTTTTTTTCCTCTGTGCAACTTTCATTAACTGCTTTTTTGTTATAGTGGGACAAACGAGAGGCAGATGATCCAGGCAAATATCTTCTTGCTATATGGGCTCCAGGTAAACAAAATAGCAACTTCAACTTCGTTTCGGATTAATTTAAATAGGCTTATACATGGCACTATGCTGCACAATAAGGCAAGAAAATTTGCAGCATGTACAGTTTTCTGCTTTTCTTTTTTTAATTCAATTTGCCAAATACATCAATGATTACATAGGGGAGACAGCAAATTCTATACAACCACCTGAAAGAAAATGCAGCTATCAAGAAAGTGGCCAACTCTGTAATGAGAAAGAATGCCTTTCCTGCAACAGTGTTCGGGAAGCAGATTCGCAAACAGTTAGAGGGACAATCCTGGTATAAATGCTTGCCAAATTAATGATTTTAACATGTTTCTTAGTTACTATCTATTATATAGGAAGGAGAAATTTGCAAAATATAAAATGTACTCACTTGAATTGATGATGAATATATACAGATACCGTGTCGAACAGCTATGCGAGGAAGATTTCCGCTAAATGGCACCTATTTCCAAGTCAATGAGGTAAAATAGTGTGTAATCATATATTGCAATTATTCTTTGCAATTTCAGCATTAATAAGATGAAGTTTTTAATGCAGGTATTTGCTGACCATGAATCGAGTAAAAATCCAATCAGCGTTCCGCGAAGTTGGATCTGGAACCTGAACAGGCGAACAGTATATTTTGGAACCTCTGTAACATCAATATTTAAAGGTGGAGACATCAAATTTATATAGATAGATATATCAAGCAATAAATAAATAAATGTAAATTGAAGTTGAGTTTATGATTTTTGTTCATCAGGTTTAACAACGCCTGAAATTCAACAATGCTTCTGGAGAGGTAAGATTCAGTTCCCAAAATGTATCCTGCTTTGCATAATTCAATAATCTCTCGACCTGCTTTATTTATTAGTTTGAAATGAAATGATGAAGTTCTTCCCTAATAGGAATAACACATAATAATTAAATAAGAAAAAAAGCATGCATCAGATATACAACCTATCCTCTCTAAACAGATAGTGGAAAATTGCTTTGCAGGGTATGTCTGTGTGCGGGGATTTGATAGAGCAACTCGAGCACCGCGTCCTCTAAAAGCGAGACTGCATTTCCCAGCAAGCAAGATGGAGAAGGCCACAGGGACTACAAGGAAAAAGTCGACTGCCACAAAATCAGAAGGGGCAAAAACAAACCCAGAACAACCAGAAGTGGTTTCTGGGAGCCAAAGTCTTCAGGAGGGGGGAAAACCCAAAGAAAATCCATCCTTGTTCATGTCATAATTATCTTGTTCTGTAAAATTTATCTTGTTCTGTAAAATATATGTACCAACAGTGACAATTTTCTTTGTTTAAAATGAACTTTAACATGTTCCTGTCATACTCAGAGTGAGCAATTTTTTCTTTAAACAAAAACAAGAAAAAAAATTAGGACCAATAATGAGTCAATGGTAGTACCTAGGCTCTATACTTGAAGGGAGAATGTGAGCCGGGTGATGCCAAAGCAGAGAAACGGGAGCTGAGGATTCTCCTCCCAACTCCTGCAAAGACAGGCTTAGAAATATTCGAATTTGAATTTTATGCTTTTCGCTTTCATTTTAGCATTCAACAACCAAATTTTCAATCCTCAGCGTTCTATTACAATCACTTCTTGAGTGAGAGATAATTACAAAACAAATATATGCATACCTGATGGACTATCTGTTAACTCCAAAGTCTAATAATTTACCAGTTCTAATGGCAACTTCTGGAATTGGACTCTATGCTTTCTTACATTAGCAGAAAAAACATGCAATTCAAATGGAAAAGAAAAGGGGCTAACAAATTACAGCAAACGGGGAACGAAAACTTCAATTCAATCGATCTTAATCTCTATACTAGTTCACAATACCAAACTCTTAGTTCCAATAGGAACTAAAACATTCCCACACTAACCAAAAGAATTATTTTATGTATACGCATACACATGTATCTCAACACCAAAAAAATACATATGTATACATACATATGTATATTCATGTATATGTCCCTGTGGCCAAAACTGGTCAGCTAGGGTGCCGGCCCAGGAGGGTTGGCCAGGATATATATTGACTTATGCCATTGAATAACTTCATATACAGATGAATTTCATAAATCCAACTATTGAATTTCAAACTTTCATGTATGTGTATAATTTCTTATGAGATGAATTTCATCAATCCAACATTGAATTTGAACCTCTTGCGCAAGTATGTGTACCATCAATATTTAGCTAATTACACTAACATGAAAGAACAGAAAATTCAATCCAAACCATTAAAAACTATAATATAAACAGTGCTATTCAAGCATCAAAAGCAAATAACAGTGGGATAGTCATCAAATGAGTTCTCAGGCCATTGAAGAAAGTAACAGTGCGATTCAAGCATTGAACTAGAAACAGAGAGAGTACAGACTACAGTGTTAGGAGATAGATTTGCGGAGCTTACCTTTCAGATCTGATCTAAACGCGCATGAACAAAGCGAATCAAAATCGAAACCCCGAAATCTTCATCATATATCAATATCAATAGCACTATAGCAGCGTAAGAGAAAAATTTTGAGATCTAGAGAGTGATAGAGTCGCATTGTATGGCTTGCGTTTCGCAAATCGTAGCATGTTGGCGCCATACCGCCATTTTCATATGCTTTTCGTGCTCCCTCCAACTCTTTGCGGCAAATTATTGGGCTTTTTCTTACTCTTTGGGCTTTAAAATAAAGCTCAGGCCCAATGGTTTGTTATCTTGGAAGAGGCACAATTTTCGCGTCCAAATTTTTCTGAATTTGGAAACACTATGAGTAGCCTTAGGGCCTCCAGTGTACAAAAAAAACAAGATGACCATGACCAAATATCAAGCAACCCCATTGACAAAAAAAATTGGCCATGAGATATATTTTGAATTAAATTCAATTTTTATATTTCTTGAATTATTGTACAAAAGGTACTTCCCTCTGTGCAAATAAAAGGGGGAAAAAAAACCTTATTTATACATCACTTTGTAAAGTTAATTCTATAGTAAAGAGAAACATATTTTTGGTGTAATCATTACCGAAGTGCACAAACATATGAATAAATATTTTACGTTTTTATTGTAAAATATTGGCTTTTTTTGTTGCACAAGGCCCTTTAAATAGTACTCATAAACAATCCCAAAAGAAAAAACTTGGAGTATGATCATATATATATAGCTCGTTGAGTGGAATTAATAAGGTTGATAGAGAAACTAACTTGAGTTGGTCGAGTGATTAGTTCATTCGTTCATTTAAGTAAATGTTGGATGTTTAAATATTGTCTTGTACATGTAGCAATCCATTGATCATTGATAATAAATCCTTAAATAGAACTTAGAACTGTGACGAATTAATTGACTTGACGGATTGAAAGATACCATAAAAAAACAGTAAAAAAAAAAGAATTTGACGTGTTTGAATGAGGTGGTTTTCGGATTGAAATGATGAGAGTAATACCTGTAAAAACACTTCAACACTTAAATTTAAGAAATCAAAGAAGTACTAAGTTTAGGGTTGGAATTTCATACCAGAAAAGGTACAAACTCCCCATTATGTAGCATGAGTCATGGTGAATTAGAAAATGATCTCCTCTTTGTTAGAGATCAAATCTTTTCTTTTCTGGAAGATCCTTGAGGCACTAGAGGAATTCATTTGGGCCAGACCTCGAATACCCTCAAGTCGTTGTCTATAGGCCTTATCTTGGATTATTGAACCAGATCGATGCAGGGTCCAAAGCGATTGGGCCGGCCCACTCCGTAACATCATTATAAGTGGTTTAAGAAATAAAAATTTCAAGTCCAAAAAAAAAAGTAGTTTAGTAAATTATGATTTTTGGTTTGCATTTTATCTTTTTATTTTTATTTGTAATTTTTTATTTTGTAAAAAATAAAAACGGAAAATAAAATGTAAGTACTTTTATAATTTTTTTATAAAATACTAAAAAAAATTGAAAAGTGAGAAAAAATGCACACACAATTTGCTACTCGGTACTTGTTTTTCGTTATGGTCCCGCACCTTAGGTCTAATCTCACTTTTCTTGTTTCATGGGTTTTATTAAATTATTATTAAGTGTAACCCCAATTTGACTTAAAATAATCACAATAAAGACAAAGAATTAAGAGAGTAATCACTTCCATGACGGGTACAGCTTGAAGATTCATCGAACACTACCCTCTTTCTGTTCTTATAATAATCTACGAGCTTATAAAATTCATATAATATAATCCATGTTCGTGTGACTTTGGAAAGATACACCTTCGTTTTCTTAATTGGGGATAAATGGATTACTATAATTGATTACTATATAGCTCATAACACTTAACAATCCTACAATCTAAAATCAAAAGGCTGTGATGTAAGCGTCTCCCTTTCCTATTCAATCATACAATAATTCCCAACTTGTATTATATTCTCTCTCTCTCTTTTTTTTTTTTTTTACTTTTATCTGTTACCTTAGTTTCTTATATAATAACTAAAGTTTAAAATAGTATTGTGAAGATGGTACTATCTCTAATAAGGAATTCATTCTAATTCTTATTTATGGCCCACGTATCATAAAAAGTAATTTTACATCAATTTTTGCATCATAAATAGTAAATAGGAACTCTAAGCATCTCTTTCTTTTTTATTAGAAGGAACTAATTTTAATCTATGTTGTGATAGATCCCATTTAATTAATTAATTAAAATAATTAAAATTAATTTAATTTTTTTAATAATATTATTTAAACTTATAAATTCAAAAATAATTCACCATTAAAAGATATTAATATTAAAAAATTAATATATAACAATAATACACAATATATAATTCGAGATTACACTAATTTGTAAAATTACTTAATACAAAGAAAAATATAATTAAGTTCTATAGTTGATAAAAATAAACAACCCAACCAAAAATTATTTTATAAGGTTTAAAAATTAAATTATTTTTTTATGTAAACAAATTTAATTAATTATAATTTAATATAATAATATAAATAATATTCAATATTTATTATGATATAAATAATTAATATAAATTATTAATTAAATAAAAATAAAATTATTTAATTATATTAATTATTATTTAAATAATTAATATAAATTATTAATTAAATAAAAATATAATTATTTAATTAATTAATATTTTATATAATTATTTTATTTTTATAATAACTTGTCATTGACAAGTTATTATTGGTTATCATAAGTTTCCATTTAGAGGAATTCTCTTCTTTCGAAAACCGTGCAAGAACCCTTCTTTTCTTCTTTCCAACCGTTGGTTTCTCTATTTGTCAGAAAAAATGTTATTAGAACTGGAGCGTTGGAGTTACTCTAAGAGGTTGAGGTTGAGAAGAGTTATGAGCTAAGCGAGCAAGATGGTCTCTAATAAAAAATGATAGGGTGTATATCTGCAAAAACAATTCGACATCGAAATTAAAAGAGTAAAAAAAATACTAAATTTAGGGTTAACGTATCATAAGCTTCCCATTAAATAGTAAGCTCTTAGATGACTCAAGAGTAATCTCGCCATGTAATTGAATCAAATATTTTCCTATTTAGAGAATTCTTGACTTCGCTCCTGATAAATCTTTGTTAGGTCATGGTTTGAATATTGCCAAGTTATTATCCTAAGCTTGGCATGATTAGGCCGAGTTTTTATCCTTATTGGTTTGGTTGGTCAACCTGTAACATATACTAGTAATAATTCTTAGTAATTAGTAACTAAAGAGAAAATTAAGTTTGATTGATCTAGCTTATTCGTTTACTTAAGTAAATGTCAGATATTCGAATTTCGTCTTGTGCATATAAGTTATCGTAGACCAACGACAAACATTTAAATAAAGTAAAATTCGCGACGGATTAATCTTTTGTTTATCAAATCGGGAGATACTATATGCAACAAGAAAAAACAAAGAGAATAATATAGTATTTCATATATTAATGATATAGTTGATGTTTTAATAATTAATTTTGCCAAAAAAAAAAACAAATATTATATAAAAAATTAAAGTGACAAACAAAAAAGAAATTCAGTTTATTTAAAAATAGTCATTTTAGTGAATATTATAATTTTTTGCGACATTGTTAATGAAAAAAATGGTAGGATCAATTTGAAAATTTTTAATAGATAATTCACACATATTATTAATGTAAAAGATATTTTAACTAAATATTTAATCATACATTATCATATCAATGCAAATATGATGCTCAATCACTAATTAAAAAGGCTTTTTCTTAATGAATAAACAGTAGCACATACATAGTTGTCGAGTTAGGTCCCCCCTTCCCTTATTAAACTCAAATATTACTTTTTTCTTTTTTCATAAAGATAGTAAAAGTTACTATTGGTGAGGGTCGGCTTCTTATGCTTATGACCATTCAATGGTTCTATTTAATGTGCCATAACAATAAGAAGCATGGTGGGATCTTTTTAACTTGTCAATTTGATGAGAATATTGACTCATTGGAGATTTATTTGGCCAACCATAATAGTAATATCAAAGTCAAATCAAATAGTAATATTAATATCAATAATTGATTAGCTAATTTCACTTTTAAAAAGCTCTTTAAGAAAATTAGCTAAAGGGAAATATTATTACTACTTAACTATAAAATATTGTCCTAATTCTTCATCTAAATCATGAGAACAATTAAATGAAATAAAATAGTGTGAATTATTTATCAAATATTTAGATCTTATTTAGATAAACAACTTAAATAATTTCTTTTGAAAAAAGAGTTTAAAATATAAGGACTTTTATTAATAGCAACTTATAAATAAGTTAGTTTATGTTTGAATTTTTAGTTATAGAAGTATTTATTTTAAAGTTGTAGCGTTTAGATAAATAACTCAAAAAATACAAAAAAAAATTCACGGAAAAATGAATATTAAAACAACAATAATAACAAATACTTTTCAATATTAAATGTTGATTTTCTATAACCTAATTACTAAGATTACAATTGTTTAGGTAATTAATTATTTATTTGCTCTCTTATTAGTTCCACTTTTTAGGTAGAAACGGGTTCTTCTATTTCATCTTCACTTATAACCATGTTCTTGTATGTGGTAAATAGTAATAAAAATTTAATTTACAATAATTTTGATGGCAATGCCAAAACAATGATTGTGTAGTTAGTGTTTGTTGTTTTATTGTGTATGATATGGTAGATAAAAATAAAAAATAAATGTGAAATGTGTGTCCATGTATATTTTGTTGCTGTTTTTTATTTTTTTCACTTCTATTAGAATTTCTTCCTCTTTTATTGGGGTCAATAACTTGCTATAACTAACTATAAAAATAATAGCAGCTATGTAAAAATAAAATCACATGAAAAAAATAAAATTAAAAGTGAGATTTTATACCACACACAATATTAAATACAAATTTAATAATAAAAATATAGTGATAAAATAATAAAAAAAAACGGGAAAGAATATATACAATAGGTGATTCAAATAGAACATTGTTTTAAAATGGTGGTGGAGGGTTAATATTTTCAGCAGATAAATTATTACGTGAAAATAATGGAAGAAGGTCAATGCTTCTAACAGATGGAACCTTGGATGAAAATAGTGGTGAGGGCCAGTATTTACAGTATTTTTTTGTACAACTAAGAATGAAAGTAAATTTTTTTTTTGTTTTGAGGTCTTTTTTACGAAAATGATAGAATGACTTATCGAAGAGGATAAGTCATATATTTTTACTTCTTCAAAAAACTGTGAATTAACTTTTTGAAAAGTTAATTTTTTTTTAAATAGTGCCAAACACGCGTACTATAACTTTTTCATAATTCAAAAGTCAAAAGTAGTTAAATTCTATCAAGTGTTTGTTCTTTGGGTCTATAAAAGATGTTTGTTTTGTATTTTTATTTTTATAATTTTGTAAAAAAATAAAATGATGTTTTATGTTTTTATTCGTTATTTTTTATTTTTCTTTGTCAAATTTAAAATATAAATAAATAAATAAAAATGTAATTGTAAATCAAATATACTCTATTTTTTTTAAGCAAACTTATAGATGATAAAATAAATGCATATAGGAATTCACATAATAGACGACTTCTAAATTAATTATCTTATAGGGTTTCTTTCAGTTTCATGTTCGTCACTATTTGTGTATTTTAGTTATTTTAACTTTTTATATATTTTAAAAATTCATGCTTGAACTAAGGATAATAAGTGCATTTGGAATATGTTATAAGGTGAAACAATACGCATAGTTGTAAGATTTGAATTGGTCTCCAATTTTAATCATAAAGCCAATGACTGGATCGTTGTCTACCATTCTAACAACAAAATCAAATCATAAAAAGAAAAAATAAAATATTTCATTGTATGGTTAAAGTATCGCATTTGCTTTTTGAGTTTAAAGTATTTCATTAATTTTTATAAAGGTAAAATATATCTTTTATTTTTAATATTTTAAAAAAAATTAAAAAAAATCTTTTTAACGTTTAATTATTTGATTCAATTTTATTTTTAATGTTTAAAATACAGTTCAATTTTATTTTTTACATTAATTTTTTGAATCAAATTAAATATTAAGAATATTTAGGCCTACCAAATAGGTGTGCTCATTCATATATTATTAATAAAAAACAACTATTTTTATTTATAAATATTTCAAATATTAAAAAAATTATCCATACAAAAACAAAATTAATGTTATATTCATGATAGATAAATTTTATGTAATAAAAATACCTAAAATTTATATTTTTGTTGATATTTTAAAAATGTTAAGTAAATTTTAAAATTATTTTTAGATTTAATTATGTTGTTGGTCTCTATAGTTTTACTAAATTTTTAATTAGATTTCTATATTTTTTGTCTTTCAATTGGATATGTACATTACTTTTAATTTTGTAATTACGTCCTTTTCATGTTAAAAATGTTAAAATTAACATAATATTTTTATTAAAATATATACGGACAATACGGTCAAAGATTTAATTAAAATTTTAAATATAAATACTTTTAATTTGCGAAAAAATATTCAGTTAACTCTAATATTTTTTTACACTAGGAAAGACTTAATTATAAAATTAAAGCAGGTAAGAACCCAATTAAAAAGAAAAAAGTATAAAAACTTAATTAAAAATTTAATGAAACTATAAAGACAAATAGAATAATTAAACTTTGTTTTTACGGTTCATCTTCAACTTTAGACGTCAACATTTTTTTTAAATTTTAAATTTTTAGATTTTTTATTATTATCATTTTTTCTCTTTTCTATCATTTCTTCACCTCCACCATTACTACTATCACTACTACCATTATTTGTATACCAAAAAATAGAAAAAGAGAAAGCGAAAAAAAAAGTCAATGGAAGAAATAGAAATAACAAAAACTAGTGAGCACGATACGTGCTAATAGTGCACTGAAAAAAAAATAGAAAAAGGATAAAAAAAGAAAAAGAAGTTTGACAATTTTTTCAACAATCTATTACTGAAACAAAAATAGGGATTAAAAATAAGAGAAATAAAGATGTATATCTTAGTTAAAAATTAGAAACGCAAAAATAAAAGAACACAGATAATTGTAAAAGAATTTCAATAAAAAGTCTACGAAGCAACATAAAAAATTAAAATAAAAAAATTAAGAGGTGGATATTACATAGTTTTACTTACTTGTGCCGAAGAATAATAAGATAGAAAAAAAAAAGTGAAGGAGAAGAAAAATGATAATGGTGGTGGTCTGTTGGAATAGCAAAAAAAAAAAAAAAATGATGATTGTAAAAGATTGTGAAAGTCTGGTGTTAAAGATGAATGGTAAGGATAATTAAAAATTTTGCTTAATTTTTGTTAAGAAGTCAATAAAATACAAGTTTGGGGTGTTTTTGTCACACGAATAATTTTTTATATGTGTAACATAAATTTTGTTATTTATATGTAGTTTTGTAAATATTTTAAACATTTATGGGTAAAAATGATTGTTTTTTTATTATTAATGGTTCCTAAACAATTAAATTTGACTTTTGAGATTAATTTGAGTTGGTAATTAGTTCACTTATTTATTTAAATAAATGTTAAAAATTTGAATAATGTCTTGTGTACATAATAATTTAGCATGTATTTGGTTGATAGGTGTGTCTCCTCAAGATACATATAGAGTGATACACACATTTATCATTCGGTTAATGAGACAAAATTTTAATAGATACGAAAAGACATAAAGATACACAAAGACACAAAATTTATGTATAACAAAATAAGGGGTGGAACACTAATCTTAAGGCATAGATACAATATTTTTAACATCATTTTTTTAATTATAACCTTATTTTTATTCCCAACGTTTGAGTTAAGTCATATTTGTATCTCTAACGTTTAAATCGTCATATTTATATCCCTAACATTTATAAAAGTGATTCAATGTTATCCTACTATCAATTATACTAACAAATCAGATTATATTTTTTAATTATTCTCACTTGAATGTATTAATTCTCAATTAGGTCTCACTTGGATGTGTTCGATTTTAATATTATACCAACTATTTGTGTTTAGATTCAATTATGTCTCTAAAAAAGTGAATTATGTAAATTTTATAGGAATTAGTTTCAACTTTTGATGAGCTATTTTTCGGAATGGATCATCGATCCTATCCCAGACATTTATATTCTAACTTCAAGAAGAGATTTTTAAAATTCAAACTAAAGCGTTCAAGATGTGTAATTCACGGCAGAATAACATTGAATCACTTTTACAAACGTTAGGAATACAAACATGACGATTTAAATGTTAGGGACACAAATAAGATTTACCCCCAATCGTTGAGGACAAAAACGATACTTTACTCTAAATTTATAAATCCAAAACTATTCTTTAGACTATTCTTCAATTCTTTTTCTTTCCTCTCCTTTTCTCCCTCTCATTCATAAAACATTGTCGGTTTAACTTCTCCTCTTTTTTACTTGCTACTCAAGCCATCACTGCCTCTCTTCCCTCTGTGCCGTTAGTCCACTGTTTCTCTTCCCTTCCTGCCTACTCCCATCTCTCTTTCTTTGTTTTTTCACCCAAATCACTACTATTACTCTTTCTTTCATGTTAATAGACCACCATTGCTTCTCCTCCATTTCTTTCACCCAAGCCACCGTTGTCACTCCTTATTCTTTTCTTTCTTCTTCTTTCGTCTCTTTTTTTTCCTCTTCATAATTATCTCTCTGTTGCTGTCACTTTTTGTTGTGGTTTTCTCTGTTTTACATCTCATTGATGTGTTTTCAGATCAGCGCACCGTTCATTCTTTTTATTTCTCAATCTGTCTCCGCCTACTCTTTTATTTATATATATGTTTTTCTTCTCTTTTTTTTTTCGTCACCATCTTCATTCATTTCTGTTCTTCTTTTGTGTCTTCTAGTTCTTTTTTGTATATTTTAATTTTTTATTTATTTAGATTTTGATTTTATTTTGTTAAAATAATTTTGTATTGATTTTGTTGGATAGGACTTTTTTTTTCGATGATATTTGTTTGATTAAATTTGTTATTTAGTTTAGACTGTTAATGGTTTGGTTGAAAACTTGAGATAATGGCGATAATAGTTTGTAATAAAAGTAATAATGACATTGTGATTTGTATGTTCTGTCTTGTGCTTGTATATCAAATAAGTTAAAAAATTTGTATCTTTTGTTATGTCTATGTCTTTAGTATTTATGTCTCTATGTCTATATTTTAAGGGATATACAAAACAAACACAGTCTTATTGGCCAGCGATAAAATTTTAAAGAGAAATGCCAGAAAGCTATCATAATTTATTAGTTTCGACCATTATTTAGTATCAATGTTTAAAAATATGGGACAACATATGTTGTTAGATTATTAGACTAAAAAAATTAGACCAAAGAAATTGAGTTGTGTAAGTTTAGTAAAGCTAATTATAAAAAAGAAAAAAAAGTAAATAATGAAAGAAGAAAAATACTCCTACTTAATAGCCATCAAACTTTGATGGTGGAGAGAGAAAGAATAGTAACCTCATGTTACGGGTGATTTATGTAATAGAGGTTCGTTTATAAATTGAAAATATTTTCATTTTGTTTTCAATCAAGTCATCCAACAAGAATAATAGTAACATTGAGTTACATATAGAGTTTTATTTCTTTGAGAGATTTTTTTTCTATATATAGATGGAGGTATATTCTTCTTTTATCAAGAGAGAGTGTTATGGTAATTTCCTTGTGATAGAAAGAAATTGTAATTCTCAAAGAAAGTTATTCAATTATTTTCATATTTTATACAAATATCTAATTTTGTCTCTATATTTTGCTGTGTCATTTGTATGGTACCTAACAATGGTATCAGAGCCAAAGGTTGCTGATTAATATTTTTTGCTGCGAGTTACCGTCTAAAAAAATGGTAGCAAAGTATGAAATTTCAAAATTTAGTGGAAGTAATTTTTTCATATGAAAATTGAAGATAAAAGCCATTATGAGTAAAGATAATTGCGTGATAGCAATTGAAGGTAGACCCACTGAAATTACAGATGAAAAATGGAAGGAGACGAACAACAATGCTGTTGCAAACTTACACTTGGCACTAGCTGACTCAGTTTTATCAAGTGTAGTAGAGGAAAAAATAGCAAAGGGAATTTAGGATGCTCTCACCAAATTATATGAAGTCAAGTCACTTCACAACAAAATATTCTTGAAGAGAAGACTTTATACTCTTTGAATAAGTGAGTCCACATCGGCAACAGATCACATCAATAATCTAAATCGTTATTTTTCCAACTCTCGTAGTTGGAATATACCATAGCAGAAAATAAACGTGCAGAGCTCTTACTTCAAAGTCTACCAGATTCATATAATCAACTCATCATTAACTTAACTAATAATATTTTGATAGACTATCTTTCTTTTGATGATATGGCTTCTACGATTCTTGAAGAAGAATCCAGGGGCAAGAATAAGGAAGATAGATTAGAGAGCTCAAAACAAGCAGAGGTATTGTTGATGACGAGAGGAAGATCAATGGAGCGTGGTTCCAATGGGAGCCAAAGTAGACCATAGTCACAAGGAAAGAAGCAATTCAAATGCTACAATTATGACAAAAGAGAGCACTTCAATAAAGATTGTCAGAATAAGAAGAGTATAGAGAAGGTTTCAGAATGATCAAGTTATCAAAGATGTGTTGTGAGTACCTCTGATGATGGAGAAATCCTATATGGCGAAGCAACAATTGGTTCTAAAAGCAGCAAACAGTTCACAAATGTCTGGATTATTGATTCAGGAGTAACCTGGCACATGACTCCTCATCATGATTGGTTTTGTACTTATGAACCTATCTTAGAAGGACCTATGTTTATGAAAAACAATTATGCCTTAGAAATTGTTGGAATAGGTATTGTCAAAATAAGAATGTTTGATGGTTTTATTCGTTCACTTTAAGGGATAAGACATGTGAAGGGCTTGAAGAAGAATTTGTTGTCGATTGGACAACTGGATGAACTTGGTTGCAAGACCCATATTGAAGGTAGGATCTTGAAAGTTGTTAAAGGTGCTCTTGTGGTAATAAAAGCATAAAAGATTGCCGCAAATCTATACATGCTTATGGGAGATACTTTGCAAGAGGTAGAGGCATCGGTTACTTTAGCAAGCCAATAAGAAATGATGATGATATGGCATTGTAAACTGGGCCACGTGTCAGAATGAGGCTTGAAGATTCTCGTAGAACGTAATTTCATTCCCCTGATCAAATCGGTAAACTTACCGTTTTGTAAGTACTACATTACAAGCAAGCAACATAGATTGAAGTTTGGTAGATCAACTGCTCGGAGCAAACATATATTGGAGTTGATTCATTCTAATGTGTGAGAATCACCAGAGATGTACATAGGAGAAGCATAATATCTTGTATCATTTATTGATGATTACTCTAGGAGGCTATGGGTGTACCCGATCAAGAAGAAGTCCGACAATTTGCGATGTTCAAAGAGTTCAAAGCAAAGTTAAAGCTTGAATCTGGAAATAAGATCAAGTGTTTAAGGACAGATAATGGAGAGGAATATGTCGGTGGTGATTTTCAAATATTTTGCAAGCAAGCAGGTATTCAACGGCAATTTACAATTGCATATATGCCTCAGCAAAATGGTGTAGCAGAGCGAATGAATATGACTCTCCTAGAAAGAACACGAGTTATGTTGCAAACTGCAGGTTTAGCCAAATCTTTTCGTGTAGAAGCTGTTAAAACTACCTGTTACGTGATAAATCGGTCACCATCAACTACAATTGGATTGAAGACACCAATGGAGATGTGGTAAAGTAAGTCACCTAATTATTCTTCTTTACATATATTTGGTTGTCCTGTATACGTGATGTACAATTTTCAGAAAAGAACAAAGTTGGACCCAAAGTCTAGAAAATGTATATTCTTGGGTTATGTTGACGGAGTTTAAGGGTATCGTTTGTGGAATCCAACTATCCGCAAGGTAGTTGTCAGTAGAGATGTGATATTTGCAGAAAATGAATTACAGATAGAACAAGAAAATGACAACATTATTGAAGAAATAACCACTGTTCAAATATATGAAAAATGTAGAGAAGGTAATCTTTCTGAAGCGGAATCACATCACGAAGAACAAGAAGCAGAGGCCAATGACATAGAAGTTCATTGATCTACTCGACAAAGAAGAACACCATCATGGCACTCAAATTATGTTTTGACAAACCATGATGCATATTGTCTTCTGATAGAAGATGGAAAGCCAACAACTTTATGGAGGCTATGCGCAATCCAGAGGCTTCTACGTAGATGACAACAATGCAAGAAGAAATTGAAGCATTACATGGGAACCATGCCTGAAAACTTGTTGAACTTCCAGCAGGTCGGAAAGCCATTGGTAAGAAATGAGTTTACAAGATCAAACGAGATACTAATGATTAGGTGGAACGATATTGTGCAAGATTGGTTGTCAAGGGATATGCTCAGAAAGAAGGTGATGACTTAAATGAAATATTTTCTCCAGTGGTGAGACTAACTACTATTAGAGTAGTTTTGGTTATGTATGCTATATTTTATTTACATATAGCGCAATTAGATGTAAAAATTACTTTTTTTTTTCATAGAGAACTTGAATATATATATATATATATATATATATATATATATATATATGCTCCAATCAGAAGGTTTTGAAGAACAAGAAAAAGATAACTAAATTTCTGTACGGTCTAAAGCATGCGCCAAAGTGTTGGTGCATGAGATTTGATTCTTTCATTATTAGCCTTGGATATAACAGACTTAGTTCATATCATTGTACCTGTTACACAAAGTCTGGTGATAATGATTTCATCATTCTGCTGTTGTATGTGGATGACATGTTGATGGTAGGTCCCAACAAAAATCAAATCCAAGAATTGAAGGTATAATTGGCTAGGGAGTTTGATATGAATAACTTGGGACCAGCAAACAAGATTTTAAGGATGCAAATCCACCGAGACAAAAGGGATAGGAAGATTTGGCTATCGCAAAAGAATTATTTGAAGAAGATCTTACAACGCTTTAATATGCAATAATGTAAACCAATTTCAGTCCCACTTCCTATGAATTTTAAATTATCCTCAAGTATGTGCCCTAGTAATGAAACAGAGAGGATGAAAATGTCTCGAGTACCGTATGCATCAACAATGAGAAGCCTTATGTATGTCATGATCTGTACAAGGTCGGATATTGCCCAAGTAGTTGCGATGGTAAGTCGATTTATGATAGATCTGAGTAAAGAGCATTGGAATGTTGTTAAGAGGATCCTGAGATACATCAAAGGGACCTCGAATGTTGCGTTATGTTTTGGAGGATCGGAATTCATTGTTAATGGATATGTCGATTCAGACTTTGCAGGTGATCTTGATAAATGAAAATCTACTATAGGCTATGTGTTTACACTTGTAGGAGGAGTTGTGAGTTGGCTATCTAAATTACAGACTGTTGTAGTTTTATCTACTACAGAAACTGAATATATGGCAGCTACCCAAGCATGCAAGGAAGCTATTTGGATCCAGAGGTTGATAGAAGAACTCGGACACAAATAATAGAAGATTTTTGTGTATTGTGACAGTCAAAGTGCCTTGCACATCGCAAGGAATCTTGTCTTTCATTCAAGAATAAAACACATTGGAGTACAATATCACTTTGTTCGGAAAGTAGTAGAAGAAGGACGTGTTGATATGCATTAGATTCACACTAAAGATAACATAGCAAATGCCATGACAAAACCAATCAACACTAAAAAATTTGAATGGTGTAGATTTTCATTCGACCTATCGAATACATGAGTAACATGAATTTTGAAAATTTACCAAAATTAACTTTAAGTAGGAGTAAGTTTAGTAAAGCTAATTATAGAAAAAAAAAAGAAAAACTAAATAATGAAAGAAGAAAAATACTCCTACGTAATAACCATCAAACTTTGATAGTAGAGAGAGAAAAAATAGTAACTTCATGTTACAGGTAGTTTACGTAAAAGATTCGCTTATAAATGAAAAAATTTTCAATCAAATCATCCAATAAGAACAATACTAACATTGAGTTATATATAGAGAGTTTTATTTTTTTAAGAGATTTTTCTCTTATATATATGGAGAGATATATTCTTCTTTTATAAAAAAAAAAGTATTATAATATTTTTTTTTTAATACAAAAAAGTTGTAATTTTCATAAAAAATTATTCAATTGTTTTTATATTATACAAATATATAATTTTTTATCTTTATATTTTGATGTATTATTTATTTAGTATCTAATAAACTAATGATTAAATGATAAATAAAAATAATAATTTTTGATAATGCATAATATTTTTCATCTTTAAATAAAATTCACTGCGAATTGATCATTGACCTATAAATTTAGGAGATAACCTTAAAAAAATGTTTGGCTTTTGAAACTTTCCTTAATGGTTGATTTATTTGCGACATCATAAGTTAATTTTATTTAGTAGTTAGATTTATGTTCTTCTAAATCGTATGCTATATATATGAAAAATATATTATGTTTTCCTACTCTTTAATACATTATTGTTAGTCAAAGCTTAAAGGAAGAATACTAGAATATTTTTCTTAAAATGTTGTTAAGAGTCAAATCTAAATTTCTTACAATAAATATTTAAGAACATTTCGTAACATAGAATGTAAAGTATCATTAAAAATGGGTTTAATTACTCTTATTATGTTTGTAGTTTTATAAAATTTTTAATTTTTTTTTAATTGGGTCTTTGTATCATTTTTTTTAATTAGGTTCATTTTAATAGTAATTGGTTGAATTGTATAGGAACTCAATTAAAAAAAAATAGTGCAAAAATCTAAATAAAAAAAAATATAGATACCTAATTAAAAAAAATTAGTACAAAGATTCAATTAAAAAAATAGAATAAATACGCAACCTGACCCTGACAATTATCTCAAAGGGACAACAAGACCGTTAACAAAAAAAGACCCTTTCTGGTTCCTGATTTCTATTTTTATGAAACTTATCAGTCCTGTGAAAAAAAATAAAACATTGACTTTTTCTTTGTATAGGGACTAATCAGTCCCATAAAAGTAAAAATCAGAGACCGAAAATGTTTTTTTTTTGTTAAATGCCTCTGTTGTCTTTCAAAATAATTGTTAGAGACTATTTAAAATTTTTTCTCAAAAAAATATAAAGATTTAATTAAAATTTCACAAAATTATAAGATCAATATAGTAATTAAACCTTTAAAAATATGTACATACTTGTTCTTAAATAAAATATATGCAATATTATACTATGATCGATTTACACACCTTAAACAATACAATCTTATATCAGAGGAGTTCTAAAATACTTGGTGATTCTTTTAATTTGAAATTTAATTCACAATTGCATAAATTATAATTTACACAACATTCAAAAGCAATTCAATAGAAATAGGTGAACTTTTGAAGTATGACTTTTTTTTTGGTATGTATATAATAAATAATAAAATAAATTTCATTTTGATAGATCATAAATATTAAATGCTAAACATGCAATATGGGAGGGAAGTTGGATGGAATGGATACTGGATAGGTCAGAGGAACCAAATTTGTTCTTCCCACTCAAATAACGGAAATGAGCAAAAAAAAAAAAAAAAAAACAAAAAACCAAACCAAATTGCTAAAAATGGTTTTAAACAAAATATTTTAGTTGTCACAAAAAAAAACAAAATATTTTAGTTATAATGAAAAAATTATTCTTCCACTTAAATAAGGGAAATGAGAACAAAAGAAAAAGAAAAAATCAAACCGAATTGTTAAAAATAATTTTAAATAAAATATTTTACTCATATCCAAAACTAAAAATATTCTAATTCAAAATCCAACTCAACTCATTTAGTATATATATATTTATTTATAATATTATTTTTATAATATTTAAAATTATATAATAAAATATTGGGCCATAATGATGTATGATTCAAGGTTTATGGAACTTAAATTGGTCCGGGTTTTGGATCAAACCCCGGACAAGTACAACCCGTAACCAATTGAAAATTCGGAAAAAATAAAAAAAAATTAAATTAAACTTCACCGTTTCAATTTCACTCTCTCTCCTTCTCTCTCTCTTCTCCAAACCCTGCAAATTCTAGAGGGAGAAACAAAAAAGCAGAGAAGGAAAAAAAGCTTCAACAGTAGTGAGAGAAACACAGATAAGAAGAAGAAAACAAAGAGAGCAAACTACTCGCACGAAGATCTGAAAATAGAGTTCGCGGAAACTTCTCTTATGGAAATGCCCGCACGAAGATCCAACTACTCGTTACTAACCCAAGTTCCTGACGACCACTTCTCCGGAAGCGGAGGCGGCGGGGCAGGTGGCGGAAGCACAGCGCCGTCGTCCTCCGGCGACGGTAAAAACAGCAGAGGAGGGAAGTTTGAGAACAGAGGAGGCTTCGATTGGGACCTCGTCGGCGATCAGAGGGCGACCAACCGGATCGGTAACGTTCACTCCTCGATCGGGCTGCAGAGGCAGTCAAGCGGGAGTAGCTACGGCGAGAGCTCGCTCTCCGGTGGCGGCGGTGACTTCTATGCTCCGACGCTGTCGACGGCGGCGGCGAGCGACGTAGACGGTTTTGGATACTACCACGAAGATGGTTTTAGGGTTGGTGAGCTGAGAACGAGGTTGCCGGAGGCTTCAGGAAGGAGTGCCGGCGGCGGGGGTGGCGGCGGAAGTTCGTCTGGGAAAAGCTGGGCGCAGCAGACGGAGGAGAGCTACCAGCTGCAGCTAGCCCTGGCGCTTCGGCTCTCTTCCGACGCCACGTGCGCTGACGATCCGAATTTCCTTGATCCGGCGCCGGATGAATCGGGGATGAGGTCTTCGAGCTCCGCCGAGGCGGTGTCGCATAGATTCTGGGTTTGTAATTTGTTGATTCTGCACTCTCTCATAACATATATTTGGTTTTTGAATTGAAATGGAAGATATTGAACAAGCAAACTTTTTGGCCGGAGTTGTTATCCGTAACTTTCAAATGGATTAGTGTTCTTCACTCTCTTAACTTACTGTGACTTTTCATGAAGTTTTATGGATTCTGGCAACAATTCTAGGAAATAATTATGGCTAGGCATTGTTACTGTTTCAAATTAGGTTAGAATCAGAATGTGCTGAGGAAATCGCTAGCAGGAAGTATTATAATCGTTTATTGAGAGATGAAGTTAAACCCTGAATGTTAGATTGTTGTCTGAACTATGCTTAAGAGTAAACGATATCCCCTCTCTCTCTCTCTCTCTCTCTCTCTCTCTCTCTCTCTCTCTCTCTCTCTCTCTCTCCCCCACCCTATTTTTCTTTTTGAAAATTTTTTCAAGGTGTTTCGGAAAGTAGACGCAGGAAACTAGAAATTGTTTCATGACTTTCATGTGGATAATTTGCTTCACTTATTGGTTGATACGCAATTGCTGATTTATTGTCTTATTAATTGTGTGCATCAGGTGAATGGTTGCCTGTCATACTCCGAAAAGGTTCCTGATGGCTTTTACCTAATTTATGGGATGGATTCCTATGTATGGACAGTGTGCACTGATCTGCAAGAAAATGGCCGAATTCCATCAGTTGATACACTTAAGTCTGTGGACCCTGGCAGTGATTCTTCACTTGAAGTAGTTTTGGTGGATCGGCGTAGTGACCCTAGTTTAAAAGAACTGCTAAACAGAGTACATAGTATTTCTCTTAGCAGCATAACACCCACCGAGGTTGTCGATCAACTTTCCAAGCTGGTTTGCAGTCGTATGGGGTAAGCCTTCTTGGTATTCTTGGCCTGACCTAGTTAGCCCAGTGTCTGGTCTGTCAGTCTAACATGATTTTATTGCTATAATAAGGGGTTCAGCTTCTGTTGGGGAGGATGACTTCTTTTCCATCTGGAAAGATTGCAGTAATGATCTGAAGGATTGCTTAGGCTCTGTCGTTGTTCCCATAGGTAGTCTATCTGTTGGCCTCTGCAGGCATCGTGCTATATTATTCAAAGTAAGGCTCTACTTCTCTGTGGGGCTTTAAGGTTATGATTATGTATGTTGGCTAAGTTGACTTGTTTGTTCTATAGCACGTGCCACTAACCATTTTTAAAGCAGTGTTTTTGGAATGACATGCTTTTTGTTTAATATTTTTCAGGTACTAGCCGATGCCATTGACTTACCCTGCCGAATTGCAAAGGGCTGTAAATATTGCAAACGGGATGATGCTTCATCTTGTCTTGTCCGATTTGGGCTTGAGAGGTATATGGTATTTTTGCTATGCATGTATACTTTTCTGTTTATAATTAGAGCTTCATTCCAAAAATTAGTTTGCATGGGTTATCATGAAGGTTGTGCAAAGGTGTGACAGGGCATAAGTCTGTGGTTAGCCTGAATGTTCATTGACATCTAAATTAGATGTTTCCCAATATAATAGTAATCACACTTGGTTTCTGATATACTTAATTACAGGGAGTATCTTGTTGATTTTATTGGGAGGCCAGGATACTTGTGCGAGCCTGATTCCTTGCTCAATGGTCCATCTTCCATCTCATTTTCTTCACCGTTGCGCTTTCCCAGACATAAACCAGCTGAACCTACCATTGATTTCAGGTCACTGGCCCAACAGTATTTCTCTGACTGTCAATCCCTTGAGCTTGTTTTTGAAAACAGTTCTGCAGGTAGTTTCACATGTCTTGCAATATATACATACTACTTTAAATTTGGGTTTCTGATATTATCATTTCATTTTTTCCACTTATGTGATATATATTCAATTGTTTTTCTAAATAGTACATGCATACGGTACAATGAGTAGCCTAATTTTTGATAAACTTGTTACTCGACATCTATAATAAGGCCAAAAAGCATATCTTTACATAGTCCTTTATGTGAGGTGGACATTAGTTGTAGTTTTGTACGTGATTCCGTAATCTGGTATGCACTTATGCACATATAATTATTGTTACGCCTGAACCAGTTGCTAGTACAGGATACCCTGAATTTTGTATCATAGGAGGTGTACTGATAGATTCTGGATTCTCCATTTCAGAACAGTTCGATGGAAAGTGCAAGGACAGGAATAACCCTAGGCCTAATTCAAATGATAGCAGCATAAGTTCTCACCTACCTGTACATCCACATGTTTTGCATCCAAGCACAAGTGATCAAGGTTCTGAAGCATTCCAATCATGTAGCCCGCAGAATATTTTAGACAGTAGCAAGGATCCACTGCCTGTAAAACTTAAGCGTCCAGTTGGTATACAACCCCCATTACCTCCACGGGAGTTTTCACTTGACATGGAGGATTTGGACATACCGTGGAGTGATCTTGTTTTAAAAGAGAGAATTGGATCAGGTATATCTCCTACTTTATAAATTATACTTTATTTTTTCCCTATAAAAGAAAGCTTCATTTTTTCTGGTGACGAAACAGACATATCTTAGAGAGAAAATAACCCGGATAAGTAGAATGGATAACATCGTTAGTGATGGCAAAAGAAGAAGAATACAAGAATCAAGCTCATAACTTCATAAGTACAATACTGTTGCCAAGCCAATTACATAGTTGACAGGGAGGTTCCCTTAAAGAATTTATGATTTGAATGAACACCATAGTTCATAGGGAAACCATCAGAACAATCCTTCAATTAAATAAAGAGCTATGAAAATATCACGCAATGATAAAATTTTACCTTGCTCCTACAAATCCTCTTATTATAAGTATGATCTGATACAGACCTAAATGACACATTAGTTACCATTTAATAAATATAGGTAAGATCACTTGGTTCTTCTTGAACCATTATTTGCGTAATTGGTATTAGCATTTGTTAATTGGAAATGATCTGTTATATTTCAGGTTCTTTTGGGACTGTACATCGTGCTGAGTGGAATGGCTCAGTAAGTCTCTCTCTCTCTCACACACACACACACGGTTGTTTGACTTGTTTCTGTTGAAAGTATTGGGATTGAATGTAAAGAGATATCAGATAATCTATTTAGGCAATAAAATGAAACAACAAATAAATGATATATTGTGAGACAAATGACTAATGACTAAGATTATGTTCATATTTATATGAAAAACTTATATCAAGTACAAATATAGTGAAATTAGTTCAAGCCTTATGCCAAAATTTGTTAATTGTCTACCTCGTCCAAAACATTACAAATTGCAGGATGTTGCTGTTAAGATTTTGATGGAACAAGATTTTCATGCTGAACGTTTCAAGGAATTCCTGAGGGAGGTATGCTCAAAGGAATATAAGTTCTGACCATGTTTAATGTAGAGGAAATGCCTGTTGCTCTTCGAATATAATTTTTTGCCATTGATTTGAGTTATACTTCTTTTGCTAGGTTGCAATAATGAAACGATTGCGGCATCCAAATATTGTTTTATTTATGGGCGCGGTCACTCAGCCTCCTAATTTATCTATTGTCACAGAATATTTATCCAGGTTTATGAAACCTCTTTACCTGTCTTTCATCCTCTCTCCTGAAAAGAGTTTTTATTTTTTTTAACTTTTTTAATTTTTTTTATGGCTATAGGATATTTTAACCATGAGATTCTAAGTGATTTTGAACCGAGTGCAGGGGTAGCTTATATAGGCTCTTGCACAGACCTGGTGCCAAAGAGGTGCTGGATGAGAGGCGTAGGCTTAGTATGGCTTATGATGTGGTATGCATTTAGAAAATAAATATTATTTTTCTGCTTCATTTTAATATTTTAAATTTGTCATGTCATAACCCTTGTTTTCTTTGGTAACAATATCATTTCTCATTTTAGGCAAAGGGAATGAACTATCTTCATAAACGTAATCCCCCAATTGTTCATAGAGATCTGAAGTCTCCAAACCTTCTTGTTGACAAGAAATACACAGTGAAGGTAATAATGGATATTTCTCTAGTACACCAAATAGTCAAATTTGCTACTTAAAAAAAAGTTTTCTTGTACCTTTTTTTCTAGGTTTGTGATTTTGGGCTCTCTCGATTAAAGGCCAATACATTTCTCTCATCCAAGTCAGCTGCTGGAACTGTAAGATGCAGACATATATCTGTTTTTTAAATCCTTTGTCTAAGAGGTTTGTTTCTATAGTTACACATTTAATTTTTCTCCTTTCCCTACCTTAGCCTGAGTGGATGGCTCCAGAAGTTCTTCGTGACGAGCCATCAAATGAGAAGTCAGATGTGTACAGCTTTGGCGTAATCTTGTGGGAGCTTGCAACCCTACAACAGCCATGGGGTAATTTGAATCCAGCACAGGTTTGTTGTTTACCCATCATAAATAAAATTATAGTGTGCTTAGAGTTTTGTTATGATTATATTGCTGCAGTTCATGTGGAAGATTATTTAGATTGATACTTGCAAGCATGAGAATATAGTTTACAATGTCATGCTGCTGAAGTGGTGCTAATAAAAATATGAAAGTTATGTATATAGGATGAAGCTAGTATCAATTGAGAGAATGCAACATCTCATGTTTCTTATGGATATTTCAAGTCATGTGAATAGAGAGATAGGCACAACTCACACAAGTGTACATCAAATGGTTAGGATCCTGTTAAAATTTATGAAGCTAATTTTAGTGGCTGTTCTTCTTGATCATAATGTGATCATGAGGATAAAAAACACGAGACTATCAATTTCATCAAAATGGCCAGTGTGGATGGATTGATGGAGTACATAGAAGTATTTTATTATTGCAGGTTCTTAGTTGACTTTAGAGCATTTTCCTGTTTCATGATGGTCTGGTTCAACTTGCATATAGTGCTTCTGTATTGCTTCAGTCTTCACTGTGCATACTGTTTCCTTGTAGGTTGTAGCAGCTGTTGGCTTTAAGAGGAAAAGGCTCGAGATTCCACATGATTTGAATCCCCACGTAGCTGCACTAATCGAGGCTTGTTGGGCTGAGTGAGTTCAGATACATCATCTATCTTCGAATCCCGCTTCAATATTATGACTTATATTGATATACTTTTTTTTTACTGCAGTGAGCCCTGGAAACGCCCTTCTTTCTCAAGTATTATGGATTCTTTGAGGCCATTGATCAAAGCCCCTTCATCTCAACCTGGTCATCCAAACATGCCACTACTTACATAATGGTTGGAAGCCATTTTGTTATCCATGCACATACCACAGGATTTTTATTGGTTTTGATGTCTAACAGGATTACACTGTTTAAATTGTCCTAGGTACGTGTCAAATTCCGTTGTGATCTTGCCAAATCCTTGTCTAAACGATTGTGACTTAATTGTTTTTGTAACTTCTAGTATAATTAATGCTTAATATCTTAATATTTGCAGGTCAATTTGTACATCTCTGTTCTAATTCTGATTTCAGAATACTGATTTTCAGCCCAATGCAAGGTTACTCCATCTTTGTTCCAACAAAATTGTTTGATTAGGTGATCTTGTAATTTGACGAAGAAATGTTTGATTATTTTTTTTCTTCTTTCATGATTTTGTATGTAAGAAAATTTTCCCCTTGTAATTACATTCACTTAATGATAATCAGCTTTGCTGGTAATTTATGCTTAACTATTCTTTTGGGCCAGCTTTTCATTTCATTAACTGAATCTGGCAGCTTCACTAGTCAATCTTGTTTGACTATGTCCCTTCATTTCCTTATTTTGTAGAGATTCTCTTTTTCTGAATCTTCCAACAAAACAAACGGCAGCAGCAAAGGACAACTTGGTTCTTTTTGAAGTTGAGAGTAGCAGTGAACAAGAATTAGGGGGCACCACAAATCCCATTTGAAAGTGGTTAGTAACCCTTTCAATCCAAATTGGTCCCTCTCCTTCACTTGCATCACCTCACTATTCAAAGTTCAAACCACTCACTCCCACGGTTCACACGGCTTGTACCTATAATTTCTGTGTTATTAATATTAATGGCTGCCATTTTCACAATTCTTACTCTCGTTATTCTTTTCGTAATGGATTATTCATAGTTCATAAGTCACAACACATTATAAATCCAACAAATTTTACGCTAACCACATAACGAAATTAAGTTTTAAAAAATCCAATGTTTGTGTTACAATTTGCAAGTGAAAATAAAGCCCATGAGATATGACCCCACAATTTAACTATTCCAAATGGTTTTGCTGGCACGTTGATCTAGAATCTTCGTTCAATTAAATTCTAACTCGGTTTTGTAAAAAGCAATAATGAAAGTCAATGTTATATATTATACACTAAGATTTGTCAGAATTTTATTGGCAAATTAATAGGCCAGTAATAAATAAAGCGTGTCTCGCAACTAGAACAAAATCTTATTTACATTTTCCACTTTTTCTTTCCCTTTTTCTTTTTTCTCGTTTTTGTGATTGGGATTTCAATCCGCACAACACTTCATCAAAGAAAATATTGACGTGAGTAAAGAACGAAAAACTCACGTGTTTCTAGACCTGCAACAAATAAAAGATCTAGTCTACCCAAACTTTAATTATTAAAAGGAAAAAAAATTTAAAATAGTATAAAATATCTAAAATAAAATTAGTTGGGTCCATGAAATCATTATTACCAGACAAGATATCTGAACCCAAAACCAAAACCAAGTATACTTCTCTATGATTGGCTAACACCCTTGTGGCCAGTAAAAACTTGGCTGAAACCTTTCCCTTCTCTACTAAGCATTAGACCTTAGACCAGACAACTTGCACTTGCACCTACCAGAATCCAAGCCACAAAAACACACACTCTCTGACCACCAATAATATCTAATCCACCTAGGAACAGAAACAGTATCTGAGACCAAACAACAAAGAACAGAACAAAACTTCCATCTATGACCAAAAATATCTCATGCCACACCTGGTCCCACAAAACCCCGTCACAATCTACAACCAGATACTAACTGGAACCAACGTAACTACCAGGAAACAACCTTGTTTTCTACTCATAACCCCAAATCCCAAGGTCGGTGCTTTCATTCTTCATCAGTGTTCTAAGTTCTCAACCCCACACAATTTCCCAAATCATCTGATCAATGGCCTTACTCTGCCACCGCCATCGACGTAGCTCTACTCCTACTCCAACAGTGGCTACATTCCACCGCCTTTCAACCCTTTTAAGGTTTCATTCCAACCCCACTTCTCCATTTCACTCTCCTTCAACTCCAATTTACCCCTCACACATCACAACCCAAAACCAAACCCAACCCATTACAGTGTTCTCTGTTTTCTGATTCTTAGTATATATTAGGAACCAAAAGATGAAAAAACCAAACGAGGAACCAAAGGGTAAAGCTCCAGCACCTGATTCTCCTTCTGATATTGAGCAGCTGGGGATGTCCACAACAGGGTTCTCTCCTTTGGAGTTTAGTTCTCAACCATTCTCATCAGCTTTTGATGACTCTTTTGACATTATTGATGATACCTCTTTCATGGAGTTTGAATCATTCTCAACAGCTATGAACCATCCACCACCACAACCACCATCTACAACTACAACAATAACCACCACCACTGGGGCTGTTGGGCCATTGCCTCAGCCATTGGAGTGCTTGCACGGGAATCCTGTTCCACCCTTTTTGTCTAAAACCTTCGACCTTGTGGATGACCCTTCTTTGGATCCTATCATCTCATGGGGCTCCACTGGTGCTAGCTTCGTTGTGTGGGACCCTATGGAGTTTTCAAGGCTCGTGTTGCCTCGGAATTTCAAGCACAACAATTTCTCCAGTTTTGTTCGCCAGCTGAATACTTACGTGGGTATTGCTTGAACACTGCCTCTAATGGCTGTGTGATCTGTATGTAACTTTTTGTGTTTTTGATTTTGGTTTTCTGTATGTATTTTTCTTTTGACACCCATTTAACATTTCTGTGTATTCTTTTTTGTTGTACTTCCCCCCATGTCTGTTTTTTTTTTTTCTCTTTGTAATTGGGTTTGGTGGAGATCAGCTATGTATATTTTGATTGTGAAACTTTATGTATTTATTATCAACTAAGAATGTAAAAAAGAAAAATTTTTGAGGTATTTTTGCTGCTGTATCCTTATTTCTGAATTGACCCTTCTTGTTGCACAAGATATTGTTTGCTTTGAATGAATTTTCTAAATATATCTGTGATTTTGTAGTGTTTGGATGCAGGTAGTTAGAGTGAAGCATGGTTTGTTTCTGTTTCTGTGCTTTCCTAATTGTGATTAGAGGCACCCTTTACATATTTTGGACCTATATCTATATATTGTTCTTAAAGGATTACTTCTTAGGCTGGCCATAAGCCTTTATTACCATATTGTTAATGGAAAGAACCCTGTTCATATGTTTTCTAGTTGCATTGTAGTTAGGATTGAGAAGCTTCTACTACTGGAACTGGCCAGAGCAGAAATTTTCCCCTTCTATAGAAGAAGGGGTTTCGTCTTTCGCAGGTAGTAAGTGATCTTGGGTTTTGGCAGGTTGCTTTTGTGTTCTGCCAGAATTTAGATTTGTTCTGAATGATTGATTCTTCTTATGCTTTTGTTATATAGATTATTTTGGATTCACAGATTGCATTCTCCAATACAGATTCATCTGCTCATAACTTGGTGTGCCAGGAAAACTTGTTTTGCCTTTGGCTAATTGTTTTCTTTTTCCTCCCCCATTGTCCTTGCCCTTGGGGGCTTTCTCTTTGTGCTTCATGTATTCTCAGGTTAGTTGGTGTTTGTATCCAGGGATTCCGCAAGATTGACACTGACAAGTGGGAGTTTTTCAATGAAGCTTTCCAGCGAGGGAAGAAACATTTACTGAAGAACATCCAACGGCGCAGGTCAACTCAATCGCAGCAAGTTGGTAGCCACATTGGAACTTCTATTGATGCTGGGAGACCTGGACTCGAGGTTGAAATAGAGCTACTGAGGAAGGAGAGAAGTATGTTAATGCAAGAGGTGGTTGATTTGCAGCAACAACAGCGAAGAACGGTTCACCATGCTGGAGAAGTGAATCAGAGACTAGAATCTGCAGAGCAAAGGCAGAAACAAATGGTTTCCTTCTTGGCCAAGTTATTTCAGAATCCGGCCTTCTTGGCTCGCCTTAGGGATAAGAAGGAACAAAGACAGATAGAATCTCCAAAAGCAAGAAGGAAGTTTATCAAGCATCAACACGAAGCAGGAAATTCCGAAACTCCCAAAGGTCAGGTAGTGAGGTACCAACCTGATTGGAAAAATAGAACAGTTTCTTCTGAAACTCCGGAACTAAATCCAGTTTCCTTTGAACAGTCTCCTCAATATCTCTCACAGGACTTGGCAAGAGAAATTTCTGTTGGTGCAGAAAATCTGACTTTGCAGTTGGACAAAATCATGTCAGATGAATTGGGTGCATTGCATGAGGCCATGCCAACTCCAGGAATTGTTGGAGAAGGATCATCAAGCTATGGACTTGAAGATCCTCTTTCCGAAGGGAAAAATGCCTTCAACCCAAGTCAAGATGTTCTTTCAGAATACTTTGTTTCCTTCCCGGACGAGTTGTCAAGGGAAAGAGAGTTTCCTGTGTTTCCCCCTGTTGGAACTGAAGGCATTATCAAACAAGAAGATGCATGGGACCCTGCCTTCAATGCTAGTGTTGCTGCTTCAAGTTGTGGGAATGAGCTGTGGGGTAATCCTGTCAACCATGGCGTACCAGAATTCGGAGGCACTAGTGGCGTGTCCGACATATGGGATATCGGCTCAGGAAGTTTAGGAATTGATAAGTGGCCAGCTGATGAATCTCCAATGGATAAAAAGGAGAGTCAAGGTGGCCAGCCAGAAGATGATAGACCTTAAGAATGTTAATCCATAGGGCTTCAGCTGCTTCTGCATGCATTATTGCCCTTGGATACTTGATATGATTAGATTATAATTCTAGGGGCCATATTATTTTGATGTTTGGTTTATAAACAGTGTTCATTTACTGGCTTTCATTCTTTCTTCATTTGCAGCTTTTCTATTCTTTAGATTATTTCTATAATTGTTTATACTTGAGTAGAATCTAATTGTTTGCTCAATTACTGATAATAACTTTCATTCAATCAAATCATATCATCCTATTGACCAACTGGTACTGAATTGCTGGGGTTTCTCATTTTATGATGATTCAAGTGAATATCAGGATCGTGTTCCATCAAGGTATTTTTTCATCAAATAAATGCAGATACAAGGTAAGCTGTCTACATGTTTTTGGTTGATTTCTTACTTGTTCTTTTCTTTTTTTGTTATTCAAAAGGGTTTATAGATTATTGGTATTTTTCCTCCTTTGTTATGTCATTTTACTTTGATTTATTCTATTTATATATGAACATTATGCACATGATTAGGTCATTTTATGGTTTTATGGCATATAAACTCTTGGGGCTCCAATACAAGGCACCTCCATGGTGGGGTGAACACATGTTGCAAACTTGCAATTGGGATTTTTTTCGGTACGAAAGCACCATGAATATGATGTTTCAATGCACTAGTGATGACAATTGACAACAAATAAGAAAATGGAGAGGAAACAACACATTGATTCTTCAGTTCTTTGCACTCAAAATATCCATGAAGAATTGGACGACAAATTATATTTAGACATCTTTTTATTAAAAAATGAATTGTACAAATTAAAATCTTGCATTAGTGGCTGTGGCTCATATTACTAGCTCAAATTGATACATTTTTTTGGTGAACTTAATTGATTCATGCTATAATCATATAGAATTTCATTGGAATCAAATATATTTGAAGTTTAATCCTATATGAATAAACAAACAACCGAATCACAAACTGGGATAATGGAGGTCACTTGGGTGTGGCAAAATTTTAAGGGCAAAAACTATAATAAGGGAAATAACATGACAAAACTCCCATACATACAGGGAATACTTAAAATTCATGTAACCTAAACCATCTAGTCTGATACAATTTGATCACCCTTTACTATCAAAACTCACAGCAAGCCAACATGTGCAATTTAGAACATTAAGAATCTTCCTTCCTTCTTTTGGAAGAATGTTGCTCGCCCCTGTTCTGCTTGGCTTCTCGGCGCTCCCTCTTCACCCCCTTCGATTTGTTAGGTAAAGACATTTCTCCAATCTAAACAACCAATAATTTAGTCTAAGTGATTAGATAATGGTCTCGGAAGAGATAAATGTTTGTTGTATTCACTTATATTTGTACACTAAGCCAACTCACTTCCTTTGATCATTGGATGGGGTGTGGAACCTTGGTCGATTTGGGTCCGACATCTCATCCAATGGCAAAGAAGATTGAGTTGGCTTGGTTATGAGCAAGACTAAAGAAATATATAGATATGCACAACTCTTACCTTCTGATCTGGAATATAAATACTTCCAATCTTCCCTTGTAATGGATCCCCTTTAACATTCTTCTCCTGTGACCAACAAAGTACACAATTTAGTGATACAACTTAACTTCATATTAACAGATAACCTAAGGAGATTTGGGCATTCACCAACCTTTTTCTTTGGCTTCTGCAGTGAAGTTTTGAAGGCTTCCTTCCTCAAACTCTCATTAGGTGGACGATGCCGACGAATTACCATGTCCATGGAAGGGCCAACTTCGACCAATTCCATTCTTGGCACAACGGTGCCTGATTTTTTCAGTCGTAATGCACAGTGTGTAAAAAATACCCTGTTTGGAGACACCGCAGAAACTACATATGCACGATCCACTCCAGCAAGATTTATATTCTCCACAACCTGTAAATCAAATCCACGATTTTTTTAATATAACACCACTTGAAAAAACAGTACATCTGAGAGTTCAAAAAGCGGAAATGCACCTCTCCACGAAAAAGATCAAGTAAGACTTCCTTTAAATGTTTTAGTTCTTCTACAGCCTCAAATCCTTCTCCAATAAAACATATGAAAGGTTTTGACCCTTCTTTTGGAGCTAATTTTTTATCATAAGTAAATGAGTCCAATGGCTTAAAATTTTCAACCCCGACTTCAACTAGATCATAGATATGGTGATCATACATCCTCCCTATAACAAGGTTGTTAGGTCGCTTCTTTGAGTGAGATCCATACTGCAAAAAAACATTTAAGAGATCCCTTTGAGACATGTGCAAGAATAAGGAACGCAACGAAATTCAACTTGGCGCCTATATTAATATGTCAATTGCTATTGCTATTGCATGCAAAAACTTGTCTAAAATTTGATAAGATACGTATTCGCATCAAAATGTTTGGCTAACAAAAAAAGGATTGAAAGACAATAGAAATTGCCATTTATCTTCCATTATTATTAAATATATCCTTCACATGAAATAACATCAAATTTGAATAGCTTAAAATTTAGAAACACGTATAGTTTCTCAGATACTTAACCTTGGGAATATAAGTGCTTAATGACAGTGAGAGCAAAATATTGTAAATATGATAACCAAATAAGGAGAACTCAATCTTCCCCCCTCCCCCTCCCCCTCCCCCTCCCCCCCAAAAAAAAAGCTCATCAAGTCCATGGCTTACTAATAAGAGTTTAAGCAAACTGGAAAAAAAGGTTCAGCAGAAGCAAAGGAACTAAAAACCATCATTTACAACGAAGTCAGCATAATACAAGCACCATTTAAGAAAGACAACAAAATCTTCGACAATATTATTATCAATAAGTAAAACCAACAAAACCTCATGAAACAAAACTGCCACAGAAAACATGCTCCAATTCCCAAGTTACTAATAAACAAGCACTACTCTATTATCCACCAGTATAATCAAAAAACAAACTGCAATATACCAAATGAGGATGGTTCCAAAATCCATTCAGAACATAATAGGCACATACAAATAATGATGTTTAGTTTCCAAAGCAGACTCACCACAAAGATGCTGCAATCCGTTTTCCGAGAGAAGAACTCCAAAGGGACCTCACCACCACTCTCAAAAGGGTTAATGTTATCATTCTTTCTGCTGTATTTCACCGAACTTTCCTTCTTCAGATGGTAAATCTGCGTCAAAACAGAGTTCAACACTGAGCTTGTCTTAGTCCCGTGAAGTAGTAGCGTCTTCTTCCCTGATTCAACCTGCAAAAAATAAAATAAAAATCAGCAACACCCCTATTTGTCTAATCTAATCGAAAGAGTTAAAATAACCATAAAAAACGAAACTTGAAGAAAGGGGGGAAATTTTCCCGGAAAACTGAACCGGATTTTCCTGGGAAACAAACGTGAGAAAATCGTATGAACTTACGAGTTGGGGAGCACGCTTCTCAAGCTCTCGCTTTCCCCTGCGCGTTTTAGCGGTTTTGATTCTCAACATTTTTGCGAAGATTGTTGAAGAAAGTGTCGCAGCTGAACTGAGCTGAATTTGGTTTGGTTTTAGGGTTTTTGTTGGCTGAGTGCAAACTGCAAACTGCAAAGGGGTTTTGTAATTTTCTTTCAATTTTTTTTCCTCCCCCAATTCCTAATTCCTATATTCCCAATTTGCCACTCTTTCACAGTTTCACTAAGGATTAAACTTTATTTTATTCTTCAAATAATTCTCTAAAGTAACACTTAAAATTTATTTAAACAACAAGAAAAGAATAAATTTATTTTAATAAAGCTTATTCTAACAATTTATGTTAAGTAACTCATTGAATCCACGAATAGGCATATAGTATCATTAGTATGAAGATTTTTTAATACATTCATATGTTATTACATGGTGATTAGAGAATTTGATGAGGTAGAAATATTTTTTTTAAATGTCTTTTTTTTTTTTTTTTGGTTTCCCACGGTATCCCCCAACCCGACAGGTCAAGGACTAATCCGCCGCGGTATTGAGCTCCATTTAAGGGTTTGCCGCTGGCCAATGGGTTGCTGCATGCACAAGGCGGGATTCGAACCCCCGACACTTGCTTAAGCGGACTAGTGAGCTAACCACTAGACCAACCCAACTTGGTAAAGTGGTGGCAAAGCGGGCTGGCAAAGCGGGCTGGCCCGCTCCAACCCGCCCTGTCCCGCCTAGGCTCGCCTCATAAACGGGGCGGACCGGCCTGCTCCGCCAACTAAAATGGGTTCAAAATGCTAGCCCGCCCCACTTTATGGCGGATTGGCGGGTTGGCGGGCTAGCCCGCTTGACTCTTTTTTCTTTTTTTTTTGAAAAACAAAATTCATTAAAATTAACCAAAAAATAATAATTAAAAAATAAAATACAAATAAAAAATAGTCAAATTTTAATATAATTTGTTTACTATTTTTTTTAATTTTTAACTTCAATAAAATTGTTCAAAATAATATTTGTCAATAAAATCATCTTTATTTTAAAAAATAAGTCACATAATTTGAGCATATATACGAAATTGTAAAATAAAATAAATAAAGTTAATAACTAAAAGAAGAATAAAAACAAAAAATGAAAAAAAGTGTTTAAAAATTCTATAATTATTAATTTTATAATAGTAACCACTATTTTATTTAATAAAAAAAAGAAAAATATAAAGCTTCGGCCCGGCGGACCGGCCCGCCCCGTCCCGCCAAAACCCGCCAATTTGGCGGTACGGGTTTGGCGGGTTTTTTTAATTTGGTGGGTTCGAAATCCTAGCCCAACCCACCTTTTTTAGCGGGTTTTGCAGATCGGCCCGGCGGGCTCGACCCGTTTTGCCACCCCTACTAGTGAGTGAAATACTATAATATAATTCACACATTTTAAAAAAAACCAATTAGTAAATTGATTATTTGTATATAGTATATATTAAAATTATGTGAAATAAATTATATTTATATATAAAATATAGTAACTAATTTAATTGTTGATTGTTGAGATACATGTAGCATTGTTAATTTTTTTTAATAAATAACGGAGCTTAACACTCAAAATAAACTAAATAAAAATTAATTTAAAACAAATATCAATAGAATCTCTATGAAAACTAAGTGAAATATATAAAAGAAAGAATATTCTATTCTACAGATTAAAATTATATAAAGAGAATATAAATTTTTGTATAATTAATTTTTATTATTTTATTATTATTTAAAATATGAGTCATAGTTTTTTAATGTCTTTTTTATCTTGTAAAAAAAATCTGTAAATTTATATTTTTATCGTATAATTTATTATGAGGAAATAGTAAAAATTCTATGGCATCCAATCTTAAAGGTTGTGTCTCTGACCAATCTGTAAATTTAAAATTGATTATTTAATATTTATACAATTATAATTACAAATATATTATTTACATACTAAAATTAATTATTATATATTTATATATAAATGTAAATATAATTTAACTAATTTTTAATATATAATTTATATCTTTATCTGTATTCTATTCTAATAATTGTTAATTTTGGTGTAAATATAATATGGTTGATATAATTATACTATCAATATATAAAAAATCTTAATTTAATAAATAAAATGATTATTAATTATTAAAAATAAAAATATAAAATATCTAGCTATATTATTTTCCTTGTGAAATCATGAATATATAAAATGCCTCCATGAAATCTCAAATAGCTTCTCTGTTTCCGAACTCTGAAGAAGAGGAGCTAGCTTCACTGTCTCTGCTTTCAACACTTTCTATCTTTTTATCCCCAAACCTGTCTTCTTCTTCTTCTTACTCTCTCTCTCTATAATAACATACAATTCAACACACCTCAACCCTCTTTTTTTCCTTCTTCACACGGAAAATTGGGGCTAGGGTTTACTGTACAATATAAAAATTAGGTTTTTTTCTTTTCAATATTGTATTTCTTTTAATTCCTTGAGTCATATTTCATATAATAATACAACTCAGGTTTCAGTTTCAGCTGTAATACTATTCATGCAAATTTTCATGTTGTAACATAGTTTCCTCTTCTAATTTTTTTTTATCTTAATGCAATTGAATGTAAATTAGGTTACTTTAGGGTTAGGGTTTTTCTTATTTTCTCTTTCTAGATTTCGATTTGAATGAGCATGGAGAGTTCACGTAGACCTTTCGATAGATCGAGAGAGCCAGGGCCTAAGAAGCCTCGATTGATGGAAGACCCGAATCAGAGACCGTTTCCTCAGCGACAATTGGCTTCAGGGATTACAACGATGTCGTCAACGAGGTTCAGAGCAAACGACAGGGACCCAGAAAGCAGTGAATCCGGCCGAGGCGGTGGCGGTTACCAGCCGCAGCCGCTGCCGCAGCACCATGAGCTTGTGAATCAGTACAAGACAGCTCTTGCTGAGCTCACTTTCAATTCGAAAATGATCATTAACAATTTGACTATAATTGCAGGCGAGAATCAATCGGCTGCGAAGGCGATTGCCGCCACTGTTTGTGCTAACATTCTAGAGGTGAATCCAGTTTTAAACTGTGCAGCTGTTAAAATCTGTGTTCAAAATTGATTTTTTTTTTGGTTGTGTAGCCAATTGCTGAATTGAATTGAAATGTTGTAAGAGAATTGAAATAAAAATGGACCCCAATTTTCCCCCCCTTCTTGTGTTCATGTTTGTTATGTTATGGTTAATGCTTGTGCGCCAAATTGGCAATAATGGTACAGGAGACAGTGATTATAGTTTTTTTTTTAAACATTATTTTATTTTATTTATTTTTCTTGTAATATGAGTTTTAGTTGGTACTTTACCCCTCGTTGAAGTTCTATAATGAACATGGGTGATCTGCAATTTCCAAGTGAAGAGAAATGACTTAATTTAAGCAATGATTCATTCAACTTCATTCATTGTCCACTCAGGCATTTTGGCTCTGGATTTGCATGTGAGGTGTAATTTCACCCTAACTAAACAAAAAACCAGGAAGGGAAAAGTATACGTAGTTTTCTAATTAAAAGTAGAAGGAAAGAAAGAGTATTGTTCTACTCTCTGCATGAGAATGAGGCAGTTTTGTATATTTGGCAATCTTATGATATTGTAATGAACTTATATGTGACTAATAAGCAGCATCATTATTCTTATAGAGCACCTCAGTTCTGGTAATTTCTGGACTAGTTATACAGAGGGGATTATTCAAGACTAGAAAATTATCTGTCCAGTGTTTTCAATTTCAAGCATTATTTCAAGTCAAAGCACACAGTATATTGGCATACCTATTGTGAAGGGTAGTTCTGTTTCATAGACCAGAAGGCAAAACATTATTTCAGCTTACATCTCAGGCTTGAGGAGGTTGTGTACAATGTCTGTAGGGGAAATACTGTTTTTGTAGATTCCTTTTGGGCTATTTTTTAGATTGAATTTGTATATCCAAGTTGTATAGGGACAATGTAATCAAATCATTTCAAGTTTGAGTTAGTCCATGCAGTTTGGATCAGGGAGTTCAACATATCATGTTGGAAAAATAACATTTATGCTTCTTGAGTTTTCCAAGTTTACTACGGGGTGTCTTTTTACTTTATTATGCTGTCTATCCATGTTTTATTTGTTTGACTATATTATTGCTATAAGTTTAGTGTTTGGATTGTTTTTAGGGTATGTTTTAATTGTTTCATTTGCCTCTCTAGTATGAGAACTTGGCTGCTACAGGCAAATAGAACCAAATAATGGGGTGACATTTTGAAAAGACGAAATTATTTTTGGCAGTTTTCTTATAACTTGGTTCATTACTTTGCAGGTTCCCAACGATCAAAAGCTGCCATCTCTTTATCTCTTAGACAGTATTGTTAAGAACATTGGGCGGGATTATACAAAGTACTTTGCTGCCAAACTACCCGAGGTTAGATAATTATTCTTTGAATATACTTATCCATGTATCACTAAGGTGTGCAAGAATTTTTCATATTTTTAGGTTATGTAATTTTTGCTTCAAGTATTTCACTTTCAGTAGTTCCATTGATAATGCTATCTGCAAAGTTCTTGTATTCACATTGTAAATAAAGAACTTGACTTTTATGACAGTTCACCCCCATTGCATTTTTTTTGTGAGATATTTTCCTAATTTTCACTTATTTTTAACAAAGTATGAGGTCTTTCTGGTATTTTACATGCTTCCTTCACATTTTAGGTATTCTGCAAGGCATACAGACAGGTTGAACCTGCTATCCATCAAAGTATGAGACATCTTTTTGGAACTTGGGAAGGATTCATTCCTCCTCAGACCCTTCGGGCTATTGAGAAGGAACTCGGCTTTACTCCACCAGTAAATGGTTCAGCTGCCTCATCTGCTACCATCAGGAGCAATTCACAGTCCCCACGTCCTCCTCATGGCATCCATGTGAATCCCAAGTATTTAGAGAGGCAACGTCTTCAGCAGTCCAGCAGGGTAAGTGAAATGTTGACCTCAAAATTTATCCTTAATAGTGTTGAAATGATGAAGTCATTCCATGCATGTTTTGTATAGGCTGTCAAATATCAATTTTCAATTGTTTGTTTGTTATTGGGACACAACATAATATTCTTGTGGACTTTTCCCATGAACTACTTCCAGCTCCTTTGGTCTTATTAATCATGAAATATGGACTGCTTTTATTTATTTCTTAAATAATTTATCATGTGCTGCTTCTTTTCTTGAAGATTAAAGGAGTTGATGAAATTACTGGAGCATGTGCGAACTCCAATGAGGACCCCGAGAGGCCAGATAGAACTTTGGGTACAGCACGGCCATGGTTGGATCCTAGTGTTAGTACCCCAAGAGATGCATTTAATGATTCTGTTTTGGAAAAGAGTGTTGGTGTAACCTGTGGGGGCAATGAATATGGTTCTGATCTTTCACAGAATTTGGGCTTAGGTATGGTAAGAGCTGGTGACAAAAGTTGGTTTAAAGCAGGTGGAGTTCCGGGAACCATATCTGGCCAAAGAAATGGTTTCAGTGAGAAGCATAGTTTTTCGAATACTGAAGCACCAAAATATAATCAGCCAACACAAAACATAAATAGCATTCGGAGCAGTGTGATGTCACGTAGCTGGAAAAATTCTGAGGAAGAGGAGTACATATGGGATGAGATGAATTCTAGATCGACCGGTCTTGGTGCACCAAATGTCTCTAACAACTTGAGCAAAGATTCTTGGCCAGCGGATGATGAGAATTTTGTAAGCTTGCTAAAATTTGGTCACTTGAGTACTGATGTAGAACAGAATTAGGATTAAGGAACAATATTAAAATTAATTTTTTAGAGTGAACTCTATGAGAGGCTGAATTCCTTGACATAAATTATATACTAGTATAGGTAACTAAGACAACCCTAAAAATATGAATGAAGTTCCTTATGATATTTGAATAAGTTATCTTGGAAGTGCAATAGAAATGACTTCTCCCCTATCTTCTGAGTTTCTGATAATGGAATCCTAATAGCTCACAGATACAACAATTGATAAAATACTCCTAATTTATATACTTATACTGTACTACTATATTTTTTTTAATTTCTTTTACCATGCACAGGAAGTTGAAGATCCAGTCCAAATAAGAAACCCCTATGGGGCAAATCTTGATAGAGAATTGGCCACTCTAGGCAATGAAAAGAAACGATTTTCCTCATTTCAGCGTCATCCATCAGTACCGTGGCAACTGCAGGAGCAGCACTCACTTGAAGAGTTGAATCAAAAGCCAGGTCACTCGGAAGGATTTATGTCCACTCTTAGTGGTCTGCAAGCCAATACAAATTCTGCTGTCAGGATGGGGAATCGGTCTTTCTTGCCAAATGCAACAACAGGACTGCCAGGAATTGTGGGACAACAACAACTTCACTCAATTGGAGTTGAATCCCCTTCTGGGCAGTCACCCTTGCGACAACAATCTTCACCACCACCAGTAAGTGTGCAGCACCATCAAATTTGAAATTTGCCTACCAAGACCATCCCCAATCCCTTAAAATTCCTTTTATTCCTTTTCTTATTAAAAAAAAAGAGTAGGCGGGGTCGATGTAAAAGATTTTTCACGTACCATTCATCCTAATCTTCAGGTTGGTAACTTGCGAAGACCACATCAAAAGGATTTGCCAGGTTCATTTTCTTCGGCAACTCCTTTTCAGTCAAGGCCTCAGCAGCAGCTTCACCTGTCTCACAGTGAAGTTACCAAGAAACCTCCTCCCCTGTCTAGAGTTGCGCTAGCCAAAGAGACTCTTGAACAGTCAACCACAGGTAATGTGGAAGCTGCTGCTCTAAACGGTGGAACATTATCCAGCATGTCCAATGCAAGTCGTCTGGATTCAAGGAATCTTCTGTCTCAATTAGGTGTTCAGCCTCCCCGCTCAGTTGGGCCTTCCCCTGCCAAATTAAGTTCCTTGGTGTCTGCAATTTCAACCCCATCTTCATTAGGTCCTTCAAATAATAGTTTATCTGCTTTGCCAAAAGTACCTGAAAGAAAGGCTGGGCAATTGACAAGGGCATCAACTCTACCACCGGCTTCCTCTGATGTCAGTGTTGCCTCTGCTCAGACAACAAGTGCCAGCAGTAATACCTCAAATCCGATTGCAAACCTTCTAAGCTCTTTAGTTGCAAAGGGTTTGATATCTGCAGAAAAAGAATCACAAACTAAGGTGCCATCTGAGTTCCCAGCTCGGTTGGAAGATGAAAGAGACAGCATTACCACCAGTAGCTCTTTGCCTGTTGCTTCAGTGTCTGGTTCTGCAGCTGTTCCAGTACCTTCTGCCACAGATGATGTAAATGATACTGCAAAATCCCCAACATCCTTATCTGAAACAACCAGCACAGAGATCAGAAACCTCATTGGCTTTGAGTTTAAGCCTGATGTAATCCGAGAAGTGCATCCACCTGTCATTAAAGGATTATTTGATGATCTCCCTCATCATTGTGACATTTGTGGCCGTAGGCTTAAATTCCAAGAGCAGTTTAATAGACACTTGGAGTGGCATGCCACAAGGGGGGAAAATGATCTAATTAGGGCATCAAGAGGATGGTATCCAAAGTCAATTGATTGCATTGTTAGCAAGGGTGAATCTTCATCCACGTCTGAGTTTTCCGGATCTGTTGATACATACAGCAAGGAAACAAGAAGCACTCAAGAGGACTCAATGGTTCAAGCAGATGAAAGCCAATGCTTGTGTGTGTTGTGTGGTGAGGTATTTGAAGATTTCTACTGTCAAGAAAGTGGTGAGTGGATGTTCAAAGGGGCAGTTGACATGACTAACTCAGATAGTGAGTTGGGAAATAGAAATGCTAGTACTACAAGGGGTCCCATTATTCATGCAAGGTGCTTCTCAGGAAACTCTATATCCAGCTTCGTCAAGATGGTAAGACTTATTATCATCTGATTTAAGTGACAAAGTGGTATCTTTCTAGTTTGATATCCAGGGCTAGCAGTTTCTGTCTATCTGGAGAGGGTACGTTATATTGGGTTGGAAGATTAGCATTAGAAATCGCATTCATCCTGTTATTACCAGGATAATTTAAATTATGGGTGTAGAGCCTCTCCGTTCTCAAGTTAAAAGTAGAAGAGTCCTGTGTTTCTATTTTCTGTTTTGGTTGGGTTTCTATTTTCAGAATTCGTTGAAGAAAAAAAAGGAGATAATGATAATAAAATTATATTTTTTGTTTTCACTTTTTTAATCTCAAAATTTTGAAAATAGAATATACTAAAAATGAAAACAAAACCAAACAAGTCTGAAGTATTTCTTTGCTTCCATTTTCTTTGTTTAGCTTCCTTCTTATTCACTTGCTTTAAATTTAGTTATTCTATTGCTGGTAATTGTTCTAAACCTGTAATGCTTTTCAGGAACAAGATTAATGCAAGTTAGAACTTCAAAGCTTTGCTGCATCAAAAAGTTGAGGGAACACAGGTTTACTTTGCATTTACTGAATCTTGATACTATTTCGATGCTTATATATCACTCAAATTGGTTTCTTGATCTCTCAGACCAATTTTGCATGCATTCTTGCTTTTTGTTTTTTTGTTAGTATTTATATTTGTTTTTCTTGTACTCAAGAAGAAGAAAAGGAAATTAGTGTTGAAAAAGGTACATAAATGCAGAGATAGTAGTTGCAGCTAGCTCCACTTGCTCATTGTGTGGTTGTGTTCCTTTATTTTACCCTGAAGAATTGGTATTTGTGCATTTTGCATAGCATGTGGTCATAATATGAGGGCCAAAGCACCAAGACTAACATTAATGTCAAATGTGGCGTTCCCCATTATCATTATGAAATATTTACAGTGGAATGGAAGACTCTTAGTACTTGAATTCCAGTTTCAGTTATCATGGATCATGTTATGTAACTTGTTTTTTTTTTTTTTTTTGTAGTTGTATTTGTTGATAAAAATAATTTAAAAAAAGAAGGAAAATAAGATAGAACTCTCCTATTTTGGATGTTATATTGATTTTGTGTTTAAGTTATGCAGTTTAGACCATTATGCACTTTATTTGCTCTTTAGCCAGGGCGCTCTCTGTTTAAGAGTTTTATGGTTATTCACTGATAGGGTAAAAAGAGTTTGACCTTTTCATTCGGGTATTTAAATTCTATAACATAATATATTGTTAACTTGGAATATGAAAAAAAATTATTAATTATACCAGTATTAATTTAAATAAGGAAAATGCTATTTGTACACTAAAATCAACTACTAAAATCAGCAATACATGTGTAGTTTAGTTTATTTTCAATGTGTATTTGTATTTCAACATGTATTTTATACTAATGGCTAATTTTAGTGGCTGATTTTGGTGTACACTTAGCATAACCCATTAAATAAATATTGTACTGATTAAAAATTTTATGTTGTGTATTTTTTATAAAAAAGTAACCGTAGTTTATATGTTACAGATATTTCTAGAGAACTTTAATTCAATTCAAAATCATTTAGAGTTAATTACATGTTCATTGATGTTTGAATTTGGTATAAATAATTCTTTGCTATGTATTGTTGTGTATATATTAAACACAACAATAAACCGTATTAATAACTTTTTAAAGCAATAATCTAGATTAGTAATGAAATCATTTCTCAGCTTTATTACATTCACATGAATACTCACGTTCTAGCTGTAAATATAATCCAAATGTGCTGCTTCCATCATGCTCATCTCTGACGCTGTTAGCTGCATGACATTGCAAAAAATTAGGGACATTAAACACAAATCAAATGGCAAAATTTATTAGATAACCAAAATTGTCATGAAAGTATGAAACCAATGCAATATGGTTGTGTTTGGCCTTTTGTGATCAATCTTTTTTTTTTTTGTCGATGGATTGAATAACTTCCAATCTTAGGTTCCACATCACACTCATACACACATGATATCCCTTTTTTTTGGTCAAGTTTGTAATTATACGAGGTTCGAACCTCAGACCTCTTAGTAAGAGGGAAACATATGCCACTTGAAATTTGAAAGTGTAATATGCATCTTGATTAAGAGAATAAGTGAGAAGAATATTGATAAATAATGGAAATATTTAATTAAAAAGCCGTTAGCTAAAAATAGATATAATTTGTCTTATTTAGTATTTATGAGGATATTATTTTAAGGAAAGTATCTAAATTATGAAATCTGGAAAGAATCAGTAATGAGGTCTAAGATTCATTTACAATATATTATTTAAGAAAAATATTGATTGCAAAATATGAAAAGAATCAATAGTGAGATCTTATCTCTATAATGGGTAGAGTTTGATAGAAAAATTGCTAACGCAACGCATTCGTCTTGATGCCAGCATATGAATTCATTTTCCGAAAGAATCAATTAATAGAAATTTGAATATGAATTAGTAAAATCAATTAATAGATTAAAACTTTATGGATAAATATTAATTTCAAGAGATATGCATATTTGTATAAAATGAGAAGAATTAATTAATCAGAGATATGATTGAAAAAAATTATATTGTTTTCAATAAAGAATTTTAATTTTAGAAAGAATTAATTAGTTTGAATCTAATCAATATATACCGAGAATCAAATCAAGGATATAAATATTTGAATAGCAGTGGATTTATGGTGCGAGCTTTTGAATTAGTTCTTTCCCTGCACATGTATTTAAAGAAATTAAAAATGAACAAGATATGATTGAAAAAATGCAAATAATGTAATCAATTAGGAATGTAATCAATATATAATGGAAACGATAATGTTAGAGAGACCAATAAATAATTAGAATTTTTTTATTTAATTAATAAATATTAAATAAAATAAGTTCCGACTATTTTTTATTAAATTTTTTTAGTTATCAAATATTTTTGTAAGAATAATATTATATATTTAAATTTTTTGTTAAGTAAGTCTAATTAAATTGATCTAATACAACAAAAATTAATTATAGATAATATTATTCTAAATTTTATTACTTAACTTAATTGAACTTAATTTATAACAAAAAGACTTAGATGTGTAGCATTATTATTTACTACGTAATAGAAATTAGTTATAGGAATATACAATTTTTTTTAGAATACTAACCAATAATTACTGCATAAATAAAGCGAAATTTAAATTCACAACACTTAATTAAATAAACTAATAAGCTAACTACGGTACCAAATCCAAATTTAGGTTATGAAAATATACATTTAAATAGACACTGTTGGACATAAAATAATTTTCTTTTAAGTGAACATGAATTTATTAATAGATATAAATGTAATAAAGAATAAAATTAAATTTAGATATTCATTAATGTATAAAATTATATTTGATATTTTAATTTTAAAAAATAATAGTTTTATAAATATTTTTTTTTTTAAAACGTAAAAACACAAGCATATAATTTTTCAATTAACTAAATCCAACGTGAGATATCTATATTTTTAAACACTACAAGTAATTTTCTAATAAACTATACCAAATCAACCCTATATTTGATGTAGAAACATAATCAATTGAATATTTTAATTTATCTATAAACAAATTTATTAGTGTGAAAATATAATTTAGAGATATTATCTATTAGAAAATTACTACAAAAAATACCATTAAAATCAATAGTTTTATTGTCGATAATATTAAAAAATAATGATAAAATCGATAGCGTTAGCGGTCGCTTTTAAATTTATTGATTTTTTAAAAATATAATAAAATCGGCGATTTATCATACTGTCGATAAACTTTTAATAAAATCGATGATTACTGTGTTGATAATATAGGATTAAAATTTTTACATATATAATAAAAACAACATTCATATCGTCGATAATATTATTTAAAATTAATGATCTTTCTGTCGATATTTGATTTATTAAAATTGATAAATTAACCGTCGATTTAATTATTAAAGTTTTCAACAATATCATCGTCTATTTTTTATTTTTTTTTGTTTATTTTAAATTAAAAATTGACAATATTATCATTGATTTTTGTCTATATTAATACGATAACGTCAATTTTAATAATTATAATTTTTTATTAGTTTTTTCTGTTTAAGAGTAGTAGACAATTAATATAAGGATTTTTTATTTTATAAATTAAATAAATATAATAATTATCAAAATAAATAATTTTAAAATATTTATCGAAATAAATATCTCTCTTATCTCGTTCACACAGTAAACGAGATAATTTTGCATGTATCTCGTTTACAGTGTAAACGAGATAAGACAGATGTATGCGACACGTGTTTATCTGGTTTATTGTATAAACGAAATATACATATATCTCGGTAAACGAGATATATGTATTTTTTTAAAAAGAAATTTGAAAATAATAAAAAATATTAATAATATCAATAATCTAAATTTTTGGCATGCAATTAGTACATAAAAAGGTTGGTAGACGAGATTAAAATGGATATATTTGATCAATTTTAGTCAATTTAAATGATATAGATTAACACGTTTACTTGAAAATCATTAAATTGTCCACTGTTAACACTGTTGTCTCTTTTCTAACTACACAATTTTTAAAAATTTAAAATATAATTTAAATACACGTGATTTATTTAATAAACCAATTAATGCATGTCACTACTCTATTGGTGTATAATATGAAATTTTTTTTACTTAAATTATATTTCAAATTTTTATGTACTCCCGTACAACAAATAAAATTTATATGTACTCTTGTATAACAAACGAAAAAATAGGTGAATATCGAAGAAACAAATATTTTAATAATATATAATTAAAAATATGTTTGTAACTGCGCATTATTAATAGTGTACTGAAAATATATTTATAATTATCCATTATTGTTCAGTTGGTCGGGTGTCGGCTTGGTGGTGATGTGTTTGTTGAAGTCTTCGTTCAACAGTCCGTTTGTCAAGCACAAGTTGGCAACCGAGTCGGTCAATCTCCATGCATTCATCGTTAAATCTTACTTCTTAGTCGGTTCTTCGCTTCTTTGTGTCACTCCATCAAGTTGATCGGGTGCTTGACTTTGGCGATGCCTGTGGTGAACTGCTGAGTAAAAAAAGCGCGGGTTATGTCCGCAAAAATTATCACAGAGCCTTGAGGAAGAGTGTTAAACCAGCGGATTGACGGTCTCGCCAAGGTCACAGAAAATGCGCGACATCTCACCTTATCGCCCACACCTTTCAGGTTCATCCTGGCCTCAAATTCTTAGTCGTACTTCATGTCCGTTGGCTTGTCGAAATGTTTCGGTAGCCAGACTTTGAGAATGAAAATTATATTACCGAACAACCGACGCCTCTCTTGTGGTTTTGCCTCTGGTGTTCTGATTCTCATTTGTGGCTACTGCCCCATTTATTTTTGCTGCTCTGTTCCACGTCGCTATACTCTGTTTTACTTGTGTGTCTTGCCTCTCTTTTTTGTGAATTGTCTCTGAATCTTTTGCTTTTTTGCATTTAGTTGATGGTTTTTAGTTGTTGATCGTACAAATATTTTTTTTCAGCACACTATTAATAATGGACAATTACAAATATATTTTTAACTATTCATTATTAATATATTTATTTTTTTTATATTCACTTACTTTTTTTATTTGTTGTAAGGGAGTACATATAAATTTTATTTGTTGTATGGGAGTACACAAAATTTTGAAATATAATTTAAGTAAAATAGATTTTATATTATATATCAATAGAGTAGTGACATGCATTGGAAAATTAAATAAATAACGTGTATGTGTTAATAGTGGGCAGTTTAATAATTTTCAAATAAATCTATGTGTTAATCCCTATCATTTAAAATGGACTAAAATTGATCAAACATATTCATTTTAATCTCTTCTACCAACTTTTTTATGTACTAATTGCATGCCAAAAGTTTGGATTATTGATATTATTAATATTTTTATTATTTTCGAATTTTTTTTAAAAAATAGGTTTAATTACTCTGTTGGTCCCTATAGTTTCGTGAAATTTTCAATTAGGTTCCTATACCTTTTTTTCTTTTTAATCGCGTCCCTGTACTAATTTTTTTTCAATTAAGTCCTTCTTAGTAGTAATTAGCTTAATTTTATAAGGACCCAACTAAAAAAAGATTTGGTATAGGGACTAAAAAAAAGAAAAAAAAAGTGTAGGGATCTAATTAAAAAAAAAATTTGGTACAATGACTCAATTAAAAAGAAAAAAAAGTATAGGGACCTAATTAAAAATTTCGTGAAACTATAGGGACCAATAGAGTAATTAAACAAAAAAAAATACATATATCTCGTTTACACTATAAACAAGATAAACACGTGTTGCATATCCCTCTCTTGTCTCGTTTACACTGTAAATGAAATACATGTAAAATTATCTCGAGATAAAAGAGATATTTACTTCGATAAATATTTTTAAAATTATTTATTTTGATAATTATTATATTTATTTAATTTATAAAAATAAAAAATCTATTAACAAACTAATTTTTAAATATAAAAAAATAATTTACACTAAATATGAGTATATATGAATTAACAATGTAAAAAAATTTAACACTGTCAAGTTTAATTAAGTATTTAAATTCATAAGACAATAGATTATTAACTTCTCCTATAAATATGTTAAATAAAAGTTTTGAAAAAATAAAATGAGAGAATATAAAATGAGAAAACATCGCATCTAATTTAAAATATTAATATATATATTAAACAGTAGTAATAATCCAAATATTGTGACGATCAATAATTCATTATTTCTTTAGGCAACTACGGTCAAAGCACAAATTTAACAATAGAAATAATGTCAAAATTTATTTTCATTTCCAATTTGATTTATTTCGCATGTGGTGGAGAGTGGGGTTGGGTGTAGATATAATCCAAATGTGCTTCCTCCATCATCCGCTTCTCAGATTCTGATAACTATATCGAATCGAAAAAATTAAGGATACAAGATTATAAATTAAATAAATAAAAAAATTTAAATAACCAAAATATTCATAAAGTTAAATATTATTTTATTATGTTTGAGTGTTATTATTAATTAATATTTTAGATTCTATTATCAAAAACTAACTCAACTAATTAAATTTGTATATTATTTGGGTATAATTGTAATATGCTTCTAGATTAGTTATTAAAACAAATTGAAACCAAAAGAGAATATATGATTAAGAACAAGAATATTGATAAATAATAATAGATATATACTTACTTTATGGATATAATCATCTTTTGATTCAGTGTGTGACTGAACAACACCGTTTTCAACGACATTCGCCTCCTTTGCATCTTTATATCAAGTTGATCCATGCAACCAGAGAGAAATTAAAATAGATTTCAAAGAAGAAATACAATAAAAATTAAAATAAGGATAAAGTATATTTTTTGTTTAGTTATATATATTTAATTTTGTCTTTTAACATTTTTTTGTCAAAATTATCTCTAGATGTTAGTTTTATATAAAATGTTAGAGACAAAATTTAAATCTTTTAGATATAATTTGAGACAAATAAAAAAGTATTAAGAATAAAATCGAACGAATCGAAAACTTTAAAGATAGAATTGAATAGAATTAAATATTAGAGATATTTAAAAAAATTCGCAAATATTAAGAAAATATATATATATATATATATATATATATATATATATATATATATATATATATATATATATATATATATATATATTACCCTTAAAACAATCATCAATTGATGAACAAATGTAAATATATAATATGTTATAATATAGTTAGCTGTCTACCTTGTTTTGAATCCAAATGGAGACGAGCAGAAGCTAAGAAAGAGGAAACAAGGAGAACAAAGAAAAATAAGACAATGTGTTGTTGCTTCATTGCTTCTTTGAGAGAGTGTATGAGTGCAAACTAAAGAGGAATTGAAACATATATGCATGTAAGGAGATTGGGGAAAGATATATAAAAGGATATTTAGATTTGATTTGGTAAAATTTTTTGTATTTGTGTTTGTATCATTTAAAAGTTAAGAATATTTTTAAAAGTATTTAAATGGAAATCTTTTAAAATTGGTTTGTATTTATTAAAATTAGAAAAAATTTAATATAATCTTATATATTAATTAATACCTAAATTTAATTTTTATATTAATATTTATTATAATATTTTTAAATTTTAAAAATTATTTTACTAAATATATTTGTTATTAATTGTACTTATTAAAAATTATTTTTAATTTAATTTATTAAATATAAATGTTACAATTTTTAAAAAATATATTTTAAAAATTAGCTTTTATAATTAAACTACTATTAAAAAATAAAAATTTTACTAAATCAACCTTCGGATGCAACTCATATTAAGAAAAGTCAATTCATTAAAATAAAGACAATTAATGAGACACAAATTTTGCTATTGTTAAGTGGCTAATATTTTTTTCATTTGTCTTATATTTTAGATATTATTAGTTATTTTAATTTTTTATATTTTTTCACTAAAAATGGTAGTTTTGTAATATTGTTTTTATTAAGTATTATTATTTGATCATAAAATTAAATGGTATTACTGTGAAGTCAAAGCAATCAATAAATTGCCTTACCAAATTGAAGAGAATGAGAATTTGTCATTCTCAATTTCTCATTTTTGTTAACTAAATTATATTATGGATATACTTCCTTTAGTTTCTTAGTAAGTTGAATATTTTGTAATATTGATTAAAATTGTTATAAGCCTCTTTACTGTTATATAATTTGTTTTTCATGCTTTACAATATAATATTATTTGTAACTGTATTAATAGTTTAATACTTATAATAATTATTTAGCATGTGTTTCGATTGGCGTTTGTCAAACTAGACTTTGAATTTATGAACGTGATTTTATAAAATTAATTTTATAAAGTTTAATTGATCTGTTAGATTCTAATTCTATTGAATTTTTAATTAGGTCCTTAAATTTTTTTTTTGATTGAGTTCCTATACCATATTAGATTTTGTAATTAAATATCTACCGTGATAAAAATCTTAGAAATAACGAAATATTCTATTAAACAAAACGAATATACCTAATACTTGACTGAATATTCTTTATAGTTTAACAAAATATTCCGTTAATTCTAATATTTTTGTCACGGTAAGAATTTAGGTACAAAATTTGATATAATATAGAGATTTAATTAAAAATATATATACAAATTTAATTAAAAATTTAATAAAATTATAAAAATTAACAATAATTAAACATTTTATAAAATAATAACATATATGGAAAGTAGGGCTAATAGAAAACAAATAAAATTTTAGAGTTAATTATTGAACGCTCGTTAATTTGTATAAACATGAGTTTGAGTATACATCGATTATTACCATTTAAAAATTTATTGTTGGTCAATAAATTATTATATGTATATATAATACGAGATTTAAATTTTTAACAATAATTTAAGTGGATCAATGAGGTAACTCCTAAAAAGATACATTTGAATAAATAGCGTTGGACATAAAACGATTTTCTTTTAAGTCAACATGAATTTAATAAATATAAACGTAATAAGGAATACAACTAAATTTGGGTATTTATTAAATATAAAATTATATTTGATATTTTAATTTTAAAAATATTTTGATAGATAATTTTAAAAGTATTTTTAATTTTTAAAACGTAAAAACACAAGCATATAATTTTTTAATTAATTAAATACAACGTGAGATATTTATACTTTTAAAAAATATAAGTAATTCTCTAATAAACTATACCAAATCTACCCTATTTATGATACAGAAATATAATCAACTAAATATTTTAATTATCTATAAACAAATATATTATTGTAAAAATAATCTATTGGAAAATGCAACCAAAATATAATGTGAGTATATATGAATTAACAGTGTCAAGTTTAATTAAGTATTAAATTCATAAGATAATAGATTATTAAATGAATATGCTAACAAATAAATTTTGAATAAAACTAATAAAGTGAGAAAATACAACATAAGAATTAGGAGTATTAGCGGTGCGGTTTAGATCGGTTTTGAGTCAAAAACTCATCCGATTCGAACACTAATTTTACTTGCGGTGCGGTTTGGATTAGATGTTTAAAAAAATTCGATCCAATTTTAAGCGATTTGGATTGAATTGGATTTGCAGTTTTATAAATTAAAAAATTAAATACATATAACAAGTCTCAACATCAAATTTTAAATAATCAACAATGACATAACAAGTCTCAACAATATATTAAAAAGCCAACGATAACATAACAATAGAAATAAAATTATAGGTTAGTTAAAATAAATAAATAAATAATCTTTTGAACATAAAATATTTATTAAATAATAATAATACATGAATAATATAAAAATATATAAACAATTAATATGTTATAAATATAATTATAAATATAATAATAAAATAATAATATTATAACACATTGTACGGTTTGGATTGGATTGGATTGGATCGGTTATGAAAAGTAGATCCGAAATCCGATCCAATCCAGTGATTTACAAAAATAGAATCCAATCAAATTCGAATTAATGCAATTTTCTTTTAATTTAAATTAAATTGAATGAACGGTTTAATTTAAATCGGTTTAGATTTGAACACTCCTAATAAGAATCATATCCAACTTAAAATATTAAGGCATCATGTATATTACACACAATAATAAACAGTAGTAACCAGTAAGTAGTAATAACAATCCAAATATTTTCTAAGTGTGACTATCAATAATTCCTTATTTTAATTTCTTTAGGCAACCACGGTCAAAGCACAACCTTAACAAATGGAAATGCCCAAATTTATTTTTATTTCTCAACTTTATTACATTCACATTATAGCTAGGCTCTCATGTTCTTGATAATCCTAAGCAAGCATGCAATTTGATTTATTTCGCAGGTGGACTGAGGGGTTGGGTGTAGATATAATCCAAGTGTGCTTCCTCCATCATCCGCTTCTCAAATTCTTTTAACTGTAGATAAAAAATGTTAGGAACAAAATTAAAAAAAAAATCGAAAAAATAAAAGATTTAGATAACTCAAATTGTGATGAAGTTAATAAAATATTTTTATATTTGAGTTTTATTATCAATATCTAGATTCTATTATCAGAAATTCGACTGATCAAACTTGTCTAATTATTATTCAGGTATAATTAAAAATAATAACATTGATAAATAATAGATATATACTTATTACCTTATGGATATCATCATCTTTTGATTCAGTGTGTGACTGAACGTGAGACACCTTTGCATCTATACATCAAGTTGATCCAATAAGCAACCACAGAGAAATTAAAATATATTTCAAAGGAGAAATACAAAAACAAATTAAAACAATTATCAATTGAACAAATGTAAATATATAATATGTCATAATAATTATATAGATAAAAGATATTTTTTATTTTTTATCCCTCAAATTTATCAAAAATTTTAAAAATATTCCTAAATTTTATTTTGTTTCAATTTTTTCTCAGGAAACATCGATTTGCATCAAACGTATCTCTAGTAACTAATTTTTCAAAAAATATAAGACTAATTCAATAACAATTTTACAAGAACAATTAACCTTTAACATAAGCAATTTAATCTTAATAATTATCGAGTATTATTGCTAGATTTATTCTAAATTTTTAAAAAATTTAGCTATCAAAAATACAATTGATACAAATAGAAAAATTTTAAAATAAAATAAAATTTAAAAATATTTTAATTTTTTTATCAAATTTCAGAAATAAAAAGAAGTATACTTTATCCTAATTATAATAGAGTTAGATGGCTACCTTGTTTTGAATCCACATGGAGACGAGCAGAAGCTAAGAAAGAGGAAACAAGGAGAACAAAGAAACACAAGACAATGTGTTGTTGCTTCATTTTCTTTGAAAGGGAATGAACGAGTGCGAAGTAGAGAGAAATTGAAGCTAATATATATATATTGAAATGAGGACATTTAGTGAGGCACAAATTTTGCTTTAGTGTTAAGTGACTAATATTTTTTTTTTCATTTCTCTTATATTTGAGTTATTAACTTATTAATTAACTTTTTATTTTTTTAACAAAAAATGTTAGCCTTGTAATATTTTTTAATTAAATAGCATTTATTATTATTTGATCATGCACAAAATTAAATGGTATTTATGTTAAAGTCAAAGCAATCAATAAGTTGCCTTACCAATGCAAATGGAAGAGAATGAGAATTTGTCTTTCTCAATTTCTCATTTTTGTTAACTAAATTATATATATTATGAACTTCTTCCTCCATATTTATATTTTTAAAATTTATCCCTTAATAATATGATAAGTTGAATATTTTGTAATATTGATTAAAATTTTTATAAGTTTCTTTATTATTGTATAGTTTTTTTTTTCTCTACAATATAAGATTATTTGTAACCATATTGATACTTATAATATTTATATATTTTCTTTTATTTCTATAACTTTTTTAGAGAAATGATTGTCGCGCTAATAGAAGTTTAGAAATGAAGTTATTTTAAAATATTTGGAGTTCGAATCTTACTTTATGCATACAGTAACTTATTGGTCAACAATAAACACTTAAATAGAATTCTAATTCGCAATAAATTAATCTTTGACATGGAGAATTAAGAGATACAGTAAAAACAAAAAAATAATAGAAATTTGGGTAAAGCTTCTAAATTAGCTAGGCTTAGGTCATCACATGAAGACATAAAGTAACCATTTATCATATTTTCCTTAAACTTAGGCACACCGATGGCATCAATTTATTAGGGTTACATATGTAGCATTTCTTCCTTATTTAGACTTCATGCCGTTAGAGCATAGCGCCATTATTTCAATTTTCCAATGTCTTAATCTGAAAATAGAGCTACAAAACAAAGCGTTATGCTCTGTCATGGTACCCCCAAATGGAGCTAGAAAACAACTAGGGTTAATTTGATTATTGCCAAAGTTACATGGATGTTAGAAATTATTTGCTCTATATATTTCTTTTGTTTCATTCTGCACATGAAAAATATATGCTCACTATAGTAAACCCAAACATTTGCGACGGTTTTACAAGGGTTTTACAACAGATAACTGCGTTTTCTTTAAATCATCTCGAATTATTTGTCGTTATGTGTCGAGTCTCTTAACCTTAGTTTGGTAAAGCTTTTATTTTTCAAAAGTTGTAGCATTTATATTTGATAAATTAAATTAAAAATAGCTTTCAATAAATACAAGCAATAACAATTATGTTTAGTAAAATAGCTTTTAAAATTTAAAAATACTACAATAAACATAAATACAAGCATTAAATTTAAAAATTAGTTAACATATGAAGTTATATTAGACTTTTAAATTTTGAAAAGTACAAGTCACTTTTAAAAATTTCTATCTTAACTCTTAAGTACTTTTAAAAATAATCCAATATTTTAAAAGCTGCAAGTACAAACAAATAGTGTTTTTGTTTTTCGAAAAACTTTACACTATAGCTTGTGGGATGGGGGGGGGGATGAGAAAAAAAAAAAAAGAAAAACACAGTTAGTTCCTAGTAGAATAAATTTAAACTGAAGAGGATGGAGAGTTTCTAATATTCCTTTAATCTCTTTTCAAAAATTTGACACTCGCATACATTATTGTTAGCACCGATCTTGGATTTATTTTTTATATATTATTTAACGTTTGATGATTGTATTCGGACTAGGTAATTAATGTGCATGTCCAATTAATTAATTAATTAACTAACTCAAGGCTTATGGTGTACATTTTGAGTGTAGATGTAATCCAAATGTGCTTCCAAAGTCATCCTTCTACCATAGCATTCTTCATTCTTCTCATCACAATTTTCATATCCCATTAACTGCATGAAATTAAATTAGCAAACTAATTAAAAGATGATAAATAATTAAAATGAAGTTTCTAATTTGTAAAAAATATAAAAATATAAAAAATATGAACCTTTATAAGGCTTAAATAAAAATGTTATATATATATATATATATATATATATATATATATATATATATACCAAACATCAGCAACTAAATCAATCACTATATTAAATGGGTTTTTTATTTTAATAAATAAATTAATTATAATAATTCGGAAATAAATAATTTAAAAAATATTTACTAAAATAAATACTCCGTTTACACTGTAAACGAGATATATGTATTTAAAAAAAATAAAAATAATAAAAAATAATAATAATATCAATAATCCAAACTTTTAGCATGCAAATAGTACATAAAAAAGTTTACAATGTAAAATTATTTCATTTACAGTGTAAACGAAATAAGAGAAGATTATTTATTTCGGTAATTATTATATTTGTTTAATTTATAAAAATAAAAAATTCTATATTAAATACATGTGCTGTTTAACTCATTTTTCTATGCGCCTATTTTATTACACCTAGCATGTTGTGTGTATATATATATATTTGTGAAATATAACATTAAATATTTCTTTGTAAACATACTTATTAGAGAAAACAATAATGTAAACATGATAAAACAATAGATGTTAAATGTAATATCATAAATACTACTAGCTAGGGGGAAAAATTATATAACATGACAAACTAAACTCAACAAGCCAAAACTTGTAGATAGATTATGTGAGAAAGTAAATGATTCTTACTTCTTTAATATCATCTTTTAGCTCATCATTGTGGGATGTGTGAACAAGAGTGTTAGCAATGATCACTTCATTTTGACCTATATATATCAAGTTGTTCCAAGTTCATAAAAGATTGTTCATAGAGGGAAGGAAGGAAAACAAGGGGAAAAAATAAGATGAAAAAAAAAAAGATAAAAATATATAATAATTATTAGCATGATGAGCAAGAAGAAGTTACCTTGTTTTGGGCCTTCTTGTTGTAAAAGAAGGCGAGCATAAGCTGAGAAAGAAGAAAGAAGGAGAACAAAGAAAAGCAAAGCAATTTTTTGCTTCATTGGAATATTATTATTATTATTATTGGAGGAGTAAAGTGCACCTAAGAAAGTGGTGGAGGAGGGGAATATAAATAATAAAAAGTATGCAATAAAAATCTTATTAGATGCTCTCCCAATAATAATAAATAAAAAAATATAAATATTTAAAAGTATGTGGATGATTTAATAAGAGTGAAGTCTACTACTACTATATCTATGGGACCATCAAGAAATAAAAATGCATGTTACTTTTTTGAGCTATTACTATAGATGATTATTTTACTTCCAAAATTTTTAAAGTGTGAAACTTGGATTCTTCTTTTTTCTTTTTTTCCCCCTTTAATGTGCATTTAGTTTTCTTTCATTATAATTTTTTCATTAATTGATAATATATAACCAACAAACTATAACTCAAATTACATCATCTTTTCATTCTCAAAAAAAAAAAAATATAACGTAATAATTCCACCTAATCATTATTCACAATTCAAACTAGATATTAACAAGGATAATATTTAAAAATGAATATTAATTATTAAGAATGGAGATATAAAAATATTTAGCAAAATATATAGTTAGAGTAAAATATTTATATTAATTTTCTCTATCAGGGGCGGAGCTTATATTAGTTAAGACAAGGGAGTCATGCCCCCAAATTTTTGTTAAAAAAATTAGTAGTACTTTTTAAAAAATAGTTCAATTGGCTCAAATATTTTACAATGACTTAAAATACCAAAATTCAATCTTCATCTCTTACTTCTATTGCATAATAGTTTTTAGTTTAAAATATTCAAACCTTGTTGGATTTGAACTGAACTGAGTGTATTCGTATTTCGCAACTCTCTATTAAATAAGCAACAATTCCTCTATTTTTGAATTCAAATATAAAAAATTAGGTATTTTTTATTTATATAATTTAATATTATTTTATATTTTACTGTTTATTTAATTTAATTTTTTATATGATAAAAAATATTAGAATATTCAATAAATATTTATATTATTGTATTTGTATAAATTGATAAAAAAAATTAATAAATATTATAAATTTTAATATTTATTCTTCTAACTTCTTTTTTACATATTTTACAGGATATATATTCAAATTTTTATATAAAATAATCATGAAAAATTAAGAAATTGATGTATTTTTAAGAGGAAGGCTATAATATTCAAGAAGGAAAACATATAACTTTTACAATATCAACACTTATAGACAGTTCTTCTACTTTAATGAATCACGAAAAAAGTGAGATATAACCTTCAAAAATTTAAAGTATTGCATATGATGAGTTCAAAGAAGCACATTCATGATTAACTAGCATCTATTTTCAACATTTTTCTTCAATTTAAAAGAATACACCAATAACATCAACTGACTTTGGCCATATATACATACGGTAGAATTTTAAGTATACCGAAAACATCGGTCTTTCAGTTATTTTAACCGTTGATCTGAATTATAAAAAATATATATAATATATATTAATTGAAATCAACGGTTAAAACAATTAGAATACCAGTGTTTTCAATACACTTGAAATTTTTTCAATACATTATTATACATACTTAGATGGAGCGTCTCATAATTTCAGTGTAAAAAAAAACCCACCATTTTATTATTTATCTGTGTGAAGGACACAGGGAATAGCTAGGCCATTGTCATTTTCATGGGGGGTCCAAAATGGAGCTACAAAACAAGAAATAATTAAAGATGACCAAAGTCAATGAATAAAAAATATATAAAAAAATTATATTAACTCTTCAAAGGATAAGTGTGTGAAAAGGAGAAGAGCACAAACATGCAAATATTGTACATGTTGTGATCTTGTGGAAGTTCAAGAAGCACCAATATGGCAATATTCTATATTTGGATTGATGACAGCTGTTTTTTTTTTTAAATGTTTTCAATATTTTGTTTCAACCCTTATGTAATGATTGAAATATATTAATCAAATTAATAGAAATTAGATTTATAGAGTTTTAGAAAATTATATTAAAAATAAATATTATAATCTTTGAACGAGTTAATTAACAATAATGATCAGTAAATCTTATCATCTTTTTTATTCATAAATGAAATATATATCTACCGTCGACAAGAAAATATCTTTTTGATGATGTTATTATTATCATTTTAAGTTTAACATTAAGATAAAAAAAATTATTGATAATAATCAAGTTAGATTTTAGAAGTAGACGATTTTGAATTTTATTAAATCCTAAAAAATAATTTCATTATAAATAGTACTTTTTAATTAAAATAATGTTATCTATATATGAATGAAAATATGCTAAAGAAAACAAGAGGAAAGAAAAAAAAAATCAATATTAATTCGCAAAGCTAGAAACCTTGATGCTAAGATTTTGATTTATTATGTGCGAAATAAGTATGATGAACATTAAGACAGCAACTATATCCAAATAATTAGATATTTATGTGAGGTTATGTCTTTTGAGTTTTGAGTTGTGATCCAAACTGAAAGCATTAATAAGAAGTGGGACAGCTGATTATTAAATGTTCAATTAGGGATATATTCTCTTTAATAAAGTTCTTTATATATAACCAATTTAAGTTGGTCGAGTGGTCAATTTAATCGGCTTCTTAAGTAAGTGTTGGGGGTTCGAATTTTACCTTGTGCATGCAGTAATCTATTGGCCGGTGACAGACTCTTAAATAGAACTCAGATCCATAGCAAATTAATCCTTAACCTATCGAATTAGAGAAAAAAAAATTCTTTATATATAATATCCTTATCCCCCCACAGCCTCATATATATGCAAGAAGTGTTTACTTTTTTTGATACATGTATGACTTTACTTTAGTCCTCTATCTGTTATGTTTAAATTTGAAAAACTCGTGAAACCATGCAATGTATTTTTCACATAACATTATTAGCTTTAGTACTTTGTTTATAAAAAATTATTAAATTTGTGAGTTTATATATATGTATGTAGGATTTCAGCTTAATTACCTAGGGAAGAGAACGAGTTTTTTTTTCTGTGTATTGGGAAAAGGATTATTTATGATAAATTATATTTTGATGGAAATTATTATTATTTTTTTGTCTAGTATTCTTTTTTTTTTACACTATCTCTCAATCCGACAGATTAATAATTAATTTGTCGTAGATTTGAGTTCTATTTAAAAATCTATCATATTACCAGCTAATTGATTACTATATACACAAAATAAAATTCGAATTCTCGACACTTATTTAAATGGGTGAGTGAGTTTATTACTTTATCGATTTATGTTTACTTTTGGTCTGCTAATTATTAACATTTTTAGTGCTCAATACCAAATAATGTTATTATTGGGCCTAAATTACCACTAGGATCCAACTTATTCAAGCCCATCTCATTCCATCAATTTTAATTTCACCGACCCTCGTTTGACCATAAATTCATAAATCTCTATCATATAAACTTGAATTATTAATTAAACATATGTACATGCCTTTTTTCTCACATGAAATTTAATAGCTTGATAAATGTGACTAATCTGGAAGTTCAATTCAAGTGTATTTGAGGCCATCCGTCCATATACATTATTTTTTTTTCTTTGGTCATGATTTATATTCTATATTGCAACGTTGAATGATAGATTTAAAGAGTAGAAATACCAGTTATATATATATAAATTTATTATTAGTGCTTTTTTGTTATATAATGTAAGAATCCAAATATAAAGTTCTAACTTCTAAGACTGCTAACTAGAATGAACAAAAAGTAAATTAAAAAAAAAATTCTGAAATCATGAATAGGTGCAAAGTGGAAAAAGAAGTAAATACAGATCTCATTTATTTTTTCACTTTCAACTTTAATATTAGATAAAGAAGAGTGTGCTTACATAAATTATTATTGTTTTTATATATTAACTAAATTATTAGCCTTCATGATGTTGAAGTTAAAATAAGACCAGTCAACTTTGATAACTTCTTTTTTTTTCCTTTTATTCTTAATGAATGTAGTATATTTAAAATAACAAGGTGAATAGAAACTATATATGTTCCATTTATTTATTTATTTATTTAGTTCAAAATAGAAAGGGCAAAATTAATTGCAAACAAAATGGAAAGGTCCAACTTATTTTTCGCACTTAAAACCTCAAAAAAACCACAAGATCTCCCTAAACAACATCTTCTCATTTCTAGTGGCTATGTTTTTTCCCCCTTGTATATATTTATTTTTAATTTTTACTTATTTTTTGAATTTTGTGCTTTCTAATTTCTTTTACATCTATCATGCATCTTTCTTTGACTTGGCCCATTGTTCTTTACTTTTTCATTTATTAATTTATTTATATACTAACACCAATATATATATACACACACACAAACACATTACCTCTTCACTACTTCATTTTATCTGATTTTGAAACACAAACACACACAGAAATTAATAGTGCAATAATAATATAAGCCTTCAATCATGTCTGCCTTCAAGAGCAAGTACCAAGGTGCAACATTGTTCATCATCAACTCACCCTTTTTTTTTTAATCTTTACACATGCATTGTGGTGATGGATCAATTATTATTATTATTATTTCCATTTCATGGATGGTTGTTTTTGTTATATGTTACATACTTTTCTGATCCCAAATAAATTGATGAAAATTGGAGATAAGATCCGGATCTTATAGTTTAACAAGTATAATTATCCGTGACATGTACATGATAAGATTGAATTTATAACAATCTATGATATATTGTGATCCAATGATGTGACAAAAAAAATTTTGAATTGTTGTGATGAATAATAATTGTAGATGAGTTGATTGCAAATGCCACATATATTGGGACGCCGGGGAAGGGTATCCTCGCGGCGGATGAATCAACCGGCACCATCGGAAAGCGTCTATCCAGCATCAATGTTGAGAACAACGAGGCCAACCGCCGCGCCCTCCGCGAGCTCCTCTTCACGGCTCCCGGCTGCGTTCAGTGCCTCAGTGGTGTCATCATGTTTGAGGAAACTCTCTATCAAAAAACTGCTGCAGGTAATTTAAAAAAAATATATGAAATTATCTAATATTTTTTAATTATTATATTTATAGAAAGATATTTTTTAAAATCATTCACATTTAAAAAGCGCACTGTTATTTTTTTTTCTTTTATTAAATTTTGATATGTTCTTATCATGGTTGGACAATTCTGTCCTAATGAACAAAGTTGAGATTTCTGTGCAGTTATTTTTATATTAAATTGATAATTGAAAATTATTAAATAATTTAATATATTTGATTAAAGATGGAAACTCAAGTGTAGTCGACTTTAAGTGAGGTTGATAATTGAAAATCGTTAAATAATTTGACTGATTTGACTAAATTTTCATCTAACAATTTTCAATTATCCATTTTACGTGAAGTTGACTGTACTCGAGTTTTCACCTTAATTAAATTAATGTGTAACTGCTTTTAATTTTACGTGAATTTTCACTATAATTCAACAACTCTTGTGTGTAGGAAAACTGTTTGTGGAAGTATTGAAGGAAAACAAGGTACTGACTGGGATCAAAGTAGACAAAGGAACAATTGAACTTCCAGGAACAAACGGTGAAACCACAACACAAGGCTTAGACGACCTTGGTCAACGCTGCAAGAAGTACTACGAAGCCGGCGCAAGGTTTGCAAAATGGCGCGCCGTTCTCAAGATCGGCGCCAACGAGCCGACACCTCACGCCATCCACGAGAACGCCTACGGCTTGGCTCGTTACGCCGCCATATGCCAAGAGAACGGACTGGTTCCCATCGTGGAGCCGGAGATCCTCTCCGATGGCTCGCATGACATTAACAAGTGTGCTGACGTCACGGAGAGAGTTCTGGCGGCGTGTTACAAGGCCTTGAGCGACCATCATGTGCTTCTAGAAGGTACTCTCTTGAAGCCTAACATGGTGACTCCCGGTGCCGATTCGGCGAGGGTGAAGCCGGAGGTTATCGCAGAGCATACTGTTAGGGCGTTGTTGAGGACTGTGCCGGCCGCCGTTCCCGCCATCGTGTTCTTGTCTGGAGGACAGAGTGAGGAGGAAGCAACTGTTAACCTCAATGCCATGAACATGCTCAAGGGTAAGATGCCATGTTATTCTATTATGAGTAAATTTAAGTACAGTCGACTTCATGTAAAGTTAATTACTGAGAGTCGTTAGATAATTTGACTGATTTGACTAAATTTTCATCTAACGACTCTCAGTTATGAACTTCGCATGAAGTCGACTTTTTCACCATTCTATTATCACTCTTTACCCATTGAACCATATTGTATTCAATACTAGTATGTACTTACAATAGCATTCTTATTTGTGCAATAAAGGGAAGAAGCCATGGTCACTAACATTCTCTTATGGAAGAGCACTTCAGCAAAGTACTCTTAAGGCTTGGGCTGGCAAAGCAGAGAACATTCCTAAGGCACAAGCTGCATTGCTCACTAGGTGCAAGGCTAACTCACAAGCAACCATGGGAACTTACAAGGGTGATGCTAACATCGACGGCGCCTCCGAATCCCTCCATGTCAAGGACTACAAATACTAAGGCTCGTTTAGTAATTGTTTTAGAGGATAGAATTGTCTCGTTCTCTAAATAGATTTGTATTACCTAATATTTTGGTATTTCTATTTTGCAACGGCTTCTAAAAGTACCCTAAGAGAGTTTGAGTGTTAATGATAGTTTAAGAATAATAATCACTTCAGCTGCATTTGTTTGGTCAGTTTTTTAGCCTTTTTATCAGCTTGCTTTTTAAATTTTTTTCCCTTATAATGAAAAGCCCCCTTTTCTTTCTGATCTGAATTCTGAAAGTGCTGCATAAAGTTTAAGACTTTTTCCCCTTGTTTATGTATTTACATAGATTGAATTTGAATTAATTATCTTAATGATTTTTTCGTTATAATGTCAAAATTGAATATCAAATATTTGTGAACAATAGTTTAGGCCTCAATTCAGCTACAATCATATATATATATATATATATATATATATATATATATGGTCAATTCTCCTATGCTTCTTAAAATCATGACGAAATTAATGAATTCAATATTGATATATGATTTTGAAAAATGTTGTCAATGCAATTAATCTACAACAATATAGACAACTATTAGAGATATAACCATTAATGTTATATTCTTTTATCAACTTAAATTTTTAGGATAAGTGGTTTTATGATATAATATCAGAACTCTATATTCAAAATATTTAGAATTCAACCCTTAATAACTTCTAAAAATAAAAAATAGTATAAGACAAATAAATGAAAAAAGAATGCTATGCACGAATCAAATAAATCGAAAAGAAACTTTTACTTAAAAAAAATATTAAAGATATAACAATTAATAACAACAACACCTAACACCTGTATATAAAAGCACATTACAAGATCAGAAAGCTATGAATAAAAAATTCATGAATTCCTTATTCTTGATTCTTTGAAACTAGTGTCCATCCAAAGATAAACAAAACAAAACAATCAAGTCAACATATTCTCTTTCCACTAAGTGATTGCAAATTTGGAATCCTATTCTTTGAACTATTCCCATTCCCCAATTAGCTAGATTAGATGATTAATCAGAATTTCAAAGAAACTACTAATAACAAGTCACCTATCTACAAATCTTCATAGCTTCATCCAAACACAAATTGAAAGGCAATTAAAAAGAGCAATGGCAAGTAGAAATGAAAGGTGTAGCCATTGTGGAACAACATTAGTGGTTCCATCAGAGGTTCATGTCTTCAAATGTGCACTATGCCATGGAATCACACATTCTAGACCACCCTCAATAATGGGTCCATTGAGCCATGCATACAATTCTGTTTCTCATGTTGCAGATAGGTTTAGAGGCTTCATAAACACTATAACTAACAACAACAATCCGAGATTTGGTTATAACAATTATTATTATCCTCCAAATCCTTACCATCATCAATCATTAAGGCCATGTTCTTCATACCCTTCTATGATGATGACTCCAAATTCATATGGTCCAAAGAGAGCAGTGTTATGTGGAATTTGCTACCATGGAAGGAGTTATAGGCTTAGGGGATCTGTGACTGATGTAAAGTGTATGAGATATTTTCTTATGAACAAGTTTGGTTTTCCAAGTGACTCTATTCTCATGCTCACAGGTATGTATTAAGGTAGAAACTCAGGTGCAATCAACTTCACGTGAAGTTGATAATTTAGAGTCGTTAGATGAAAATTTAATTAATTCATTTAACGACTCTTAGCTATCAACTTCATGTGAAGTTGACTACACCTGAATTTTCACCGTGTATTAATATCTTTCTCACACTCTCATCATCATCAACACTCTAACATTGAACATATATACTTGGTAGCAGATGATAAGGAGGAAAGAAATCCACTAAGAATTCCAACAAGATGCAACATTGAAATGGCATTAAGGTGGTTGATTGAGGGTAGCAAGTCAGGGGACTCATTAGTGTTCTTCTTCTCAGGACATGGAACACAAGAATTGGACCTTAACATGGATGAGATTGATGGCTATGATGAAGCAATTTGCCCTCTTGATTTTGAGTACCAAGGCAAGATTCTTGATGATGAGATCAATGCCACAATTGTTAGGCCACTACCTCATGGTGCTAAACTCCATGCAATTTTTGATGCATGCCATAGTGGCACCCTTCTTGATTTGCCATTTTTTTGCAAGATAAACAGGTCAATTAATGAATTAATTAACAAAAATACTATTTGCCCACTAAAATTAGCATGAAACTCAGGTGGAGTCGACTTCACGTAAAGTTGATAGTTGAGAGCTGTTAGATGAAAATTTAGTCAAATCAGTCAAATTATCTAACGACTCTTAATTATCAACTTCACGTAAAGTCGACTAAACCTGAGTTTTTACCTAAAATCAGCTACCAACATATTTGTATATAAATACATGTAAAAATACTGGTGGCCGACTTTGGTGACTGATTTTGGTATGTATGTAGCATAGTCGATTATTTATGTCAGAACTATTTATTTTATTTATTTATTTATTTATTTGTTTGGTTTAATAGGGAAGGGTTTTATATATGGGAGGATCACAGGCGTCCAAGAATTTTTAAAGGGACAAATGGAGGGCTTGCAATTTGTATTTCAGCTTGTGATGATGGTCAAGTCTCAGTAGATACCTCTGTTAGTAATGTTTTCTTCCCTCTCTAATCTCTATAATAATCATGTGTTAATATTAACACTGAAATTACAATTTGAAGATATTATCTTATACACTCCATTTTTATGAGATTTGGGTTATACAACACCTACACACATTTTATATTTTGTAAAATATGGTTTCATAAATATAATTTTGATCGACCAATTTACATGGCCTTGTGAATACTAAAAGTTTGAACTAATCGGCCATAATATATGATATACATATTTGGTATATATTCTTGTTAAAGTTTGATTATGTTATTATAAAACAGTTTGATTATTCTGTTGGAAAAATATGTAAAGTAATATGTATAAGAATTCAATTTTAAAATCAATTTGTTTTTGTCAATATTAGTTAATTAATTTTTTTTTCATAAATTTTAAACACTACATCTTAAACTTAAACTCTATAAAAAAATGATAGTTAAAAAAAATAATTTTAACTAATTAAAAATTAATTCTATATATTTGTTCTGTTTATAAATATACAATATTGTGCAATTTACCGTAGTTTGGAGATAGAGGTTGATGGATTTATGTTTGAATTTGGATAGGCCTTAAGTGGAAGAGAAGTAACTGGTGCCTTGACTTATAGCTTGATCAAAGCAATGGAAAATAATGAACATGGATTAACATATGGTCACTTGCTCAATGCAATGCGTTCAACCATTCGTGCAACCAAAACAGGCATAGTTGGTTTAAATAATGGTCCTATTGCTTCATTGCTAAATACACTTCTTGGCCTAAAAATTACTCAGGTACGTATTATTAAATGTAAAGATTCGTTTTCATATAAAGTTGATAGTTGAAAACTGTTAGATAATAATTTAGTCAAATTTATTGTCAAATTATCTAACGGTTATCAAATATCAACTTCGTACAAAGACAACTGTAAGTGAATTTTTTATCATTATTAATTTCCCTCTCTAATATCTTTTTTTTCCCTCACACATATATACACTTTGCCATTTTTTAGATTTAGGACGGTGCTCCACCAAGCACCACAAAATTGTTTAGTGGCAGTTTGAAATTGTCACAAAATCTTTAGAAATTCGTGGATAACTTATTGTAGTGATGATAAAATTTTAGAAAGAAAACAAGTGTTATTTGTGTATATAATTAGTCATATTTAGGTGGCATTTGGTTACTCTTTTGCAACAAGAGAAAAAAATTAAGAACAAAATTATGTTTAGAGAAATAAAAAAAATGCAGAAAATGTATTTTTATCGTCTCACTGCATTTAGTTTAGAAGAAAGTGACGAAAACTCATATGTAGTTGTATTCAAGTGAAATTGATAATTAAGTATTGATAGATATTTTGACATGTTTGACTAAATTATAATATAATAATTATTAACTATATATCAACTTCACGTAAAAACAGTTGCATTGAGTTGTCACTTTAGAATAAACTAATTACTACTTTAATTTTACATGTATCACTCATAATTTAAGAATATTTTTTGTGAATTACATTATTCTTTCTTTTAAGTTTTATATTTGAAAATGTCACCAAAGGTTGTAGTTGAAGTAACATATTAAAGTTTTATATTATTTGTGTATTACATTATTCTTTCTTGTAAGTTTAATTTGGAATTTGATTATTGGTAGGTGCCGCAATTATCCTCTTCGGAGATGTTTGACATCTATGCAAAGCAATTTGTGATATGATATCGATATATGGAAATTAAAGATGGAAAATGCTACTCAAAATTTATTCATTTCATAAAATATATATTTAAAAATGTACACTTCTTCGATCATAATGTTAATTTGTTTCTTTATATGAACTACTTCACCTCCTTCCTTTTGTAATGCTCTTATCTTCTTATGGGATATCATATTATAATGACTAGGAGTTGTGTATATATATAATTTTCAAATATGTAGTATTGTTCATTGTATGTAATATTTTGTTTCTTCACTTTTTTTTTAATCAATTGTTCGTTTATTGGAAACTCATTTGTTATATGTAGATTACTAGTAGCTTATTAGAAGAAAATATATCATACAAACCAACAAAAAAAAAATTGAAGAGAATTGATAATTTTTTTTGTTTTGGTTCTCCACGGTATTCCTAACCCGACAGATCAAAGACTAATCCGTTGCGAATCGGAGCTCTATTTAAAGGTTTGCTACTGGCCGATGGATTGTTGCATGTACAAAGCGAGATTCGAACACCCACACTTGCTTAATTTTGTTCCAAAATAAATACTTTTATTGGGCTTTGACTAAACCTACCTAAACTGCAATAAGTCCTTATCATTTTTCAGAAAACCCAATCCCTTTTGTCCTAAAAGGTTTTAACACTCTTTTAAGAATAATGGGCTCTTGACAAAAAATAAAAGTATAATGGGCTTATCCTGGCCAAAAATGTGTAATGGGCCTACCCATTTTCTTCCTTTTTAACAAAATTAAAACATTAGTCTTCACTTTTCAACAAAAACAATTTCAACTCTTTTGTTACGGCCAATAACTGATTTACTCATTTACCACATATTAAAAAAATTGATAAAAAAAAATACCCCAAAAAAATTGGTAAAAAATACATGTTATTAACTTATTATATAGCATATTCAATAGTGCTTCAAAAAAAAAATATGCAAATTATAATATCGTTTTTCTTTTAACAATTTTTTTATAATTTTTTTAATATACACTATAAAAAATATGAAGTGATACAAACTGCCAAATTTAAAAGGAAAAAAAAAAGGAGTGAAATGATGAAAGTATCTGAGTCACATGTATGTGATGCCTCGGTTAACAAGTCTACAGCATGTTAATAAATTAGACTGTCATACCACACAATGAAACGTCCCTCTCAAATGTTTATATCTTCCACTGCCATTCAGAACCTGATTGCAGGCATTTTTCATTTTTTTCTATTTTTATTTTTGGGTTGTCAATTATTTTGTGAATTGTGATTAACAATGGTCCCCTTTTAGGGCCACATGCACATCATACATACTTATAAAGTATATGAATTATACACATATAATATATACTCTCTCTATATATTAAGATTTGTTATAGGTTGTTCCGGAATAATTTACATAGATAAATTTACATAAATATCTTAAATTAAATTTAGTTATATGCATGTTTTGTTTGATTCTTTATGTTAATCAATTTAAATAAATTTAATTTATACTTTTTTTTAATGTAAATCGAATAAGTTGATTTAATTTACTATGTATTTACTATATCAATAAAAATTAAATTAACTTAATTCAATTTATCATGTAAATATATGCTGTAAAAAACATAATAAATCCAATTAACTTGATTCGATTTACATAAAAAATCAAACGAGACATGTATATAATTAAATTTAGTTTAAAATATCTGTGTTTTTTTTTCTTCATTTAATTTATCTATATAAATTATCCTTGTTCTAGATGAAAAAGGAGAAAAATTCCTTTTTAATAAGATTAAAATTACATATCATTTTAGAGTCGTTGATTTTCATTTATTTATATTGATCATCACCTTAAGAGACATTATATTTTTTACATTGCTAAATCTTAGCCAAGTTGGCTCACTTCTAATTTAAAAAAAGATGTTGAACTCCTTCATTAATTTTATAAATGTTTGAAAAGATGAGTGATATAGGAGGTAGTTTATATACATAGATTGAGAAAATCTTATATATCTAGTTTTTTATTTATATATTTTTTAGTGTTAAAATTGAAGTATATATATTTACATATTTTGTATAATAATTTAAATTTGTTGTTGTAATTTGTAAAAGCTATGAAACAAACAAGCAAGTAAGTAAGGGAAGGGGCCCTTTGTATGAAAAATTGATAATGACTGCTAAATGAATATGTCTTCCAAACACAACAATGGGTTCACTTTATTCTTTATTTTATATTTTTATTATTTATTATTAATTTATTATTTGCAGGAAGCTTCTTTACTCTTTCTCAGGTACGGACATTATTGTCTGTCCACAAGCCTAAAGCATCAAGAGACATAAATAATGTGTGTGTGTATATATATGTATGTATTGCATGGTGTGGTACTTGTCTACTTAAATTGATCACCATATAATATATAAGCCTTATATATATAATGCAAGAAAAATATATTAGATGGAAGAAGAAAAAACAATCCCTCCTTTATTTTTCTTATAATAATGTCGGTATATTTTTTATTCTTAATTATGATCGAGTTGTCTCATCTAAAAATTATTAGTAGTAAATATATTAAATAGTTATATTTTAAGAAAATTATCAAGTATTTTAAGAAAATTGATTTTTCGGTAGTTTTAATTGATCATCTTAATCATATATATTTTATAATAAAGATTAACGACTATAATATCACCTTTTTTTAAAAAAATTAAATTAGTAGGAGGAGATCTATAAATAATTATTGTATTTTTAATACTTCTGTTTAAATAAGAGTATTTTTTGGATTTTATTTGAATTTTTGCATAAATTTTTCTTTTATTTTTTGCTTTATACTAAAATTCTTTTTTTTTTTGTTCAACAAACAGCAGGATCGAACTCTAAATTCTTCTATCATAAAAATTTTGATACCATATTATAATATGATTTTTTTCAAAAATTTAAACTGATAAAAATATATATAAATAATTATATCTATAACAATCACTAAACCATTAATATTCTTAAATCATCTAAAAACCTTCCTATATTCTATATAACTAATATTGTTTTCTTATTCAAGAATATTTTTACTAAGCTTAAAAGTAAGACGTATAATTTTATTTATTATAAAAGAATATAATCCAGATAATATATATAAATGGAATTTCAGATCTTTATTCATTGTACATAAATATTATGATAGCATGTTATTTCACTATGTAATAGAGACATATCTACTCTTTAGATTTTAAACTCACATGAAAATTAAGTGTTATAATATAGCAGAGTATTTTTCTCTTCTTTTTGAACAAATCTGAATTCGTCATTATTGATCTGAAAGTTCTTCCATGAATGGTCACATATATATAAAGTTCTCCAAGATCTCAAAGAAGATCTAGAAAATAAAAAAATAACCAAAATTATCTACTCTTTATTTATTATTAATTATTTTTAAATAAAAAAGTTGTTTTGTATACATATATAAATATATAAACATCTTTAATATGAGAATTTTTTAGATTTTCTTAAATTTAATATGAACATGATGTTCAAATTAAAGAAAAGCTTATTGAATGGTGAAAATTCAGGTGCAGTCGACTTCACGTAAAGTTGATAGTTGAGAGCCGTTAGTATTTAATAAGGTGGAAACTCATATGCAGTCGACTTCATATGAGTTTCCACCTTATTAAATACTTACAACTCATCATCACCCACTATTTTTTTTTCCTTCATACTATACATACATATATACATTGAACCTTATTATGTTGATCATGTTTTCATATAGTAAAGCTTGCATCAAGAAACACATATATAGAGTAAAAGGAAAGCATGGTTTTGAAATTTGGAAGTGGCATGTTAGTCTAAATTAAATGGTAGTCAAAGTAAGTAGCTAGAAATACATAAAGGACCACATACATAAATAACTGTCCAGTGTATCCCTGGAGAATTCCAATGCTGCATTGTATCCCTATTTTGGGTACATGCTATGCTATGCAATATATATGTTGCTGTTTCATGTTCATGGATCCTTGTGCACAACACTGCTAACATAGTATTCTCATTTATTTAGACACCTATCATCTATTCTACTACTCAATCACTACAATAGAATTCAATTTTAACCACAAATTTTTAGTAACTATAACATAGTAACTACTATTTGTTGTTATTACTTTACGTTATAATAGTATTTATATGTTTTTTGTGACTATTTAAAAAGTTTTTACCAATACTAAGACTTTTTAACGATAAAATATATGATGATTAATTTTTAATTATCGATAAATGTATTAATAGTTATTTTTATTATTACTAAAAATAAAATAAATAATAACTACTAAAAGTGATTTTTTTTTTTTAAAATTGTGTATCTATGTTTAGTAGCCTCAGTCAAGGAATGAAGATGATTTAAAAATTGAAATAAAATGATTGTGTAATTTTTAGCTAGTTAGTTTCTATCATACCAATTTCAAGTTAATTATTAAGTAATGGAAATAAATGTTTTTTTTGTAGTTCTCAATTTAAATTCAAAAATTGGTTAAGAACAAAAAATTTTAATAAGTTTTCTTTGAAGTAGTTGAACTTTTAATGATAATATTATTTGAATATTGATATTTAAAAATGAAAAACCTTCTTGGTTATTCCTCATCTTTAATCAACAAAAGATCGATGATATATTAAATATGATATATAAAATTAAGTTAGGTTAGTCTAGTGGTTAACATTAATTCGTTTAAACAAATGTCAGAAGTTCGAATTCTGTCTTCTGTATAGAGCAACTTTCAGCGATAAATCCTTAAATAGACTTCAATTCACAACAGATTAATTTTTAACATGTCAGACCGAGGGATATATATACAGTGAAAAACCAAAAATCTAGCTATATATCTAACATGAGTTATATATATATAGTAGTGTAGGGCTATGAATTTGATAAACCTCAGCTGGCTATATAGATTCGTCCCAATAATAATATAGCAAACTTTAATTTGCCATTTTAACTATTATGTATGATTATTTGGTGGAGCACACTCATTTCATTATGTATACTTCATTATTCAGCTTCATATGTATGTTGGTGGTTATACTTATATATACAACTCCAATTAAGGGTATAGTAGTGTTACACTCATTATTATTCTCACCATTCATATTTCCAGGTATCTATAGAAAAATTTAAGCTTACTATATATATAGCTCTAATCAAAAGTAGTGTTAGACACATTAAAACTAAAAGGACAGAAATTAGAGAAAAAGTTGGATCCATAATAATATACTTCTCCACTAATTATGTATTATTATATGAAATCATCAACTAACTCATGGTGTCTTCACAAAAAAATGTCTCAAATTTATGTATAAATTAAATAACATCATTTGTTTTTTTTTTAAGGGTAAAGTATTAATTATTTTAGTCTCTAATATTTGAACGCTCTATTTTTATCTTAAACATTTTGTTTCGTCCTATTTTAATTTTTATTTAAAATTAAAAAAAACTTTTATTATTATTATTTTATTTTTTCTTCTTATTCTGTAATTTTACTATCAAATTACTACAATCACCAACATGGCCACTATAATTATGATATTTGCAGTTATTTAAAAGAAAATTACAAGGGAGAAAATATATTTTTGGAAATAAAATCCAAACTACAGTAATAGAATAGTAAATTATTCAAAATAGAAATGAGTCCAAAAAAATATTACTCTTAAGTAAGATGAAGAAATGTAACACAATTCATCATACAGTAACATCAGCAATCCCTATACATATATAACCCCCAGCAGTTAGATAACTTGTGCTTACATAATGTGAGACCATCTCAGATGAAAAAGCCTGCCAAATTTTATTCTTAGCTTCTACTACTTCTCATGAGTCAATCACCATTCATTATTTCACTCATATATTGGTTTTATTGGCTTTACTTTATTCAGTTCCAAAGGTCAAAGCAATATTTATTTCCATTTTACCAAATAAATTCCTGCCTAATCTTTACCAATGACTATATAAAAAAATTTCAAATATGTCAATAAGTTTAGTCATTAATTTTAACCATGTATAAATTTTAGGTTTAATTATATTTGGAGGTACTATAATTTTACCGATTTTTCACAAACGATTTTGTGACGATAAAGACTAAATTAAAAAAAAAAAACAATGTCTAGAGACTCAATTAGGTTTAATTATATTTGCAGGTCCTATAATTTTACTGATTTTTCACAAACGATTTTGTGACGATAAGGACTAGATTAAAAAAAATTAATATCTAAAGACTCAAATGAAAAAAAAAAAAGTATAGAGCCTAATTAAAAATTGTATAAAATTACAAGACCTATAGAATAATTAAACCTAAACTTTATGATTGAATCAACGATTAAAATTATCAAAATATCTAAAATATCAAAATACGTAGATATATCTCACTTGGATCATATAATATATACAAGGAACATATATGTTATTGATCATTGTTCTCAAAATTAAACAAGAATAAACTTTTCTTGGATTTTCCTTTTGCTTCTCATTTTTTTCACTTGAATAGTTGCCACCCATTGCTGACCTACCATTTCTCCTTCCACTATGCAAATCAGTCCTTTCATGCCCAAAAGAACCCATGCTTCTGCATTGTCACTTCAATTTCTCCCAACTTGTAACTAACCTCTCTTCTTTCTGAACAACAACCACTTTTTGTAAACCTATTTATTGGTCACTCAATTTGTTTGTAAACCCTCCAATAACAAATTTATATTTATATATTTATGTAGATGAATATTCAATAATTTTAGAATATATATGATTTCGACTCCAATAAAAATGCTAAAAATATATTTTATATAAAAATTTGTTTAAAAATAGGATTTATTTGTTTAGTCGCATTTTAAATAAAAATAATATTTTTATAATATATCAAAATCAAATCCTACGACTCATCATTATTCAATAATAAAAATAAAACATCTTTATACAAAGACAATTATAAAATCTTCATTTATTTAAATATCAACCTGTATTTACAACTGAAAATGAGTAGCTGTAGATGTTTCTGGTGCATGTATTAAATGTGCTTCCGAAAGATACATGTATTTTTCTCTAATATCTTCGTTGTTATCCTCGTTATGATTTTTGATAATTTCTTCGTCTCCCATCATCATCATCATCATCATCACACCATCGTCTTGATGATGATGAGGAGCTTCTTGATCATGTTCTTGTTCTTCAGCCTTGATGATTTCCCTTCTCCTTGTTAACTTGTTAAAAGAATCCATTAATGCAGCATCCCTTGCTTCAATCCATGCTCTTTCTTTGGCCCAAAACATGTGCTCCTTCTCCAACCTAGTTGCCTCTTCTCTTCTCCATTCTTCTTCTCTCACCACTCTTTCCTTCTCTTTCTCTTCCATTGTCTTCACTAACTTCTCAAGCCATTCCTCTTGCTTCTTCACAAGCTTGCTCATTTGTGAGTCAATGAACTCCTTCATCTTCATCTTCATCTTCCACCTCCTCCTCTTCTTCTTCCTCGATTCATCATCATCATCGGTCTCTGATGATGATGATGTGTCAAACTCACTAGTGGAGTTTGTGATGAGGCTAACACTATTATTATTATTGTTATTGTGATGGTGATGAGAATAATGATGATTATGAAACTTGTCTTGATTTGTTTGTAAATTAATAAGGTTGTTGTTGGTAACAAAGTTGTTGGAATTGTTGTTGTTGTCTCCAAACAAGGCTTCAAGTTGGCGAAAGAACCTATAATGCTTCCCATCTTGTCTTGCTGCTTTTCCTTCCTTTGTCTTCTTATAATATTTGTACAGATTCTCAAACTTCTCCCTGCATTTCTTTCCACTCCTTTGGTATCCATGTTCTTCTAACATTATCCTAATTATTCACAATTAACTACCATCATCAACACAAATTAACTTCACTATTTAACATCATTTCATCGGTTAGAATTCATGATAATTAATGACTTAAGAATAAATTTGATATCTATGACATCCTACCACACAGAACTTTACGCTTAAGTCGTAAAACAAAAATAGTGTGATAAGGTGTTATAATATCTGATGTTGTTGTATTATATCAAAATTAGAAATGTTTTTGAGATAATAAAAATGAGTTCAAATCAGTTTAAAATTGTTTTATTTTATATTTATTAATTATTTTTAAAATAAATATTTAATATCAAATATAATAAATATATAATTTTAAATGTTATATCTATAAAATTATAGACGTTATATTAAATAAAATAATCTAAATTGGTGTTTTTCTAGTATTACTGTATTAAATTAATTAAATATGAAATTAATTTAAAAGATAGTTAAATAATATATTGATATATAATATTTTAAATATATTCTAATAGCTTATTGAGTTACAACTTGAATCATAATTAAGGGTATTACTATATTGACCTATAACATCTTCTAAAATAAGATATATAACATGAAACACAACATTTTTATTAACAAAAGTCTGTCCTAATAAGTAATTATTTTTGGAATTTAAATTAGAATTTAATTTTAATACACTATTAGTATAAAGTAGTTTTATACGTACATCTAATTACATAACGCTATATTAGTAAAAATAATTATCTTTTACATTAATAGCGTGAATGATCATTCAAAAAACAGATGTGATTGCACGACTATGTAAAACACTTTATACCTATTAGTGTATCAAAATTAAACTCTTCAAACTATATACTATGCCTAATATTATATATTATAAAATAATTAATGGGTACCATTTGTAATCATCAATTGGACAACACTATTTAGTACTTACATAATTAATGGTATTGGAACCCTAGTTTATGTGAACATTTTTGGTAATTAATAATTCTATTGAATGTGCATGCATAGTGACGTCTTGGTGTTCTTGTATTACTCCAATTGCCATAGAAAAGTGAATGTCTCGGAAGGAAGAGCCTCAATTAGTTTATGTCATTTTATACTATAAATGTGTAGAAGACATACATGCAAGGTTCAAACTTCAAATCAAAGGGGGCAAAAAATAATAAAGGGAACAATTAATTAAACTTAAACCTAAAAAGAGGGTCCAAATTTTGAAATTTCCAAAATGGAGAACGAGAACCGTACTAATAGATTTGATATGCAAAGGTTCCCCTTTAATTATACAGTAATTAGTACAGGATTATCAATCATAGAAAATTTTAATAATAAATATATATATTCCACCTTCCAAGAAACAACAAAATTAATAATGCATAATGATGCTTAATTTTTTCCATTAAAAAAAGGCATAAAAAATCAATTAAACTAATTAATGAGGATGATCACAGTTAATTCACACTCAATTTTATTCACATTCTTTCCTTACACACAAAAACAAAAAAAAAACATATATAAACACAAAATTAGCATATTAAAACTTGAAGCTAGAATAATAATAATAAGATTCTAGCTAATATATGTCTTAAGTGCACATGATAAGCTTAGTATTAATGAAAAATTTTAAAAAAATTTTATTTAATAAATATAAAATAAATGTATTAAAAATTTAAATTTTTTGTATTTCAAATATAAATTTTTTTAATTTGTAATATTAAGGGCACAAGATATATAAATAATAATTAGTAATAATTAATTAGTAGGATTAGTAATTAAAATTGAGAATAGTACCTGGAGACTTGTTCCCACAAGGGACCTTTGTGATTAGCATCTTTGAATTTAGGGTGAAGCTTAGATCTGATCTCAAGAAGAGTGAGAGTCTCTTGTCTTGGCCATCTTCCGTTGTTTGAGGATGCATCCCCACCCATGCACCCTCCCACACCTGATCCTCTCGTTGTTGATGCCAACTCGCTATTCATAACCACCCCACGTGGCGCTCCCATCATCTCAAACATCGTCATCGTTGTCTCCGGCAACGGTGGCAGGTTGCGGTGGTGGTGCTGCTGGTGGTGGCTGGTGGCTCCGCCTAGTGTTATTGGTGGTTGCGGTGGTTGGGATTGGTGCATAGGAGCGTTGTTCATTAACAGATCGGTTAAACAACCGTAGTGGTGGTTCTGCTGATGATGAAGTTGGTGATGATGATCTTCCATTTCCATTATTAGAATCTCTGTGTAGGGTAGAAGGAAGAAGACCAAAGATAGAGTGAGAGAGAGAGAGTGAGAGTGAGAGTGAGAGAGGAACTTCTTCTCTATTTCAACCTTTTTGGCTTTTTATAAATTAAATATGCGGCCCAGTCCACCTCACATAAAGTTGATAGTTGAGAGTCGTTAAATAATTTGACTAAATTTTTATATAACGACTCTTTATTATCAACTTTTATGTGAAATCGACTGCACTTGAGTTTTCACTTAAATATGTATAATAATAATAAGAAGAAGAAATAAAAAGTTAGTTAAAATTTTAAATTTCTACAAAAAGAAAAGTATAGGAAATTAATTTTTAATTAATTAATATTAACTAATTTTAGTGTTTAAATTTATAATTTAAAATTTAAAGTTAAAGAGTTATTATTTAAAAAAATTATATTTTAAAATAAATAAAATAATTTTAAAAAAATTAGCTGATATATTAACTAAAAAATTGGTTATCTATTATTATTATTATTCGATCTAATATTCTAATTAAGAGATGTATTAAAATTTACACATAAAAATTCAAAAGAAAAAAAGTTTTATTATATGCAGAGATGTATTAAAAATATAATAATTTATATATTTTTACCTATCAGTTTTTAGAATAACTAGTTTTATGATAATAACTAAACTAAAAAAAAAATTAGTCTTAGTATTATCCTAATTTTCTAAATAAAACAGATTTGTATATTGTTACATATAAAACGATCTACATGCTTCTGTTTAACTATTTAAAAATTAGTCTTAGTATTATCCTAATTTTATAAATTTGTTTTAGTAGCTGGCTAGTAGCCACTATTGAATCTACTAGAAAAATTAAAAAAATCAGCTAATTAAATTAGATAATTTAAAAAAAATTTATATAAAAGTTATGTTGGTTGATTATTAGTTGATTTTCATTGTTCTCCAAATTAAATTTATGCACTTTTATTGCTAAAAAATTCTTGATTAAATATAGTTTTTACCATAATAAAAGTAAAGAAAAAAGAAAATGGGTGCATATCTAAAAATATTTTATAGGTTCAGAAATTTAGGGTTTATTTGAAATTTAAATCATAATTTGGACAAAAGATTTTATATATAAGAAGTATTACATGAGAGGAGTACTTTATAATAGTAAAAGTTAAAAAATAGGTTGCATAACTTTACATAAATAATGATGAAGATAACTAATAATCTAATTGTAACATTATTAATTAGTATATATATAAACCCATAAACAAATATTATTCATTCGTATATCTTGAAATCACTTATCTTAAAATTAAAACTTTAAGTCAATAAGAATTACTTTCTTTTAATATACGAATAATTATACTGAATTACTTTCTTTTAGGATAATAAAAATTGAATTCTAACTTTTTTTTATCATTTATTATTATAATATCATGTTATAAAATTATTTATTTAAAAATTTAAGTAATAAATAAAAACACATAAATTATTATATTTCTAATAATATGATTTTATATTTAATAATCTTACTTATTATTCAATTTACATTTACTTTCACATAATTATTAATCTTTCTTTTTTACTTAGTTCTTGTATAGCACCAATGATTTGAGAATAGTGGAGAGAAAAAAAAAACGCTATATATTAATGTAGTTGGTATATATTAAGAGTGTATTATCTATCAAGTTATTATTTTGGCTTTTTGAAGAACATCAAAATAACGTTGCTTCGTTGTGTGTCATTGTTCAGGTACAGTAAAGACTGAAAGAGTAAGTAAGGCCCTAAAATGCATAATAATAATAATAATAATAATAATAATAATAATAATAATAATAATAATAATAATAATAATAATAATAATAAAGATAAAATATAATTTTATTTTTAACGTATTTTAAAAATACTCTTAACATTTAATTTTATTTAATTTTATCTTTAATCAATTCATTTTATTTTATTTTTAATATTTTTAATTTGTGTCCAAATTATTTTTAAAATTTTTTAATTTTATTCCCAATATTTTACTTAAAATTAAGTTTAGAAAATTTTGATACAAATAAAAAATATTAAAAATAAAATTAAATATAATTAAACGTTATTAGAAATACTAAATAAAAAATATATATATATTAAATACAAAAAATATATATTATCCTAATAATTAATTTACTAGTATATTACTGTGAAATATATTAATAAAATTATTAGGGTTAATGGAAGCATGTGTTAATATGAATGGAAGACAGCAAGTTTGCAATGCTGACGCGTGTATAGTGAGTGCCATTGGATGCTGCACCTTTTAACTTTTCATAATGTTCCAAATTTAATTTCTACCCAAGTTTTTTAGAATATTGAAACTATATAACTGGAAATACTATGACGAGAAATCTTTTTGTTATGCCTTTTCTCTCTCTCACACACAATTAATTCTTAAAAATATTAAGTGTAATTATTTAATTAGAATTTCTCCTAACTATAAAAAACACAGAAAACTATTACAAAACGTGTGCAATTTATAAAATATAGATACTTCCCTAAATTATTATATTCGTGTGTCAGATATATTTTAAATTTTAGGTATGATATATATTTAATATGCATGTTTGTTATATTTAATTGTATCTTAATAAAAAATAATTTTTTTTAAATATGTTTAGAAATATTTAAATATTATCACGTGTCAATGTATCAATTTTTATTTTGAACATATATTCTCAAAAAAATTTAAAAATAATATATATTATTATTTATTAAAATAAAAAATATTTTAAATATTTTATATAATTAAAATAAAATATTATTAAAAATTAATTTAAATTTTAATATTAATAAAATATTAAAATATTATTATAATTTATTTAAAAAAATTATATATATATATATCTCCATATCTTATAAAATTTTAAAATTTGTATATCAATATATCTTATATCATCTCATATCATATATTCATATCAGTATTCGTATATCATAGAGTACAACAGATGAATAATACAAAACCTACTTGCTACTCGAGTCATTCATGATACTTTTCTTTATCTCCTGTTTTTTTTTTTTTTTTGTAAAATAAGCTTAATTAACAACATATTTAATGTGAGAAAAATCAAGGGTTGTTAGGAAAATTAACATTAGTTTATAATATGACACCTTCAGCGTATCAAAAGGCTATGATATGATACTGTGTAGGATGATGGAAGGCAGAACTTTCACTGTATCACATTTCAAGTTTTTTTTTTTTAGAGTTATATATATAATGATTTATATATTTTCTCTTATCCATTTAAATCTTTTGGATAAATAATTTAGTTACATGCTAAGTAATTTAGATATTTATTTAGACCTCCAAGATAAAGATAATGAAATGATTATTTCTTTAGAAGGATCTGATGAGAATTGATAGGGTTTAAAATTGTATAAATGATATTTTGACCAAATCATGATGAGTTTACATTTAATTTTTTTTTAAGTTATGATTTGAGTAAAAGTGAAAAAAAGATAATTATACTATTAAAACATCTCATTTATTTAAAATTTTTAAAAGGAATAAAATGTATAAATAAACGGTTAGAGATATAATTATTTAATTTATGTTCTTCTTTTATTGGTTTAAATTAAAAAAAAATATAGTTTCATGACATACTTATTTATTCTCCTTATTATCCCATTCATGTGTCTATAATTTGTGATTATTAGTGTTTCTAGGTTTAAGTCCTTAGATTTGAAATAATTATTGAAACACCAAAAATAAAAAATTGAGTTCATGAAAATAATCCTATATTATACTCCAGAATTTATCTATACTTGATGATAATAATAGTATTAAGATTTTTTACTAATTTAGATAGTTAGCTGAAAATTTCAGCTAAGAATATTTTGGCAAGTTGATTATTTCAAATAATAAATTATTATCAGTTAAGCGAATATAATTAATGTAAGCTACTGCATACAAGTAGACAACAATAATTTTTCTGTTTTTTCGTCACTTTTTCTCAATCTGTTGAGCCTTTAATTATTATGGTAGCGTATTAACTTGCCTCTTCTTTATAATTATTTAATTGATAAATGATGTTTGAAATAAATATTCTTTCTTTTCATTACTTTTATGTTTTAAATATTATTTAATTGGTTAGATATATAATTATTTACGTCTTTACTTATTAATATCTACGGCAGCAAATTATGAGTCGTAAGGATTATTTAGCGGCGGTTAGATCACTAGTAATTGTTGGATATTGTCAGTTTTCAACATCTTAAAAAAGAAGAGTGAATATTTCACTCGACTCCTCACAATTATTTTAAAAGGATAACGAAGCCCTAAAAAAAAATACCAAATCCCATCTCTGATCTTTTTTTTTTTTGGGATTGATTAACTCTTGTACCCAAAAAAATAACATTAACTTTTTTTTCACACAGAGATTAATCAGTTCCATAAAAATAAAGCTTAGGAATTGGGTTGAGTATTTTTTTTGTCAAGAACTTCATTGTCTTTTGAAGTAATTGTCAGGAGCTATTTTGAGTTTTTTTTCTAAAAAAATGTGCGCCATTAAATAAGCGCCATAGAACCATTTAATGACGTTTTATAACCGCTACAAAATTCTTATAAATTAAAACTACCACTATTTGAAGACCGATTGTTGTGAATTCAATCTTTTGAGTTAAATAAAATTGATATAAAAAAAGGACTCTTACATAAAAAAAAATTAATATAAATATTTATATATTTTTATTTATTAATTTAGTATTTAAAATAAATAATTTTATTAGATAATGTATTATTAATGGATTAATTTTTTTTGTTTATTGAATGTGTGTATACATATAAAGATATAATTAGTTGAAATGACAAGTATTTATAGTTTAATTAAAAAAAAATTGGATTTAAGCTTTTTAAATAATAATAATAATAATAATAATAATAATAATAATAATAATAATAATAATAAATAAATAAATAAATAATAAATAAAAAGAAGAAGAGTTAAAATCTCTGGGAATTTAAAGAAGGAAATAATGGAAGAGCAGACAGGGGCACGTAATGGTGCAAAGAATCTCAAGTACTATCTACTCTCAGTTTGGCAGAATTGATGCGTTACTTTTCAAGAGTGTGTATATATATACATAATATAGCAGAAGTTGCAGTAGAACGTTAAATCCATGCATAAATAATTGAAACTTACACCAATAATCACGAGGAGTAGTAAGTAACTCACATGCGTGCATATATATAATTCACGTTTTAAGAAAATGATATATTCACTTTAGAATTTAGTTATAGTCTTAATAGTCAAATTCAAAATGACTAAAAAAGGAGTCCAAATTTCTTTATTAATATAACCATTTAGAGATAGAGAGCAAGGGTGTTGACATACAAATTTCTAACAATAATATACAATCCAATGGACAGTGTTGAAAATAAATATATTATTAGGTTACAATAGGGATACTTTTGGTATGATTTAGTGACGCTTTTAAACTGACGATAAATTTCACTTAAACCGTCGCCGAAAAAATTGTATTCCATATTCATATATAGAGATAGTGCTTCATTGAAATCAATGTTGAAGCCTTTGTCACATGATGCCTTCGGGACCCAAGATCCATGAAAATGAAATCCCTTAGTTTGTTCAAATTATAACTTCAATTTGGCCATCACGAATTCACATATAAGTTTCTCTTGGTATGTGAGATTAGTGGGAAGAATAGAAAATGGGTTTAGTGGCTCATTTGGATATTTAATTTGAATAAATTTTTTTGTTAAAGAAACTTTACTTGTAGTCATATGATATATATTGGACAATATTATCCTTGCACCATTAGATGAGAAATTATATTTTTAATGTTAGTATATTTTTTGGTATAATTTTACCACAATCTTAACTATATATACGTAAATATCACTTGCTTAAGTTGTCATTATCTTTGTTTGATTTAACATCATTTGATTTTTTTCCTACATATGATTAGGTTTGTGTTTTTTTTTAAATAATAAAAAAAAGTTAGATAAGTTTGCCATTGGCTAAAATGAAGAGATCATCACATGCAGTAAAAAATGGCTCTAAATCTTTTTTTTTTGGGCCCAGTGGGAAGGGGATTATCTTTGAGGTTAACTTGAGTGTTTTTGAGATTGGGCCATGGTCCAATAACCTCACGAAAGAAACGACAACATGGAACCTATAATTAATATATGGGCCCTAACAAAAAAAGACATGGCCCATTCATGACCAAAATCATACAGCCAATTGAAATGGTAAATTTTCTCTTATTATTTAAAAAGGATTTCACCTGACCAAAAAAAAAAAAAGGATTTCATACCTTACCAAAAAAAAAAAGATTTCATAAACCCCCATGCATACTACCTAAACATAATTAGATACTAACTTTTTCTTTTGGCAAGTATTTCAATAAAAATATCAAAAATATCTTTTTAATAAAATATTTATTTACAAAAATAACGTTTTTAGTAAAAAAAATATTTTTATAACATATTAAAATTAAACTCTATAGTTCATTATTTTTTTTAAGGATAAATGTTATTTTATTAATATAAAATAAAGGTGTTTCCATAAAGAAGTACAAAAGAATTGGATAATCCCATTTATCATCAACTGTGACTGAAATATTAAGAAGTTAAAAAAGAGTAAAGTAAGAGTAAAGAGAATTAGCAGCATCTATCATGTATGGTTCACGATTTCACGCACTAAACTGTTGGCTTCTTTCACTATCTCTGGTGCCGAACTTATTACCTTCTCAAAAACATACTGATTCCTCACTTTTCAAGTGCTCCAACACTGCGCCGCTATGAAGAGGGTCTTTTGTCTACCGTCGAATTGAGCCGCTGCCCAAGATAAGACTCGTTGCCACCAATTGAAAAAGATATCTTCTTCTCTCATCCATAGGTCAGGGATTATTAAGTTTAGACTCCAGATTATTGAAGACAAAGGACATTTAAACAAAGCATGAGAAATTGATTCAGTCTTTAACATGCATCTTGGACAAGTGGTAGGGGTGAATGCAAACTGACTGTAAACTTGTTGTAACATCGAAAATTTTTCATAAAGACTCTTCCATAAAAAAATCTTAATTTTATGAGTTAATTTCAATTTTCAAATACTATTCTATACTCTGTTCACTATTCAATAATAAAAAGAAAAACATCTTTATGAATAAAATAATTGTATGTAAAAGTGATTTATACGAGAATTAGTAGAACAGAGATAATAATGAGCGAAGAAAAAAGGGCCAATAATAATTAAAATGATTAATAAAACACCCCATCATCTCACCTCAAATTTTATAAGCCCATAATAGAAACAAGGTAATTAACCCAATAAATATTCAATATAAGAATTTAGTTCAGAGTTTTTAATGTTCTGTAATCCACTGAATCAGTGTCTTGTCTATTCAAGGCTTTTCACAAAAATTCAGTGCATCAACCCACAGAAATAAAAGGCCTTTTCAGTGTTTATGCAGAAACGCGTAATAATAATGTACTTGTTTTTTTTATGAACTTCTTTAGCAAATTGAATAAACTGTTTTAATAAAGTTGCAATTTTGTGAGTGTACATTTTGAAATTTGTATGTAGGAAAACAAAAAAAGGCTTGTCGACTGATAAATTAAAACATCTAATAATAAATTAATAATAATAATAGTTAGTGTAGTATATATTTGCACTAATTATAACAGCAATGTGTGGAATAAAAATCCCGTAGGTGGGTAGATATTTTCAAATTAAAATCATATAAGTAGGTCCAGATAAAAAAAAAAGAAGAAAATAATCATATAGCTGATTTAATATTGAAAATTTGAAATTCAAATATGAGGCTAAGTGGGTAGTAGTTAACAAGATTATGACCCGATCGGGTTTGAAATTAATTAAAAATTTAAGATCTGATTTGATATTTCCAAATAAAGTATTTTGTTTGACTACTATTTCTTTTTAATAAAAATAATAGGTTGAACATAATGATTAATTAATAAACTACAGGAGGACAAAAAAAATATTTCATTCAAAGGAATTAATAATAGCACATAGCTACATATATGTATAAAGAAGTGTAATAATGAAATAACTCAAAAAGTTTAATTTTGATATATTAATAATATAAAATATTTTATATTTTTGTCTATATTTATTTTTTTAAATAATTATTTATAAAATCAATATAAAAGTAGATTATTATTTTTAATGATATAATATTATATAATTAAATAAATATATAAAATTATTTTATACTGATAATATCTTAAAATTAAATTATAACATAAAAGTGAAAGAAGCAAAGAATTGAATAAACAATTAATAGTAATACCACAATAAATTATTGGTTACCTAACATTATTCTAAGTTAATTACTGCTTCAAAAGTTTGGCTAATTAGAAATAAAATCTTCTAATTTCTTCAATTCTTTCCCTTAATTTCAACATCAGATCAGTGTGGCTATGAATTTAGCAAAATTGGTTGGGCTGGTGGGGTGTCTCATTAATAAGCCCTATAAAAATTGCTATATCTTCTATACTTATTATTATATGAGAAACTTTTGTATCTTCTTACAACACATTTAATAATGAGTGCATGTTATGGTTCCTACAGTTATAATAATCATATGGTAATTATATAATACGGTAATATTAGGTAGACCAAAATAATAGTTTAAATTTATTTTATTTAATATTTATTTATTATAAAATATATTAAATAAAACTAAAAGTAATAAATTTTAGTAATTTTTAATTAATATTTTTTTTACTACATATTTCTGTAATTTTCACTACACTTAAAAGTTATATATGGTAAAAAAGAAGAGCTACTTAATTAACTACACATCATATCTATTGAAAATTTACCTGCCAACAATCTCGCACTCTCTTTCCAAAATTAGAAAGCCTAATAATTAAAGTCATTATTCCTTAATTATTCTATTCCACATTCCCAAATATCCAAATGATTATAATATCATATATATTGAAAGTGAATTAAACGTTCACTATGGTTAAATTAAAGTAATTATTTTGAATATATACAACTGTTTAATTCGTTGCAAGTTGGTACTTTCGTTCCCCCATATATGATTAGTCAAGAAGTCATGATACAAACCATTTCAATTGTTTTTTAAGTGCATGCACATCAGTCTCAGCCAAATGAATTACAATATATATATATATATATATATATATATATATAATAAGGTAATGTCACAGTAAAGAATATAATTTTCGTAAAAGATAAAAATTATTTTTTTAGTAAAAAAATTTTCACAAAAAAAATTATATTATGTACCATGTATATATATATATTTTTTATAAATTTAGTAAAATCTTTTCTCTTTACTCAATTTTATTTTTTACTAAAGAAATTTTGATATAATAATATGACCTAAATCCAAAACAGAGACTGTAATGAATTGATTTATTAGAGTTGAAAAGAGAATATTCTTACAAAACTTAGATAATGTAAATAATTGAATAAATAAAGAAGCTTATATTGTTAGGCTGGGTTCCATTTTTTTATTGGTGTTAGATATACAATTATTTATATTAATTTTTTTTATTAATTTAATCTTTTAGAAAAAGTAATTTTATTTTATGATATCAAAGCTAAGTGTCTATAAGATTTAGAGTTCAAGCAAACACAAAATAAGAATCTGGCATATTTGAGAAAGAGTATTATAAATGTAAATATAATATTTATATTATCTTCTCCTATCAACTTAAATTTTAAACAAAAAATAATTTCATGATAATTAAAAATATTAAAAAATTTGATGTTTTAAGATTCTAAAGTTAGTTTAATCACGGAATAAGGTATAAATAGTTAAAAAATCACTAAATAAAATTGTAATGCAACTCTGAAAATGAAACATATTGTATATTTACTATTTTAAATAAGAGTTTAACTAAAGAGTTAATTTTAATTTTTTTCAGCCAACATCAACTCATTTTTATTATTTTATATTTTAAATTTTAAATTCTAAATTCTAAACATAAACTCTAAGATTCTAAGCCTTCTAAAAAATAATTTTACAACAAAATTATTAATTTAACTAATTAACCCCTATATTTATTCCTTAAATAGTTAAATTATTTGGTATTTTTCACTCTATAGACACATATATATGACACTAGCTAATGGAATAATGGGTAGCACCCCCAAAAAAAAAAGGTGGCTTGTAAGGATTTTGTTTGCATATTTCCAAACTGTAATATGAACAAAAAGCCTTTGACGATGAACTATATCAAGGAACTTATTACTTTTTTTTTTCCATGGTATCTCCTAACTCGACAAATTAAGAACTAATCGATTACGAATGGGAGTTCCATTTAAGGGTCTGCCACTGAACAATGAATTGCTGCATGCACAAGGCGGAATTCGAACCCCCGACACTTACTTAAGCGGACGAGTGAGCTGTCCACTCGACCAACCTAAGTTGGTTTCAAGGAACTTATTACTAAGATAACACTACTGCTGCTTTCCACTTCTACCTCCATATAACAATCAAATCTATATATATAGTGATGTGAATTGACAAAGTGTAATAATATCACTACTAGCTACTACTATTCACAAATTTGACTTTGTTTAAATGGAAACGATTTACCTTCTTTTCTAAAAGAAGAATATTCATTTAATTTTTTTTTAAAAACCAAATTAAAACACGCCCTCCAACCCAGATATCTTCATGCAAGTAGCTGGAAACCCTTAATACGCCGCAAGATTCATTCATCAACAACTGGTTTGCACTAATCTAATTCATATCCCTTAATCTTCTTCTCCAACCTCCAATTTTCCCTTCAATTCTCAACCCACCATAAATTAAATGGATCCCTTCACCAATTTCCAACCCTCATCAAATAACAACAAACACGAATCGTCATGCATTCTACTTCTGGTTCTACTTCTACTGGCCGTCACCCCGTGTATCGCGGGGTGAGGCGTAGAAGTAGTGGCAAATGGGTGTCGGAAATTCGGGAGCCGAAGAAGCCTAATAGAATTTGGTTAGGGACATATCCTACTCCAGAAATGGCTGCAGTTGCATATGATGTCGCCGTCCTTGCCCTAAAAGGCAAAGACGCCGAGTTAAACTTCCCTAACTTGGCTTCTTCGCTCCCGGTTCCGGCTACCTTATCCCCACGTGACATTCAAATGGCTGCGGCTAGTGCTGCCGCGGCGGCCGGAGCAGCAAAAGATGCCCTAAATGCTGAAGGATCAAGTTCAAGCCAAGGGAATATTAATAAAAGCAATGAAAATAATAATAATAATGTTCCTTCATCATCAATGGCACATGATTTTGTGGATGAGGATTTGATCTTTGACATGCCTAATGTTCTTGTGAACATGGCAGAAGGAATGCTTCTTAGTCCTCCTCCTTTTGACATTGGTGGTGGTGAAGATGAACCAGAAAACATGGATGATGAGCCAAGCCTGTGGAATTTCCCTTAAGTGATAAACCCTTGGTGTTTTTTAATTATTATATTATTAATTATTATTGCATGATGAATAATGATAACAATAATGAAAACTAAAATAAATAAATAAGACCAAGAAAAAGGTGTCATGTAATATAAAATTATGGGCGAACCCTCACATCAAGAGTTTGCTTGGCCAATAAGAAATTAATGTATTGTTTATTTAGAGAGTACTGTTCCATTGTATGCATGTATTATATTACTACTTTATTTCTAGCATTGAGGTTTAATTACTTTGCATTTGTTTGCACCTTAATTTTTATTTTGTAATGTTCTCTCAATTTATTAAATGTCATATATGTATTTAGTGTGTGTAAACTTTATGTTATCGTTTATTATTAATGCTATCTTCTTCTTTATTTATTTTTCTTCTCTTCTTTAAATTTTTTTCTTAATATTATCTTAAATAATGTTGTTTAGTATATAATATATATGTATATATATATCACTTGAAAAATCATATCAAATAATGTTGTTTAATTTAGTATAATTCTCTTCTGTTTTGTACTTGATATTCTATCCTAGAGAGACACACACCACATGCAAATAAATATATCAAAGTTAAATCAGTGAATTTAAAAATCTAATTTAAAGAAAGAAAAATTTTCAATATACTTATCAAAATCTTATCTCTCTAGCTATAATGTAATATTAAGAATAATATAATATTATATAACTATAAATATATAATAATTTGTACATATATATATTAGAATTTGTACACATAAATTTAATATCATTTATACTCATATTTTTTTAAAAAATTTACACATATAAATTAATAAAATTTATTTATTAAAAATAATTTAATATTTATGCGAGTGAAATGATAGCAAAAAATACTAAAAATTACTTCTCCTAGTAACATAATTCAATGGGTAGTTTACCTTCTTCTTTCATGACACTGAAGAAGTTGTTCACTCACATGATTGAGAGAGATCAGAGGATAAGATAACCATCTTAATTAGTTTGGTAGGTAAAGAAGAAAGAGTGGGAGATAGAGTTTAGTCTTAGAGAATCTATTATTACTTTGTTGAATCAATGTTCTTCATGTCCTAATCTATTATTACTTTATGTCCCAAACTATTTGTCTCCCTAATTTACAAGAATGAGTTTACCATAAATATCACAACATGCATGTATATATGTGCTCCAACAATTACCCTTCCTTGACCAGTCAATCTCACAACAACTTGGAAATTTTACATGTGGCATTTCCAACAGTTAAAAAATAAAAAAATTAACTTTTATTTAATATCAACTAAGTTTTTAAAAATATTTTTATTTTAAATATTAAATTCTCTAACAAATAAAAATTAAAAAAATAATTTTACAATAAAAAATTAACTAATATTAATTAAAAATTAATTTTTTATACTTATTTTAATTGAAAATATAAATCACTTAGAGGAGAAATATTGTGTTTATGGAATACTAAGATAAGCATAATTATTATTTTTGGTTAGTTTTTATAATTTTATTAAATATATAAATACATAATGACTGATTTGATTAATATTTGATTTTTTACGTACAAATAGTAATTTTTTATAATCGCATCAACCAAAAGGATAGTAACAATGGGCTGAGTCAATATTAGTGATAATTAGGGTTAAAAAGCAATGGTTTAAGCACCAAGAAAAAGCTTAATTATTAGCACCCTTTCCATTTATTCACTGTTGTTATGATTATGATTGTGCCTTTTAATTCTGTTCATGACCACAAATGACACATGCACCTTATCTAATCTTAGCATAATAGTGTTTTAGATTATCCATTGCGGTTTCTTCAAACACAACAAAGATTTTGTACAACCCATACTAACATATATACGACTGTCTCATAACATAAACCACTAATTAATTAATGCTAAACATATTTAGATGCAATGAATTTTGTATTAAAACTTAATCACAATTTTATTGGCTGAAGAACAAGCTCTCCTAATTTGGGGAAGTAAAACCCTAGTAGAGTCCGAGAGTTTATTTGTTTTTAATGAGTATTTTGTTATAATAATTAAGTTTAACCCTAAATTATTAGGGCCAGTGTGTCTAGTTTTTTTTTTAATTATTTTTTGGTATATTTAATCATTACATTAAGTTAGATTATTATTGTACTTTTTTTTGTCATGCACACACTTAGACACATTATAAGGAAAGAGCAACACAGCAAAAAAAAAAAAATAAATAAATAAATAAATAAAAATAAAAAGAACAAAAAAAAAGATTTAAAAATGAAATCTTTTTATTTTGCCACTACTCGCCAAGCCTCAACCACTATTATTATTATTGTAACTTTTTTTTTGGGTATTAAGATGGGATATAAGCCCACAAGAAAGATTTAAAAATAAATTAAACGGGGTAAAGAGATTTTTTTTTATCATCAGCTTAAATGTTCTTTTGCCATAAGCAATCGGCACATCTATTATCTTTTTTATAAGTATGTACAAAAAAAATCTCAGTTTTTTTACCTTAAGTTATAAATACTTCTAATAAGAGCATTTGGTTGATTTGCCAAGTTTTTGTTGCTACTGTTAATAATACTACTAATTTCTTTCTCTTTTTTGATATTTTAATATTTTTTTTATTATATCTTTTCACTTAACTGTCTAAAGATCTAAAAAATTCTTTTTTTTTTCTACAGTATTTCTTAATCTGATAGATCAAGAATTAATTTGTTGTATGTCCGAACTCTATTACTATATGCATAAGACAGAATTCGAAACCTCGACATTTATTTAAACAGACAAGTGAACTACCTACATTTGATTTAATAATTTCTTTTCTATTTGTTTTGGTTTGACAAGGGGGCCTAAGCCCAAAAAAAAAAGATAGGCCAACTCCTTTATCCCAAAATGTGAAAATGGATTTTGTCTTTTGTCTGATAGACTTGATTCATCAATCTTATCTCATTTTGTTCTAAATCTAATTAATCAAGCTTGAGGAATATAATGTTGATTAATGTTTTTAGTTGGGCCGAGTATTGTTGGGCCCATAATCAATCCTTATATGGTCCAACATCTTCCCAGCCTTCCCCCTACAAGCATTTGCCGCAATTTTCAAACCACTTATTCTGACAAAAAAAGATACTTATAGTAAAAGGGAAGAAAAAAAAAATCGTAATGTCTTGGGGGAAAAATCCAGTTGCAGTTTTTTCCATCATGTCTTATTTAAAATTAAAAAAAAATTCAACCACTTGAATTCATAAAAAAAAAAAAATTATTGGTAGACAAGTTAATACTTCTTGAGAGAATGACCAGAAGTCAAACTTCAAAAATCAAAACCCCAAGAGTAATAGTGGACATTAAGATGTAATGTCTTTTGCATACACCTTAATTTTTCTAAGCATTATTTATATTAAAATGGGTCAAACTTTATATAATTTGACAAAATATGTCATTACAAGTTAAACGAATTGAAATAAAAAAAAATTTCTGACCTTCACATAAATTATGAACACATAATATATAAATGAAAAAGTAAAAAAAGAAAAAAAAGAAAAAAACAATAATTTAGTTCAAGTAACAAATAAAGTTTTATGTTCAATTATAATGCAACCATGTATGATTTCATTACTCTTCGCTATGATTTTATAAGAGATATATAGAGTATGGTGGGTACTTAACGTGTAATTATTGATTATAAACTAATCGAAAATATTTGATAATAAAAAATTAGACAAAAACAGTCAAAATTTATCTTAATAAATATTAAATAAAATAAGTTCTGACTATTTTTTTTTCTATGTAACATTTTAGGGTTTATGATTAGGTAAAAATTCAGGTGCAGTCGACTTCACGTAAAGTTGATAGTTGAGAGTCGTTAAATAAAAATTTAATTAAATCAGTCATTTAATGGCTCTTACCTATCAACTTCATGTGAAGTCAACTGCTGCACCTGAGTTTTCACGTTATGGTTATTAATCACCCCATAGAGTTAAATCTATAGTAGTTTCTACACCAACCCAATTGAAGCCTCTTTCCAAAGCCGGTGGAGTTATAATCAAGGCTTCAGCCAAGCTATTCATCAACCCTGGCATGTTAAACACTTCCTCTTCATCCCAATAGAAGCTTCTAGAATCTTCTCCAAAACTACTATCCGAAGACAACTCCTCCTCATGAGAAGAACCATCATTACTTCCACGGATACTCATGATCTCTTCTGTGCCTTCAATAAAGTGATTGTTCGCGACCTGCGTCGCAGTTATCTGGATGCTTTTGAGAGAAGTGGTTTCAGCATTGAGTCGAGGCAGCGAGGCAGCCGACTGAGGAAAGTTTAGGGAAGCATTGTCGCCCCGGAAGGCCAAGGCAGCGACATCATGGGCTATAGCCGCCATTTGAGGGTGAGAAAAAGTTCCAAGCCAAACCCTAGTTTTGTTGTTTGGTTGTCTAAGCTCACAAACCCATTTTCCATTCCTTTGCCTCACACCTTTGTAAATAGGGTGCCTTGTCTCTTGGAATTTCTTCCTCCCTGCCTTTCTTTTTTGCATGTTTAATTTTCTATTTTGTGTTGTGTTTGAATGTATGAGGATTAAGGAACAATATATAATGTGCCTTTTAAAACGTTATAGGGTGTAACAAAATTTAATGTGACACACATTCACATAATATAGCACGAGGGAAAATAGGATAAAAATGAGTGGTGTTGTTGATTTTGGATACTAATTAAAATAAATAAATAAATAAATTGGAGCTCATGCAGCATGCAATTTTATATTTTGTATTTATTGATTCTCTTTTATATGATTTGGGTGACAACAACTATACATATAGTAGATGAGAATAGAGAGTGACATGCTTGACTTGTGTGTTGTGTGACACAATAAGAGAGATTTATTTTCATCACGTGTTCTAGAAACATTTCATTAGTCTTGTTTAATTTACTCTAGCTAGTTCACTCTTTGTTGCATATATTAAAATTAGTTATCATATATTTATGTATTGTTTAATTTATTTATCTTTTAATATATATTTTATTTTAGTAACTAATTTTAATATATACTTAACATGATTGATTGAAAAATATTACCTAGCATTTGAAAGAGAAATTAAAATTAAAAGACTGAGATTGAAATAAGTCTTAATACTGTGTTTGGTATAAAGTAAAAGACAGAGATTGAAATAAAAATTAAATTTTAATTTAATTTATATAAAGGATAAAATCGAAATTAATTAATTGAAATGAGAATATTTTAAGAATAAAATATTATTAAAATTTTAGTTTTTATCTCTAAAAATTTCAGTTTTTTGTGTCTCTATTTTTTAGAAATACTGAAATACTAAAATTTTGAGAACAATGACAAAAGTTTTAATACCAATCTTTGGATCAACAAATATAATATTAAATCACAATCTCTCAATCTCAGTCTTAATACTTCAAACAAACGTTATCTGATTTGTTAGCTAAAAAACTTTAATGTCAATTAAATATTTACTTTAAAAATTTCTAATATTAATAAAAACATTAATTAGTGTCTTTGAAGCGATTTAAGATATTTGTGGTAGTATGACTGATTAAGACGGTGTGCGAAACGTGCTTAAATGTTTGAAGCCATATATTTTAAGCTCCACGTGGAAGAGCGTGAAGCCTGCTCCACATATTAAAGTCACGTGGTGGAAAAGGGAATAATGAAGGCATTCGTGTTTTTATACACGTAGTTAATAAATAAATAAATATACGAGGGAAAAATGGGTTCATATGCTATTTTAGTCACCAAGATAATGTTAATTAATTGTTGATCCTATTTTAGTATTTTTGTTGTTGTTTAAAAGTGATTTAAGTATTGATCATTATTAATTTTTATATATATGTTAATGAACAACACTATGAAAAATTGCACGTGTAGTGCGAGATAAAATTAATTAATTCAATAATGGAGGACGAAGAAATTAAAGTGAAAAAAGAAGTCAAGAAGTTGAAGATATATATTTCTTAATTAATGTGGAGTCAAATTAAAATTAAAAAACTTAATTAAAAAGTGAAGCATAGTGTATGGTTTAGACATGATGATAGGAACTAAGAACAAGAAGGCCCACTAAAGGTCGGTTAGTGAAATTAAATAATTATTATATTTTAGGAATATATATATATATATATATATATATATATATATATATATATATATATATATATATATATATATAGTTATTTACATTATGGTCAAGTTTGTATAATATTTTATTCTTTTAGTAATATTATGATTACAAAGTGAATAATCTTTTGATAATTTATCCATTTTTTATACTAAGATAGATTAAATATTAAGCAATGCAAACTTAGCATAATATAATAAAATACATAGAAAAAAATTATCACTTTTTTTTGCTATAAAATATATATTTCAGTTATATCTTGTTAAATATTTTCACCTTTCGCTTTCTGTTATAGTTTACAACTTGTCACCTTCTTTAATTCATCTTCTTCTCCCAAAATCAAACATTCAACATCACCATACCAATACCTAAAAAAACAGCATATTAATGATAATAATATGTATCCTTTCAGTATCAAACAAATAAAATACTTTATCTATTTATAAAAAACTTAATTAAAAAATAATCAGAATTTATTTTATTTAATATTATTACAATAATTAATAAATATTAAATAAAATAAACTCTGACATTTTTTTATTTCTTTAACATTATCGTATATAAAATTATTTGATGACACACTCATGTATGATGTAATGTATATATCTAACAGTAAATATATAATCCATTTTTTAATGTTAAAAAAAGCCTAAATTCCATCACCTAACATGGTAGTTAACCGTATGCTATTTTCATCAATTATATATTAAGTCATAATCATATTATATATAATATTATTTGATAATATTAGAAAAATAAAAACAATCTAAATTTATCTTATTTAATATTTATTAATAATAATAATAACAATTAATAAATATTAACTAAAATAAATTTTAATTATTTTTTACTTTTTTTTTGTTATTAAATATTTTCAAATATCATTCATAATATATTAGTGATAAAATGCGTCATATACAAATTTGAAATTAAAAAGTTAATCATGTTTATTAATACTATAGGTGAATTTTGTCTTTAATTGAATTGTGAGCTATAAAGTACGGAGACTTCGCTGAATTATTGTGTCCGCGTGTCGAACACATTTTGGACACGACACTCACCGACACTCGTCCGACACACGTGTCTGCTGTGTCCAACCGTGTCTTAATAAAAAATAAAAAATTCTTCTTCGGATACACCTGGACACACCTAAATATCATCACGTGTCCGCGTGTCTAGTCTTATTCTTAACATATATTCTTAAAATAAATTTAGATATAGTATATATTATTATTTATCAAAATAAAAAATATTTTAAATACTTGATATAATTAAAATAAGACAATAAAAATAATTAAAAATTTTAATTTATATTTTAATATCAATAAAATATCAAAATATCATTACAATTTATCTAAAAAATACTTTATATTTTATATATATGCGTGTCCCCATGTCATGTAAAATTTTAAAATTCGCGTGCCGGCGTGTCCCGTGTCGTGCCGTGTCCCGTGTCCGTGTCAGTGTCCGTGCATCATAGATTGTGAGTGACACGTAACTACGTAAATAATAGAAGTGTTTATGGGTTGGATCAGATCAAATTTAAGTAGATCCAAACACGACCTAAAAAAATAAGAGTTTACTTTGATCCGACTTGAAAAGAAATCGAGGTCACCCAACGAAACATTAGTATATACAAATTTATAAATTTTATATATTAAAATAATAAAATCTTACTTTTAAAAAATAAATTTAATAAATTTTTTATTATATTTATATCAAAATAAATTATTTTAAAACAAAAATAATACTGTATAATATAAAAAATATTAATTAAATTATAAAAATATACTATAACATTATTAATTAACTCAAATATATATATTGTTAAAAACAATTTCCAGCCGGATAAAAAGGCTCGAAATAAAATTTGAACCCAATCCAAAAACAACATCAGATAAAAAAAATTAAATCCAACAAAATATACCTTAAATCCGAATCAAATTTCGGACGAGACGAGTCTTAAACACCTCTATTAAATAATGAATTAGTGATATTCCTCAATCCTCATCATGCATTATGAACTCTTCTTCTTCCTTTAATTTGTTTTTCTAGGTCGTGTTCCTCATGGATTCTTCAAATGTTCTTATCATCAATCACAATTGTTATTCACTATGCTTTTTCTTTTCAACTTATAAGGGCTTGTGCTTCACGTTCCTACTATCTTTTTCTCCTCCTTCTTCTTTAATTTTAATTTAATTTTTTTCTTTTTGAATAAATTGCCACTTTCTCTAAAAAAAAGTGAAGAGAAAATAATGGGTTTCCATGTCCCGGGCATGAACTAGCTTTGTTTTGTCAATATCATGCCATTCTAATTATTGTGCTTAAACATATATATGTTTCCCAATTTCAATATGTACTCCATGTTTGTAACATGATGAGGAAAAAAGGGTTCACAACCTAACTTAAATGGAGACGAGTGTGAATGCTAAAGTTTCACATTATTAAATAAGAATTGACAAAGTGATGTTTACATAATATATTAATATAAAGTGTTTATAAATACTACCACTATTTTAGGGACATAATGATTACTATATGTTTTATTTAAATTATATTTTTACGAAGATTATATATTTATTATTATTATTATATGTTATAATAATAATTATATATTTTTTGTGGTTATTAAAAAAGTTTTTACTAATATATATATAATTGTCGTTAAAATTTTTTATTGACAAAATATAAGACGGTTAATATTTAATTATCGATAAATATAGTAACAGTTATTTCTATTACTATTAAAAATAAAATAAATACTGTTAAAAGTAATTTTTTTAATAGTGAAACTAAGTTTGTGATTAAGATGTAACGAACAATTTGTTATTGATAAATGTTAGGACGTCAATATTAATCGATATTTGGCTAACACTTTATTTTTATACTATTAAAATTTAGAGTTAAAAGTTAGTATTTAAGATTTAGAATGTTAGTTAAGAATTATCCAAAAATAATAAATTTTATATGGTCATATAACATTACTCTTTGTTATTATATATAATTTTAGAGAAAGTATAAGGAGTCAATAGAGTATTTATACAATATATATAATGGGGTATAAAGATGATTATTTTGGATAATATGAGTGTATTATATTTAAAAAATTTATAATATTTAATCTTAGATATTTATTTTTTAATTCACATTGGACTAAATAAATAGCCCAATATATATATTATACAAATATTTCATTGACTCCTTAGCGAAATTCTTAGTTTTATAAAGTTTTATTAATGAGGGTGTACACGTACATATGTTATCCTTTATTTGGCCTCTTTATCTTTTATCAAGCCCTTTCTTGTATTACCGTTGCTTTCGTATAAGCTTAATTATGAAAAATGATTTAATTAAAATTTTCATAACAAAAATACAAATGATTAGGAAAACAAAAATACAGAATTTAAACGGAGTAATGCAGCTCCTTTACAATCACCTTTTAGAATGAGTCTAATATCACTTGGAGGCTAGTTCACATAATGGTAAGTTTTTTTTTTTTTTGTTAAATAGATTATACAATCTCTAATATTACAAACTCAATTAAGAGGTTGCGAGTTCGAGAATCTTATCTTTAAAAAAAAAAAACTCACCTACATCATATTATAATATGTTTGACTAAATTATTATATAACGGTTTTTAATTTTTAACTTCACACGAAAACAACAATACCGAGTATTCACCATTTCGGACCGTAACCTGTTAGCATAATGGGCTCTGTTCAAGATGCTCAAAGCCCACTAGGCAGGCAACCACACCTTAATGGGCTTACAATAGAATGTCCTTGGCAGGTCATCTGTGATGGGCCTACATAAAAATCCATAATTAACTCATTAAGTAAAACAGACCCATTAACCAAAAAAAAAACAGACAAAAAAACGAGGGGCTCATTAAATAAAATAACTAGCAAGTCGCTTTTCTAAATGAACTAATTAGCAGCATCCTCCTTTTTACTTTTTGAATAAATTCCTTATCCATAAGGGTACCAAACGATATTGATTGATCACTACTGATAGTTGAAAAGCATAACCAGCTACAGAGAAGCTAAGTAGCCATGAATAAAATACACAATGAATCAATTTTGGAAAAGAAAAAGAAAAAAAGAGGAGAAACACATTACAAAGCAAGAATGAAAAAAGATTGATTAGTCATTGTCAAATTGTTCCTTCCTTGCTTCATCTTCTCAAAATTACATTATTCTGTCTACACTACACTGGCCTAGACTCTCTCATATTCCTCCTTTTCATGATGAATAATTCAAGCAGTGAAATGTAATTATCATGTTAAATTGCTTTCTTGATGAGACCCTTTTCTAAATCCTATGCTAACGTAGAATATTTGTGCACTCAACTGTCTTTTTATAGTGAAAGTTGAGTACGCATGTTTTGCAATTTTATTTTGGTTTATAAGAAGTATAAGCAAACACACACTATCTTGAACAATGAATAACCAAACTGGAATCTAAAATTTTCAAATAAATTTTGAACATAACATGATTAGTGAAAAACTGAAAATAGAAATGACAGTGTATAAGAAACAAAGGTAAATAATTTACAACATCCTCAGCCAAGTACTACATAAGTCATGTACACATTTCTTATGTTTCCCCTTAAACTCACATAATCTATTTAGGGCTCTGTTTTTATCTAATTAGCCTATCCTAATAAGTTGCATGTGAGACTGTCCTCTGAAAATTCCTCCATTAAAAGGGCAAAGATAGCAAGCTCAAGTTCTCCAGCCAAGTCTCTTACCTGTTGTGAATTTTTCTTCCACCCACTTTCCTCTCTTGAGAAGTCCTCATCTATCATCATATCAATGGTGTTGGACTCCACTTCCTTCCATAGTTCCAACCTCTTACAAACCCTTTCTATCACCATCTCCTTATCTCTTGGGCAATCAAATTCCGCAATCTCTTCCTCCATAATGAGATCATAAACTAGTCTCTTGAGATCCTCCGGAACTCGCCATCTGCTTGATTGGTTGACGATTGCATAAACTATTTCTCTCAGTTCCTTTTCTTCATGTGACATTTCGCTATCACCGTCTCCGCAACTATCCTCGTTGATATATGTTCCATACTGGTTGTTTTCTTGATCTAACATTCTTTGCTCAAGTTCCAATGGATCTAACTCTGCCAATTTCTCAAATCTACTTAGCCGGTATAATAGTTGTTGCTTTGTTCCTGTGAAATTTAAACACAAAATATGATCAATTCTAAATGTCAAATTAGTTCTAAAAATTATTTATCATATAATGAATAACTTCTTTCAAAAGTTTAAGCCGGTCTGAAGCACTCAATCAAAAAGGATTCAGTAACATGTGATGATCTAAACTCGACCATAAAAGGCATGACATATTTATACCTAACACACAAATGCAAATACAACAATGTTTAAAAACTTGAATAATTGATATGCTATTTTAGACCCTATGGAAAACAGCAACAAATTAGAAGCGTGATGATGCATTGAATTAAAGGTTTATTAGAATGTAGAAGCTATTGTTTGAAGTAGTTGGGAGTTGAAGATGTAGTAATAAAGTTAAAATGCAACGTATCTACGTTTGGCAATGGCTCACTCACCACATGGAGATGGACCACTTTCAACGAAGTTGGAAAAGATAAGGAATAATAAAAATTCTCAACAACTAATCTTTAAGAGTTAAAAAGTACCACCAAGAAGACTTGATAAAACAATGAAAACAGTTACACATATTGCTGCAAATAATAGTGAATATATATTTCCCCAAGAAAGTAAAATGTGGGACATGATCAAATTTGCAATGTATTGGTTGTGTCTAGTAATAAACAGAGTAGTAGTAGGCCAAGTCCACATTGAATGCGAAAACAACGATCTTTCAAAATGGAACCCTACAAAGATAGAGAGATATGATTGATGGTTGGGATATCATCTTATTCAATTAGAGACCCCCTCTTGTGCCATTTTGCAACAGACAATCAACTTTGAAGAACCGTGTACGATGTTAAATGTTTATGGAAAACGACCATACAACAACAAGGGGAAAATTTTTTTTTTTTAAATAGTAAAAAATTACTATAATAATAAATATGAGATTAATATGCATGTACATATACTACAGCAAATGAAATTTCTTAGTCTATTGTATGTTTTCATAAATAAAATAAAATAGTTAAAAAATAAAAAAAGGGAAGGAAAATAGCATACTCTGTACATTGGCGTAGCTACAATCCAAATCAAAACCTTCCTCATCATCATCATTGCTTTCGTGAACATCATCATCATCCTCAAATGGTGGGTCTAAAACTGATACAGGACTACATTGTTCTTTTTCTTCTTCTTCTTCTTCTTCTTCTTGCTTCCCTGATTGGAATTTGTTGATGCTATCATCTCCATTATTATTATTATGTTCTTTGTCCTAATATGAAAAATACACAACAAACAATATTAGTTAGAATATTCTCCTAATTGGGTTGTTATAACATAATTCCTTAATATATAATAATTGAGTTTGTTATTGACTTCTATTTTGTTTTAATATTTGGTTACTTACTTGCCATATAGGACCCTACGCGTAATTAGAACAAAAATACAAACTAGAAACTATTATCTAAAGTCGAATGTCGGGGTCTATAATAATAACAACAATAAAACAAACAAAAGAAAAAACAAATAAAAATCTTTTGTCTTGTTTTGCAGAAAATTTATACTTACCAGAATAACCAATTAGAAGTGTAAAACAAAACAAATTAAATAAAAAATAAAAAGGAAAAAAGATTTGCATGGCAGACACATGATCGAAAAATACAATTATGGAAATCCATGAAACTGTTCACTAATATGCAACTGAATTGACATATTTGACCCCAGCTTAGATTTGATCTTTCAAACAATTTTGCCTGAAAATCATAGGGGCATTACAGTCATTGTAAGCAGAGTCTCCGGCAAAATCTGCAAACCCAGATCCCATTTGCCGACAACAAAAATATAAACCACTGAGCAAATGTCAACTCACGAGCTGAACTCGGTTCCCCAACTCAGTACTTAATAGTACCGAGTCAGACCAGCGAGTTCTGACTTTTTTTTTTCAAGCAAAATCACCGGATCTCTGTTATTTTCTTTAATCTAACTAATTCAATAATTCACATAATTAATGGCTTTCATTAAGAAATTAAGTAGTAAGTAATAATATTAGTGACATAGCTTTTTTTTTAAATGGCTTTCATTAAGAAATTGAATTTTCGCTTGGTAATTAATTTTGTTCCTTCATTCATGATATGTATATTATATTATTTCCTAACTAATAATGTAGTTTGAATTAAATTGGCCTATCCTTTTAAAGCAAAATTAATAAAGGTATAAATTAGATATTTTAAATTAAATGAAATATATAAGAGACTTATCACTAAATAAAGTATAGATTTAATTGCAAATTAAACTAATCATTACTATTTTAATTTAGAATTTATCTATCTTTTAAAAGTATACGTTAAAATTACAAATTAATTTTTTTATTAAAAATAAAAAAAATAAATTTTTAATATATCTATTTTGTATTTTTAAAAAAAGTAAATTTTATACTAATAATAATTTTATTATGTGTTAAAATTACAAATTTGAATTTTTTTATTAAAAAATAAATTAAATAACCAAAATACAAAATCCTAACAAAATTTAATTCATAAAATTGTTTGATAAAAGCTTTTAAGAGTTAAATGATATTTTGGCAGAATGTATGAAAACGACGAACCTCTGTTCTGTGGCGATTTGGAGACGATGCCGGCGAGGAGAACTCCGGCGTACGGCGGCCGGAGGAGGAGGTGGCGGAAGGACTCCGTTGCAGAACAAAACGGAAAGGGCTTTCACAGAATAAGTCATTATCATCATCATCATCATGAACACTACTCGAAGAACACACTCCTTCTTCACTGCAGGAACACCTGAACCCCACACCACTAGTGTCCACCATAACATTCTCCTTCTTCTTGTTCTCTTCTTCTTCCTTTGTTGTTGTTCTTCTTCCCAAATCTAGCTCGAATTTCAAGATATCCTTCACCTTCTTCTTCCTCTTCGCATTGTTATCATTACTCTGAATTTGCCTCTTGTTCCTTCTTCCCCTGTGCGTGAATCTCCTAAAGAAGGAACCGAAGAAGCCAAATCCATTGGCGTTTCTGGAATTGGAGTGCTTCTGAATCCGAAGCGCAGCTTCTAGAAGAATGGAAGCTGTTCTTGCAGGAACATGAAGGAACATTGCGTTGGGCGAAGAAGCACGTGCACTGCACGGACTCTTAGTACTACTCCGTTGCGAGAATCTGAATAGCGGGGATTTGGTGATATCAGGTGTGGTTGTTGGTGGTGCTGTGGAAGAGTAATTGAAGCAGAGAGCGTTCTTGCAGAGGTGATGAATTGGGAATAAAGTTGAGGTTTTTAGGGTTCCTGTTTTTTGCTTAGAAAAATGAATTGTGAGCTGGTTTTGCTTGTCTGAGATGTAATTGTTGAGGAGGAATGGCTCTTGATCTTCGCTTAGAAGCTCGTGTAAGAAGTGCTTGTTCTTCTTCTGAGCCATTGATGTTGAAAAACCAGAGAGAATGAAAGCTCTTATTTTGGGTACAAATAACAAGAGAGAGAGAGAGAGAGAGAGAAGCAAACACAAGAGTTCCGTGATTCAAATCTAAGGTTGAGAAATACAGAATAGAGATGACTAAATTAACGAGCCAACTAACTACTACTATATAATAACCTCCTCATATAATAATTAAAGAAAAAGTATAAGTAAATAATGAAAATACTAAACAATATGAACGATGAATGTATCGGATATTTATTTCATTAGGTGTGTGAATAGTTATTTTAATATTAAAATTTAGATGGATAATTTGAAAGTATAATATATTTTTATTTGATTGGTGATTGTTTATGTTGTTTAAAAAAGTCATTGATTACTTAGCATAATTCATAATTGAAAAAGTATATGGAATCAACTAATAATCAGCGAAAGAATGGAACAACATAATTAATTATAATTAGTTTTATTAATTTATAATTTAATTTGTTTTTTAAATTATTGTTGACCACGTTCAAAACATGAGGGAAGATACGCTAGTGATAGGAGAAAATTACGGAACAGATCCTTTGATCATTAATTAGTTGGTTCCATATAATTAATTATGTTTTATTAATGCGTAACACATGAAACATAGAAATTATATCCAAAACCATCCAATTTACAAGAAAAAGAAACATCCATGTGCCTATCAGTAGTTAAAGTCACCGATACCTCTGATTTACCAATTCACTGATTCTTGACTTATATAGAGTTGGTTCCCTAGCATTGTTGTTCATAATTAAATAGTGGAAACTCAACTGAAGTCAAAGTTAATTCCAACTGAATTTTTACTCAATTAAATATAAAATAAAATAGTTAATAAATTATAACTCTGAATAGCATAGTCTTTTCATACTCATTTAACAGTTGTAAAATTAAATTTCACTATTAAATTTATATATATATATATAAATAATTTTAAATATAAATAAATTAAACATAATTATCATGGATCATTAATGAATTGCTTCTAATCTCACAGATATATTTTGTCCGCATGTATGACTGTGTGATTCAATAAAGTATGTATCTTAAAATTTGATATACTTCCAATCTATTCATTTCTTTTGGTAATAACTTAGATGTTAGAGACAATAGTAAAATAAAAAGGTCATTTTTATATAATGGTGTAAATAGAATAATATATATTGAATTACACTTTGACTAGCTTAATTGCCCCATAAAAATGGTGAAAATTAATAAAAATTACGTACCACGGTAATTAATTAAGGGTAGGCATGTGTCCTTGTCAGAGATTGTGACACAAAGTATAAGAAAGGCTTTGACTAATTATATAGTGTTGCTGGTTTTTATTTTTGTTATAGCTATATAGTGTTAATTAACTTAATAAAAGATAACTGAATATTAGATATAAAAAAAATCAACTATTAAATATTTAATGGAATGAATATTATAAACGTTAACAATATTTTTAGTTAAGTAATATTTTTTTGTGTATTAAAAAATTATACATAACTAAAACTATTTTATAACATTTTTTATTTTTTTTCTTTTTCGTATAAAACCTAGAACTTTATCAATCAATTATTACCGTTCCAAAATTGAAAAAAATTTATTTATATTAGTGATGGTTAGATGGTTAATTTTTTTATGTATTGAAATTCAATGTTATTATTTTTTTAATATGTTAATAATTTGTGTCAAATTTAATAATAAAATAACATTAAATCTGTTTTAAATTTTTATAGAATAAAATAAGAGTTTAAAATATTAAAAATTAAAATAATATTTTTTTATTTAAAATATATGTATGTTTAAAAATAAATTAAATATATAATTTATATATATACAAATATATAATTAGTGAATTTTAAAATACTGGTAACTTTTTAATTATCATTTGTTACTAAATGTGGTTGATGTAGTGGGGAACAAGACACAGGTAATGAAGGCAGTGATGAATTATGAGTTGTGAGTGAAAAAACCTGGTTTCTGGTCCAGAATCCTGAATCCTGAATTCTGAATGCTGTCATATATATATGTCTCAGCACCCAAGCTTTAATTTGATTTTTCACTTTCCACGTAACTCTCTATATTTCTATATTAATTAATTTGCAATAATAATAATAATATATAAGTTATTTGAGTTGTGGTGAAAATCAAAGACACTAGCTAGATGTTATTTGAATCGATGTTGATAGTGAAGATATAGTCTCTTTAAGGAGGCACTAAACGACAACATTCAAAAACACTACTCAGTGTCACAGTTCACAGTTGGAAACAGCGGAGAACCGGATCTTCACCATTTCCAAACCCTACTAGTTGACTTTGATTAATTCTGTATCACAAAATCATAATCTTAATGTTAAATTTTTAAGAAAAGATGTATCCTAAAAATTTAGATATAGTTATTTTTATGTGAAATTGATAGTTAAAAATTGTTAAAAAATAATTTAGTCAAATTTATCAATTATTTTTAGGTGAAAATTTAGGTGCAGTCGACTTCACGTGAAGTTGATAGTTAAGAGCCGTTAGATGAAAATTTAGTTAAATCAGTCAAATTATCTAATGACTCTCAGTTATCAATTTCACGTGAAGTCGACTGCACCTGAATTTTCATCTTATTTTTAACTATTAACTTCACATTACGTTAACTATATTTGAGTTTCTACCAAAGATATATCATAACATATATTAGATCTTCTACGATTAAAAAAATTTAGAATTCAATTCTTGTTAAATAGAAAAAAATAGTATATGATAAATAAAAGAAGAAAAAAATTTATACAAAAACTAAAATAGTATTATGGTAGTTAATTTATTATTATTATTATTATTATTATTATTATTATTATTATTATTATTATTTGCTTCCAAGTAAAAATTAATTATATCGTGCTTTAATGAATAATTCAAACAAAAAATACTCACGAGTTATAATGCATTTTCTCATGTATGTTTAGTGGAGATGTGCCTATCAATAGTCTTTATGTTTTATTACTCTTAGTGTAAATTATTTATTTATTTATTTAGTTCATATTGTGCTGTAAAAACAAAGTATTTTGGTCTGGGGAGAAGTGATAATGAGAGCAATATGGACCATGACCCACTTGATTTAACAGTTTCAATTTGTTTTTTACTACTCGATCTCATACACTATGTAAACTGTGAACTGTCAAGATCTATGAGTTTAAAGTTTTTTAAACTTTGAACTCTTTCAACTTTAAAACTTTATCAATTTATATTTTTATTTATTTAGTTATCTCTTACTTTCTTTGTGTCTAGAGTAATGAAGAAATAGTGGTCAATAATCGTGTTTAAGATTTATCAATTGAATAATTAAAAATGTTATTATACTAAAATTAGTTATTAAAATTAGTCATTAATATATTTATGTATAAATACAACATGTAATGTATAGTTTAGTTTATTTATATATAATATGTATTTAAATTTTAACATTTATTTTATATTGGTGAATAACTTTAATAATTGATTTTAGTATATATATAATATAACTGTTGAATAATTAATGTTATTTATATATTGAATCTTTTGTTTTTTTTTTTTTATCAAAGAGCATATATAAACGGAGAAAGCCAGATGAAGATTTGCATATACTTGAATAAACATACATTTAGAAAAGAACAATGTTATATAAAAAAATTTATTTTTTTAATATTTTAAATTTTAAATACTAAATTATAAATTATAAATCTTAATAATATAAAAATAAGATATTATCTCAAAATATTAACTAATATTAAAAAAATGTGACCCTTTAACATTTTTTTCAGAAGATATATACATAAAATTGGACTAGAATTTGACTTAAGATTTTTTATAAAGTATTATTGATGATCAACAAGAAAAATTACAAAAAATAATCTACTTTATTTAAAATTTTTAAATTTTAAGGATAATGATGTCGTATTTTTTTAACCATATTTATAAAAAAATTGCACCAATATTTAATGTCTAAAGTATTTTTTGATAAGTGATACTATACATATGTGCATCTTTGGTAACAAAAAAAAATCACCACACAATATGTACATGCATTTTTCTTCCTCTTCGTATTACTTCCTATTAATATAACACAAATTTTTACTAAAAAAATACATAAAATTATTGATAGAGCACAAAACTTTTTTGATATAATACATAAACTTTTTGTATATATCACAAATTTTTGCTGTACAATTCATAAAATTTTTTATTGTTTTTTTTGTCCTATTCTATATTAACTTTTTGTTTTTTATCTGATAATTTTGTGTTGAATTCTCATAATATTTAATACCTTAAATATATTTTGTTAGTCGAGTGAATCTATTTTAGACACGTGATTTTTTAAAAGTTTTTGTGTTGATTATTGCAAAATTTTTGTATTATACACTAAAATTTTGTGTTTAGTAATTTTGGTGCACATCTTAAAAGTTACTTCTAAAAAAAATATATTAACATTTAATATTTTTATCATATTATAAAATATTTTAAAAATATTTTTGTGTATTCAAAAATTGGGATTAATTCATACTATTTAAAAAACTCAAAAACTAAATTACATACAAAGAGCAGTAGAAGAAGAGACAATAGATTAAATTGCCATGCATGCACTAACCCTAAAAATGTTAAATCTTTAATTTATAAACAAATAAATTTACTGTATGTGGGTCGGTGGGTGTCACTTCAAGCTTGCATTAAAATGTAGACAAAGTCAATTTATCTAGCTTATCTAGCAATTATTCATTAACATATTTTACACGAAGAATGTTAGGGATCAACAACTTTTATAATTTATAGCTATTAAATAATTATTAATAATATTTTTAATAATATGAAATTTCATCCAATATAATATGAGATTATTCACTTTTTTTTTTTGTTGGTTACTGGTCAAAATTTAATACAGTTACTGATTCCTAAATTTGTCTATTTCAGATTTCATATGTAACTTTGTTGCTGCGGTCTCTTCGTGAATTTTATTTTAAATTCTTGCTATAATTTTTTTTTAAATATAATTTTAATATTTCGATAATATAATAAAATGTTTTATATAATTATATATAAAAAATAATTTGTTTTATATAATTATATATAAAAAATAATTTGTTTATGTTTATATGAAAAAATGGGAATGGTTGGTCGAATAGGGAAACAAATGGCACCTCCCCCGTGACACTCACATTCAAATTAAAGGCAAAAATAGTACAAATTAAATATATGTGGCCCTTGATTGAATTTCTTTTACAAATGATTCCAAAACATATATCACATCAATTAAGATATAATTTACTGCAAGGTAGTACACTCACTTATATTATTATTATTATTATTATTATTATTATTATTATTATTATTATTATTATTATTATTATTATTATTATTAGGATAAAAAATTTTTTCCTAAAAGTTTGTCAAATTTTTTAAGAACACTTCTCTTATTTTGTTTTAATTTTATTTAATTTGTCCTAAAAATATTTTATTTATATCAAATGTGTCTTCAAGAATTGAAGTTTAAAACCAATAATTTAGCAACAACACTTGACAATTAAAATCAATGATGAAATTTTATGTTTAATTTATGTGTGATAAAAATTATTCTTACAAAATTTTTGCTAAATTAATCATAAATTTCTTAAAAAATTACATGTCAGAAATACATTTAATATAAATAATTTTTTAAGAAAAAAGTAAAATAAAATATAACTTAAAAATATTTTTAAAATTTTTGACAAATTTTAGAAATAAAAAATAATATATTTTTATTTATTATTATTATTATTATTATTATTATTATTATTATTATTGATATATTGAGAGAGACTAGTATTATATATATTAACATTTGATTTATATAAATAGAAAAGAAACCATTTTATCTCTTATACCGTACCGTTTTCATTGTCTCTCTATATTGAAGTATAAAATTAAAGAAGAACCAAAATCATATCTATGAAATTAATAATCATCTACCTTCTATAATTAGAGTTAAAATCCAAATATGAGCGATTGAGAAGTCCAACACTGTTTTAATTTCTTCTGTGAAAGCTGCTTTTTAACTTTTATCAAATAAATTATACACGAGCTAAGCATGCACTTTTTAATTAACTGCTTAAAGAGTTTATATTATATATGGTAATAATGCAGGTAAAAGAACGTATGGATTGTATTAATTATTATATATAGCAAGAAATTAATAACAAATTTTTGCACGCTCGTGTTATTATATATATATATATATATATATATATATATATATATATATATATATATATATATATATATATATATATATATATATATATATATTAATTCTAAACACTTCAAGATCTTGTCATGCCGTATATATGGAGTACATATTATGATACCATAATATTAGAGACACAATAATTAAAGCTATTTTATTTAATATGATATTTATAATTATATATTTATTATATTTAAAATTATTTAATTATTCTAATAATAATTAAAAAATATTAAATAATATTATTGTTATAATATATATTACTCTTACACTCCAATTCCATTCCATGTAGTGTTATATTTTGTATCCACTTTTAAACCCAAGCCAAAGTGATTGATATATATTACTTTACAAAATAGATATAATCATTGGGAAGAAGACTTTAATTCTTTTCTTTTTCTTTTTTCCTTTATATTATTCTCATATCTTTTTATTCGTATTTCTCGCACATTCTATGGAGTAAAAAGTGAGGAACCACTTTTATGCATGCTCATCTTTGTGGAAAGTGGAAGAATATGATCAATTATTTAAGATTGAATTTAAAATAGGGTGATGATGATATTTTGAAGAATTCTATATATCTATATATATCGTTTACACACCATAGAGTTTGGTTTTCAAATATATATTTAAAGAAAAAAAAACTAAGCAAAAAGTTTTTGTTTAGAGTTCATGATTCAAAACTAATAAAGGAAAGTTAATTAGTATATAAATATATGAATAAGTATAAAAATTTATTTTTAATTAAGTAATATAAATTTAATTTTGATGCACTGAAAGTGAAAGTATAACGTATAATTACCATCAATATGAAAGGCAATTATTTAGATTTGGATTCTCTAAATTTTGAATTTCACTTTAAATGATAAAGTGTGATCTCTCACAATTTATTTTATAAGTAGGACTAAGAAAAAATATGAGAGAAAAACTATTCAAGGGTAAGAGATCGTACTTTACCCTCTAAAGTAAAAATTCAAAATTTAGAGGATCCAAATTCCAATTATTTTTACTGATGTGCCGTTACATAATAATTAGATACACGTGTAAAACTACTTTATACTGATAGTGCATTAAAATTAAATTAGTTAAATATTTATTATAAAATTAATTTTTAAAATTTAAGATAAAAAATAATTTTAAAATTAATTTTTAAATTTTTTTTACTTTTTTAATGTTTTCAATAAATAACATATATATTCAAAGTTTTACTTTTACCTATTTAAATATTAAAAAATAAAGGTCAAAACTCATGTAACTTCACGTAAATTAAGTTGATATCTAAGAACTGTTAGATAAAAATTTAGTCAAATCAGTTAAATTAACGGTTCTCAGATATCAATTTCATGTGAAGTCGACTGTACCTAAGTTCCACAAAAAATAAAGTAAGATTCCCATCCATCATTCATAAAACTTACCACAAGCTAATAAGCCAACATTTAACTAAATATGTTATATTATCACTTATCAGCCATAATGATTCGGCATGGTGAGAATGATATCTTGAACATTAAATTTTTTTTATTAAAAAAGTATGATATCTTAAACATATAATAAATACATATTTCCATTTCAAACGTGACGTCATTTCTATCAATTAAATAGTACATGCATCCATGCAAAACCTTCCGGCGATGATTGTTGACTTATAATAATAATAACAATAATAATAATAATAATAATAATAATAAGGTATAATGAAAAAATGTGACAAGTAAAATTAAAACAAAAGAGGAACATATATAGGTAAGGTAATTTTATTATAAAAATGTTTATATATTAAAATTAACTATTATGTATGTATTTTTATTCAAATATATATGTAGTTTAATTTATATTTAATATTTTATATTCTAAAATTATTTTATATTAATAATTAATTTTAATAATTAATTTTAGTGTAAATATAATATAATTTATTATATTAATAACCCGTTACCCACTTCATTCATTAAAGTTTCATTTGATATATGTAATGTATAATTGTGATAATTGATGATTGAATAAAAACAAACACGAAAATCTTTACAAAAATATTGTCTACACTAATTTAATTATTTGATTCATAAAAAAGGAAAATGAAAAAGACCGCAAATCCAATTTGTTTGTGGAATGAAGCTCCCATCTATTCAGAATTCATTGCACCAAGATTTTCATAAACGACAAAGCAGATATATGTTTTTTTCTGTAATGAATGCACCGTCATTTTTCGGTGCTACTACTCCTTATAGTCATTTATTAATGAGACGGAATTCTTGGATTTTTTATTTAAATATTTAAATTTAATATTTATAAAAATATATAATCTATAACGTATTTACATATTTACGTTAACTTTATATCTTAAGTATAGAAATATCAAATTTTATAAAAAATAATTTAGATATTTTATATCTAAAATACAAATAATATTAAAATACGTGCATAAATCAAGTGCAGTGTATATTTAGAATAAAATCTTAAAGAATTTTATGTTACTGTATTCGAAATATAACTATAATAAGTATGGTGAAAATATATTCAAAAATATTTTTAGTTTCTATTTTTTTTTAATTTTCAGAGATAATTTATTTTTTGATATTGATACTACAACTTCTAAAAGGTTAAAATTTAAGAATTAAATTCTAAACTTTTTAGATATAAAATTTTGATATTATATATCATAATATCACTCCTCTAAAAAATTTAAACTAATAATAATAAAAGAAAGCAATATAAATAATTATATTTTTAATTATATAAATATATTTTAAAATTATTTTTATAATTATTTTTATTGTGAAATTTTATTAAACAAAAAATTGTTTTTATGATTTTTTTTAAGATATTAAAAAGCAATTAGGAATATTTTCTTACTTTTTACCAAATATTTGCAATTTTTTGGGGTGTTAAAAGAAAGCAACATAAATGATCATTTTTCTATTTATAGTGTGAAGAATAATCTATATATAAAATTAAGAATGAGAAAGTAAATAATATAAAATAATTTGCATATGGTTTAACTTTTTAAATAAAAATTAATAAAATATGCCAAAGTAAAAAATATAAAAGCCCTTAAATGAATACGTAGAACATACTAATGATTTAAGAACAATTAATCATCGTTATTTTCCTCATTTTTATAAATTTACACATTTTATGAGTACGGTAATACTATTTTTTTCAAAAGTTTTAAATTCTTAAAAATATATAAATAATGATATTTTTAATATATTTTATTATATAAACACTTTTTTTAAATTTACGTAAATTTTTTTATTTTAAGATAGCAAGAATCAAAATTTAAATTTTTTATATTATAAAAAATGTAATATCATATTAATATTATTTTTTAAAATTTAAATTAATAAAAAATATATATATAAATAATTATATTTTTAACAATAAAAAATTATTTTATTTTATTTTTGCCAATAATAAAAGAAGGCACCATTTAGAGAGAGAAGTAATTTTCCCACGTGTGTTTTAAGGAGTGGTACTACGTCCACGTGGCAGACATTGTCTTATGCCCCAAAAAACATGCGACGTGGCACTTTCTGATCACTGCATAGGATTCCTTATTCTATGTCCTTAGAATGCAATGCATGCAGTCAGCCACAAACACAAATATCAAATATTCATCAAATAAAATTTTTTTACATTTTTGCTATTAACACAAAAGATTAATCAGATCTTAGCTTGAATATTCCCTAAGAAGACAAAAAAAAAAAACAGAAAATACAAAGAGGAAAAAAAAAAGAGAGAAGACACACACAAAAAAATCTTTTATCCCTAATTTTTCAAATGGATTTACATTTGATTTTTCATAATTTTTATATTATATTATATTATATATATATGTGCGTGGAATTTATGATAGCTATTATTATAAATGTTACGGTAATTATATAATTTTAGTAAGGTGAAAACTCAGGTCCAGTCAATTTCATGTGAAGTTGGTATCTGAGAAGAACCGTTAGATAATGTGATTGATTTGACTAAATTTTTATCTAACAGCCGTCAACTATCAACTTTACATGAAGTCGACTGCATCTGAATTTTCACCAATAATACTTAAAAGATATTACGAAATGAAAATTTACAATTTTTAAGGTTTTTATAACTTTTAATTAAAAAATATTTTTAAATATTAAAAAAGATATTTTTTTTACGCACCAAATGACACCACGCGTCGTCGCATAGAAAAAAGCATATAGGTTTTGTAATTATTATTGTATGTATGTATTGTTGTGTTGATGTTACATTATAAAAATAAAAAATAAAAAATATGGTCAAACATGTTATTCATGATTCAACCATACTTGGCTTGGAGGCATACAAATCAAATGGATACAATATACGAATACGACAGATCGTATATAATAATATATTGAAATAGGTCACTCTTATAGGAGACATGAAAATCTTTCTACTTTTTTATATCATAAGCTTTTACAGAAGCAAAGATGCACATAAAAAACATTACATATTTTAATACCAAGAAACGATATGTATGTATTCATCAATAATCTCTTTCTTCTATTCAAAACTATTTTCATTGCTTCTCTCTATATGCAGCCGTAAAAATGTTGTTTATATATTTTTTTTCTTTTTTTTTTGTCGATTCTCTATTACATGATTGTGTTCAAGTTCGTGCAATCCTTTCTTTCTGTTTTTCGATTGAATTTATTATTTTTTTATAGAAATATAATTAGGATAAACAATTATAGAGAGCATTTAAGAAATAAAATGACTAAATTTTTATAATAGTCTTTAAATTTATGGTTTTGATAATTTTAATTTTCTATATTAAAAAATTATTATATTAGTTCATAAGATTCAATTCTAGATATTATATTGGTCTCTGTATTCTTTTTGACGTTGAGTAAGCAAACAAAATATGACACATGACTAAATGATATCGTTTCGTTTAATTTTAACATTTAAACAAAAAAATGAGATCATTTTGGAGAGTGAGAGGAAATATAAAACAGTTTGTATAGCATATAAACTCTTCTTTATATTCTCGTTTTTGTCTTATTTAAGCGTCAAAATAAAATGATAACAAAATGCTGTCATTTAGCTCTGTGTTTAGATTATGTGATAAGTTATAGCTAACTCAGCACTTCATTTACTGATTTAATATTAAAAAAGATTCTGAGACTAATATATATGGTGTTCGAAACTAAATTTTAAGGATTAATATAGTAAAATTTTAAATTTGAGAAACTAAAATAATAACCATCATAAATTTAAAAGACTATTTCGGAGAGTTAGTAAAATAAAATACAACAAAAATATATTATTATTATTATTATGATTATTATTATTATTATTATTATTATAATAGCACCATGTTTACTTGTTTAACAGCAACCACCAAGTTGATAAGTTCTAATAACAAAGAAGGAAATTAATAATTATATACAATTCGACAACTAAATAAGAAAATATAGCATCATGTTTGATATTTGTTATATACTTCTATATCTATATCCATCTACACAATCTGATTTTTTTTTTTGACAATGTATGAGTTTCTATAATTAAAAAATCTAAAATTCAATTTTTGTTATTAAAAAAAATTAAGTAAAAGGCAACAAAAAAATATATTAATTCATGCTTTGAGATTCAAAATGGAGTTCCATTTGAAAATATATAATTATTTATATACTTGTGTATATATATTAACTTAAATTTTTAGAATAAGTAATTTTAATAATTTTATAACTTCATGATTTTGAAAAATGAATAATATGTGTATTTTACCTTCTCTTATATATGATTATGTATTTTAGTGATAGATTAATATGTATACTAAATAATACACGTACATTCTTGAAAGAAAGAAGCTTCGTTGAAAACATAAAATGTGTGCATTGAATGGGATCATATATATTAGCTATATAGGTTGAGAAAATGAACCAATTAATATTAATAATAATGACAAGATAGTCATGGTACCTCAGCATGTTCCACCATACTGAAATTGCACCTGCATGCATTATTTTTATTATTATTATTATGGCAACACCGTTTATATGTATGGTACGGTAGGCCTAATAATTAATATAATTAACAACTATATTAAATATACACTAAAATTATTTATCAAAATCAAATTTATATTAAAAATAAATTAAATTATATATATTTATTTATAATATATAACAATTAATTTTAATAATTGATTTTTTGTATGTAAATAATATTTTTATAAACTAATAATTAGTATAATAAACGTGTTATTGGCTTCATGAAGCGATTACGGATTACCTCGTGATTTTTCTATGAAATATGAATATATAAATAGTTGTATACTAGAATCCGATGTTTATAAACGAATCTATTTATATATATAGAAGTAGATGCGTCGTGGAGGGTTATTTTTGGATCCTAATTAAACGACAAGATCCTTCATTATTCACAAGTGGCAAGTAAGAAGTAACACTCATCAATTTGATATTATTGGAAAATTTCTATAATTAATATTTAATGTCTTTACACATACCATTTTTTTTAATAATAGACACTATTTGATATTAATATTTTTCTAATAGTTAATGACGTATTTTTTTTTTTTATTTTATTTTATTTTTGGTGTCAATGAAGGTTAATTTGTCTAGTTTGTTGGAAACCTTGTGATTAAAAAATTATCAATTTTTGTCCACGACTCAATTATATATTGTGAAGTTCAGTAACTAATCCGTTAATGGTTTGTTGGCATATCAATTGGTGGCAAATTATTTTTTCATGTTTTGATTATTAAAATCTTTTGAAAATTTCAGTGACAAAATATACGGGTAAAATATTATTTTGGTCCTCAACGGTTGGGTTAAATTTTAATTTGATCCATAAAGTTTTAAACGTGTTATTATTAAATTTGACACTAATAGTTTACGGAATAAGAGTGACCTGTATGTTAATAACATTTTTAATTAAGTCGTATCTTCTATTATGTATTAAAAAAACATAACCAAAACCTTATTATAACACTTCTTTTCCTCAATTTCTTTTTTATACAAAATTTCAAATCCTAAAAGTTAATCATCAACGTTTCAAAATCAAAGAAAAAACTTTTATATTAATAATTGTTAGTAGATCAATTTTACTTATATACTAAACTCGAATGCTATTAACTCTTTAATATGTGAATTGTTTGTGTCAAATTTAATGGTGGGACAATATTTAATTTGCTTAAAAAAAATTAGAAATAAAATAGGACGTTTGAAAATTTTTTGGACTGAAATAAAATGTTTTTGATACATTAGAGACTAAATTAAGATTCAACCTAAACATTGAGGATCAAAATAATACTTTAGCCAAAAATATATTTTATCCGAGTATTAATCATACCCTAAGCCAATAATACAAAGAATCAGGGCATGAAAGATGGTAAAATGGTATAATTTTCTAGCTAAGCAAACTAATTGCCTCAGTAACAATATAAAAATGCTTCCATTGCTACAAAACTTTTCTAATGCAATACAATTTACAAAGGTCATCAAATCCTAACAAAAATAAAAAAATAAAAGGTGTTCATATATAAATATGACTAGAAAGTTGAAAGACATGGACAAAATTGGGAAATTTGTACATAGATTAATGTTCCTCTTTAGCTCAATTCTCTTTGTGCTATTTGATCTGGTTATCCATCTGCAAAAGCATACACCACTCCTGTTCTAGAAGGTGTATACACTAGATAGGAACAAGGTCGGTCGTCGTACCATCCTTCCTGTAAAATTATCAGATAACACAGATCGTTTATCGTTGATTAAGGAGAAAAAGACAAATAAGTCTTTGATTTTTTAATTCGAAGACAAATAGATCCCTAACTAATTGAAAATATAAAAACTTTACTCACTTTATAAAACGCGCGACATCTAAATTCCTTCGTCCAATATATACAAGGACAAATAGATCTCCTGGAAAGACTTAGATGTCTTGCGTTTTAGAAAGTAAGAGATGTTTTTGTATTTTTGATTAGTCAATAACTTATTTGTCTGAGTTAAAAGATCAAGGACCTATTTGCGTATTACTCTTGATTAAGTCATTAGTTATGAAACACTAACACGGACACGGAACAGAAATGATACAATATGAAAATATGGTGATAAAACAATGATTACAAATTCTATAAGAGTGTTGAGAAACCACATACAGAAGCAAAATATTCAGCAGTGTGATTGAGCCTATTGAATCCACCAAACAAGGGATCATCTGAATCCAACACAATCTGGAAAAGTTACAAGCATATCTATCAATCATAAGCTATCGAAATCGATAACATGGTCGAATCTTGAAGACTATAAATCCAATCATACCTTGTATTTCCCTGCCTTTGAGCATCCAACTCTATAATCTGAATAGCTGTTGGTCCAATGAAAATTGAAGACAAAGACAAGGTTACCCTTTTCGAATACTATGATCTTGTCGCCTTCATTTTTTCGCGATATATATTGGTGCTTCGATGTCATGAACTGCATCAATAGTTCACTACTAAGCAGAATTACATAAACCAAAAGTGTAGTGTTTGTTCTAGCTATGATTTTGAAAAGTATGTTCATCATGATCTTGAAGAAGATTGCGACGACTCGCCTCAAATCTTTCTTCAAGATGCTGCATGGCCTTGTCAAATTCTTGCATCCCCCGGTATCTTAGATATTCTGCATCCCCCTGGTTAAACAAAGCAAAAGAAGAAGAATTTGTAACTTAAAAGATTCTAGAAATTCACTGCATAACTTGCGGTTGAAGTAACTTACCAAGTCAAATCTTCGCCTGCATTTATCAAAACTGTTGTTGTTCCCAGGAATCACGGTTCCATCAGGACGATGTTGAGCTTCCCTTGGAAAATCAATCCACTCTGATAAAGAAACAGAACAATGAATGAATGAACAGAACAACCATAACATGTTCTTGAAATTAAGTATGATAAATACAAAATTAGGATATGCTTATTAATTACCAGGGTGGCCAAATTCATTCCCCATAAAGTTCAAGTATCCTTCACCACCAAGGCTCATTGTAATAAGCCTAATCATTTTGTGTAACGCAATGCCGCGATCTATAACCGGCGTAGATGGTCCCTCCAAAGCCATAAAGTCATACATATCCTTAATCACAAGATGAACAAATACATAATTTCAAATTAAAATTAGAAGTTTAACAATTTCAAATGAACTTTAAGCACATAAATAACACAACCTAACCTTGTCCATCAACCAAAAAGCGATCGTCTTGTCTCCAACCAAGGCTTGGTCATGACTCTCTGCATAAGCTACACATTTTTCGGACCACCTTCTGTTTGTGAGTGTGTGAATGATATCACCCATTTTCCACTCTTCATCTTTCTTCCTACATGATAAAGGACATGGTTGAGCTTGAAGGTGTAAGCCATAAAGGAACTTGATATGCTGTGTTTGCACTTATGAGAAAGGATATTCACTTGAGAAGCTCAATCCATTTGTCAGCAATCGCCATGTGTAGCCGATAATCGAATCCAACTCCTCCATCTTGAGTAGGAATGCAGAGTGCTGGCATTCCACTTACCTGTAAAAGGGAAATTCTAACAACTATTCAAATCTTATAAGTCATAACTGAAGACTTTAGAAAGGATGACATACATCTTCGCCAAGCGTAACGGCCTCAGGGAAGAGTCCATGGATAATATCATTAACCAGCATCAAGTAAACTACAGCATCAACATCAGTTGAATATCCGAAATACTCACTGTAATCTCCTGTAAAAGACGCCTGCAGCGAGCGAAAAAGCATTGAACAATTGTGCAAATAGTTCATTCGGAACCATCAAATTTTAGAAGTTGGATAACTTGTTCATAGCCTTGAACCTGCAATCCATGATGAGTGTACATCATTGATGTGACACCGTCGAATCGAAACCCATCAAACTTGTATTCTTCTAGCCACCATCTTGCATTTGAAAGTAGAAACCTTAGCACCTTCACAAGCGAAAGAAAATAAATAAATAAAATAAAATAAATATACCTCCCCATCAATAAGAACTATGTTTATGAATTCTGCAAAGATGGGACTTACTTCCCAGCTTCCATAGTTAAAAAGGCGAGAATCCCATATCGGATGATGACCTCGTGACCCGGGATGAAAGTAATGACTGTCAGTTCCATCAAACTTGTTCAGTCCATCCAATGTGTTGTTTGATGCATGGCTAAATTCACCAGAGATTGAAAAATCAGGTCTAAGTTGGAGTTAACTATGAATTAGTAGCTTGAAGGCAATGATCAACAAAAAAGGAAATAAAAAAGAAGAATAGTAATAAAATCATTAGATTCATTACCTATGTACAATATCCATTAGAACAAGCAGGCCTAGTTCATGTGCTCTGTCTATCAAAGACTTGAGTTCTTCAGGAGTTCCAAAACGGCTGCTAGGTGCAAAGAAATTTGTAACATGATAGCTGCATCATGCAAAAAAGAAAACATTTTTAGAATTCGAACGCCAATTTTGGCAAAAAAAAAATACCAATGCAATAAGAAAAACAAAGTATTGTAAATGTAATGAAATCACTTCTCTTAAATTGATAGGAGGAGGCAAATGAATGGTTATATCTCTAACATGGCATCCACACGCAAGAGTCTTTTTTGGGTTTGTGCAAAATTTGCATAGGCTTTCTTTTTCTTTCATTTGCCTTATGCTGAAAATTTCTTTTTGGGAGTTAACAAGAATCGTGTTAGAGTATAACTAATCCTAATTATACTCTAACAAATCGAATTCTAGACTTTTTGGTCATAGAAGCTCTAATACTATGTAATGAAACCAGATGAATGGTTATAGCTGTTATTAAAATTGGATAGAGGAGGCATTGTAAATTGTAATGCTCTTGAACAAGGAATTCATCAAATGGCAGGTAGAGAAAGGTTACCCGAAACTAGAATAATAAGAATGTTCTTGGATAGCCATAATCTGGACAGCATTATAACCCAGCCTTTTAATCCGAGGTAGTACATCGTCTCTAAAATTGGCATATGTGTTGATTTTAGGTTCCTGAACAGCAGGGTTGATAAAAATTTCAAGAAAAAATTAATAACAAACTTCACATTGACAACACTTAACACTTGTAAGTTGTAACACCTTTTAACAATGAAGAATCTAATCTCATCATATTAAGGGTATCTCTATTCTTATTCTCTTTTCCTTCTTTCCTACATAAACCTTAAAGTTTCAGCATCATGTTAGAGTTGTACTGTCATAAAAGCTTCTGATGAATCGAATAGTCCGATTTTAGAGAATTCAAAATAATACAATTTAGTCCCCTTAAAGTTTTAAGGTAGAAAGTGCTCACCGGACTACTCATTCCAACGTGTGACTCGTAAATCCTAAGTGATTTTGGTTTCTTTGGCTGTGGATGCTTGAAGACATATCTTTCCTGTTTAACAAACAAAAGAATAAGAAAAGTATATAACATAAGAGGGACAATAAAAGAAAGAAAACATAATTAGATCAAACAAATACATACATTCGACATTTGTATACAACGAATGTTCAGAGAAAAAGAATATTTCTGATTTTTCATGGAAGAATGGAAGAATCTTACCTCATCTGGTGGATCATAGTATATACCATTATATGGAATTTCACCTTTGGCTTGTACACAATACTTTATCCAAGCAGGAATAGAGTCCTTCATGCCGGATTGAGTATTCATGCGAATCTACACATATACTTTCGAAAGCTATTAGTTTGCGAGGAAAACCAGTCTATAACAGAAAATCACAGCAACCTGTCTCAATTTAGAAAACACTTACAAGCATAAGCATACCTTGACTCGAGATCCATGAGCAATTGGTGGCGAACCATCTGCGTTGTTTGGCAAGAAGATCTCCCACACACCAAATTCATTCTGTTTGGACAAAAACACAAGATCAATCCAGAAGATGATTACATGCTCCAACTAGCACAATCATTTGCATATATTAACCGAAACATACCCGAGTCATTACAGCAGCATTTGGATTCCAATTGTTGAAGTCTCCAATTAATGCTGCTGACTGAGAAAATATCCAATCATTTTTAAGACACATATCAAGCTACATTTCTACATCGAAAACAAGATTTTTGTTGAACTTTAGATGAACATTCAAAACAGATTTTTAATAATACAACCCCTTAAATCGAATTTGAGCATAAGTAAAGAAACCAATTTTAATAATAAGAGTTAAGAATATAATATGAATTATGAAAGCATATATATATATATACCTTAGCTCCTGGTGCCCATTCTCTATAAGTAATTCCTGTGACACTGCAAAAAATAGTAGTAATATTGATAAATAAGTTGGTATTAATAAAAGTAGATAAGTTCATTGCAGCTTTCTGAGCAAGAAGTTAGATACCTCTGCCTAAAGCCAAATTTTTCATGGCCGCGAGAAAATGAATCTAGGCCACCTTCATGCTTGTCAATATCCTCTCGCAATCTTAAGTATCGTCCGAAACTGTAATTTGATAAATTTACATGATCTAGCAGCTCAGATAGTTGTTCCACAAATACTTGAAGGAAATGAAGCTTAAAAGTGAGGTTACCGGAAATCAAGATGGTCGCGGTGAGTGAGCAAAAGTGGATCAATTTCATAGATTTTCTTCCCACAGCCAGGTGGAGGAGGGGTGATCTTAATTTTAACTACTTCATCTCTTTCCATTTTCAGTTTCTTGTCTTTGGATACCAATGTCTTCTCAGAATGAGTTCTAGCACTATATTCTACAAGAGATGCCGAAAAACAGAACCTTTCTCATCTTCAATCTCTCTGAAATTTCTAAGCTACTTTCTTGATTAAATCACCAACACTATGAAGAATTGAAGACCCTAGAATATGAATTCAGCAAAACAACATTTGAAGAAATATGTGATTAGCAATCTTATCTAAGCTAACTATGATTTCTAATTTTCTATTCACAAAAGTGCCACAAAAATATAATACATTCTTGATTCTTCATATGCACATGACATTGAAATCCCCAATCACAAAAGCACATTTTTTTTTATTAAATTAGGAATTTCAAGTTCTTCTGTTAAGGAAGAAGCATATTCTTAATCTCCAGGAATAACTACAGAGAGGGTTAATTTTACAAAATAAAGCACAAATAGCTGAAAGAAAAAAGAAAAAGAAAAAAAGAAACATGTGCCACAATTGGAACAACATACCCAAAATCCGTTTATGAAGTAGAACACTTGTGATTATGAAACCCCACAAAATATGAGATTCAGATTTGGTGGACACATAACAGAAAAAACTAACTAAAGAGATTCAGAATCAAAAGTGTACCTGAGAGATAGATGAAATGGAGATTTTGGATTCTGAAAGTACAAAAAGGAGTGGAAGCTATCAGAAACCTGCCACCTTCACTTCAATGAACTTCTCTCTCTCTCTTCCCCCACAAAATTGTGTTAAATTTGGGCAAATTAAATACTGATTTTTATAAATATTTGGTATATAATTTTGTAGATAACTAAAATGATTATAAAGAATTTTTGGTTATGTACTTAGTTAAAATACACTATATTATATTATATAACTTTTAAAGCAAAGAATTATATTATAATAAATTTTATATAATATACTATAATACATGCTAATAGTATAATAAAAATGAATTCTATCAATTATATGTTATATATAAATAGAAGTATTTGCTTTAATATCTTGATAAAGTATTAAACAAAGAAATCAATTTTTTTTCATATGGTTGGTATAAATGAGTTAATTGTGTTTGAAATAATTAGGTATTAATAAATTGCATGCAACAGCAATTTTCATGATAAATATGATATGATATTAGAGTTCTCTTATTGAATTTGGGTTGGTCAAATTGTCAGTTTATTAGTTTGCTTAAACAAATGTCGGAAATTCAAATTATGCATGCGCAACTAATTGGTCAGCAGCAAATCTTTAACTTCAGTTCAGATCTGCGACGAATTAGCTTTTAATCTATCGGGTTATAAAATACATGGGCAACTAAAAAAATTCTCCCAAAAAAAATTTAGTGTACATATAGTACATTAATTGATATTTTATATATCATATACTTTTATATATTAAGATAATTAAAGTGTATGCTATAAATAATTACAAAGTAAATTACACTAAAGAAGACTAAAAAGTAAAAAGTAATAAAAATTAAAGACTTGATTATCCTATTATTTTTTTTCAAGGACTCGGTATTTTTTTTTTCATAATAATTTCTCAATGATCTAATTGTATTATTGTTCTATAATTTATTGATAAATTAATGTGGTGCTTAGAATCGATTTAACACATGAAAAAAGTAGATGTAATTCCTCCCTAGCTAATTGATTTATAAGTTGTGTTAATTATTTTAGTGTGAAAAATAGTTGTTCATAGTTCATAATATTTAAGTGTAAAATATCGTTTAAGCAGGGCAAAGAAATTAAACCTAAGCATCATTACAGGGGATAAAAAGTTGAAATAGAAAATAAATTAAAAACAACTACATGCATTATCTTAATTAACAATCCAAACAAATAACGTAGAGATGCTTCTTTTTTTTTTTAATTTAATTTTATCTGAATATAAAACAATCCAAACAAATAAAGAAGATTCCAATTACATTATATAAGTCTTTGAAATTAAAAAAAGTATACTACATTGAAATAACCTTTTACGTTGAACTAGACGAAAAGACGTTTTAATTTTGGTCGATGAAGCAACGTTATTCAGTTTTAATATTAATGAATCACAAAATGTCTTACCTCACACATATAACTGTTAAGGTTAAATGACATTGTTTTATTAAATATTTAGTGTCAAAACTAAAATTATGTTATTTCGTCTAGTTCAATAGGGAAGTATTAGATTACTCACGGGATAAGAAATAACTTGATGAAAAGAGAATAAAAAAACTAATATAATATAATTTTTTTAATCTTAAAATCATTTATAATATAATTAAAATTTATAGGTCTTTTTCAGTATATAAGACCAATATCGAAAACTATTTTAAGGCTTAACTCTTTGGATTATGAGTGTAATTTTATTGATTTTAGAATATAAGAATAAGATAAGATGTAATTTTATTTTATAATCAGTAGAGAACAAAGGATGTTAATGGAAGAATTAAAAAAAGAATACGAAAAGAAATGGAAGAAATTAAAATAGAAAGATGAAAAACCATTGAGTTTTTATTTGGTAATCAAGTTAAGGACATTCTACTATACAGATTGAAGTTGTATAGAGAAAAAATTAAATTTTTTTATAGTTATTTTTTTATGAAATTATAGTTATTTTTTATTATTTTATTAATGTTCAAAATGTACATCTTAGTATTTTTAATTTTTCTTTCATCATATAAAAAAAAAGATCTATAAACTTACATCTTTATCCTATAATTTACCATAAAATAATAACCACACCAATTAGTCAATATTTACTACTATTACTCCATAGGGAATAGAGATGATTTAGTATTTATTACCCTTTATCTTAGTGACATTTACATTTAAGTGGGAAAATATTTCTTGAAAAATGATTGGAGTTTTAATCAATATATTATTTTATAATTTTAAATATTTTTTTATTTTTTATATTTTAAAAATTAAGTATACATTTTAATTTATTCATTTAAAATTAAAAAATTAAAAATCCTCATTATTATTCATAATTTTTTTGGTGACTGCATTATTATTTGTTGTATAACTTATATTCCTTTCCTCTCGTAATATGTTCTTAAAAGCAATATATAAATAGTTTAATAAAAGTCATTGAAATTATTATATTACGATTTAAAAAACATAGTTATAAATTTATAATACATTGGCAATAGGGCTAGCAATGGGTAAGGTAGGGTAGACCCTACCCTAACCCTACATGCGGATTGAAAATTTTATTAAAATTCTATCATACCCTACCTGCAGTTGAGAATCTCTCAATTCTAACTCTATCCGTACCCTAAAATTTTAAACCCTACCCTACCCGCAGAAATATCAAATTTTTTCAAAGTAAATATAAAATTCAATCATTTCAAATTTTATACATATTAATAACATAAAAAATAAAAAACTAATGCTCTAAATTACTAAATTAACAAATTAGTTTAGTGATTGTTCACTTATTGTAAGCTATTATATAAAAAAAGTTGTGGGTTGAACTCTCACTTCCTTCACTATATACTTAATACCCTACCCTACCTGCACGCATACTCAGACCGTACCCTATCCTATCCGCAGCGGGTCGAGTAGCCTACCCTACCAGAACGGATTGGACCCTAATTAGCAGCCTCCTATATGGATTTACTTCTCCCATAATGAATATTGACATTAATCATGCAAATAACTATAAAAGTTCACAGCAGAATCCTATCAAAATCAGCCAAATAGATGAAAATCAACGTTAATAAAAGGACAGGTATAGGTCATCAATGTCTCAAAACAAATATGCAATAAAAAAAACGTTATTGCAATGGATTTTATGACAACAGAATACACCCCAATAGTTGTTAACAAAATGTTATTGATAACTAAATTCATTGTTTAGGGCTAAGATGGTTTCAAAAGATCTGCTGCAGCAAAAGAACATGTCCTGCAAACAAAAGAACAAACAAAAGGGATAAGATGAAGTCCAATGCAATGAAGTAAATATTTAGCTCATTCACCGGATAAATGGATTTAGAAGGAATCACTAATGGATAGATAAATTATAAGACTATGCTTATTACACTGGTAAACCACTTTTTTTGCTTCAGTATTTCAGAACCACAAAAGAAAAAGAGTAAATTAAACACGTAAAATATCAAATCATAACAGTATTTAAGTAACGAAGAATGATTATGTGATCTACTAAGCACTATGGGAAATTCCTACTAAACTTTTATTACCATAATGAGTTCTTAATATAATCCTAAATCCCTGCAATTTTATAACCCAAGATACAAAAACTTTTATGCAATTTTATAATCCTAAAACTCATTTCTTTCTTAGTTGCTTTTTAGAAGTTTGTTTACATACTGTTCTTGGTCTTGTTGATGCTAAGTGCATTAGATAGCTTACTGTGACAATTGATTATACTTATTCTGCAGATATGTTAGCAGGGTCCTACTATATATTATGAGTCATCTGTTTTCCCAAAATTATGATAAAGTATTTAATTTTGATTGACTCTTAATAGAAATTATCTAACCACTCAATTCATCTCCATTAAGTTTTGTCTGAGATAATGTTATTTAAATTATAATTATATTTTAAATTTTTATGTATTCCCATCTAACAGATTATAATTATAAGGTTATTTTAAATTTTAAATTTTAAATTTACAAAATTTTATTTGTTGTATGAGACATATATGAGAATAGATACTTTTAGAATCAAAATTTCAAATTGCAAATCCTTGTTCATATGAAGGTTCTCCATGGTAAGAGCATGAAATTATTAAAGTTAATTATGACTAATATTATTAAATACTAGGGTTTCAGCAAGGCCTTTTTATATTTGGTATTAATATAATTTATTTAATTTTTTTTTTTTGAAAGAAGAGTTCAACTACAAGTGGAGCGTAAAGACTATAATTTATTTAATTTAAAATATTAAAATTATTATATATCATATAATACAACATGCATGTAATATAATTAAAATTTAAATAATTAATTAGGTAAATTTGTCAACTAAAAATCGTAGAAGACTATCTTATTGTAAACTTACATGTTAGCTAAATTCTTAAAATTAAGGAGACGGATGACAGATTTTATAGAACTAATTAATTTATTAAAAAATATAAAAATATTATTTGTATACTAAAATTAATTATCAAAATTAACCACTATTATATATTATGTATAAATAAAATAAATATATGTTTTATTGAATTTATTTTTAATATTTATTTTGTATTTTAATATATATTTAATATTAGTAACTAATTTTGGTGATAAAATTTGATATATATATATATATATATATATATATATATATATATATATATATATATATATATGTGTCATAATTAAAAAATAATAATAATATAATCATAAAATAAATTTTATCATTTACGAATTCAAAACAAAATTACATTTGTGCATATGCATATTTCTTCATGGTGGGGGACAAACAAAGACTTGTTGAATGTCAGCATCATAATCCATGGCTTCCAAGTTCTCTTTAATGGTGTAGACATGACTGCTCAGAACACGAACAGATAAGAATCTTTGCTCCTGATTCCAGGATTCAACATGATTAGCAGTAGTGATGTCGAACTCATCCTTTAAGGTAAGAGTAAAGATCGAAACGCAAAGGACGATGTTTTTGACTTTCTTGGTTCCATCTTGAAGTGCAAAGCCAAAGAGCATGGCACACGTTTTGCCTTCGCCAAGATCAACAAAGAAAATTTCTTTTACACTCGTAAAATAGGGTTTGATTTTCTTAAATAAAAGGTAAGTGCTGATTCTTTGATAGACACAGACTCCATTTCGATTTACCAACATAGCAAATATCTTCGTTATCGCGAGTATTCGTGATGGATAATTTTCAGCAGTGAAACATGCATCTCTTTTCGACTTTGAGAGTGAGTATGAAAGCATCACACTATAGTTCGTGTAGTCTTCAAGACCTGTAAATGCACAGCGAGGAGTGCTAAGAAGTCAGCAGATTTTGTGATTTGTAATCATTAATTAATGGAAACTCAGGTGCAGTCGACTTCACGTGAAGTTGATACCTGAGAACGGTTACATTATTTGTATCAACTTCACGTGCAATCGACTTCACCTGAATTTTCACTTCATTAATTAATCATTATTAGTATTTTTAATGGTATGAAATTACCTATAACAGTGGACACTAATAGACAGGGCAGCAATGGCCGTCCATCTTCATCGTTTAAACATAAATGGAAAGAAGTGAAGCAGTCAAATTCTTCCATTGTCCATTGCCGAGTTTGTATGTCGAAACAACACAAAACACGTTCGGAATTATTATAATCTTGAACCCATGAAGGAAGAAATAGCCTTTTGTCGTAATAGAGCCATTGTGACCTTTGAATCTGGCAACCATGGTAAACACGCAAGGAATCTTGAGTCTCCAGGAGAGTATTAAGCGGCAAGCGTTCCCACTCGCCGCCACAACTCCGGAGAACCCAAAAACACCATTCTTCGTCGTTGAATGTAAGAAAGTAAGCTTCACCGGAAACGCAAGCAATATGGGAATTATAAAAGTCAATGTATGCCGGCACCTTTGAAATTGACTCGCACGGATTTAACTCTGTCTTTTTATTCCCGCCGTCGTCGGCGGCGGCGGCGGCAGCGACATGGCATTGAAATTCGTAGATTTGGTAGCAAGGTTGGTTGTTGTCGTCGGAGCCACCAACTAAAAAAATCTTAGAATCCAAAGAGAATAATTGCATGTCCCAAGCTGGAAGATCCATTGTGAAATCGAAGGACGAAGGTGGTGGTAGTGGAGGAGGCGGCGGCCTGCTCCATTCCCAATACTCCTCCGAGTAGTAGTGATCTTCCACGACCTCGACCTCTTCGTCTATGGGTACCAATTTGCTCAGGTCAATGCCATGAATCTTTCCACTCAGCATCAAGCAAAGATAACTTTCCACCATTTTTTTTAATCGAACACAACCAAACCCTAAATATGTGTAGAAAGGTGAATGAATTTATGGGTAAGAGACTAAGAGTAAGACTATTAATAGTATTTGAATAGATTATGAGTTACATGTACAACCCTAGAAAAAGATTGTGTTGTGTTTGTCAATTACTTGGGGTCCAAGTTTGCCTAAAGTTCATAGTTACTTGGGTCCAAGTTTGTTTAAATTTAAACTATTTAAAGTGCAAATCTAAAACTACTTGGATCCAAGTTTGTTTGAGGTTCAAAACTATTTAAAGTACAAATTTATTTGAAGTTTAAAGTCATATCAATTAGTTTAATATTTTTCAATGTAAATAAGATAAGTTTTAATAAGCTATGAGAATGTTCATGCATTCTACAAATTTTAACACATGTTTTTACAATTTTTAAATTTTTTTTGCACTTGTTCTTTCTCATTTCTAACTTTTTATAATAATTATTTTTTACACTTTTATTAGACATGATCCATAAATCCAAGAGTAATTCACAAAAAAAAAAAATCATAACTACTTCTCGAATTGAAATCAGATCATTGATACAAATCTAATTGAAATCAAATCATTGATATAAATCTTGTCAAAGTGTTGAGGTTGAAAATCTAAAATCCAGGCAAAACATACAAAATTATAAACAAGTTGTAAACCTTTATTTTCTTCAAGAGAAAATCTTGGAGCCAATATTGTACAATCAACACTCGACACACAGAAAAAAAAAAAAAAAACATTCAACACAAGATCGAAATTTAAACTCAACAAAAGCTCATTTTTAATGAACTTCAAAATGGGTTTGTTTAGCAATTTATTGTAGTGTTAATTTCTTAATATTACTCATGTTGAAAACTATTTTGTTACTTTCTAGCCAAACATAGGAAGAAAAAATAGTGTTAAAAATGTTATTTAAAATAAAATAAAATAGCATTGTCCTCCAAACTTGGTCATCCAAAGAAATCGTATGTAAAGCTTTTACTTTGCAATTTCAAGGCTAAGGGATTCAGATCCAGGGCTTTAATGAACTAAACAGTGCAATCATGCTTTTTTGACAGTCTAAGAAGACAACTAAATGTAAATATGTAAAATCAAGGAGGAATAATTTTGATTAAAGCTTAATATTTTGACTAAGATTGTATTATGATGAAAAAAAAATTATCATAAGTAGGAAACTACTTAAGCCAAAACATCTGTATCGCGAATAATCTTCGTTGAAGGAAGAACAATTGCAGCTACTGGTTTATGTGCATATCCACCACCTTCATCTATGATCAGTCTTGAGCCTTCTACATGGAGTTTTCCATGGTGACCACTAACAACGATGGTTGGACTTGTTCTTAGTTCCTACCAAAAGAATCAAAGGTGCAAATAAGAAGTTACAAAAGCAATTCAAAAAGAAAAGGTTAATTTCAAAGAAAAATGCTATGTATATATCAAGAATCAGCCACCATATATCTTGTGTATAAATAAATGTGTTGTTTAATTTATCTTCAATGTATATTTTGTATTTTAACATGTATTTTATATGAATAGTTGATTTGATGGCTGATTTTTTGTGTATACGTAGCATGATTGAATTTCAACTATATACATATGCATATAAAAAATAGCATCAATTAGGTATGCTCCTTTCAGCTTACTTTAATAGCATCTTGTTAAGTATCAAAGAAAAGTCGATAACTATAAGGAAGAACAACTCTTCTTAAATACGAACATTAAGCATCTCATACTATCCGATACAGGACTTTGGTCACCCCATAATACCAAATCCGTAACATTTCTCAGATTTGAGGTATGCAAATAACTTTTTTCAGAAGTTGAAACAAACAGCCTAAATCCTCAGCAAGTGTATTATTCTTTGATTAAAGAAACAGCATGCTATTACCTCTGGAATCTCCCATACATTCATTCTTCCACTAAGCTGTGGTACCTTAGGCACTCGAGTATCGCGAGATTTCAACATTTGCAACTGCTGTTTCACATCCACTCCTTTCTCTAAACCGGCATGAACAGCAATCAACTTGCAGCATTCAACTCCATCTTCAGTGTTCACGAAGACATCGTCCTAGTCAAGTACGAAACAGAGTAATTTCAACAGCAAGTTATTCCTTCCATCGACGATTATTGAAAAGGAAATAAGGATTTGATGTTCAAAATGCTGACAAACAAAGTTAAGCCGCACCTCTTCATGGACCCAAATCAAATCGGCAAGAAATTTCTTGTGCGAATCAGGAACAGCCTTGATCAAATCTGAACCAAAATCATTGCCCCTCAAGTAGAGATAAAGATAATAACTCTCAAATTTTCAAGAAAGGGCTGTATATACAATCCAAACTGGTACAGAGTATTATTCATTCATAGCACTGAAAAAAAATCCTTATGCTAAGAAAACTTTCAACAAGCAAGGTTTGTCTCAATAATTGGGATTAGTTGCATAAATCAAACAACCCCATGTATAAATCATGATCATAGTAAAGTAAATCCATAGAAATCTACACCTATCTTAATGGTTTCTTTCACCTATGAAATTTTCTTGATTTTCTTCTATCCCAAAAGACTATCACTACCCTCCATAATCTATTCTTCTTATACCATGATTTCTAGAGGTCTTTCTCTAATACATTCATTATTACTATTAATTAACATTGCACCAAACATTTTCCCTCGATTTGTGTTATTCTTGCTCACTTTTCTCTATCTCTTCCTAATTTCCTCATAACCTACATGAAATATACATAATTGAAAAAGCATGTTGTATAAATAACAGTTTAACTTTGAAGCACGGACAGCCTAAAACGTTTTACAGTGATCCAATCATATAAGTTCTTTTGGATGATCATTCATGCGATCAAATATAAAATACCTTATACTATCAATCCTACCATAGTACCATATAAACTATGACTATGACATATATAAACTAACTCGAAAACACAATTGTAACTAGTTTGTTGGATAGTTTGAATTTAATTTCGATGCAAAGTAAGTCTAAAGCAATTTTAGACCTGATAACGTCACATCAGCAAAATTCTACTAATGTGATTGGACGATTATATAAAGGTGAAAACTCAGGTGAAGTCGACTTCATGTGAAGTTGATATCTAAGAACCGTTAGATGATTTGACTGATTTGACTAAATTTTCATCCAACGACCCTCAAGTATCAACTTCATGTGAAGTCGACCTCACCTGAATTTTCACCTTATATAAAACATTTTACAGCGTGCATCTAATTACTTAACGTCAAACAATGGATGGGATTGCATAATTGTGTAAAATGCTATAGGGTAAAACGCTTTACAACATCAAAATTAAACTTAGTTTCAATGAACATGAGTTACTTTAAACTTTGATTGTTTAGAACTAGCAGTTACCTGCAGAACCATGAGGAACACCGTAGGACTCAAAGGTGGGTGCTGCATCATAAATTGAACCCTGATACTCGGTTCCTTTAACGGTATTAACCTTAACAGTGATGTTCCCAGCCCACCTTCTTCCTTGCAAATGCATCTCTTCATACCCTTCTCCCTTAAACCACCCTTCCCGCTCTTCACTCTCCTCATACTCCCTCCAACCGCCGCGAAACCCTTCTCCACCCGCCGCCGGTGGAAGCACTCCCACGAACGCCGCAAACGCGAAATCGTGGTTTCCGGCGAGGAAGATGTGGGTTTGGTTTGGGTATCGAGATGGAAGGGAGATGAGGAAATCGATGACGTCACGGGTGTTGGGGCCTCTGTCGCAGTAATCGCCGAGGAAGATGATTGTGGCGGTTTTGAAGTCGTGTGGGTCCGTGGCGGATTCGAGGTTGGACCATACGTTTTGAAGCTTGGTTATGTAGCCATGGATGTCACCTATGCAGATTACGAGCTTCTTGTTCTTGTTGGTCGTGGAGGTTAAGGTGGTTGAGGTGGTTGTTGTGTCTGAAGATGAAGACATAGTTATCGGTGGCTACTACTTTGCATTGCCGCTCCCAGTTGATGTGTGACATTTAGGAAGAAAAAAAAGAGATTTTTTTATTTTATGTGGGTTGGGCTTCAATGTTTTTTTTTTTCTTAACAAATGAAAGCTTACAGATCAACATATATACACTACCGACAAAAAAAATCAACAGTCTCGCCTTCAAATTTCACCTTATACATATAGTAAGTAGTAACTATTTAGCTAGCGACAAACCTTTAAATAGAGCTTCAATCTACGACAGATTATTTCTTATCCTGCAAGACTGTAGGATTCCTTGGGAAACAAAAAAAAATCGTTAGAATTTTATTTTTTAACAAATGAAAGCTTAAAGATCAACATATATACATTAGCAGAAACAAATCAACATATATATAGTGTCAGGATTCGAATGCTATCTTGTGTATACACTAATGCAATAAATTATTGATTAGTAACAAATTCTTAAATAGAGTTTTTGAATAATAATGGATTATACTTTTAGAGATACTGTAAGAACCAAAAAACAAATATTAATATATATGATAAATTGGTTGTTAGAATTTTTTTTTATTGACACTAAAAAGAGTTTTAATTGTTATCTATATCCACTAATATTTTTAATTTAAATTAGTCTTACATAGCAAGTAGTTGAATCAAATAGTTGGCCATACATGAGTGAATGTATGTAAATTAAAAGCCTTTGATCTTAGCCATGAATACTTTTGATTGTTAAGTTAAATCCCCTATATTAAAATAATAGAACCTTTTTTTCTTTTCTAATCTAAATAATACTAGACTTTTGGGATTACATTATTTTTGTTAATACTATACAGTAATATCTTACTACTTGTTGATACACTTTTCTATAATGTAACTTAATCCAACTTAAGAACAGAATTAGTGGAAACTTTTTGTTGGGTTTTGGGTGGAGAGGGAGGGAGGGAGGGAGGGAAGGAAAAGGGGGGGGGGGGGGTTATGATGCAGTGTATTGTAGTGTATCCTAAACCTTCTACACCTCAAAAAAGGCATTAAATTCAAAACTAATTTACAACATAGGCTTTGATGATTGTTACAATTTGGCACATGGTGCATTAGAGCCATAGACAAGAGAATCCTAACAATAACAAGAATGCCATTCATGCCAAAAAGAGGGTGTTGGTCTCAAAACTCAAAACAATTCAAACTCCACTTGCTCCCCTGTTGTTTTACACTCTAAATACTTCCCACCCTTATTACCATGTGATTGTGATGTAATCTCTGAGAACTCAAACTCACATAAATCTGGTACTTCTGGTGGTGTAGCACAGCGTATTAAGGCCCAATTAAGACCTTCAAAGAAGGGATGCTGTTTAATCTCAGCAGCACCTTTCTCAGTACCCAAACGATTCTCAGGTTCCTTAACTAACAAGCCTCTTATAAGGTCCCTTGCTTGGAAACTAACAAAAGGGGTATCAGGGAACCTTAAACTCTGCAGAACCACATTGGCTAAGGTTTCTTCATTGTTGGAGCCTTTAAAGGGTGTTCTTCCATATAAAAGCTCATAAAGAAAAACACCAAATGTCCACCAATCTACTGCAGCTCCATGCCCTTCCCCTTTGATGATCTCTGGTGCTAAGTATTCATGAGTGCCTACAAATGAATTCGATCTTGCGTCTGTCGGCTCGGCCACGAGCTGTGGTAGTGATCTGATATGGGCAGCAAGTTCAGCTTTCTGTTTCCTTGCCTTTGCAGCAGGAGGTAAGAATCTTGGGCTGAAGCATGGAACTTGACACACCGGTTCGATGCAGAATGGCTCAATGCAGTTGGATTGTACACATGGACCGGAAACCTTGGCAGGATCCATGTCTGAAGATTGTTTTAGAAGCGTTGGGCTAACATCACACCTCAGTGAGAGGTCAAAATCTGTCAGCATAATGTGCCCGTCTTCTCTAACTAGAATGTTTTCAGGTTTCAAATCACGGTAAACAATTCCAAGCATGTGCAAGTATTCCAAAGCAAGAAGGACTTCAGCAACATAAAACCTGCACACATAACAAACCATAATCATCAGTGTATAATAAAAGTTTTGTTTAATTAAACATCATATTATTCATAATCCAATTTCCAATATGCTGTGAACAAGGTAGCTTATGTCTATCCAGAAGGAATGAGTGTATGACCCTAGTACATAACACAAGAATTTACAAGGTAACAAGAATACTCTTTCAAGTTACACAATCTGCAACAGTGCAAATCATGTTTGTACAACACAACATGAGAGTGACGTTCATGAGAATTTAGCAAATCCTATTTGAGTATACTAGGGAAAGTGATGATTGATGAGAAGGATCACAAGCCAACTAGCATATTTAGTCAACTATGCAAGCTAATGTATCTAACCTAAGTTTTAGTAGGTGGAATTTGCATATACTTTTAACCAAACAGAAAATGAAATGCTTAGTATCATACCTTGCTGCTGGCTCTGAAAAACTTCTACCAAGCTGTTTCTGACGTAGAACATGAAGATCTCCACCAGGACAATACTCCATGACCAGACATGCCAGATTATCTGATGTAAACTGTGCATACATTGTTGGAAGAAAAGGATGATCCAGTATCCTTAATATTTCTCTTTCAGTTTGAGCCCGAGGCATCTTCTTCCTTCTTGCCAAAAATTCATTGTCCATAACCTTAATAGCAAACAAGCAATTTGTGCCAATCAGTTCAGCAAGATAAACAGTCCCAATGTCTCCACAGCCAAGTTTCTTCAAAAGATTAAAATGTCTCAATCCCAAGACTCCATGACGCATTTGACCATGTCGAATGGCTTCCCACCTAACATCCTTTGACATGTGAGGCCGATTGCCACAAGTAGAGCCACTGACATTGCTCTCATCACTGGTACTGGTACTACTGCTGTAATCACCTTGACTACTCTTTGAACTTTGTGAAAATTCAAGTTGCTCTTTCAATCTGGTATTCTTTTTCACCTCTGTAATTTCTCTGCCACTATTGCAGCTGGTCGAAACCAAGCCTGACCGCGCTTCACTTGAGTTTACTCCTTCTCCAGGCCTGATAGACCCCATGTCTTGGTTGTCTCCTTTACCTTTGTTTTCTATAGCACACAAACATCTTTCACATACCAGTGGAGCTGGCTTATTATTTGCATCATTGGATCTAGGATCACATAATGCAGAACCTGAACCCTGCTTTAGTTTCTTCTTTACCAAACCCTTGTTCTTGATGACCATTTTGACTGTTCGAGGGGATCGCGACTTTTTGCACACTCTGTTGCCATTTACTGAGGTAGAAGAGGAAGATCCTGAGTGTAGCCTACCTTTCTTTGGTACAGATGCTTTGTTTCCCAGTTTTTTAGGGGATGACTCGTCTTCACACAAGTCTAATTTACTTTCCTTACTGCTATCACCAGAAGGAGAAGATTCAGATATTTGTTTTTCTACTTGAGCAGGTTCCAAAGGCTGTGATTGAACAACTACTTTACATGATGAAGATGCAGAATCACTTTGCATTGATGATGAATCCCTGGTATCATTGTGTTCAGTTGTTCCAGCAGTTTCAGAAGTATGAACATTTTGGCTCAATGATGTGCTTGTAGCATTTGAATGAGACTGGGATGTTGTATCCAATGAAAGTGACTTACTTTCATCTGTCTCTAGAGATATCTCCATTGTACTACTACCTTTACTACCAACATAAGAAGGCCCTGATCGTCTAGCTTCAACTACAACAGAATTGTACAGTGTATGTATCTTTCCAGCCTCAGATATTCTTGGAGAAGCTGATGACTTTGATAATCTTCTCATAGCAGCCATTTCAGATGCCTTAGATATACACATGTCCCTTAATGCTTGCTTTAAAGTCACTGGCTCAGAAGCTCCAACTCGTGGCGACCGAGGAACACCCATTGTCATTGGCTTTTTTAATATACTTTTCATCTTTGGGCTGGTACCATCTTGTATTAGGCTCCAATCCCTTGATGAAGATTTAAGAGTAATTGACTCAAACAGCTTATTAATTTCATCATCTAGATGATCCTTATGCTGTAGTTTCAGCACAGGAAGCTTCTGGTTTTTCTCAGCTGCATTATATCCAGAATTGGATCGATATATCTCTGCAGCTTTCTCTTTATCTATGTCTTCCCCTGCTTCAACTATTTCACAAGTGCCACTGTATGAACCCATTAATTAAAGATAAGTTGGCTCCACTAGCTTAGCTTTGGTGTGAAGAATGTTTATTCTAATTCATTTCACTGTGGCTCCAGACACCATACACTTACCATTCAAGGACAGTGACCTTTTAGAATCAGGACCATTGTTTTGGTCAAATCAAACTTGAACTCCAAATGATACATTCACTTCTTCACCAGCTATGTGACGTTCAATCCCTAAAGCAATCAGAAACATTTGAATAAATCAGAAAACCAGTAAAAGTCAAGAACAAAAGAAGACAGCAATCAAAAGAAAACACAAATTGACATCATCAGAACTGCAAGAGAAACTAATAGGAACAGGAAGATTTGTTGAACCAATTAAATTTATTGTCTTCTCCAGAGTTAAACATCCACTTATATATGATAAAACTCAAAGAAGAGAAAACTACAGTCATAAAGACATAAACGCAGGTATGTGTGGATACTGTACAATACACAATGCAATTTTGACATCCATTTATGCATAGGATCTAGTTTAATTTACCATCTAATTCTATTAGAATGTGACCAGCATATTTACACAGAAAAAAAAAGTACTATGATTTATGAAGTAGGAATCATCATCTTTGCTTTCGGGGCCATTCAATAATATGTCAAATCAATAGATCAGATGAAAAGTAAAGCAAACCAGGAACCAACTTGCAGTTTAACTAACACATTACACAACACTTTTTATGCTACGGAGAAAAAAAAAGGATGGAAAGGCATAACTAAGCGCCATATTCTCATCAAAATTGATTTTTTTATTTTTGAGAAAAAAAATAGAAACAATAACAAGAAGCAAAATGTAAATATTTCAAATTAAGGAAGAAAAAAAAAGCGATCTAACTCTTTTTTAATAATTTGAAAAATAAAATTTTTAAAACGATTCAATAAGTCTATGCCTATTTTTCAAAAAAAAAATCAAAGAAATAGTTACATTTTATTTTTAATTTTTTTTAAAAAAAATAATGTTGCACCAATCTTCATAAACTGGATTGGCATCCAGACGCTCATGATAAAAAAGAAAAAGAAACTATAACATCCAAACTTTCATTATCAAAGTAGAAAAAAAAAATAGAAAGAAAAATAATGATATATAACAAAGTGATTTAAAATTAAAACTCAAACTTTTCTTTTTCTTCTAATATTGGTGAACGAATCCATTGTTGAACTATATCCAAAAATCACATTTTGGAGAAAAGATCAAAGCATGAATAACAACAACAACAAAAATGCAGTGTCTTCGTTGCAGCGTACGGAATCCAAAACTGCATCACAAAGAAGGAGAAGATCCAAAACTACAACTAACGAAGCACACAGCAAATACAAAAACTAAACAACAAAACGGCGTCGTTTAAGGATCTAGCAGGAATAAAACGAACCGTTTTTCAAAAACGCGATGCGGAACGTGGTGGAAGCTGAAGCTGAAAACGGAAGCTCGTTTGAAAACGAAGGTTCTGGAAAGTTGAAAATGACGGAACCAAAGTTGAAGAAGACGAAGAAGAAGGAAGTGAAGATAAGAGAGATGAGAAGAAAACCCTAACGTGGAGGAAGCTCGGAGTTAGAGAGAGAAAGAGAGAGAGAGAGAAGAGAAGAGGAAGAAGAAGATGCAGAAGAGAAGATACATTATTCATTTTTTATTTTTTATTTTTGTCTTTTGAAAAAATAAAAAAAAAATTGTATTATTATTATTTTATTTTTTATTTTTATTATTTTTTTCCCTCTGGCTTCTCTGCTTGGCTTTCAGGCTTTCAGCACTGGCACTGATTATTTTGTACTAATTGGGACCCACCAAATTTTTATTTCAAATTTTTTACTGCAAATTAAAAAAAACATAGAAATTTATATTTACCTTACTTCCACTGTTATATTTGAATTATAAAAATAGAAAGTGTTAAATATGCAAAATTTTGTTTTAATACTTTGTAGTATATTTAATTATTTATTGAATAAATTATTACTTTAGGTAACTTCAACAAATGTATTTAATTCATGTATTCTTGTTGGACTTTCTTTGACAAATTATTAATAGTATTCAATTTTTTTTTAGAAAAAATAAATAATAATGAAGAGTTCCAATAATGTTACTATTAGTGATTAGTATTACAAATTTATTCCAAAAAACCTCAATAACTTATTGTGTAAATTTCAGTGGAGGAAATTAAAATCTATCCCCGTTATAGTAAATACATATTTTCAAACTCATCAAATATTTAAGAGTTAAGAAGATTAATAATTAATTACTATTGAAGATTTTTTTTAAAAATAGTGAATAATCTACTAATAATAATATCAAAACTTTAGTGTATGATCATTTAAGAGTTAATGAGTGAAATCATGATTCAAAGAATGCAAATTAAATTGAATATAATTCATTCACTATATTTAATAAAATAATAATCTTAAGTTGTATTTTTACATCATTTTTAAATTCAAACCATAAATTAAAAATATATATTTTCACCATTAAACTAACTAATGATTTAGCAATTATAAACCAAACATACTCATAAATAAAACCCAATTATAACCACAATATATGAAGGAAAAAGTGTAGAAGAAATTTTTTGGTACACCCTCCATGTGAATGTGATATTTTTGGTGGAACATGAAAAATAAACAAAAACAAAAACTATATATATTAATAAACACTATCTGCACTCTCATGTGAATGTGTTGTGATTAAAGACAAAATATAATATAATAATATATAAAAAAAAGGTTTTGATTTTTATTTGAAAATTTCATTTTCATGTATGAAAATAAATAAAAAAAAAAATTCATGACATGATATGTTTTGGCTGGTTAAATAGTACTTACAATAATTTTAGTGTTCTTGGTCGACTTTTGTCGCTTTGCAATAAATAATTTAACCATAGCTTGAAAAAATTGGGGATCTAAGATTTGCATTCCTATTTTAAATAACAACTATATATATATATATATAGTTGAAAATATTAAAATATATTTCGTATCATCATATCATATAGCATCCAATGCTCTATTATTTATTTATTTATTTAAGTATGTTAGATGTGATATAATATCATTTTGTGCATTCTGATAAATGAAAAGAGCCAAGAAGGTTTATTTATTTATAGTTGTTGGTATGATCTAAAATTTCACCATCCATTATGTCTTGTAATATTAAATGTTATTTTTTAAAAGATAGGACTTTGTTGATGTTAGATGAAAATCATGTTATTAGGCTTATATTATTGAATAATATTTTATATAAAATTTGAAATTTTTTTCCATCGAATAGATGAATTAATTAAGATATTTTGATATATATGTATATATTAATTATATCATTTTTATAAAATTTGAAATGGATTTTTATATTAATTTTCTATACATCGTCAAACAAATTTTCTTTAAAGTGTATGAATAAAAACATTTTTCTTAAAATCTTTTCAAAGTTTCTTAACGTATTTATTAGCAAGACTTTAAATTAGGAGGAATTATAGGGAGTCAATATATGTGTCGTACAATGCATACAATGGGGTTAATTTCTGTGATCAGTTTCAAGTATTTTAAATTAGATGTTCGATTCAGTAGGATATCAGATGTTTATTATCCCTCATGGTTATTCTGGATAGTACGAGTGTATTGTGTTTAATAAATTAGTAGTATTTTATTTTAAATGTTTATTTTTTAATTCATATTGAACCAAATAAATAACATATTATACACATTATACAGATACTCCATACTCCATTTAATCCCTAACTAGATTCATAAATTAATTACCAAACAGGATTAGCTCACTTAAGAGGTTAGATAGTATGCATATTTGATTTTCTATACGCGAATTTTGATTTCTTAATAGTTGAATTTGCAAATATATAATATATTCAAAAAAATTTCAAATAATATTATTTGGCATATTTTTCTTTCATTAATAATATATTAATATATTATCATTATATTTTAAAAATAACACATACTATACCTAATTTATAATTACTTAATTATTTAATTTTTTTATCAAAATGATATATAGTAGAAGTTAATAAGTAGTATATATACATTTAAAAAAATAAGAAAAAGGAAAAAGAAATTAAGAATATATATTATTTCAGAAGATGTGAGTATAATTATTTTTTTAAAATTAAGTGAAAGTACTATGGTCATCATGTGATGTATACCTAATAAATTTCTGAAACTTGCGTTGGTATAATAATGGCCATGATCATTGATTGAAACAATGAATCCCAAATAAGAGACAACTTCAATGTCCACCAACCAATCACTTCCTCCATTAATAAATAATTTACATATATATTTTGTACTCAATCATGCACACCCCTAAAATAAATTAAAAAAAAAAGAAAGAAATTTATTGAATAGAAATTTGTAACCTTAATTTGTGCTGGCTTGATTTAACTAAATGTTAAATTTCAGCTGAGAGAGATACCTAGATTATGGAAATTATTTTTTTAAATTTTTAATATATTTTTTATAAGTGAAATAAAAAAATTACAAATAAAAATATTATATAATAAAAAATTATATTTAATAATATTACTTAAAAAAATTAAAAAGATCTATTTTGCTCTAGTTATACAATAGATGAATTACACATACATATGTGTAGGAAAAGTAAAAGAAATGACATTTTGTTTATTTATTTTTATCTAACAAAAAACTTAACTTTCAATTCTATTATATATATGAAGAAAAATATTAGCTAAGGTTTATTTCTATCTTATATAGGCTAGTGTATATAACTATATATATAACTTTAATTGAATTAATTGGGGACAAACTGTAAATAACTTGAATTTGTATATGATTGTGTACGTGTAGAGTATAAGTATATTTCCATTTTCTATATCAATAAAATAATATTAATAAGATAAATATTTGAATGATAAATAAATTATAAACACCCCTTTTTTCCCCCTATTCATTGGACAACATTTAAGAATATCTAACTTACAAATTCACTCATTCAATTATTGTCCTGAAGAAAATTAATATGATGTACGTACCTTTTTTATTTTCCATTTCATATATATATATATATGATGATAAATTAATTATTTTATTCTGAATTAAACTCGTGAGCAAATAAAACAGGTTCAACCTATGATGATAATTGCAACATTATAATCTTCAAATAAATACTCCTAATTAAATTAATATTTATAAGAAAAAGAGATTGTCTAGTGGAGCCGAGAGAATTAGTTTTATTATTTGAGTAACGCTATTATTAATTAGAATAAAATGATAAATAAATTTTTAAAAATTTATATTTCGAATAAATTAGTTTCTAAAAAAATATTAATAAAATTTTTAAGAATAGTAAATATAAACACATTACTTTTAGATTAATCCGTATAATTAGATAAAAAAATCTTAATTTAAACATAATTTATCTATGTTTAATTTTGTAGAAGATTTTATTAATATTTTGTTTAAAGACTAATTTAAAATGTAAATTTTCATTATTTTATTCTATTAATTATTAATATTTATAATTTGACGACAAGAAAGAAACACAAATGCTCATATTTATTGATGATTTACGAGGTAGTTTGTCAATTAATAAATAAATTAATTAATCTTATCTTATAGCACCTGTAAGTTCAAAAATTATTATTATAAAATTATACTTATTGCTTTGAGATTTTACATGAATATAAAAAGGTGTGAAATATATAGACGGACCAAATTAAAACAGTCTGAACTAAGAAAAAAGAACTCTTATATACTAAACATATATAGAAGTAAAATTGATGTGCTAATATGGAATTATATAATATTAGAAAATTTTAAATATACTATAGCAATATTAATATTTTAATAATTTTAACTGTTAATTTTAATTTACATAAATAATATATATTATAATTAAAATTAATAATTAAAACTATTAAAATATTAGTGTTTTAGGTACACGTAAAATTCTTTTAATAATATTATATTAGTGGCAATCTTAATTAATTCTCACCTGATGATGTGCCAAGTTGACCTAACAAGTAAATTATAATATATAAAAAATATTTTGAACAATTATTAGACATGTGTTTGTACAAAATAATAGGGAGATTTGAGCTATACTTTTAGTAAATTTGTATTCATTAATAAAACAATTAAAATTCTCTGTTATGATGAAATAAAGCATATACTTCAATAATATTTTCATTATTATTTAAGTTATATAATATTAATATATATTTTCTATCTTTTGTAAAAAGAGTAAATACTCAACTCGACCCCTAACAATTATCTCAAAAGGATTACGAGGTTATTGACAAAAAAATATTCAATCCGATTCCTAATCTTTTGTTTTTGGGATTGATTAGTCCTTATGCAAAAAGAATAACATTAACTTTTTTTATATAAGAACTAATTAGTTCCATAAAAATAAAACTCAAAGTTAGGTTAGGTATTTTTTTTTTGTCAAAGATTTTATTGTTTTTTGAAATAATTATCAACAGCCCTTTAAAGTTTTTTCTCTTGTAAGAATTTACCATTAAATTAGTTTATAAATATTATAATATTATAATATTATAATTTACCGAAATAGTTATTGATCTTGAAATTCATTTGAAAGTTGAAATTGCAGTGACCAGAATTTATCACTGGATTTATGGTTTTTGTATTTTTGTTGAATTGGCACATTATTGCAGGGTGATAGTTAGTGACCCCACAAAAAGGAGTACTCGTATGGCTCCTATAATATGAGTTTTCATCAACGAAATGAAAGCGAAATAATTTGGATTATTGATATGGTAAGTTTCACACTTTTTAAGTTTGATATTAGACAAGTATTTTTCTATTTTTTTTAATTTTAATTTCATTTTTTTTTTCAATTTGAAAAAAATATATATAATAAAAAGTCGATGTGTATGAGTTACTGTTTATTATTATTGTTTATGCGAAGATGTCAGATATCATCAAAATTTGAACAGCGACACTTTATTGATGTTGGTCCCATGCTTTTTCAACTTGTTCACAGTTCATATTTTTTTTTTTGGTGACTGTTCACAGTTCATATGAGTATGATAAATCTCTTTCACCACATTATTCTAATTAACAGCTAGGTTTATATATATATATATTTGAAACAATTGCTTAAATCAATCTCTGACATTTTTAATATGAAATATTTTAATTTTTTTTACTTTTAAAATATACAAAATAATTTTTAATATTTATTTTTAATAGACTATCAATCTTTTATCAATTTAATTTGTTTAGTTAAAATTACTATTTTAAATTTTTTAAGAAATTATTTTGATATTTTTTAATTTTTTAGAAAATATTATGTATTTCACTCTTCTAATTAAATTAGCAGAAGATTGTATTGTTGAACAAAAATAAACATTGAAAGTTATTTTGAGTATTTTAAAATCTAAAAAATTAAAATATTTAATTTTAAGAACTTTAAGACTGATTTAAATAATTGTTTTAACTTTTTATATATAGAAATAAAAATTAATTTTTACGTAAAATTTAGAAGAGTAAACTAAATATATAAAATGTAAAATTATAATAAGATTTAAAATATAAAATCATTTTATTTAGTAAAATATTTTAGAATTAGTTAAATTATTTAAAATTGTAATATCAAATAATTTTAATAATTTTTAATTACACCGAGATTCTATGTATAGCTGTGAAAATAGCTAGTGTTTGGTGCATTTGGTAGCTAGCTTAATTTAGTTTAGTTTAGTTTGCATCTTATTAATATCATATACCACAACAACAAAAAGCCTTGATGCGTTCATTTCTTATTAGGTGAGTTCTACGGTGGTTTTTTTTTTTTGGTGACTTATAGTGCTTTTGTTATAGTTTTTAAATTGTCTAACTTTTTTTAAAGTAAAAAATAAATATTTAAAATAAAAAGTAAATTATGTAAAATTTATTAAATATTATTTATTTACTTTTTTTAGTAACTTAGGTATAATATGATAGGCACTATAACATTCACCTTCTTATTATTACCGTCACAATAAAAACTGTTATTAGTAAATTTTAAGCAGTCTACATTTATTTTAAATTAGTATCACAAAAATATTAAAAGAAACCATGATATCTTTTTTTTATACACTAATTAGATCTAAAAGATGGAGGGAAGAAACTCCCCGGAAGAAGACAATTTAATATAAATAATTGTGATTGTAATCATATTGTGTCGGTAATGAATCTATTTTATTTTTCATTTTTTATTTTTTTTTATATTTTGCTATTTATTTTGTACCACAAACCATAAATCTCCACAAATTTATGCATACACATGTGTGGTGAGAGTAGGTAATAACAATTTTTTGGTACCGGATGGTAGATATTGATAGATAAATGGACCCAAAACAAGACAATGAGGGCATGTAATAAATTAATTTCATTTATTTAGAGGGAAAATAATTCAAAGGTAGGAGGGAGGATTCTCACTTTACCATTTTAGAAGAATAGTCCCTGTATGTAGAGATTTCAAATCCTTTGTGTGTGAATCATTTATTAATCTCTTAATCACTCTTAAAGTTCAATGCTGACATAATTATAAAGTGTGAAATTAATTAAGTGTGAAGTTAAGTAGTTTTACACTAAAAAATGAAAAAAAAAATCACTTTAAGAAAAAATAAAAAATAGCCACTTTCTTATATTTTTATATAAGGTAAAATATATTTTTTGTCCTGAAGTTTGATAAAAGTTTTAAAAATACCCTTAAGTTTTATTTTATTTCAATTTTATCCCAGAAATTTTTTATTTGCATCAAATATATCCCTGACGGCTAATTTTTCAAAAAATTTAAGACTAATTTAACAACAATTTCATAAGAACAACCCTCAATACAAGCAAATCAAGAATAATTTTCATGCATTATTGTTAGATTGGTCTTAACTTTTTTTGAAAATTTAGCTATCGAGGGTATATTTAATGCAAATCAAAAACTTTTAGGATAAAATTGAAACAAAATAAAATTTAGGGATATTTTTAAAATTTATGCTAAACTTTAGAAACAAAAAATATACTTTATCCTTTAGTATATAAATAGAATTATTTTTAGAGAATAAAATTCTGATCTCTTAATTCTTTTTAACAAATTCTAAAACTTAATTAATAGTACAACTTTTAATTTTGTGTATAATTTCTACTAAACCATAGCGAATTATACAATATTTAAGAAATAAAGATTAAAGAAGTTGGCACATGTAGGTGGTCAAAATTCAAAATAGTAAATGAATATTGGTGAACCTTTAATATATAGTGGCAGTTTTTCCGTCGCCAATTTATTGAATGAAAATTTTTTCTTGTTTGTCTTTGTAAGAGTTTGACTAAGCCTTTTCCTTTCTAAAGTAAACTTAATATTTTATTAAATAAGTTAGATACTCTATATCAACTTCTCAACCGAGCTAGCTAGCTACCCATTATTTGTTATTAATTAGTAAATAAAGTAAAAATATCAAGATTTTTAATTAATATTGTATAGCTTTAAAGTACATTAAATATTATTTATGTATTACACAATAAGAAATGAAGTTTTTTTTTAGGTTTGAATTTATATTAAATAATTAAGAAATTAAACATAAAAAGTAGATGTGACTACGCATATCATCTATCCTAAAGCATACGATGATATATGAATAAACATAAATATTATGTATACGCTAAAAAATCAATCGCTAAATTAATTATTATATATTTTTATATAATATTATGTATAATTTTATTTTATTGAGTAAAGTATTGTTTTTATCTCTAATATTTGGAGTAAGTTTTAAAATTATTTCTAACATTTCAATCGTCTTATTTAAGTCCCTAACGTTTCAAAATTGGCTCAATGTTATCCTGTCGTTAGAAATCCGTTAACAGAATTGACGGTGGGACAAAATTGAGACAATTTTAAAATGTTAAAGATTTAAATAGAACGAAAACGTTAGGGACAAAAACAATACATAAAAATAAGTTTTAATTTTTTTCTTCAATAATATCAATTTTTTACTCTATATAATATTTAATTATTTTTTAATCACATACAAATAAATTACACTTAATCACACTACTTTCGTTCTAAATAAATTTTTTTATATTTTTATATTAACTTATAACTTTAAATGTAAAATTATAAAAAAATAAATTTATTTAGAATGAAAGTAACGTGATTAAGTGTAATTTACTTATATATGATTAAAAAATAATTGAATACTATATACAGTAAAAAATTGATATTATTGAAGAATAAAACTAAAATTTATTTTTATGTATCGTTTTTGTCCCCAACATTTTCGTCTTATTTATGTTTTTGACTTTTTAAAATCGTCTAAATTTTGTCCCGCTGTCAATTCTGTTAACGGATCTCTAATAACTGAACAACATTAAGTCAATTTTAAAATATTAAAGATTTAAATAGAACGATTAAAATATTAAGAACAACTTTAAAAATTATCCTAAACATTAAGAATAAAAATAATATTTTATATTATTTTATTTTAATATATATTTTAATATACATTTAATATAGTTGCCGAATAAAATATCTCATTCCACCATCCCAATCATGTTGGAAGTTAGGTCATTTACGCCTAGATTTTTCCTTGTCGAATCATTTAGAATCTTCTTAAGTTTTCTCTTATATCTAATTATTGGACTATATATATCTCCTATGTGATTTACCCTCTTCACCAAATAATGTTCTTCTGATTTTCTCTTGATTTGTCAATCACTAGTACTTAGCACAATCTCATCAAAATCTTTTTAGCAATATATAAACGTCATTTATCCTTTTTCTTTCATCTTATTATTTCTTATTCGATCAATTAACATATAATTACTTATCAATCGAAACATTTTCATGTCGGCCATACTAAACTTATGCTTATATCTTTTGTTATATATAATACTTATTCCATTTAACATAACTAACTACTCTGATTAACCTTTTTTATGAATTTTTTTTTAAGTTGGTGAGACTGTGTTTATTTATAGATACAACATTTTGAGATAGAAAATAAAAAATACAAAATTATATTTAGTAGATAAGACATAAACAAAAATATTATGTTTAAAAATATTAAATTAGTATTATTTTGTATTCATAAAAAAAATAATACATAAAAATATAATTTATTTTTTATTTTATTATTTTTGTTAATTTTTTATAATTATATTTTGTATTATTATATATTTTTTTCAAATTTTTTGAATAAAAAAAAAGAAAATAAATTATACTTTTATAATTTGTTCTAATTTATCACTAAACAAAAGACAAAAACACTAATTTTTATATCTCTATTATTTATATTTTATTTATAGTGTCTTATCTTATCTGTTCTCAAAATCAAATACAACCTCAAAATTCAATGAGAATCTAGTATGTTATACTAAAAACCAAATTATAATACATTAAAATAACTCAATGACACAATTTACCAATTTAATTAGTTTACACTTATTTACATATTGATTGACATGAACAATTTTAGACCATCATAAATTGAATAAAATCTTAATGATTATTAGAGAGATAATAATAATCAAATGAGACAAATTTATTTGAACAAAAAGGGATCAACTAACCAATGTAAAAAAAGTGAGAATGAAGAATGGTGAAATCAAATCAACTCAAATTAAAGAACCTAATATATATAAAAAAACATCATGGATTTCTAGTAAAGGATGTCCACAATGCAAGTTCACATGGGTGTGAACCTAACTTTTTTGGAAAAGGATGTGTATGGGGGGCTTCTCTTTAAAGCCAAGGAAAGAAGAAGGTACAAAGACTTAGAAATTAGAAAGCAACCATATATATATATATGCTTCTTCAACCCCCTCCAAAAAAAAAACAAGGACTATAACTTGTTCAACTTTGGAAAGCAACTATGCCTAACTTTGTGACCATTTGCCACTCTTTTTAGCTATGAAGCTTTTAGTTCTCCTGGTCACAGTGTGACCACATATCTGACCCAATTGAAAATGTAACTAGGGTTTGTGGTCCTCCATTCTACATCTATGAGTGCATGTCTCATTCATTGTCACACAAACATAAATTATGCTGCCAAACATAATTATTATGATTTTATTTAGGCCATTCTATATATCTATCTATATATAAGAATAGGGTGATATTTTTAATTTTATTTATAATTTTATATGAAATATTGTTATGTCATTGATGATCATAGGACAATTATTTTGTTTTACATTATTATATCCTCTAATAATTAGAATTAGTATAGCGAAATACCTTTTAATAGGTAATATATATTAGCCATTTTTATTATAAAATTATTTTTAATCTTTTTTTTGAAAAGTTTAGAATTAGGATTTAAAATGTAAAATTAAAAAATTTTAAAAATTAATTGATATTAGCAAAAAAAAATTTACTCTCAAATTATTCTGTTGATTCTTATAATATAAGTTTATCAAATTTATACTTAGGTCTCTATACTTTTTTTCTTTCAATTGGTTCCTATTCTGCTTTTAATTTTATAATTAAATATTTCTTAGTGTAAAAAATATTAGAGTTAACTGAATATTTATTTATAAATTAAAGATATTCATAATTAAAAATCTAAATAGATATTTAACTGCGTATATTTTTTTAAAAAAATATTATATTAATTTTAACATTTTTAATATAAAAAAATAATTATAAAATTAAATATAATATAAAAATAAAATTAAAATAAAAAACATAAAAACTAACAAAATAATTAACCCTAATATTTTTTTACTATTCACATTTTCAGAAAGGATGAAAATAATGGCAAGTCAACCTTTATCACAAATAATGTTACTCTTTCTAAAATTATATATAATTTACTTTGAGCACCAGAAATTTGATATGATTCCAACATAATTAATAAAGTTATGATGATGAAGCGTGTGTATGTATGTGTAGTATAAATTAAAGAAGCCAAACACATATTCTAATGAAAGAAAAGAAAATCTCCTCCAAATATTGGATGTACATATACATAGATATCATATGAAACATTGTTTAATGATGCAAGAATAATGAGTGGATTTCTTTTCTTAAAAAAAATGGCGTGTGTCACACTAAGAGAATAATAATGTTAGATATGAGTATATCAATTACAATAACCTTGATTTATAAACAATTAATGATGAATCTCTTAAAAAAAGAAGATAGTAACATAAAAGAAAAATAAGGTGAAGACAAGTGTGCACAACAATTTTTGGTGTTTAGTTTAAGAAAGCTACCATTCTTTCGAGTGATGCCTAAGCATGGAATGCATGCCATGGAGGATGGAGCCACCGACAAAGTCAATAATTAATCTTACATATACTTTCAATATTTACGGCGGTTATTATGTAGTTTGCACTTGTAAACTTCCATTCACTCTTTTTTTTTAAAACTAACTTAAAAAAAATTATCAATGTGGTAATAAGTATTTTGTTTTCTTACAAAATTATCACCAGGAAACTCTAATTTTTTATAGAACTTCTATTAAGTCGGATAAACTTAGTCAGATTCTTAATAATAGGTTTTGTATATAGGTATTTTACTGAAATTAAAAATAAAAATATTTGAAATCTTAAAAAGATATAAACTTAAAGATACTTTTTTTTCCTATGATCTTAAATTTAAATTTTTTAAATAGAAAAATAATTAAAGTAAAGTATATTTTTTACTTTTAACATTTGTAATTTTCTTTAAAAATATTTTTAATATTTAATTATATTTAATTTTATCCCTAACGTTTTTAATTTGCATCAAAATTATCTCTGAATGTTAATTCAATCTAAAATTTTAAGAACAAAATTAAAAATATTTTGGGATAATTTTAAAATAAATCGAAACGTTAACGATAAAATTGAATCAATCGAAAATGCTAGCGACAAAATTGATGAAATTAAACGTTAGAAGTATTTAATTAAAAAAAATACAAACATTAAGGACAAAAAATATAATTTACCCGAAAAATTATTATTGATTGTTTATAAACTTTTAAGCCAAATTAGTCGAATTCTGCATAATACAATCTAATTTGTCAAGAAACTTATGGAAGTTAAATGAAATTGCTTAAAAAATGTTGGTTTTTTATTTTGGTTTTTCACGATATATCTGTTTAAGGGTTTAAATAAAGTTGCCAATAAATTACTACATGTATAAGACAAAATTCAATACTTACTTAAGCGAACGAGTGAGTTAACCACTGCAATAATCCAAATTGGTTAATGTCTCTATTTTATTGATTAGATTGTACTAATTTATTTTAGTTTAGTATTACTTTCATTGTCTGAAAAAAAATCTAATTAAAAAAAGATATATTGAGAAGAGGCAAGAGACTGCTACCAAGCATATATGAAATGATAAGGTTTTTAATTAGTATGTTTTTACTTTTTAGTATCATTGGAGTACTTTAGTTTATTCTTAAACTTTTCCTGCTTTATTTCTCCTGTTCAGAAAAATCAAAAGAGAAACAGTTAAAAAACTGTTATGGAGTAAGATGGATTAGTTCTTCAATCTAATCATATTCTTTTTCCATGGTTCGTTTAGATTAGACATTAGTGTACATTGTGTGTTGAATTGACATATTGTATCCGATGAAGAGACATGAAAATGAATCATGAGTTTTTTTATTATTAATTTTTTGGCCGGTAATCAATTAATCCATTGATTTTTGTTCTTTCTGGCAACTAGCCACATCTTTGATTGATAATATTTTTTAAGTTAATAGTTTTTGGAAATAATTTTATGGGCTTGAGTTTTTGGACAAATTGAAACAGATTACTTGTTTGTGGACTCGATGCCTGATTCTAGCCCAATAAGATTCTTGGTCCAAAAAAGCGAAAGACTATCTTAACTATTGAAAGGGGCCCAATTTCCAAAAAGGGCCCAAAAAACTGAAATTAAAAAAAGGTTGACCTGAATAGTATATTAATCCAAATATTTGTATTACCAAAAAAAAAAAAATCCAAATATTTGTAAATTATTATCATCACTTCAAAAATAATTACACATATTAATTTATCTATTTTTACTAAAACAATCAAACTTATCATATATAATAAAATAATATAACCAATAACATACTAATAATCAAATTTATTATAATAATATAATAAAATTTTCATGAAATATCAAATATATGCTTTTTATATGATGATTAATTAGTTACTGATTTTTTATATGTATAAAGTATAATGATTGAATATTATTAAAAGGAGGAGAAGAAAGCATTGTGATCACGGATGACGTCAAGAAAGTCAACTTTTCTGACCTTGTAGAAGTTTCAGTCTAATACACATTCCCTTGACCACTCTCCATTTAACATGGCTCAATAGAATACAATGAGGATACAAAATTACCTATATAACCAACTCACCATGTTAAATCAAAATATTAATGCAGCTTACAGAACAAAATGACAATAATAAATGGACCCATTCATAAACCAGCTTTCTTTCTCTCTCTCTCTCTCTCTCTTTTTTTTATTGTTAATAATATTTGTTTTAGTTGTGAGTGAATGAACCTGGACGTTATGACATGCGGAAAGCTGTTCCCTGCACTAGCTTATTCATTGTTATTAATAATAACTTTTGATATTCATTATTTAAAATAATTATAAAATTATATCTAATTTCCCCAAAATTCTAGACCAATATGGAAAGGAAAGGATTCTATATGAATCAGAGAATTAAATTAATTAATTAATTTATTTATTTATTGAATTGGATAGTGCCACGGTGAAGGCCTCCCCTGCGGTTCCCCGTGGTGGTTAATACCAACGGCCAACGAATGGTGCCACGTCAGCTCGATTCCTTTCACACTCTGTGAATTCCCAAACTACCCTCCTCCGAACCCAATATATAATACGAATGACCAATCACATTTCCGCTTATCATCGCTGAGAAGGCGAAAAAGAGAGAAAGAAAAAAACGAACAGAAAATCTGAAACTGTAGCGATCCACAATGGCGAAGACCTTCAAGTACGTTATCCTCGGTGGAGGTGTTGCTGCTGTAAGTTCCATTTCTTCAATCTACTATTATTGCTTCTTAATTGTAGTTGTCGACTCGTGTTGGAATTTTAGCTGATCTGTGTAATTTGAGCTTGAATCTGAGTTTTACACTTTTACTGATTTGAATCGGAAGAAGAAGATTCTAGACTTAATATCTATATGCAGTGCTTAGTGATTACGGATATAGCGAAGTAGTGAATTCACGTTATGCTTTATTAGATATTTTTGCTCATTAGAACTGTTGAGATTGGATGAGATGTGATGTGATGTGATGTGATGTGATGAAACTTTTGAAATTAGTGTGGATCTTTTTTCTGAAAAAGATTCTTCTTATGTCTGTCTGTTTTAATCTACTAAGTGAGAGAATTTTGTTATGGAATTGTTAGCTGCATCAGCTCGAAATTTAGGCATGGCTATCAAAACTTAGTGCGAGTAGTTCAGCACTATTATTTCACTACTTTCCCCTGAAAAATTTGGTAAAACGGAAAAAGAGAAAAAGAAAAAAGTGCTAGATAATTTATTTTCACTTGAATTCCGTTTTATTTCCGGTTTTCGGATTGTGGAGTTGATATCATTTCGTAATTGCAGGGTTATGCAGCAAGGGAATTTGCTAAACAGGGACTTAAGCCTGGGGAGCTGGCAATCATATCCAAAGAAGCGGTATCTTATGTTTTCAACTGCACATTGCATCTCATACATCGATGTTTAGAATAGTGTGGTTTTCTCATTTGCGATTCCTTCTCGTTTTTAGATGTATGAAATGTTTGTGGAATATATACATATATATTTCTTTTCTCGTTATACATTTTGTAAATTGATACATCATGGACCTCTAAGTCAGGAGTTAAATATTACTTATTCCTTGTGGTTTTATATGTTCTAATAGAAATGATTTTCCTTTTAACTCACAAAACAAATTTACTAGAAGTTGCAATTTTTCTTTTGAATTATGACAAATGGGGAAGGAAGCAATATACATATTATTTTCTAGTATATCCTTCCTTAAGTGCTTTCTATACATTTTGTCTTAATAATACATGTTCCCTTGTTTTTCTTTTTGTATTTTCTGTAGGTAGCACCTTATGAACGTCCTGCACTAAGCAAAGCTTACCTTTTTCCTGAGTGTAAGTTGTGATATTCTCTCTCCCTCTTTGCCTGATATGCTATAATTATCTTGATGTGACAATTGGATTTTGCAGCCCCTGCTAGACTTCCTGGTTTCCATGTTTGTGTTGGAAGTGGAGGAGAAAGATTGCTTCCTGAGTGGTACAATGAGAAAGGTGATTATTGCGTTTGGTTCAGCACAATTATTGGATAGTTTTAAGGATAGCTAGGCTCTCATGCTAAGTGAAAATAAGAGTAAACTAGAAAAATGGTCCCTAACAATGATTTTCCAAATGCAAATTTAAATGTTTGATTGCAGGTATAGAGTTGATTCTTAGCACAGAAATAGTGAAAGCAGACCTTGCTGCAAAATCTCTGACAAGTGCAGGAGGAGAAACATTCAGTTACCAGATTTTGTTGATTGCAACCGGCTCAACTGTAAGGATCTTTGAGGATATTAGAGGATATGTCATGCATTGTACTTCATTTCTTCTTTTTTTCTTTTTGTCTTGCTAATACTTTGTATTTGTTTGCAGGTTATAAGGTTGAGTGATTTTGGTGTTCAAGGAGCTGATGCCAAAAACATCTTTTACTTGAGGGAAGTTGATGATGCTGATAAACTATACGAAGCAATTAAAGCAAAGAAAAATGGCAAAGCTGTGGTTGTTGGAGGTGGATACATTGGTCTGGAGCTTAGTGCAGTGTTGAGACTCAACAATCTTGATGTTACCATGGTCTATCCAGAGCCTTGGTGTAGTAAGTAGATAGTTATAACGTTTTCTTTTCAAACCATCTCGTTTTATTCTTTATATGTTTTTAAAGAAGTGCGTTATAATCTGATGTTGCAGTGCCAAGACTTTTTACATCTGGCATAGCTGCTTTCTATGAGGGATACTATGCAAAAAAGGGGGTCAATATTATTAAAGGAACGGTTGCTGTTGGATTCACTGCAAATTCTGATGGAGAGGTATGATTGAACTCTTAATCTCAATATGCTACTGATGGGATTTCCTTTTAAATTTCAAATCAAGCTTGACATGATTTCAATCCACCATTCAGGTGAAAGAAGTCAAACTAAAGGATGGCAGGGTCCTAGAAGCTGATATCGTTGTTGTTGGTGTTGGAGGAAGGCCACAAACAGCCTTATTCAAGGGACAGGTTGAAGAAGAGAAGGGTGGAATCAAGGTTAGTATACCATATCCATTTCTTAATTGATATTGAATCTTTCATTGTTGATGATAATGTCTTTTGTTGCCGCTGCAGACGGATGCCTTCTTCAAGACCAGTGTTCCTAATGTATACGCCGTTGGTGATGTTGCTACTTTTCCCTTAAAATTATATAATGAGTTGAGAAGAGTTGAACATGTCGATCATTCTCGCAAATCAGCTGAACAAGCTGCGAAGGTGAGAAAAAACTTCTAAAAAATGTTTGATCACTATGGCATTCAGTTTTGAAAACATGTGTTGGTTTCCAAAGCTACTCAGTAGATCAGTACCCAAATGGACATTTATTTTTTTCATGAACTATTCTTGCCTACACTGTCTCATTTTGAGTAACATGTTTGATGTAGGCCATCAAAGCTGCTGAAGAAGGGAAAACAGTTGAGGAGTATGATTACCTTCCATACTTCTATTCGCGCTCATTTGAACTGTCTTGGCAGTTCTACGGTGACAACGTAGGTGACACCGTGCTATTTGGAGACAGCAGCCCGGAGTCATCTAAGCCGAAGTTTGGGTCATACTGGATTAAAGATGGGAAAGTCGTCGGCGCCTTTTTGGAGAGTGGAACCCCTGAGGAGAACCAGGCTATTGCCAAAGTAGCAAGGGTGCAACCTCCAGTTCAGGATGTGGACCAACTTGCGAGTGAAGGTCTTTCCTTTGCTAGTAAAATATAGAGCTTTTGTTTAGAATGATACAACTCAAGGGTGATTGCATAGAATAAATTTCTGTACCGACTTCATTTTACTTTGGGTTTATGCGATTGTGTCATAGAAGAACCTTTTTATGTTTTTATTTGATTTCTTATGAGATTGCAATGGATATCCCTTATTTCTGTGTTATTATTTATGTTTACAGTACTTGATATGTACATCTATGTTAGAATTATCCCCCTCTAAAACAAAACTGAAAACGAATTTAGTTTTAAGAACGTGCTGTTTGCTGATTGTGGGGCCATTCTTGAGAATGTTTGCATGGGGATTTTGGTTCCTCTGTTTAAAACTAGGTATCAAAGAGCATCTGCATGTGAAACATTCCCCTGAATTATTAGTTGGTTTACTTATTTTGTTCGGTTCTATAATTTCACTCGATTTTCAGTTAAGTCCTTATATTATATTAAATTTTGTAACTAAATCTCTATCATAACAAAAATGTTAAAATTAATAGAATATTTTATTAAACTATATAAAATATTCAATCAAGTGTTAGACATATTTATTTTGTTTAACGAAATATTTTATTAATTCTGATATGATATAAAGACTCAATTAAAAAAAATATGGAATAAAATTATAGAAATCGATAGAATAATTAAACCTTATTAGTTAGTGCCAGTTTCTTATTGCTTTTTAACATTGTCAAGGAGCATCGTTTTCTTTTTACTTTTTTTTTTTTTGGGTCTCTTCTACCCAAAAACACACAAGACATATCTATAGCAAGAAAGATAATAACCAATAAACTCCTTTCTCAATTATCAAAACGTAATTCCATAGCATGAAGAAACTAAATTAAGACAAGATTGGAATTAATAGGCACAACAATCTACATTACTTATTTAGAATAGAACTATGATAAACTAAGCAGCAGCTCTAGAGTAAATTGAGAGTATGTTCTGGAAAAATGCCATTAATCGAAGAGACTGAAGCCCATATCCTGCATTATTAAAAAAGAAATTAAGATGAAGAATCAGAGACTATAATATAGAATGAAACAACAGAGATGTAGTTGTTGCAAACTAGAAACTTACATCATCGGATTCCTCTTTTTCCTCCACCTTTTCTTCTTTCTTAGCTGGAGCAGCTGCCGGAGCAGCAGCAGCAGCACCTCCTCCTCCGGCGGGAGCAGCGGCAACAGCGACACCACCACCACCACCGGAAGGCACAGAGGCTAACTGTTCCCTGCCGGCAGCAATAACCTCAGTTATATCCTTCCCCTTCAGCTGAGACATCAACAGTTCAATCATATTATCCTCTGCTTCTGCTCCAACTGCATATTACCAAAATTATGAAAATGAAAGTTAAATTTTGATGACATGATAATATATGATCAGATATCTATGTAAAAGTAGTTAAATCCTGCATGTAAATTAAATTCAAGTTACAATTTTTTTTTTAAATGACAATTGACTACAATTTCACCCCATATTGCATGCAATAACTATTAACATTAATTAAAAAACAACAATGCATATTCCATTAAACATTTAACATGAATTAACCATATCAGATTTTGTAACTAAGTACCTGCAAAACGAATATCCCTAATATCCTTTGACCGAATATTTTGTATAGTTTAACAGAATATTTCGTAGGGATTTCGTTACAAAATCTGATATGGTATAGAGACCTAATTGAAAATTTAAAGAAATTATAGGGATCAACAGAGTAATTAAACCATTAAACAACAAAATGCATATCACAGAGTAAGCTACATGAATCAAATGAAATGAAATCACACAACAGCTTATATTGTAATCAATCCATTGAAATCAAAAAAATTTAACAATAGGGATATATATATTTTTTTTAATGGAAGTAATATTATGAATTTATATTGATAGAGATAGGAGAATGGAACCAGAGCCAAGGATGCCCTTGATGTCTTTAGCAGAAGGGTTTTTGTTGCCTCCAAGAACAGCAAGCAAATATGCAGCAATCACCTTCATTTTCCTATCAGTCAAAAATCCCACATCAAATTAAATTAAACAAAAAATCGTTAACAACAATGATGTAACATTAGCCAGCTCAAACACTATAACTACTATACAACTTCTATTTAATTTATTTATTGTAACAACATTTCAGCAATGGCCAAAATTAACTACGGAGAAGGGAAAAGAAGAATAAGAACCTGCGATGGCGAAGATTCTAATGACGAGTTCAAACTTGAAACTCAATGGAACACAGATTCTGTTCCTGTTTCTCTTACGTCACTCTACGTAGCAATAGTTTTTGGTAGTTGCACTAGGGTTCGTTTTATTAGGAACAGAAAAGAAAATTAAAATGATGGGCTTCTTATTGGGCCAATTTGACCAAGTCTGGGCCCATATATGACATCTCTTGTATTCTTAATGGGCCTTCTTCAAATCCACTAGATATTGTTGACCAAAAAACAAAAAGAAAAAGAAAATAGAGATGTAATTACTAATTAGTAACCAATTGAAATTAGTAAAGATAATAAATAATAAATATTACGTTGGTTCCTAAACCAGAAATTTTGAGTTGGTATTTTAATTAGGAATAAAATATTAAAATCTAAAATAAGTATATTAGTTAATAAATATAGTTAGAATGAAACTAATTACTCGCTAATTAATACTGCCTTTTATACCATTTTATTAAGGTTTTCATTTTCTTATTTTTTTTTCTTTATTTTCTAATAATTATCATGAATTTTTACATGGTAGAAAAGTAAACAAGTGATCACATGCACCCTTTTATATTGGTATTAAAATGTTACTAACAAGTGATTAATCTCCAAGTATACTGATGTTTTTGATAATTTACACATTCACACGACTAGTGTGTTGGCCATGTCAAATACTGAAAATTCAAAACACGAGTGTTGATATTTTAATAAATATATATCTATTGTACGGAATAATAATAATAATAATAATAATAAGCTTGTCTTGTTTAAGTATGTATCTAAATATATTACCCAATAAAGTTTAAGTCCTTTGGTATGTTGACTTATTATTACTGGTTTAGGTTTACTACTCTTGCAAGTTGCACTATTTAATTAATTGATTGCAACAACTCTGATTTTGACCTATCTCCCTTCTTATATTTAGAACAAAACTAGGAATGGCACTACAATAATTAATTAATGTAACAAATTTATTAATTAGCAATAAATTTCTAATGAAACTCACATTTGTGAATAATTAGTTATTAGCATGTTGTTAGATCGAAGAATACTGTAAAAAATAATTAAAAAATGAGTAAATATTTTTTTTGGTCTCTGTCATTTTTTAAATTTGACTATATGTTTCTTAACCTTTATAAAATATCAGATCGACTCCTATTCATATATTCCGTGATACCAATAAGTTTTCTGTTGGTTTTTTCGTTTATAGTCGTCGAAAAATATTGAGGTGTAACATACAGCCTATGACATGGTCTTGGCGCATCATACGTAGAATGGTATGTGTTTATTGGGACTATTAAACCCATGTATAATAAGCAAAGCAACGTCGTTTTAATTTTATTGCTTCGGGTCAAAACGACTATAAACGAAAAAATCAACGAAAAAATTTATTGGTATCGTGGAATATATAGATAGAGGGCCGATCTGATATTTTATAAAGATTAGAGGGCGTGTAGTCAAATTTAAAAAAAAAGACGATGACCAAAAAAGATATTTGCTCTAAAAAAAATAGTGGTGTTAATAAAATAATTTGAAATAATAAAATACATAATAATATGAAATGAATCTGGAGTTACTTTTAAAATTTACTACCTAACTTACTTAGTACATGATTGCAAATGAGAAAATACTGATTCTTTTTACAACCACATTAGAGATATATTAAAATTTATACTGAAAAATAAATTATACATTAAAATGAATTAAATTACATATATATTTATATATAAATATATAATAATTGATTTTTGTGTATATTTAATATTTTTAATGAAAAAATTTAGGAAATCAGCAAATTTTATTGTTTTTAGCCATCAATTAACCATCAATGATATTTTTAATAGTGTGAAATTGTATCTAATGGTATAAAATTATTTAATTTTTTTTTTATGGTTAAGTGCTAACCAGAATTTAACAAAAGTGCTGACCCCTAGCACTTCTCATTTTTAATATATAAATTAGGATAAAAATTTTACGATTACGAAGCTAAGATATTTTTAGAAAAGAATGTAATAAGCATAGAATTATACACATGTTAAAAAATATTATATTTATGAATCAATCATCAAATTAATTATTATGTATTTATATATATATATTATTTTATATAATTATATTTAAATATATTATATATAAATAATTGATTTAAGAATTATTTTTTTTATACATTGATTTATTAATATATATTATTGTGGCACTTTAAACTATTAGGTTGCATGAAAAAACGGTAATCCAACGATGTTGTGATGGATTATTAGATACGTTCAGATCACAAAACTAATTTAATTGAATTGAAAGCTGATACTTGATAGTAGACATTAGTGGTTTATGATTTTGCTTAAGGTCACTATCTAACATGTAATGCACATCATTATTATAATATATATTTAAAAAAAAAATTGAAGTCTTCAAATTTCTAGGGCTCTTTCTTTTCTCTTATTTGTCTGTTATAGCCACGTCCTTGTCTTACTTAAGCCCATTTTTCTATGCATTTTTATTAATTATACATTAATACACTATCTTTGTTAAATTCATGAATTTGGAGTATATTCTGATTTCTCAACTTGCATAATTTATGTATTTTATTTATGTATCTACATTGATCATCGAACATTTTTTAATACATTATTATTTCTGAATTAATGTTTTCAGAAAAAAATTGTATTATTCATATACATTTAGTAAAAAATTATCTTAAATTAGCAACGATATTATTCAAATTTCTAATATTATTGATCATAGATATAATTCAGTTAAGTTACAATTGATCACATCACTAACCGAATAGTCCCCATTATTTTTGTGAAATTGCTTTTGTTTTGAATATGATATGACTTGGTGAATTATTTATCTTGTTGGAAAAGCATTTTTTTTTTTGTTTTATTGCAACCGCACCTTGTTACTCTGAGCGACTAAAAGATAGAAATTAATAAAAGATAGAAATTAAAATAAAAATTTTTATATTATATTTGATGTAAAAAATATTAGACTAAGTTATATTTTAGTATTATGTTTGATTTAAAATAAATATAAAAATTAAAAAATAAATTTAAAATTTAAAAAATTAAATAAAAATATTTAAAAAAATATTATTAAAATTTTAATTTTTTATCTTTAAAAATTTTAGTTTCATATATCTATACTTTTTAGAAGTATTTAAAAGACTAAAATTTTAAATTTCGAGACTGAAAATTTAATTTTCGTCTTTGATCACTAAATATAATATTCCTCGATATCAATTTCAAAAAGCAATTACAACCTTAAATTTTATCAGATTATTTAGAAATTTGATTATAAAAAAGAGAGAAAAATAATTAGTGATTCTAAATTATTCTTTTAATTAATTATGTTCTTATTAATTTTTAAATAAATTAAATTTTAAATGTTTTATTTTTTTGACATTTTAAAAATAATATATATTTAAATTTTTATCCATTAAAAAATTAAAAAAAAGTTGAATTATGATTCCAAATCATTACTTTAAAAAATCTCAGAATTCACAGGACTTATCCAGTAGTAGGTATGATAAATAATTTTTCCTGGAAATTAAAATTAACAACGTGGGGCCTTAATTAAATATTGTGTTTGATGTGCTGTAATGACACGGACATCTAAAATTAAAGGACACATATACTTTATTTTTTTGTTTTATTCACAACATGACTTAGGTTGCTCTCAATTGGAAAAATTTAAAAGAAATTTACTATATTACTCCCTCTAATAATCCGGTCATTATTATTGTTTTTCTTGGTCAACGAAAGCTATGAATAAACAAACCTACTCTATCTCCTTTCTTAATGACCAAATGTGTGGCCAGAAAATATAATGGATGAGGATGATTGAAAATAAAAAAAAAATAATATTCCAAAAATAAAATAAAAAAGGATTTAATTATTATATATATTAAAATTATTATTAACAAAAATTTTAAATTTTTTTATATAATAAGTACATTAAATCTTAAGTTTTATATAATTTTTATAAAAAATAAAAAATAAATTAACAATTTTAGTGTACCAAAAATTGTTACACGTTAGTTTGACCATGAAATCGAAGACTTGAAAAGCAAACTACACTCCCAAAGTCCAAACAAATAACCATTGAAATAAATAAATTTCACGTGGCCACTTGTTCAATTCTTTCTAGCGAAATGATATATACGAATTTCTAATATTTATAAAATATTTAAAATGCTTTTATATAAAAAATAAATTGAGAAAAAAATATTTATATGTTACTTATATTTGCAAAGATGCTTTTTATTTCTTTTTCCTTTTTGTAATAGTTTTTTAAATGATGTTTAAGAAAGGAGTTCTGCTATAGAGTCAATAGAATATTTGACTATGTCATGATACCACTCATCCTAAAAATTTAAACTGATGAAAAAAAGTAACACGAATAATTATATTTCTAATACTAAATCGAATATCTCTAAATCTTTATTGTACATGTTGTACAAATATTTTATTAACTCCCTATACTTTCTCTTAAAAAAAATATTAGAATGCTAGAGGATTACTACAATATTATTTATTTATTTATTCTTTTAATTGAGGAAGAACTAACGAAGAAGGTGCAACGTAATTAATGGGAAATTAATGGTAAGAAAAACGCAGCACAAATAATTTGACTATAACCACGGAATTCACGTGTTACATTGTATAGTGTACCTTATAGTACGTATATTAATTAACATTGAGTGTAACTTAATGTATGTATGTAACTTGTGATATACCACTAAATTAACATAGAAATTGTGGCATATACCATAGTCTATGATCAAATAGGGTTTTGGTTAACAAAGAAATATTTCACTAAAAATTTAAATTTATGATATTTTAATACATTTTTAAAATATTAAATATGTATGTTAAAGATTCTTGATATTTATTATTATTATTATGGAAAAAGGTTAAGGAATGTGAAATATTTATCGTCAAATACATAGTGATTTTTATTTTTTTATCACTTAAGGACAAACAACTGATCACATGGTATTCTTTATATTCAAAATATAATTTAAATTCCTAATTTCTTGATTAAAAGGCCAGATGATGGTATAAAAACAAATATTTAGCAAACCGACATACTCGTTAAAATTAAATTTTAAAGGTGAGTTGTCTCAATAAAATGGACAGAAAACAAATAATAGGAACACTGTGGGGGATAAGGTTGGGACGCATTCAATATACATTATTTCTAGTCAATTAGTGTATGACAAAAGAAAGAAAGTATATAGTTTTTATGGTAGGTATTCATGAATCGAATTTGATCTGTATATTTGCGGTGTTTATTTAAATTTGGTTAAAAAATTGTGGATATAAATTCGATTGGTAAAGTTATCGGATTGGATCCGATTCATACATTAATAGATTGGACTGCAGATTTTGTGTAGGTATCTACATATAATTTGCGTATCTTTAAAAATAAAAAATTAATAAATAAATATTTTTTTATGTTTTATTTTAACTAATAATTATTATATATGTTATATTATTTTAATTTATTATTTTAAAAATATGTTTAATATTATTTTAAGAATAAATATATTTAAAAAATAAAAAAATAAAATTTATATATATTTTTAATAAAAATAAATTTTTAAAATATTTTTATATTTTGTAAATATATCCGATATCCGATCCGATCCATACATTTGAAAATAGGATCAGATCTAAACTTAAAAATTATAGATATTAAAGCTAATCATATCTAATAATTTTAGTGTGAATTGAATTAAAATTTTGGTCATATCCCATCTTATTTAATCTAATCCAACGGTAAGTTATGTTTAGTAAAGTCGGACCAAAGTATTAATAGGGCAGCCAAATATTGGTTTCAAAGGCAGTGAGTTGTCCTCTATCATTGAACCATAATCTTTGGAAATAAATATTGTTGCTGTTGTACATGATATTATTTGTTTATATATATATTGTTATAATTAAAGTTATATTTTTTTATATTTTGATAATACTTACTTTAATAATATTTTTTAAAATAGATATATAATATAAATATACTAAAATGCATTATATATATATATATAGAGAGAGAGAGAGAGAGAGTATCTTATGGCTCATAAGAATTTAGTATGGCGGTTTTAATAATTAATTGAGATGGTTTTTGTTTAATTATTAGGTCGACATCCTTTCATAATAAAATAGTGTTATCATCACAATTTATATATGGTGCATGAAAGTAAGATACTTATAATTATGCCCAAAAAAAGTAGTAACTTATAAATAAACATAAAATTCAAAGATGGTTGCTGAAAATGGGACAAAGTGATAGTTGTGTACTTTTGTCTTTGTCTAACGTTGTTATTATTATTATTTTTGTTTATATTATTAATTAGTAATAATTATATTAGATGTACATTAAAATTCAACTATCATATTTGGGGGAGTAGCATATAATAATACCGTCAAGTTCCTAGTGTGATAATATGCTACTAGCTAGTGTCATGTATTTGTCTTAGTGCTACTATTTGTGAAATAACACTAATAATTTTCAACAAAAATTATTCCACTTTTAATAATTCAATCTACTATATACAAGTATAAAGGTAATGATGTATTTGTATATTTAAATGCTAAGTACATCACATAAAAATTTAGAAAAACCAAGGATGCAGTCATATTATTAAAATTGAAACTAGTGCATATTATATACCCCCAAGTGATCGATAACTAAGGATACAATTAAAATTGAACAATTGTTTATAATTGATGGTAATAAATTAAATAGGGCTGCCCAACAATAAAAAAAAAAACATTTGTTATGTATTTAGTATTTACTCATCATGTATGGACGCATGTGGAGAATATTTTCCTAATTAATCATGATACAAAATAAACTAGATGTTTGAATTTCTCTTATCTTCTACTCTTCTAATCTTCTTTGAACATTTAAAAAACGATACATAACGATTTTAATTATAATTTTTTGAGCTGTAATTCATCCAATCTGTTAAAAAACCATTAGAATCAATTTAGATTAATTAATATCATTTATATTTATATAACATATTTATATATTAATTATAAAATTTTATATTTTTATTATTTTAATTTATTTAATACCTATAAATACCTCTTGTATATTATACTTTTGTTTACACTGAATAATACATAAAAACACTTTCTTTAGTTTGGTCTTTTGTTTCTAACATAGTATCAGAGCGAGGTTTTGATCTTGTATACCCATCTACTATTTACAACTTCCTGATCAAAAAGAGGATCAACCAAAATTCAAATGTGTACTTTTTCAAGTGCCTGTATTTCTTCCTGCATTACTTGTTGTCAATTTGGGTTTGTGGAAACTTCTCTAAATGACTTAGGTTCATGTTGATGAAGGATAGTAGAAAAATAATGATAATCAAGAAGATGAGGAGGTGGATTCCTTACCCTAGAAAAACGAGCGGGAGCAGGAGACATGACGGTAGGAGCAGGATCATCGTCCGATTTGAAATCATCGGGAGATGGAGAAGGCGGAAGAACAGGAAGCTGTGGAGGGTCACTTGAGATAGAATCTGTAGAATCATCACTAGGAAAAAGATCAACATTTGGGTTAGTAAACAAAGGTGACTTAGTAGTAGGAATTGACTCAAAGGATGAGAACCAAAAAAACATGTGATGCTCCCAGAAGACAACATGACGAGATATACAAATACGTTTAGAGAGATGATCCCAACAACGATAACCCTTGTGTTCAGTGTCATAAACAAGGAAACAACACATACGAGCCCGACGTTCAAGTTTACTATGTTAATGAGGCTGAAGAAGAACAAAACATACACAACCGAAAACTTGAAGAGAACTATAATCTGGGGAGGTATGGTAAAGACGCTCAAAGGGAGTAACATTACCAAGAACAGAAGAAGGGAGTATATTGATGACATGAACAGCAGTAAGAACAGCTTCACCTCAAGTACGCTCAGGACACGAAGAAGAAAGAAGTATTGCACGGACGGAGTCAAGAATGTGACGGTGTTTGCGTTCATCTCTACCATTTTGTTGAGATGTACCAGGACAAGAAAATTCAGACAAAGTACCTTGTTCTGCAATAAAGGTTAAGAGTTTGGAATCACGGTATTCTATAGCATTATCACGTCGGAAAACCTTAATGACCTTGGAAAACTGAGTTTTAATCATAGTAGCAAAGTTGATATAGATCTGAGGTAACTCATGGCGATTAGTCATCAAATAAATCCAAGTAAAATGAAAAAATCATCAATAAAAACGACAAAGTATCGAGCTCCTCCCATAGAGGCAGTGGGAGCGGGACCCCAAACATCAGAGTGAATGAGATCAAAAGGAGAGCAAGCAAGAGATGAATTATTGTGAAAAGATAAAACAGGTTGTTTGGCAACTTGGCAAGAAATGCAATCAAAAGATTCATTAGTTATCCTCAGTCGTCTCCTACTGATATTTTTTGTGATAACCACAGTGCTATTCAGATTGCACATAATTATGTGTTTCATGAATGCACCAAACACATTGAAATTGATTGTCACTTTGTTCGGCAACGTATCTTTATTGATGCTGTTCGTCTCATTACTGTTAGAACACTGGATCAGACTGCTGATATCTCCACGAAAGCTTATCACCTGACTCGTTTTCGGACTTTGTTATCCAAACTCAAGCTGGTATCCTTAACTCTCACTTGAGTTTGAGGGAGGATATTAGAGAATCATTAGAATCAATTTAGATCAATTAGTATCGTTTATATTTATATAGTATATCTGTATATTAATTGTAGGATTCTATGCTTTTATTACTGATTCATTTAGTACCTATAAATACTTCTTGTATATTATATTTTTGTTCACACTGAATAATATACAAAAACACTTTTTTTAGTTTGGTCTCTTGTTTCTAATACAATCTAACGGTAATATGTTATAATTAATTTAGGTTGATTGAGTGATAAGCTTATTTATTCTTTAAGTAAAAATTAGAGGTTCGAATTCCATTTTGTGAATAAAGTAACTCATTGGTCAGCAACATGGGAACTCTTAAATAGAGTTCAGATCTACGATAAATTAGTTCTTGACATATTGAGTTAAGAGATACTGTCAAAAAAATCGATAACATCTTGTGATGCTATTTAAAAACAATAGCTTTTTGTTTTTTTTAATGCTTGTTGAGATTTTGTTTAATTGTTTTTTTTTGAATTTATAGTTTAACGTAAAGAAATAGTTATCTTTGTTTTTTAGTAAAACTAATATATTTACTGTTATCTGTTATCCTTTGACAAATTTATTTTTTCTTAAAAAAAAAAAGTTAAAGAAAGATAGAAGCGCCTGGTGGAAGAAGAGATAATAGTAAGAAGGTAAAAAGCGCGTTGTAAGAAAAAAAAAAAAGAAAATAGGAAAATGGATAAAATTAAGTAATAACGAAAAAAAAAAAACAAAACAATGTGTAACCCCAAACAACAAATAATATATAAATGCCACGTGAATGTTTTTCTTCTTAACATTCATTCATTTATTTTCATTTCTACATCACACACACACTCTCTCTCTCTCTGAAACAGAGTCATAATAATTTCAGAGAATAATGGAGGTTGATACGCTCTCTGCTTTTGAACCATTCTCCTTCGGAGATTTTCGATTAACGTCCTCCTCCGATTACTCCCAACTCTCTCCCAATGTCGATCCTCACGCGCATTCACGCGCTGCTCTCAGAGTTCAGAAGGTTTACCGCAGCTACCGTACTCGCCGCCGCTTGGCCGATTCCGCCGTCGTCGCCGAAGAGCTCTGGTGCGGTGGTGCCTCCTCAACCTCAATCTATCAATTCTAAATTTTCATTCCTTCATGCAACTCATTCTCAGACCTCTTAAAAAAAATCAAATTTTTTATTTTAATTATTATTATTTTTGTTTGAATTTTTTGAAGGTGGCAAGCGATAGATTTTGTGCGGCTAAATCATAGCACGATTTCGTTCTTCAATTTGCCGGAAAGCGCTGCTTCTCGCTGGAGCCGTGTTCGTCTCAACGCTGCCAAGGTTTTCATTCAACACTCTTCTCTCTCTGAAACTGAGTCTGAAAAATGAAGCCTTTGATTAAGTGTTTGTTTTGTTTCATTTTTCGCCGTATTTAACATACTGTGTTTTGTTTCTGTTACGTGATTATGTTTTATGTATATGTATATATGTGTATAATACTATAATGTAATGCTAACATGATCAATAGTACTCAATAGTGATGAGATGTGTGTATAAGAATACTTGGAGTTGTACGGTATATATACCATGCTATACGGATATTTATGATTGATTATTGATTATGGTTTTGGAAAAATGAATTGAAGGACCAAGTTTTGAGCTTGATTCTGAAGAAAAATGGACCCTTTTTTCTATGTTTTCTTTTGACAGGTGGGTAAAGGTTTGTCCTTAGACGCCCAAGCTCAAAAGTTGGCTTTTCAGCATTGGATTGAAGCTGTGAGTTATTCAATACTCTCCCTATTTATTTTTTTTTATTTTATTTTATTGTTGTTATAGTAGGGTGTAGTGGTTGTAGAAGCTATTTATTTATTTATTTAATTGATAATTCTGTGTTACTTAAGTTTGTTTGACCAACATGCTCTTATTAGTATATTTCTTAATTCTAATTAATTAATTAACTAGTGTTAATTATTTGAACTGTAGATTGATCCACGCCATCGTTATGGACACAACTTGCATTACTATTATGAAGAATGGTGTAAAACGGATTCTGGTCACCCATTCTTCTATTGGTGAGACTTATTTATTTATTTACCATTTTTTTTGCCAATTTATTTTTATCTCTTCAAGGAAACCCCTTTACTTTTCCTCAGAGATTTGGCTGAAACCATAGTGGGTTGATTTGTGTGTGACTTTGACTTGGAATGTGTGAAGATGACATTTAAAAAAAAAATTAATTGCTAATGCTGTTGATAATGGGTGATTAGTTGATTACTTTCTCAATATTGATGGTGCTTTTGCATTTGACTATTGCTGGGGTTGGTTCTGTATTACTCTTTCATGACTTTAGCCTATAAATGTTTACCTGAAACTACACAAAATTATTTTGAAAAATCTAAGCTGGATCAGCTAAATATAAAGGTACATATAATTGGAACATTTGATTCTGTTTTCTATCTCTTGTTACAAAAGGTGAAGCTTGTTATAAATGGCATTAAGGCATTACTATGCTAACATGAGAATGATGTATAATTAGTTTTATTGCTGAAATCTTTATCCTCATTCTGCAGGTTGGATTTAGGAAATGGGAAAAACATTGATCTTGAGCAATGCCCTCGATCAAAGCTCCGAAAACAATGCATTAAGTATCTTGGACCTGTATGTTCATCATCTAATTAAACTCAATACTTTCTTTTTATATATCCCCTTTGATTCCTTTTATCCATCATCGTGAATTTCATCCACCTTTAGATCGACATATTTGGATACAAATTATATCCTGACATTGAGACAGATATAAGGGAACAGAAGGGTATTCATTATTGTAGTTGACTTTGATGATGTTGATGTGTATTGCATTATTTCAAAAGTAGCGGCTTGTTCCTGATTTTCTGACCTGTTGATCCTTAAAATTTTCCTAAATCAGCAAGAGAGAGAGCACTACGAGTACATTGTCTGTGATGGGCAAATTATCCACAAACAAACTGGAGATTTTCTTCATACATATGAAGATACCGAAGTTGCCAAGTGGATATTTGTAATGAGTACCTCCAAGAAACTTTATGCAGGCAAGGTAATAAGTCAAGACCAATTAACAGTTAAAAGATTTCAAAGTTTTCAGCATTTCATTCCACCCAGCATACTGACACATTGTAGTAACCCTCAGAAAAAGAAAGGGTTGTTCCATCATTCTTCCTTTCTGGCTGGCGGAGCTACCGTAGCTGCCGGAAGATTGGAAGTCGAGAATGGGTTTCTAAAGGTATACTTGTTGTCTTGTTGATTCAATATGTTGCATGATTAAATCGGTTGTGCTAACCTCTTCTAAAAATATGGCCCTACCTTCATGAATAGCCTTAAAGAGATAGTGGGAAGCATTTTCTTTTTTCTTTTTATTTATCTTTTAATTACAATATTTTGGTTAATGTCCACCGAGTCACATTGGTACGCTTTTGCTTATTCCAATTTCTTTTGTGCATTGAAAAATGTCCATTTTTTGGAAGAATACATGTGGTTTATGTGCATTGAATCACATTGATATTATTATTATTATTATTGTTGTTGTTGTTGTTGTTGTTGTTGTTGTTGTTGGGTTCTTGAAAAATGTCTGATTCTCAATGGCTTTGACTTTTTCAGTCCATATCTGCATATAGTGGACACTACCGGCCAACAGATGACAGCCTCAATAGTTTCTTATCGTATCTCAAAGAAAATGGGGTCAATCTTGATGAAGTTGAGGTATCATTAGCATTGATACATTTCCTTTCATCTATACTCCAATCATTATGGTGGTCCTTTGTCAAAATCTGGTCTGTAGAAAACTTTAGGCCCAAAGATGCTTTTCTAGTCTCGATCTTCATCTGTTCTTTGTTCAACTTGAAACTTTTGGCCTTATATTTGCAAAATGATGTTTAATGTCACAGAAAATTGATTTTGCATTGTTCACTCCTAGAGTCAAAACATTTTACATTCTGTTAGAGTCACTTTTGAGGAACTACCGAACATAAATCAATTTAACATCAAATCAGTTTTAACTAACCGATTCTACATAAGTAGAACCAAATACAGTTATTGATTGAGGCTTGTATTTTTTTTTTTGGTTAATAGATCCGTAAGCCAAATGAAGATAGTGATATGTATGAGGACAAGCCTATCGAAAGCGAAGTAATAACCGAAGTTCCAACCAATGGCAACGTGTTTTCTTCTGAACCCGAAATTTCCAAGGAGGTGGAGACCACCCCATCCTCAGATAAGGAACAGGAAGATCCTCAACCTGAACCGGCACCAACACCGACACCGACACCTACCTACATGAGAACTCTCTCAGGTGGTCTTCAGAGTCCAAGAGCCGAGGTACCAAAGACTTCGATATTGCAAAGGATAAATTCCAAGAAGGCCTCAAAGTCCTACCAATTAGGTCATCAACTTTCAAGTAAATGGTCAACTGGTGCTGGTCCTAGAATTGGTTGTGTCAATGATTACCCTGTTGAGCTTAGGTTACAAGCATTGGAAATGCTTAACCTTTCTCCAAAATTTCCACCTTCACCTTCTTCTTACATGCTAGTGGGTGATCTTATGTCCCCTAATGCATCTCCAATACCCAATATAGCACCATGACTTTATACTGATGATACTTTTGTTAGTTGAGTTTGAGCCACTCAATTATCTTGTTAGGATAATAGTGGTTATTATAGATATAGTCTTGGTTTAGGATTTTCTCCTCTAAGCTTATATAGATGGTAGCTTCTAAGTAAATGTTTAAGAAAAAAAGTTATGTTCCTATGTCATCTCAACCTGTGAGAACTTTAATGTTATCTTATAGTATGAAATCCAAGTTACAGAGAAATTGATTAGTGTTTTTATCATTGTGAATGTTTATAGTGATAGATTTTATGTGTGGAAAAAAATGTTTATACACGTTGTTATATCAACAAAAAACATGATTTGACTATTCATTATTTAAAAGCCTTTAAAAACAAAAAGCAAATTGATAGTGGATGACAAAAAAAGAAAATAAAAAGTAGTGATAAAAGGTAGGATTGAAAAATAAAAGACATGCATGCTATGTAGGACCATAGAATGTGCTACCTAACATTTATAGTTATAATATGTACATGCATGTCAAAAATGGCAAAAAGCTATTATTAGTACCAATATGATTCCCAATTACATAATTTGACAAATAAAAAGAGTGACAAAGGAAAATAGCAAAAAATCCCTTGGCTTGGTTGCATATAAACTTTAGCTGTTTTTTTTTTTTTTGGAATATAAACTTTAGCTAGTGTCCCTAGTAAAGTATAAATAAATAAGTAGATAAATGGAGGTTTGATCATGATATGTTCATTGTTTGATCTATAGTGTAGATAAATTTTATTTCCTTTATTCCTTAGGGTGAGTGCACCTCTTACTTAATTCAACTTATTTATTTACAGGGTTCACATCTCTGCTATCTATAGAGTGGATCTCTCTGATTTTCATCCACTAATTTGCATTGTTGAAGAATGGAGACCATGCATATGGAAGCTAAGTTTTTATGGCTTCGGAAGAAACTCTTCTGGATGTACATTCTCTAATCTCTATCACTTTATCTTTTAGTATTCCATTCTATAGTTAAAATGAGTCATGCTATATTTTTAGGTCTTTATCACTGATATTTAGATCTTATTACTAAGAATATGACTAATGTAGCTTGAAAAATTATAGTTATTTTTGCCGACTCAAAATTTGTTTATTTTCAAATTTCAAACTTTGGACTACAAAAAAAGAAATGAATTTCCCTCTCACTTTACCAAACTAATTGTGGCTTGCATCATATTTAATATTGAATGGATTGATTGCCTACTCAAAAATGGCTTGAGACAAAAAGCTTGGTCCTATAACTTTATTATAATATATAGTCATTGATTGAAAAAAAAAAAGGTTAGGATAAAGATTACTAAATCAGTATATTGCACTAGTTAATGTTGGGCATCAAAATTGAGTGAAATGGACAATCCATGTAGCCAAATATCTTTTCATTCCAATGTACATAAAATGAGAATGAAAATCAAATACTCCTAAACTTAGAATTAAGAGAAAAAGTAAAAGATAATAAAAGAACTCCTAATCAAAATTAATTCCTAAGCTAACAAAAAATTAGTCCAGTACATGGAATTCAGTACACATTTCCTTGTTTATAGATAAGTATAGGGCTTCTAACATTGTGTTTAGAATCATTCCATTCAAGTGATGCTGATAATACCTTTATCCCTTTTGGAAATTGAGGACCCTTTATGACAACCTTAAAGGACAACTCTTGTTTTATCTTACTAAATTGCAATATACTTGGTTCAACCTTAACTGAAAGATCCTTTGGTGCTGTAATGTTAGCCTTATAAGTTGAGTTTCCAGTTCCAACATTAGTCACAGTCCTATAAAATGTTGCTGAGATGGTAGAATTGGAAGGAACCTGAATATGCATTGAAGGGTAATTGATTCCATCATTTCCTTGTGTCGGTTTATTAATGGTGGAACAATTAAAGCCTTTGCTTCCAACTAGTATATCAATGCTTGTGCTATTGTAACCTTCATTGCATAAGAATGCAATGTAAGAGTCCAAATTAATGTCATAGATTAAGCCTGGGTCCAATGCTCTTATAGGGTTGATTCTTCCTGAACCAGTTCCTAACTCAGCTGCAAAGTCTTTCATGGGAATAGCTGAATCATAGAGGTCAAAGTAGATTAGCAAAATCAGCATGAAAATTTAAGGTTTAATTATTCATGTTAGAATTTATTACCTTTCTAACAATTCAGATGGTTCTTTTAGTTTCATCAAATTTTCAATTAGGTCCTTATAGTTTAAAAGTCTATAATTGAGTCTTTATATTAGATAAAAACTTTCAATTTGGTCATTTCTAACAATTTTTGGTTGAAATATTCATTTTTTGTGTTTGATGTAGGATCAATTATGAAATATTCTAAAAGCAAATATTTTAGTATCAATGTGTTTTTGTGAAAAATAACAACTAGTGAAGATCTAATCACAAATTTTTAAACGGTAAGGACCTAATTAAAAAATATTAGTAAAATTATAAGGATTAATAGAATAATTAAACCAAAATTTAATTACTCAATTCCTTAGTTCTAAACCCATATTTCATTTTTTTGCCCAAATATAATCAGCATTTTGTGGTGATGAATTTTTTTCCATTAAAAAGGTTCTCACCGGTGGTCATGAGAGCAGACTTGACTGCAGCTGGAGTCCATTCACGGTGGAACGATTTCACATAGGCGGCGGCGCCGGTGGCATGAGGACAAGCCATAGAAGTTCCTGACAGTATATTAAAGGATTGAAAACGGTTGTCCTCAGGTTCAGGGTAAGTTGTTATGGTTTCCAACTTTGAATAACCACCTAGAATGTCAACTCCTGGAGCAGCCAAATCAGGCTGCAAAAATAAAAATCAAGTGCTTCATAAGAAGGAAAATTACCAAATGCAATTATAAGCTTAAGATATCTAACTAAGATTGTAGATGAATCATGAATGATGATCACCTTGAGGATTTTGGAGGTGATTAATTCAGGTCCTCTAGATGAGAAAGAAGCAATATATGGAACTTGGCCTGTTTTGCTTGTGGTTTTGTATATAACAGCTTTAGGATTCCTGAGTTCATAAATATTTAGATTGATAGACATATATTTATTTAGATAAGAAGATAGATAGAAAATAGGTTACCATGTCTCTATTTTGTAGCAAAATTTGTCTAACTTTTTATCTAAGAACTGTGGTATAGGGAAATGATAATGTCACTTCCATTTTACTTTTTTGCATCATATATTTGTATGAATTTTTTAGAAAAATGAATGGTATTAGCAAAATAGGAGTGACCCAACATTTTTCTGTCTTGAAACACTTATCAAATATGAAGTGAAAGAGCTAAACAAACTCTAAATACCCAAAAAAACACATATACTTTGACAGTCATTTAATTATATCTGTTCTTTTGAATGACTCTTTACGTGGTCGATATAAAAAATAGTTATTTTTTCTGATATGGTATTATGCAATTAAATACACGAGTAAAACTGTTTTACTGATTCTGCATCAAAATTAAATTCTAATAAACTTACTTGGTGGAATTGATGTAGAGAGAAATGTTATTTCCCAGAGTGTAGGCATCAACAGTGGAACTAGGAATAATTGTGACTGGGGAATAGTCTGCTTTAACAGCAGAAGCAGAAATAAGACCAGCTCCCTCTAATTGTTTTATGGTTAAGTCCTGATTTCCAGTGTCTCCAAGGCAGTACACAATCTTTCCCTTCACTTTGTCTTTGCTTAGAGTCCCATAATCACAAGCACTGCATCATACATTTTAATTATTTTCTCTTACTTCATTGAATTAGTCTTCTTTAATACAAATTTTATCTAAAGTTGTGCTGAATTTTTTTGGTAATCAATGATATCAACATACCTGGCATTGCCATAGCTATCCCCTGAAGCATTAATGGCTAGGTCTCCACTAATCAATGGATACATTTTTTTCTTGGGGGAGAAGGTGTTTATAGATACTCCCTGGCAACCATCAATCAATTAAACAGCAGAGTAATGAGTTATTTGTAATATAAGTAAGGCCAATTCTATGGTGCCTATGAGTTTTTGTCTAAATGTTGCCTAACTTACTTTTTGTAGTAAATTTTGATTTTTTAAAAATTATTTATTTTATATCTTTTAAATAAAATAATAACTTTTAACCATTTTTAGTAAATAGGCACCACATTATAGACACCATAGCATTCACCTATAAGTGAATTCAAAAAAGAAAAAAAAATTCAACTTTTGCATATTTAATTTTTGAGTTTAATTTTAATGAATTGGCTTAGTAAAATATTTTATACACATTATTTTTTATTTTTTTAGATGACTATTCATTCAATCAAAGTAAAAAGTAGTGATTTTTTATTTGTTATATGTACATGCATAGAATTAAATTTTAATTTTTTTTTAAAAAATATTTTCAATTTCTTTTAGAAGGTAAAAGCAAAAAAGCTGAAGACTCGCGTGTTCCTACTGTTTTCACGTGAATTTGTCAAATCATCTAACGATTCTCAAGAATTAACTTCACATAGAGACAAACTGCACGTGAGTTTCTACTTTAAAAATACAACAACTACTAACTAAATAGATTGCTATAGATTTTTCTAAACAATTCAATTATGCAAAGAATTCGAACTTTACAATGAAAAAGGACAGTTTAATGCACAAACATCTCGTAATAACGCAGAATTCAAGAAAAGAACATAACCACTTACCGTAACTTTTTTGCCATTACCAAGGGATATCGGTGTTATAAACTGTCTACCACTAGAAGAAGCAGCCACAGTTAAAATCCATGGAGCAACATTCTGAACGGTTTCAGCATAAGGACCATCATTCCCAGCTGAACATGTTGTTAAGATCCCTCTTTTCATTGCATGAAATGATCCAATGGCCACTGGATCACTGAAGAACTCCCTTGGATTCCCTCCAAGAGACACAGATATGAAGTTCACACCATCAGCAATTGCATCATCAAACGCTGCCAATAAGTCCATGTCACTGCATCCGCTGTTCCAACACACTTTGTACACCGCTATGCGCGCGTTCGGAGACCCGCCGCGGGATGTCCCGCGGCCGATGCCATAAAGACTGGCTCTCCGAACGAGCGCACCCGCGGCTATGGACGCCGTGTGTGTGCCGTGGCCTTCTTCGTCCATAGGGCTAAGATTTGTGTCCATAAAATCGTTTTGTTCTAAGTGGAAGAATTTTGCTCCTATCACCTTGCTGTGTTTTGTAATTAACATAGAAATGGAATGGAACCAAGTTTGCATTAGGTTTCATGCAAAATATGCCATAATAATTTTGAATAATGTTACTTGCATTCTAAGAAACATAAATTAAAATAAAATAAGAGCATCGTGTTTTTTTATATTGATATGTGTTTTTTTAATATTCTTTTTGTGAAAAAGATAAAAATGGTAAAAATAATAAAATTTAATTTTATGTATTTATTCACAAAATCATGAAAACAAAATATATATTAATCATAGTATTATTTATGTGTCTTTGTGAACAGTTGTGTGTTTCGAAAAAAAAGTAGAGAGTGCAATATTTTATATATATAGTATAGTATTTTTTATATATATTTATATACTAAAATGTAATAACTATATGATCAAAATATGTCCATCGAATAAAAAGTATAGCACCCTTAATTTAATAAATAGCATTTAAATAAAATGTTAGTCTTTGTGTGTTGCATATATAATTGCTAATTATCATAGCATCTTTCATGTAGCATAATAGTAATACATCAAAGAAAATTCCATATAGGCAGTAGTATTATTTCTCTTTTTATATGTTATATATCCATCATAATATATGAACCAAAAACTTAACAATAATAAAAAAAATTATTTTTGTGATGATAGGAGATTAAAAAAATTGATTATATATTTAAATAGATCTTTAAAAAATTTTGACGCAACGTTTTTATTTTCAAAATTTTTTTTATTACATTAAGATTCTTGAACTTTACAAAAATATAAGATATATAAGTCTTTACTTTAATTAGATTCGTTATTTTTACTTAGATAAATAAATTCTTAAAAGTGTGACGAAAAAGTTTATATATCTTACTTTTATAAAAAATTTTAGACTTCAACATAATAAAAAAATTTTAAAAACGAAAACATTCGATATAAAATTCTTTAAGGATGTATTTGGATATATACTCAAAATCAATAGACGGAGAGAAGAATACTTGTTGCAGTGTGTGAAATTAGCTGATGTGACACATTTACCCTTCCATGAGCTTGGGACAGGCCCAAACCCTTTATCATTGAAACATGGGCAATCAAGTGCAATTCCTGGTTACAATTTAAAAAAACAAAATCTATATAAACATTAAATAGATGATGAAGCACTTATATATTGTAAATTTGTAATTTGTAATTACTCTTAGAAGGCTATGGTTAGTTGAGAAATTAATCAAATTATTATCATTTTTATAAGAATTTTTTCAGTTTATTTTCAACTTTTATATATATATATATATATATATATATATATATATATATATATATATATATATATATATATATATATATGTATGGCTGAGATTAAAAATGGAAAAAAATATTTTATAAATAATTATAATATATTAAAATTTATTTATAAAAGTTTTATTTTATTCTATTTTTATCTCGGAATGGACCAAACATACCCTCAGATAAAAATATTTTTCATCTTTACCTGTGTCTAGCATACCAAGAATGATATTTTTCTCTACTTTGCGGTTTCTTTTTACTTTTATAGGCATTCCCAAAAAATCCCATGACCTTGTTGTGTGTAATTTATTCACTTTATTTGGAAACACAGATACTACATTGTTCTCCCCTGCATTAAAAAAAAAAACATCATTTCAAAAGAATATATAAGCATAGCTCAATTTGAAAAAAAAAGAATATTATAAATCAAGATTAAATTAGTCAAATGATAGATATTATTTATATATATAAAAAAAATTTCATATTTACTCTAGAAAATTATAATTCAAATACGAGTAACAAAAAAAAAAAATAGAAACAATTGTAATATTAGTAATACCTTGTAGTTTTGCTGCTTCATGTGGCAAAAGTCTTGCAACAAATCCATTGAAACTCTTTCCATAACTATGTATTTTGGATTCTCTAGCTAATTTCTTGCTACAGAAAAGAAAAAAGTCACTAATAATCATCAAGGGATGATTGTTTAAAATAAACCAAATTAAACAAGTTCAACTGTATAAAATTATATAAAATAAATGTAATTTTAAAACTTAAAGAAACTGAGATTATTACTCTCCAATGGCAGCCTCCAATATGTTGTGGTGATGATCTTCTGGTAAATATGTTGTAGTCTTTGGTAGCTCTCCCATGTATACTATGTAAGGCTGTTTTTTTTTTTTTCACAAATTTTATAACAATTGTTTTCATTAATCACCATTATTATATAATTACATAAGCACAACCAGAATAAGAAGTAACAAGAACATTAAGAAAATAAAAAGAGTGGATAAATTCTCTCAATTAAAATTTTCACTTGATTATGTTAGTGTGAATTTCCATCATTGTGAAAATCTAAGTTACATTTAGTTTGCCTTTTTATTTTTAGTGTTTTTCTATTTTTAAAATTTTGTAAAAGAAAAAAAATGAGATTAAAATAGAAATAAGATTTTATTATTTTTAATGTTTTCATTTTTTCTTTTATAAATGTTAAAAATAAAAAAACACTAAATATGATTTTGAAATGTAATTAGTATGATTTAATAAAAAGTTGTGATAAATTATAAATGGTTGAACTTTTCTCCCGGATTTAGGGTGGAGTTTGTAAGAACGATTAAAAAAATGATATATATATATATATATATATATATATATATATATATATATATATATATATATATATATATATATTTTAAAAGACCAAATATATATTCAAGACAAGCACAAATCTTAAACAAGATGTACCTTTCTTTCATGTGGATTTGATGCTTGTATCAATGAGACAAAACAATAGAGACAAATTAGTAGTGGCAAAATTTGTAGCATCTTCATTGAATTTTTCATTCTCTAATGATCTTATAGGAGAAGCTAAAGGAAAAAAAAAATTAAGGAGTTAAGTGCCTATTAATTTTGATGTATATATATAGAGAAGAGTAGGTTAAGAAGGGATGTAAAAAGCATGTCATTTTGACTTGAATTTTGGTGGCTGAAAGAAGGTTTAAGATTCAGTTTTTAGTGGCTTGAGTTTTGGATCTTAAAGTCAGACTAATGACTAGAAAGCAATATTCAGTGAACAATTAATTATTATCAATTAGTCAATGCAAAACCATCATAAATTTAAATACTGTAAAAATGGCTAATTCTTGATATATATATATATATATATATATATATATATATATATATATTTATTATATATAATTATTATTAAATAATTACATTATAAAGAGAAAAAATATTCAATAATAGTATATAGTATTTTTTTTTTGTTATAATAGCTTTGTGGATGGCTGAGCAAATTGAAAAATATTCAATAATTGAATTTGGAATTTCTCCATCACTTTGACATATGTTTATTTGTTTGTTATTGTAGACTAAGATAGAGGTCAAAGTGGGAAATTAAAATATACTACTTCCAAAATCTACCACTTCAATTGGTCCACCATTAAAAAAAAGCATGAAATTTGATGGGGCTAAGTGGATATGAAATTGTAGGCCAAGGTTAGGACTATATTGTTTTAGGGAAGCTAGAGTGTGGTTTTGGGGTGGTTGTAATAATTTGGGATTTTTTGGGGCTTCTTTGTAATTTTGTTTATTTTTGGGGTTCATGTGTAATAGTTAGAAGTATAGGTTTAAGTTCAGGTTAATTTGTTACTTATTTGTATCATGAAAAGTTTTTTTTTTTTAATTAAGAGTAAGACTCGAATCCAAAAACTTTAGATGATGATGAAAAAACTATGAAAAGTTACTTTAAGTATGTTAACGTGTATCTTGATTTTTTTTATTAATAAAATTGACAAAAAAAACTAAAATAAAAAAATAAATTTAAAAATTGAGTTGCGTTGTTGTTGTTGTTGTTTTTTTTTTTTTGTCGTTTAAGCCTTTAACTTAGTTTCTTCGAAAAAAAAGTTGAACTATATTATATTGTTAAAATTCAACAAAAATAAATTCAATTTAATATTGCAATAATTATTCCTTATTCAAGGACTTTTTTAAAGTCCATCACAATCTTTTTTATAATATTGTCACTCCAATTTGATAAAATAAATCTTATTATATATGTCTATATTTTGTATTGAGAATAACATCTCCTAACCTAAGAGTGAAATTAATTTTTTACTTTTGGTCATGCATTTCGATATGCACCATAGTCCATAGTGCCACATTCTTTACACTTCTAATTCAATAAATTAATTAATTAAATAAATAAGATATATATAGTAGTACACACTACTATTTTAGTAGCATGATTATTATTGAATTATATGTACATACAATGCCTTGAATATTAAACAATACAAATCCAAACAATAAAGTTGCCACTTTTGCACCCCAAAATGAAGTAAAAAAGAATCCACCGACACCATCAATAATAATAATATGTTGGTTCTTGTTTCTTGTGGTGCAATGGATCCCCGTACTCCATTATAACTATAGTTACATCTCATCATCAATTACCACCACCACCGTCATCATCATCATATATCATGATCAAATCTTCTATAATTTGCTAAAAAAAAATCCTCTATATTCTTTAAACCATACCCTAAATGTAGTAGCTAGGTATATATATGTTCATGTGCTTCATAATTCACTTTTTTATTTATGTACTTATATAGTATGATGTGTGAAATATCTAATAGATTCACATATCATTTATTACACATGACATAAATTTATTTTTTTACTGAAAAATTATTGTATGCTTGTAAAAAATATAGACTAAATGTCCGATTATTTGCTCGAAAGACAAAATATTTATTTATAATTTAAAAATTTTTAATTGATTTTTAATCATTTACGTAATTAGTTTAAATGATCTTTGTTATTGGACTAAATAGTTCTCGACGCATCAGCAATTCAGCATCAGCAATTCATCGTTTACAAAGATCGTTTAAATTAATTACTTAAATGGTTAAAAATCAATTAAAAATTTTTGAATTATAAAAAGACACTTTGTCGTTCGAATCAGACTGTACCAACATTTCAAATAAAGTATAAAAATAATTGAAAGTAATTTTTCATATTACCATTGAATTGTGTGCAATAATTAATCTTTTACTCTAAATTATAGGAAAATTTTTAAGTATGCCGTCATAACGGTGTTTCAGTGATTTTTAATCGTTGATTTTAATTATAAAAATATATATATATATAATATATATAATTAAGATCAACGGTTAAAAATTACTGAAATACCGGTACAACGGTACACTTAAAAAATCTTTCTAAATTATATACCATAAAAAATGAGTGACTAAGAAGATTGGGTTTTTCTTTGATTGACAATTACCGGAAGGCCACATCTAAAAGTGGCAGTGAGGCCAGGAGAGAACATTGGGGTAGCATGATGAAGAACAGGTGGAACCAATTGGAAATGAAATCTTCTAATCAAAGGGAGTGTCACACACTTAATCTCCATTAGGGCCATTTCTTTTCCCATACAAACCCTTAATCCAGCTTGAAAAACCGGGTACTTGAATGGATTCTCATGGTGGAAAACACCACCCTTTAACCACCTTTGAGGCCTAAACTCCATGCAATCTTGGCCCCATAACTCTTCCAATCTTCCCATTGCATAGGGATGGTAGGTAACCCTAGTTCCACTCTTGACTTTTGTCCCATCAGGTAACACATCATCTTCTACACAAAATTTGGAATCAAATTGAACTGGTGGATACAATCTCATACTCTCATACACTGCTGCTTGCAAATAGTGTAATTTCCGAAGCTGTTCAAAGCTTGTAAGCTCCTTGTTTGCTCCAATTACCTTATTAATTATTGTATATATAATTCTTAATTAGTTAGCCACAAATATAAATTAGAGTTTAATTTTGATACATTCACAGTCTAAAACGTTTTATACAATCTTGCGATCACATCTGTTCTTTTGAATGATTATTTACGCGATCAATGTAAAAGATAGTTATTTTTACTGATGATGTGGCTTACGTAATTGAATACACGTGTAGAACTATTTTACACTGACAATGCATCAAAATTAAATTTTATAAATTATTATTATTATATAATTGGACATGTTCATAGTTGAAAGTTGTTTAAAATATTAAAAAATAATTTTTATTAATTAATGTCCTAAGAATATTTATTAAGAAATTGACAAAAATAAAACCTACAAGCATCATAATACATGAACTTAAAAACTTTCCTTTTTAATAAAACCTCCATTTTCTAATTATATATTATTCCTTAATCATCCAAATAGTAAGTTATCAATAAAGCAAAAATTGTCCCTACCTTTTTGCTTAGGGTATATGTTTGGTTTGGAAGTGAAAATTTCTATAATTTTTTTTAATTCTAAACCAAATATATATCGCCTTAATATAATGATCATGTATAAACCCTAACAATAATTAATTTGATGAAAATATGTATATCCTTAATTAAATCAAAATAAAATAAAATAAAGAAGTTGTGTTGGAAGGTGTACCTTATCTGCTTCAAGGAGAATCTCTAACTCCACTTGAGGGTGTTTTGCAAGCAACCAAAAGAAGCTTGTGAGGGCAGAAGCCACGGTGTCACGACCAGCCAATAAGAAACTTATTACAATGTCTCTCAAACATGTCTCATCTTCAACATTGCTCATGAATCTTGACAACAAATCCTTGTGTTCGGAAAACCCCATTTTCCTTTTTTGATTTATGACCTCTTTTGCCAACATGTTTATCACTCCAAGAGATTCTCTTAGCTCCCTCTCACTTCCCATGTTGAAGAGTCTCTTCACCTTCCATATGAAAGGCGACACAGCCATCGCCCTCTCGGCCGACAGTCTAGACGCCTTATCAAAAGACAAGGCGAAATCAGACATGGGCAAAGATTGTTCTAAACATTTAGGGTCTAACCCGAACGAAAATCTACATATGCTATCGAAGGAGAATCTTCTGAATACATCTTGCAAATCGACTTGATATTTTCTCGAGGATAATAAAAGAGGGACAAGTCTTTGTTGGATTTCATAGTTGACAATCTCAAAGGCAAAGGATTTTATGGAAACTTTGTTGAGCTCCATGCTTGCCATCTTCTTTTGGAACCTCCATAATTCACCATCAACATTGAAGATTCCTTTACCTAAGAAATCACCCAAGATCATTGAGAAGGCTTTCCCTTTAGGGTAATTCTCAAACCTTGTCTTGAGCATGTACTCAACGTTGTCCGAATTCGCGGTTATGGTGTTCCTAAGAACATGTATGTGGATGGTTCTTGTTGGTGAGTTCTTGAGAAGATGAGAGTGCCAATCACAAAGATTTTCAAAATCTTTGGACCAACTTGAAGTGAGATAGGCTTGGCAAGTTTCACAATTGCAAAAGATGTTATTCTTGTTTTTTTTCTTGATAACTATTTTGAAAGGGGATCCAAAGGAAATAATTATTATGATTGTGATGATCATGATCATGATCATGATGACCATGAGTGGAAGAATAAGAGAAGAACCAAAAGAGGCATCATTATTGAAGAGTAGATGCAACAATGAAGAGGTAGGTATTACATGTTCAAGTTCCATCTATGGAAACTAATTAAATTGATAAACAATAAAAATAATTGATAGAGAGAAGAGAGGATAGTGAAGTTATGATAAGAATTAAGAAAAGAGGTATGCAACCAAAGAGAGACATGTATATATATTTATAAACCATTGATGATAATTCAATGATGTTTCTTTCTACACTTATTGTATGAGTTTGATTTGTAAATAATTATAAATAAATTTTGTTTACATTTTTTAATATGTCGGACGTAATAATTTAAGTCATCCTCTAACATGAACATATATATTAATATTTGTTAACTAAGTTAAAGAACTAAAAACATTTTTTAGATTATGACATGGTTGGATGTATTTTCAGTTTCAAGCTTTTACTAATTTTCAAAAAAAAAAATAAATTGAAGTCTTTACATATTTTATATGATTGTGTATTTGTATACATACATAGGTCTTAATTACTTACTTCTAGATTTTAAAACTCTTTCAGCATTAATTAAAAAAGTCTTAATTATTCTGTTAGTTCTTATAATTTTACTAAATATGTAATTAGGTTTTGATTTTATACTTTTTTTTTCAATTAAGTCCCTCCACACTATTTTTAATTTTATAATTGAGTTCTTTTTATGTTAAAAATATTAAAATTAATAAAATATTTAATTTTTCTAAAAAAATATGTGATCAAGTTAAGTTCTTAATTATTATAGATATTTTTTATTTGTGAAAAAATATTCAATTAACCCTAATATCTTTTACACTAATAAAGATCTAATTACAAAATTAAAAGCATTATAAAATCCAATTAAAAATAAAAAATACAAAAATTTAATTAAAAATTAATAAAATTATAAAAACCAACAGAATAATTATACCTTATTTTGATACATATTATGATGCATTTAAAAACTATTTTTTTAGAAGAAGAAAAAAACTAACCTAACATATACATTATGTTATAGTTTAGGGTTTTCATCCTAAAAAATAATGGTAAAGCTAAGTGATGAAGGTTCTAGTCTCTAAATCATTATAACACATTCTATTCACACACTTCATAAAATCTAAATACAAGTTTAGCTTCAAGTGAATAATAAAAACTTTATATCAAAACAACAATAGGAAAAACTCTGATGAATTATTACATGTGTATGGTGTCGTATCAAACCTTATACATAAAGGGTGTGGGTGTGTAAAGTAATTATGGCCCCAACGAAGAAAACAAAGTCTGTTGAAACCTTGTTACATCATCCATGATGTGTAATTTTGTACTATATTTATTTAGCACACGTGCTATATTTAGAGGCCATAAACTAACAATACTTCTTGGAATTATATTTTACCAAATTTGTGATTGGTACATATAAAAGATATCTTTTTTTTTTATTATTATTCAGTTTTAATTTCTTGACCCTTTTGGAGTTTGATTTGATCCAATACGATACACACACGCATACATTATGAAAAATTATATATATGTTCATGGCATCAGTTAAATGTGTCACAATATAGTGTTAGTATTAATTCAATTATCACGTGCTTTGGATTTGCTTGCTTTTTTCGTTTTTTAACCAACTGAGAGATGAGTGTAAATTAGAAGAGAATCTATCTTGAGAACACCAACCTGTGTTTTGAGATAGAATTTTAGGGTTTCTCTGAGATAATAATGTTGGACTTTTAGGTAGATCACTTATTCATTATATTCTTCAACTTTTAATGTGGTACCAATCAAGTAGGCTACCACTTGAAACTTGAAAGTAGTGTGATCATGGATTTATTTTTTATTTATTGTTAATATTACAACGTATATTTTATTTTTCACTGTTTATCAATTTGTATATATATGAATAAATAAATAATTACTTTAGATGTACAAATAACATGTGCATTCTCTTATCGATTTAAATTAAAAAAAATTAATATAGTATCAAAATTTTTATAACCAAAATTTAGAGTTTAATTCTTACTGGTTCTAAAAGGGAAAAAAAATTAGTATAAGACAAATTTAAAAAAAACTATACAAAATTCACACAAACTTAAAAAAAGAGACTTATATATGAGGAGATATATTATCGATATAACTGTACATATGTCCCTTTTATTGTTTTAAGTTTTTAGAAGAGGTTTTTTTTGTGATTTAAAAGAAAACAAACAACAACAAATAAAAATAAAAATAAACAAAAAACTGCTTAAGAAAGGCAATCGTCCCGCTGAATACCATTCTCAAATTCTTTTTAAGGCAACAGAAGCTCCACTTGCGGAGAAAGGGTCTTCATTGCAGTCTTTGCCATGATGTCTGCTACTATGTTTGCATCTCTATCAGCACATCATTTCCAATACATGATATCTCGGATTTTTAACACCAAAGGATTAATAAAACCATAGTAATCCTATAAATTATTCACATATACCGTCTCTTTGCCCCCGAGTCTCATGCTAAAAGAAAGTCTCTCCAAATAGCAAACAACTCTCCTTGCAAAATGCTACGATTCTCAATTGTTCCCAAACAGCCTCGTTGCCACCTTCCCTTCCAATCTCTGCTAACACAAGAAAAACCAACTCGAACACCATTGCCAGGATAACTAGCATCACAATTAATCTTAAAGGTATCTATTGAGGGAGAAATCCAAGAGCCACTAATGGTAGAGGGAATAGACAATCATTACAACTCAAAAATATTCCAGAGCCTTATCTGTGGTTCAATGCTCTTGAGGATGAAAGATCTCGTTATTTCTCGAACGCCAAATCCACCATATCAGAGACCAGAAAAAAGGTTATTTAGTAATAAAAGAAAACAAAATTTACCATTACCACATATAACGATATACTTAATAATAATGGCCAGCACATTTTCAACCACTATAAATTTTTGTCCCTCTCCTCAAAATAATTCAGAGAATTTCACTCTAATTGTAGTAATTCTGAAAATGCATGTCATTAATGTATTCCCAAATACATGCACTACTTTTTTTCCTTAAAACAAAAAGCTTGCCATATAATCCCAACCCAAACAAATTTGTAGGGAAAAGGTACAAAAAACTTTTTCTTTCTTTTGTGGGGAAATATATAGAAGACAACATTAAGTTTGTGTGTTGATATCACATCAAATCAATTGGAGTGCTTATTAGATCGTACCCTACCAAAATGGTGATATTTGGGGTCACCTTTCTAAACCATAATGCGTCCATTGCGCTTCACCTAACATAAAAGCCAAGATATCTATGTGCCTTGTCTTTTATATATATGCTAAGTGAAATCATTAATCATGTTTGTGTAATGAGTATTTATTATATATAATTGAATTACTAATTACACATGGAGAACATATAGAGATGATTAATATACAATAATCACCTGCTTAGTAACAACAAGCTAGCTAGAATTAATATAATAAGATTTTGTTAGATAAATAATGGCTTTTGTGAATAATATGAATAATGGACTCTAAAATTGATTCAATAAAGTAAAAATATACTATACTTCTAAATTATCCACCTAAATCTTAATATTAGGATAATCATCCGCACAGCTAGTGAATTGAACATCCAATATATTCATTGTTAACATTGTTTAATATTTTTATTGTCTACTTATATTTTTTCTTAATATTATTGATAAGATGAAACGGTGAGATATGACAATATAGTTAATTATCATTCTTACAAAAATTATTTTTAACGGTCATTTATTTTATTTTTAGCAATAACAAAAATAGTCATTTATATTAATTATTTATCGACAATTAAATATTAGTTGTGTTATACTTTGTTACTAAAATGTTGTAATGATAATTATACAATAATTAGTAAAGATATGTTTAACTGTTCTAAAAAAATATTGTCATTATAACATATAATATTAACAACAAATATGTAATTATTAATGTTCTGAAAACCGGACTGAACTGACCGGTTTGACCAAGTTAATCGGAAATCGATCATCTGGCTGGTCCGGTTGTACTACAAAATCACTTTGCAAAAAATCGATTAAAAAACTGGCTAAATCAGTAGTTAACCGATAAATTGAATGAACCGGACCAGTTTTTCAAAGAGCCGGTTCTCTCTTCCAGCACAAATGCGGCGTCGTTTTGTTCCTTCTATATATAAGAAAGGAAAATGGGAGACACAAAGCTCCCCTTGACCCCTTTCCTCTTCACGCAAAATTCCTAATCCCTCTTTGAGTAACCTAACCCAAGAGATTCAGAGGAGCACCCAGCCACGCCCCCACCATCAGTCCCCGGTGTCAGCGCGGTTGTTGCCATCCTCGTCTTCTCCTCTCAAAGGTCTATTCTTCTCCTCGCATCGCCCTGTCTTCGCCCTGTCCCTGCTAGCAGCTCTGTTCTCCTCGTCGTTCCGAGCGTGTCTACTTGGCTGTCTTTTCTTCGCAAGTCACCTCTGTTTTACTGTACAGTATTGCAAAACAAACGCTACCTAAATTATTAATGTTATGATTATGAAAGATGAACAATTTTGGTGCACATGGTTTTTGTGATTGGAGAGTATGTGGACCTTGCTGCTTGGTTACTTTCTCTATATATAAAGAAAAACTTTCATTCAATCATATCAAACATTAATGCTTCAATTGCATTCAAAAAAGCAGTGTGTGAAAGGACCTTATTATAACTGTGTTTAATTTGCATTGGATCCATATGTATATATATATATATATATATATATATATATATATATATATATATATATATATATATAAATCTTCACCCAATTATTGAGGTGATCTTGTCAATACTCTATGGCTATTCCTCATTACAAATATATATTAAGATTTTGATGTTGAATGTCATGGAAAAAAGAATTGTAGAATAATATTACTTGTACAGATTAAGTACATTTGTACATGTTCATTAACAACCAAACACAAAGAGAAATGAATAAAAATTCTTTTGACTTTTAATTTTATTTTATTCACAAATTAAAGAGTAACTTATTTATTTATTTGTTTATAATATTAACAAAAATATTTTTAAAGATATATCACACAAATAAAATTATTCCAACTCAAAATTACATAAATATTATAAACTAATATTGGTTACACGTCATATCCTAAATACCTCTATGTAAATTGAATCAAATTGATTCGATTTATACTATAAAAATGTTTAGATCTATAAATAAATATAAGTAAATTAGTTAATTTTTATTGGATTTCATTGTTGTTATACTATAAATAATTTTATTATATACATATATATATATATATATATATATATATATATATATATATATATATATATATATATATATCGTATGATTTCATTATATAAAAGTGTTTAGGACATAGCGTATAACTAATTCTGATTTATAATATTTGTGTAATTTTGAGTTAGAATAATTTTATTTGTGTGATTTATCTTATTTTTAACCTGTAATAAATTACTTTAATTTAGAAACCATACATAATGAAAATATGTCGAGTTCAGTTACATCTTCTTAGATGAGATGATTTTATTATTGTTTACTCAATTTTATTTTAAATATGTAAAAAAAAAAGAGTTATTAATCTTAAATTTAATATAAATTTTGTTGGACTTAAAATATGAAACAATGCATATGTGCATTCTATTTTACAATAAAATTTAATTTTTATTTAGATAAATTAAAGGTCATCCAACGACTCTGATTTTTGCTTGTTAGCATTATAGATGGCAGTAGTTTTGTTAATTTTACAAAATATAGATGCACTGTTATTAATTATAAAATAATCTTATATCAACATTTAATTATCATATGGCAACATCTCAATAAAAAAAAAAAACTATTTTTATTATTTATACTGATAATATCTCAAACTGTACTTTTCAATTATTCACTCATCACTGGATATAAAAGCAATTATTATATTCAATATTCTGTTCCAGTCCATTTCCCAGCAATAGTCTTATCGAGCCAACAATTATTAAGTTTAGATGTATTTTCACCGTTTTCAATTTTAATAAGAGTAAACTATATGTTTGTACTTACAAAATATTTTTTAGGGTAAAAAACCCAAATAAACCAGGCTGAGAATTTTTTTACCCAAATCAGCCAAAATGAAAATTTTTTCAGTAATCAACCAATGACCATTTAAATGTAATTCGAATCAACATGATTCGAACTTGGATTGCATGTAATTCGAATCATATAGATTCGAATTACTCACTGACACTCAAAGCAACATAATTCGAATTCAGCTAATTCGAATTAGGCAGCAACATGTAATTCGAATCAAGTTGATTCGAACTACTTCCATGCATGCCATTCAACGTAATTCGAAGTGGATTAATTCGAACTACACCTGAATATTTTTTTAAAATTTTTTAATAAATTTATTTAAATTATACCAAAAAAAATATTTTATTATATACAAAATAATTTAAAAAAATGGCTTAAAAGATGTTAGGAGTACTATAAAAATTTGTAATGTCCTAATGACTTAGGATATTAAAGAAATACTCTACATAGTCAACATTAATTTAAAAATTAAAATAAATATAGTTATAACCAGTATTTACCTAAATTACAAGAATATTACAAACTTTTATAGTACTCTTAATATTTTTTAAGCCATTTTTTTAAAATTGTTTTGCATAGAAAATGGCTTAAAATACCCTTTGTTCTATGGAAAACAATTTTTAAAAAAATGACTTAAAAAATGTTAAGAGTACTATAAAAGTTTGTAATGTCCTAATGACTTAGGATATTAAAGAAATACTCTACATAGTCAACAATAATTTAAAAATTAAAATAAATATAGTTATAACCCGTATTTACCTAAAATACTAGAATATTACAAACTTTTATAGTACTACTAATATTTTTTTAAGCCATTTTTTTAAAATTGTTTTGCATAGAAAATGGCTTAAAATGGCTTAAAATGCCCTTTGTTCTATGCAAAATAATTTAAAAAAAGGCTTAAAAAATGTTAGGAATATTATAAAAATTTGTAATATTCTAATAATTTAGATAAATACTGGTTATAATTATATTTATTTTAATTTTTAAATTATTATTGACTATGTAGAGTATTTCTTTAATGTTCTAAGTCATTAGGACATTACAAATTTTTATAGTACTCATAATATTTTTTAAGCCATTTTTTTAAAAATTGTTTCGCATAAAATAAAGGGCATTTTAAGCCATTTTAAGCTATTTTAAGCTATTTTCTATGCAAAATAATTTAAAATAAAATGGCTTAAAAAATGTTAGGAGTATTATAAAAGTTTGTAATATTCTAGTATTTTAGGTAAATACGGATTATAACTATATTTATTTTAATTTTTAAATTATTATTGACTATGTAGAGTATTTTTTTAATGTCCTAAGTCATTAGGACATTACAAACTTTTATAGTAATCCTAACATTTTTTAAGCCATCTTTTTAAAAATTGTTTTCCATAGAATAAAGGGCATTTTAAGCCATTTTAAGCTATTTTCTATGCAAAACAATTAAAAAAATGACTTAAAAAATGTTAGAAATACTATAAAAGTTTGTAATATTCTAGTAATTTAGGTAAATACTGGTTATAACTATATTTATTTTAATTTTTAAATTATTGTTGACTATGTAGAGTATTTCTTTAATATCTTAAGTCATTAGGACATTACAAATTTTTATAGTACTCCTAACATCTTTTAAGCCATTTTTTTAAATTATTTTGTATATAATAAAATATTTTTTTGGTATAATTTAAATAAATTTATTAAAAAAATTTTAAAAAAATATTCAGGTGTAGTTCGAATTAATCCACTTCGAATTACGTTGAATGGCATGCATGAAAGTAGTTCGAATCAACTTGATTCGAATTACATGTTGCTGCCTAATTCGAATTAGCTGAATTCGAATTATGTTGCTTTGAATGTCAGTGAGTAATTCGAATCTATATGATTCGAATTACATGCAATTCAAATTCGAATCATGTTGATTCGAATTACATTTAAATGGTCATTGGTTGATTACTGAAAAAATTTTCATTTTGGCTGATTTGGGTAAAAAAATTCTCAGCTTGGTTTATTTGGGTTTTTTACCCTATTTTTTATTAATATCTAAATATTAATTTTATTAATGGATATGTTTTTTTTAGCATTTTGAATTTCATAGGTAAAAATAATTGTTCACTCGTTTTTCATAGCGATATATATAGTTGATTTATCAATGTTTTAAATGTTAATGGGTAGAAATTTACTAATCATGATTAATGACCTAGTATTCTTGTCGCTCTTTAATATTATTTCTTTATCTTTTTACTTTTTAATTTTTTAAAAAAAAAACGTAGTAGTTATATCTAGTAAAATAACATAAATTCTTTAATAAATATTAATTACATTAATAGTGTTTAATAAAATCTAATTTATAATTAAAACATTTATTAAAATATAAAATTATAATAATTTTTTTAAATTTAAAAAAGTATAAATAAACCAGATATAAAAGTATCTTCATGGATTTATCGAATATAAAATATTAACTTGTATTTTAAAAAATAAAAATATCTTTCTAATAAATAATTAAGTATTACCAAATCGACACCATGGTCTTACATGTTTTTTCTTCTTTTTTGAGAGGGAAATAAGGGCATGGCTAAGAATTAAGATCAACTGAAAAATCGTCCTTGAACCTAATAAGGATATCATAAGTTGGAATGTCACCCTCCAAAGTGAGTCATAACCACTCTCAGTCAACTTTTGAAGGCACCATGTTTGTATTTTTTCGGTAAGTTTGAATGTTTTATTTATTTATTTATTTTTTTACATAGATTAGACAGTTCTAATTTTAAGCATTGCAACGTCAGAAACTCGCCCACACTACATACTCATCATACACACAACATTTTAAGGGAGATTTCATCTACTATATATTTGGCTTTGTCAAGTTTCGAAAATTTTAATTCCGGGTTCAGTATATTAAGTATATATTTTAGGTTTTTTTTGTTTTTGTTTAATTTTATTGTATCTTTCAGTCGGTCGATAGGTTAATGACTAATCTGTTGTGAATTAGAATTTTATTTAAGGGTTTGTTCCTGACCAATGAATTTTAATTAGATTTTTTTATTATTATTATTAGTTGTCACGGTATCCCTCAACTATGCAGATCAAAGATTAATCCACCGTGAATATGAGTTCTATTAAAAAGTCTGTTGCTGATCAATACGTTATTGTATGTACAAGATAAAATCTAAACCCCAAACATCATCACTCGACCAAACTAAGTTGGTTAGTTCCATTTAAGTTTTTATTTATTTATTTATTTATTTTGGATAAAGCCATTTAGGTTTTATTTTTTTGGTAAAAAGCCATTTAGGGTTTTATTACTATTATGTTCCATCATAGTTTAGCTCATGGTTGTTATTAGCCCAACTCCACTAGCTAGTCTATCTATAAATTGGGCAGCATAACAAAATTAGTAGACCCAATTTATATATTGTGGATCAACCGTTCCAATTTATATACATGTCCGACCAAAAAAAAATCTGTGTATCATCTTTTGAACCAAAAAAATTAATAGTTAGACATGGGTCATTTTGTATGAATAATTTTATTCATAAAGCTTTTAATACATAAAAGCAAAAAAAAAAAAAATTCAATACATTAACAAATCGGTTAAAGTGACAGATACTCTTTAATTTTCTCTTAACGATACAAGAATCAAACATTTTTCAATTAACTAATAAATAACAAAACAACTAAAAAAAATTGATATATTTAGATTCAACAACTCAATTCCTTTCGTCTAGTTCCGAAGTTGAGAAAGAGCATTCATGTTTTGTAACTTGTTATAAACCACATGCCAACCAGCTTGTGTAGGGTGAAAAAGGTCCCAAAAGAAAGCTGTTTTAGGGTTTTCACAAACCTTATACTTCTTCACATTGTTGTTATCAACATCTCCACAAGTAAAACCTTGGCTTGTTCCTAAGCAACATGGGATTAACTCATTGTGAAGGTTGTAGGTTTTAGGGTGGTTAAGGACTGAGGTAAAAGAGTCAAAGAGGTCAATGATTAAGAAACCACCCTTGTAACTTTGTTTCAGTTCGGTTATGGATTGGTTCAAGAGGTTGTTGTGGATAGCAACAAGGTTGTTGAAGGTTTCATTGCATTTTTGGAATGAAGATGTTGATGTGATTAGAGGGAGGCATCCAAGTGGTTGTAGGCCACCAATTGCAACTTTTTTCACTCCCAAGTTCTTGATTCGGATTAGGTCTTTGGTAGTTTGATTAATCACTGAGGCAATGAATGATGGAAAACCCTAAAAAAAATTAAAAATAGTAAGAAGTCAATAATAAAATTTATTTATCTTCAATTACCGTCGCAAAAAAAATAAAGAAAATAAGATTGATTTGTCTAAAATTCGTCTAAAATATATCATAATAAGTAAAAACTTGATAAATAAATGTATACTAAAAAATTATCGAAAAATTGTTTGGCAAAAAGGATTTCGAACAAAATTTTAGATAAAATATAAATTAACAACAAAAACTTTTGAAATAGAAAAAAATTATCCAAATTTTATTTAAAATAAAATATCTATCTTTAATTCATTCAAAATTTATCTTAATTTTATCCCAAAATTCATCTGATTTTTAGTATTGTTTAGAACACTAATCAAGTCTTAAAAGAGTTTAAATTTCTAATATCTAATATTCATCAATTAATACATGTTATACATAAGTAAAAGTGGTTGAATGCTTGAATTTTATATCAATCATCTAAAAACAACTAGTTTATTTTGTGGTAGGCCATAATTGAATATATATCACTGTTTATAAAATTTTTTTTTGTTTGCTTGAATGGACAAAAATTTGTTGAAAAAATTTATTAATTAGAACGATGTTACATTCTTCATTTTTTTTTTAAAAATATTTTATATATGCTTGGCATAGTAGCAAGTGTCATCATATCTAGGAATGACTATGGAAATCTATTATATTATACTTTATTATTTTTTAGCCTTAGATATTCAAGTATGGTACTTGTTTGATAGAAGTGGGTAAGCTAGAAATTCTAACAAATTTGGGACCACATATAATACTAGTACTTTTTAATAACCAAAATCTGTTTTTTTTTTTATAACCATATATATATGGTTTAATTATTTATAAATTTAATCACTTAATTAAGCTAATTGAATTATTATAGATCAGAGTTTTTATTTATTCAATATTTAATTTGATTGTCAAAAGTCTAGGTTTATTGTAAGAGTCAAGAGATAATAAGTTTTGGTGAAGTATATATAAAGACCAAATTTAAATTACAGATTTACCCCTATTATTATATAAACATAAAGTTTCCACACAAATTAAAAAAAGAATATCTAGTTAATTTAATTAATTACCTGGATAGAGCCATTTATGGTAAGGTAATAATTGTAGTCATTTCCAGCAACAGAGACATATGCAATGGAGTTGCTGAGATCAGAGGCAGTGTACACATTTTCTTTGATGAGTTTTTCAAAGAAATCAATTTGGATTGTCATATTTGGATTTTTAGATGTTGTGTTGAAGACACCTGTGCCACCATAAGCAAAATTCATTCCATATTTCAAATTATTTGGCATCATTTTTCTCAAGTTGTATGGCACTGGTGATTTCAACCCCAAATACTTGGCTGCATATACATAAAAAAATGAATTAATTAAAAATTATTAATAATCGGTAAAGGCTAGAATAGGATATATAGAATAAATTATTAGAAACATAATTATTCATATATTTTTTATTAGTTTACATTTTTAAAAAAAAATAATTTTAAGATATATTATTAAAATTTGTATGATAGAAAGGTCTAGATTTCGATTCTCGTTGATCTCAAAAACAAAATTTAGCATAAAAAATAGTGTTATAATAATATGTTTTTGGAATTTGTACAAATTTTTCATTTTTTTTTTTTGAAAAAAACAAAGATCAAATTTTAATAAAAAAATAAAAAATATTATTTAAGCTCATTAAAAAAATTTAATAGAGCTGACATTATATAACGGTAATGCTTTTTTTTACGATCGGTCGCTAAATGTAATTTAGTTATTGATTTAGTAATTAATATTTTTTTATTTTAAAAATTTTATACCAATCACTAAATTAGTCGCTATTAACAACTAAATTTTTTGGTCGTTAAAATCTTTTGCTATTCTAATATTTTTTGTAGTGATGGTAGAAATATAAAGAGAGAAGTATGGTGTTAAAAACCTGATCAATAGTTGATAGTTGATACCACGTGAGAATTGAGATTAATTAATTAAAAGTGAATATGCATTCAGGAACAATATTATATATTATATTGCATGTGATCTAGGACAGATCAAAACGTGAAACATTATTACATGAATATTTAATTCTTTTAATTTTCCTTTTTTGAAAATGATAATTTAAAATTTTATTAGCAAAAGAGAACTTCACAAAAATCATGCTACAGATGCATAAAATCTTATAGACAATATCACAAGAAAGAAAAAGTAACAAGCCAGCACAGAAATATACCAATATTATCACCAACCCCACCATTTTAATATTTCATTAACTTTAATTATTAGTAATGAGAACTAATATACAAGCAGTTAAACCAACGCATCTAAATTCCAAAAAGCATCACTTTCCTTGATTAAGTAAGCAAAGTAATTAAGGATATAATATAAAATTAGTTTATATATACTTTTTGTATTAGTAAGAGAAATTGTGCTTCAAATAATTTTTATTAATTTAAGATTAAATTTTAAATTAAATTAATAAAAATTTGAATTTGAAAACTACTTAGATCACGAAATAAATTAAAATTAAATATTAGATAAATTTATCTTTCTTTTCAATTGTTATGAATTTAACTTATTAAAATTGAGATAAAATAGATTTGCTTTAATTTCAAAACACTAACTTATAAAAGTAAGCAATAAAATAGATTTGCTTTAATTTCAAAACACTAACTTATAAAAGTAAGCAATTTTTTATTTTTATAAATTATTTAAAAAATTTATTCTTGAACGAATAAAAAACTTGTAATATACCATTTTTATATCAAAAAATAAACATGAATATTTATAAAATAGATAGTACATTAATATTAAATCGAATAGATTCTTATATATATATAAAGAGACCATCATAGTTTTTTTTATAAATAGATAACTCGAACCCGCAATTTTTAAAAAGTATAAAAAGAGTATGACATTTAAACTATAACTCGTTGATACGAGACAATCATAGTTCTTCAAACAAAATTAAAGTGAAGAAATAATATATATATTTCAAATTTCTAGTCACTCTAAATCATTTTTGATAACTTAATTAATTAGTCAAATTTGTAATAGTAAGTACGGTACTTACCAATGTAATCGGAGAAAACTCTGCCGTCGGAGAATCTTCCGGCGGGTTTACCGGGAAAGGTGATGCCATAAGGCTGTTTCCATGAACCCGGTTGATCTTTTCTTGTGTTCCCAGCATCAACATATGAATCTCCGAAAACAAACAACTTTGTTGGACCATAATGTCGCACCCTTGCCTCAGCTTGCAACCCTATATGTCCTATCATAATTAATCAATAATACTTAATAATTAAAACTCTATTATTAATTTTATCTGTTGATGAGTTCTTCATGAACTAGTCAAGCATAATTAATACATGAAATGATGAAACCAAGTCATAAATATATAATCTACTTATCATTCATTCAAGTGTTACTCTTTCTATACAAAAATAATTAAGTCTTTTTTTATTAATTTAGACAAAAAAAAAGTAATACTGGTCTCTAGATAATAATAATAATAATAATAATAATAATAATAATAATAATAATAATAATAATAATAATAATAATAATAATAATAATAATAATAATACTTTTGATACCTGTATAAAAATATGATTGTTACTAATTAATTATGTATTTAAATTATTTTTTAATTAATAAAACAAAAAATGCATATTTAGTTGACAAGAAAATATTAATATCAAAACAGTATTTATTATAAGATGGAAACTCAGATGTAGTCGACTTCATGTGAAATTGATAGCTGTTAGTCAAATCAGTTAAATCATCTAACGACTTTCAATTATTAACTTTACATGAAGTCGACTGCACCTGAATTTCCACCTTATTATAAAGGATGTAAATAGTTTCGATAAAAAAAAATAATCGTACCTGAGAGAAATATAAGTGTGAGGAAGAAGAAAAAGAGTTGCTTGGGTAACTCCATGATGAATGAATTGAATATGAAGAAGCTAAGAGTAGGGTTGGTTCCAATGCTACTTTTTAATTAATGAAGTTAGAATTATATATATTTAGAAGGAATGATGATTATATATGTTTGTTGAGAGAGAAAGGAGGAATGAGCTTATAGTGGCTTGATGAATTGAAGCATGGAGACATGGGTTTTTATAGTGACGAGAATGAAAATGTTATAACATATAATTAATGATGACAATTGACAACGCCAATTCAATATTTTAATAAGAATAATGTGTTTAAATTTGTCGTTGAGCTATATGGTTTAAAGTTTAAACACGGAAGGAAAATAAAGGGGAAGAATAGTCTAAAAGCATGGCCTAGTCCATTATGACCACCAATTAGAAAAAAATAATAATAAAAAAAATTAAAAATATTATTTATATACCGACTAAAATTAGTTATCAAAATTAGTTATCATGTATTGTATGTATATAAATACATGTATAATTTAATTTATTTTTAATATATATTTTATACAGTTAAATTTAATAATTGATTTTCTAAAAATTTTTTTTTTAATTATGAAAATTTTAAATAAATTTTTTTTCTTAAGCTTAAAAAAAGTGTAACTTGTGTATTTTCTCTAAAAAAATTAATATTTAATTAAAAAATTTTTACTAAAAAATAATAATATATAAATAAAAAATTTTAAATATACTAATATATTAATATTTTAATAATTTTTAATTATTAATTTTAGTTATATATATTATATTTTATATAATTAAGATTAACAAATAAAAATGATTAAAATATTAATATACCAGTACCCTTAAAATTTAAAAGTTTTTCATATAGATAGAAGGAGAAAGTCAAGGGTAAAAATTAAAGTACACTGTAATCGTTGAATTGAAAAGGAATGTAATATTTGATGCTCATTAATTAACTATCTCCAATGCCACGTAAGCAAGGCAACTGAACATTCAAAATGTCGATAAATATATGGATAAAGCTAAGCTATACTACGCGGAACATGTGCTTCAAATTAAAATTAGGGCTGCGTTTTGTGGTCATCAATGGCATACCCTGTATAGAACAAGTCATCATTTTAATGTTCATGGATTTTAGATTGGTGATTATTATATGATAAACGCGTAACTAATATATAATCATTTATATTTTTTATTAATTTAAATTTTTAAAATAAAAAAATTAATAACATAATATCAAAGAATTAATTATTTAAATATTTAAAGTTTAATTTTTATTAATTATAAAAAAATTGATATAATAAAAATAAATGAAATAACAAGAGAAAAAAATCTATACAAAATTTATGTAATTATAAAAGATATAACAAGTTGGACTATGCTACGCATCCAAGTATTTTTTCATCTGAAGTTTTATTCAAGTAGGTTCAGCACCAATAAAAACCACTCTCATTAAAAGAACGTCATTACACGCGCTTTATCTCCTTCTCCTCTCCCGCGCTTCTTCTTCTTTTTCTTTTAAATACACGTATATGCTATCTTCTTCTTCTTTCAAATTCACGTATACCTCCACCTCCACCTCCTTCTTATTCTTCTTCTTCTCCTCCTCTTTCGTTATTGTCATCACCAACAATTGCTAAATTAAATTGAATTGAATGGATGTATGTGTTCTAAATCTGAATTGAATTGATAATCTCTAAATCATAGACAGAGGTGTTTTGAATTTGATTTTATATAATAGATTATGTTTCGTTCATTTAGTACTACTATACAATTATTTCACCAAAGTTGTTTGAATTTGATTTTATATAATGGATTATGTTTCGTTCATTCAGTACTATACAATTGTTTCACCATGAGTACGTGTTTGGTTCATTATGCAGAAAGCTATTCGAATTTGAATTTATATATGGATAATGTTTCATTCATTTATTATTATATAATTATTTCACTATAATAACATGTTCGGTTTATTTCTGTTCTGCACAATTCAAAACTCTTCCTCCTCACCTTCTACTGCTTCTTCATCAGAGAGAGAAGGAAGAAAAGACAAAAAATACAGCAACAACAACAACAAAAGAATGGCGAAAAGGAGAAAACACTTGAAGAAGAAGGAACGCGAAAAAGAAGGAGGAGAATGAGGAGGAGGAGGAGGAATGCGAAGAAGAAGACGCTTCGTGCATAAACGAACGTGAGAAGAAGAAGAGAAAGAAATATGAGAAAAGAAGAAAACAGCAAAATACGCGTGACCTAAAATTGCTTGGATTAACTTGGATGCCAAAATTACTTAGATGTACAAAATATTTCTAACAAGTTATATAATATAAGACAACTTATAATATATGAATTGACTTTTTAAAATAATTTCAAAAACATTTTATTTATTTATTTATTTTGGGTATCCGCAGTTATGCTTGTTAGTTGACTTTTGCAGGATTATATTATATATTGAATTTATATTAAATAAGCGCTTTTTATTAAGTTATATAACTAAATAAGGGCTGCGCTATCCAGAGGTATTTATTACAAGTTTGAATTAGGAAATAATATTATATTATATATGAGAAATAAAGTTAATTAGTTATTTTCATGTTACTCTGGTTAATTAATTCCCAAATACTTCATTGTCGATCGCATGAGTTAGTTATTTGCTATTTTTTAAGGTCAACATATTTGGTTCTGGATTTTATCTTGTTTTTTTGTTCTGGTCGGGTATTTTTTTTTTTTTTTATATATATACGCCATATGATTGTTATTTGTGGCCTATCTCTTATTGAGAATCTCTTTTAGAAGGAAATATTGTCATTTCTCTTTTGTGTAGTTTTTAACCAAATTAAATAAATGAATTGGTCGATTATTCAAACCCCACACTAATATATAATAACACAACAAAATAAATAAACAATTTTTCTGAGCTACTTTCATTCTCAAATTCCAACTAACTTATAAAGAAAAAGAAAGAAAACTAAAGTACTTGTCCTGAATATTTGTTTTTCTACCAATAGAATGAATAGATGGTGTATATATAATTCTTAATCATTTTAAAAGTACATTTTGCCGGCTTATTCTAATAAACATTATTCACGTACTAAACTAATAATAAGCATTGTCATTAAGATACCACTTTAATAAAGACACTAAAAATATCTTTTTTTAAAGACGTTCATACATGTCATGTTATTATTAGATATCCTTATTAAACTGGTTAATAATTTATTTTTTATTATAAACCAAAACAAAAACGATTTATTATAGCAACAATAATAAACCCAATTATCTGTATTATAATTATTAGACCCGATTTGATTTGATCGAATTATACCATTTAAACCGAATATCTTTAAATTTTTTGATAAAAAGACAATTATATCCTGACTTTTTGTTTTTTAGACATTTAAATCCCTAAAAATTTAAAAATATAATTAAATTCCTAAAAAAAATTTGGATTTATTGTTATTGTTATAAAATAAATCGGTTTTATTCTAATTTTTTAAGAAATTAAAAAATAACAAATTCATTAATACATCTAATAATAATGTGACACGTAAATATCTTTACTGGAACATCTCCCTTGTTAATAACCCAAATTCGGTTAGTTTAAGTTCGTAAATTATACTAGTTGACCCGTTTAATTTGTAAATTCACAAGGAACTTGATTGTGTCATTGCATTGTTGGAATGAGGATTGGGATGTCATTAGGGTAAGGCACACAATTGGTTGTAAGACCAACAACAATTTTTTGCACTCCCAATTTGTGGATTCGGATTAAATTGATCAACCGCTGAGTGAATTAATGGTAGTATACTCTACACATGAATATAATTAAATAAATATAAGAGTATAAAGTTAGAAAAAAAATTATTTACCTATCATACACTACACCAATTCTAGCATATGCGGGCAGTTTATTTGTGACGGTTTTTAATAACTACCTAACTAATTAAATCCTGTTTGGCAGCGGTTGTTGTGACGGAAAATAACAAATGTTGCCAAATTCATTTTATATAACAGCAGTTTTATATTAACTGTCGCTAAATTTCTCTAAAATCGCCGCAATTTGTTAGACCGATTGTAGTGTAAGCACTAGTAGTATTTAACAAAAGTAAATCACCAAATTGCAATGGAATAATATAACTATTTTATTTGTTGACTAAAGAGATGAAAGAAAAAACAAAAAAAAAGAAAAATAATTATAACTAATTGTGGCTTCACATGATGATACAATTGGATAAAAATATAAATTTAATGGAGTACATTCAAAAAGAAGACCGTGAAGAAAAATATTTTTTTTAGGTAATTTGAAGAAAATATTTTATTATATGCTTAATATTAATAATTAGTTATATGTGATATGATTCCAATAATAATAGCATGCACAAGTCCAAGCACTTTCAAACAAGATGAGCAGTACAAAAAAAATTCATCATTAATGAAAATCCAAAAACTAGGTTCACATTTTGTTCCAGCCCAGTCTTACAAGGCATCTTTCTTTTTCTAATTAATTTAATGTATGTCAAAATTAGTTCTATTATATTGCTAGCTACGCCAACATTATTATTCTTCTCTCATAATTTAAATATCCTGGTTATTAATTCCCAAAAAAAATTGATATACTGAAACAACAACCTTGTTTTCTCGAAAAAAATAAATTATATATTAATTATATGTGTTGACTGTTGCACGTGTGATATATATATTAAAATATCATATTTAGAGTTCAATTTCAATACACGGATGATGTAAAATACACAATCACGATTATTCTCTTAAATGGTTATTATTTACGCAATTAATGTAAAAAATAGTTATTTTTATTAATATAATATTATGTAATTGAATGTACATATAAAATAGTTTTACACTGATAATACATCAAAATTAAATTCAACCGAAATGGAATGATTATTATTAGTGTGTGTAGCCAAGTAATATTTGTAGTAATTTCCAGCTACGTAGCCAAAGAGTTGGTGAGATCTGAGGCATTGTAAACTTTGTCTTTGATGAGTTGTTCAAAGAAATCAATTTCTGTTGTCATGTTTGGTGTGGTTTCGGTATCAAAGTTTATTCCATATTCCATATTATTTTGCATCATTTTCCTCAAGTTGTAGGGCACTGCTGATTTTACTCCCAAATACTTAGTTGCATGCATCCCATGAAAATTTTATAATTAATTAAATTATTGTTACATATATAAATATGATGAGCAAATTAATTATTTAATTATTAGCAAGTAGATATAAATATCGCTTAAGAAAACGTGTTAGATATTCATATACTGAGTTACTGACCCAATATTAAGCTTTTGTGATAAATAGTTTCACGGCAAATTAAAAATTTGTATATATTAGTTTGTTGTTTAATGAAAAACTATATATAACAATGTAGGTTGTAACTGATTTTGTCGCGCTTTCAATACACTCATCAAATAATTTCTCTTTTTTTTTCACCTTTCTTTTCCTTTGTTTCTTGTTATATTTACATTACGTGTAGATACAAAATTAGTTAGTAAATTATTAGTTACTAATATAAAATACATAATAAATATAAAATATACAATAAAAATGAGCTAATAATACATCATATATTTATAAATAAATATATAAAATTTAATGAGTATTACTTTTATGTATTATATACTTTCCACACTAATTTAGTTTATGATATGATCAAGTGAGGGTTAACTATATATATATATTTTTTAATATTAATAATACAAAATTTATAGTAATAATAAAAAAAGAAGAGAATGAGAATTTTATATATCATTATTTGTCTCATATTTTTTTCTATAAAACATAACATGAATCGAACTTTAAATCGTTAAGGTATAGAAATTCTAATATCATATTATAAAATTATTTACACTAAAATTTAAGGGTTTTTTACTTAAATAAATTGTATGGGAGTCAAAATTACCTTTTCCTAAAACAGATTTTGCAACGTGATTATCTTTTTGTATTATTATATAAATCGTCCTAGGCTGCAAATAGTTATATAAAACATGAATCATCTCACCTTAGGACGATTAATGCATGACCTTGTGAGGCAAATTAAGAGTAAATCGTGGCAGGGCTTCTTGGGTTAGAAGTAGAGTATAAATCGTCCCAGGGTAGTAGGTTTCACGTGTTCATGGGCTAAATCAAACTGGGCTGTCACAATTTATGTGTTATTGGGACCCTCTTCAGCCTGGGATGATTTATGTGTTACTTTGTAACACTAACTGGGCTGGGACGATTTATGCCCAAGTTAGCAACCCTAAGGACTCAAGCACGACTTATGCAGGCAGAAACTCTATAAATAAACGAGTTTCAAACAGACGAGTCACACGGGACATATGTTGAGGGTGTGAGAGATTGCGGAGAGTATTTTCTTTTTAGTGCACCACCGGGGAAAAATAGATGAAAACACAAGTGAGGGTGTAACTTTTTCTAGCAAAAAGCAGATAGGTGTGTTTATAACTCCATCAACGACGTTGATGGATTTGCACAGTAGTATATTAGAGAAGGCTGAAAAGTGTGGTAAAAAACGCGTGAAGCAATTATTTTTTCGTATTCCGATATCATTGAAGCCAGGTTATGTTAAGTTTGGGAAGTATGCGATGTTGGGTGATGACGACATGCGAGTTATATTTCACAGTCAATCAAGATTTTCCGACTTAGGCGCGCTGGAGTTGTTTGTCAGAATGGTTGACGTGGAGGGCAGCAGCGGGGGAACTGCTCCGAATCTGCCCACTGTGAAGTCATCGATGCAGTCCTCCGGTGGGAGTTCATCAAACAACTTTCCAAACCACACCCATGCAGGTTTGCCACCCTCCATCAACTGCTCGAAGTCGCTGAGGCACCCACTCACTGCATGACCGTCAATTGGAAGGCCAAACTGATATGCCACATCTTGTAGTGTTATGGTACACTCCCCAAATGGCATGTGGAACGTATGTGTCTCGGGATGCCATCTCTCCACAAAAGCACTGATCAGCGGCTCATCAAGCTTGAACCAATAATCATTCAACCGAGCAACATGTAATAGGTTCGCACGATCTAAGTACGGGAGTATACGATCATGCAGTATCATCTTCTGTTGCCGATGCACGCTCCTAACGCACCGGGTTGGCTGAAAATACGCAAGCATAAGCACATAATTATTTCGGGTCCTTAAACACACACACATAGAAAATAACTTAGTCCAAGACAAATATCCAACTCACAGATGCCATCAAAATGGATATGTTGATAATAACATTTCATGTTCAAATTGACATTACCAATATAATGTAAGAACCATAAAAGTCACAACCGAACCGATCAACTCACCGGGTTAATGGTTCAACCGGAAATTCACCGGTTGAACCGATTGACCCGGTCCTATATAATTAAAAAATAAAATATATTAAAAATTTTAAAATTTAAAATTTAAATATATATTTTTCACTAATAATCCAACTTCAACATTTTTAAAAAAAATTGAAACTCAAGCGGTTCGGTCGAACCGGTCTTACCGAGTGATATCAATTTAAACCCCCTCATTCCGGGTTTGACCACACCCGACCGGTTGGTTGCCTTATCCGGTCAGATCATCATATTGGACCGACTCAGGATCCCCGATTGCCCAGTTTTCCCCTCGAATCGGTCCGGTACGGTCCGGTCCGGTTCAGTCCGGTCCGGTACGAACTCAATAGTAAAATCAGAAAATTTTATGGGATTCTACCATCAGAACCATCAACCTATCATGAGCGAACTCCATAATCTATTAAGAACAATGATGTTTAACGTCTTATACTAAACCAAAAACTAACTAAATCACTATACATGGTATCCGACAACGTCTTAATAAAAAAATATTCTAATATGCATATTCACCCTATACAATATCATCCAACATACTATATCATCCAAAATTTAAAAACATTACAAAATTTAAAAACTTACCTCTTGATCGATAAATCCAGCAACATGCGCAATGCCGTTCAGGCGGTACATATCTCCTTCGTTCGCGGCCATTATCACCCCCGGAGAGATTCCCCAACTCCACCAGCCGGCCACCGGCGGCCCACTGCCACCACCACCGGTGCCACTCAGACGCCTCTGTCCACCACCAGTTGCACCTCCGCCACCAGCTGGTCCCACACCCGAAAACACTTCTCCCCCCAAACTTCCTCTCCAGTAAAAAATGGTGGCTCCCAAACCTCCCTAAACCCTTTACGCCGCAGCAACAACAAAGATGACTCGTACTTGAGTCCTTAGGGTTACTAACTTGGGCATAAATCGTCCCATCCCAGTTAGTGTTACAAAGTAACACATAAATCGTCCCAGGCTGAAGAGGGTCCCAATAACACATAAATTGTGACAGCCCAGTTTGATTTAGCCCATAAACACGTGAAACCTACTACCTTGGGACGATTTATACTCTACTTCTAACCCAAGAAGCCCTGCCACGATTTACTCTTAATTTGCCTCACAAGGTCATGCATTAATCGTCCTAGGGTGAGATGATTCATGTTTTATATAACCCTTTGCAGCCTAAAACGATTTATATAATAATACAAAAAGAGTAATCACGTTGCAAAATCTGTTTCGGGGAAATCAGGTAATTTTGACTCCCATATAATTTATTTAAGTAAAAAACCCAAAATTTAAACCGAGAGATAAATAAAAGCATATAAATTATTATATTTGTAAGAATATTTGGTACAACCGTACAAGATGGGAAAAAAATCACGTGTAATTTTTTACTTTTCTTCCGTTGTGTATCAATAAATTAAAAAGAAAAAATATTCAATAAAAATATTAAACAATATGAATAATGGATATATTGGATGTTCAATTCATTAGGTGTGCGAATAGTTATTCTAATATTAAGATTTAGGTGAATAATTTGGAGTGTAATGTGTTTTACTTAGATTGGGTCAATTTTAAAACTCGTTGTTCATATTGTTCAAAAAAGTCATTAACTATCTAGCATAACCCTATTAAAAATACTAAGCATGTTTAATTTAAATGTATTTAAAGCTTCACATGATGACATGATACTATATTAAGTATGTATGTTTAAGCTAATGTTAATTAATTAGGGCTCTCATATTAGTAAGATCTAGGCGGTTGAAATTTGAAAGAGTTCTAGACTACTAATTAATAAGTATAATAAATTTTTTTGATAGTGATGTAATCATTAGAATAAAGTAAAGTAGTCACAATCGCTTCCTCACTAAAAATCATGAGTGGAATCAAGGCTATTGACAATGCAAGTTCTACTTAAAAAAAAGCACTCTACTATATAGATTGGGGTGGTATAAAGAGAGAATATAAATTTATTTTATAGTTATTTTTTATTATTTTATTATTATTCAAAATGTGGATCCTACCTTTATCAATTTTTTTTTCATCCTATTAAAGAAAACATCTGTAAACTTACATCTGTACCTTATAATTCACCAAAAAAAAAAGCTGCATTATAAAACCAAACTTAAGAATATACCGAAAAACACAATAAAAACAAGACTCCCAACCTTATTCTTTTTTTTTAATTAATATTGGAATGCGGATGTTTTGTTTTTTGCAAAATAGCTGAATTTCATTACTCAAAGAATTATGAAATTCATCTTTTATATTTTTTAATGTGTTTTGTTGGACCTTATTTCTCTTTATTATGTTGGATCCTCAACTTTCCCGAAATACCTTACCCATCACGAATAGTTTTAATTTTGTAGTTTTGTTTTGTTATGTCTCGGCCCAACATTCTAACCAATAAAAGGGTCAAGTCCATTCGGGTCGGATTGAGTTCTAGTTATGTGGGCCGGGTCGTTTCTTTTGGCCTTAGGCCATGTCCAAAAAAAAAATTCTATCTTAGCTTTAAGATTTTAAGATTTTGAAATTAGCGATAACTTCCTCTATCATAAAAAAGGTTTTGCTTCCATCCTTATTGTCTTGTTTTTTTTTTTTAAATGAAGAAAAAAATGTAAGATATAATTCATACTTCAAACTCAAGAGGCTAGCTAGATAATGTTAGCTAGTGTATTTAATAGATATGAGCTTTTAATTTAAATATCATTGTAGTAATTAAACTAAAAGTAAAAATCAATCATACTATGTGTGTACACAAAAAATCGATTATTAATCATTGGTCACCGCGTATAAAAATATATATTTGACATCTTATAAAAAAATATATTATACTGCTTGCTTCAGATAAATTTAATTATTCGTCTTTTATAGATTTAATTATTCTACTACATATTTAATTGTTCCAATGACTAATTATTTAGGTAGAAAAATATATGAATCAATATATATATAAGCACGTAGTTGCCAATTTTTAGCATGTACGAAGCATTTTTAAATAAATATATATAATATCCAATGATAGAATACGAGTGAAAACAAAAAATAAAATGGTTCAGACTCACTCATAATCAAATTAAATTATATCATCATTAACTAATAACTTTATTTAACATAGACTCATTCATGAGTTTTTTTTTTTTACTAATGTGCTATTTTGTTGGAATTTATTATAAGAAGGTAAAAACTCAAGTGCAATTAATTTCACGTGAAGTTGATAGTTGAGAGCTGTTAAATAATTTAAATAATTTGACTAAATTTTTATCTAACGATCATCAGTTATCAAATTCACGTGAAGTTATTTTTACCATAATTAATTATCATAATAAAAGAAGAGTGATATTTAGATAATTAATTTTAAAAGAGTGATATTTTAATACTAAGTTCTGATAAATGTAGAACATTGGTTAAAAAGCTCTCATTCATTCATGCATGTATAAGAGTTCTGTATATTGTCACAAAAAAAAAAAGAACAGGTAAAGAAAATCATGTATGTGTATATATGTGCTCATCCTAGGCCTATATACCAAGACAAGTAATTTACATATATATAATTGAAAATAGAGTAGTTCTATGATCTAGAATTAGAGAAAGGGTTAATCTTGATAACAAGGCCAGGAAAGACATCATCAGGGTCATGAATGTGTGGATTTTCTTCAACAATGTAAGGGTCACCACACTTTTCACTTATTGTGTGAAGTGTTTCTCCCTCACCAACCACATATATTTCATCACATACCTTGTTCTTCATCTTGAACTTGTTGTTGAAGTTGTTGTTCAATTCATCACCACCACTACTTGACTCATTCATACTCATCAACACAAGCATTAGTGCAACAAACACACCAATGTTCCAACAAATCTTCTCTCCCTTCATTCTACTTCCCATCAATCTCACTAATACTAATTAATAACAACAACAACTTGGTGCAAACCCTAATTTTGCTTCTTCTTCTTGTTAGCTCAATTTCTTTAATATTTTTCTATAGGATATGCATGCATATATGTATGTATGTTTGTGTGTTTTAGTAAAGATCCCTCAGCTCTCACAATGCCATATCCTTAATTGGTTTTAGATGAAATTATATATATATATATATATATATATATATATATATATATATATATATATATATATATATAATTAATTAAATTGGGAGAATAGGGTTTTCCTCTATCTGGTTGTTGGGGTGGGTGAAGTAGTTTTATGATGTGGGGGGTGTTGAAAATTGAAATTGTACTTTAAGTGAAGTTTGTGATTGTTGTCAAAGTACTTAATTAAAAATGGGAAAGAGTTGGTTTAACTAATTTATTAAATTGGTTATTGTTTTTGGTTTGACTTACCTTTTCTTATTTAAGTATATGGGTGTCAATCATCTAAGTTTTTCAACTTGTATTAGTAATTTTAACATGCATCACATAATTCATTGAAATTCTAAATATACAAATTGAAAGTTGGATCCACTTAATTATACTTTATATTTACTAATTGATGATCATATCCATATATAACTATATATATGGATAACTTTGCAAAAGTTAAACATGGCTAATTGTTAATGTTAAGGTAAATTCAATACCCTCAATAATTAATATTCATTTATGCTAAATGAGAAAGCATAAAATTAATGGTAGCTAGGTATGTATCTATTTGATTTAGTAGAATTTGAAATATATTTAGAGTTTAATTTTGATGTATTAAGTTTTAGATACTCATTCAATATGATTAATGTATTTAGATGAATTTTTAAATAATAAAATTAAAAATTATTTATTTTTACTAATGATAATACATAATTGGTTGTTTATATAATTTTTTTTTATATCAACGGTATATATGGAAATTAAATTTATATAATTAAGTGCAATATTAATGAATGTGTGAACAAAAGAAGGTTGAATCAAATTAAAGCATATATATAATTTGAAGTAGTTTGAAAGCATCATATCATTAGTAATTGGTTGAGCCTATAGCCGAAATGACTGATAAGTAGGAGGTATATAGATTATATCACAAATAATATTCATCCACCCACCTGTCCTTCAAACTTATTAGTATAAAAAATGATTATATACTATGCTCTTAATTAAGATATATATAAATAACACCATCAATTTCTCAACCATAATTATAGACAAATTGACTTAGCTTGAAAACCAACAGAAAGCCCTAAATGCATCGAATTATACCAACTTAGGAACAACATGTTTTTCTTCTCTTTTTTTTCCCCTTTTTTTTATTTGATGTGGAGGAATAACATGTTGTGTTATGCATCCTATATATGATTACTTAGGAAAGTTTCGGAAATAGTGAAACATCAAATATATGATTACCAAACTTTTAACATAGATATATAATACCGGTAACATACTTAAATAACATAATGACATGCATTTAGTGATACAATTTATTTTTTTGAACTTATATATTTTTCTTACAATCACAAAAAAAAATTGCTAATTACCGTTTGATTTATGGTGAATTTTCAATATAAATCCAAAGAAAATTATTATTACTATCAGATTGTATCCGACAAAAAATTTTTTTGACAAAAATATTTTACCGTCAGATATTTTGGATCCAACGCTAACTCTCACTCATTTTTTTGTTGGGTTTTTCTAACGCAAAAAAAAAAAAAAATTAAAATGATAATGAGATTGCTATTGTCACTACAACAAATCCTTAAGATAGCAACGGTTATTTTGCGGCGGTTTTGTAAATGTGCCGCGAAAAGACAAATTGCGGCACATATAGCGGCGGTTAAAGGTTGGGGCTGTCAGGACGACATTTAGCGGCGGTTTTGCTAAAACCGCCGCTATATTGCTGTAAGGTTAACATTTCGCGACGGTTTTCTTCAAACCGCCGCTATATTGCCGGTCAGGTTTGTATTTCGTGACTTCTTTTCGAAAACCGCCGCGATATGTCCGCCGGTGACTTCTTGTTAGGCATTTTGCGGCGGTTACTTTTAAACCGCCGCAAAATGCGTGTTACCACATATTGCATTGTTCTCTTTAGAAATAACCATCTGGGTATAATATAGTTAAATGAAGACTACTTTCTGAAGCTACATATGTTTAAATCATTCTTACTTAAACTCGTAACACTTTTTTTACATTCGGTTTACGATAAAAAATTCACAAGTTACTTGTAACCTTTATATGTTAACTCATGTGAACAAATTTACCACTAAGATTTTCTTGAATACGTTATTGGCATTTAAAAATTGCATTCAATCATGGATGTAAAAGTAGAAAATAAAGGAAAACTCTGATATTTATGAAGTTAAAATAAAGTTCTAGAGAGCATACATCAAAGTTACTCCTCTTTGAAGTTATGCCTTACTAAACCTAAACCAAGAATAAACATGTACAACTGTGACCCAAATCATTAAACTAAGAAAATCAGCGTAACTGTTATAATAAAAGATCAAAATTTCTCTCCAACATCATATTGATCTGGCGAAAAAAACTCTGTTATGAATCTATGGGCTTCACGTTTCAGAGGATCTGATATTTCATCTCCATACCATGGCATCTTATTCAGATCAAAGCACCTTTTCTTAACATGTATATCATCTTGTTTATCTTGTTGGTCTTCTAAAGTTTCATCCTCTTCATCCGGAACCTTATTCAGATCAAACTGCATGGATCTATCAACTGCGACAGAGGATACATCATCTAAAATGTCTTCTGAATCAGACTCTTCTCCGTCTAGACTGTTAGGAACTATTTCTCCGGAATATTCAGGTACGACTGAAAATATCAACATGCACATAACAGAATGAGTATACATAGAAGGAATTGAGAACTCTTGAGTTATTAAATACTGACTTAGAAAAAAAACCAAACTACAAGATGCTAAGACAATTTTATTACTAAACGCAAATTTTCGACAATTACCATCACCCTTGTTAGTAGTTTGTGCAATTTTCTTAAACATAAGCTCTGTAGCAATTGTTGTGCTTGCAGAGGATGACAACAAGTCCTCATTTTTTATCGATCCTGTTCCACCGTCATGTTATGTTCACTATTGTTTTCAAAACGTAACACTAGTGAAATTATATTATGTAATACATAGCAAGATTATAAAAAATGCAACCCTAATAACAACTGTAGAAGGAATAAAGATTTAACGTATACTAATATTTCCATACTAAAATCGATGAAAGAACCAAAAATTTGGCTTTTACTCATGAGGATTCACAATAACATAACTATTTAACTGGAAAAAAAAACTACACAAGTGTAAAGTAACCAAAGAAAATAACATACAACGCTGAGTTTATTTAACTTAGTTAATGACAAAAAGATCATTTTTAAAACACATTAAAATGCTTCATACAAAGCATTATGCGACATCATCGAAATTCTCTGAGGCATTTTCTATGAGGTCTTCTATATCCTCCTCCCTTGTCAACAGTAAATCTCCAATGTCACCTTCCGCTGACATGTTCAACCCTGGCTGTGGAGAAAAACCAACTTCAGCTTCTTCATTCTCTTCTCCCATGTCATACAAATCCTTTGGTTTCACATGAACCACAACACTCCATTCTTTAGCTACTTCGTCATCCACATAGTATACAAGCTGAGCTTCTGGTGCCAATATGTACGGTTCATCTTCTTCACGATTACCAGTGTGTATTGGACGAGAGAAATTAACGCTGGTAAGCCCCAAATGGTCTTGTTTGATGCCTCTACTGGTAGTGGTATCAGCCCAAACACATTTGAACAATACCACTGTGAAGGAACAACTGTAATTCAACTCAATTATGTCTATAATTTTTCCGTAATACGGAACGCCACCAACAGCCACTCTATTATCACGCATGCTTGCATAACTTCTCGTATTAGATGATACATATACTCCACTATTTTGTGTTTTCATCCCATTTTCCTTTGTGACAGTTCGAAACTTGTACCCGTTAACATTATATGCCCCAAAACGTCTGGCCTGAGTCATGGGACTGCACGCAAGCAACTTCAGCTCTTTCGATTGAATAGTACTTTCCAGAAGAACCTGAAACCACATAACATTCACGCTTTATATTAAAGTCGGTTTTAAAAATGTACTAATTCCAGGCTAAAAAAACATTGGTCAGGTTAGTATTCTGTCAACCTGAGCATTGAACCACCGAAGAAATTCTGCATGGACGACACTATCAATCTTAGCTGGGGACCTTGTCTGATGACGCATGCTTCGCTTTGTCTTTTCCCTAAATGTACTTTATTGTAGAGAAGAAAATTAGTCCAACTAGAAACTAGGGTAAAAGAGTTACGTTGGTGTTTTAGAAATACATGCGTATACTTACTCAAGGAACGGAACAACGACATCGCAGTTGACTAGCACATGACGATGAGCTTGATGTTTTTCCATTGGAGTGAGTTCGAAATGCGAAACTGCCCCTAATGCCTTGCCAATAGTTGGGAAGATACTCTCCTCTGAATTGTGAGGAACGTCAACAGGCTCATCGTCAACTCGCCCTGGTCGGTTAATTATAGTCTCAATATTATCCAAATACCTAGAACAGAAAGTCAGGATTTCCTCAGATAAATAGCCTTCTGCAATTGAGCCTTCCGGTTGTGCTCTATTACGAACATATTGCTTCAGACGTCCTAAATACCTTTTATATAAATACAATAAAATACTCAGTATATACACAATTAATTGATTTGAATGTACTAAAGGGGTTTATCAGTAAGCTAACCTTTCTATTGGATACATCCACCTATAATGTACGGGTCCACCAAGAGTAACCTCATCAACGAGATGCACGGTGAGGTGAACCATGACGGTGAAGAAGGATGGAGGAAAAATCATTTCCATCTGACACAAGGTTTGCACAATATGATTCTGAAGCTCAGCAAGCTGCATAGGGTTTATGGCTTTCCCACAAAGTTCTCGGAAAAATGAGGACAAATTTGCAATCACATTGGACACCGGACTTGGAAGTGAAAAATTCACCAAAATTGGGAGTAATTGTTCCATCAGAATATGACAGTCATGACTTTTCAACCCAAATAACTTGCGCTGTCGCAAATCAACACAACGAGCAACGTTGCTAGAGTAACCATCTGGAAATATCACATTCTGCAAAGTCTTCAGGAAAACATCCCTCTGTGAATTCGACATCGCAAATATTGCATAAGGATATTTACCACCTTCCCCCGGCCATAATTCAGGCCTTATACCCATGCATTGTAAATCTCTGCGAGCTTTTAGATTGTCCTTTGATTTGCTGCTATCGTTTAAGATAGTGAATACCACATTGTCACACACGTTTTTCTCTATATGCATCACATCGAGGTTATGACGCAACATCTGATCCTCCTAGTACGGGAGGTCAAAGAAAACACTCTTCTTCTTCCAATGTGAATCATCTTCATCCGCATCCTGGCCATTGCGTCTTTTTTTAGATGTCACACTTGAACTCTTCCCAAATGAAACGTGCATATTAGACTGCTGCCTCAATACATCTGTTCCGGATAACTTCTTTGGCGGATCTCTACCTTCGACCTGCCCATCAAATCTATTCCGGTATAGTCTGTATTTGTGTCCCTGGTTTAAAAAGCGTCGATGGCCTATGGAACACCATTTTTTACTGTCTTTCAGCCGATGTGGCTTAGCATCTAAGTTACACGTAGGACAGGCTAACCCACTGTGCGTATTCCAGCCGGATAGGTTTCCCAATCCTGGAAAGTCGCTAATAGTCCACATTAGTGCCGCACACATCTTGAAAGTGTTTCCCTCTTTGGCATCATAGGTTTCAATGCCATCCCATAATTGCTTCAACTCATCTATCAAAGGCTGCAAATAAACATCTATGTCGTTACCCGGCATTTTCGGCCCAGGAATAAGCGTGGATAGAATGAAAGATGTCTGCTTCATGCAAATCCAGGGTGGTAGATTATACGGAATAAGAATCACAGGCCAGATGGAGTACTTTGTGCTTATATTCCCAAAGGGATTAAATCCATCGCTTGCCAAGGCTAGGCGAACATTGCGCGGATCCACAAAAAAATTAGTATACTTTGCATCAAACTTTTTTCATGCTTTAGCGTCCCTTGGATGCCTAAGGAAACCATCGTTATTAGACGCCTGTTTATGCCATAACATATCACTCGATGTGTTGCTGCACATGAATAACCACTGCAGTCGTGGTATGAGGGGAAAGTAACGAAGACTCTTGGCTGCTATAGGTTTTCCTTTTCTCTTTACTGGTACGTTGAGCCTAATAATAGATCCTTTTTAGGCTTCTGCTTCCATCTTGAACATCCACATTTCTTGCACCTAGTCAGGTTCTCATCATCACCTCGGTACAGCATACAGTCATTTGGACAAGCATCTATCTTGGTGTATTTAATACCCAGCTTTCTTATAGTCTTCCTAGCTTCATACACTGTCTTTGGGAGTTTTGCTTGTTCGAATGCGTCGCGCAGCAAGTCAAGAATCATTGTTATTGCCTTATCACTCACACCGCACATACACTTGATATCATAAAGCTTCACTAAAAATGATAATTTGGAGTACTTTGAGCATCCGGGATATAACTCCTGCTCTCCATCTGACAGTAGATCATTAAAATCCCGCGCTGCGCGACTTGGACCTTCATACAAGCTCGGTAACACGTCTTCATCATCTTCTGCATGCTCGATTGTTGTGATGTCCTCACTCTCATTTTGTATCGTGAAATTGAATGCATCGTTGACCATTTGGTGCATTTGATTCACTTGGGATATCAGATTTTCATCTTCTCGTCCCAATCCAGGCCTCTCTTCAACCGGCTTCTCACCATGACGCACCCAAATAGTATATCCAGGGAAAATGGTCGTAACAACAGATGGTCGTATGCCTCCTCTCTTGTTTGCATAAGTTGAAACCCGCATTTAGGACATGGACACTTTATCATGCCATCGGAGGATGCATTCGCAAACGCAAAGTCTAAAAAAGTGTTCAGTCCTTGCCTATATTCCACACTACCCCGTGACTTTGAAATCCAGGTTTTATCAATATCTAGTATAGTATTAAAATATATCGAACTAATTATTAGTGACGTACGAGATATGAGAAGACAAACTGGTAAAAATATGCATCCATCATAACTATGACGATATAGTTTTAGCTAGCAACTTAGTTTTAGCAAATTATAGTTGATATGAAATTTAAAGTTTCTGTGAGTCTACCTTAAAGTGAACACCGTGTAACTAATGTCTTTATTAAATATGCCATTACTTCTACTTGTTTTAACTAAATTATTGTGTAGGTGTCATGCAACTTAGTTGAAATTGTTTTGGTTTTATATTAACTATCATTGAAAAAATTAGATATTACAATCCAATAATGATTTCAAATTTTATGTTACAAGAAATTATAAATTCAAATCAATAAATTATATTTTATTCTCAGCCACTTTTTAATTTAGAATAAAAGCTCCCTTACAGTCTTAATTTAGATATATGGTGCATTAGTTGATTATCAAACATTATACGTTTTTATGTTAAATACCATTTTTAATTAGAGTTGGTCAAACTGGATTTTGAATGAAAGTGATCTTGTAAAATTGATTTTGGATAGAAGCGAGTTTGTGCCAACATAATTTATGTTTGGCAATTCTATACTAAAATTGATTTTGATAAAATGAATTTGTTTTGATAATATTAGTTAAAATTACCTTTAGATAGAGAATTAGTATATTACTAAAAAAATATAATATTAATTTATAATATTAGTTTTTAGTATATTTAATCGGTTTTAATACTTTTTTTTAGTATATTTTTTATATAATATTTTTTATAAAATTATATTTTAGTCTGTTATAATTTTTTCTAATAAAAATTAATATTTATACATTAAATTAAAAATAACATATAAAATAATATATTTTATTACTTCTTATGAATACTCTCATCAAATCTTACGCTCTCCGCCGTTTTGGAATCTAACTTTGTTACTAATTATTATACCATATACTAATTAATATAATAAGTAATACTATTAATATTAAATTATCCTTATAATATAATAATACTATATGTTATAAATTACTAAACGGATATTTCGACAGTTATACATCATAAGCAATTATTATAATAAATTAAAATCATTATAATATCTATAATTATATTAATAAGGATATTAATACTTATAATATTTATAATAAATCTTATAAAATAAATTATGTTTATTGTTATGATATTATGTTTACTAATAAGGATATTATTTATAATTATTTATGAGGATATTAATATCTCTATAAATATTTACAACTGTTACTATAAATTAGAGCTATTATAAGCAATTATTATAATAATTTGATTAATAATTATTGTAATTTATTTATATAATTATTATATTTATAGATTTTATGATTGTCATATATTTATAGGTATTATAAATATAGTAATAGCTATTTATTAGAATAATAAACATTATTAATTTATAATTATTAATTATTCATAGGTATTATGTAATAGAGATTACTAATAACGTACATTACTTATAAGGATAAATTATTAATTTTGTGAAATGTTACACTTAATTTCTCCCACTGATTTTAGTTTGCCTGGTTTGGGAAATGTTCCTTAAACGGCGTCCTTTTTTATTTTTATTAAAAAAACATGTGTATACATAGTAATTCTCTTACATTTGATATTCATCATATCTTTTTCATTTGCATTTGTTTTGTTACTTATTCATAGAAAAAGTGTGAACAGAACACTTTAAATCAGAGCAAGCAAGTTTACACACATACTGGAGGCTCCAAAACCTTGACACGAAAAAAAGACGAAGTGGTAATAAGTCATCCTTTGCATTAAGATTTCGATTAAGCTTCTTGAAAAATATTATTGTTTACTAAATTGTGTCAATATCAATGATATAGGAGAGAGAGCAAGAAAGGCCCGTTGGTAGAGGAGAGTTGTTTATCATGACTCATAAGAAAAGAGATGGCTCGTATATCCACCCCGATGCGCGTGTTGTTAGTGTAAGTCATGTTTGAAAATTTGAAGCAATATATAGCTTACTGTATATATCGTGCTACTGTTAACTTCTTCCTTTCCAATGCTGTATATTTTTAGGAAGCAATTTCAAATGTTGAGAGGCAGGATGGATCCTAAGCAGCTTTCACAGAATGACTCGTTAGCACAAGTTCTCGGAAAGGAGCACCTAGGACGAGTTCGTGCCCTAGGTGCTGGACCATGTCCCACCCAAATCTTTGGTAACGCTGCTGGAATACCATCGGGTTTTGTAGAGTCCAATGCAGAGGATAAGAGGATGATTGCAGAATTGACGGCTAAGCTAGAAGAAGAGCGGGCGAAGAGACAATCAAGACATAAGGTCTTGGGATATGTAGTCCAACAGTTAGGAGGCAATTTGCCAGTTGAGATTGCTGAAGAGCTGGCTTTTGTGGGCGGTACACCGGACTCGTTATGAGTAGGGCCATCTTCATCTGGAAACCACGACCCGCAACAAAAACTTTGAATTTCAATTAATGGTCTTGGATACCTTTTACATTTAAGTTGGTTTAGTATGTTAGGCTTATTTTATCCAACTTGAGCATTCTTACTTTATTTTGGATGATATTATAACAATTTCGTTATATATGTTATTTTTGCATAACTTTAATTTGGTTTGTTATGTTAATTGAGTTGTTTTACTTGGTTTAAATTAGTTAAAAAGTAAAAAAATTAAGGTTTAATAAACACTCTTTATCAAAATAGGTAAAATAATAGAAAATTTAAAATTTTAATGGAAAATTTGAATTTGGCGGCGGTTTTGAAACCGCCGCAACACTATAAATTTTTTTTTCTAGTCCGCCATTTAGCTGCGGTTTGTAACCGCCGCAAATTGGATAATAGCAATTCCTTTCACATACTGTGGCGGTTAATAACCGCCGCTAAACTTAAATGGCATTTTGCGGCGGTTATTCCAGCAGTTGATTAAAACCGCCGCAATCCGTTTTGCCGCGCCCTATCTTCCGGCGTTCCCAGGAACCGCCGCTAAATGGCGTTTTTGTTGTAGCGTGTTGTGAGATTTTTTACGATAAATTCAATAATAAGGACAAATCATTTTAATGAAACAGTTTGTTTCAATTAAATGTCTTGTCGCCAAATTTTTTTACAGAAAATTCAACAGTGATATTTCATTTTATTTAAATGTGTTTTACGCCACATTATTGCAACGGATTTAGTGTAAAAAATTACAATCGAATGATAATATTTGGCAAAAAAAAAGTAAATTGAGCAATTTCGATCAAATTTTACGTTGATAAATCCAACGATAATTATAGTAGAAAAAATTCGACAGTCATTAGCGTGTTTCTGATAATAAATTACCTTATCGTAATTAAATTATTTAAATTTGGATCCTTTAAATTTTGAATTTGTACTTTAGAAGGTAAAGTGTGATCTTCTACCCTTGAATAATTTTTCTCTCATATTTATTTTTTGTTCCACCTATAAAATAAATTGTAAGAAATCATCCTTTATTTTCTAAAGTAAAATTCAAAATTTAGAGGATCCAAATCCAAATTTTTTAACCTTACATTTTTATTCTAATCACTCTAGATTTTGCTATTCCATTTTTATTACACATGAAAAGTATACCGTAATTAAAATTAAAATTTGTGTTATGAAATAGTAATCACTCAAATTTCTTAACTTCGTTAAGAATAAATTAAAAAAAAATACTTAAACAGAGAATCTTATGCATAATAAAAAATCTTAATATTTAAATTTGCAAACAATGACTGAGACATGAAATCTACCAAGGAAAAAGATCAAATAATTAAGAAGCGCCATATATGAATTTGAACGAAATAGTCAAATAATAAATAATTATTACAGAAGTAATTATTGAATAATTTTCTGTAAAGTTCCAACAAAATTTAAAACTACTTGTAGTGGTAGGTCTAATGGAGGTAGCTATTAATGTTGGCATTGACAAATAAAGATAAAGGTTCCATTAAGACAAGACCTATATGAAAATATCATATAGCAATACTCCTAACTATGATTAGTGAATAATTAAGGGTGCTTATTATGGGATAAGTTCTTTATGTTTTCTTTTAACATTCTGCATATTATATTAATTGCATTTTTACCCAAAATGGTCAACTATTGTATAATAATATATACACCAAAATAATCTTGATTTAAAAGAAATATAAAAAATAAAAAAAACCTTTATTTAGAAATGGTTTGGTCTTCCATAAAGCTAGGATAAGGATACATACAAATTCAAATTTAGAAAGAAAATAAGCTTAAATGTTTGGTTCATCAAAATTGTGATAATAATTAATATTTATGGAACAAATTTTAATTATTTAAATGATCAAAATTTAAATATTTATGTCAAATTTAAATATTTATGTATCCTTATCAAAATTGTGATAAGGATACATAAATATTTATCCAACAAATTTTAATTATCAAAGAAAATTTTGAAACAACTTTAAAAATATATATTTTATGGAACATTTATCATAAAATAAAACCTATTTTCCCAACTGCTAGTGCAGTGGTTGAAGATGTGTTTCAATTTCAAAGTACACATTAAATATTTCTAATTGTAACCATATTGATAGGTTAATGGAACTTGGATGAAAATGACATTATCACAATTTAGGGTATCCCAATTAATTAACTCTTCCATAAGCATCGTTGACTCCATTATTATTCTAAATCTTGCATAATATTATACTTGAACTAAGACTATAATTTAATTATATGCTCCAATTGTTTTATTAGTTCATCGCAATTAGAGCTAGATTCTGTTAGAATAATTAGCTGCAAATTTTGGGTTTGAATCTATAGTACTCATTATTAATAGTTATAGTTACTATTTACTAAAGGCAAGAGTTTTCAAAAATTTATGACTAGTCCGAAAATTCTGTTGAAGGTTGGAACAACTTTCTTTTGTAGGTAACCTACTTATTGTTTAAGTAATCTATTATTATTATTATTATTATTATTATTGTTATTATTGTTATTATTATTACAAGAAAATTTTGACATTGAAAGGGTGAGAACCATCAGTGAACCCTTGACATCTTTGAACTAAGGTTAGTTGACTTCAATCAACTATGTTATATTTACACAAAAAAATTAGTTACTAAAGTAATTAATCATATAAAAAATAAATTAAAATATAAAACACATTAAAATATAAAAAATAACATTTATTAATTATTATGTTCACGTAAAAAAATTAGTTATCGAATCAATTATCATATATTTATATATAAATATATATTATTTAATTTAATTTATTTTTAATATATTTTTATTTTAATATATATTTTATATAAATAACTATTTTTTAATATATATTTTGTATGATTGTATATTTAAACACAAATACACATGATGATTAATTTAGTTAGTGTCTAAATTTGTGTGTACGCATAATATTTTTGTAGTTAAATATAAGTGCAACAAAACAAAAATGATGACCTTAAACAACATTTTTGCAATAATTAATAATTAAGTGGTTACCTTAGCCTTGACATTTTCTTTATTTATATTTTTCTATTAATTTCGCAAACACTCAAATAATAATGTAAGTGTCAATTTTTTTTTAAATTTGATTGACCCTAAACAAATATTAATTTAGAAAAAAATCACTAGAAGTCATTACATTAAGATTCATTGTCATTTGTCACATTAAAACTCAAAAGTGATTATTAGCTCATCTTTGTGTTAGAGTCCAAAATCCTCATGCTACAATTAACTTGTGTCAGAAGGGAAGTAGTTCCAATTATTTAATATATATATATATATATATATATATTGATCGATTCTTCATAGAATCATAATGATTTCATGAGTCTTTCCTTAATAAAACGAAGAACTTCATCAACATTCACCGTCCAAGCAACTGAAACTGGGGAATAACCTGTCCATGGATTACTTGTATTCCATCTGCATGTAAGAAAAAAATAAAAAATAAAAAATAAAAAATTTATCATAAAATTTAAAAAATAATGATACTTGTACTTATTTTGTATCTTATATTAGGTCAACTTACACTTCTATCTCTAAATAAGGACTCAATTTAAAGTGATCAGAAATTCAGTTGACTTAATCTAGACGTAATGAATGAATTATTTAAATATATTTTTCCAAAATGCCCATTATTTTCCTTGTTTGTCTAGTATTCGAACATCTGACAATTGCTTAAGCAGACAAATGAGCTGACCACTCGACCAACCCAAATTAGTTATCTTTGTTACTATATGTAATCCTATTTAAATCTTAAATTATAAATCCTAAAATTTAAAATTTGTAGCTCTGTAGGTGCAGGCCCAATTGAAGGCCCACTCTATTCAAGTGTAAACTAGTTTTAAATTTGATCATATTTCAAGACCAGAAAAAAATTTGATCATACTTTTTTAGTCCTAGGTCCATAATTGTATGTCCCTCACAAATGCCTTGTGTCTCTACTCTCATTACCCCCTTCTTATAAGTAAATAAATCTGGGTGCACAAGTGCCACAAAAGAGACAGGGTCATGAAGGAAAATTCCTGAAACCATATAACAAAATAAATAAATTATTAATGAATAAATTAAAGATATATTGTCCCTTAAAAAAAAAGCACCAAAACAAAATAATTTGTGAAATTACCATAGAAACCATCAGAATTAACATGCCAATCCCTATAGAATTTGCACATGTTACTCAATAAATGTGCATACTTTCCTCTGGATTCCTTCAATTTAAGGAGGTCAGCATCTGAAAAGTGAAAAATATATATTGATCCATACAAATTAAATTGGAGAAAATAAATTATATATTGATTATTGTGATATGATCCCATCACCTGTGAATTTGATTTGGGTTGTAATGTTTAATCCAACAACAACAATGTTAGCTCCAGAGGTAAACACAATATCTGCTGCTTCTGGGTCTCCATAGATCTTCAAATAATTAAATAGAATAAGGAGGACATGAAATTTGACCAAATTAACTTTTGTGTATTTTATTTTTTATGATGATTTACCTATAAATACCCATTGCATTAATAGACAATATGAAAAAAATTTATACTTATGAAAAAAAAAGTTTAATTACTCTGTTGGTCCTATAGTTTCGCAAAATTTTTAATTAGGTTCCTATACTTTTTTTTCTTTTTAATTGAGTCCCTATACCAATTTTTTTTTTCAATTGAGTCTCTACACTTTTTTTTTTCTTTTTATTTGAGTCCCTGCACCAATTTTTTTTTTAGTTGGGTCCCTATATAATGAAGCCAATTACTACTAAGAGGGACCTAATTGAAAAAAAATTTAGTGCAGGGACCAATTAAAAAGAAAAAAATATAGGGACCTAATTGAAAATTTTACGAAATTATAAAGACCAACAGAGTAATTAAATCGAAAAAAAAATTGACCAAATATTGACATATAAGCAAAAATAACGAATTCTCAAATTTATTAATTAAAAAATAATCTAAAATATATGAATCTGATGAAATGGTCGTATATAATTATTTATGTTGTTAGTGCATCAAAATTAAACTCTAAAAACTATAGATATAATATATGATCACTCACATTTGCTTCTGCAGCAGGATTAACATTCCCTAAGGCCAAAACAGAACCACCAAGTACAACTATTTTCTTCACCTTGCTTGCAAAAGAAGAATCCCTTTTGATGGCCTGAAAATAAAAAGTTAATTTTTAAAAATAAAAATAAAAATTCAGGGGCCATAAAAAATTTCACTAGTTAATGACTTATCAATAATTACCAAAGCTAAGTTTGTTAAAGGTCCAAGTGCTAGAACAGATACTTGACCAGGATATTCTGAAATTTTCTCCACTAAAAATTCAGAAGCAAACTTGTCAATTTTCTTAGCTTTTGGTGGTGCCAAGAACATATTTCCCAATCCATCAGAACCATGAATTGAATCAGCAACCCTAGGAATTCCACCCTTTTATCATAATATAATAAATCATTATTTAAGACTAAAAAATAAATAATAAAAATAGGACATGATGAAATACAAACTATATCTCACATATATATAATAATGTTACCAAAAAAAAAAAAAGGTTTCGACATTAGTATTCAAAATTCAATAAAAGACTTAATATTATCAAATTGGTGTGATATTTCATTTTCACTTAAATTTGGAAAAACAAAAAGGAAAATAAAATAAAATAATTATACAAATTATATTATGCAAACCTAAGTAGATGTCTGAAGGATGAAACCTATATATCAAGGTGAAAACTCAGATGCAGTCGACTTTACATGAAATTGATAGTTGAGAGTTGTTAAATGATTTGACTGATTTAATTAAATTTTCATATAACGGCTCTCAACTATCAACTTTACATGAAGTTGACTGCACTTGAGTTTTTACCATATATCAAGGGTTTTAGCGTGAGTATAAAATTTGATCCATAAACTTAATTATATATCCCTTTTGAAATTCCAATCCAAATATATGAATTATAAAATATAATTAATCACCTTAAGTGGTTCAGGGCTGCCTTCTGCTACTGGAACATTTTGATGTCCTGCAAGCTCACACTGCATAATTTTGTTTACTATCAAAAATATAATTAATTAATTATATTGGTGAAATCTATAGTAACTATTATTATGGTGGTTATAATGCTTACATAAATTTATAACACTTAAAAAAGTGTTACTAAAATTAAAGTAATATTTTTTTACCTTTTTATCATAACATTTTTTTTAAAACTAAAAGTAGTTCTAAATATTAAAAAATATTACAAAACATTATGATATAACCACTATAACATGCACCTTATATTATGATCTGTTTCAGAATTATTAGAGGCTAAAAATAAATCAAGACATACCAAAAGAAGAGCATTGTGTGTGGCACCTTGTGTGGTAACATTACCAAAAATGGTGGTCATGCCTATGATCTCCACCTCTGGACTCTCAAATGCCATCATAATTGTAATGCTATCATCTTCATATTAAAAAAAAGGGGCCAAAATTCACCATGACAATTATTTGGAGGGATTCTTATAATATTATAATTGGTCTACCAACTGTCAAGTTCAAAAATAATTCTATTATTTACTTTTTTACTTATCATAAGAACAACATTGTTATTTTGGTCTAAGAATTGGACATAAGTCACTAATTTATTGGATCAATCAAATTATTTATAATCATATATATAAAGTGGTACTATGGTGAAAGTTTTTGCTCAAATCATGATTAGAAATTTTGCAAATTTTTAATCGAAACCAAATATGCTACTACATCGTCCATCTAATAATAAGTGAGTTGTGTAGTAAAATATCTTTTCCCCAAAAATTATATATCATTTGCTAATATTTATGAAATATTAATTTTGAGTAGATATATATAGAAATTAGGAAATGAACTCACCAATTCCAGGGTCAGTATCAATGATGAGCTTCTGGGGTTCATGGAGTAGAGAATTCGCCATGGGAGTTGGTAAGAGATTTATGATAATTTGTGAAGGAAAGTGGGAATGATTTGTATGTGTGTATCACAAAGCAAAATGAATATATATATTGTAGTGACATTTATAATTAAAAAAAAAGGTGAAAAGAAAATGAGGATGTATTGTAGTGACAAAGTTAGGCACTTAGGTCACTAGCCTTTTATTTTATTTTCCTTTACAGACTTTAGATCAATCATGTGAAGATATGTTAGTTGTTGAATATTATGATGCTGGTTTCAAATCTCTATCAAAATATGATTTAATATTAATATAATTTATGGACTTAACAAGAGGTTAGATTTATGTTTAAAATTTTAGAGAAGATAACATAATGTTATATATATTTGTAAGGTTTAATTACTTTTTTTTGTCCTTATAGTCTTACTGAATTTTTTATTAGGTTTATATACTTTTTTTAATTTTATAATTAAGTTTTTTGTAATCTAAAAAATATTAGAGTTAACTGAATATTTTTTCGTAAATTAAAAGTATTCATAAATAAAAATCTAACTAGATCTTTGACTGTATATATTTTAAAAGAAACATTATGTTAATTTTAACGTTTTTAATATAAAAAAATATAATTATAAAATTAAAAACAGTATAGAGATCTAATAAAAAAATATAAAAATTTAATTAAAAATTTAATAAAACTATAAAAATTAATAGAATAATTAAATTTATTTATTCTTTTTCACGAAAAAAACATTAAAATTGCTACCCGAAAAGGAAAAGTTTTTTTTTTTCGTCTTGAAATGGAAAAGCTTTTAACGTATTAATATCTTGAGCTGGTGACAGTATGGGCTTTGTCAGCATTCAACAAATCCTCTCTCTCTCTCTCTCTGGTTTTTTTAACGATAAGACAACGAACTTTATCTGAATTTCAGAAGTTTAATGATAATCTTTCCCCAGAAAAGATACAGCTTTTACATTAAGCTTCTTTATTTTATTTTTTCTTAAACTAATATAAGCTTTTCTTTTGATTCTCAAGCTTTACTAAATTTGATGATGTGATTAATTTACACATAATAGAAGCATAAAAGTGAAACAACTCATTCATCAAGTTGAAAAGTCGAATATCTTGTAAACATATAATTCAATCTAATTTAGATTAATTTTGACGCAAGTGTAGCGAGTTTTATATTTATTTGTAACTTTTTAGACGATTATAGTAATAGTAAAAAGAAATTCTTTATGGGATAGTTATACATAATTAGATGAATGACTATTTCTATGATCATCATGTGGGAAAAAAAAAACTTTATACAGATAACTCAAGGATCATATTCAAATTAAATTAATTTTGTTTTGTGGCCAAAATACAAAATGTATAGGAGTTTCGTTTAGATTTGGCTTTTTTTTTAACTGCTTTATTTTTGGCATAAGCTTCTGGCCGTTCCATGCCAAGGATGACTTGGAAGATAAGAATTAAATCTAATTACGGATCCTTGTGGTGTCATAATATTTGGAAAGGAATTAAAAAATGATAGTACAAATTATCAATTTTTGTTTCGATGCCAGCTGAGATCCTAAATGATCCTACAATCCAATCCCACTTGAAATTATAAATTTATAATAATATATAATGAAGCAATAATTTAGACAGCGAATAATTATCTTGAGTGCACCATAGTTTAACATTGTCCATGTGCGATCCGTTTTAATTAGTTTATTAAACTTAGTGTTGAACAAAAAAAAGTTTAAAATTGATTATTTATATATGATCTTTTCCACACAGGTTATGAGGTACGAACATTACTTTATATGAACAGAAAATCAGAAGAAACTATTCAAGATTTCAAGGTGATTTGAATGTTAAAATATTTGTTAAAAGGAGAATGTACAGATGGGGAAATGCTTACTACAAGTTAGAAGAAATCTTTTTTTTTTTTTTACTCTTGTGATAATTTGATGCCATGAAGTGGGAGAGTGGATGATGAGCATTTTAGGTAACAAATGTTGTGAAATGTTTCTAGATTCTTTTTGGGGGCATATGATGCTTACAAAAAGGAAATAAATCAAATAAATAAATACTATAAAATAAACTTTTGTGATGATTTGATTCCATGAGGTGGAAGAGTAGCGAATGATTTACGGTTTAGGTTTTAGACTTTAGAGTTTAGCTTTTGCGACGCTTCTTGGAGCAAGACACTTGGAACAAAATTACAAAAATTAGATCCAAGACATGAATTCAACGGGAACAAATCTTTTTTACAAAAGATGGGGAATTGGAAATACTCAAATGCTTCAAAGTTCATGGTGTTCCTCATGATCAAAGAAATAAAAAGCAACACTTTTCTTGCCATAATTTTGGTTGAGTAAAAGTGTAGAACCCCTTTAAAGCATTCCTAGAACTACAATTCAAGTGGCAAGATAATAATGATTATAAACGTCATTTGTGACTACAATGCACACAAGAAAACCTGCTTGGTTCAATTCAATATAAATTTTAGTTACCTTTCCGAAGGGGTTTCTCCTTGATTTTGTAATACATAAACACTCTGCACCTCTCGTCAGTTTTTAGGGTTGGGAGAGCCAAGGGCATTCAAGGGTGTCTTTGCCTGGCTACCCTTTGCGCCACCAGATGCTTTGCCAGCAGAGCCCCTAGCATGTGCTGCCTCCGCTGCTACCATTGATTTCTTCATCTGTTGAACATATAACAAATAAAAAAAAAATAATTATAATAATAATCACAACTATTCATCTAACAGGTAAAAAATATAATTACTAGATTAAAGTGAAAGAAAGAAAAAACACTTACAGCCGCTAGTCGCTCCTTGTGAATATCACTTGCAACCTGCAAAAGAAGGATAATTATTCCAGGAAGTGTCATATTCCAAGTTTTCTCTACAAAGACGAAGATGCGGAGTTAAATGTGAAATGTGCTGAAACCAAACTCTGAGCAAGAAAAAAATTTCTAATCACTAACCTAGATGTAAAAGTATGTCTTTTGCTTCCAAAGTTGTTGATTTCCGATGCTTAGCTAGCGAGCAACCAGATTTTGTTATCTATTGAAAGGATAGAAAATCATTAGTCCAAACCATAAAACTAGTATTAAGGAGAGGGAAATGAATCAAGATAAATGGATCATCTGAAAAAGACAAGATTGCTTGTGTGGTTAGTTTATTTCTATAAATATGTAATGCAAAACCAAATATCTGATCTACTTTCATATGCATATATCGTAGAAATCTTGTACAACTCCTGGTTCAAGTAAATGAGATGAAAAAATCAGCTTTATAGAGAAACCAAAGAACAATAAATAAATAAATAAATCAATAATAACAGATAGACTTAACAAATTTTATTGAATTGCAAAAATTTGGACAAAGTTTTCCAACAGTTCACTGAACACAATTGAGTTAAAGGTAATTTACTCACAGACTCTAGAAAATTTTCTGCAATATCGACAAGAATGTCTGCGACATCAGGATCCAACTTCTCGGCTGGATCGACCTGCCAATAAAGTAGAAGTGTAAATATAGGAAACAAAAGTAACACATTCATGAAACTAGGGATTGGACAGCCAAACAGATTTATAGTAAAATTATCAAAATTGAACTGCCTTGTGCCATATTGCATTCCGTAATTCAAATTTTGACTTATCCGCTGAACAAAATAGAGAAGCATTGCAGACCTGACTTACTAGCTCATGGATGCTTCTTTTGCTGAGAACACTATTACAAGGTTCATCAGTATCCACAGTAGCTAATCTACTTTGAATTCCTGGTTGAGCTGCAGCGGATTGAGCAGCCACAAGAGTTGAAGGTTTCTGATTTCCTGGGACCTGTAGCCTTGTAACCTGCTGCTGCTGAGGGACGTGTGGAGCCCTTGATGCGGGAACTTGTTGCCCAAAATGCTCCTGTGGTTGATTAGATGGCAAAGATGGTTGCGCCTGTGATGCTGTTGGTGTAGACTGCTGCTGCTGAGGAATGTGGGCCCTTTGCTGCAAGGATGCTGGTGGGTTTACTTGCTGCGGGTGCTGCCTATAAGAAGAGGTCGGCAAAGGAGGCTTCCCCTGTGGTCCAGATGACAACCACGGCTGATTAAGTGACTACATACTTTGAGGTACACTTGGAGATGGTGTTGCAGGTGTTCCCACTGATGAGGTTCTTATAAGTCCATGCCCTTGGAAGCTCTAAAGAAAACATGACAAATTGCAAAATCACTGACCAACATTATTTTTCTGTATGTTTACATACAAAGCTCAGGCATTGCAACAGAAGACATATGAAGTGAGAAATCCTCTTAAATAACATGAGTTGAAACAGCTAAAAGAGATATTCTTATTCTTAATATATAGCTATACGCACACTCACAAATCACTGTAGTAAAATATCAATCAGTTGCTTATATTTTGAAACATATCACACTCCTCAAAACCCGTTGCCACTATCTCTCTGACTAGAAAAAGCAAAAACTACCAAAACAAATAAGCGAAAAGCATACAAGCATGCTCAAAGTCATAAAATTTACTTTTACAAAGTTGCAGAGGAATGTAGCGAAAAAGCAAAGACTAACTTGCGAAACAGTAGTTGGACTATTCTGTGCAGGGGGTGGTGGTCTGAGAGATGATTGAACAGGTCTATGTTGATGTGCAGGTATCCCACCTGGCCGCATTTGTGATCCGGATCCAAGCGAACCCAACATTCCCATTCCTTGCATTGGTGGTCTCATTCACTCTCACCTAAACATTTCAAACAACTAGTGAAACAGAATGGGGCACATTTAGATCAACTTCCTAAATACGGAAAGGGGAAAAGAATCTTTTAATATAAGTAAAATGCAGGAACTCAAGCTCAAGCAACTCTATATGCTCCCAGAAAAGCAAGAGCTCATTGTTTCCTAATTCTACTTTTGTGAAATTTATCCAACTAAACTCCCCAATCTATATCCAGTGACTATTTCCCATTCTAAGTTTGATTGTTTTTCTACAAAGAGGTTGAATCAATCCTTTTGAGTGTTTAACTACCAAATAACCAAATACATTAGCCCTTAAACAGGGTTAATACGATACTGTCTCTAATTATTGAGGACTACACTTACGAGTTTTGATCTTGCCAGTGACTAGTGTATTCAAAGTTGTTCTATTCAACTACCACTCAATACTAAGTACTAACTACTCAACCAATCCTTTAACTGTTCGGTTAATAACTAACAAGCTAACTATAACTAGTTATGTGCCTATAAAATCAATAAACCAGCATTGATTTCACGAAGATTCTACACCAAAATTTCCAAACAGTTGGGGGGAAAATTGGGGCCTATACCTGAGAAGATGCATTATTGGAGGCAGATTCTCCGATGCCAACTTCGGTTCGGCCCAAACCACCGAAATGCTGACCAAAGGAAGAGGAGAATGGCGGAGGGGAAGGGCTCTGGTGGTGTGCGGGCACACCGATCGCCATGCCGCCACGCGGAGCGGCAGAAACGGACGGAGAGGCAGAGGATTGCGAAGGAGGAGGAGCAGCGGCAGAGGAATATGGAGGGAGTGACGAGAAGTGAGAGTGAGGCTGATGCTGCTGCGGCGGTTGCGGTGGCGGGTTGCGGCTGAAGGAAGGAGGAGGGTGGCGAGGTTGAGGAGGGGCTGGGGATGGTGCGAGGGGTTGGAGGTTTTGTTGGGATTTGTACGGAGCTAGGGTTTGGATTTGGGGGAGCTGAAGGAGAAGATGGAGGGAGAGACGAAGAAGGAGAAGGAGAAGGTGGAGGTTGTGATTGTGGTGGTGGTGATGGTGATGGTGATGGTGATGGTGATGGTGATGGTGATGGTTGAGGAGGTTGCGGCGGCGAGGGTTCGGCAGCGGTTGGGGCGGTAGTTGTTGGGGCTGTGGGGACCGCTGGTTGAGGATCCATGGTGGTTGATGCAGCTGCAGTTACTCGAAACCGAATTTCAAAAGCATTAAGAAAGACTATTGCCTATTGATATACCACGAAATATGAATTATTAATTCTTATTATTATTAATATTATTAATAAATAATCAAATAATTATAATTTAAATTATTTTATTTGTAGATAAAAAAATCTAAACGATAACCATGTTTGACATTATATATGCACCAAATATTCATGCAGATATTATTATATTGAGTAATTATTCCAAGATATCTTAATTTCTATCTTTATTATTCTTTCTAAAGCCCAAACTTAATTTCTATCTTTATTATGATGCGCTTTATGATTCTGTAAAAATTAAAATACACACGTTTTAATTTTTATAAAAAAGTAATTCTTATCTCTTAACATTTATATTTAAATAATTTAGACACAAAATTTATTATCATCATATAACTGTCTAATATCATTAGATTTAAATTCAAATTATTGGTATTTATTTAAAGTGAACTAACTAATAAATCAATTCAAATTATTTGACTTATTTGATTATTTCTATTTTTTAGACTTAATTTAATATTTAAATAATTAGATACCAATTTTCAGTTAAGATATAATTGGTTTAGATAATAATTCTGACAAAATTATCTTTACAAAAGATACGCTAACTTAATTGTTAAAATATACTCTATAATTTATCTAGTTAATGTATTATTTATTACTATTTTATTCGATTTGTATGAATAATAACATATATAACTAAAAATAACTAATTGTTTTATTCATTTTATCTTTTCAAATTGAAATTTAAAAAGTTGTTACAAATGAATTTAGAGTTTAAATTAAATTTTAAATTAGTTACTTTAAATTAGACACATTCATTTTTCAAAAACTCAAAATCATTAAAAAAAATTCATAAAATATTTACACCGCACGACATCTTATTTGTAGCGGTTCGGATAAACAACCCTACTAAAAATAAATTGATTCGTATTAAATACCGAGTATATATTATTAGCTCTATATATACACGATGAAATATAAATTATTATTAATATTTATAATTTAAATTATTTTATTTGTAGATAAAAAAAATCTAAATCATGTTTGACATTATAGCAACGCATAAAAAATAGTATACATGCACCAAATATGCATGCAGATATTATATTGAGTAATTATTCCACGATATCTTAATTTCTATCTTTATTATTCTTTGCCAAAGCCCAAACTCAATTGACATAGGCTTGGTTTGGTAAAGCTTTTTGAAGATGTGCTTGTACCTTTTAAAAGTTCAAGCTCTTCATTTTGTGTTTGGTAAATCAAAAAGATCATGTGCTTGTGCTTGCAGCTTTTAAAAGATCGGGGTACTTTTGAAAGCACCTAGAATAGAGCTTTTCAAAGTTGGCTTGTGCTTTTCAAAATTTAAAAGTCTAATATAACCTCATATGTTAACTAATTTTCAAATTTAATGTTTGCATTTATGTCTATTATAGTATTTTTAAATTTTAAAAGCTATTTTACCAAACAAAATTGAGGCGCCTGATTCAATACTCCTGGAAGGTTTGGAGTATTAAAACTCTTTTTAAAGAGTTAAACAAAAGTTAACGTATTTGTAGTTTTAGTATTCTTTAATTAAGAAGAGAGAGAAGAATCATCATTTAATTATTAAGGAAAGAGAAAAAAATTAACATTAAATTCTATTTGGATTAAATTTTTTGTTTTAATTTAAATTTATTTTATTTTTAAATTAATATTAAATTATTATAAAATTATGATAAAAATAAAAATTTAAAAGAATTAAAAAGATATAATACTCTTATTATTCTAAAATTTTTTTATTTAAACAAACATATTCATATTATTTTAAAATTAATATGAATAAATTAAATTTTAAATAAATATATTCATCTTATTTTAAATAAATGTTCTCATATTATTTTTTTAAAACGATTAAACATGATTTTTAAATATTTCAACAAAAGAGATAGATATATGTAATCTTTCAAATTAATAATATTAGAGTGTATATATAAATACATAATATCTGAAAAGATTAATAAATCTTATCTAAAAAATATAGTTAGAGATATTTTTTGCTTAAGATAATAAAAATAATACGAATATATTTATTTTTATTAAATTAAATTATTAATTTAAATTATATCTATCTAAATTTTAAATAAAAAATTTTAAAAATTTAAAATTAAAATATGTGAATAAAATTAGATTAATAAAAAAATATACGAATACGATTCAAATTGTATAGAAATAGGAATAAGTTTGTCAGTAAACAAATTCATTATTTTTAATGAACAAAAAAAGATAGTATATTAAATAAATTTTATGAAATAAATTATAATTTTAAATAAATAATTAAAATAAATAAAATATAAAATTATTAATTAAATAGATTTTATTAACTAATTAAATAACTTATATACTAATAGAGTATATTAAATTTTTTATAATAATTATAATTATTATTTATTAAAAATATATTTTATAAGTTGTAATTAATATATTTGTAGTTTTTCAAAAAAAAAATATTAATTGTTTATTGATTTCGTCAGTATGCATTAAATGTTAACTTAAATCAACGCAAAGTAAATTAAATTTTAAATTTTAATAATGTTTTTTTTGTTAAAATTATATGGAGTTTTAAAACTCCAAACATCAAGGGAGTATTGTAACATCCACCTTGTAACATCCACCTGCTTTATGATATCGGTAACATACGCATGTTTTAATAAAAAAAAAATAAGTCTTATCTCTTAATATTTATATTTAAAAAATTAAATACAAAATTTGTTGTCATTATATAATTGTTTAATATTATTTAGATTTGAATTCAAATTATTGATATCTATTTAAAATGAACTAACCAATAAATCAATTTAAATTGATTGACTTATTTAATTAATTCTATCTTTTTAGACTACTTAAATTTTAAATAATTAGATAATAATGTACAGTTATGATATAATTTACAAAAGATACGCCAACTTAATTGTTAAAGCATAACTTATAAATCTAATTTATCTAGTTAATGTATTATTTATTACTATTACCCGCTTTGTATGAATAATAACATATATAACTAAATATAATTAATCATTTTTTTACTAAAATAGGAGACTCGAATCCGCAACCTCTTAAATAAATATGCGAAAACTATGTCATTTGAATTATAATTCATTGACTAAATGTAATTAATCTTATTCTATTCATTTTATCCTTTTAAATTAAAATTTAAAAAGTTGTTACAAACGATTTTAGAGTTCAAATTTCAATTTTCAAATTAATTACTTTAAATTAGACACCGTCATTCTCTGCAAACTCAAAATCATAAAAAAAAAAGTTCATAGAAAACTCAAGAACAATCAAAGAATTCCAAAACAATGGAGAACAAGAGAAAGGATCAACCTTCATCAGCCTCCACCAACTACCACCACCGCCGCAATGTGAAACCGAAGCCCAATCCAGAGCCTCAAGATCCAGAAATCAGAGAATTGCAGACACTCCCTCTCTTCCCTACCGGACCATTATTCCAATCTTCACCTTCTTCCAATCATTCACAGGATCCAGAGCTTTCATCACCACCACAACCACCACCGGCACCGGCCTTCGTCGATGACCTTGACATAGTCATCACTCCTCCCTTTCCATGGGCCACTGATCGTCCGGCGAAAGTCCACACACTCCAATATCTGAAACAAAACAAGATCTTAACAATCAAAGGAGACGTTCAATGTGGAAGCTGTCGCAAAAAATTCGAAATGGAGTTCGATTTAAAGAAAAAGGCTACAGAGCATGGAAAGTTCTTGAAGGATCACAGAGCTTCCATGCATAGTCGCTGTCCAAAAGAGTGGATGAATCCGAATCCGATTGCATGCAAATTCTGCGGCCAAGAAAAAAGTGTGAAGCCTGTTATTGGAAGTTGGAAGGATCACTCCATTAATTGGTTGTTTCTTTGGTTAGGTGAGTTCATAGGGTTTTGCACTTTAGAAGATTTGAGGTATTTTTGCAAGTACAATAAATTGCATAGAACTGCAGCTAAAGATAGATTTGTTTTCAACGCTTACACTGAAATCTTCAAACAACTCATTCGAGTCGATTAGAAATCATTGTAGCATGATATGTCAAATTCACTTTAGTTTAGTTTTTAATCTTTGTTCATTTTTTTAAGATGAATGAATACTCACAATTGAGTTGAAGTTGATATTATGATGATTTAATTAAACTTGTTATATCGTTTAACAGTTTTTAATTGTATTTGAATTTTTTAATTAGGGTTTTGCTGGATGGCTAACTTTTTCAGGGCAACGAAAAGAAAAAAAAAAATAGATTAGCCTTAATTCAAATAAAATGTTTTGGTAATTTATAATTTTTTTTTTAGTTATTCTTACGTTTAGATATTCATAGAGTGTATTTGGTAAACATGTTTGAAGGAAAAAATCATAAATATCCTAAAGCTTTTTGAAGACTTCAATTTTTTGTTTGACTAATTTTCTTCTCTACAAACCCAGAAGTAATTTTGTATAATTATAAAGATTATTTCTAAGTTCACCTTTCAATTTAATTCTAAAATGTATGATTAAAAATGGAGACTAGTTGATATAATTATGAGTTTATTTCACGGTTCTAGTTATACAATTTTGACAACTATGGTCATATATATATATATATATATTTGTATTTTTTAAATTACAAACTTAAAAATATTAAGAAAATGACATGGTTAACAGAATTCACAAGTTTTTATATTAGAATTGGCCAATTTGACATGAAGCTAGTGCAAAGAAGTATGCCTTGCGAAATAGGTTAATTATGTATTTGAATCAAAATTCTTAATCAAATCGATCATTGAATTAATAGAATTAAAAATTTAATTTAAATTGAATCGAATATAATAAAATTATATATATTGTTTTATTATTTTAAACCAGTTAATCGCTTAAAAAATACCGATTTGGTCAAATTAATTGGTTCTTTAACTGAGTATTCCAATTTATTACCTATCAAATTTTGCTTGAATTAATTAATCCGATTAAACCGATTAATAGGATTCGTTTCACATAACCATAGTTGAATGGCTTAATGTAGAACTTTTGTACCACCCTTCATATAGTTGCATGTACTTAGTTAGTATTGGTTTGGATTAATTTGAGTAAAAAAAAATATAAAAAATAAAGTATTTTTATTAAATTTTAAATATATAAATGTATTTTTTGTAAAAAAATATTTTTTTGAAAATTAATAATATTTTATTAAAAAAAAAAACAGAAGCAAAGATCGTGTTAAAAAACAATTCATCTCGTAATGAAGTTAAAAATATATTTTTGCAATTAAAAAAAAAAGACCTTCCGTTGAATTATTTGTAATCAGATTAAAGAAACTTCACATGATCATTTAATAAAAAAGTACTAACTTAACCCATCATATATATTGTGTTAAATAATTATATATCATACGTGGAGATTTTTTTTTTAAATAGTGACAACACAATTTGTCAAATTGCTATTGGATGACAAATACATGAACATGCTATTTCTGGAAGAAAAATGAAAGCATATGAAATGACATGGTGGTATGGAAGACAGGGTGCGGCAAAGTTTAGGAGACGGTGGCCGACCCCAGCCCACAGAAAGAACACAACACGAGTCACAAGGTGCGGTTCCCTTTCAATTCCAAAGCCCATGATCCATCTTCATCCCTCACACATGACACATGGATCATCATGATATGCATCATAGTTGATCATATTAATATAATTTTTTATTTCTTTTATAAAACACTTGGGATTAAATTATATTATAAGAAAATTTTAAAATCTATGATATACTGATGTTTCAGTCATTTTTAATTATTAATTTTAATTATAAAAAAATATATAATATATATAATTAAGATCAATAATTAAAATTTACTAAAATATTGATGTACTTGTATATTTAAAAACTTTTTTATATTATATTTTTTGTTTATGAATATTCAAAAGGTTTAATTATTCTGATTTTTATATTTTTATTAAATTTTTAGTTTAAATTTTATATTTAAAAATTTGTAATTAAATTTTTTATTAAATTAAAAATTTCCAATTTAATATTTTTTAATTATTTTTTGTTAAAAATAAAAATTTTTGAAATATTTATTTTTGTGTTTGATATAAAATAAACTATAAAAAATTATAAAATAATATGAAATAAGTATCTAGAATTATTATTTATTTTATAAATTTTATCTAATATAAAAAATTTAATTTAAAATTTTTAAACTGTAAAGATATAAAAAAAATCAATAAAATTATAGAAACTAATAAATTAATTAAATCTATCTCAAAAACATCTTTTGTTTTTTATATAATCGTAATGTTTTTACATAAATCTATATTAAAAAGGTGTAATATGAAAATATAAATAATCAGAATCCATTAGAACTAATTAACTAAAAGTAATTTTGCTGTCAAATTACACAATAAAAGATTTTAGTATAAAAAAATAAAAAGAATTTATTAGTATTAATTTAAATATAAGATAAAAATAAAAATATTAATTATCTAAGATTTTTCTATATGATAAATTTTTAATAAATTTAAAAAATAATAGAGGTATTTATTTATAAAAATAGGAGAAATAGACACTATGTTAGAAACAGGTGTGGGTCACTACCTCAAGTGGATGCATTTGATGTGGTTCCGTTCTTCCAGCTAAGCACAACTAAACCCAAAGCCGTGGTTCCCTTTAACAACAGCAGTATTCATCGAACCTCAACCTCCTTACACTTCCATTTCTTCTTGACAATTCACTCTCACCCACCAAACCAAACAAAGTTAAGATTTGGTTTAGTAACATTTTTTAAAAAGATGTTTATATTTTTAAAAAGTATAAATTTTTTATTTTGTATTTAATAAATAAAAAATTTATGTATTTATATTTTTTATTTTTAAAAAATTAAGATATTTTTAAAAGTATTTAAGATAAAATTTTTTAAAATTAGCTTGTACTTTTTAAAATTTAAAAGTCTAATCTTATATATTAATTAATTTTTAAAATTTAATGCTTAAATTTATGTTTTTTATAATATTTTTAAATTTTAAAACTATTTTACCAAATATAATTGTTGTTAGCTTGTTATTTGTGTTTATTAAAAATTATTTTTAATTTAATTCATTAAATATAGATGCTACACTTTTTAAAAAGTCATCTTTTAAAAAATAATTTTTATAAGTTATTTTTAAAAAATAAAAATTTTATTAAACTAAGTCTAAATATACTCATAGACATTATATAATAGTAAAATTTAATTTTAATGTATTAGCAGTATAAAATATTTTTATACAGATAATTAATATAAAGGATAAATGACATGTATTAAAATTAAATTTATAATAGTAACTATGATCTGGAAATTTTCATAATAATTACATATTTGAAATTAATTTTGTATGAATAAAATGAGTTATGTCTAGAAAGATAATATTTTAAACAAAAATAAATAACTAAGAACCATCAGAGTAATAGTAACTGGTATTCCTTTCGTTATCGCAGCCTCTCTACGCGGCAGACACGGACACGCTGCAACCACTTCCATTTGTTTCTGTGTTCCAAATTACTTTGAACAATGAGAATATATTTGTTATAATAATGAATTAATTATTCAAATACTTAATTAATTATATACTTTTTCTTTTTTAACTCTGTACCAAAAAAAGTCATATATGTATAAAGAACACTACTTTTCAATTTTAATATTGAACTATGAATTGTGTTTTTCAGCTATTTTAGAATTTGATATATTTTATCATGATGTGTATTGAATATCAACAAATTATAAAATCAGATTTTTTTTAGTACACAAATTTAACTTTTAAATTTATGGTTTTAAATTTTTAATTTTTATAAGTATTTAAATTTGATTTTTAAATTTATGTTTCACTAAATTTTAACAAAAATCAGATTCTTCAATTTATATATTTACAAAATCTATAACTCAATTGTTATAAAATCTGAGAATCATATTTTTTATTAATTTTATAACTTTTACCCATCTTTAAAAAAATTAGCATATAAAGAAAAGCAGAATTTATTCTAGAAACCAAAATAAGAAGAAAAAGAAAATTGTGAATCAGAAAAAAGTTGCTGAAGTGGCGACCAAATCCATATTGAGCACCACCACAACCAGCCTGTCCCTTTCTTTCAAATAAAAATATTTTTTTTTACACTGTATAATTAAAAAAATTGCTAATAATGCATATTTTCTTCACCTCAGCATCATCAACCATTTCTTTTATTTTATCATTTCTTTTATTTTGATAAGATCAACCATTCTCTCTAGTCTCTACATCATATAAACAGAATTAAATAATACTAACACTAATAAATTAAAAATAATTATTACAATTTTGTCTAGTTTCGCCGTTTCTTCCTCCTTCTCTCATAATCCTTTTCCCACTCGGTTAATAATAATCCTTCTCCATTAAGATTCTTTCTCACACCATTCTTATTATCTTCTCCTTCTCCCTTCTCTTTCTCCACATTCTCAACCTCAATTCTCAACCTCTTCCCAAACAAAACCACAACCAGGTATCGCAATTTCCCTTTTTTCTTAAATTTATATCGTTTTTTGTTCTCTTTATTTTCTGTATTTGGTTACGGGCCACAAAATTTTCAAAAATAACCCAAAAAGAAAAAACCGTATATGGTTTTTGCAACTTGTATTTGTTTTTTCCAGTTTTTTTATACCGTATTTTTTCGTTATAACTCTTAACTATCTTTCCAATTTTTTCCATTCGATTTTCTCGGAATCCAAACTAACTCAACGTTTTCAATTGTTTTTCCTCTTCAATTCTCTCTATAAATTTCCTTCATCTTCAAGATATTTCCAACACTCCATAACCAAAATCATATTTCTAGTCTCTGAATCTCAATAAGATTTTTCAATTTTTTTCTGAATCTAAATTTTAGATAGCTAACGTTTCTTATGAACTTCTGTAAATTCCGATCAGGTTCAAAACATTCACAGCGGTTCTGATTGTGAATTTTCTCATCAAAGAAAGGAGACGAGGAAAAAATTAAAACAGAAAAAAACAAGAAAAAGCAGAAATTCGAAAAGCTCAAGCTCAGATCTAGAAACGTAACCATGGCGGAAGAACATCCATGCCAAGCTCCTGAAGGTCACAGGCTCTGTGTCAACAACTGCGGGTTTTTCGGTAGCTCAGCCACCATGAATCTCTGCTCCAAATGCTTCAGAGAACAAGAATCCGCAAAATCTACGATCGAGAACGCTCTCTCCACCGCCACAGCCACCGCAACCTCCTCCGTCGCCGCCTTTCCATCTCCGTCACCGTCCACGTCGTCTTCTCCGGCGCCAACGCCAGCCGCCGTCGAATTCTTTGTCCCTCAACCGGTTGAGCTAGAAGCTTCGAGCTCCGTAACGGTTTCTGTAACGACCAGCTCGAATCCCGGAGCTCCGATTCAGCCGAACCGTTGCGCTACATGCCGTAAACGAGTCGGGTTGACCGGGTTCAAGTGCAGGTGCGGTGTCACGTTCTGCGGGGCCCACAGGTACCCGGAAAAACACGCGTGCGCTTTCGATTTTAAGACGGTGGGAAGGGAGGAGATAGCACGTGCCAACCCCGTGATCAAGGCGGAGAAACTCGATAGGATCTGATGGGAAATATGGGAATTGTTTCTCAGCCGTTGGATCAGACGTATGGGCCTACACAAAGCAGATGGTTATTGTTGAGTAAGTCCTTCTTAGATGAGTTAATCGTGGCCGTCCACCTGGACATCCGGTGCAACTGAGAGATTTGTCGGGATGTACTATAAAAAAATATGATTATGATGTAATGATCTTATCTTTGTTGTTATTATTAAATTTTAATATTATAATAATAGCAGTTTGGTTGCTTTGCTTGCTTGGCTGTCTCGACTAGAAAGGTTGAATAAGTCATAGGTTATTTATGTGGTATTAGCTTTTGTAAAGTGTGAAAAGCAAGAAAAAAAATGAATGAAAGATTGTAGTTTCATCCACCACTACTACCACCATCTTTAGGGATTAAAAAGGTAGTTGAAAATGAGAATTTGGTGGTTTTGTTGTTGGGTCTACAAGTGGGCAAAAGCCCAGTGGAGCGTTTTGTGTTGCTTTCTATAATGAATGCGAAAGTGAAGTTATCATATTTGGCTATTTGCACGCAAGTGGCTTGTTTTTTTCATCACTTTTATATCCTTGTTAATTATGATTTATGATACAATACGATTCACAACTATGTTAGCGGTCAATGTTGGATTGAACAAAGAAGTTTAGAGAGAAAATGTTGTTGGGCTTGGGCTTGGTGGGTTAGTGCTCCCCTTTCCCAATATAGCAAAAATTTGACTGATGGTAATAAATTGGCAATGTTATTTGAACATAATCAAAATAAATATAAATTTTTTAAAAATTAATTTGTAATCAGTTACCAATAGTCAAAATTTTTGAGTCAATTTGATCAAGTGAAGAGGAATAATAAAAATATGAGATATTTAGTTAGAGTTTAAGAACATGAAGAAATGTCATCAAATATGATGTCTTGATGACTCTTTTTATGTAGAAATTTCATACTATCTGATTTGAACTTTTTATGATTTTTTGATGTATGTGTAGATTTTTTTTTATTTGTTTTTATGATTGACCTATTTTTGTATTTCCTTTTTTTTGAATCTAATGTTTTCTTTTTTATATTAGCACAAAAAAAGTGTCTTTTTTATTTTTTGAATTATTGAAAAAAAATGTAAAAATACTTGAAATACATTAATTTTTCAAATGATTGAGAAAGGAGAACTCTTCTACTTATCCCAAAAAGAAAAAAAAAGGAAGAAATTGTGTTAGTTGGGGCACACAAGGATGGTAGGATTATTCTTCAATTCTAAACTATGTATTGCTAGAATAAAAAAGAAAAAAAGAAATATGGAAAGTTATACAAGCTAAGTTTGATTATTGAAGGAAAATGGATGTGTATATACAAAATACACATAATAAATTAAGTCCTAGCTAGCTGTGTATAATACAATTAAGAGAATTAAAATTAATTACTCTTATGTGTATATATCTTTTCATAGCTCTTGATGAGCAACAAGGTGATGTTGTTGTGTGTTCCAACATTCTTTAAAGCTAATTAAGCTCTGAATCCAAACATCATCAGCTACAAAAGCATCAGAATCATTGTTGCGGTGCCATGACCAGTGTGCATGTGTTTCGTTCACTATTCTCAACCTTCCATGACCAAAGCTTGCTTCCCTATACAATGAGAGTGGACTTACCGGTTTCTTATACCTGTATTATATTCCATCAAAAATCACAATTAATTAACAACCCTATAAAAATAATCATTTGAAATTACGGAAAATTAACTTATTAATTAATCAAGAGTAGTAGCCAATATCTCACGATAATGCAAGTCCTTCACGATTTCCTCCATCTCCAATTGTCACGTACATTGGACCACATGGATCCGCATTATTGTCATAAACCCTAGTCTGTAAACAAATAATAACCCAAACATAATTTAAAGGCATTTCAACAAAATTTTTTATGGTATTAATATATATAGAATCAAGCTCCTTCGAAAAAATTAGTAAAATAAAAAAATAAGACTCTAATTATCATATCATCTTTGAGTCAAGATTGTATGAATCTCGCATAATAAAAATCACAAATTTAATGGTGAGTAACTTCTTATTTTATTAATTTCTCATTTTAAAACATTCTTTCCTACTAAATAAATATTATATGAGTTTAACTAAAGAGCTTACTCTTTTTTTGTTAATATTAGTAAATTGTATTTAAAAAATAAGTTTATAATAATAAAAAGTTTGACTATTGTTAACTAATAATTAAAAAAAATTACAAAAATTATATTTATTTTGATTATATTGAAATAACATGGTAAAAATTCAGATGAAGTCGACTTTACATAAAGTTATATCTAAGAGCCGTTGGATAAAAATTTAGTCAAATCAATCAAATCATCTAACGACTCTTAAATATCAACTTTACCTGATCTGAAGTCGACTTCACCTGAGTTTTGAGCATATGAAATATATGTATGATTATTATGACTTACAAAGCGTTCATATGCATGAACATGGCCAGCAAAGACCAAGTCAACACGAGCCTCAAAAAGCAAGACCTCCATGGATTTTCTCATGCTTTCACCTTCACCTTGATGTGCTTCATTGGTGTTATACCAAGGTGCATGCAACAACACAACCACCCATGGAGTCCTCTTCCTATCAACCTTCCCCAAGTCATCTACAAGCCACGTGTACTGCTCTGATTGGTCATCAAAATCAGTGTATGACCCCAACATAATAATATGGGTCCCAGATACCTCAAAGGAATAGTAGAGGTTTGAGTTGGACCCACTTTCTTTGTGGGGATTGGGCCATCGGGAGTTGTAGGCCTTGAAACCGGTTGGCTCGGTAATCGGTAAGATCTCAACTTCGTGGTTGCCTTGAGTGACCATCCATGGTCTCTGGCTGGCGTATGGTTCCACCAGGCGACCGAAGGAGTCCCATAGTGGTTGCTGTGTGTCAGCATAGGATAGGTCACCCGGTAATAAAAACACATCATAGTCTTTGCTGTTAACATGTTTTAAGGTTGATGCTGTCCATTCTGTTTGTCCCAAGTCACCTACATCATGCACGAAAATATTTTGTTCTCAATGTTACTCAATCCAAGTTATTTTCTTTTAAAAAAATGTTAAACATTTGAAATAATTTATAATATATTAATTGAGGTTAATTTTTATACATTTTACACTCTCATATAATATGTTTCTTTATGATCATTCACGCAGTCAATATAAAATATAATTATTTTTACTGATGTGACATTACGTGATTGAATACGTATATAAAATTACTAATAGTATATTAAAATTAAATTTATATTAATTTATCTAAATGAATCATTATCTTAGACAAAAATAGTAGCATATAGATTTTTTTTCACCAGCATATCTCGAACTTAGTAAATTAATGACTAATTTTTTGTAGAGTTAAATTTTATTTAAAAGTTTAATTAATAAATTATTGTATATATAAGATAATATTTGAATTTATGATATTTATTTAAATGGATTAAACTTATATATGACTATAGTAGTTGATTATTGTATGTAATATATAGTACTTGCCGCATCTAATTTTATGATCTGACAAATACCTTAAAGCCTTTAAAGTGTTATTATTCTTTGATGACCATATCCTATGTCCTAGCTAGTGACCTTTCTGAAATGCCAAGGCCACCTTAATTTGCTTTGGATTTAAGCAGACATTGATCACCTCCCTTCTAAGGAATCTAAATGATTAAGAATTATCGTAAAACCTTTTTTTCAAAAAAAAAAAACAAAACAAAAGAAGTTTCTTAGCTACTTAGGAGCTTAACTATTTTTTAGAGGGAACAAATTTAGGAGCTTTACTTGATAATGGAATATTTAAGTGCTTGATCTCCGAATAAAGAAAAAAAGGCTTAATTGTTATATTAACAATTATCCATGTTAAAAATAAAGAAGATGTTAAAAAATTCCATACAAAACAAAATTATTATTTCCTATGAAATCAAATTGATAAATAAAAGAATAAAAAATTATTTTCTTAAAATTATTTATATATCTCTCTATAAAAATTTAAATTTGTAAAAATAATTTTATGATCTAATAAAATACAAATAACACGATTCAAAAACAAATTAATGTGTGGATGAAGCAATTAAATTACCTACAACCGCAAATTCAATGGGGAAATTGAGTGGAGGAGTCTTGAAGGAAAACTCAGGGCCCAAACCACCACACCTATAGAAGTAATTGGTATTGGGCTTCAAAGGCCCAATAACCACATGGTGGATCTTCCCTGATTGGTACATGAAATAATTGTATGAAGTGTGTTCCCCCTTTGATTTTGCTTCATATTCTCCTCCTTGTTTTGTTCCATACTCCACCACTGATCTTGCATGCTTGTCTTCTGTTACCCATGACACTCTCATGTGATCTTTCCCCACCAATGATATGTGAACCTACAACATATATCAATATCACAATATGATGAATAATTAGGGTTCTTATTCAAGTTTGGTTTGTTCATAAATTGTTAAAGTGTATAAAAAGTGTATTGCTCTTGTTTTGTTCAATTAGGGTTTTTATTTGCCTAGATTCAAGCCTATACTAAGAATACTATTGTAATCTTTTAGTATCCTTGCTCTTTCATATAGTTTACCAATACTTTTGACTATTTAAATACTCTATCTGTTTTAAAATAACTGTTGTTTCCACTTTTGAATTTTATTAAAAAATCAATGTTTATTATTTAGATACACTAATTTTTAAATAAACCTAAAAAGTAAAAGAGACAGTTATTTTAAAACGGAAAAAAAAATATTTTCGGTCTTTTAATTAAAATTTGAAAAATACGTAATTTGATTAATTTTATTTAAACATTATTCATTAGAATACTGTCTTCATCCTCTCACTTTTATGAAATATTATAATAAAAAATAAAATAAAAATATTTAATGTATTGTGTAAAGTCCATATTTATTAAAAAAAAAGAAGAGACATATTGATTTCTCATGTTGATATATTTATGACTTCACAATCAATCAAAATCTTATTTAATTTGATGGGAAATAAGACAACAGCTATAATTAGACTAGAAGTGAGGCAAACTGAGTCGAGCTAAATTAAGTTCAAGTTCAACTAAAAAAAATTAAGCTTGATTCACGACTCGCCTTATTAATAATCGAGCTTATTTTATAAGTTCAAGTTTGGTTCAACGAAAGCTCATGAGTTAGCTCAAATAATAGAAACATAATCTATAAATTATAACTTATATATATAACTTATATATATATTATAAAAAATCAATTTTATATATTATTTATTTATATAAAAAAAATCCGATCCTAACTGGAAATACACTTCTTACTTTAGACATATAAATCAATCTTTTGACATATGCAAACTTTTGCCAAGAGGTAAGAGATAGAAAAAATTTAACAAACTTACACAATTAATATAGTAACACATGTCAAAAATTGATATACATACATGCATAAAGTACTAAAAACTATAATTCTCACCCAAGGGAGCAAAAAAAATGCATGAAATTGGAGAGACACATGAAATGTTGATTAATTATCGTTTATGATTTTAACAATAAATTAAAACCAACCTGTTGAGGTTCAGAATCTGAGCGTTCATGAGGAGTGAAAATAAATTGACCAGAAGGTTGGCGAGAAAAAGATTTCTCCTGTGATTTTATGATCTGTGGGAATAATAATAAAAGGAAGGAAAATAATTGAAGGAGAAGAGAATTATTATTCCTAATCATTTTGTTGTTTTGGCCTTCCATTTTGTTTAACCAATTCTTTCTCTTCAATTTGTATGTATATATATAAGGTTGTAGTAGTCTTGTATTAGTGATACAAGGTATCATCAAATTAATAAAATAATGTAACTGAAAATTGAGTTTAATTTGTGTGGAGGGTGTGTGATTGCAATGGCGTCAAGCAATTTCCAATTTGAAAAAAAAAATGGTGAAATGAGTTGGATAATCTTACAGCAAAGATCAATAATCCTCATTGGGTTACTATTCTTTGCTTCTCTTCCACGCACACATAACATTATGTGATGCATGCCAATCAATGCCAACGATGATGTTCTTCTTTTGCTGTAAATTAAACCCTAACTTTTAATGCAAGGAGATTAATAAAATATAAGGAATAAATGACCCTTTGTATCCATAAAAGATGAAAATACTGACATATGTACCCACACTAAATCGAAATTAAACTTGTACCAATGCGAGATGCCTTCCATGTGACAAAAGTACCTTATCTTTGGAGGATTGGAGTGACATGCAGGGTACTTTTGTCACACGGAAGGCATCTTGCGTGGGTATAAGTTTAGTTTCGATTTAATATGAATACATATGTCAGCGTTTTTATCTTTTATAAGTATAAATGACCATTTATTTAAATATAAATATACCAAAATAAAACAGGAATATGATTTATTCCAAAGTATTAGGTTATGTAATAATTTATCATTTTTAAATAAGTTATAATGAATATAACTAGGAAATTAATTAATTTTCAGTTAATATCAATTATTTTTTATTTTTAAATTTAAATTTTAAATAACAGATTATAAAAAAACTTAGAGTTAAAAAATTAATTTTATGATAAAAAAATACTGACTAATATTAACTAATTAAAAATTAATTTTATATATTTATTAATGTATATTAGCCACGGTTTTAACCGTCGCTAAAATATAATTCTTTTATATAGTGATAGTTTGTGTTAGTTATTTTTTTTTAATTAGTTACTTGATTAGCTTAAGTAGCAATAGCACATGTACAAAAAGACTGTAAAATATTGTATTTAAGATCATGTTACGTATCATGTAAACAAAGACTTTGGAAATTCTATGTTAATTAACATAATCTCAACAAGATCGTTATTTATTTTGTTGGAATATCCATATATCTTTCCGAATATACTTCAAGAAATAAATAACCGGAAAAACACATGGTTATTCAGAAAGAGACTAAGAGCTAGAGTAGAAAATTGTCCATTTTAATATATTTAGAATATTGATATATTAAAATCTTGAGTTCACATTTTGAAAAGGAGAATATTGTTGCACAAATTATTTTTTTTTTGTTGTTGGTATTCTTTCACCTGATAGATAAAAAATTAATTCGTTGTAAATTTGAATTTCATTTAAAAATTTGTTGGTAGTCAATAGATTACTATAAGCGCAAAACGATATTCGAATTTTCAACACTTGTTTAAATGAACTAATAAACTAATTATTAGACGAATCCAATTTAAACAAAACTATATCTGATAACAAATAATGTTTTTTCTTCGGTATGTATTACCAATAATGAATAGGTATATTGGTATAGACATGGTTGTGTACAAAACAAAAACCTAATAATTTGTCATGACATTTAATTTTTGGTAAAAGCCCAAATACAACTTATAGCATAAAGGTGAGGTCTAATCATCTTGAACAAAAAATGCCAGACCAAAAAGGAAATTTTGAACAAAAAAAAAAAACCCTCTCAACATAGATGAGATATCCAAGACTGCAATAGTGTATTTTTTAATCAATATAGGTTGATCGAGTAGTCAGTTCACTCGTCTGTTTAAATTTTAAACAAATATTAGAAATTTAAATTCTGTCTTGTGTGTACAACAATCTTTTGGTCAGACTCTCAAATAGAGTTAAGATATGCGATAGATTAGTCCTTAGTCTGTTAGATAACAATAAAGTGTATTTTTTTGAAAGTCTAACTTATATTCTCTTTAATCTATTATTCATAAAAAAATAATATATAACAAATATTACTGTGCACGAAGTTATATTTAATTTATTGTTCACAGGGTAAATTTAAAGGTGATTGTATGATTTGACATAAAATAAATGATAAAGTGTGACATATAAATTAAGTAAATGTTCTCTCATCCTCTCCAATAATATTATATTAAAATGAGTTGACTTCAACAAAAAGATGATATATACACTATTTCTCTGTTCTTTTTGGATAGAGAGCAATTAACATATCTCAAAGCATTAATTAGCAAATGGCATATCAATCCCTTTAAACAATGAAGAATGAAGCATTATTATTATTGAACCCTAAAATATAAAACATGAAGCATCACTACTCATCTCATTAATTATTCTCATCAATATAGTTACTGTTTCTAGTTGATAAAGCATAATTCCCCTGCTTCCCTATTAGTAATACTATGCCATTCATTCATTCATAGCTATCTAGGGTTGCAATAATAATTTCCCATGTGGTAATTAATTAAAGGCATTTTTGTTCCTTTCTTTATGCATCCTAAAACACTAGTAAATTTCCTTTTAGTACTATAACGATGTTGTTTTGCAAATAAGTCAAATATATATTATTATTATTGTTGTTGTTCTTCAATTTGTTTTTGTTATTGAGCATTATTTAACTGTTGATGTGACATTAAATCTTTTTGAGTTGACAACTAGTTTACTCTACCAAATATAATTGGATAAAAATGTAACATTATAATCTGCATTGGACCCCTTTCATTGATGATTATGGACGAAAGCATAATAATATTAAAAGGGTGAATCATTTTTATTAAAGAGAGGTGATTTTCTCTTCCTCCTCCTCATATGCATGGCTTATATATATATATATAATATATAATGGAGGATATTATTTAATTATTACAACAATCTATGGCATCAATATACTTCAATAGAAAAGCATTGGTAATATTTATTTTAGATGCAATAATTTATAAATATATATATATTTTTTTCATTTGGAAACTCCTACCATGGTCGTTTCTAGGATACTTTAATTCCAAAGACTTCTTGTATATAGTATATACCCTTATTAATTGGTGGTGAACTAGCATAGGGACAACATTTTCAAAGAAGCAAGAATATTCTCTTGAAATAAATAAACATGGTAAAAAGTCCCACATCAACTATAATTATTTAGGGCATGGATAAGCCTATCCATATACAGATAATCTATAAACACAATAATAAAAGAGTTTAATTTTAATATATTTAAAATATATTATTTATATAGTAATATGAGAAATATTTTATTTAAATTATTAATGTATTAAAAAATTAAATTTTAACAAAAATTCAAACTTATAATCTTACATATACTAATATTTTTTAATTTTTTAGCCATGTTATATACGCTATAAAATCAACCAATTTGACTTGATATAATAGTTAGTTTACAAGTTCACTTAAGTAAGTCTTGCGGTTTTGAATCTTGTCTTATGCATGCAACAGTCTATTGAAATTTCAATCCGCGACAGATTAATTTTTGACCTATCAAACTAAAGAATATCATAGAAAAACAAAAAATATATACTATCAGATAATTCGGGTATACCATTCAAAATTTAATTAGGCTACTATTCAAAATTTTTACCATTAGACTACTCATAATGATTTAGTAATTAGGCTTTTTTTGTAACATCTTTATTATTAGAATGTCACGTTTTCAACTGCACTACTTTGATAGAGCAAATATTATGATGACTTCCATTTTCATATATATAATAATAATAAAATAGGAGTCTTTAACTCGAAATCGTATCGCTGTTTTCTTTGGAAAACCGAAATTACTTTTTTCTTTCGTTCTACAAGCATGCATACATACAATACCAATCACAATACTTCACACACACACACATACAAAAATCCTTTAAACAAGTAACTTACAAACATTAATCATCATTACAATGATGACTCGTATCTTTCTTTACAAAAATATAAATCTCAAATAATAAGGCGAGGCAAAAGACATCTACAATAATACAACCATAAAGTATAGAAATCACGGTATAAGCTTCCTCGTCCGCTTCTTAAAAAGAGAAGTCTGTAGGGGGTGAGAACCTAACCACATGGTCTCAACAGAAAGTTTAGAATTGTCATAAGAGAATATGTGTAAAAAAAAGAATGGATTTCAACCGCAGTGATTATCGCTCGCCTTATGAATCTTTTCAAAAACCAACAGTTACTTATTCAAAATCCAAATTCATACTTCCATTAACTCTATGCTGAATCAGTTTGACCTTTCATACTTTACCAAGCTTTAACCATAAATCAATCACGGCCTCCAGCCCATCACATAATCAATTACGACCCCTGGCCCAAGCAAAATCAATCAACACACAAATCACCACAAGTCAATGCGCGTATCAATCTTTACCAACTTACCAAATTACGGCCTCTGCCCTAGCCAGTCACGGTCTCTGGTCCAAATAATCAAATTTTGGCCTCTGGCCCACATCAATATTAATTCTCGGCCTCCAACCCAAAGTAATATCAAATCTTAACCTCTGACCCAACATATAATCAATTATATGCCACCACACTCCAAACTAACAAGTCACAAACTCAAGTAATCAAATAGACAAACAGACAGTCACACATAGAGAACAAGTAAGGCAAATAGTACAATTAGCAATTAACAAGATGTCAATTAGGCAAGTCAAGTTAAACCCAAAAAAATGCAAACAAATGCAGTATGTTGTATTACTGTCCTACTGGCCATGAGCTCACATGTCGGTTAAAATGTCAGAATCTGACACATTCGGTAGTTAATTCGAACATTGTCTCTAGATTGCACATCCCAAGAGGAATACAAACGAAGGATAGTGTCTTTCTACATCGAAGGAGTGTGCCTTTTCACCTTGCCACCCGAGAGAGATGTTGGAAAAATAATACGAAGGAGAGTGCCTTTTCACATCGAAGGAGTGTGCCTTTTCACCTTTCCAACATTTACACCACAACAATAGAGGAAATCCTCCATCCTCAACTTTCCTATCCATGAGCAGTACAAAATCACTGTCCTCACAACATCAATCATAATCTCATTGTATTCACAATCACAATCAAACTCAATTCATAATCATAGTCATTACTAATCAATCTTAATATTCTTCTCATTCACTTTGATATGTCATTCTTTAATTAATCATTTTAGGGACTAACTAAATTCAACTTTCAAGCTTCTCAGATTCAACTTAAAGTACTCCTAAAATTCTCACCCTTTACCTTATAATTATTGAAACTCACAAATCAATTCTCCGAATTAACAAAATCATAAATATTCTAGTTTTCTTTAACTGAATTATCAAACTAACTTCAATAATCAATTCCTTTAAATTCATTTAAAATTTTCAAAAACATAACTCTTAATTAGAATTAATTGAATAAAACTCACTTTCAGTTCAACCAAAAAATTACTTTTATCCAGAAATTTAGCGCATTAAAAAATAAACTATTTTTAAATTTATTTTTTAAAAAGACAAGTTAAATTCTCAATTTTTACTCAACTAAAAACTTCAAACTAACTTCAAGACCTTTCAAGTTTCATATAGAAAACTCAGTTTAATTCATTAAAATTCAACCCCAATGTATATAAAGTCTTAAAACAGTTCAAAATTCATACAAGAGTTACATGGGTCAAAAAGTTGGTTGGATATGCTAAAATAGTTAAAATTAATATTTTTTCAAAAATATGACAGTCGTGCATACGCATGCCTCGTGCGTACGCACGAGTTAAATTTTGCGCATACGCATGGGACGCGAACAAAAAAATTCAATTCTATAAAGCAGGCTTTGCGTACGCATGAGTCATGCGTATGCAAGACCCTAATTTCTGTAACTTCTGCAGAATTCAGTTCTAAATCTCAATTTTTCAAAACTCATAACTTTTGGTACAAAACTTATTTTTCACCTGTTCTTAGACTGTTTTGAAGATCATTTAACTAGCTTTAATTTAAGATAGATTTCACTCAATTTCATACTCCGAGCGCCAAATTATGACCAATCAAAGTTGGTCAAAAATCTATTTTTAGTAAATTTCACACGATGCTCATTTTGACCAATTTTTAAAATCCAATTCAATTTCAAACCATTCTAAACCTAGTCAACCCAATTCTAACTCGTTTAGCACATTTCATCAAACATACCCATTGACAATAACAATACATAACACTTCTCAATTCATCCAAAACTCATTAATTTAACAATCAATTCACACATGATAATCACCACTTACCATGATTTATCAAATAGGAGATTTCTCACCTTATTCTGGCCTTAGGTCCAAACTCTCATATCAAACATCATTCAACTCAATTTCATAGCTCATCACAAAGCATTCCAAATCACAACATTTATTTACTAATCAAACATACATTCTCAACTATTGTCAAACACAATATTTACACTAATTCATCATTCAAACACATCATCAATCATACATACCAATTCATGAGACTCACATAATCATTAAAAATATAATTTTTATATCGATTTCGATTTATAACAATCCTTGGTAATAAAATAGTTTAAAAAAAAACTCCTACTTTGTTGCCGGCGGTTTCCAATCTCTTGAACTTCCTTTACCATCCAACCCGAGTCTCAACTAAAGCTCTACATTGCAAATCAATCTCCCAATCATCTTAATTTAGTCTAATAATACCAAATTTCATACATTTCATCATAGGGTTTCACATATGATGGGATAAATCAACGGAAGAACGTCCTCTTACATTTTCTAACGAAAATTTGGACAAAAATTTCGCTAGAACGTAAGATTAATTCTCTCCTAAACATCAAAATCACCGTTCATTCAATATCTCAAACCCAAACTCAGAATCGGAAGCAAACTAAGAACTAGAGATGGGTACTTAAAATTACTCACCATAAAAGTTAGATAAAAATAAAGAGGAAGTTGAGAACGACGCGTACCTACAAACAATTTATCAATCAGACATACGGTTTGAAAGTTGTGAGCAATTGAAAATGGTGATAAATAATAAAAAAGAGTTTGCTCCCACTTATCTTCTCTCTAACCATCCCTCTCACTCAAAAAGAGAAAGAAATGAATTGAAATAGGTTGAGTGAAGAATTTATGTATCATGGATTTAGGCTCAGTTGGGTTCATTTGCAATTTTGAGCTCGTTGATCCTATCTTAAACCAAAAGCTTTAAAATAAGTGTTCAAACTTTTATTTTAAATATTTTTTTTTGTTTTTTATAAAACAAAATTCAAAATTTTAAATAATTCATATTTTAATTTATTTTAAAATCCGGGCATCTCCCTCCCCCTTTCCTATTCATTGGTTTAATATAGGACTTTATTTTTTCTAACAAATTTCAACTTATAAATTGCTTAGTCTTATAGTTATAGAAAGTATTCAAGATTGTGATGCATAGATTAATCCTTTGTTGTACTATAAATGCGGCTCATGTCTTAAAGAAGGAAAGAAAGCGTGCCTTATATCTGAAAAGGCTAAATCTAGGTGAGAACAAGACAAAATTTTGTTTTTACCTAAAATATGCAAAATTAAAAAAATACAAAAAACATATAGAAAATTATCTTTCATTTTATTTTTAAAAGAACTTATAGATAGTTCATCTACAAATGTAACAAACTCTCTTTTCTACACATGCAACCAAGTTGGTAGTTTGTTTACAAAGAAAATATAAGATGAAAGTTTTGAGTAAAGAGAATTTTTTGTGATCCTCTCATTATTCATACTTATTTACTTTAGCAAAATAATTTAATCCAATAAATATTCTCTTATATATTAAATTTGATTTGGTAATGACAATTTAAAAACCAAAAGCACATAAAAAAGTAATAATTAAGAATCTTAATTTATCATTTTAATTATATTTTTAATATTTGAATAAATAAAAGTTTTAAATATTTAAAAAAATATTTAAAACTTTTTTATTTAAAATTAAAAAAAATAAATTATAACTCTCAATCATTTTTCATTCATAAATATTCAAATGATAAATTTACTTAAGGATCTTAGTAACATTTGGAAGAATTCAATTAGAGAATTATTTTTTTATTTAATATCAATTAATTTTTTTAACTTATCTTTTATTCTAATTTTTAAACCTTAAATAATCATAATTCTAAATTCTAAATTATTCAAAAACATAATAATTAAAAATACAATAAAAAATTAATATTAACTAATTAAAATATACTTATTCAATTTGCATGTGTGAACACAATATATTGAAGTATGTTTTTCCTACGTATGTGGTCCCCCAAAGAGAGAGTCTTGTATGCCAACCCTAATTTTTCTTCTTTTTTCAAAAAAAAAAAGAGAAAAATCAAAGGCCTATATATAAGCTCACGTGTAGGGTTCAATGCACTTACGGACCGTAATAATGTAAAAATTCATCATTAGTAGTGCAGGGATTGGTATTATGTGAAATCATTATAAATGACCTCAGAAAAAGAAGTAATGAAGGGATAGACTTAAAAGCTCTACTTTGCAACAATATAAATATTTATATATATTCATTGATGAAGTCATGCATGCCATTTGCCCCTTCCCCTTGTTAAATGCCCTAATTTTTTTTAATGATATTTTTTAATTTGACAAGATAAAAATTAATTTGTCGTAAATTAAAATTTTATTCAAAAATTTATCTTTAGTTAATAAATTATTACATGTAAAAGACGAAATTTAAACTCTCAACACTTACTTAAACAAATTAAATATTTTATTGTAGCCCTTTTTTTATATTATTTAATTTTTCTCTCTTTTTTCACTTTTTTTTGAAATATTACAAATAGGATACTATTTTTTTTACATGTTTAATTTAGATTTAAAATTTTTAAAATATATAATAATTGGATTTGACATCATAAAGTTATAAAATAGCTTAAAAAGGACATTTTGGTAATTTTCTTAAAATTTACACAAATTGTTCTTTAATTAAATGGTAATTCTAACAGAGAAATTGACAAAAGATTGTTTTTTACTTTATTTGATAACTTTAGAATATTAAATTACACACTTTAAAAAAATTAAAATATAAACAATTTAATTTAATTTAATAACAGGATCATTTGATTGCAATTTTCTCCGTCATTTTTATTTTTTTTTAATTTAATTTTGTTGCACATTAACTCATTACCCTGTGGGTCACATTAAGATCTTTGAATTGCCAATAGTATCACACGCTGAAGAATGATGAGAAAGATATAAGCAAGGGTGATGAAATTTCAAAGGCATTCACGTGTGTTGGTCCTTAGCTTGATGATGCTCCACAAAATAATAATAATAATAATAATAATAATAATAATAATAATAATAATAATAATAATAATAATAATAATAATAATAGTTTCCTTTGGTTTCTCATCACTACTGGGCTGATGCAATCATCTCCTATTCTCTTTTAATGTTTTTTGTTCTTTTTTTCTTCTTTCCTTTTGGTGAAAAATAAAGATGGGTCATTACCACTCTGCATAATTGTAATTATAAGCAAGGTGTATGATGATGGGTATTCATGAGTGCCAGTTATATTTATGTGACCATATATATAAATAAATATAACTTTTTCTTAATAATACTAATTGAAATAATTATTTTTTAAAATCAATATTTTTAGAACATACACTAACTAATTAAATTATTGATTTTGTTAACAAGTGTTTCAAATTAAAGATATTTTATTTTAAGACCATTTTTTGTTAAAACTTCAAAAGTATAATTTTTATTCAATATACTTCATATATTTATATATTTATCATCATTGAAAATTTTGTTTTGTTTTTTTATTAGGTTTAATTACTCTGTTGGTCCCTATAGTTTCGCGAAATTTTCAATTAGGTTCATATACTTTTTTTCCTTTTAATTGAGTCTTTGCACCAATTTTTTTTTAATTGGTCCCTACACTTTTTTTCCTTTTATTTAGGTCCTTATACCAATTTTTTTTTAGTTGGGTCCCTATAAAATTAAGTCAATTACTACTAAGAAAGACTTAATTGAAAAAAAAATTAGTATAGAGACTCAATTAAAAAAAAAAGTATAGAGACCTAATTGAAAATTTCACGAAATTATAGGACCAACAGAGTAATTAAATCTTTTTATTATTCCCTAAAAACCTTTTACTTTTGATTATTAAATTAGGTAAAAAAAAAGTGTTGAATTATTGATAATAAATTAAAAAAAAATAAGAAAAGGGGTGAGTGAATAGTGAATACTCAATATTTTGCAGGGGTAAAAGGAAAATGGGTTATTTAAGAGGGGGGTTTGAATGGATTATTACTACTAAGGGAGAAGAGAACCATTATTGTTGGGCCTTTGCCATCATTGTTTGTTTCTGACGAGATTTTATAACACCCTTTTTTATTAGATTCACTCACGCATTTACACCAATTTACTGCCACAATTTTTTTAGCCTTAGCCTTAGATAATAAGAGATACCCTTTTGCCTCCCTATGATTTCTTTCTTTGACTATATAATTATTATTATTTATTTATTATGATTTATGAAATTAATTTAATGAGATATGTGATATATGGAGTTGTTGACCAGAAGCACATGTTGGGATAGTGAATATGTTTTTATTGAACATGTCATCATAGGAATTAGGATAGCAACTCATGAAGGCTATAACTTTGAGTTGATTTTGCTTATTTTCACCATACACTTGGTGGTAGCTATATATGTCATTTTGAGGTCAAAAGAAGGGCCCATATCATTGCAATATGGACCTAGAATTTCAATATATATTTTACATATTTAAAGTCATATTCAAGAAATTCTAGATAGTGCATTTTGTTTTGTTTAATTATCCTCTTAGTTTTTATAGTTTTGTAAAATTTTTAATTAGGTTTTTACATCAAAAAATTTTTTTCAATTAGCTCTCTCTTGATAATAATTGACTTAATTGTCTAGGAACTCAACTTAAAAAAAACTTGGTATAGGAACTCAAATAAAAAAAAAGTATAGAGATTCAATTGAAAAAAAATTGGTGCAGAGATCTAATTAAAAAAAATATAAAGATCTAATTGAAAATTTTACAAAATTATAAAAAATAAAAGAATAATTAAACGTTTTTTTCATAAATTTTTATTATTTAAAAGTCCTATATGATTATTTATATCGGATAAATTGATATTTCTATCATTTTAAATGTCAAATTGATTTAGAATAAAATTTGTTAGTTGTTTATTTAATTTGTCAAATATGCATTTTAAATTTGATGAAAAATAATAGAGGAATTAATCTGTCGGATAGAAGTAAAAATTTATTAAAAATTAAAATATTTAATTTAAAATTAATTAGAGACTAATTTAAATATTTTTTTATTTGTTCAAATTAAAGCTTAGATAGCTTAGGGATCACTCATCTTATTAATCTTCAAGACATATATTTCGAGGTTGTTCAAGAACTTAGTAATTATCCATGACAAAAAATAATTTCTCATGTAACAATGAGAATCGAACTCAAACTTTTATATAATTTAATATTAATTGTATTAATTATTTTTTTATAATAAAATCGTTTTATATTTGATAATATATAACTTAGTCTTACTAAACTTTTTCAAAATATGGGGACTATATATAGTATTTGCGAATCTCACAACAATTTTATTATAAAATAATATACAAAATTGTTAGATATTGGTAAGGGTATTTAAATTTAAATCAATTCAAATTAAACCGTGTATTCAATTTAATCTAAACAAAAAAGTAATTAAAATTGTATTAAGTTAGATTTGATTGAATTTTATTTTTGACAGACTGTATAGATTGGTAGATCAAATTTCGAATTTACTTCTCAAAATAAATTTAAACTGCACAATGTGTTATAATATTATTATTTTATTATTATATTTAAATTTTTACTTATAATATATATGTTTAATTTGTTATAAATTTTTATACTATTCATGTATTATTATTATTATTTAGTGAATATTTTATAAATTTAAAATGAGATTTATTTATTTATTTTAATTAACTTATAATTTATTTCTATTGTTATCTAATTGTTATTTTTTAAGATATTATTAAAACTTGTTATGACATTGTTGGTTATTTAAAATTTAATTTTAAAACTTATTATATATATTTAATTTTTTAATTTACAAAACTATAAATTTAATCTAATCCAAATTGTTTGAAATTAAATCGAACTCTTTAAAAAAACCATTCAATCCAAATTATACCACAAATAAAATAATTATTTAGATAAGATGAATTATTAATTCAAAATTAATCCAAAGTGTACCGTAAATATTCTAGATATTGGTATATGCAAGCAAAAAATTCTTGAAAAAATGTGATGAATTTTGGGGCAAACTTGTTATGCAGAGCACGAGGATATGGGTAGGTGCTAGGTAGGCACTAATGTGTTATGTTCCATTTGTGGGTAAAGGGAACATCACAAGAAAAAGTTTAGAACTCAAAACAGATAATCATTATAAGAGATAATTTTAGGTGCATGGTAGTTGTAGTCATAAATTTTCGGGTTCCAACATACTATTTCTGTATATGATTAAATATTTTAAATATCAACAAGTCTAACTTTAACACAAGTTTTTGGTTTAAGTGAATCTCAACCATATCCTTTGGATATAAATTATATTTCCTCTTCTTTTATAGTAGAAAATAAAAATATTAAATGTAAAAGTAAATTAAACTTAAAGCAAATTCACATATGTATTAATTATTATATTAGCTCTCATGTATTAAGGAAAAAAAGGATGAAATAGGAATTAAAATAATTCATTTTATTCCCATCTAATTTTATATATGGTTTTATTTTATTTATTTTATTTAATTTAAAAAAAAATAAAAGGTAAGTGCAATATAAACCAAACACACTAATATGAGTTAGTTGACCTAATAGTAGCTTGCATATATATATATATGAGTTGTCATTTGAGTTTAAATATAAGATTTCATATGAATGGACCATATACCTAATAGTAGCCTGAATTTGTCTTACTCTATCATCTAAAGAAAGAGATGCCAAATCACTTTATCAACTGAACTAATTTCTTGAATTTTGTTTTTTTTTTTGGCTGAAAAGTATTTTAGTTTATATTATCACTCTAATGTTATATAAATTAGCAATTAGTATTTTGATTGATTCTGTGGTGAATCATCGATTTTAATATGTATTTTTACTTTATCTTTAAGAAATACATTTTGACCTCACTATGTGCTTTTTTAAAAAAATATTATATGTATACTATAATTTAACCACTAAACTAGCTACTATATGTTTATGTATATTTATACATATTATTTTTTATATTTTTTTACTAAATAATCAGCCATCAGAATAATAATATATTACAATAATAAAATATGTAATAGACGGATAATTAATTTCTTTTACAGTAATATAATAAAAAAAATTACGAGATATTAAATATATATATTTCTATACTAAGTTATTGATTAGCAACTGATTTTTTATGTATATGTAATTTTATTTAGTTGTCTATGATATTTTCCATCTCAATAGATTAATGACTAATTCGTTGTAAATTTGAGCTCCATTTAAGAATTATCACTAGCCAATGAGTTACTACATACACAAGACAAGATTCGAACTCCTGATACTTATTTAAATTGACGACTAAGTTGGCCACTCGACCAACTCAAATTAATTCTAAGTACACATAATATAATTGTATTCTTTTTATATATGGAGATAAAGGAACATAATCCTTAAGGACCAAAGGGTAATCTAGGAAAGAGCTAGCCCTAAACAGGGGACAACATAGTTTGATGCAAGAAAAGTCCTAAAACAGGGGAAGGCACTCATGAAGAGAAGAGGTAAGAGGTTAACACAAAAATTCACTCTAACATGGGAAAATATTAGTAGACACAATCCAACATATTACCAACTGTCAACCATGATGTTCCACGTTATGCCACTCATAACCCATGAGGGTTTTTGGGTGCTGCTTGTCCCCTTCTCTTATTCCAACCTTTTCTTTCCTATTCCTCAATTTTGCAACATAGAGTGCTTTAATTAACATAATACTACTAGGGTTTCCCTTATAATTACCATGATTATGTATTAAGGTAAAGTAAAATGGCCATCAATTGTATCAACACCAGGTTATCATATTTTCAATAATTCTTATTTTAAAATATTGAAATAGAAAAAAATGAGTGTTAACAAAAATAATTAGAATTTAAAAGAATTTTGTTCGAAATGAATTATATTATTAGGACGATAAAATAATTAATTTGGATTAGTTGAGTAGTTAACTTACTCGTCTGTTTAAACAAGTATCGAAAGTTCAAATCTTGTTTTATGTTAAAATTTTAAGACAACTACTATACACCTAGGCTAATTGGTCAAAACATTATTGTTTAATTAATTTAAGATAGAAATTTAAGTGCAATCGATTTCATGTGAAGTTGATAATTGAGAATCGTTAGATGAAAATTTAGTCAAATCAGTCAAATTATCTAACGACTCTCAATTGTCAACTTCACGTAAAATCGATTACACCTGAGTTTTTACCATAATTTAATTAGCTCATAAGTCACATGTTATTATTGAGAAAGATAGGTCATTTTGGGTTCCAAGTGATGTTAATGCAAAACCCTCCATTAGGAGTAAGAATAGATTCTTATAAGGAGCATGTACTTTGGAACAAGATTTGCTTTAGTGGTATAATGACAATGCACAACACCCTCCCTATCTTTTTTTTTTTTCCCTTTTTTGTGGCGGAACCCTTTTAATGATTTCACATTGAGTTTGTTTTTTAAAAGAAAAGTACTCCTCTAAATTTCTAATCCTAACACACCACGTAGAAACAAAGAATAAATAGAGGGTTCTTGGCAAACGCTACACCTCAGCTCTACACACACATAAAAGATTTTGTATTTTCTTTCAAAAATAAAATATATAATGTAATCATTAAATATATTAGAAAAATTAAAAATTTTTATACATATATAATTTAGCTTTTATCAACTATTAGTATAAAATAATTTTACACGTGTATTTAATTACGTAACGATAATCAACAAAAATAATTACATTATATATTAACAGCACAAATGATTTTCAAAAATAATAATTAATCAATATACCGTCAGTATATCAAAATTAAACTCGATCGTTCCATAAACAAGTGGCAGTGTCTTCCTTTTCTCTTGAGGTCTCAATGCACACAAAAAACACCCATTTCAACAAAAGAAAAAGGAATAACATTACGGCAACTAAAATGATTACTACCAACACTTCCCAACACAAGAAAAATAAAAATTGCAAAAGAAAATGATTGAAAGTGAAGAAAAAAAAAATATAATAGTAATTATGAAGGGCTAAAAAATAGAAGAAAATAATAATAAAAACGAGAGAGTAATTGATGATAGAGAGAGGGGTGGTGAGTGAGTGAGTGATGGTGTGTTTTGGACCCAATCCAAACCATCATTGCATATCTTGGGACGGCCTAGCCCATCATCATTTTAGAAACCCCTAACTGAAAGCCCCCATTATTGTTCCTCTCATGTCCATTATGCCTTCATTTTATTCCCATATTGCCCTTACCACCTCTTCTCATACAAACAAACAAAATCAAATTTTATGTTTTTTTAGTAGAATCCCATGCTAAGTATCCTCTTAGAAGCAATTTTATTCAAGTATTGGATATTTCATAAAATTTTATATTTGGTTCTTTCGGCACCATTTTTTTTTCTTTATGAAAAATATTGGAATTCTTAAATCATTCTTTTAATTATTTTTTTAATTTAAAAAAATTAATTTTTTTATGTTTTTGGAGAATAATTAAAAAATAAATTAAAACTATTAATCTTTACTCTTTTTTATATCTAAAGAAATTTTATAATAATCATTTTTTATGTGAAAATTATAGCTAATATTTTCCTATTTTGGTAGCAAAATTCTTTCAAGAAATTTAGTTGTCCAATATTTTTTCATTTTCAAAATCTTGGAAGTGTCTTTAAGATACTTATGGTCAATATTTTTTTAGGAGAAACTATTACTTAGATCTTTAATGTTTTAAACATCTTATTTTAATCCCAAAATTTTTTAAATAGATTTAATGTTGTTGTGTTATTAAATTTGACACAAATAATTAACATATTGAAAATACAATATCGTTTTATTTTAGTACGTAAAATCGTAAATAAAATTTATCCTTTGGCAATCACCAATATAAATGATTTTCTTTAAATTTTAGAATGTTAATAATTGGTTGCTTAGGTTTGAGATTTTATACGAAAAAGAATAAAAAGAAGAAGTATTACAAAAAAAACTTGATTATGTTTTTTTAATACACAAAAATAAAAAATATGACTTAATTAAAAATGTTGTTAACGTTTACGTCACTCATTTTATTAATTATTCATATTAAATTTAAAAATGCAATAACATTAATTACATTTAAAATTTTTTTAGACTAAAATAAAACATTTAAAACATTAAATATTAAATTATTAGACCTAAGACAATACTTTATCATTTTTCTCGTAATTTACACATTTTTGAAATCAATATATATATATAAGCTTAATAAACACAAGTAGATACAAAAGATTCATATCATTAACCCACAAGAAACTCAAAAGTTTAATTGGGTGAGTGAAACATCTTATACACACTAGACACACATTAAAGTTAGGTAACTATATATCTTAAATGAAATAATCAAGTTCTTCTTCGTACTTTGTGTTGTTCAGAGTATTTTTTAATTTGACAGATCAAACATTAATCTGTTGTAAATTTGAATTTTATTTAAAAATTTATTTCTGACCGATGAATTACTATATATATAAAGAGAAATTCGAATACCTTCAACACTTATTTAAGTGGACGAGTGAGTTAACCACTAGTCCAAATTAACGAGATAATCAAGTTATTCTTCACACTTTAACAGCCTATCATGTATCTCTCTACAAGTTAATGAACAAAAAACACAAACACAAATAAAAAAAAAAAAGAAACCATCATCATTCACATGACGCCATAAGCATGATGATGATCATAAGAACCAAAACATAAAATCTTTTAGGCTTACTAACCGGCCGCCTTCCATGCTTACACATGCATGATTGTTGTGTCAGACACAGAAGGGGCACGTCCCCCCTCCTTCTTCTCAAAATATCCTTATTACTATCTTCATATTTATTTTACACCTATTTTTTCAAAACATTTATAATATATAATTTTAAATTAGTGATTACAATAATATAGTTTTTTAATAAATAAATAAATTATTCATATTTAATATTATTACAAAGTTTATATTTTCAATCAATTTATTCTATTTTGATAATCAATAAAATTAAACAGAATAATTACAAATTTTAATTACGAAAAATTTAAATAGAATATGTTTGAACTAATCTAATTTTAATAAATATTAAGTTAAAATATATTTTCTATAATTGATATTAATAAAGAATAATATTATTAAAATATGATTAAGAATATCCATTTTTTTAGAAAAAAATATATTATTTTACTCTAATTAAATGTTGAAACAAAATTTCTCTTCAACTCCCATTGTTCTTTCGCTTTCTCTTTCTCTCTCATCCTTTGTGTCTGTGCTCTTTTTTCTTCTCTGCTTCTTAGCTTCTATCTATTATTACCTCTCTCTCTTACACACTTTTTGGCTCTATAAATTAACACCCCATTTGTTCTCTTTGTCCCTCACTTCACAACTAACTAAACCTCTTATTTGTTTTTGCTTAAACTCTCTCCCACCTTTCTATCCTATAACACTTCCAATTCTTCTCATTCTTCTAACTATTCATTCCTCTTCCACAATCCAGAGATAGAGCTTCTTGCTTCCAACAACATTCACCACTTCAAAAAGGTGATCTTTTTTTGAAAAGTTCAAGAGAGAAATAAACATAAGAGGACCCCACTTTCCTCTCTTTGTTTTTTTCTACATTTATGTTCTTTTTGTTTCTCCTTCTTACTTTCACAAAGAATGAAGAATCAACATGATATGTATATATTGACACACATTAAGGTTTTGTCACATTGTTTTGTGGGAGGAATGTTTTCTTTTCAAAACCTTTTTTTCTTCCTTCTTATTTAGTGGGATTCCTCTGTTTCCTCTGTTTTTTTTTTTAAATTCCCATGTTAATATTTTTTATTATAATACTAGGTTTATATAAACAAATAAATAAACAATAGCCTCCTCAAAATAGTTTCTTTGTCTTTCTCTAGCCACAACCACCAATTCTTTACTATATAAATTGATGTCATGTTTATTTATTATTTCCTTCTTTCCATTTTACTTTTGGAAACTTTTGGCTTACTTATATATATGCTTGAAAAATTTAAGAACTATTTTATTTATTTTATTCTTTTATTTATTTTTTTTATGAGACATACAAACACACACAAGATCTTGGTATGAAGCTTTGTCTCCTTTCACATATTAGCCTTTATCCTTTTCTTCCATCTTGGGATAGCCAAAAAAAGAAACAATTTTATTTTATTTGTTTTATTTTCACTTGCTTTCAACTCAGGGCAGGTTTTGTACAACTATATATCATTCTCCTTAATTATTCTTTAGATTTATTTTATTTTATTTTATTTTTTGAGACAAACCCATATGCTCTATTTATTTGACAATGTGGTCCAAATAAAAATAAAAAACAAAAACAAAAAAGAAACTCAATTGTTATGTTCTGGCCTCCACCTGTTCTATACATGCTTTTTTTTTCCCACTCCTCCTCTGTTGTAATTGGCTTCTTTGTTTAAGTGTCATAATTATATCTACCAAAGCAAAATTCATAAAAGCAACACATTCATAAGGAAGCCTTTTTATTTATTTATTTATTATTATTTTTTTCTTTTTTGGCTTACCTAATAAGTTGGTTGTGTGTCTTTCTTATTCATCTTACTTTATCTTAATGATCACACTCCTCTTTTCATTATTTTTCTCAATCATATTCTTATATTAATTACATATAATATATATATCATTGATCATGCTAATTCTTAATTATTTAATTTAATTAGTTAATTAATTAATTAATTAATTTTTATTGATTTCAGGATTCATTTGAGAGATTTATTATTGTGATGGAGAGGCTGAACTCAAAGCTGTATTTGCAAAACTGTTACATAATGAAGGAGAATGAGAGGCTTAGGAAAAAAGCACAACTTCTCAATCAAGAAAATCAAGCACTTTTAACTGAGCTGAAGCAAAAGCTTTCAAAGGGTAATAAGGGAAATAATAATAATAATAATAATAATATTAATGGTCCAAATACCCTTCTTGATCTTAGCCTCAGTTCAAGTTCAACTCAAAATGCTTCCAATTCCACCAATTAGAAAATACTAAAAAAAAAATAGTGGCTTAATTAATCTAATATTAGTGTATGGTATATGAATGAGAATTGAAGAAGCATGTTGACCCCACTAGTGACTATTATTATTTTTATTTTTATTTTTATTAATTTTAATTTTATTTTTCTTTTTTTTGTGTAAAACCAATGTGGGAAGTAGTAGTATTAGTTGTAGTAGTAGTAGAAGTAGTGTCTGTTCCATAGGACAAAATTAGCATAATGTTCTAGCAGGGTACTATTACTTCCATTTCCATGTTTAATCATGTCTTCTTTTTTTGGGAGGGTTTTAGATATATGAATTTCTGAACTACCAAGGTATATGTATGATGTATCAGACCCTATATAATTAAAAAAAAAAAGGAATATAAAGTTAGTACCATATGTTTACCCCCTCATTCCTTATGTCTCTCTGTTTTTGTGATTGTGAGAAAAATTAAATGTGTGCACTCTAATTTTTCTAAATTATTATAATAATTAGTCCATATTTAATATACAAGATATATTTAAATTAATACAATAATTTAGAAATATATTTAAAAAATTGAAAATTAAAACAATTCATCAAATTGATGATAAATAAATAATTAACCCTTAATCACATCCAAAACTAGAAAAATAAGGTTACAAAATATTAAGGTGGGATAAAAAGGTCAAATTAAATATTCAAAATAGATAATTTTATGGATATTTTTAAAGATTGGATATGAAGGACTGCATAGAAGGCTTATCATTCAGATTCTGTTTTGAAGAGAGAATCTAATCACACAAATAACATCATCTACAAGATTCAGGAATACTGAAAGTCAATGAGGATTCATTAGAGTGTGTGAGGAACAGAAAGAAGAGGGATAAGATATAATCCACAATTATTATTATTATTATTATTATTATTATTATTATTATTATTATTATTATTATTATTATTATTATTATTATTATTATTATTATGCTATAGGACATGACATAATTTGATTTCAGTATGGTTGACTGTGTCTTATGTTCAAAAATACATTACTGCATGTCAGAGTTTTCGATCACTTCTCTATCTATTTTTTTAAAAAATATAAATATTATAGCACCACTAATTATTTTTATAACTTGCTTGATCAAACTTCAAGATACAAAGAAAAAAAGTATAACAATACTACAAGATGATGTATCCAAAAGTTAAGACAAAAATCAAAATAAAATAGTGGTTAAATGATTAAATCTAGTCACATGATCTATTTTTTTTTTTAATTTCTTGCATCACATTATTCTAAGTACTTTTTTTTTTTCTAAATTACAAGTCTTTTAAAGGAAGCAATTACATTTGAGCCTAACAGATTTAAACTCAAAATATTACTTAAAAGAATCAAATATATGCTACTTGAACTAACCCTCATTTACAAATTAGTTGTTTATTATTTTAAAAAAAACTTATTTAAATTTCTGTATAGCCATATGAAATGAATGTAATTTTTTCTCTGATATATTCAAAATTAATATAAATATATTCTAAAGTATAAAAATCAATTATTAAGTATAAAAATATTTGACATTTTATAAAAAAAATTATTATTAATATATTATAGATTTGATTATTTTAATAATTAATTATTTAATTAAAATATATATTATTTAACATATGTAAATATATAATAATTAATTTTATGACTAATTTTTAATATATAAAAATATTTTTTTTCTTGAAAGTAATGCAATAAATATAAAGGATAATGTCTAATCAAAATGAGTGAAATTCACAGAATTTTTTCTTGCTGTTACTTCTGCTGCATCATCTAACTGAAACTGACCCTCCTAAGGTCACCAAAGCATGTCACCAGCTCAGAATGTCAATTTTGATATTAGAATTAAGGACCATAGGCATCATGACTCAGATTCCCTTTCCAAGACCCACATAAGTCAGCAACATATCTAATACATTTAAATACCACAACAAAAATAATATATTCAAATAGATAATATTAATGTATGTCTCTCTCTACGTCTATATTGATGCATTTGTGTAAGAGTTAATATATTTGATTTTTTTATTAATTTAATTGTTAAATTATAATTACTTATCACATAAATTGTTTTTACTAAATTTTGTAAATATATATAACTAAATAGAAATGTGCATTGTGTTGATTTAAGTATATATAAAATGTGTATCAAATAATATCAGATTGGTATAAAATTTTGAAACTATTTATTAGATAAATTTTCAGGTTAATTTTTTTTATATTGATTAAATATATGTAATACATTGTTATTAGAAGTATGAATATTTTTGTTTGATATGAAATTTTTCTTTAGTTAATATTAACTAAATCGGACAGTTTAATTTGTTTGAAGAAAAAAAAAAGTTACAAATCGGAGAATCTAGTTTAATTTATACTTTTAAATTTTGTTATTTTTAAAAATAAAAATTGAAAAGACTAATTTTGATGTTATTTTTTTAGTTTTAAAAAACGTAAATCAAACAATTTGAATTTGTGATTCTTTTCAAAAAAAGTTAAACAGCATAAATTGATAAGTCCAATTTTTGAAAATTACTTTGTAACTAAACAACAAATTAGAGACATCGAATTTTTTTTACTGTACAATATCTCCTCACTTATTTTTTGAGATTTTAGAAATAAAATAAAAGAAATAATTATTTTTTTATACTTGATTTTTTAATTTTAATTTTTTAAATACGATTTTTTTATTTAGAGTGAGTTCGTCGCACTTTTCGGCCAATTCTGTATTTTTAATTTCACTTCAATTTTTTTTAGAAAAATACAAAATTCAAATTTTTAAGTCATTATTAATTTATCATCGTATCCAAGCATACATGGGAGTACACCAAAATACGTAGACAACAAGTATGATTTTTTTAACATTGTTGGCGACAATAACAACCATTATCATTGTCTCTAGAAATATATAGATACACAGTTATAAGATTTTTTTCATTGTAAATTAAAAAAAATATTATTTCTCCAATAAAAATATGATTTATTCTTGTGTACTCTTGTTAATTTCTATATATTCTGAAAATGATGATTAATAATTTGAGTTAGTCATTTTTTTTTAAATTTGAGGTGAAGTTTGCTGAAGTTAGATGAACCGGTTCGGCAGTATGACAAACTTGCTTTGAATAAAAAAAATGTATTTGAAAAATTAAAATTAAAAAATATAATTTTAAAAATAATAATTTTTTATTTCAAAAAATATTTGTTTGTTGTGTTACACACTACCGTGCAGTATAGAAAAAATAATAAATTTAGCAATGTTAATCATAAATTTAACATATACTAGCAAGAATGGATTATGCCTCATATATATAAAAAGGAGATAAATAATAAATTAATAATTGAAAATTATTTGAAGAGAAGCAGAGGGAGAGAGGGAGGGCCAGCATGTCCCTACATTTTACCACTGAAAGTATTGGATTTTAACTTACTTGTATTAAATGTTTTGTTGAAATTATATTCTCTTTGCTACAGAGTATCTGCTGTATGTAGATTCTGCCATCATAACCATATCTAATACTACATTATGGAATTAGGACGTGTTTCATTTCATATATGATATGATATCATGAACATAGGGGAATAGCAATGAGAAGAGGGAAAAAAATTACATTATATTTTTTTTTAAATGAAAAAGGTTAGATCAAGTAGGAGAATTAATTTAATTGAAGGAATTTTGAAACCACTCAAAATTGTTGAATTTTGAGCATCATCTTTATGATTGGTTTAGCATGAATGCATGGTCAATGATAAGCAAAATTGTACTTGAGTTTCAACTCTGTTTTCTCCTATAATATTTTATATGGGTAAAAAAAAATACTCTTTGTTGTTTGGATAACTTATTTATATACTTATTTACCTTTGAAATTTGTTTACATATTAAGGGCTGTTGTATAAATTACTAGAGATCTATATATCAATCTTACACTAAATTCACCAATAAGCTTGATAATATAAAATAATGTCTATAACTTAGGGTTAACATAACAATTCTTAGAAAATCAACTTTGTAGCATCTTGATAATACTGCATTAAAATCCATTGAGTACCATTTAACAAATTAAAAAACTACTTACTTTTTTTTTAATTGTTTGGTTTTTAAAATAGAAGTCTTTTAGAATACAGTGACTTGACCATAAGTCCATAAGTGAATACTTCTTAAATAACAACACATCACAATGTCTTTTAATGAATAACTTCAAGGGTAAGTAAATAGCATTTCAACATTAGAATTATGCAATTATAAGGTATGATATCCGTTAAAATAGTCTGTTAAATTGAACTGTTTATTTAATAAATAGATATTTGGCTTTAAAAATAGACTCGATTAACTTGTAAATTAAACGGATTAACTCATGAAATAAATAGATTAGTTCTTTTAATTTGTTTAAATTTTTTTATCTTTTATGCTTTTAAAATTTTTTTAGTAATTCAATCCAAATATTTAAAGTTCTATGAAAAATATTTAAATTTTTAACCCAATAATATATTAAAAATGCAAACACTTTGGCCTAAAAGTTAATATTTTAGTTGAAAAAATCATTTGTTTTATTTTTTAATTAAAAATTACCCATCAAGATAATAAAAAACCGGATGAACTTTCTTTAAGTGGATAAGACTTGGACAACCCCCAATCCTAGGCATTACATCCATACACCCATGTATTACACACCCACACAACTCACTCACACACACTACATGAGAGTACACATAAATGGTTCTATATTCCTCCATGAGGACTTGAACCCGGTGCAGCTCTGTGGAAGGCACACAAAGTGGCCATCTAACCCAGGCCTCGGCTGCGATAAGACTTTTATTTTAAAGACTCACTCATGTATTACACACCCACACAACTCACTCACACACACTACATGAGAGTACACATAAATGGTTTTATATTCCTCCATGAGGACTTGAACCCGGTGCAATAAGACTTTTATTTTAAAGACTCAATACAATTGATATGAATTGGTCCACTCACTTAAATCCACGAGTATAAACGGGCCGGACAAGCCCATTTGAAAATTTTACTATAATACACCAATTATCATAACAGGACCATCAAAATTAAAATCCAACAAAAATTTTCTTTCAAAAGATTAATAATAACTAGAATATTTGTTCTGACAGAAATTTTGCTGTTCTCTTCTATGCCTTAGCCTTAGCACTCTCCCCTCTCTCTAAAAGCTTACATGGATGAACTTCTTTACTAGCCATGTTACATATAAAACATGTTTTGTTTGTGTTTCCAATCGATGTGATACTTTACCATCTTCAATTATCATCAGTAATGAGTGTTGCATACATGAGTAAATTCCATGTATCTGGCAAGCCTGCCACACACCAATGGAGACAATCCATGGTTCTATGGGCATTGTAAATACTAGGATGTGCATCTTTTCTAAGCTGCGAGAGTGTTGTAATGTTAAGTAGATGAAATGGTTTGGTTATTTTATTTAATATATCTTCCATTATAAACACTTGAGGTGGCAATCCACTTGGATAGCTTGATCCGCTTAATGGTTCTGTCTCCAATGAACAATTTTTCACTTGTGGTTCGTTCCATTCACCACCCCTATTAGTACACAAAATATAAAATGAATCAGAATATATATAACGCTAATAATAAAGTAATAAGTGATGATATAACAAGCTAATTATTTTAATTTTTAACTAATGACTAATGACTAAATACTTAAGAGTAAATTATCAAATTAGTCTTTGAAAGATCATTTGTTCTTCAAATTGGTTTTCAAAAGATTTTTTTAATCAAATTCATCCTTAAAAATTTTTAAATTAGTCATGTTAGTTCTTTGGTCACTTTCTTTGTTGATGGTGCCAAAATTTGCTAATGTAACACGTTAGGTGACACTCCAACACACACTTAGGAATCTTAATTGACTATTAACATAATAAGTTTATAAAATTAGATCAAATCAATACCTAATTGAGAGAAGAACTTGAGGAATTGGAATCCCTCAATTCGGAATTGATTTGATCTAATTTTATAAACTAATTATGTTAATAGTCAATTAAAACTCATAGGTGTGTGTTGGGTGTCGCTTAACGTGTCACATTAGCAAATTTTGACACTATCAACAAAGAAAGTAACGGAATGACTAATATGACTAATTTAAAATCTTTAAAGAACGAATTTGATTTAAAAAATCTTCCGATGACCAATTTAGAGAACAATTGATCTTTCAGGAATTAATTTGACTATTTACTTAAATATTTAATTTGGCTTCTAAAATCTTATTTTAATTTTTAAAATTTTAAAAACACTAATTTAGTAAAATTGAGTTTTGAACACCATAATAATTTTATATTCTTTTTTATGCTAACTTAGTAATTCGAAGATGAAAAATCAAATTGAATCGTGAATTTAAGAGACTACTATTAAAATTCAATTATAATATTTTACGTAAATAATCTATACATACAAATGTAAAATGGATTCAGAAGACATGCAAAGTGTATTTTCGAAAACTAAAAATAAATATAATTTTAAGAATTAAACTAATAACATTTTTTGAAATTTTTTATCACTTTTAGTAAATTTGCTAAAAAAGGAAATTATTTCTTAAATCTTACTTCCAATGTGAAGGAGTAATCCCTTGATAAAAAACTTTGTTCTTGTTTGGATTAATCTCTGCATTTACCCAATTAACCCATGTTGTCAAACCCAACTTAAAAGCTTCAATACGATCCATGTCTTTGACAATCTTGTCCCCATTCTGAATATAATCCCATCTGCATCAACAACAAATTAAAATGGTGACACACTTAATTTTATTACTAATCATAATGCGCATAATTATTAATTAATCATAATTTTGGTAGAGCAAAAATAATAATCAACAAATAAATATGAGTTTGTAAAATTCGTACGGTTTTCCAGAATCGTTGCGGTTCCACCAGAACCAAGTGTTGAAAACCAAAATGTCCATTTTCTTCCATAACTCCCCATTTTTAATGGAATCAAGTTTTAGGACTCGACCAATTTTATCCTCATAATCAATATCAACCAAATATTGTTGTCTCATAAAAATCACTGAAATTCCATAGCCCTGGAAAAATAACAATGGAAATGCTTATTATATAAATCTATATGAAATAGATATAACACACATCTTGAAGGAAACAAAATACAATAATTTTATAACATGAGACACGTATTTTTAGAATTGAATTTTAATACACTAACAATGTAAATTGTTTTATTCAGTTATCTATTTACATCTGGTGTTTTTGATAATTTTTCACATTGTCAATGTAAAAAGTAATTTTTTTTATGTGGCGTTACGTGATTGAATAAATGATATTGTATCAAAATTAAATTATATTTTTATCTATTACCAAAAGCATTTTTTAAATATATCTCTATATTTATGTCACAATTCACTTAAAATTGTTATTATTAAAGTAAAATATATTTTTTATCCCTAACGTTTGCGATATTTTTCAAAAATATTTCTAAAGTTTAATTTTGGTTAATTTTGTCTCTTAAAATTTTTAATTTGTATAAAAAAATTATCTTTAAAAATTTTTAACTTTGTTCCTAAAGTCTTGCATGGAATTAACGTTCAAAGATAATTTTGTAACAAATCAAAAACCTTAAGAAATAAATTGAATAAAACTAAACGTTAAGACTATTTAAAAAAAAATCACAAATATTAAGGGCAAAACATACTCTACCTTTATTATTATTATTGAGAATAAACTATTAATTTAGCCCTTTAAAAGAAACCGGCAAATTTTAAATTGTCTCTGAAGAAATTTTTGGAACTAAATTATCTCAGATTTTCAATTTTTACAGGACTAAATTGATAATTTGTTCTAGTCAATATATATCAATTATATGAGAGCTTAAGACAAAGTTAAATTACAAACTGGGATTGTGAAGTTGTGGAAGGAGGCATGTTCTGAATCAGATTGTATTACTGCAGATTCAGGTGCAGATGCATGAAGTAAGCATACAAGTGATTGCCATTGGTCATGGCCAATAGAATCTCCAACAAACATTATTTGCTTCCCTCTCAATTTCTCCAACAAAATTTTCCCATCCCATCTGCAAAATTACATTCCAAATAATATATATTACAATAAAAAAAAATATTTTTTAAAAAATATATTAATACATTTATACATTAATAATATAAAAAATTTTATACGGTCATTTAATTATATTTATATATTTACATAACTTTTTAAATATATTACTTTAAACATTAACTATTTTTACTAACGTGATAATATATTATGTTATTTTGTTCTGGATGAAAATTAAAATTTTTATCTAATAACTACTATATATATATATATTTTGAGAGATATTATTATGAACAGAATAAAAAATTACAAACCTTGGTAAATCGCAATTGTTAGGTTGCCATCGGTATTTGAGGTAATTTTGATCTTGACGACCATATTTCAAACAATCAAATTGATAATCAATGTTGGGACATGCTAAAGAATCATAAAGTGGATAAGATTCATCCCTCACCCAGCTCCCTTCATAGAAATTGCAATTTTCTTCTTCTTGTAATCTTCTCCAAATCACATTACTGTTGTTGGTTCCATGTACCCTATCATAGTGACCATAGGCTACAAAAATGGCCACTACAATAATCCAAGCATATACCATCTATAACAATATCCATATATATGGCCAAAAATATATATTAAATTATTGACAAATAGATTTTATATAAATGATAAAATTATAAAATCATTAATAATATTGTCCATTTTAATATGATGGAAACTCAGGTGCAGTCAGCTTCACGTGAAGTTGATAGCTGAAAGTCGTTAGATGAAAATTTAGTCAAATTATTTAAATAATTTAATGGCTCTGAACTATCAACTTCACGTGAAGTTGACTGCACCTGAGTTTTCTCTATATTATATAGAAATTACTTAACCTATTAAAACGTGTCTAAAAAAAGTATTCAGATTCTTATAAAACATATTTTATTTCTCTTTTTTATTCTCATAATGTGGTATATACATCCTAGCTATAATTAAGGATAGACATATAATAATGGATAGATATGGTTATGTATATATGAATCAAATAAATTTATTCATTAACATTTAACAATATGAAAGAAATTGAAGAGGAAGATGTGAGTATCATCATCACATAGGTAACAAGACTAAGAAAAAGGAAATTGGTAAATGCCAAAGAAGATGGAGAAAAGAGTAGGATTATCTTACCCTAATTTCTTTCTTCTTTTGTGCACTTTCCTCTTTGCCTTTGGGGTTATGTGTGAGAATGAAGAGGGTATATACACCACCATGCATTTATAAGCTAAGGAGAACCAAATAAAACAAAACATTATTATTCAATATGTTGATAAATGTCTAATTTTTTGGGCTTGGTTGTGTCACATGATAAAATAATGGTACAAGTATATATAAATATATATTGGCTTCTCTACATAATGACATGATGGTGTTTTGCTCGTTGTTTTGTTCACTAGTAGGGTATGGACTGTGAGTCTCGTGACTCAAAAAGGTTTAATGGGGACCCTTTGTTCTCTTGTCTAAATGGAAGATCAATAAATCAGTTTGGGTTTATCTTGTAATTAAATCATTAATATATACTTAAATAATTAAGTATTGAAAATTCAAATATTATCATCAAGATTTGACCGATTTCTACAAAGTTTTTTTTTTAATGTTCAAAAGTAGTTAATATTGAAATATATTTAGGACATGTTAAATTTATAAATTAAGAAATTTTTTATTAAAAATATAAAAAATTTAAAACTTTAATGTATTATTTTATATTTATTAAATAAAAAATATTTAAATTTTTTTACTAATAATAAATTTATCATATGTCTTTAGGATACATGTTAGCTAAACCCGTATAATCACTGTTTCATTTTTTTTTGGGCTTGCATTATTTTATGGTTTAATTAACAAGAGTAATTAATAAGGTAGGCCCAAATATAATGTGGGCTTCAAGTTTTTGGCGGGTTGGGCTTGTTGATCTAACCTTTTTAAATGGAAGTTATTTACAAGGAAGGAAGACCTCGGCCCAAAATAGATACAAGGAAAAAAAAATGTTCATATTTAGATATTGCTTTGCTTCCCTGACCCCAAAAAAAAAAAAAGATATTGCTTTGCTTCTAACCATAGATATAGTTAGTTATTGTAATAGATAATCATCATTCCTTTTAACCAATGATATAAATTTTAGTTTTTGATTGACAATGATAAAAAATCTCTTATTAATTTGTGAATGCTCAATTTTTTTCTCTCTCTCTTTTTTATGGAAACCTATTAATTCAAGGAAATTTGGAAATGAACTAATTTACCTCTTAGAGGTCATTTAGGTTTTTCTTTTTTCATTTCCCAAACTCTATTAATGATGGTTTTGATCCCACAATGCTCAATACGTATCTTGTGCTTCAATATATAAAACATATAAATGTTTTGATCTTCCATCCCCTCAAAAAAAAAAAAAAAAATTGCCCTTATTCTAACCATATACCAACTTCTTGTTGGATTTTTTTTATTCTTTATTAATTAATCTTAGGATTTCTAAGTCATGTACGCTTTCAGAAGGAAAGTAGTTCGCCACTCTAAATATTATGTAACTTAACTAGTTAGCTTTATAAGTATATATGGCAACAATTTAGTGTTCTGTTGAGGTAGGTAGCTCTAAGTTTGACTTCATGTTATGATTTTGGTGAAACTGAATCAACTGCATGCTTCTCATTATGTTTTATACGAAGATTTTGTTATATTTTTTATTAATATGTTTAAAAAAATGACAATATTATGTCTCATGATTTTGTTTTTGATGGTAGAGATGATAGCAAAATCCTATGCTGATGACCTATCAAAATATATTAATAAGAGAGAAGTATTCACACACTAAGATAAAAATTATTTCTAGTGACAATAATATAATGGTCACTATATATCTTATTTAACTTATATTTATGTGAAATAATATATTTATTATTATTACTATATGTTATAATAACAATTATATATTTTTTGCAGTCATTAAAAATATTTTTACCAGCAATTATATAATTACTTCTAAAATATTTTAGTGGCAAAATATAAAACAATTAATATCATCTAATTGTCAGTAAATATATTAACAGTTATTTTTATTATTTGGTAAAAAAATAAAATATCACTAACAATGATTTTTGTAATAATGACATCTTTATAAGATATATTTAGTTCTCCTTTTCAACGGACTTTATATTATTACAATGGTTAAAATATATAGTTGCTAAAATTTCATGTGTTCATCAAATATATGGTTTTGATTCTTTTTTCCCCTTAAAATGGATAACTAAGCAGAAAGAGTCATTTATATGTATTCTCACACGTTTATGGATTTGACATTAGGGAACAAATATTTGTCACATATGTCAGCAACACGAGCGTTGAATTTTATATTGGAGCAGCTCTAATTATTAATTAATTAATTATTAATTAATTAAGAGGAGTTGCTGGTCCGAAATTCATCAATTTCATCCCTTTTCAGATTTGTTGGAGAGCGTTCTACTTGCCACATCCACCACCATAAATTCCCACTATAAATATAATTGCAATTTCTTGTTTGTGACATACAATAATAACATATAATATAATGTACCATGGTGATGACTACTATTAAGAGAAGAGAAGTGATGGTTCCCCAAGATCATAGTCATCATTTCTTGATTATGGAAGACGATGATGATGAAGACCTATTTGAGATTGATCTTGAATTAGTGAATTGCATTTCTTCATCACCATCAAAACCACATTATTACAATACTGCCACTACAAGTACTACTAATTCTAATTATTCCACAGGGAAAAAGAATGCACTCTTGGCGAATTGCTTGATGCCAATTTCAGATATTTCTAGTGCAATTCCAGCTTGTAATAAGAGTAAAAATATTAGTAGTAATAATAATAATTATAATGTTGTTATTTCCGAGTCTTTTTCATTGGAGGAATATCTTAGGTTACCATTTTTGGGGGATATAGGAGCATTGTTGCATGGCAAAACAAAACCACAATTTCAGTTCCAGTTTCACCATTAATTAGTGACTGATTAATTATGTATTATCACATATATGCAAGTTGCTTATTATCTATGAAATCTTCTAAGCTCTATAAATGTTGATAAATTCTAATTATGCTAGCTAACTAATAAAAAATTAGTCAATATCAGTTAATAATTCAAAAAGATCCGATATATATTCCTATTTCTTTTCAAAATTATTATTTTTTCCCTCTCAACATATATACACTTCAATTTTACATACTTATTATCACAAGTCACCTACCTTCACCATTAGCCATGGTTGCTGCTACCAGTGACCACCGCTGGTCATCTCTATCATCGGCAACGACCACATACGATGGTTTACCACCACTGTCACCATCAGCCACCACTGGTCACCCTAAATTCTACACCTTGAATTTTAGATCATAAATACTAAATTTAAAACTTTAAATCTTAAATAAAAAATACTAAACCCTAAATTCTAAACTCTAAATTCTAAATTCTAAGTCAAATTTTAAATTCTAACCATAAATTTTAAATCTTAATTTTTAAATTCTAAATACTAAATTTTAATTTTTTTATAAGTTTTAAATGTTTAAATTATTTTTAATTTTAGATGTTTCTTTTTATTATGAAATATTAACTATTTTATTGGCTATCCATCCCCTTTTATAATTATATGAAAATATTTAAAGATTATCTGAATTTATTATTTTAGCCATCATTTTTAGTCATTAATTTTATTTTCTTTAGTTTAATAATTCAATAACATACTTTTAATCCACACTTTTAAACATTAATAATTAACTAATAATAAAAAATAATAAATTCTTATGGTCATCTAACATTCTTCCAATTATATATACTTTTCCATAATTATATATATACATACGCGCATAAAACGAGCTTTTTACTTTTTGTATTGTAGTACAAGTAGAAGTAGTGTTTTTCAATAATGTAAAAATTTAGTGTATTTTAATTTTAATTTGTATAAATATTACAAATCTAAAGGTTAGATTTGTGATTTTTATTTTTTATTTTTTAAAAGTTTACAAATCTGAGGGGTTAGATTTGTTTTCTAACGTTAAAAAAATTTTTAAGCATGCAAATCGGACCTTCAATTTGAGTTTTTTTGAATTTTTGGGTTTTTTTTTACCCAAAATCGACCCAGTTTTCTATCCTCACCCAAAACCAACCTTTAGTTTTTTTTTTTTCACGGTATCTTTTAAATTGGCAGGTTAAGGACTAATTCGCTGCGGTACTGAATTCTATTTAAGAGTTTGTCGCTGACTAATGAGTTGTTGCATGCACAATAAGACAAAATTCGAACCCCCGACACTTACTTAAGCGGGCTACTACTAGACAAACTCAACTTGATTACCTTCATTTTTTTTACTTTCACCTAAAATCGAACCCATGGTTTTCTACTCCTACCCAAATCTAAGCGTCCTATTTGTAATTTTTAATTAAAAAAAAAATATTTTTACATTCATAAAAAACACACAAACTCTTCATAATTATGCATAATACACTCTCCAATCCATTACAAAAAAATATTAGCCGCATAAAACTCTTGATATTATTTGCATATGTTAACATCAATGAAAAGCAGAAAACAACAAATGTTGTTGATTATGTGATGATCTAAGGATCCACTCATTTTGGGATGCATTGCTTCTATACTCTTACTCTCCATTCCAAAAAGTCATACTCTACTTATATAGATCTATAGGCGACATTTGGGGCTCCTTGGGTTTCTAGTTTCAAAGACTTGAATAAGTTGTACGACAAAACAACAATAATAAAACCTTTTGAAAAGATCGTACCGAATCTCTTTTAGTATTGTGTATCTAGTGCCACCGACTTATATGGATTCAAGAATTCACATTTTTATTTTTAGAAAATTATATGAACCAAAAGGTTGTGAGCAAAAGATAAACAAAATCATGTTAATTTATATTAATAATTAATTTTAAATTTTTTAAATTTAAAATTTTAAAAATTTAAAATTAATTAAATAAATCTAATTAAAACCTATAAAAACCTTTCTCTTTTCTCTCACATCAATGCTGCTGCGCTTCGTGGTGATGGGTAAATTTGATTCTTATGCTTCTGTTAACAATATCATGCTCACGAATTATAGCAAGGAGGAATTTTTGTGTGAGGCGAAAAGGCTGTTTCATGAGATGGGGCTTGGTGGGAGGGATAAGGTTTTTTGGAACTCGATGATTGTGATGTGCGGGTAACACCGCGAGGGATCGGAGGTGCTGGCACTTCTCATGTAGGAAGTAGTTTGATTGACTTGTACTTAAAGTGTGCAAGGGACATGTTAGAGTGCAGGACGGTGGATGATGGGATTTTTATTTTGTATTTAACACGCATATTTGTAATTAGGGGTTTGTTGCAGATATTGTTCTTTGCGTTTTGGGATATTAGGTGTCGTTTTGATGATTAAAAAGACTGCAAACTACACAATTATAGAATTATAAAAAAAACATTCATTTAATATGAAAAAAAAATCCTAATTCTTAACAAAAGAAACATCTAATTATATTTTAGTAAAAATAATTAAATATCTATAAAATTTAAAAAAATATGAAATTCTTAAAGAAATAGAGACATTCATATTTGCAATACAAAAAAATTTATGAAAAAGAAACATTCTGATACTTAGAAGAAGAAACATCTATATATATTAATTGGTAGAGATTTTGAATTCACACAAAGGTATTTGACTGGTTGTTGGCTAATACCCGTTTGGTCATTGCTCTTATTTTTAATATTGGGTTAACGTGTTTTTTTGAATTGTGATCTATTGTGGTATTTTTCTAAAACGTGAGATGATTTAATTTACGGAATACAAATCATACCGTTCAATTTTTAAGAGATACAAAAATCGAACCGTCCAATTTTTAGGTACAAAAATTGGACCGTTCAATTTATGTACTCGAACCCTCCGATTTGTGTTTAAAAAATTAAAAAAATTTGGAGTACATAAATCGGACTACCCCAAATTTTTAAAATTTTTTAAATACAAATCAAAAGATCCTATTTGTGTACGTCCCATAGTTTTAAAAAACACCAAAAATTATCATATTAAAATATAACACATACCCTACTTCCATATCTAAATTTTTTAGCCTAAAAAATTGTGTTTTATTATATATCATATTTATATTAAGATTCATTTATACATGATTTTTTTTTTACCATTTTTATATGGTTTTTTAAGGCTTTTTATTATTTTTTGTTTGTTTATCTTGCACACCCTTTTAATTGAACATTGTTTATTTTTTTATATGTTCAAATTACTTAAAATGAGATTTAACAAACTTTTAAAAAATAAACTATTTCAGTTTTTTTTCTTATAGTCTCGTATTTTAAAATAAATTCATGCATTATTCACTAATTGACATCACAAGAGAAAAAAGTAATGAATAATTACTCAAATTTAATTATTCTTAAAAATTTTTAATATCAGATAGTTTAATCTTATAAATTTAAAATAAATAAAATAATCATTAATATTTATTTTTGTTAAATAAACTGAATTTTTTTTTAATTATTTACCTTGTTTAAGACATCCCCGATATTTTTAATTCCAAATTACATCGGGTTTTTATTAAAATACAAACTATTCAATTCCTCAATATAACATTGTTTTAGGTAAAAAAAAAAAAAGAAGAAGATCAAATTGTCTCAAAAAGTGAATAATTAAGAGCCTTTGTGATTTATTTTTGTTAGAAGTCATATCATCTTTCGGAAAAATAAACAGAAATTGAACTTTTTGATAAAAATGTATTCGATCTTTTGTATTAATATTAATTAATATATATAACAATTCCAAAATGATTTATTTTATAATACATAACATACCCTTATATATGAGTGTTGCTGAATTTTCTTTAACAACAGATTGAACTTTATGATTTATCAATTGTTATTATTATTATAACTCAAATTTTGAGTTTTCTCTCACACTAATAACCTAACTAATGCATATTACATTTTGGCTTAATTTGAATGCTGAAAGTTGAAACTAAAAAGTTATGGCAGTTAAATGATACACGAACATCTGTGATTATATGAAAAAAATATATATATTATTTTAAGCTTGAAAATTAGAAAATTGGTTATAATAATTGCAAACACACCTATGTCTATTTATTTCATTCCTAACAATAAACGAAACTAAAAGCATCAATTAGGATGCATGAATGAGTTCAACTAAGGAGCTAATTTTTTTAGCCAAGATCAGTTAATTTTTTTAATTTTAAATTTTAAATCCTTAATTTTATATGTTATATTTTAATTCTAAATCCTAAATTTTTCAAAATAAAGGTTAAAGAAAAAATTTTACAATAAAAAACATTAAACAATATTAATTATCTGAAACTTAGTTTCCTATATTTTTTCATGAATAAATGATCGATCAAATCTTAAATATTTTCTAATAAGTTCATTATTATTGTTATTAATTTCTATCATTTCTTGGCTTGTAAACATGACTATTTTTTATTGTTATATATATATATATATATATATATATATATATATATATATATATATATATATATATATATATATATATATATATATAGGGAAATTAAACTAGGTTACTGTAGTAATAAAAAGATATTTATTTATTCTTAATTCTCAAGTTCATAACATTATATTACATAACTCACAAACAACACATACAACTAACACAATACATTAATTAGCCACATACATGATATAATAATAAGTGACACCTAAACTATATATCCAAGATTAACACCACCTATGAGAAGAAGCCACGTGCCATACCCTTTTCATTCTTCATGATGATGATGATGATATATAGCCATAACCTAACCTTGCTCGCATGCTTCTTGCTTTATTTACTAATAATAAATATATATATATATAGGTGTGCATGCAGCTACATATATATGAATTAGCGTCTTCTAGCGGCGGTTTCTCTCTGAGCATTGAAGTAGACAGCAGCAACAGGAAGAGAAAGGTCAGAGTGAGCAGAGAAGTTGATAGTGTTGAAGTGATCCCTTGAACTTGGTGGGGTTACACTCTGCCTTCTCTTTTGCTTCAACAACACAAACACATACCTGTGTATCCCTATCTGTGGCTTAGGGCTTTCATAGCTCACTATCTCTTTCCCTTCCATTTTACATCAAACAAAATTGTTACTATTATTCATTTATCTTTTTTATTACTTATCAGACATATATTAATTATTAAAATCAGTCACTATGTATTTATATATAAATATATATATTTTATCCGGTAAAAACTCACATGATGTTAATATTTAAGAACCATTAATTTAACTAAATTATTATTTAACGATTTTTAACTATTAACTATAATTGACATAAAAATAACTACATGTGAATCTTTGTCATTTTATTAGTAGATAATTTTAGTAATTGTATTCATAATATAGTACAATATGAACTAAATTCTAGACTTCAGTTCATGCAAATATTTGGTGTAACTATTTTATTTTTGAAAGATACATAAAAAAAAAATTAGTATAGTCATTTGATAGTTGGGTAGTCTATATAATGTATAAAACATTTTCACTTAATAATAATAAGGTAGGTCAATTTGAATTATATATAGAAATGAATAACACAGAATAACACATATATGGTGTATTTTAATTAGATCTATGAATCAATGAAACCTACCAAATGTGGCATCTGTTGTGCCAGGAATGTCTGTAACCATCCTGCAAAAGCAACCAATTAAGAGTAGACTGTTAGATCAGAAGCCTCTCTATCTACACTTAATTATTTTTTGTGTATTAAAATGTGCAAAAATGTTATATAAATAATTAATTATTGTGTATAATTTTTTGTATAATTGCTATAAATAGATATATATGTTAGAGGTAATATACCAAGTATATGTATTTACAATAATTGTACAAGAATTATATTAGTATTTGTTTAAAATGTGAATATTAGGAGGAAAAAAAAGAGAGTGTGTGTGTAAGAGAGGGGAAAAAGGCTTCTTCTTAATTATAAGATAGTTCATGTGATATCACTATTTTTAGTGGATAAATTAAACATATTGGGGATTTATCTATAGCTAATGCTTTAATTAAATTAAGAAAATTTGTATTCAAAAGTGAAAAGGCTAATAAGTTCTAAATACACTAGTTAGATTTGAGAGCCAAAAAAAGGTTTAGTATAACTTTACCAAAGTTCATGTATTAATCATAAGATTATTGTCACTATTTCTCTTCTCATAATTTGTTTTTGAAGGTCAACTTTTAGTATATATGATGAAACAGACATTTTTCTTTTGTATTACATGAAAGTTATATAATTAAACCTAATTTTACTAGAAAAAAATAAAATAAAAAAAAAATAAAAAACCTAGGTTCAAATTCAATCATATATATCAAGTTACCAGTGCAAATGTTCTCTCAGATAAGGATCACTTGGGCCAGGAACATCAGGATCTGTCATGATCTACAAAAGAAACAAGAGGATACATTAATTTTTCTCAAATAGCTCCAAATTTTGTAAGAACTAACCCCTAGGGTTTTGTTTTTCCCCCTTTTTTGGGAGAGAAAAAGGATCAACAAATTAAATAGTAGTGAAATCTTGTAAGTAAAATTGATCTAGTGTAAAATTAAATAGGAAAAAAAAAAGCAAACTCACAATCATCAACAATGATCACCCTTATTTTTTTTTTAATATCTACCATAATATTATTTATTAATTATTTTTTGCCTCTCTTCTATTATAACAAATAATATATATATATATGTATGAATAATGAAATTATTACCAGTGTGTAAAAAGTCCTCATGTCACCACCATCAATGGCAACCTTAGGCCTAGTGGTAAGAGCAGAAGGGAAGAACTCATGGCCATTGAAGACTTGTTTGGTGTTGTAAGTGACAGACATTTGAACACTTGGATTGAAAGAGTGGATGACATCTCCAACCACTCTTCCAAGAACTAAAGGATCTGAAGATGACATCTTTGCCATTGTTAAAGAGAATGAAAGAGAAGAAGAAGAATATGAAGTGAATTTTGTTTGTTGTTGGGTATAATGGGAGTGTGATCTCTACATCCATATTTATAATACTCTTAAAGGTCACTTGTCACTTTTATTTTTTATTTTTCTTTTCTTATCTTTAAAAAGTTTGTGGTGCTCATGTTCTTTAATCTTTATATTCAAAAAATAAATAAATAGAGGAAAGAAGTCTTGGAGGGAATGACACAAGTATAAATTAAACGATAATGTTTTAATTTCAGGACCAAATAATAATAATAATAATAATAATAATAATAATAATAATAATAATAATAATAATAATAATAATAATAATAATAATAATAAAGACTTTTTTATATTATTAATTTTAATAATAATAATTTTAAGTTGTTTATCTGCTTTTTTTGAATATTTATTTTTTTAATCTGTTTACAATATTTATATTTTCTCTATCTAGTGATGGTAACAAAAAAAAAACTATCTATAGGAAAAACAAACTATTTAAACAAATGAAGCTACAAGAAAAGAAACTTTTGCTAAAAAGGATACTAGCTAGTAGATTAGTAGTGCATGAATAAATAGATAAATTACCGTTTCTAAGTTTTAACCATGAAAAATTTTATTTCTGACAAATTTAACTATAATAAATTAAACTAATGTAATATTCATAAAAAATACAATATATTTGACAAAACTAATAAGACGTTGATCAATTATAAATAAAATGCCACTAAAACCCTTCTGAATTTTTTATGTTTTTTTTTTCTTATCTCTTCATTTTTTGAAATTTTTTTTAAGTTACTATTTAATTTGCTATTATTATTAATTTATTATTGCTATCATCGTCACCACCACAAATATCTTTTTTCATCTTTTTACTCTTTACAACCTAAATGATATCATCATCGTCTTCTTCTTCAAAGATTTTCTTTTTTCACACTTCAATTTTATCATATAGGATTTATTATTATTTTCATAATGACCCTTTTTACTTATTAAAAATATTGATTTTTTGTTGAGTTTATTATTTTATAATGAATTTAAATTTTAAATTTAATTTTTTAAAATAGAAGTTATTTTATTTTATTTTAATTTATTTAAAATTTTTCAATAAAAGATACATTCTTTCTTTAAAATAACTCAAACAAAAGTGATCTTTCAAGTTTAAAATGATTTTAATAATTTAATATATTTGATAAAATATATAAATAATTAATACATTATTACGTAAACAAGTTGAGATTTCGTGTATAAACTTTAATATATATAAGTTGAAGATGTTGTTATTTATGACGCAAATAAATCATATCCCTCTAATTCTCACAAGGTACAATATTGTCTCCATCTGAATTGGTTCTTATTAATTGGCTAATTTTTCTTTTGTACTCAGAAATCAGAATTGAAGGCATCATTATTTAATTTGCGTGCTATTGCCATGCGGGTCCTCTCTCTTTTCTTTGAAAAAAGTTTGTCATTCACCACTGTTTACATGTTGGCTCGCTCACATATATATATTCTTTGCATACGACGAAGGCCTCTTTTATATACACTAATCAAAACTCCTTATTTTTCTCAAAATGTACCTATGTATATCATGTCAAAAAAGAAAAAACAAGTGCGCAAAATTATATGGAAAGTGTATATATATAAAAATGAAAAAAAATTAATAATGCTTAGCAAGTATATATATGAGTGAAAACTCAGGCGAAGTCGACTTTACGTAAAGTTGATACCTAAGAGTTGTTGGATGAAAATCTAATCAAATCAGTCAAATCATTTAACGGCTCTCAGGTATCAACTTCACTTGAGTTTTCACCATATATATACATGTGTGTGCGCATGCAAACTATGGTAACGTAAGTAAAAATAACAAAAATATTCAGTAATAAAAAAAATTAGTCAAATACAGTAAAAATTTATATTATTTAGTATTTATCAATTGTTGCAATAATTAATAAATATTAAATAAAGTATGTTCTAATTGTTTTTTTTCTAGTATTATCGTAAAAATAATTTATCATAAATAGATTTAAATTTTATTTAAGAATTTGTCATTAAATCAATAAATTATTATATATATAAAACAAAATTTGAATCTTAATATTTACATAAATAAATAAATAAGTTAATTATTCGATCAATTTAAATTGTTTTAAATTTTAAATGCTTAGTTGACATGGTGAAATTTAATTAAGACTAATTAATTAGGCAACAGAGCTTTTCAAGAAGGTGGTTTTTATTATATGTAATTATGCATCTCTTGCTATACTACTTTAATTGATGAAAAGGTTTAAACTAAAAAAAAGAGTAAAGAATATGTTTTCTGTTTTATTATTGAAAAGTATATGATACAAGTTTAGTGTCAAGAAAAAGTAAGGCATCAATAATATATCGGCGGGAGAGTGGTGAAAAAGGAGAAGTATGAAAGTGTACATTTTTTATTTTTATTTTTTGAATACCTTAACTTGCGTAAAGAATTACATTTCTCAAATTACATGCATGCACCCAGAATAATGCATTTTATTGCTATTGGATGTGAATCTTCCTTCTCCCCCAGAGCCGTAGCCTCATTTGAAAATATATATATATATATATATATATATATATATATATATATATATATATATATATATATTTAGACTTTATATGATATTTAGTTGAAAATAAAAATATGATAAAAAATATTTATTAAAATAGTTATATTTAGAGTTTATCTATTCGAGTAATATTAGAAAGATGATAATTTAAAATTATTTTATTTAAATTAACATGTATAATTTAATGTATATAATAGGTTTAATTATTCTGTTGGTCCTTATAGTTTTGCGAAATTTTTAATTAGGTCTTTATACTTTTTTTTTCTTTTAATTGGATTTTTATACCAATTTTTTTTTTTCAATTAGGTCACTCTTGGTAGTAATTGGCTTAACTTTATAGGAACTCAACTAAAAAAAATTTGGTGCAGAGACCCAAATAAAAAGAAAAAATATGTAAGGACCCAATTAAAAAATAAAATTTGATGTATGTAAGAATTCAATTAAAAGAAAAAAAATAGTACAAGAACCTAATTAAAAATTTTACAAAACTATAAAGACCAACAGAATAATTAAACTTATATAATATTCATAATTATATAATTATTAAAATAATTTACGTTGATAAAACAAATTTAGTATTTTAAAATTACGCAAATATTATAAATCAAAATTAGTTACGCTCTGTCTTAAATAGTTATATATAAATCAAATCAAATTGATGACTCAATTTATATGTAAATCGAATTAACTTGATTTTCGATTTATGCTCTCTTAGCTTTTTTTATTTTTCTTCCTTTTTTTTTTGTCTTCCATCCTTGACATTCTCTTCTGTCCCCACCTTTGTCTTTCACTTTCACTCACCTCCCTCTCTTTTTCTTTTTCTCTCCTTCTTCAATTTTTTTAAAGTTTTTTTTGTTTATTATTCTATTTTTTCTATTTAGTTCATTTTCTGATCTAATAATTCCTTTATAATGAATTCTTCTCTTTTTGTAGTGTATGTATCTCTATAGATAGTTAGAACATAGCAGTGTAGTTTCAAATCTCGAATAAAGATATATCAAGAGAAGTGTTTCTTTTATAGAAAAATTTTCAATTCAAGAAAATATGTAGATTCAGTCTTAAAAAAAGAAACGATATCTCACGTTATTGTAACATTTTTTTGTGTAGATTGAATAACTAAAGGGATTTAGACTCGTCTCTATTTTTGTTTAAGATTTATTGTAATCGAAATTTGTATCAAATCATATCATATAGTTCAATACAAAAAATTATCTGAACTTTTTTAACAATTTAGATCTAATGTTTTTCTGTATCTATATGTAGATGATATGAATGAAATTTTTTTCATACAAAAATTCTTAAAAAATGACATAATTAATTAATGTGAATGTTATGGTGTTTAAAAGGTGGTGCTTATTTATTAAAAAAGGTTAAAAATTAATATTTAATTTAAAAAATATATAAATAAATAGTTTTTAAAAAAAATAAAATTTACTATAAAAAATAAAGAGAAAATGACAAATCGATCCCTAACTTTTCAGTCCGAAGACATTTAACTCCCTAAGGATTTAAAAATATATTTAAGTCCCTGACCTCTTCAAAATCTGGACATATCAATCCTTAAGTTCCAATTTTAAAAATTCTGTCACGTATGTATCCGTATCAACCAGATCAGTACAACAGGAGTTACGTTTGATTTTTCTATTGAATCTGAGAGACCCAAGTGAATATAAAGAATCAATATGTCTAGATTTTGAAAAGATCAGAAACTTAAATGTATTTTCAAATCCTCAAAAATTTAAATATCTGCAGATCAAAAAATTAAAAACTTATTTATTTTTTTTCTCAAAAATAAATTAAACAAAATTTAGATAATAATTTATAAATACCATAAAATTGGCCATTAATTAAAAAGAATTCTTCTATAATCTATATATACATGGCTACATATGGGTGGTCTATGACCTATATAGTTTGTCAGTGCCTAATGTCATTTCAGAATAATACTGTCTCAAATTATATTCAACCCCAAGTTCCAAGATTAGAAAAAGAGGTTCATGGTGGAGCTTCTTTAACTAGAACCCATTTTGCTCTTCTTAAGATTGTTTTGTCTTTTGTGCTTTGTTGAATGTTAAGAGAATATAATTAATTAGGGAGTTGCCACGTGTAAGCTCATGCATCTTCATTATTGCTTAGGGTTTGGATAAATATATTTATTTATTTCAGCTTCAACAATTTGTTTTATTAGGATTTCGGAGAATATATCCTTATTACTTATTATTTTTGTATTAAAAAAATCCACGAACCATTTAATTATTTCAACATGTCTTAATTAAACTAAAAGTTATCTTAATGTGCCACGTTGCGTGATTCTTGAAACTTGATGGCTTGAAGAATTTGCTTCAATTTTGGTGAGTGTGAGCATTTTCTTTTCCAAATTTAGAAGCAGAAGCTAAGAAGCATTTTCTTTCTTTTAAAGTTTGGATTATTTTAATGAAAAAAAATGTTGATTAAGCTAGCTACCCATAGTGTTTTTACTTAGGCAAAAGTGGTTGATGCTAATTCAATAAGGAACATTTAGTCATTTTAATTTGGTGCATGAACTAATTTTTCTTTTATTTTCTTTTCTTTTTTAATTTGTTTTTAGTTGTACGTACATTATTATTTCCTATTATTTTTATATCTTCTATATATTCTTAAAGTTCATCGCAATATAAATTTTAAACTATATATAACCACGTCTTGTCAGTGTAATAGAGATTATCCCTTCTTCCTTAATATTTATTTCAGGTTTGATTTCCTAATATTATAAAATATTATCAGCAGTAGTTTAGGTTAGGTTTATATCTTATTTAGAGTGATAATAGAGAATTTGCTAATAATATAGTTTATCTAAAAGGCTTTTTTCTAGTTTCTAAATTAAGTAAAATTTAAACATAATTAACAATCATCAAATGCTTACCTTATTTAAAATTTATAATGAAAGTTGAGAGAAATTTAGTGTAAGGGGTTTTGTAGCGGTTTCAAACTGCCGCTAATTGATTCGATAGTGCTTAATAAAGAGCCATTCTTTAAGACGTTGAAAATTTTTTTATGATGGTTTTAAAAATCGTCGCATTTTATTTGCTGATTTTAAAAACAATTGCGACGGTGTTAAAACCGCTACATTTTACTCTACACAAAATTTTAAAAAATATTAAAATTAAAATACTTTTTAACCTAATATTGAAACAAAAATATAGAGTATATACCTATTTTGGTCCTCAAAGAATTTCAGATTAGACACTTTAGTCTCCAACTAAAATTAATTACTCGATTGGTCCCTAACAATTAACTCCGTCAATCATTTAGGTCTTTTACTCCGTTAATTCTAACGGAGGACAAAATAGTCCCTGACAACTCTAATAGGGGATAAAATGGTCCCTAATCTCCTCTATTCGCAAACGACACTGTTCTCTTCCAATTTTCATCACATCTCGTATAACACTAACAGTCTAACACTGTAACTTCAAACTACACAATACACACTCTATAAATTTAATGTTCACAAGAAAAAAATTCCTCAATTTGTTCTCAACCAATTCATACTCAAGAAACTAATGCCTATGTCTCTCAACTAGCTGTCGTCTTCATGGATCCCATGAATCTAGACAGCAAGTCTGATTTGTTAAGACTCGTCGTCGTCGTTGCCATCTCCCTCCTCCTCTGCCCTAACATCTCCATGACCACATTGTCCACCACTCCGATCGCTTTCTTCAGCTTCTTCGAACTAATGTTCAGTAATCGCTTTAGTTTCCATATGAGCGGCAACAACGACATTGCTCGTTGTAGTAGTTTGGATGCGTGGTCGAAGCTGTCTGCCAACTTGGACTCTGGAAAAGAAGGAATGAAGCACTCAGTGTCTATTTCAAATGAGAATTTGCATATGATGTCGAAGGAGAATCTTCTCATGATGTCCTAATGTCCAACAATCTATATTGCTTGCCGAAGAGTGGAGAAAGGCGTGCCCTTAGAGTAGCTGTGGAACTTGGTCTTGAGGATGTCGTGGACGTTGTCGGGGTTGGAGGTGATGTTATCAAAGACGTGTAAGTTGATGCTTTTGGTGGGTGAAGTGCAGAGGAGGTGGATGTACCAATCACAAAGATTTAGGAAGTGTGTGGTTGATGACATGTTGAGGTAGGTGCGACACGTGTGACAATTACACTATGGCTTAATCTTGGAGCTAAAGAGGAGGAATAAAAAAGATGGAAAAGAAGGCTGTGAAGGTAAAGAACGAGAGTATGAATGTTAGGGTTATACGAGATATGATAAAAATTAGGGAAGAACAGTGTCGTTTTCGAATAAAGGGGTCAGAGATTATCTTGTCCCTTGTTAGAGTTGACAGGGATAATTTTTTTCCATGTTAGAATTTTCAGGAACCATTTTGTTTTCCGTTAGAGCTAACGGAATTAAGAACCTAAGTGACTGATGAAATTAATTGTTAAAGATCAATCGAGTAATTAATTTTAATTGAAAACTAAAATGTCTTATTTAAAATTCTTTAAGAACTAAAATTGATATATACTCAAAAATATAATTAGTAAAGCAATACTGATTTATTTCGACCTTTCCATATTAACCCTCACTCCTTTTTTATATTTTTGCCATAAAACTCAATTGACACACGTCTTTCTATTCAATTTTGTTTTAATAAAATAGAAAAAATAATTTTTTTTAATATATTTAGACATATTTAAATTTATTATGTGTTAATATGTTCAACTTTATTCTTAACATATATTTTAAAATAAATTTAAAAATAATATATATTATTATTTTTAAAAAAAATTAAATATTTTATATAATTAAAAATATTAAAAAATTTAAAAACTAATAATTTATATTTTAATATTAATAAAATATTAAAATATTATTCTAATTTATCTAAAAAAAATTAACTATATATATTATATCTTCGTATCCTATAAAAATTTAAAATTTATGTATTTACATATTTTATGTTATATTTTGTATTTATATAGTATTAGTGTCTGTACATTATAGTATATAATTAATAAAAAAATAGATGAATAGATATGTTAGTACTTAATAGTGACGACGATGATCATGATTAAAATGGAAATGTTTTAAATTGCTTTTACAGGCCGAAAAGAGAAAATTGAAAAAAAAAAGAGAGAATTTCTCCGTACTTAAAACAGATAAAATGTGTTGTTGCTTGAATTAAGAGTAGTCAAAAATTGAGTGTAGAGGGCGGCTGAGTGGTGCAATTGTGCAAAGAATCTATTTGACACATGAGATGTGTGCCCCCCTCTCACCGTTAATTCCCTAATTAGCTCATTTATTTTCATCGCCATATATATACATTCATGATATATGTTTTGTTTGGAGGGTCTAGAGTTAATTATTAAGATTAAATACGATTTTGATCTTTAAAATATAAATAAAAAAATTTTTATTTTTAATTTTTTTATATAAATATATTTCTAAAATTTAAAATTAATTTTAAAATTATCTTTTTTATTTAAATATTAAAATTTTAGACTAAATTATTTATAAAAAAAATTATAAAATAAAAAAAAAAGAAAAAATAAGAGAAATAGAGTGTTTTTCTCCTGTAAACAGAAAAGAGGAGAAGAAAAAAAAGGAAAGAAGAGAAAGAAGCTGTCCACGATCTACTTCTGCTTCCACTTTTACCATCATCTCTGTACAATTTTGGTCTCTAAGGTAAGGATGATTTTAAAACCAAATTAAACCTTAGGGACGATTTTATATGCAAAAAAAGGCTCGAGACAAAAAAATTTTCGACCTATACCTTAGAAACCAAAATCATGCTTAACCCTAATTATTATTTCAAGAATATATATTCAAATAGGTCCCTGCAAAATTTTATATTGAACATTTTCGTTCCCAAAATTTTTTTTATTACATTGAGGTCCTTGAACTTTACAAAAATAAAACACATAAGTCTCTACCTTAGTTAGATCTGTTGTTTTTATTCGGACAAATAGGTTTTTAAAAGTGTGATGCAAGGACCTATATATTTTATTTTGGAAAAATTCAGGAACCTCAACATAATACAATTTTTTTGAAAGCGAAAATGTCCGATACAAATTTTTTCAGGGACCTATTTAAGTATATACTCTTATTTCAATAACATTTTTAAAGAATATTGTAATTTAAAAATTGCATAAAAAACATAAATTATACATAAATTTTTTACATAAATTTTTTACATTTTTAATGTATTTGTATTGAAATTTATTTTTATTTTTCTAGTTAATATTTTAAAATACTTTTTAACTAAACTTTGTTTTAACGAACATGTGCTTATAATAAATTTAAGGGTTAACCACTAAAAATGCCCCCAAATTATTTAAACGCGGACAAAAATATATCCGAATTTTATTATCGACAAAAATGCTTTTAAATAATTTAAAAATGCAACAAAAATGTCTAACAGTAAATATATATTTTAAAAAATACCTTAGAGATTAAATTTTGATATAATTTTTTGTAAAAATTATTAAAAAAATGAGATATTATTATTCTTAAAATTTTGTCCCTTAAAATAATTATTTTTTTTAAAATTAATACGAGAGATATTATTTTTTTTACATAATTTCACTTCTCATAATAATAATATCTCATAATATGAGAGATATTATTATTCTTAAAATTATAATTTCACTTTTCTCATAATAATTTTATCCCTCTCCCATATCATTATAATTATTCAGAAGTTGCATGTAATTCGAACCTTATGAATTTAATTTATTACGTATTTGCCTAAATCAAATTGATTCAATTTGATTTATATAGACATGAAAATTCGATTTATTTAAATTAATTTATTTTTGTATGTGGTATGATTTGATTGAAATTAAAGAGCAATAATTCATGCTGCTTCGTAGAGTTTTCTATAATTTTATCTAGTATCAATAAAATTCTACTATCACTGGTTTTAAAAAAAATAAAATCTAAAACGATGGTTAAAAATAAATAAAGATGATAGATTTAATTCTTTTATAATTGTATGCGTTTTTTTTATTTACGTTTTTATCACAATTCACAATTTCTATATTTTATAAATTAACGTTAATTCATATATAGTATATAAATAAATTTAATTAGAATAAATAATAATTTATTTATTTTATTTTAAACTTTATAAATGAAAAGACTAATTCACTAATATAAGAAATTATAATTAATGTAGTATAATTAATTAAGTAATATAAATTATAATAAATTATATTAATTATATTAATATTTAAATATTTAATCAAATCAATTAGTTGATATAATTAAGTCAGTGCAATAAATTGTATTGAATAAGTTAGAACAATTAAATGGAGAAACATTCTTCAAAATATGCCATGTCAGTTTCATTATTAAGTGTAGACATCCGATTTTTATATAATAGAATAAATTTCTTGACATTAAAAATATAAAACCATCTAAGTTATTATTAGTTATTTAGTTATTGCTTGATGAGCATTTCTTTTTATTAAATATAATATCTAGAGACCCCAAGTTCAAATAAAATGTATGTGAAGAAGACAAATATTAAATTATGGACTTAATCACGCACTATTTTATTTGTATTTTGTTGGAGAATAATTTAATAAACTATGGATAAATTGTTAGGGATCAATCTATATATCCGAAACATCTTAGAACGATTTTAAAGAGTATATTCATTAAACATAAAAAAAAAAAACCTAATGAAGATTGAGTAGGGCTAGCAATGCAACTTCTTTTATATCTTTCTTTTTTGCATGAAAAAATGTTAGATGAAAAAAAAAAAAATAAAGGTGAATAAAAAATCTTAATTTTATGTGTCCTGTTAGTTAGGATGAAAAGTAAGACGAAAATTTTCATGAATAAATTAAAATCCTTGTACAATCTTATGTATTAAATCCATCCATAAAAAACTTTTATTTTTTTTAATAAAAAACTGAAGGTAAAATACAAAAATTAATATTATTTCTCGTTGTAATCGTAGAACATAAATTTATAGGATTCCAACACGAAATGGGGGTGTACTCGCAAACTAAGCAGGAATAGATCCAAAAAAAATTATTTAGGGGACTAAAATTATACATAATATAAATTAAGTTAAGATCTATACAAATAAGCTATATAATCTAAATGTATTACAAAAATATAGTATAGAAAATATATTTTAAATTATAAAAAATATGTGAACATTTTACTATCAAAATTTTGAATGAAGTGGTATATAATGATATTTTATAATGTAAAATTTATTAATAATAAAATATGTATTAAATATTTTAATAATTTTTTAATATAAATCAAAAAATAAAAAAATTATTTTTTGTTTTATTCATAAGTCTATTTTTTATAATATTTATAACTAAAAAAGATTTTTCGATGGTAAGTTTAAAACAGAAAAAAGTTAATATCAAATGAATTAAATTAGTCAACCAAATAATATGTTAAAGACTTTAATGTCTTTATTAATCTTTAGCACATTTCAAACATTTTGCTCAAATTACTCAATTTGATATTAAGAATATCAAATTCATAACGTTTGAAGTTCACATATTTTAAATATTGTTTGAGAATTTTACCCAATTGAAAAGTGATTACGTACATTTTTTTCAAATTTTGTTTTGAATCACTTCATCCTTTGTTTATTAAAGATAGATAATATTTAATCTGGATTTTACTTATACTAAACTCTGACATTAAGTGTGTTTAACAGTTTAATTATTAGTACATAAGATAATTATTTGCCTTGTTTTTCAAATACAAAATAAAATTATATAATATATAATAACCTTTACATATATACACTATTTTCTACTAATAATTTTTGTTTCAAAAAATTGGAGAAAGGAGGCTAAGACCTATGTTTGTTTTTTTTAGATTTTTTTTGTAAAAGATTCTGACGTTTAAGTTAATAATAATTTAAAAAATATAAAAATCATAGATATATAATATATTTAGAATATGTGTTAGGTCATTTATTTATAATAATTAGAGAATAAATTAAAAAATTTTATATAAATCCGTATAAAATATATACAAAATTCTACGTAAATATGATTTAAAATTTATTTTTATTTCTAAATTCATATCTTTATAAAAAAATATTTTTGATCCAATTATAATTTTAAGTCCAATTTAAAAATTAAATCATAATACTATTAATTTAATTTTTTGGAGTAAATAATTTCATGACATTCGACCAAATCAATAAATCACTTTTCTTCCCTCCAAAAAGAGAAGCTACAAATAAAACAAAGAATGAAGCATATATAGGACATTTGATATAATAATGGTACCTCACCATAGAGTATAATAATCATCTATGCGCTGGAATAATAAGACAAAGTATTCTTCTCCATAATAAAAATATTATTTATTTGTGTTATTGAAATTTATTATATCCGTGCTTGCATATTAGAGTAGCCAATCACCATGCCCCCCACCAGAGATATTGTGTGTATAAATGTTTGAAGGAATGTCAGTGAAACTTACATATCAAATGTCTGAAATGGCTTTTGGCAAAAAAAGAATCCTGATTTAGAATCATATGAATCCATTATTTTTGTTACATATAGATAGATAGATATAGACCAGAGCAGATTTTTGTGTTCTTATCAATTTGCAGGCAAGGCATGCATGATCATGATTAAGGCAAATCTAGAATCTATATCTATTTTTTTTTAAAGCATATATTAGCATAGAGTTTAATTAATTCTTATGCATGTTTAAAATGTTATACATAATTATTTAGGTGGTTATTATAGTTATCATTTTAAACTCTAACAATGACTAAACAATTTTTTTATTACTGTTTTAAATATTATATTTGCATATGATGTAACTATCATAATTTAAATATTTTATTTTTCTATTTAAATGATGATAGTTATAAACTCAATAATGATTATCATTTAATTAGATTATTCTGCTTGCATATGTTTCCAATTTAATGATTTTTATTAGTTCATGATATTCAACAGGATTATATATATTATATATTCACATTGATTTAGTTTCTCATACTTTAAAGTCGCAATCATTTTTTTAATTTAAAAAATCATAAATTCAATTTAATTCAAATTACTTGAAATTAAATTAGATTATCTAAAAAAAAAATCTAATTTAAATTACACCACAAATAAAATTAGTATTTACATCAAATAAAAGATTTTGCCTTAAAACTTATTCAAATCGTGCTCCCTTGTATATAACTTTATATTAGGAGTCATTGGTTAAAGACAACAATAATAATCACTAATACTATAATGTAACAGTTTTTATAATATTATGAAAAAAATTTCGTTAACACTATAATTATATATTCACAAATTAAACTTTAGCATGTTCATTCATACATATTTTTAGGCATTTAATTTGTGCTCTTAGAATATAATATAGAAAGCTTATGAATCATTCTACAAGTTGTGGACAAATTAAAGCGATTTCTATGTTCTTTTAAATACTAAACTAAATAAATTATTCAGAATTATGATAAGTAATTCAGCACATACATAACTTTTTTTAGTTATTCTTATTTTTACATTCACATTATTTCTAAAGACAAAGAATATTCTAATCAACTAATAGTATAATGTTTTAATTGATTTAGATGTATTATTACATATTTTTTTTAGTTATTTTTATTTTTACATACACATTATTTCCAAAGACAAAGAGTACTCTAATCGAATAATCGTAATGTTTTGATTGATTTAGATGTACTATTATATATTTTTTTTTAGTTATTCTTATTTTTACATGCACATTATTTCTAAAAATAAAGAGTACTATTGCATACTTTCTTTTTTTGTTCCCTATCATTATTGTCTTCTTCCATCATATCATAGCTACAATTTTCATTGCTTTTGTTTTAATTTGTGTATTTAAAATGGTAAAAACAAATATGAGAAAAATAGCTATAGACTTGTGACTTATGTGGCCTATTGGGGGAGGTAGGGAGGGGATTAAGTCTAAATTATGTAATAATTTTTCATCTTAGTTTTACTATATATGATTGTAATATTTAAATAATGTGTAATTGCATGATATGGTATCTATATTGGCATAAAGATTAGTGAGGTATTTTTATGTTTTCCATAATTTGAGACTTAAAATTCCACTGTCTAAATTAAAAGAAGAAGATTTTGTCTTACTTTGTTTAATATTTATTAATTATTATAATAATTATTGAATATTAAATAAAACAAAATCTAATTATATTTTGATTAATTTTTTTAGTTAGTAAATATTTCCACACAAATATACCAGTTTAAACTAAACTAATAACACCTATCTATGATGATGACTTTCCTTTAAAAGAGTTCTTCACTTTTTTAGTAAATAAAAACCTTAATTCGGTTTAACTAGAGGTGTGAATGGTTCGACTCGGTTCGAAGACTCGACTTGGTCCCGAACACTTTAGGGGTTAATTTGGTGTGATTTTATTGAGTCTAAAACCGGGTAAGGGTATCAAAAATAGACTCAGTCATTGTTCCGGGTCGGATTCGGGCCATTGTTCGGGTCACCCGAAAACGTCTTCGTGGTTCGGTCATCATACACTATTAATATTTTGTGTTATTAGTGATGGATAATGACTATTATTACGTGGAATTTAAGTATTGTAAACTTTAATATTTTGTGTTATTATCATTATATACAAGACTATAAGTTAATATTTTATGTTTAAAATGCATAATATTGTGTTATTTGTATTTATTTAAATATTTGGTGTTATTAGACAATATTAGTATTGATTATAGTTATGCTTTAATTTTAGAGAAGAGTTGGTTCTTGTTATATTTTTCTAAGTGAATTTTACCATGTCAAATAATGGTTGGAGTTTTGAAAATTTGGATATTTTTACATGCTAACTTACAAGAAGGTATCAAGGTAATATAATGTTAACGGCCCGATTTTCACCCGCTTTTTATTCGGTATAATCGTGACCCGAAAGTGTATAGATTTCATCGGGTCTATGACCGGATTCGGATCTAATAAATAGACCCGATATATATTTCGAGTCGGGTCCAAATCACATCAAACTCGGTTTCACTCGAACCATACACACCCCTACGTTTAACTCTTCTTCTCCCTCTTGATATAATTAATTAACAGGGAATTAAATATAGGAGAGGAGAGGAGTATATACGTGATTTATTTAAGACGATATTTTAGGTTAAATAATATGATATTAATCATTCAAAGCTGCTGCTGCTACAAAATGTTTTGATATATATATATATATATATATATATATATATATATATATAGAGAGAGAGAGAGAGAGAGAGAGAGTTTATTTCTAAATTTACTAGTAGATTATTTTTCAAAAATATATACGTTATAGATTTTTCATTAGGTTTTGCAATTAAAAGAAAAGGATTATTAGTAGTAGATTAGTCTACTAACTTGTGTGTTTTATGCAAGGAAATCACAAAATAATTATATGGAATCTATGAGTTAAAATGCAAGAAGAAAGTATTAATGAAGTGTCTATCTATATTGACAAAAACTGAAAATTAAACTTTTGCCTATTATTATCAAAACAAATGAATTATTAACTTTTTTATTTTACAAAATTTTTTAGTCCAATAAGATAAAAACTATTTCATTTAAAAATAGTGTTGGCCAATAAATTTTGACATGCATAAAATGAAATTCAAACTTCTTAAACATTTACTTAATAAATAAGTCAATCACTCGATTAACTCAAGTTGGTTAAAAAATTGAATAATAAACTACTAAAACTGATAATAAAAGATTATAACGTTAACAAATTTAATCATAAAATAATTAAAACTAACTTATAACTATCAAAAATAAACTCCAATAAAAAAATTATCCAAATTCTATAATACTCTTCAATAAGCTAAGTTATTCTAAATTCTTATAAGTTATTCAGCACATAAATTTTGGGTTATCTTACTTTTTACATATGCACTATTCTTAAAGATTATAAAAGGTGTTGTCTCTTCTTCTATCGTATCGATCAGAGCTACAATTTTCACTCCTTTTACCTGTGTATTTAACATGGTAAAAGCAAATCTAAGAAAGATAGATCTATAGCCTTATGTAGCCTATATATTGAGACTAGTATTTGAACCTACATTATATAATAATAAGTTTTTATCTTAGTTTTTCTATATATGTGATTATGGTATTTAAATCATGTGTAATATTAATTGCATGTTATGGTATATGCATGTGTGTTCCATAAAGATTACAAAGTAGAGGTAATTAAAGGAAATATATATAGGTTAGGTGTATATGTGAGTTAAGATAATAATTTTGGTTAAAGAATATAATGAGATATTAATCCTTCAAAGTTGGTGCTGATACAAAATGTTTTGATAGAACTTGCTTCTAGATTACACAAAATTTTACAAATTCATTAGGTTTGCAAATTAAATAAAAGAAAACGATTATTAGTAGTAGATTAGTCTACTAACTTGTGAGTTTTATGTAAGGAAATTAAATAATTATATAGAATCTATGAGTAAGTCAAAATGAGAGAGAAAAAGAGAGAGAGAGTAAAAAAAAACTACTAAGTGTCTATTCATCCATTGACCAAGACAAAAATTAAACTTTTGAGAATTACTAAAACATAATGAATTATTAACTTCATTTCTTTTTTGTTTTTTATAGTATCCTTTAATCCGATAAATCAACAATTAATCCTTCACAAATTGAAATTTTATTTAACGATTTTTTATTAGCTAATAAATTATTGTAAAATTCAAAATTTTTAATACTTATTTAACCAAATGACATTTGTAATAAGTAGACATTCGTCACAAATTTGAACTTTATTTAAGGGTCTGCTGCTAACTAATAAATTATTGCATGTACTTGACGAAATTCGAACTCTCGTCACTTGTTTAAGCGGATGAATAAGTTGCTCACTCGATCAACCAAGTTAGTTAGACATATTATTAACTCACCAGAGAAGATTGTGATGCTTAATATATTAGCCCAATAACATTATTTGGGCCCAAAATAAGGGAATCACCTCAGCCCACCAATCCATTTTTTGAATATATTTTATTTTAAGAAACAAAAAATAAATAAAATCAATTACCCCGTAGGAAGGAGAATATATATAAATTTCATGTATATTCATTAAAATTTCATTACTTCTCAATGTTTGGTACATTTAAAAATTAATCATTCTTCGATGCTGATTGCTGAACTCATTCCATTTTGTAGATTTAATTAATTAATTAAATTTTTTTTATAATTATTATTAATTATTAGCTAAGTGTAGAAATGGTAAATACGACGGCGTTTTAGACCATGCTAATTTCCACTTTCGATTTTCCAGATCTCTGTCTCTACCTTCGATATTGCATAAAATTTTTCAACTTTACGTCAATTCTTCAATTTTTCTGATTTTTGTTGGGTTTCGGAGTCTCAACAATGGCGACACCAGTGAACAGAAAAATCTCAGCTGCATCAGCTAGGGCTCATACCAGAAAGTCAAAGAAATCCTCTTCTCTTCAGCTCAATTCAGGTCCAAATCCTTCACACTTTCTCTAAATACAAAATTCTCATTTTTCTTAGGCCAAGTTTTCTTTTTTGGGGAATCGGTTCTATGATTCTACCTCATGCCAAGTTGTATCAGTTGATGATTAAGGTTATGATTCTTCAACCTTTTGGGTTAACCTTTTTGATGATCACTAATGCAGTAAGAAAATACCTTAAAGTGGTTTCACTGTTGAGAATTTAGAAAATTAGAAATGGAATAGTTAACTCTAGTAGTAGGATTACCGAACATAAGGTTAACTAGGCGTAGTAGATTAAGCTTTTGGATGCATATAATTAAGTTTGTTGTATGTTTCAATTCATTTGTATGGTTGGATTGATCTTCCCTACTTGCTTTGATGCAATTTATGTGTGTGTATTTGCAACAGTTCAAATTAATCTAACTAATTCAAACATCAATTTGGACATTCATTATTTGAAATATACATTCATTTAAGTCTCTAATATATATTTAGACATTGATTTGTGTCTTAATGGTGCTTAGAGATGTTGGTTAATGGTGGAGAGATAAGGGTTAGACTAGAAAAGGTTAGGAGTTGTTCCATCCGAGAGAGTTTAGGGTAGCACGGATTATAGAGATTAGTTGAATCGTTCCATCTGAGAGAGTTTTGGATAGCACAGATTATAGAGATTGTTGAATCATTCCATCTTAAGTGGTATGGATATGTTCAGAAAAGGCTTGTTGAGGCTCGATTAAGAGAGTGGATTAAACGAAGCTCGAAGGGGAGTCCTATAGCTAGAGGTAGAGGGAGACTTAAGAAATTACTAAAACTAATTTGGATATAAATGATTTAAACACATATATGATTCATGATACACTATGATGTTGTTTGATTCATCTAGCCAATTTTGCCTAGTGTGCAAGACTTAGTTGTTCTTGAATTTGTTTCATGAATTCTTGTATTTTTAAAGGACTAATTTGTTATGCTTGATTATGGTCTGGAAGATGTTATTTGTTTCTATTTCAAATGCTATTTTCTTTTCCCTAAATCGGCTTTAAAATCTTGTAGGGATCCTTAGAACAACACTGGTAGTATTGTTGATTGGGTTTCTAGCTTGGGCTTATCAAGTTACTCGACCTCCTCCCCCGAAGATTTGTGGCACTGCTGATGGCCCACCTGTAACAGCATCAAGAATCAAACTAAGAGATGGAAGACATTTGGCATACGAAGAGCACGGTGTTCCAAAAGATGCAGCCAAGTATAAGTTCATATATATACATGGTTTTGATAGTTGCAGGCATGATGCCGTGGTTGCCAAAAAGCTTTCACCTGTAATTACTTTTCATTGCTCTTTTGTGTGCTTGGCTTTGTAAGCATTCTATGGTATCTTTGTAGTTTGCGGTATTTCCATCTAAGCTGGGTTCTTTTTTCTTTGCAGGATGTTATTGAGGACTTGGGGATCTACATTGTAGCTTTTGACAGACCTGGTTACGGTGAAAGCGATCCTGATCCCAACCGTACAATAAAGAGCATTGCCTTAGATGTAGAAGAGCTTGCCGATCAGCTTGGATTAGGATCAAAATTCTATGTGGTTGGTTTCTCCATGGGAGGACAGGTTGTTTGGAAGTGCCTTAAGTACATACCTCACAGGTATGATTTATACTACTCTGCCTTTTTGATGTTCTGTTGAGATACAAACCTTGTCTCAGAAACTGGGGTCAACTTATTGTTTTCTGTTTTAGCATGTCTAGATCTGCTGCTTGTCATGTTGGTGGTATGAGACAGAGTTGTCGGCCTTTCAGTTTATGTCAAGCTAACAAAAATTATTTCGGTGATGATAGGCTGGCAGGTGCAGTTCTTTTAGCCCCAGTTGTCAACTACTGGTGGCCTGATCTTCCGGCAAACCTAACTAACGAAGCCTATTACCGACAATTACTACAAGATCAATGGACACTTCGTGTTGCTCACTACACACCGTGGCTAACTTACTGGTGGAACACTCAAAAATGGTTCCCCGGATTAAGTTTAATTTATAATAATACAGATATCCTTTCAAGTCAAGATAAAGAGCTTACTTCAACAATTTGGTCTAATAAAAAGGGTCATGTGGTAAGTATCATTACCAAGCCTTTAGGTAGCTACAATTTAGTGACCTAAAATAATTTATATTGGTTATAGTCATAAAAGTTTATGGTGATTGTTTTGCCAGAGAATTAACCAAAGTTCTTGATTTCACTTTTTACTTTGTTTCTACAGGCTCAGGCAAGACAGCAAGGAGAATACGAGACTCTCCACCGTGACTTAAATATCGGATTCGGTAAATGGGATTTTAGTCCTTTGGATCTTGAAAACCCGTTTCCAAATAATGAAGGTTCTGTCCATCTTTGGCATGGAGAGGAAGATTTGATGGTGCCTGTTATAGTGCAACGATACATCGCCGAAAACCTTCCCTGGATTCAGTATCATGAACTCAAAGGATCTGGTCACTTGTTCCCTTATCTTGATGGTATGAGTGATACTATCATTAAGTCACTTTTAGGTGCAAAGTAGGCTTCTATGTTATGGTTATTGGCTGTTCTGTTCCGGCTTCGAGATTCGGCTTCTCCCTATCGGAGAATTCAGAGAGTTGATTAGAGTGAAATGTATTATGTACATTGAAACATCATTGAGTACACATAGCTGTAGGGAGAATCAGGTTACTTTCAAACATGAATTCTATCTGTTGTTTGAAAACATATTGAAAGAGAAGTTGAAATGTTTCTCTATAGCCTCATTGAGTCTATGAACCTGAATTGATTTGAAATATGAATTTCTTTTTGATGAGTGTGATGATCATTGTCCATGATTATTAGTAACTAGCAACTATCAAGGCTATCAAACTCTCAAGAGCTTACTGTTTCTGGTATTTAAATTGAGTTTTTGAGTTGAGTTCTAGGGTATAAGTTTATCTAACCTCTACAAATTCGAGTTTGATAATCTTTGAAAATTGCTAGAGCACAAGGAATTTTACTTTTTTCCCCCAGAATTTTATGGATAAAATAAATGAAAATAGAAAATACAAATTAAAAAATTTCAAAATTTTTATTGTTTGCTTCATAATTTTTTTAAAATACTTTCTCAAACCAAACACATCCTTTTCAATGTGCAACATGAGGATGCAATTTTTGGAGAGGATTTGAATATGCAAAGTTTTCTGCTTGCATGCTTGGTAGGTGGCAATTGCCGGTTGGTTTGATATAGTTTTAATTGTTTAAATAAATAGATATTGGTTTCACATAACATTATAGATTTTTTTTTTTCAATTTTAATCATGTCTCTGTTTTGAATTATGATGTCCTTCACTAGGCAGAAACACTTATGAATTATGATGACTTGTAGTTTATAAAGTATTGTGGCAAATAAAAAGTTTGCGGCACATTGTTGCCACGCCTATGTCATCAATCATGATCATCATCTTCTAAACATTATTGAACACAACAAGTACACAACCTTCAAACCATCATCACCTGAATCTTTTATTTTATTTTATTAAATTGCTTCCATGTTCCAATCTGGCCTCTAGCAATAAAATAAAATTATAGTTGCTACGCATTATTTTAAAAAATATATATAATAACTAATCAATTCTAATAAAAATATTTTTATATGTAGGACAGAATGAATATGTTCATTAGTTTACTTATTATTTATTTTTTCTCTGTTAAAAAGTTAGAGTTGGTGGTATGTGTGAGTGACAAATTTGTCATTTTAAAATCTAAAGATACTGTGATTTTTGTTAGGATGACATTGACATTTTTTAATTATTTTGCTAATTTTTATAGCTTCATCAAATTTTTAATTAGCTTTTTACTATAGTAGCATCTTTCATTTTAAAAAAAATCTAATAATCCTATAATATTTTAGAATATTTTATAAGTTATACCAGATGCAAAAACGTATATTACAATTATATTTCATACTTTTTAATGAGAAACTGTTAGAAAGGACTTAATCAAACATTTTTGTTATCTAATTTAGAGTCCTAATTATAAATTTCTAAATTGTAAATATCTAATTGCAAATTTGTTAAAATTATAAGAATCAATTGAATAATTAAACATTTTTTTTTTCATATTATGAAGAGAAGTAAAAATGAGTATTTTTTATGTTTTATAATAGAGAAAAAGATATACTTATTATACTACTTTTTGTATACACTTCTGTATATTTTTTTATAGTATATAAAATATTTTTTTATCTCCTCTCACTTCTTATTGATCATTTTTAATATAAAAATTAAAAAATATAAAACTATATGCAAAAAAAATATACATATTACTTTAATATTATTATACCATTACTATAATAAGAACTTATAGAAGAAAAAGAGGTAGACATACACAAACTCTTGAAGAAAAGAAAAAAAAAAGTAACAAAACTTAGAGACTCCAAGATTTATGATTCATAAGTCATATGAACTTTCAAAATGTAACAAAACAAAATAGATCACTACTATATATTAACTAATAATAACATCATTGATCTCAACATTTTCTAATACCTTATTATTATGATGCATGTTACTTTGAATTTGGATCAAATTTTCTTCTCATGCTTCCAATCTGCTTAGAATCCAATCCAAAAGCCTTTTGCAATAACTCCTCATCAATCCCAGATCCAAACACAGCAGAAGGAATCTTTTGCATGCCAGGATTTTGACTATTAAAGCTTCCAAAAATTGTTACAATTTTGTCACCAACATTCATCATGAAATGAACCAATCCCCTTGGAAGCACCATAACTTCACCTTCTTCCAAAACCCTAGCAAAAACCCTATTGCTTGAATCAACAAACCCTATATACACTTTCCCTTCCACAACATGCACCAATTCCGTTGCCCTAGGGTGAAAATGCGGCGGGTTTATCCCGCCGACTTCAATATCCGCCCTCGCGAATGACATCCCGAGTGTATTAAGACCCGGGAAGTTCGCGAGGCTAGCGGATATCACGGCTATGCCGTCTTCAGAGAAGTTTCCGGCCGCTTTCGTGCCGGAAAAGACAAAGTCAGTAGCCGTAGCCTCAGATGAATTCTTGCATGGGAGAATGGAAGGAGTTCCATGGTGATGAGATGCATTCATGGAACCTAATAACTTTTGGTGTGGTATGCAAAAATCTTGAACTGGATCAGGATCAGAGGCAAATGTGATGGTGGAAACATGGAGAAAGAAAATAGCAAAGAAAATCAAAAGGGTGTTTTGTGAAAACATTCTTAAACTTTTTTTCCTTTAATTTGGTGAGATATAATTTGTGTGTTGAACAATGAGAGTGAGATGAGTTTATATATATATAGAAATGTAACACGTATATATATAACTTTATTATATGATTTAAGAAGCTCATATATATCATTGTGTTTAAAATGAATACACTAGGCTCTAGGAAATGATTACATTGTATAAGAGAGAACTTTTGTTACATGTTCTTAGGCACATATTCGGCTACTAATAATAATAGTTGTTCCAATAAATCATTATTCTTAGCTTCTAGCAAATTCTGGTCCTACTAATGGTCAACTTATATATATATGAAAGATTAATAAATTTTTTGTTTGACAAGGTCTGCAAATAATGGAGCTATATATATTCACCGATTTTTTATTTTTAAATTATTTTAATATTTTATTTACTTAATCATGCAATATAAAATATTTTATGTTTTTACACTGCTATTACACATCTTAAATACAAAAGATAAAAGATAAATAAACATAAAAATTGAGTACTATAAACTCAAGATGTGTAACATCCTAAAAAATGATATTGCTAGGAAGACAATGGACTATTTGTACAATGTGTACAAATAGGCTATTGAGTTACAAAATGAATATCCTCATACTATCTAGAATAACTATCCGAGTACTAAGGATAATAAACATCTTTCGAAAAGCTTAAACTGATTTTAGGATTCACCAAGGATCAAACTCTTGACCTTTTAGATCTAACGTTCTAATACCATGTCATGATACCACTCATTCTAAAAGCTTCAACTGATGAAAAAATATAACACTAATAGTTATATCTCTAATACTCCATAAACCTCTATTGTACACATTGTATAAATATTCTATTGGCTCCTCATACTTTTCCCTTAAAAAAATATCTCAGTTTTACCTGAAATATATTACATACACAAATGTAACATATTTTAAGTACACCCAAAATATTTTATTTCTTAAAGTATTATATATTTTGAGTATACAATATTCGATTTTTATATTTATCTGTCTTCTATCTTTTGTATCCCAAATATGTAATAACAATATAAAAACGTAAATATTTTACCTATTGTACATTTTCAATAAATGATATGAAGTATTTAAATAATTTAAAAATAAAAATCCTAATATTCACATCATACATTTAAATTATTAATGTAATGGCATAACAACATTAATTTAATTACCATATATACTATTTTAGAAGCTCAGTGTATGTTTAAAATGGAACACATACGCTTTAACACTGTATATAATATATGATAATATGATGGACAACTTTTATCACATGTTCCAAGCACATAGCAAATTTGAAATTTAATCTTCTAATTAAATATTTTATTAGCAAATTCGATCTGGTCCTTCATTCCTTACCATTTTACAATATAATAATTAAGTTGAGGCATGCATATATACTTATAGAGTATATATAATTTATGCACTACGTTCAAATAATAAATGATATATAATATAATATAGTAGTACCAACAAAAAAAAAGAACAAATTTGTGTAAATTTATTAATGGCAACCAAATCATAAGCTATTACACGCCTTGTAGAAAGCGATTCTGACAAAAAACTATTAACTAATTAATTAATAATAGTGATTAATTTAAGAATCTGTGTCTAATTACTACTTAGTAATTTGTTATGTTATTAGAAAATAAGACCATGCGTGAACCATTATAGCACTAAGGTTTCTTAATGTTGGTTCATTATATATATTATTCATTTCCTTTAAGGTGAAAATTCAAGTGCAGTCGATTTCATGTGAAGTTGATACTTGAGAGTCGTTATATATTTTAATTGATTTGACTAAATTTTCATCTGACAACTCTCAGATATCAACTTTACGTGAAGTCGACTTCACCTGAATTTTCACCTTCCTTTTGATGTGTGTGTGTTTTTTTTTTATTTATTTCATAATTCATACTATGTATTCATGAAATGAATTGGATAATGTTGTTCTAATTGCTTTGCTTGTCTCTGAAGGGTGGCATGCGTTTGAGTTGGCAAATTAGAAATCATGAATTTTAATCTACGCATTTGTGACGTTTTGATTTGTCAGCAATGTATAGCGGTGGCTTTTAAAATCGAAATTTAAAAAAGATATGGAGCTATAAGCCTATAAGCTAATGGAAGTATTGATATTATTTTACAATATGCTTACAAAAAAATTCTATGGATAATTAAGATATCATTTTCCCTTAACTTTCACTGCTAACATTTTTAGAAAACCTCTTGAAAAATTCAAGTCATGCAATTCTTAACCATCAGACTCTAATATTTTTAAATAATACAAAATTTAGGTATTTATTAATATAAATATTAAAAAATTAATTCTCAAAATACATAAAAAAAATTTTAAAATATGTGCATATATCATTTTGTGAATATTATCCATTTGTCCACCATTTTACACTAAAAATACATCATTTGAAGTGTTGATGTTATTCTAATTTTATAATAAATTAAATTGAATTAGAATAACATCAAAACTTATTTCCTGTATGTATGTCATGGAATAGATTCATAGACAAATTTAATTTGTGCTTGTAATATTTATCTTAGTTAGGTTCCATCAATGAACTGTAATTTGTTTTTTGATTTTAACGCAAGTCTCATATTTTTTGACCAAAAGTGATAATTCGAAGAAGTTAAAGTCACATTCACTATCGAGATTCCAGGATTCTCACCTGGATGAAGATAATAGGGGTTGTGCAAGTCCAAGGTTGAATTGGTTGAATTGCGAGAGTTCACGTCGTTCGAAGAGGGATTGCGAGAGTTTACACCGTTCGGAGATGCAGAGTGATTCATTCTGCGCTGAGAGTTCTGGAAGTTGGTGAGTCGATTCAGGAGTCTGGTGAAGTTGCGAATGTCGTTTGGAGAGAATTCATCCTCCATATCTGAGTCTGGATTCTCCAAATGTTCCTCATTCGCCATAGATGGGCCGAATCGGGAACCTTCGGTAACAATCTCCTTCTTTCTCTTAACTCAACTAAGATCTCGTCGCGATTACAACCTCCACGCTCACCGCACCATGATAAAATCCAGAGCCGTGAAGAGATTGTAGGTTGATGATGAGTGCGAGAGAAGAGGAGCAGAGAGAAAGAGCATGTGAAAGTCAGAGATTTCTTACTGAAAAAATAAGGAGAATCACAAAAATGTTAACTACCTCCTAACTGAAGTTATATACAAGTGCTAACTAAAGGCTAACGCTAGTTAATTGGTAACTATGGTCAGTTAACAGTTCTAACTAACTCTGGTATAAATATTTAGGCTAATCACTATGTTAAGTAACATTATATTGGCTAATATCCCTCCTCAAACTAGGAGTGTGAATATTTAACAATCCTAGTTTGGAGAAACATGAACTAAAAGGTCCTGGTGCCAGAGTCTTAGTGAGGAGATCGGCTGTTTGGTTGGCGAGGTTACTGGCAATAGTCTGAGAACACCCTCATGAGCTTTATCTCAGACGAGATGGCAGTCCGCTTCGATATGCTTTGTGCGCTCATGTAAGACAGGATTGGCAACCATGTGTAGTGCAGATTGACTGTCGCTGTAAAGAATAAAAGGATCTTTGTGAGAGACTTCAAGCGCCTCTAGTAGCCGAAGGAGCCACAGCCCTTCACAGGTGGCATTCGCCAAAGCACGGTACTCAGCTTCAGAGGACGACCGAGATATTATTTGTTGCTTTGTGCTCTTCCAAGATACTAAAGTTGTGCCAAGAAAGAAACAATATCCTGAGACAGACCGCCTAGTGTCGGGACATGTCGCCCAATCAGCATCAGCGAACCCTGTGAGCTTGAAATCGGTGGTGAGGGGGAAGAACAATCCAGTGGCTGGAGCATTCTTCAAGTAACAGAGTATTCGCAGAGCTGCTTTGTGGTGTTCAACAGTTGGAGAGTCCAGATATTGGCTCAGTTTACCGACCGCAAAGGCAATGTCCGGTCTGGTGTTGGTAAGGTATTGAATCTTACCAATGAGCCTCCTATAGGCTGAAACATCATGTCCCCAGAAGTTTTCGAGAGATGAATCGAGTAATCCATAGGCGTAGCTGCTGGTTTCGCCTCCAATAAACAGAATTCCTCCAAGAGATCAGTGGTGTACTTCTTTTGATACAAGGCAAGCTCTCTAGTGTTGTAAGCTACCTCCATTCCGAGAAAGTATTTCAACTTCCCAAGATCTTTGATGCTGAATCGAGCATCCAAGGTGGATTTAATTCGGTCAATCTCGGAACCATCATCTCATGCCAAGACAAGTTCATCCACATACACTAAAATGGCTATGAACCCTGACTTTGTGCGCTTAGTGAAGAGAGTGTAATCGGATTTGGATTGTGTGTATCCAGATTCAGATAGGACAGAAACAAACTTAGTATTCCACTGCCGACTTGCTTGCTTGAGGCCGTAAAGAGACTTATTCAGCTTGCACACAAAACCAGCAGGAGCAGTCAGACCTTCAGGAATCTTCATGTAAACCTCTTCCGATAATTCACCATGCAGGAAAGCCGTATTTACATCCAATTGCTGGATGATCCAGCGCTTTAGGACAGTAATGGAAAGAAGAACTCGCAGGGTGGTCATTCGAACTACTGGACTAAAGGTGTCAAAGTAGTCAAAATCCGCTTGTTGAGTGAAGCCCTTAGCCACTAACATGGCCTTGTGTCTTTCTACAGTGCCATTCGCATTGAATTTCACTTTGAAAATCTATTTTGAACCCACGACATTCTTCCTAGGAGGTAGACTAGTAATTGTCCACGTTTGATTATGTTCAAGAGCACGAAGCTCATCATCAATTGAGTTGGAAAGGAAAGAAAGGATTGTAAATGTTTTGAACAAAATTGAAACAATCCTCTAATTAATACAACTCGGGTGAAACGAGTTGTATCATACACAAGGATGATAACCTTGTAAAAATTAGAAAGGGGAGGGAATAAGTATACAATCCCTTCACCTAAGGTGCCAAGCGCAAAAATCACGAGCCGACCTTTTCAATGGTCGCTCGGATAAAGCAACGAGGTTCAAATTGGTGTCCAATGATTATAATACGATTTGATGATTTAAAGCAACTCAAGCTCATGAGTTGAACGAAATTGAGTAAAAAATAACCATATGATCTAAGAAATTTGTATCAAAACAAATCATGAAAAACAACTTGATATATAACGATTTGTGCTTCAAAAAAGTGACTTGTATAAAAAACAAGTCATCTATAAAAAACTCAGTATAAAATGAGTTGAACAACTCATTAAAAGGCTTCATTCGATAATCTGATCCGCTTGATTGCTTGAGTCCGACTTCATAAAACTCGACCTCGAGGAGGGGCACAATGAATAAAACAACGAAGTCCGATGGCTATAAAGATGATCTGATACTTTAAAAAGACTCAAAGTAAACAAGTTGTAAAACAAGTTGTCAAGTCCTAAAAACAACTCGAACTAAACGAGTTACATGAAATCAGATTATGAAATAGGCACGTTTTAATTAAATGATTTGAAATGAAACAAATCCTAAAACCTTAAAACTACTCGTATCGAACGAGCTAGACGAGGTTATACTAAAAAATAATTATAAGTTTTGAAATAAATGATTTATATCAAAACAAGTCGTAAGAAATCAGAACTATAAGTTTCAGAAAGGTAATTTCTATTAAAACAAGTCATGCATCCTCAAAACAACTCGAACTAAATGAGTTGTACGGAATTATGACAAGAAATATTCTCTGGTTAAGCAAGATGTACTAAAACCAATCATACAGAGCCTACAAGCCTTAAATAACTCGGAAAGAACGAGTTGTACAAAGCAGATTTAGAAAAAAGACTTGGTCAAAAACAAGTCATATAAAGAGAGCAAGTCGAACAGAACATAAAAACGACTTGTAATATCATATTACAATATGACAAAGTAACATCTACACTACAACAAAATGGTAGCGCACGGAAAAAGTGCACAAATAGTTATGGAATAACGTTACAAAAATGTTACATCATTCAAATCATGTTGAGTCGACCGACCTCCTTAGCTTCAGACCTCAAAACTACTAAACAACTTCTTCACAACTCAACATTTCGACTTGGTCATCTAATTGCTCGAATCCGACTTTGTAAAGCTCAACTTTGAGTAGGGGCACTATTCATACCCTGACCCAAAACACAAAAGTCAGGCTCAATAAGGATAAAAGGCCTACCTAAGAGGGTGGCCTCTACTGCATATCCAACCTCTTCAAAGAGGTCGAACACGAAGAAAAGCGACAGCTGATACTTATCTAATTAAGTAACTGCCTCCGTGAATCTCTCCAACTATCTATATCTTCCCTAAAAGATAGATCCTAACAAACTTCCAAGATAAAGGGAACGGTTATTCACCAACAAAGGTGGAACTATTCAAAAAGGTGGTTATCTACTCTACTATAAATACACTAACACCCAAGCTCTTGCTGACTTAAGCATCAGAATCTCTTGTAGGTACCACCTCCACCTCCTCACAAGGAACTCAGACGGCGGCAACTCAACACCAACAAGTCGGACGCTGCCACGCAAAGGGACCTGAACCTCACGTTCAGGCCATATCAACGTTTCAGGTAACTCTCGAAACAATATATATATTCATTTTTTAATGCATTATTTTTTTAGGTTATATTGTTTATTGGTTTTCTGAAAGATAATTTACAGAAAGTTTTGTTAGCATAAAAAAGTATTTTACAACATAAATTGAAAAGAAAAAATAACCAAAAGCATTTATAATATTTTATTTCATATAATATAATTAGTCTAATAGTAATACATTAAAATTTATATTTAAATTTCAAAAGTTTGTTTTTTCATGTAAAACTAAAAACACTTTTTATTTCTAACAAATTTGTTTGAATCTTATAACTTACATTATTTTCTATTCCATCCAAGGTTGCGAGAACCGAACCGGTCAATAAACCGGTGAGGTTACTGGTTCAATAGTTCACTGGTTCGATCGGAGTTTAACCGAAATTCAACCGGTTTAATTAAATATTAAATAAAATTATTAAAAAACCTAAAAATAATTTTAAATATATAAATTCAATAATTTTTAACCTAACAAAATTTAAAATTTCACATAATAAATTATCCATAACTTAATATTAGAGGTTCACAAACAATTTCAAACATCAAAGTTTATAACTAAACAACTTCATAGATCATTAAGAAAGAGAAATTTAGTGATACTAAGAAACCCAAAAGAATTTAAATTGGCATGACTTGTGTACATATCATCTAGCAACACTTAAATTATGGCTGTAAAGTATAAATAGATTGAATGATACTATTCAAAACAAAGGTATATTAGTACAGACAAGCATAATTTGTTGATACATAACAACCAGTTTACCATATGCAGGACTTTGAAATTCACTCACTCAGAAGCAAGCATTTAAGGACTAGTCGAGCCAAATACTTCTACTTATATATCATAAACTGAATCGACCTGTTATCCCAGCTCCACAATGAATTATCGACAAATAGTAAAATACTATGTTGCTAGATCAAACCCAGGTTGTAATCTTTCCTTGAACCTATATGACTCTAGAGATGATAATACATAAAACATGAAAGACAAGCAAAACAGCTTCAAGTTCATTCCCAATGTTCCCAAAACAAAAACTTTACATCAAGCCAGAAATTCATAACAAAATACTTCCACAAAATAGCCTTTTAGAATGAAACAAGTGCTGCAAGTTGCAAAACACATCACAAACATTTCAATTGAACAATGATTGTAGATGAAACAAACCTTATCTTTGACACCAACAATGCGATTGAAGACGATAGCTCGGTGCCCTCCCTCAATATTGTACAAGCTGTTTGCAGCTCCATACACAGCAAGACCACCAAAGATGCTAACTTTGAGCAGAGCAGAAAGCCCTCCACCAGGAACATTTGGAACCTTCATGTTATTCATATTGATCTACCCTAACACACAAACACCAATTAGCAAAAAAATTAACCAATAAACAGAACTACATCAATAAAAAACAAATTCACTGATGAGGCGAACTCAAAAATCATGAAGTAATCAAAATAAAAAATCAGAAGCAGCAACCAAATTCACAGAAGGAGGCGAGCTCATAAATCATAAACAGAAGGCAGCAAATAAATCAAGAACAGAGTATTACCGGCGGTGAGTAACGGCGACAAAAGAGTAACGGCGACGCCCCAATGCTCGGCGACGATGACAGAGGAGGCGGGCTCGGCGAGAAGCAGGACGCGGTGGTGGTTGTAGTGGTCAACGTCGTTGCTGCTGTGGATGGTTGGCTGCGGGATGCGGTGGCGATGGCGATGGCGGTGGGCTTCACTGATGGCTGTGGGTGGCGATGGTGATTTCTGGAGCTTGGGTGAATGGTGATGATTTCTGGAATCTGGAGAGGGGAAAGGAAACTGATTAGGGCTTTGACTCTTCGTTGGTTTTTTACGCGTTTTCTCTTTTCTTTTCTTTTATTTAAGCCAAAACGACGTCGTTTAGCTTCTTAGTTTTCAAACCAAAAACCGTTTAAAAACCGAACAATTCTCCCGATTTACTGGTTAACCGTCGGTTCGACCGATTTTTTCACCGGTTCTTTGTCAGACGGTTTTTGATGTTATCTAGACCGGCTAGGTAATTGATTCTCGGTTATTCTGATTGAATCGGCCAGTCCAATTCGATTTTCAGAACCATGATTCCATCGTCAATCATTGAATAATACAATCAAGGAATTTAAAATTTTTAACTTATAACATGGTAATTTCATTTTGATTAAAAATATCCTATAGAAAAAATTATCTACAAATTAACTATTCATATAAAATAAATATTACAATACGAAATGTATATTAAAATAATACATTACATGCATACTAATTAATTTTCAAGTGTGTAGAAAGTTCTTTATTAAAAAAAAGAAAAAAGAAAAAAATTCTGTTAAAAAAGCGCAGGATAATTTTGCTGATGTAGCTACTAACACTGAAAACGCCTCCTTCTTTTTCCTTCCATTTTTGGTATTCACTGCTTCCACCTCTTTCATTTTCTCAGGTCTCTCTCTCTCTCTCTAACTTTTTTTTCCAATTTATTTTTCGTTGCTTTCACCAATCACCATTCTATGTCTTCTCCTTTATTCTTTGCTGTGTTGATTTCTATTCTCTGTTCCATCATAATTGATTACGTATGGTTTTCTGTTCACATCAATATACTATGTTTTCACATTGTAGGTCTTAGCATTCCTTGTTCTTAGCTTTATTATCTCCATTTTGTGTATTCCCCTTGATTACACATATATTCCTTTTTTTTAGCATTATGACTATGTAACATTTTCGGGGCACATTTTTTTTTTTAATGAACAGGTATTTGAAGAAAAATTTCTGGGCCAGCTGAAAGTTTGAATCTTTTAGGTTAGGACTTTAAATTTCCACCATAAATTTGACTTTAATTGTGGCAATTTGAAGCTTGGGTAGCATAAAAATGGTGGCTACTTGTATGTCAACAAGTTTTGCACCTTGTAAGACCAGGAATTCAGCAATGGTGCTTAATGTTGTTGGGGGGAGAACATTGACAGAGAATTACCTTGGTAGGGTCTGTTTCATGAAAATGTATAACAAGAAGTATGAATTTTTGGGTGGCATTCGAAACTTGGGTCTAGTTAAAGTTAAGTGTTCAGCAAATTCCCATAGGGTTAGTCCATATCATAGTCAAGACCCTTTTCTAAATTTACATCCGGAGGTGTCAATGTTAAGAGGAGAAGGGAGCAATTTAGGGAGCAACCCGAGAAGGGACGATGGTTCGGGTAGAGATGTATCCGAGACTTTAGGAGTTACTCCTAATCCTAGTAATTACAGTGAAGCAAAGATCAAGGTTATTGGTGTTGGAGGTGGTGGATCAAATGCAGTGAATAGGATGATAGAGAGTAAAATGGGTGGTGTGGAGTTCTGGATTGTTAATACTGATATTCAAGCCATGAGAATGTCACCTGTCTTGCCTGAAAACCGTTTGCAAATCGGTCTGGAGCTTACACGAGGTCTTGGTGCCGGTGGTAACCCTGAGATGGGCATGAATGCTGCAAAAGAAAGCAAAGAATCAATAGAAGAAGCACTTTTTGGAGCTGACATGGTCTTTGTAACAGTAGGTTCAGCTGCTTTTTCTTCAAGTTTATATCTTCTATGAATTGAAATATGGTTTTGCATACGATTTTCCTTTTAATAATGGTTTCAATATTACAACATAAGACTTAGTTCACATGCCCAATTTAGCATTCTGATTGTTGATAATTTACTTTCATTTGTATAAGGAACCAATAGTTCTTGGTATTTGATGTCTTAAAATTATGTATATTTTTTTCAAAATTTGGTTCTTTATTGGTATAATTTGCTAACCTTAAAATTACTTTTCCCAGGCCGGAATGGGAGGGGGAACCGGCACAGGTGGAGCTCCAGTTATTGCTAGTATTGCAAAATCAATGGGTATACTGACTGTTGGTATTGTCACCACCCCTTTCTCATTTGAAGGACGAAAGCGAGCCATTCAAGCGCAAGAAGGAGTTACAGCCTTGAGAGACAATGTTGACACTCTGATAGTTATTCCAAATGACAAGCTACTAACAGCGGTTTCTGAATCCACCCCTGTAACTGAAGCATTCAATCTAGCTGATGACATTCTTCGACAAGGTGTTCGTGGCATATCTGATATTATAATGGTATGAAAACCTTAATGTTGGTTTACCGTTATCAGACAATAGATTGTTTCTTTTTTAGTTCTTATTTTAGCTTATACTCATCAAAGTTTATGTAAATGAGTACAAAGGGAACATTATCACCTGAAGTATCCTGTGATATTATCTGTTTTTGTAGCTTTAATCCCTGTTCAATACATATGTAGGTAGCATAAAGTTGATAATGGTAGTTTTCTGTATATTCATTATTGTTCTTTGATTTTGATGATTGATTGCAGATACCTGGTATGGTAAATGTAGATTTTGCCGATGTTCGAGCAATAATGGCCAATGCAGGTTCTTCACTGATGGGGATAGGAACTGCAACTGGTATGTGTCTAAACTACATTTGCAGTCCCTAAATGATGATTTATAATGTGTGTAAAGGATAAATATGATAGTCAACTATATATTGTACTGTCCTTTGATTAAGGTTCCTTTTTGCTCTTGTTTTCGGTTCATAATAACAAGCACAATCTAATTTTTGAACTCTATATTACTGAAAATTTTCTTGTGGATTCTTCTATGTTTAAGGGAAATCCAGGGCAAGGGATGCTGCATTAAATGCCATCCAATCACCTTTGCTAGATATTGGAATAGAGAGGGCTACTGGAATTGTATGGAACATAACTGGTGGAAGTGATCTTACCTTATTTGAGGTGGCTGCCTATAACGATTTCTCGCTCTTACAGTTTCGTTTTTCCTAAATGTATTTGTAACAATCCACCTCTATCAGGTTACCGTGTTTCGAAATTCAATTGTCTTGCATTTCCTTTAATTGATGCCCCTTGATTGTTCACAGGTAAATGCTGCAGCAGAGGTTATATATGACCTTGTCGACCCTACGGCGAATTTAATATTTGGAGCAGTTATAGATCCATCACTCAGTGGTCAAGTAAGTTTCTTAAACCATTAATATACAGTTTCTCACCCGGAAATGAATTATGCAACATTACCCTTTTTTGTTTTCATCTTTTCTAGCTGTTGGAATTAGGACTTAAATGTCATTCAACCGGCCACTTTTCTAATTTTGTTCAATTATTTGAAGTTTTGAACATATAGTATAATCAGCATGATGGATTTTGTCATTGGTTTCATATAGGTAAGCATAACACTAATTGCGACCGGATTCAAGCGTCAAGAGGACGGCGAGGGCAGGCCCCCACAGGTATGGTTCAATTCTTCTGCTCGAGTAATGATTCAGAGTCCTAATTTATCCTCTTAATACTTAAACTGAGTAAAAATTCAAATATATACATTGTTTTCTAAAATCATCTTAAAGATAAAAATTCAAAAGTTTCTTTATTTAGAAGTTTGAAGGATAAGAGAAACCGAAGATAATGTGTTAAACATGTGTCTATTCGAGAATTTTTGTTGAACCTGTTATGCAAACTTGTAATTCTGGCATTTGTTCTACATACAGGCTGCTCAACTCGCACAGGGAGATACGACAGTTGGTATCAATCGGCGATCTGCCTCGTTCACCAGTGGAGGTTTTGTTGAGATCCCCGAATTCCTAAAGAAGAAAGGCCAGACACGCTATCCGAGGGCTTAACTGTGTTTCTCTCAGTTGCTTCAATCTCTTGCTTCTCTTCAATTTTCACTGTAAGGATATAAAATAATGCTTTTCTAGGTCTTAAGTCCTTAAACACCATTAGTAGCATTATTTACTTAGTTTTGCAGCTTTGAAAATTCATCATGAATGCAAATTACTTTCCAGCAATGATGCTTTGCCTTGCCATATTTGATTTTTGGTTTATTAGCTTGAATTCTTGTACATATAATATTTCAGCAATGGTAAGATTTTGCTATATAGTTCTTTGGCTTTTCATGAATATATTTGACTTGGTGTAGAAAAACATGATTATTGTGTATCAAGATAACTGTATTCTTAATTTTTCTTTAACCCTGTATTTAATGATATCATTTCAAACAAACTACCAACACAAAAATAGATAAGAATACTATGATTGTTGTTAATTGATTTCTTTGATTGTGTTTGGTAAGTGTCTCGGAATAGAAAATAATGAGATACATGAAAGAAACAGTCGTTTGGTTTGTATTTTCATTTTCTGTTTTTATTTTTAGTATTTTTTATTTTCAGAATTTTAGAAAAGAAAGAGCGAAAATAAGAAGGGAAAATAGAAAATAAAATTTTTATTGTTTTCATCGTTTTTTTCTTTTTCTTTTACAAAATTCTAAAAATAAAAATATTAAAAATGAAAAAAGAAAATAAAAACATAGACTAAATGCATCCATATACATTCTTTTCAAAAGAGTTTTGTGTCTTCCAAACTCAATGAATAATTTTTCATACAATAATAGCCATTGATGTTAGCAAGAAACTGAAGTTCCAACATGATGTCAGGTCAAAATCATCTGAACATTGAATATATTTTTGAGGAGTGTTTGTAATTTGTAGCCATCAATTAGTCATCAATAGTGTGTTTAATGGTGTGAGATTATATCTGATGATGGAGAATTATTCATTTTTCTTTTGGTGGCTAAGTGCTGATCTGGTCAGATTTTAATAAAAGTGCTGACCTCCTTATACTTTTTCTATATTATTTTTTGCTCAAGACTATTTATGTGAGTCTATCACAAAATTTATGAAGTGTTCAAGAGTCACAAAATTATAAAAGAATCATGCAATTTTATTTAGTAGGGCCTTTAAGAAGACATAACCATGTGGAAGTTATAGTCACTCCAATTTTCATTGATAAAACTATCTTCATCTCCTTGTCATTCTCCACACTGTATAACATCTTTGATTTGATTTAACTCAACCATACCCTCTCTTTATTTATCATTTGTTTAAATGTTATAAATGAATTCTACTATTATTTTCTCTTTTTTCTTTTAATTTATCTAATTTTCTACCGACATTAATAACATTGTTAGACTCATGTAATCGAATTTATTTAGGGAAATAAGGTTTTGTTATTGTTATTTTGTTCTTAAAAATCTTACTTATATATGTTTTTCTTTCTTTTGTTAAGATTTAGTGACATTCAATTTGTAGTTTGTTTATATAAAATAATGGATAGTTATTAGAAACTAGACAAAGAGATTTTTTTTTTTCCTTTGAAAAATTACTAACAATTTGTCAATAGATGTCACCTTTCAGTCTGTTTTTTCTTCTCCCTTACTAGAAACATTAATAATAAAAAAAATTCAATAATAGCAAATTTTAATAAATCATTAAAAAAGTCATGACGTAATTATTAAATTTTAGAATAGACGTTTAACCGTCTAAGAAATGAGTAACAACAAACATGTTACTTCCTTAAAGACATTTCAATAAATATTAATTAAAAGAATTTTTTTTTTACATATCTAAAAATAAAGTGTTTATTGAGACTTTTTATTTGAGAGTTCTCATAAAATTTCAAATAACATGGAGTGGAACATAATTTGATATCTTTTCCAATTTTAGTTGAATAGAGTCCACCACTGAAAATCAAATCCTCCAACCTCATTGATTGAATTTTAAGGCAAGGATCATACCATCATATATCATTATCAATATACACATTATATTATAACCAATCAACATCAACTTCAGAATCCACTAAAAATGGATCCAAGAATCCCTTACTCTCTTCCAAGTCTTCTAACACACAAAAAAATCTTTCCAAGTCTCCATTTTCTATTTTTCATACTTGCATTATATAACTTGTATCTAAGCCAGCCACACAATATATTATTAAAAAAAAAATCAAAACTAGATATTAATTATTATTATTATTTGAACAACTGAAAATTCCTCCATACTTTACCAACTTAAAAAAAAATTCTAAAACGACAATTAATTGAGAATTAATGAAGAAACATCTTACACTAACTACTTCCTAACTATTTACACATAAATCATTAATTATTTATTGTCTGACCCAAAAACCGAACTTGTTCATATCTTAGATATTTATATGTGAAAATAATAATTAAAAATTATTAAAACCGCTTAACATAATATTTATTAATATTTTAACTATTGTTTCTATATAAAGATGTCTTTATGCTAGTAATTACCTTTTCATAAAATCTCCTTCTCCACTCACTATTTTTTTGTTCTTAGTCTTTTAGTTTGGCAAGTAAAGTTTAATCCATCATGAATACGAGCTTCATTTAAGGGGTTTGTCTTAACTAATAGATGTTGCATGCAAAAAAGTAAAATTCAAAACCTCTATGTTTGCTAATTAAAAAAATAATCCAATTTGTCAATAAACTATAATTCAAAATCTCAGATGACATAATCTCTCTATATCTACTTAAAGATTGCAAATTTGAGTGTCACTCCTAATTTTTTTTTAAAAAAAAAACTTAGTTTCCCTACATACTACTTATTAGGAGTGACACGTACCTTTTAAACTTACCATACAAAGAAGAAACTGTTGTGGTTGACGTGTAACTAAACTTCCCACCCATTCATTCATTGGCTCTATTCCCTCACACATCACCATTTTCTAAATCAAATCTCTCTACATAAAATGAAGTTGAACAAGAAAAACACCAAAACAACAACATATTGTTCATAAACAAATTTCCGTTCCTTGTTATTATCATTTGCTATATCTTTGCATGAAAGAGCAAGAATCTCCTTCAATGGATCAAGAAACCCCATCAACCACAAAGACCCATGTTTGTAACAACATGAAGATTCAACATGATGTGGCCATGGCAGAAGATCATAATAGTAATAATAACAATGTAAGAGAGAAGCTAAAGAGGCATAAAATTTCAATGGCAGGAAGGGTATGGATCCCAGAAACATGGGGTCAAGAAGAGCTCTTGAAAGATTGGATCGATTGCACTTCATTTGAAGCTCCTTTGGTTCCAAGCAGAATCATGATGGCTAAAGCAGCTTTAGTTCAAGAGGGTAGAAGAACAAGTAGTGCTGGATTAACAATACAAAACAGGTGTTGAATAATTTTCGTATTATCTATAAAAATATAAATGTATGTTGATGAATCCAAAGTTCAGTATATCATAAGTTATATGATTTTAGCTTTTGATGAATCTAAATGTCTGGTCCTTGTTTATTTTGGAGAGATTCTTTAATGGTGGAAATTCAAGTGCAGTATACTTCAGGTGAAGTTGATAACTAAAAGTCGTTAGATGATTTGACTGACTTGACTAAATTTTTATCTAACAGCTCTCAGCTATCAACTTAATGTGAAATCGACTGTACTTGAGTTTTCACATTTTTAAAAATAGTAGTTTGATTTTGGTTGTTGTTTCCTAATTAAGAATAAACAAATAAAGCATGCTATGTTTCATTCATCTATAAATGATGAGATAAATTGTTATTAAAAATTAAAAAAAACTTAAACAATTCAGCTAAACAATTCAATAGATCATGAGTCAGTTTCGTGGCACATATTTATAAATGAGTGAATGTGGTAAAACTAATAAAAGAAAATAAAATACTTTTTGAATAAAAGATATTGTAAAAGGATATCACTTGTTTGAAAAAGATATTAATACTTTATATTTATAGAAACATAAAAAAAAATTGTAATTATTATTATTATTATTATTATTATTATTATTATTATTATTATTATTATATATGTAGAAGATAATAATAAAAAATAATTTTGATTCTAAACTTTTTTGAGTTTGAATTTAAACTATATGATCGAATATAAGATTTTCTAAATATTTTCTAAATATTAGTATTCTTAAAATTTTTTAAAATTATACCGACAAGATAAAGTCCATGAATGGAAGAAGTTGCTGGGGAGATTTGATGTCCGAAGAGTGCATGTGAATTTTTATATGGTAGATTAATGTACATTTTAATATTTTAATGAGTCATGTATGTATGTATATATATCGATATTAAGTGCTGTTAGTCATTTTATTCTTTTGTCACTTGAATAATTTTTGGTAGTAAAAACTGCCGAGTGCCATATTATTTGCCATATAGTTCTGTCTATTATAATATAATATAATATTATTATTTTATTATTATATTTAAAATTTTATTTATATCATATTCAATTTATTATATATTTTTTTCTTATTCATGTATTGTTATTATTATTATTTAATAAATATTTTATAAATTTAAAAATGAGATTTATTTATTAATATATTTTAACTAATTTATAATTTTATTTTTATTATTATGTTATTGTTGATTTTTTAAAATACTATTAAGACTTGTTATATTGTTATTAATTATTTAAAATTTAATATAAAAATTTATTATATATATATATATATATTTTTAATTTATAAAACAACAAATCTAATTAAATCCAATTCAAATCGCTTAAAATTGAATTAAATTAAATTGAATTGTCTATACAAAATATCTAATCCAAATCGTATCGCAAATAGAATCAAACCGTCTGCGAACAATCCTACCTTGTTAATCATCTTAATGTATTTGCTTCCAATTACAATAGGATCAAGACGAGTTCAACATCAACAAAAGGATTTCGTGTTTTCAAGCTGGATCTAAGTGGTCCTAGATAGTTGGAGGTTGATGACCTTGGGTAAGAGTAGTTTATGCTGCAGGGGTTGAAGGTGCACAAGATTTTGGTGGTTGGCAATTGCATCTTTTTTCGCCATGCAAATACACTAAAATCACATTCACCGTCACATAATTTTGGACCATTAAATTTTTTTCAGCATGCTTCTTTCCATAATTATCAAAATCCAACAGACAATCAACTTGGTAAAGTTACTGAGTTATTGGATTAGTGGTTCAACTAATAGTTTAGTAATTGTATCGTTTGACAGCTGTAATAATTAAAAAATATATAAAATTATAATATAATATTTATTAAAAAATAAAAATTAATATTTAATATTTTATATTATTTAAATTTAAATAAATTATATATAAATTTTATTAGTTCGTTGCTTTAGTGTGATATATATAATTTATATAAATTATTAGTCTTTAATTTAATAGGTATAATCTGAAAAAAATAAAAAAAAGTTACACATAGATAAAATTAAAAGTAAAAATAATTTGTTGATAAAAAATAGGAAATAATCAAAATTTTAAAAGACAAATAAACATATATAAGTTGAATTACATGAATAAATATGTGAGGTTAAAATTATTCTAATAAAATATGAACTAATGTAAGGTTGCAAGTTTGGAGCATTACTCATGTCAATTTAGATATTATATATTCTTTTATTAACCTATTAAAGAATAAGAGTGTATCTGACCTAGTGGTAAGGGGCTATAGTTTTACACAGACTTTTCAAGATCGAATCAAACCGGTTCTTTGATTGAATCGACCAGTTTGATCCGAGTTTGATAATTATGCTTCTTCCTTACCTATCTCACTAAAAAGATATATGGTTTTAACTTTAGAGTAATAAATTTACTGGAAATTTACGTGTAATTATTTTAACATTAATTTGATATTTAAAAATTATTAATTGATAATTTAGTCAAATACATTAAATTATTTTAATTTTTTACTAAATTAAAAATACAACCAAAATTTGACTACTTTAAAATAAGTTGGAATTTATGAAAGTGTTTAAATTTTTATTATTTTATTTTTAGTGTTTTATTTTTAGAATTTAATAAAAAATAAAAATAATAAGAAGTGAAAATAAAAAATAAAAATATATACATAAACTAAAGACACTTTTAATAATCACAAAATAACGTGTGATTAAGATGTAAATATCAAATCACAATTAGGCCATCTTTCTTTCTTAACCCAAAATTTAAATGGCATAAACTACATCGGCCCAAACAAAGGAAATATTTTATTTAGACAAAAATAAATATATTGTTTTCAAGCCCAAAAAAAATCTTGTTTTCTGTTAAGCATGTGACATAATAAAAATACTCAGAAATAACAAAAATAAGATGGTAAACCAAAAAAAGAAATAACATAAATATGTTATTTTTATTTCTAGATAACATAAATACAAGAATTTTATAAAATTATACAGAGAAAATTTTTTTTATAATAAAGGTAAATTTAAAAAATAAAACAAAAAATATGAATAAAAATATAGAAATTTTGTTTTGGAAGACAAAATTAAATACTAAAGTTTCATCAAAGAGATTAAAAAATAAAAAAATAAATAAATAAAATTGGGTTTGCTATTTGAGTTTCTGAAACAGCGTTTCCTTTTGGTTCCTTCTCCGCCGCAATCATCGTTGAGAATGCGGAATCTTCCTGCAACTCTAACTCGTTCCTTCCATCCACTCTCCATTAACAGAAACTCATCACTCTTCTTTTTCAGCTCCACCAATCACCTCCGTTTTCTTCAACCCTCACGCTCCGCTACTTCAACATTTTCAAATTCTATTCAATGTGCCGTTCGATTCCGACCCTGCATCGACATACACAAGGTACGCCACCCCTTTTACTTTCTCATGTTTTTTCCCTTTTTGTTTTGTTAAAAATTATATTTTTTTTTAAGAAAAGGTTGTTATTTTACGTTATTGAAATTTTCAGTGAAGGTTGTTTTTGTTCTTGTGTTTGTGTTTGTTGTGTTGTATTGATTGAAAATTTGTGGCATTATCCGTATTTGGTAACTTGTGAAATGATCAAGGAGCTTTTTTTTTTTCTTCTAAATTTTAGAAGGAAAAAAATTATGTGATTGTGATTCTGGAGAATACTGTGTATGCTGGGATTGAATGAGGTGAACCCTTTTATCACTGTAATGAAATTTGAATGAAGGTTGCTATGACTTTTGGTTATAGTGATCGACAATTTGTGTCAATCATAATGTTCAGTAGTTTCTTTTTGTATAATTTGTTTTCCAAATGTGATGATGCATTCTAAGGGTTCAATTGATGTGATCTTTTATGCTTATGGCAGGGGAAAGTGAAACAAATTGTTGGTTCAACCCTTCAGGATTTGAAGGGAGATGGGTCAAATCCGGTGACAAATTTCGAATCTGATAAGTCAGCAGCTGAGTATGCTATTCTTTACAAACAAGATGGGCTTACCGGTGGCCATGCGATCATGCTCGGTGCAGATCCTTTGAGCAAAGCTGCTGCACTTGAAGCATTGCATGCTTATCCTGGTATGCTTTTCTAAATGCTGCCACTGATTAGTGGCATTTGTGTTTTCTAAAGGAACATAGTTACTAAAATGTTGTGTTCTTAATTGTTATTGAGAATGATGTTGTTGAAAGTTGAAACATGAGTCTTAGCAATATACAAGTTATGTTAGCATTTTCTTTGTCCTTTATGGTTGATGATATGTTTAAAACTTACACAGATTTTTCCTCTGCTGAACTTAAATGTGGAGGGCTGGTAAAATTTAGGCGGTTTGCAAGTTGGAGGGGGAATAAATTCGGACAATTGTTTGAGTTACATCGAGGAAGGAGCAAGCCACGTCATTGTCACATCCGTAAGTTCTTCTTTGAGTTTTTCCACCTTTTAATTGCCATTAACTTTCATCCATTGAGAAAGCATTTGTATTAACTCTCTCAACCAATTATGTTATTCAAGAATGCCACTTATGTGTTATTTTTCAATAGAAATAATTTAGCCATGTTGTGTTTAATTGATTTCTCTCTTTATAGTATGTGTTCAACAATGGTCAAATGGATCTCAAAAGACTAAAAGATCTTGTTAGAATTGTTGGAAAAGAGAGACTTGTGTTGGATCTCAGTTGCAGAAAAAAGGTACAAATGGTTATCTTTCTATTTCAACGAAAATTGTTCTTGAAGAGGAATACATTAAGTTCTTCAAGTAGTTCGCTTCAAGTTTCAAATGTTCAAGTAGCTGGATTCTTTTTTTTTTTTTTTTTTTAATTTTCTTCTACGTTTTCTTTGTTCAGGAAGGTAAATATGCAATTGTCACTGATAGGTGGCAGAAGTTCAGTGATGTGTCACTTGATGCTGAAGTAATGCAATTTCTTGCCAACTTTGCTGATGAATTTCTAGTTCATGGTGTTGATGTTGAAGGGAAAAAGTAAGTTATTCAATATTGTAAACTCCAACTTAAAGGGCCAGCATTTTTATATGCAAATGAGATAAACAGATCTCCGTGTCACACATTGAAATACAGCTGATAATATATGATTCTGATTGCAGGCTGGGAATTGATGAAGAGCTAGTGGCTTTGCTTGGCAAGCATTCACCGGTTCGTAACTTTCTTAAGCTGCCTTGACTTTATCTTTGCCTATTAAAGTCTTAGCTAATTAGCTTGCATTAAGGTTTTTCAGTTGTCTGAATTATAGCCATAAGTAGAGGAATTGTACGTGCTAGCGTATGCGTGCGCGTTTTTATCTTAAATTCTGACAAATGTATACAATTTTATGTCTTAATTCTTAAATCGGTTTAAACTTCATTTAAGTGTCCATAGTGCTGATGCATTTTGATTATGCCAGATTCCTGTTACATATGCTGGGGGTGTGACTGTAATGGACGATTTAGAGAGGATAAAGACGGCGGGGATGGAGCGCGTGGACGTCACCGTGGGAAGTGCATTGGACATTTTTGGGGGAAACATGGCTTATAAAGATGTTGTAGCTTGGCATACCCAGCAACAAGCCTCCATAGTTTAATTACATAATGATTTGAGACTTGTTTTAAGTAGGGTCTGGTGAACTTTGAACTTTTGAATTTGTTTCTCTCGTGTTTGTAACCTTCCATTTGATGTTTTTTTCAGTGTTTCTTTCCCTCATGATTGTAGCATTTGCCTCATTAGACATTAGTTACTTAGATTCCCTTGTATGATCATAATTTGCCACTATAGTTATTTGCATTTTGATGATGTACATGTAAAACAATGCATGTAGAAGTTCATTTACTCTATAGTAGTAGTATATTATCAAAGGAAGACTAGATAGAAGACGACCTGAAAGGACTTTGTACGAGGTTGTTGAATTAGATTTATACTATACATATATGATAGAGCGAAATAATTCAGAGCTTAAATGGTAAACTGATGAAATAATTCAGAGCTTGTGTTCAACCTTCGTTAATTTTAGAGTCTCTTTCAGTTTTCCTTGGATTTCACGTAGGGAATTCTCGAATACATCCATGCGCGTGTTAGTCACGTTGAATTGACTCGTAAACGTCAATGTGTTCACGTTGCAACACAGCAATCTCAGCTTGTCGATTAAGTTTATTGGATATGGTCATCCCTCTCAACGAATGCACCAAATGTTAGCTCAAGGATGTATGAGGAAGAAGATGAAATCTGGAAATATAATCAATAATACAGGAAATTGTAAATGTCCTTATTCGAGTCGAGAACCCACTCCTAAGAATAATACTCAAATATTTCTAACTGCAAAAGACTACACTCTCCAATTTATTTGAAAGGTATTTACAAATTTGATTAATTAATATTAATAAACGGTCACTAACTGTTTAGTATCATTTGGTTGAAGGGATACAATCTTTTAAGAATTGTGTATGTTCAAGACATTGTGTCTATTGGCTAAAGGGACACAACTCTTTAAGAATTGTGTATGTTCAAAACATTGTATCTATTGGCAATAGAAAAGACACAACTATTTGTATACGTAACTAATCATAATTACTACGTGTAATATGTATAAATAAGTCATTGTCCACTATTTCAGAAAATGAAGTACTAAGTGTATATTATAGTTAACTATTAAGAAATTTTCTTTGTTCAAGAGAGTTGAAAATTTTTTATTATTGCTAATTAAAAAGTTCTTAGGTTTCTAGAGTATTGTTATCAACCCTATAACAACTAAGTGTGAGGATAAATATCTCTCTAAAAAAATCTAATGGTACCTTAAAACCACTACACTAATATAAAATTTTGTCATCTTCTGATATTAATATACCCAACATTATCTTCCCTTGTAACTAAGTTGGCAGAACTAATTATTTTCTGTGATATACTTTATCCTAAGAGTGTTAAAGACCCAGTCTGACTCGGAATCTGAGCGAGACCCAAGACATATTTTGATGAGGTTTGAACTTGTTATTTTTACCAGATGTTACTTTCAGCTCAAATTTGGGTTATGTTTTAAATTATTCGGTTCGGTCCAAAATTATTTTAAATAATAAAAATATATATTTTAAAGTAAAAAGTATTAATGTGATATTATACTTTTATATTTTAATTAATATTTTTTATATTATATGTTATTATTTTTGTATTAAAATAATTTATTTTAGTATAAATATAATATAATTTTTATTAAATTCAATTTTTAAAAACAAAATTTTATTATTTTAATATATAAAATTTATAAATATGTATATACAAGTTTTATATCAAATCGATCCGATTTAGTCCAATTTATTTCGAATTATTTTGGTTCTACCAAAAATAGACTTGTTGACTTTTTAGGGATGGATCCGAAATCATATTAAACCCGCTACTTCATGCCACTACGTAGTCATCGATCCACCTGGATTGCTTTCCGTTCCGTTCCAGTATTAGCTGCTTCAACAATTTACTCATTGCTAGGGTTTGTCCCCTTTTCTCGCTGAGATGGAAGGGATGGTGCCGGAGAAGAATCAACGATACCTTATGGTGCTAATGCGTACAAAGATATGCGGCATCGACCTCATGAAACTGATAACACCCGAGAAGGAGGCTGTGGATTGGGAAAATCTACCTCCGTTACCCTTCGATTTCAGCATGGATCTTCCACTTGGCCGCACGTTCGCTTTAGAGTTGGATTCCAAGATTCATCTCGTTGGAGGTCTCAAATATATGTCCAGCTATGGTTATTATTTTGATGGTGCTTACTATACTCCTTGCAATAAAGTCTACGAACTAGACCTTGACAAGAAGGAGTTAGAGGAGTCGAAATCAATCGATGATGCTCCAGAGTTATCTGTTTCCGGGTTCTCTACTCTTCACAAAATCGAAAGTGATTATTATTTTATGTTGATGTGTGGTCGCGGTGGTTTCCTACCCGACAATGATGCTCAGAATTTTTGGGTTCTACGCTCTGGGACCAAGGTTTGGGAACACTTGCCTGATGCTCCTGATCTTCCTGGCTACCATTCCAGAATTGATCACAGTTCATGGTTCGACTTCTATGGTAAGCTATACATCCGACTCTGTTTCGAAGATGGAAGAGTTGTCGTCTTCTCTTATGACACCCATAACCTACATTGGACAACGAGTGAGGGTGACAATAGTTTTACGCGTTCTTTTTGTGTCCCACTGGCATCCGATGACCAGCGTCGGTTCTTTTTTCCAAGGGTGCATATTCCAGGTATTCATAATTACTCTCCAAGTGTGCATTGCACATGATTTTCTTTGTCTTATTGTAAAATATGCAATTTTCACTCTTCACCCTTCATCATTCTGTTATTGGTATATTGTTACAGATTTGGTTGATCCTGGCAAATACCTGGCACTTTCATGCGAACGCATTGGAGGGAAAAAAGTGATATATGCATTCCAGGTGGATGAATTGGGTGTCCTTTTCTTCCAAAGGCTTGAAGGCTGCTTAGATAGAATGCCGTCCTTGTATTATGAGAAAACGCCTGTGCTTGTTGATCTTGATGGCAAAGGCAAGTTTATTGTTATGGTACCTGGCTCTGCAAAGGAAGAAAAAGAGGACCAGGTCCTCTTTGTGTTGGTTCTTCAGGTTGTTCCAAAGAAGTTTGTCAACCATCCCTCCCGGGTCCTCCGTAGGTCTGTGAGGCCCCCAACGGAGTGTGAGTTCTTAGATTGGAAGGTCCTTAGCATGCACATGTACAGAATGGAGGTCTCGAGTTGGGGAATAAGAGATGATTTGTATGCTGTCTTTATTTTCCCTGGCATCCAGTGGGAAGAAGAGAATGCCCAGGAGGTCAAATAGGCACATTTGAATTTCGAAAAGGTAATAATCCTTGCCTATGTTTTTGTCATCATTTTCTTATGTTCCCTAAAGCGGCTTTATTATTTATATTGATTGGTTGGCTGTGAAATGTGAATGCTTTTGTGCTTGACCATTTTGTACTGTAATTCTGTTTGCCCAATACACAATAACACACATATTCGGCTGCTGTGAATAAGTTTGCCAATGCATGAGTTTATGAAGGTTCTTCCTGGTGATTTGATTGTTAGTTTGGAATATATGGAATGTCATCTTTGATATTTTTGACTGTGATAGTTCCCACTCAAAGCTTGCTGTTCAAATGAGGTCCTACCATCTTGTCGCCGTTTGAATTTGTTGAACTTGCAGCATCAAGGACTGAAATCTAAAAATATTTGGAGGGTTTAAAATATGTATCACATCAAAAGGCAAAACCTGTTCAAACTGGTTGGTAACTTTCTTAAGCTGCCTTGACTTTATCCTTGCATATTGAAGTCTTAGCTTGCATTAAGGTTGTTCAGTCGTCTGAATTATAACCATAAATATAGGATTTGTGTGTGCTAGCGTGTGCGTGCGCCTTTTTCTCTTAAATTCTAACAAACATTTAACAATTTTGTGTCTTAATTCTAAAATCTGATTTCCATAATCAGATTCCTGTTACATATGCTGGGGGTGTGACTGTAATGGACTATTTAGAGAGGTTAAAGATGGCGGGGATGGAGCGCGTGGATGTCACCGTGGGAAGTGCATTGGACATTTTTGGGGGAAACATGGTTTATAAAGATGTTGTAGCTTGGCATACCCAGCAACAAGCCTCCATAGTAATTACATTATGATTTGAGACTTGTTTTAAGTTTAGGGTCTGGTGAACTTGGACTTCTTGAAATTGTTTCTCTCGTGTTTGTAACCTTCTATTTGGTGATGTTTTTTTAACTTTTTTTTCATTATATGATCATAATTTCCCACAATAGTTATTTATTTGCGTTTTGATGATGTGTTGAATGAGATTTACACATATATGATAGAGTGTAATGACATTATTGTATTTAAATGGTAAACTGATGATATAATTCTAGTGAAATTAAGTGTTTTCTTATTAATATAAATTATAAATTCAAAAAGAAAAAGGTTAGTTCTTGTTTGGTGTGATTTTAGGAGATTTGTTTTAGTTTTTTTTTTTTAAAGAAAATTTCAATTTTCTAATAATTATCTTATGGCAGTAGTTAGTGGTGATAATAATGTAAATGATAGAAGTGGAATACTCTCTTGTGGACTATGAACGCTTTTTGACTTGGCTAATCAAATTATTTATCAAATGCTGGTAATATAATCATTGTAAAAATTGTATTGGTACCACTACCATTATTAGTGAGGTGAAAAGCAATAATAAACACCATGACAATCATTTTTTCCCCCTCAAACATGCTTATCATGCTGAAAATTTCCAAGGGTTTGATGAATCTAGAGCAACTTATAGTTCAAGCAATGTTAATTAACTTTTTATAGTTTTACTATTTCTAAATAAGATTTTACATTGAATAAATTCTTGCAATCTAGAGTTTTCACTTCAAATTTTTTGTTAGATTAAATAAATTTTCACATTTAAACTTATGAATTTGGATAAAAGAAAAAAAGTTTCAATGATTTTGTTACAAAATTTTATCTAGGATTTGATTAATTCTCTTATTATATATAAGGAGAAATTAATTCTAAAATTGGACTAAACTACTCTACTCTTCTTATTTCTAAGAAAATTGTATTGCATTTGGAATAACTGGAAGTGAAATTGATTCAATTTTATTTGTATTATTTAAATCTTAGAATTAAATTAATTTCCACCAACTTTTACAGAATGTCAAACACAATTAACAGAACTTGACAAACAAAATTATCTTTTTTGATGCATTGGTAAATATAATTATTTATATTTTATTAAAATTCAAACATAAGAAAACTAAGAAAAGGAAAGAAACCTTATTAAAGACCTACATAACATATATAGAAATTTCCTTTGTATTCATGCAAATTTAATACTTTATATTTAGACATACACTTATGATAATAAAAATTACATGGGTATTTTCTCAAAAAAAAAAAATTTGAAGTAACCCAATAAAATATTACCTAGTGAATAATGTCTAACTACAAAGTATAAGAATTATATATATTCTTATAATAAGATCTAACTTCCCAAATTATTAACATAATTCGGGTATACTTTCTAAGCATGGTTTCCACCCTATAGAACCATCATTATTATTATTATCATCATCACATTCTTCACCATTACTATTTTCACCATGATCCACCAAAGATAATAATTCATCAACCGAAATAATCTCTCCCTTTTGCATCATCATATCATGAAGTTGTTGCTTACTTATAACAATTTTGATCCTAACCACTCCATTATTATTATTATTATTATCATCATCATTAGTATTAATATTTTCCTTTGCACCTTTTCCTTCCACTACTACTTCTTGTTCAGCAAATCTCACCTTCTTCTTCTTCTTGCTACTAGACTTCGGCGACGGCGACAGCGACGGCGACATAGGCACAAGGTAGAATATCTGACCTTTGAGAAGTTTGGTATTAGGGTGAAGATGATGAATGGATTGTAGTGAATTTGATATTGCATGATAGCCTGAAAATTGTGCTAGAACTTGGTGCACCTTAATGGGAGCTTTGAACTCTAGAATTTTCCCATCACTCTTCATTACTCTTACCATATTGTTCTCATGATGATGAAGAACTAAGCAATTTCCCATAGCTTTATAAATCTTCGGTGAACTTAGCTAATAAAATCTTAGTATATAGTAATATATATGGAGCTTATTATAAGAGTTAGAACAAGTTTTGAGAAATATATGAATGAAAAAGTAGTGGGAGGAGGCTTCTATGGAGCATCTATTTAAACGTAATGGTTGTGAATAATGCCCCCAAAATGTTACCAATATTACACAATATGCCTATTTTGTCCTTTTATGGTAGTTAGCAAAATATATAATATCCATTATTATTATTATTATTATTATTATTATTATTATTATTATTATTATTATTAAAGTATGTGTGTGTATTTTTTTCTAAAAGATCTTATTCATGGCATATTGTTATAATTAAGTTCGTTTTTTTTAAACTATAGATGATTTGAATAGCATATATATAAGTTGTTTAATTGTTAGAGCTTAAATTTTTACTTGCATATTTTTTAAAACATTTGTCAAGTTTTTTGAGCTTTAATTGAGCGTATATTTTAATTTTAATTTTCTTTTCTCTCAATTATTATTTAAGATTGAGACATCTTAGACATTTATTGAAATATGTTCTACATATAAAGTAGTATGAATGATCATTATTCTATGTTTTATAATTAAATAATGTAGAGTACTTTTGTAAATGAATTTTTAGCCAATAATTAGTTAATTACCCTCTAGATTATTCTCCTCCATATAGCTTTGCCACTGAGATTTGAGAAGCGTTAAAACATCATGCACTTTTGAGTTTTAAACAATTTAAAATATTTCGAAGTTACAATTTTAAATGAATTAATATATTTTATAAAATTTGTAACAGGTGAAACAATTTTATGATTTAAATCTTGTTACGATTTTATATTTGATGTATTTAATTTATATTTTTTATTTTTAGTAAAATCTCAATTTTCTTTAAGTTCATAAATGAGTGATGGTTGGGTTTTGGGAGTGAGTCAACTCGTTGAGTTGAGTCAATGACTCGGTGACTCATCATGCCCAGGGTGGTTGTGGAGCTAGCAGTGGATTATTACCGAAATGGTCCAAGGTGGGCCCACTATGACACTGAAAGATTATACCCAACAAGACCGTGTTGGAAGGATCAAGTAGGCCCATTAAAAGCCCACGTGCTTGACTATTTTTTAGGAAAAAAATTGTTTTTTTTTTTATTTTTCAGTGATTAAAAAAAAGAAAGAAAAACTTAAATTTTGTTCCTTCTTATTCGCCAATTACCATGATTTTTATTATTTAATTTTGATAAAATAGTAAAACAGGTTGCTTGTTTATTGATAAATATTTGGAGAGGCTTTCTTTTAGTATGGGATTCGGGACAAAGAGATATTATATGTGAGACAGATTGTGTGGAGGCTTTTATTATTGTCAATAATTTACAAGATTGCTCTGGGTTTATTGATTCTTTGGTGTTAAAAATTTGAGATATCATGTCTTGGAAATGACGTGCTGATCTTCGGTTGATCTTAAGAGATGCAAATACAGATCTTCAGTTGATCTTAAGAGATGCAAATACAGTAGCAGACATTATGACAAATACTGCAACGGAGACCATTTCTCCCCAAGTGGAGCTTCCATTGCCTTGGAAAAAATTTGAAAATAGTATTCAGTGGGACTGCCTTTCTTAAGCAGTTTCATGTTTTTTTTCTTTTTTTCTCTCTCTTAGTTTTTGTTTATTTTCTTTTAAGTCACAAAAAAAAAATATTAGTAAAAATGATTGATATTTACGTATCTATTATCTCAAAAGTCTTATATATATATATATATATATATATATATATATATATATATATATATATATATAAAATAGTATTTAATAAGATGATATTGCAATATTTAAATTAATTTCTCTTTTTAACCATCATGGTATTATCAATTATGGTGTATTTGTTTCGAATTTTCAAAAAAGAGATGTCATAATTCGAATTGTTTTATATAATTTAATTAAATAGTTTTATACATGGACTTAATTATATAATTTAATTAACAAAAATAATAATTTTTTTATTAACTGCATAAATGATCATTTAAATAACAAATATAATTAAACATCTGTGTAAAATATATTTTACATTATCAGATTTTAGTGCATTAAAATTAAATTCTTATTTTATATATATCTAAAGAACTTAAAAATTATTTTTTTATAATTATTATTTCCAATTTTTATTAAAATTTTGATATTTTGATTTTTTTTCTTTTACAAAAAAGTACAAATACTAAAAGGTTGTTTTACTTAAAAAAAAAATAAAAACAAAAAGAGGTTAGTATAAAATTTTTTCATCACAGATCCTTATGAACGGAACAAATCCCATGCCACATTGACTATTTGCTAGTATCCTTGTGTTTCTTATGATGTTTGTGTTACATCAAAATATAACCAATGCACTAAAAAAAATTTAATTATGGTTGGCCACTAATGCTAAGCATGTCACAACTTGTCCTCCTCCTCATTATCTTCCCTTTTTGTGAGTACGGATTACTTATTTTCTGTTAGAAATAAGAGATTAAATTGAAGAAAAGATTTGTGTATTATTAAGTATATCTAAGTTGTTTATTCAAATTATTTATAATGATACAATATAAAAGGGTATTTATAGGTACTAAGAGAATTGTAATAATAAAGATATAATATTCTATAATAAATATTCAGATATACTAAATAATACTAATTGATCTTAATTGATCCTAATTATATTCTAACATTTTCGAAGAAAAAGTACGAGGAGTCAATGGAATATTTGTACAATGTGTACAATAGAAGTTTAGGAATTATTAGATATATAATCATTAGTGTTATTTTTTTCCATTAGTTAGAGTTTTTGGGATGAATGATATCATGATATGGTATTAGAACTATAGATTCAAAAAGTCAATAATTCAATCATTGGTGAATCCAAAATAAGTGAGATGTAACTTAATAGTCTATTGTACACATTGTATTCTCTAACACGACTATTTTTGAATCATAATTGTTAGAGAAAAAAAATGCATATATATATATATATATATATATATATATATATATATATATATATAATGTAAAAAGTTTTATATAATTATTTAATTAAATTCATATATTTAAATAATTTTTATAAAAATAAACTTAAAAATTAATTATTTTTTGCTGATAAAATAATATATGACTAGTTATTTATATGAAATCAACTTTACATGAAAATTATATATATGACAACAAAATGAGAAAAACACACTTTTAATGTCAGTACTTGTAAACATGTAAATTCATGTGCAAATTAAAAGGTGTGGTTTTCAGGAGGATATGAGAATTCAAAGTTTGAACACAGAAAAAAAAGTTACATTGCGGCTATTGATGTGCATATTCACTCTTTATTTGTTTAGATAGTAACAAATCATCATTCAGCATATTGATCATTTCTTTTTTATTTTTTATTTTTTTGGGATTTGGAATGGAACTAAGTCCTTAACGTCATCACGTGGGTGTGATACAATAGCATCCTCACTCAGTGAGATTAAGATTAAAAGCTAACACAAAGAATAAAAGATAAAAATCAAGATATTTATACTAAATTAAGTTTTTATATTATATTTAAAATAAAATATATAAAATTAAATTATATTTTAGTATTTTATTTGGTTTAAAATAAATATAAAAAATAAAATTATTTATTAAAATATTTTTTATTATTAAAAAATATTATTAAAATTTTAATTTTAATTTTAAAAAATTTGAGTTTTTTCTTTTTACTTTTTGGAAATACGGAAAATAATTAAAATTTTATATTTCGAGGCTAAGATTTTAGTTTAAGTCTTTGATTATTAAACATAATATTAAATTTAAGTCTCTCAATTTTAATTTTAATTTCTAAAAATAAATACTATTAGATATTAATATATTGTTGTTATTCTTTTAAGTTTAATTACGATGTATATTTAGGTTTGTTTATTGAGTGCTTAATTACACAAATATTTTCATATCATTAAATAAAGTAACCCTAATTCTCAATTTTGTGAATTATGAGTCTCTATATATATATATATATATATTCTTTATTATCAACTATATACTAATCACTTTTAATTTTTAAAATATAAAATTAATCTTTGTCGAACTTATTAATACCGGTGGGTATAATATATGCTATTTAACTGCTATATTTGCACATGTATTAAGGAATTCAAAATAGATAGTTGATTATAAAAAATATTTATCAAAATATTCACATACATCATTTTTCAATAACTTATTTATTGTATTAATATTTTATTGTATATTGTGCATGGTTAGAATCATATGAAGAATAATATCACCTTAAAAAAAAATTATTAATAGATTTGTTATAAAATATAAAAATAACAGATAAAACGGCCGGATAAACAAATTTAACCCCTACAATGAAAGATATATATTATGAACTAAATAAATGATCCAATTTTGAAACTTAATTATATCTATGTCTTGAACAACCAATTTTACATATGCATGATGATATAATTAATGTAGGAATAATAATATAGTTCAAAGAACCAGAAGCTTGAGACCTTAATTTTCTAAAAGTAGCATTTATATAAAGTAAGATCATAATTCAAAGATAGAGCAGCACCATGACAAAATTGATTAATTAATAATTAGTGTTTGCATTGTCAACTCGCATGCTGTTTTCTCAGTTATTAGTGGAGTGGAGGTGTAGGAACTTGCTGGCTTAAGTTGAAAAATCTGAGAACAATCTATTTTATTTTTATTTTAATTTTTTTATTTAAAAAAATATTTTGCTACTTTGTTTCTATGTTTTTAAAAATTGAATATAAAAAATATAATATTTTTTGGTCCTATGCAAATATGAGAGAAGTTAGTGTAAGATCAAAATTCTTTTCGTTTTGCTTAAGAATCTCACGAATTAAAGTCATTTTTACAAAACACATTTTATTTTCGTGTAAGGGACATGCATATAAAATGGAACGAAGGAGAATGAAAATTATTATTATTATTATTATTATTATTATTATTATTATTATTATTATTATTATTATTATTATTAGAGTAATAGGATAAATATATTTTTTTTAATTGTATGGATTTATAGTTTTTTTAAAAAAATATCAAATATATCTCTGAAAAATTTTAGCATTATACTTAAAAATTCTTAAAATTTTACAATGCTAGACAAGTTATATCCTTACGTGAATATTCTATCTCATTTCGTTAGAGATCTAAATATTTAGGGAAAAGTATAGGGTAATATATTATTTGTCAACTTATTTTTAATAATAATTAATTATTATATTTTAAATACATATATAAAGAGACACATTCAAAAAATACATTTATAAAGACAATTTTATTAGACACAATTATAAAAAAATTTATTTTTATTAGACACATCTATAAAGACACTTCTATTAAACATAGTTATAAATAAGAGTTTACAGAAGTTGACAGAAATATTGTTAGTAACGTAACAAAATTGTATATTTATTACTACAATCTTTCAAGAAATTATGTTTTTTTTTTTCAATAATGAGTTACAAATTCCTCATTGCAAAACTTTTCAGTACTTATTTATTATATTAATCTTATTATTATTGTTATTATTTATGTAAATTAAACCAAGCAGAAGCTAGCTAGGTTGTGGAGCATAGCAGTACATGCATGCAAGGATGAGTTTCTTGACTTTCTTCAACAAATTTGGCTCTTTGCTGCTGTTTTAATTTGTAATGTAAGCATCCCTTTGTCTCAATGAGGAAAGATTCTGTTTTTTTTTTCTTGTTAATCACTTTGGACATTGAAGAACACAAACATTATTAGTGGGTGTAATTAGGAATGGATCTTTTTCAGTAAAAAAAATTGGATAATGTCTAATGTTAAATCTAATTCTTTATTATTCTCTCTCTTATATTTATTTTTTATCTCACTTATAAAATTAAAGATAAGATATCACACTTTATTTCTTTAAATGTCAAAAAAACGGGAGAGAATCCATTTTCGTGTAATTAACTCCACCATCAATCTAGAAAACTGTTCCTTTCTTACTCTTAAAGTCATAAAAAAAAAACTACACTCTTCTAGTCTTCTTCCATTATTCATACATGCGCATAATTGACCAACTAAGCTTGGTATTTTTCCGCCAACATTTCCTCAATTTTCTATTTTTCTTATCTAACAAAATTTTAATAGTACTATATATTGAATTTAAAAATATCATATTTACAACAAATATTAATAATGACTATATATCTTATATGTATAAATATATGTATTGATTCACATAATTTTTAATATATATTTTATATTTTATTATATATTTTATACGAATAATAAATTTAATAGCGGCTTATATATATATATATATATATATATATATATATATATATATATATATATATATATATATATGATGATTGATTAAATTTTAACTAAACTAACTATTTAGTTTAAAAAAGTACATACATATGAAACAAATTTATCTTGTATAAAATTTAAAATCAATTTATTTCTTGAAAAATATACGTCTGTGAGTATATTATTGTTACTTTAGTTCTTATTAAAAGATATATATGGCTGCTATCTAATTTAATAGTCATTTACTTTCATGAATATATTAATTGATTAAATACACTAAATAGTAAATACTAAATTGATTCCCTATATGTGTATATATTTCAATCATTAAACTCAAGTTAAAAATATTTTAAGAACCACACTAATTTTATATGTTCTTTTAACAAGGAACTCCATATGTAAATATCTAGTAGTGTTAGTTTTCATTATTCATATACTCAAATCCGAAATATTTGGTCAAATAAAAATCAAACTAAACCATTTTAATCATTTAATAAGTGTTAAAAATGATTTTGAAGAAGTGTATGGTAAGTGGTAACTAAAGGAGACCATTGCAAGATGTTGACACTTGCATTTCAATGGTTGGACGGCCACCACCCCATTGTTGCATCTTCAAACTTATTTATTTATTTTTATTTTAACAGTAACACTAAGCAAACAAAAAAAATATCTTATTTAATATTTATTAATTATTATAATAATTAATAAATACTAAATAAGATAAGTTTTGCTTGTTTTTAATTAATTTATTTTGGTTGTCAAATATTTTTGTTATTTTAATAGGGTTTGTTTTAATGCATTAGAATTCTTAATTGAATATAAACATGAGAGCATTTGCAATAGAATATTTTTAGAGTATTATTTTTTATATTTTAATAAAATAAATTAATTGTAGAATTAAAATTTACATTGAAATTTACTGATGAAATGGAATCAGTATCACCTTAGAGATACAGTATTATTTTGATAAAGAACCAATAAAATTTTGTCATTCGTATAATTATGTTGATAAAATAATTAAAAGTAATATAAAATTTTAACAAAATTAAGATTAAGTATTGAAAGAATAAATTTTATTTTTAATTTTAAATTACTATTTATGATATATAGTTTAACAAAAATTTATGTGTGATCATTTTATAATAAAATTTAAAATGAAATTGAAATTAAAATTAACATTCAAGATAATCTGAATATGAATATCTATATATGAAGAAAGATATTTAGTTATGTATTTAAATTCGTTTATATTGTTCAAAATAATCTTGTTTCAAAAAAGGGGAAAATGCTTATGAAATTCAAGATTTAAAAAGTAAAAACACTATTTATGTTTTGATACTTGTATACACAAGAAGATGATAAATTAAATAATAACACGAAAACTAAAATTTGTGAAGGTATTGTATATATTATTTGTAACATGTGTTATTCCATATCGTTCGATGTTTCAAGGATTGTATTATTTGTATTATCATAATAAGAAAATATAATTCCGCATCATTTTATACTCAATATATATATGCTAACTTGGTTTTTTTATATTTATTAACACATTTTAACTAAATAATCAGTCATTAAAATAATTAAATGTATCATATATATAGTAAAATAATAATCAAATATTATAACAGTATAAATGATTTTTTTTATAAAATATCAAATATATATTTTTATATGCGATGACTAATTAGTGATTAATTTTTTATTTACATATAATATGATAGAAAAATACTTTATACTCAATATATATATACTATTGTTCTATCAGTCATGAAACATATATAGTATTGTAGTCCTATTAAACATTGTAGATTTTCTTCATATCATCTTGGCTTTTAGTTAGCTTTCGGCATAAACGCCAGTCGCCAAAGCACGTTTACCCATAGAAGTAAACAAAAATCTAATGCAAATATAGATAGTTCTCTATAAATAGTCATCATGTGCCATAATTGCGTTTTGAAAAAAAAAAATTCCAGAACCTTTCTTTAATTCTTGGCCGGTTGGAACTTGGAATGAAACACTTTTGAAGATATATAGTGTTACGGTAGGTAACCAGAGATTAATAGAGTGGATGGCGTGGGTTGGCCCAAGGGTGTGGAGGAGGAGATTTCTGAATGAATGTGGAACTCGGGGACTCCGTCCGACTTGTTCGTACGAGGAGAGAGAGGGGGTGGTACCTGCAAAGACACTCCGATGCCTAAGTTAGCAAGAGTGTGAGCAGGTCTAGAGAGTATTGGGCTTAGAGATACCTGAGGGGGTGTCAGTGTATTTATAGTGGTGAGCCAATAACCACCGTTGGAGTAGTGCCATATCTTTAGGGTGCTAACCATCCCATTATCTTAGGGAGGTTAAGATATGGCTTGATGAAGCGGTTAGAGAGATTTTAGGGACGGTCACTCATTTGAATGAGTGTTTATCTGCCAACTAATCTCGTGCCCGACTTCTTTAGAGCAGGTCGTGGGCGGTACCGACTTCTTATACGAAGGCCGGTGCTTAGCTAGGCTTAATTCTTCGGATCAGGCCCTTTATTTGGACCTGGGCCCTTATCATTGGACCAGGGTATGAACAGTGCCCCTACTTGAGCCCAAGATCTCTTTTAGGGTCTGGGTTCAAGTATTTAACTCGGGTTCGTAGCCGACTTTCACGGGTTTTTAAACCGACGTGATCTTCGCGACCTTTGGTTTCTGACAGTTACGTCTATTCAAGCGTCGTGTCCGTTAGGGATGCACTTAGGGATTGATGGCTTTGGTAACGGTGCACTCTCATTAATGACTGCTTCGTTTTTACCATTATGCCCCTTAGCATGTTTATAAATACTTTCCCTCTCTTTCCTTTTTCCGTTTCTGCAATCTTTCAAACTTCTTCTTTCTTTGTTCGTGCCGTACTCACTCGTACTACGTTCTCGTGCTCCGGAGACTTTTGCTTCTTCCTACCTTCATTCCCAGAAAGAGGTTAGTTTCTTTCTCCTTCTTCGCACTTTTCGTATGGCTTTACTTTGTAGAGAAATAGGTTTGTAGACTTGTGCCTGGTTCCTTTTTCTCCTCTCTAGAGACCTTTGTTTTTGATTTTTTCCTTTTCTTTTTTCCCTTTGTAGGTTTCCTCATTTTTCTTAGAGAAAGAAAATGGCCTCCGTAGATTGGGTTGACGTTACTGTTCTGGGGGAGGAGCCGTTGGTTGATGCGGAGTTTATTACTCATCTTCGCACCCACCACCGGCTCTGTACTTCGGATGAGGATGAGCCCAAATATGAGTTGCTTGTTCCCGGTTCAGAGGACCGAGTTTGTCATGGGAGAGCCAACGAAACGGCTCCCCATTTCTTCTTTATGTATGAGTGCATGATCACCCGTCTGGGCGTCTTTCTGCCCTTTTCGGATTTTGAAATATCTGTTTTGCAGCATTGTCGGGTTGCCCCTACCCAGCTTCATCCCAACTCCTGGGGTTTCTTGAAAATTTACCAATTTATTAGCCATGCTCTGGATTTCCCGACGTCTTTGAAAATATTTTTCCATCTTTTTCATATGACCAAGCCTTTTAGTGGGCTGAATAATAAACAACAATGGGTTTCCTTCCGAGCCATACAAGGTCGGAGGATTTTTACCCTTTTTGATGAATCTTTTCATGACTTTAAAAATTTCTTTTTCAAAGTGCAAACTGTAGAGGGTCATCACCCCTTTTTTCTGGATGATAATTCTTTTCCTCGCTTTCCTTTATACTGGCTGGAGGCCTCCCCTTGCGAGAAATATGGTCTGGATGACCTGGATGAAGTAGAGGCTGCCGTCGTGGGGTTCCTCCGAGAAGTGTGGGGGAGGGCCCCATATTTGGACACTAAAAATTTTTTTCAAGGGTCTCCGACCTTTGTCCAATCACAGCTAGGTAGTTTTTTCTGGTCTGTTAAATTTTCGACTTGTTAACTGATCATTCCGACTTGTTTGATTTTTTAGCAATTGTTTTCTTTTTCAGAAATGGCAAAGACAAACGCTCAAGAATCTTTTCAGAGGGTCCAGGAGGCTAAAGCTAAGTCTCGCGCTCGGTCTGGTGGTGCCAGAGTTATCTCTCCTCCTCCTCCTCCTCGGAACGTTGGGACTCTTTCCAATCCCATGGTGATTTCTTCTTCAGCTCCCTCTCAGCCGCCCTCCGTCGTCCGACCTTCTCCTAATCCCAAGAAGCGCAAGACCTTAGAGTCTGGCTCTTCTGGGGAGGTTAAAGCGGATGCTCTTGCATTCGTCCGAAAGAATATCTATCCTCATGCCCGTATAGGCATGGATGATATATCTGTTCGGGGCCACCTTACCACTATGATCGAGGAGAGCCTCAAAGCGGCGGGGGTCTGTGGCAAGCTCTTGGATATCTTCGAAAGGGCCCCTCTCAGCTCTTTAGGGACGACCTCGAGGGTCGAGGAGCTGGAGGGAAGGCTTCGTGCATATCAAGAGCATGAGGGAGAGTTGAGGAAGGAAATTGCCAAGCTAAGGGAGGAGAGAGATACCCTCCGGGAGAAAGGGAAGGCTTTGTAGGCCCAATGCAACATGGAGATGGATCTAAGGAAAACAGCGCAGGCCAGCTATCAAAGCTTATTCAAGGATCTTGTGTCTGTGAAGACTGACCTGTTGAATTCTCGGAAGGCATATGAGGAGTTGGAGGATTCTATTGCCGATGGTGCCGAGGAGTCTTGGAGGATCTTCCTGGAGCAGGTCAGGGTTATTGCTCCCGACTTGGATCTTTCTCCTTTACATCCTGACAAAGTTGTCATTGATGGTGCCATCGTAGATCCTCCTGCCCCCGTCTGAATCAGAGTTGAAGACTCGGGGGCAGAGGATTATTGAGTCTCCTCCTCGCTCTAAAGATGCTCCGAGTACTTCAACGGTCCCTCCGATCTCTTCATCTCCCATGGATGCTTCTGGTGGCGCTCCTCCCGATTCTGGTGGTGGTAACCCGTCTGCTGTGAAAAAATGATCTTTGGCTATTTGGGGGTCCGGCCTGTGGGCCCCCCATTTTTAAACTCTTTATTTATTTATTCTTAGTTGTGCAGTTTGAACAATTTCTTCTGGCCTTCCCAGGCCGTAAACAAAATATTTAAAAAGTACCCCTTTTTTGACGAGGGTTTTTGAGTTAACAAAATGGATACCCTTTTGGGATAAGGGTTTAGATTACCTTATGCGTGCATGCTTTTTGGTTTTTTGATGTTCCCTTGATCTTTTGCAAACCTTCCCTTTTGGCTTGTTTGTTTTTCTGAGCTTCTTGTTTAAGGACCTTTGGGACAGTCTTTAAACCTTTCCTAGGTTTTCCAATCTCTTTTTGTTATCCCCTATACTCAACTTTGTTTTAGCGAGTTCTTATGACTTAGGTTATTTTTGCGATACGTTTCTCTTATACTCGGTTCTTCGCTCCGATTTACGGGTCGGAGTATTTCCGAGTTTTTCTACTCAGGTTCTCATTTCGACTTGTGAGTCGGATTGTTCCCGAGTTTTCACGTTCAACTTTTATAACCTCTTTACACCGACTTGTACCTCGTCGTTTTATCCTGACGACCATCTAGGTCGGTTCATGGGATTTTCACGTTTTTTCGAGCTTAAGTCGGTGCGTTTCGTAGAAAGACTTATAAAAAATAAAAAGGATTTTATAAGAGATATTGTAGATGAAAAAAGATCTTTATTTATTGGGGAGGTACCTTCTTGCTACTAAGGGTTTTTATAGCCTATCTTCCCTTAGCCTCTACTATGATGCCTCGTTAAAAACCCTTCTTCAGAAAAAACCCTTTTGGGAAAAAATCATGAAGTTGGGAAAAGAGTACATCAGGAAGTAGAGTTCGCTTTTAACTGTAGTACCTTTTCATATTACAAGCATGCCACGACCTTGGTAATTCAGTGCCGTTCAGGTCGGTTACTTTATAATAACCTTTTCCTAAAACTTCATTGACTTTGTATGGTCCCTTCCAATTTGCGGCGAGCTTTCCTTCTCCTGATTTGTTGACTCCAATGTCGTTTCTGATTAAGACCAAGTCATCAGGGGCGAATGTTCTTCGAATGACTTTTTTGTTGTACCTTGTAGTCATCCTTTATTTCAAGGCTGCTTCTCTTATCTGGACATCTTCTCGGACTTCGGGGAGTAAGTCGAGCTCCTCTTTGTGTCCCCCGTACGTTTCCGACCTCGTCATGGAGAACTACCCTTGGGCTTTACTCATTGATTTCTATTGGTATCATGGCTTCTACGCCATAGACTAGTTGGAAAGGTGTTTCTCCCGTGGCGGATTGGGGAGTTGTCCTGTAAGCCCATAGCACCTGAGGGAGCTCTTCAGCCCAAGCTCCTTTTGCTTCCTGTAGTCTCTTCTTTAGCCCTGCCAGTATGACTTTGTTGGCTGCCTCGGCTTGCCCATTGGCTTGTGGGTGCTCTACCGAGGTGAACTGATGTTTGATTTTCATACTGGCTACTAAGCTTCTAAAGGTGGCGTCGGTGAATTGGGTTCCATTGTTTGTAGTAATGGAATAAGGTATCCCATATCTTGTGATGATATTTTTGTAGAGGAACCTGCGACTTCTTTGAGCGGTGATGGTGGCCAATGGTTCTGCTTCTATCCACTTTGTGAAGTAATCTATCCCCACGATCAGGTATTTGACTTGTCCTGGCGCTTGGGGAAAAGGACCTAACAAATCCATTCCCCATTTCGCGAAAGGCCATGGAGAAGTGATACTGATGAGCTCTTCTGGTGGAGCTACGTGGAAATTTGCATGCATCTGACATGGTTGACACTTTTTCACAAATTCTGTGGCGTCTTTCTGCAAGGTCGGCCAGTAGAATCCAGCTCGGATTACTTTCCTGGCTAGTGACCTTGCTCCGAGATGATTTCCACAGATCCCACTATGTACTTCCTCCAATACTTCAGCGGTTCTTGAGGTCGGCACGCATTTTAACAATGGTGTCGATATCCCCCTTCTGAAGAGGATATTTCTCACCAAGGTGTAGTGTTGTGCTTCCCTTCAGATCTTTTTAGCTTCTTTTTCCTCTTTAGGGAGGATGTCGAATTTCATGTATTCGACTAGGGGGTTCATCCATCCGAGGTCTAGACCGGTTACCTCAAGTACCTCTTGCTTGTCTTCTGTTCTTTCTACCGAGGGCTCTTGGAGGGTTTCTTGAATCAGGCTTCTGTTGTTCCCTCCTGGTTTGGTACTTGCTAACTTGGATAGGGCATCCGCTCTGCTATTTAGATCCTGAGTTATGTGTTTGACCTCGATTTCTGCAAAGCGCCCAAGGTGTTCCAAAGTTTTTTCCAAGTACCTCTTCATGTTAGGGTCCTTTGCCTGATATTCTCCGCTTATTTGGGAGGTCACCACCTGTGAGTCGCTGTATATCATCACCTTTGTAGCACCGATTTCTTCTGCCAACTTTAATCCAGCGATCAAGGCTTCATACTCTGCCTGATTATTTGAAGCCGGAAATTCGAATTTTAAGGAGACCTCTATCTGGGTTCCTCTTTCATCTACCAATATTATGCCTGCGCCGCTTCCCGTTTTGTTGGAGGATCCGTCTACATAGAGTTCCCATGTAGTCGGTTTTTCCTCTTGATCCCCTGCGTATTCTGCTACGAAGTCGGCGAGGCACTGGGCTTTAATTGCTGTCCGAGTTTCATATCTCAAATCAAACTCGGAGAGCTCTATTGCCCATTGGACCATTCTTCCTGCAACATCCGTCTTTTGGAGGATTTGCTTCATTGGTTGGTTCGTACGAACTCTTATTCTGTGAGTTTGAAAGTAAGGTCGTAGCCTTCGTGAGGCTATTACTAAGGTGTAGGCAAACTTTTCTAGTTTGTGGTACCTTAGTTCAGGGCCTTGTAGAACCTTACTGATGAAGTAGACTGGATGTTGTCCGACCTCGTCTTCTTTTATCAGGACTGACGAGACAACCTTGTTTGCTACCGATAAGTACAGAACGAGGTCTTCCCCCGGTACTGGTCGGGTTAGGATAGGAGGTTGGCTTAAAAACTTTTTGAACTCTTGGAACGCCTCCTCGCATTCCGGAGTCCATTCGAATTGGCATCCCTTTCTTAATAAAGAAAATAGTGGGAGGGATTTTAGTGCCGATCCTGGCAAAAATCTGGAGAGGGCTGCAAGTCGGCCATTGAGCTGCTGGACTTCTCTCAAACAAGTCGGACTTCTCATTTCTAGGATGGCTCTACACTTATCGGGATTGGCTTCAATCCCTCTTTGTGTTAGCATAAAACCTAGAAACTTTCCTGCCTCCACCGCGAAGGCGCATTTTGCGGGATTTAGTCTCATCCCATGCAGCCTTATGGTATCAAAGACTTGTGAGAGGTCTGACAAGAGGTCGACTTCCTTCTGGGTTTTTACCAGCATGTCGTCGACGTATACTTCCATTAGGGTCCCTAGGTGAGGGGAAAACACTTTATTCATCAACCTTTGATATGTGGCTCCTGCATTCTTCAATCCGAATGGCATGACCACGTAGCAGAAATTAGCTCTGGGTGTGATGAATGACGTTTTCTCCTGGTCTGGCTCGTACATCGGGATTTGATTATATCCCGAGTAGGCGTCCATGAACGATAAGTATTGGTACCCCGAGCTAGAGTCCACTAGGGTATCAATACTTGGCAAGGGATAAGGGTCCTTGGGACATGCCTTATTTAAGTCGGTATAGTCGACACACATTCTCCATTTGCCATTCTGCTTTTTGACTAGCACTACATTGGCCAGCCATGTTGGGTACTTGACTTCTCTGATAAAGCCGGCTTCCAAGAGCGCCTGTACTTGCTCTTCTACTATTATGGCTCGTTCTGGGCCGAGCTTGCGTCTTCTTTGTTGTACAGGTCGGGACCCTGGGTAGACCGAGAGCTTGTGGGACATGAGCTCGGGGTTAATCCCCGGCATGTCAGAGGCCTTCCAGGCGAAGAGGTCGGAATTATCTTTTAGGAGTTCGACCAGCCCTTGTTTTAGAGTTTCCCCTAGGTTGGCTCCTATATAAGTGTTTTTTCCTTCCTCGTTACCGACCTGTATCTCTTCGGTTCTTCCTCCCGGTTGTGGTCGCAGCTCTTCTCTGGCCCTTGCGCCGCTGAGCTCTATTGTGTGAACTTCTTTGCCCTTTCCTCTCAGATTTAGGCTTTCATTGTAGCATTTCCTTGCCAATTTTTGGTCTCCCCTTACCGTGGCTATCCCCGCTGAGGTCGGGAATTTCATGCAGAGGTGGGGAATGGATACCACAGCTCCGAGCCGATTAAGGGTAGCTCTGCCGATTAGGGCATTATATGCTGACCCCACGTCGATGACTATAAAGTCTATGCTTAGAGTCTTTGATTTTTCCCCTTTTCCAAAAGTGGTGTGAAGGGGCAAAAATCCTAGTGGTTTTATTGGCGTGTCCCCTAATCCGTATAGGGTGTCGGGGTAGGCTCTTAACTCTTTCTCATCTAACCCTAGCTTGTCGAAAGCAGGCTTGAAAAGAATGTCCGCCGAGCTTCCTTGGTCTACTAGGGTTCTGTGGAGATGGGCATTTGCTAGGATCATAGTTATTACCACTGGATCATCGTGCCTAGGGATTATTCCTTGCCCATCTTCTTTTGTGAATGAAATGGTAGGAAGGTCGGGTGACTTTTCCCCGACCTGGTAGACTCTTTTGAGATGTCTTTTGCGAGAGGATTTGGTGAGTCCCCCTCCCGCAAATCCTCCTGAGATCATATGGATATGTCTCTCTGGGGTCTGCGGTGGTGGGTCTCTTCTATCCATATCATCTCGCTTTCTCTTTCCATGACTGTCCGACCTTTCTATGAGATATCTATCAAGCCGACCTTCTCTAGCCAGCTTTTCTATCACATTCTTGAGGTCGTAGCAGTCGTTTGTGGAGTGACCATATATTTTATGGTACTCGCAATAATCGTTGCGGCTCCCCCCCTTTTTTATTCTTAATGGGTCTAGGGGGTGGCAATCTTTCAGTGTTGCAAATCTCTCTGTATACATCCACTATAGAGATTTTTAGGGGAGTATAAGAGTGATATTTCCTTGGCCTCTCGAGACCGAGTTCTTCCTTTTTTTTAGCTTCCCTTTCCCTCTCTTTAGTTGAGGGAGGGGGTCCAAGTCGCCAACTCAGGTCTCTTAATTTGGCATTCTCCTCCATATTGATGTACTTTTCAGCTCTTTCTTGTACATCACTTAGAGAAACGGGGTGTCTTTTAGATATGGACTGTGAGAAAGGACCTTCTCTGAGCCCATTGACTAACCCCATTATGACTGCCTCTGTGGGCAGGTCTTGGATTTCCAAACAAGCTTTGTTGAACCTTTCCACATAGGCTCATAAAGATTCTCCGACCTCCTGTTTTATTCCCAGGAGGCTCGGTGCATGTTTCACCTTGTCTTTCTGGATTGAGAACCTCATCAAAAACTTCCTTGAGAGGTCTTCAAAGCTAGTAACCGACCTCGGGGGGAGGCTGTCGAACCACTTCATCGCTGCTTTTGATAGAGTGGTCAGAAAAGCTTTGCATCGCGTAGCGTCGGAAGCATCGGCTAGATACATCCGACTTTTGAAATTACTCAGGTGATGCTTTGGATCCGTGGTTCCATCGTAGAGGTCCATGTCAGGGCTTTTAAAGTTCTTCGGAACCTTTGCTCTCATTATGTCCTCGCTAAAAGGATCCTCCCCACCTAAAGGCAGCTCTTCTTGTTAATCACGGGAGTTACGACCTTTGAGGGAGGATTCTAACTTCAAGAGTTTTCTTTCCAACTCTTTTCGTCGTTCCATCTCCTCTTTTAGGCTCTTTTCGGTTTCCTTTTGCCGCTCCCGCTCGTGTTCTAACTGTTCCAGGCGGCTGTGGATTAGTCCCATGAGTTCAGTTGCATGGGATGGTCCTCCTTTTTCTGATTCGCGCCCTTCTGAGGAATTTACCTTCGGGTTCTTTACTCCGGAGGTGTCTTCTCTATGCTGATTGTCAACTTCCTGGTGGAGGGCGAGGTCCGCATTGTTATTGCCTGTGTCCAAATTCTCTTGTTCAGAATCTGTCTCCACATGGCCTTCTTCGTGGAATCTGTCCGCCATCGATGGATGATCTCTCGGGTCTCCGGCAACGGCGCCAATGTTACGGTAGGTAACCAGAGATTAATAGAGTGGATGGCGTGGGTTGGCCCAAGGGTGTGGAGGAGGAGATTTCTGAATGAATGTGGAACTCGGGGACTCCGTCCGACTTGTTCGTACGAGGAGAGAGAGGGGGTGGTACCTGCAAAGACACTCCGATGCCTAAGTTAGCAAGAGTGTGAGCAGGTCTAGAGAGTATTGGGCTTAGAGATACCTGAGGGGGTGTCAGTGTATTTATAGTGGTGAGCCAATAACCACCGTTGGAGTAGTGCCATATCTTTAGGGTGCTAACCGTCCCATTATCTTAGGGAGGTTAAGATATGGCTTGATGAAGCGGTTAGAGAGATTTTAGGGACGATCACTCATTTGAATGAGTGTTTATCTGCCAACTAATCTCGCGCCCGACTTCTTTAGAGCAGGTCGTGGGCGGTACCGACTTCTTATACGAAGGCCGGTGCTTAGCTAGGCTTAATTCTTCGGATCAGGCCCTTTATTTGGACCTGGGCCCTTATCATTGGACCAGGGTATGAACATATAGGATCATGAACTCATGGTTTGAATTAAAATATATTCTTTTTGAATACGGTGTGGTGTGATATATAAAATAAAAAAATACTAAATTAAACTCAAAATCTTAAGATAATAAATAAGTTTTTTATTTTATAATTTTTTTTATTTTTTTTCGTTTTTTAGTGTGGAATTAATTTTATACACTTCATATTTATAATATTAATAGATCTTTAGACTTTTTTTTGTGACTGAAAAAAACACAAAAAAAGAATCTAAAAGAAAGAGTAGCTCTTCTCTCTAATAATAATGTCTAAACTATTAGAGGGCAGCAACCACTCCAAGTACACCTGCTTGTTTAAAGCAGCAGTCTTAGCCATTAAATCTGCCGCTCTGTTTATTGTACGCTGAATGAGTACTACCGTAACTGTCCAATTATGCTAGAGCATCTCTTTGATTTTGTCGTCAAACAGATCAAAGTCAGTCCTAATTAGGGGTGTAAATTACTGAACCGGACCAAAAATTATCATAGATCGAACCAAATTTTACAACAGATTGAAAAACCGAAAAAATCGTTGTTGGTTCGGTTCGGTTCGGTTGTTCAAATAGCAGCCAACCGAATGGTTGGTATCAATGTACAACCAATCAGGTCGGTTCGGTTGGTTTTCGGTCCAAAACCGAACCAAACCGAACCAATTACACCCCTAGTCCTAATCATGTTGGTTGTATCTCGCGAAACAAGAAGAAACACATCAAAATTATTAGTTTCACATATGACCTCTTTGCACTCACAATCCCAAGTCATGACAAGCCCTCTCTAAATAGCATGAAACTCACAGCAGAGAGCACTAGAAAGAGATATACTAGCAGAACAACCTTTTATCCAAATTCTCATGCTGTCTCTAATAATACACCCAAAGCCAACTAATTGCTCATTTTCAAAAATACTTGCATCGCAGTTCACTTTACAGACATTCATTGAAGGTGGTTTCCAATTATATTGCAAAGAGGAATGAATATGTTTTTGGGTGGTAATGACATTGGAGAAATCTCGAGCAGCATGTTTACCCAAGTGAACAATTTTCTTCCTACTCCATGGATCATATTGATGGAAGATGTCATTGTTCCTATCCCTCCAAATCCACCAAAAGGCCGATGCAAAGAGGAGCGCATTTTTGTTGAGGTTAGAACGAATTCAAACACAAAATCTAAACCAGAATCCACATTGGTCATTCCCAAGTTTAAGCTAATCCAAATCTGACGAGCTTTTTGGCAAGTCCTAAAGTAATGGTTAATATCCTCTAGAGTAAGATAACATCTCTGACAAAAATCAGAAGTAGCAAGACCTACCTCTTTAAAACATGTAAGTAGCTGTAAGAACTCCGTTGTTGAGGCGAAGTCAGAGCAGACACTTTATCTTCTCCGCTATTCTCAAGCGTCAAAGGCAAAGCCAATTTTCACTATCATTCCAACCAAATTTCTTCTTCAATAGCTGCTTATACCCGCTTTTAGTCGAGTAGGTGAGAGTATTTGAGTTTGTTCAGAATCAACCTGTTTTATCTCCTGCCTGCTTGATAGGATCAAATAGCATCAAATCAAGTTTAATTTCTTCCGGAATCATTGTGCAAAGAATATCCCACCGCCAATGTCCATGGTGCCAGACATCTTCTAACTTCAAGAGAGAATCAGAAATGTATGTGCATAAAAGGAACCAAATGAGCTAGTGTTCCAGATGGTCGCCAAGCATGATACCCAAAGGATTAAGACATCCTGTCTATACACCATCCAAAACCATCACGAAGCTTTTTTATTATCTTATAAATTACTCGCCAAGTGCTTGAAACATTATTAAAAAAATTGGATGAAAAGTAAGAACTCCCAGATAAATATTTTGCTAATATAATCCTTACCCAAAATTTATCTTTATTATGCAGTAAGTAATTGGTAAACAAACTTTTTTAATAAAACAAAATTTACACATTAAGTATCTCTAATTTTTAAACCTTCATTTTTTTAAATGACAAAGTTATTTCACTTGATCAGCTTAAGCAATGCTCTCCTACTTTTCTCTTCCACAAAAATTGTCTAAGCACAGAATCAATCTTTTAACAAATTAAAGTAAAAAAAAAAGAATTACTTACATCTGATAAATAAAAAGAGAATTAGACTTTAATAATTTTTTATTTTTTATTTTTCAGTCAAACTTTATTTCCATATTTTTTGAAGACGTGGCAAAAATATTTATTCTACTACTATTATTATTATTATTATTATTATTATTATTATTATTATTATTATTATTATTTGAGATGGATCATAAATTCAAGCACACTGCGTATTGACTCTACTATTTGATTATTGACAAAAGTTCGAATTCAGACGCAATGTAATAAGGAATTTAGATCTTTTAAGTTTTAAATTTTATTTGAGAGTATAAAATGTGATTTTTTATTATTTATTTTATAAGTAAAAAAAGAAAAAACATAAAAAAATTATTTAAAATAAAAAATTATATTTTATTTTTTAAAATAAAATTTAAAAATTAGAGAATCTAAATTCATATTAAAAGGCACCATAGCTGCTACTGTAATTAAGATTTAAGAGTAATTTTTCATTTTTGGTCATAAGAGTTAAGAGTGTTCTCTTTTTGGGTATTGCAAATTTGCAACGGGTAGAGTTGAGTATTTAATTATTGTTGATTATCCTTTCATAGCTTTATATTTGGGTCATTATTCCTTCGACGTTGGTTTTTTTTCATTTGGGCCTTATTGGTCCTATTTTGTATATCTAATGGAACTTCCAGCCCAAGTGTTCGAAGCTCTGTTTTTGGACTGTAGCCCAAATTATGTAAACCAAAAAAAAAGTTAAGATAATTATTTACAGACCAAAAACTGTTAAATTATACATTGTCGTATTACTAAAAATAACTAACTTTTAAATTTAATAGTCTTTTAAACATATAAATTCAATTAAATTAATGTGTAAAATTTTTACCATGTCCAAAAGTAAAATGTTAATATCTATATTAAGTATATAAAAAAATAATTATTTATATAAAATATATATTTAAAATAAATTAAATAATATATAATATATATTTAAATATAAATTCATATTAGCCGATTCAAAAATAAAAACTAATCCTATTCAATTAAATATTGAAATTAAAAAACAACTTATTAATTAAGTACTTTAAATGGAGTTCAAAATACTTCATCCTAAGCCTATCAAGTTAGAATAGGTCAGGGTAAAAAAAAAAAAAAAGAGGACATAAGGTGAAAATTGATGTGGAGTCGACTTCACGTGAAGTTGATATTTGAGAATCGTTAGATAATTTGACTGATTCAACTAAATTTTCATCTAATGATTCTCAAATATCAACTACACGTAAAGTCGACTTTGTCGTACATTCATGTCATGGAAGTTAAAGTCAAGGCAAAAACGAAGAAAGAAATTGGTGAGAGTGTGTTACCAATGTGCATACAATACATGCATAGAGTTAGAAGTTAGATCCCTCCAAAATAGATATTTTATTAGATTAGATTGTGAATCTGCCAAACTCCCCATAATGTTGGATAGTACAGTATCTATGTATCTATTTCATTGCTGATTGGCCAAACACATTACGTTCATGATTCCCCAATAATCTCCTTCAAAACTAACACTAACCATTCATCAAACACCTACAAGGCATAAACAAAATTCACACTTTTACTTCCTTTCTTCTTCAACCCATGGCTGCATCTTTCAGTCTCTCCCACTTCTCACTCTCACTGCCTAACAAGGTACCAAGAAGAAGAACAACAACATGTGTTTCCATTAGAGCCATGTCAGAAACAACTTCTTCTTCTTCAGAAACAACTTCTTCTTCAGCTTCAACTTCAGTAACATTTGCAGCTCCACCGAATTTCAAGCCTCCTGAACCAAAACGCTTTGCTGTGAGACCTGACAAGACTGCTGAGGTCTTTGGAGCTGTTCTTCCATTGCTCCTTCGCTTTGCTACTGGTGTTTTTGTTTCTGGGTAAGTGAATTTCTCTCTCAATTTTGTTTCTTTCTTTACAATGTAAATTCAAGTTTCAATTTTTCAACAGAGAAATGGAAATAGTATGAGAATGCATGCTAATATTTTTTTTGACATGTGTGGAATTATATAGCATTGGTTAGTTTAAGCAATTTGGGCACTTCAGATAGTTATGCTTTTCATTCTTCACTGTACTGTAATATAATATGAATCTGTATATATTATTTGTCCTTGTTAATTTGTGAAGATATTTCTGAAAGTTTTGAATCAAAATATCTATCATTCTGAGTGGCTTTATCTATGATTTGAATGTATATTATGCAAAGCTACCGATTTGTGAAGTTTAAGTTTATTTAAATCAAGTAGAAAATCATAAATAAGAAAGCTTATTTTCATTTGAATGCAAAAGGATTCTGCTGAATAACGGAGTGATTCATAATTTCACATTTTTTGTCAATTCAATATAGTTTGTGGTCTAAATACAAAGCAGTGTGTTACAACCTCAACCATAACTTTTGTGCTTATATTTTTTGACCTGATCTTATTGAGGGATTTCTAAATGGACTGTGTTATTTTTGCACATATCAAAATATTGGCAGCAATTCCTTTTTCTTTTTTTCTTTTTAGATTTTGAACTGCCATCATTGCAGGTATTCTTTCTCATTTGTTTCAAAGGATGAAATTCCACCAAACCAGTATGCTTTGGAAGTTTCAGGTATCTCCTTCATTCTCTTATATGTTTGATGCTCATTGCTGCATACTTGTTTACTTAGATCAATTGTTAAATAGAGTTATTTTTCTCGCTGATTGGCAAGTATATGCCAAATTTCTAGTGGTTTTGGATTTCTAATCTTCCTTAGGGTATCTGCATTGTAAAGATCTTATATCAGCTCATTACTTTGTTTTCATTTGTATATATAGTTTGGAATATTTTCTCTAAGTACTCATCCGATATCACAACATAGTGATATTCAACAAATTCTTTTTAATAAACAAAATCTTTGTCCTTCATTTCTTGATAAATTTTGGTAGTTTGGTTTCAGGCTACAAGGTAAAAGAAACAGCGAAGTTAGGTCCTCGCCCAGAGAAGCCTATTGAGATATACGAATTCGAAGGGTACTGTATATTTTCTCTGTCAACAGTTTCTCCATGCTGTGGATTTAGTTATTTTATTTTACTTATTGGATTGGATACTCCAATCTTCCTTTCTTTTACTTCCTTGCTGCTTTGCTTATTGCACCCTTTTTTGGCTTCTACTTTCCACTCTAACGAAAAAACTAATGTCATATTTTCTTTTCTTTTTTCTTTTTAAACTGTAATTATGCACTCTTGTGGATTGGATCCAGCTGTCCATTCTGTCGAAAGGTATGGATTTTTTTAGTCTGGAAGATCTGTTTTCCTTCCCCCGAAGGATTTATTTATACTATAAATTTGGTCAAAAGATGCAATTTTTGTGTGTACTGATGTGGTAGACTTATCTGCAGGTTAGAGAAATTGTTGCCATTTTGGATCTTGATATTCTTTTTTATCCTTGTCCGAGAAATGGCCCGAATTTTCGTCCCAAGGTTGCTCAGATGGGCGGTAAACAGCAGTTTCCCTACATGGTAACTAAGACCAACTCCTTACTCCTTTAAGTGAAACAAACAACAAAACAAGAATCAGTAGTTTCTTATTATGATTTCTCAGATCTTTTGAAATGGAGGAGGAGAATCAGAAAGTCCATTAACCAAGTCTACTTTTATTGAACATCAATGCAAAATCAATATTGTAGCTTTTTATGAATCTTATAGTCACCTTAATTATAAATTTGAAGAAATACTTAAGCTAAAAAGAGGTGCAAGTATCACATTCTCCATGTCTATGACAAGAGTTTGTTAAGTCAATTGCTGTTTTTGTTCTCTTCATACAGACCCATGTAAATATTTTTTAAAATTTCTCTCCTTCTTCATGCTGTTAAAAAGTTTGGAATAATTTTTACTAGTTATGTTAGTTATGTATCTATTATCACTTACCTTATAATACCTAATAATGATTACTTTGTCTCTGAGAGAAATAAACAATTCTTCTCATGTTTCTTGCTTTTAGGTTGATCCAAACACAGGTGTTTCAATGTATGAATCAGATGACATAATTCGTTATTTGGTTGACAAATATGGTGTGTGTATTCATGTTTAAACCCTTTTTTTATGTTGTGTGCTTCTGTGCTTCTCTATTTTTCTTCATCCCATTTTAGTCATTACAAGTATTAAGGCATATTGATAAATGACAATATGAGAAAAGATTGCCACCATAAGCATAAAATAGTGGCAAATATAGATACATGGAACACAAATATTTATACTAGATACAAGCATAACACAATACGGAGATATGACAATGTTTAGAAGTTACAAAATATATGGCTTTAGTATCTTATATAAAATTGGTAAATAAATAACATGAATCACAAACTTTTAACTAAAAAGAGAGAATACTAATCTCAGTTATCCATGCATCATAGCTAGGTATATACATTTTCTTATTCTTCATCACTTAGAAAAATGGCAAGGTTAGGCAATTCCTTATTTTCCATTCCTAGAAACTCTCTTTCTGAATAGCAGCATGTATATCAGTATATGCTTAATAATTTAAACACTATAACATTGATCCACTCCATTTTTTAGGAACACTAATTTTTCCTTTAAGGTTGTCTTTAGGTGAATGCTAGTTTTTGAAAGCTATACACCAAAACTATCATAATTGTTGAGTGTTGAAACATTCATTATCTGTTCTGTAGGTGATGGAAGTGTTCCTATTACTTTGTCACTTGGAATTTTAACGGTTAGAACCTAACCTCACCTTCAATTTCCCCTCCTCCAAAGTAGTTGAACTATAATCCATGTTAATGTCTAAATACTATTGTTTTTTCTGCAGACACTCACTGCTGGTCTCGGCTTGCTTGCTCGCGCCGGAAAGGTAGAGTTTCAACACTTTCTTTGTGTGTGAAAAGTAGCCATTTTCAAGAAATTCAAGGAAGGAGTTATCAGCATATATGCTATATCATCAAAGATTATTACAACTACCCTTTTCTTCTTCTTCTTTTTTTCTTTCATGTCCAGGGATCAACTTATACTCCAGCAAAGTTACCACCAAAGCCACTTGTATTATGGGCATATGAGGTTCGTCGATGAAATACATTACATGCCATGCTTAACAAATTCAATATTTTTATCACTAAATTGCTCTCTATTTTTGACAGTAAATGATTCTTCAATTCAATATAAAACACACTCATATACACATAAATATCAAGAAAAATAATAAATAGATCTTGGTACAAAATTACCCCTGAATATTTATGCATATGTAAGCATGTTATTAGAAAAACTAACTAGTGTCATTTGGCATTACAAATTGATAATTATTCTAAAACCTTAACTACTTTGAAACATGACATATATATTAAAATCGAGTATATGTTTATAACCATGACACATCGACAATCTAGCCAAATCTTAATTTTGAAGTACTTGTTTCTTTCAGGGGTCTCCATTCTGCAAACTTGTACGCGAAGTAATCGTAGAATTGGAGCTACCACACTTGCTTATCAAGTAAAGTCCTTATTATCTGAGCTTCAAACTTTTCAGATTTAATATTCAATAGTGAACATTTTTCTGGGGTTATAATAAAATATATTGTGTCTTTCTTCACTTTTTTTATTATTATACAACTAAATATTATCTTGGTATGCAGCATTTTTTGTGATCTAATTACTGGTTGGCTCTTAGGTGAAAATTTAATTAGGAATTCGGTATCTATAGCTGACGTCTCAAACATTCATAGTGATATCTAGAGTTAAAGTAATTGTTAATTTGTTATATTATATATCCACATCCTCTGCATTAAATCAGTAAAGTAAACATTTGTTTCATGCTATAATGCAAACTGATTCAGCATATAACTAAAAGGTTCATTTTTTTTATTGTTTTACCTTTATATATAAGAGTTTCATCCAGGTAGGACATATATGTAACATTTCAAGTTTATGTAACTACCCACAATTCGTTTGCATTTTTATTGGATGACTGTATAAATTTGTTTTACAATATTAACAAAATTAATCTCTGGTATATACAATCCTGTTTGTTCATGTTACTAACCTTAATATTTTATTGTAGTTGTGCTCGAGGTAGCCCGAAACGACAGATATTATATGAGAAAACTGGACATTTTCAGGTACTTGATTTATTCTGCTATAGTTAGTGAGTTTGTCTGTTGGTATTTTGATTATACTTCACATGATTAATAGTTTCATGAAAGAGTGTTCGGTTAGTGGGATAGTGTTAATGTTATTGGTTATGCTTCACAGGCACCTTTTTTGGAAGATCCAAACACGGGGGTAGAAATGTTTGAGAGTGCAGAGATTATAGAGTATATAAAAGCAACTTATGCTCTTCAATGAGTGTTTGTTCTACTAATTAGGTCTAAGACTATATAGTATTTATCATTTATAAAGTGTACATATCTGAGTTTGGATTATGTGTTGAAGATCTCAATTGTCTAATAAGCTTGAACAAATTCAAATAAGTTCAGCTATGTTGTAATAAAAACAGTCAAAATTAACTTATGATTTGATAAATTAAGCTGAACAATTAGGTTTAATTTTATAATGTAATGTTAACATTCGTTATAAACATAATACTAAAATCTTTTCTAAGAAGGTTAGTATCTTAGTAAATGACCCTACTCCCGAGTACCGATACAAATCTTCTTATTCATGTGACACTGTACTCGAGTCATACAATACATTGCTTTTGGACGACGACTTAACTTTAGCACAATATTGTGTTTTGTTCATGTCATAAAAATTTAATAAAGTTTTTATGTTGATTGTTGGAGGTTTGACACAACCCTCCGCTTTTACAAAGGCTTGAGACTGACTATGTAACATAGGCAGAGTTGGTAAAAGTATATGACAAATCAAAAACATATTATATGCAATGTCACTTAGTTTAAGGGTAGATCAATGTAATCTACCCTAAAATTTATTAAGTTAATTCTTAAGGACATCAAAGAAGGCACAATCACATGGTAGTAGGTGGGTTGGAGAATCAAATATCTCATCCAAAGGTCTATTTGAAAAGTATCATTGTCTCTAAAAGTGTTATTTTTCTTCTAGCCATTGTAAGCATAAAGGTTCTCCTGGGGAAGGTTCATTTGGCTCTTGTCTTCTCCAATTATTCTTATGCTAAAAAAAATTTGTAGACTGACACAATCTCATTAGAAAATAATTGTATACTAATTATTAAATTCAATGTAGCTTACAATCTGAATATATATCAGAGGAAGGTAGTAACGAAGGAATAGAAGTATAGAACTGACTGAGTCTAAGGCAGTTACAGGAAAATAGCAACAATGCAATAGAGCTGACTGAATCCAAGGCAGTTACATAGCGTCTAAGTCATAAATGATAAATCAGTTTGGCAACATTCAGTTATTCTATTATATTAAGTTTTCCTCAGTTTCTTATAGATATATATAAGAATTTAATTTTGATATACTGTCAGTGTAAAACCGTTTTTATATATCCAATCACATAATACCATATTAGTAAAAATAATTACTTTTTATATTAACACAGTAAATAGTCATCTAAGAGAACGGTTGTAATTGCACAACTATGTAAAACGTTTTATACTGTTCGTACATCAAAATTAAATTATATATAATGTAACCATGTATTAGCTAAGAGATCAATATCATTCTATCTCAGTATTCATTCATCACGGTTTACATTTTCATACTCTCTCTCTCTCTGCACAAATCTCATTGATTCATCATTTCTAGCCATGCCAAAGCTTTGATTAGATGGACAAGTTTTGAGGCAAGTAATCCTAACCTAAGTTGTTTTTTGTTTTAGTCTTGTGTTTGTTAATGTTTTTCTGGGTTTTTCATCAGAACCCTAATGTCTTTGGACTCTGGTGCTTGAAAACATGAGTTGACCTAACAGTTTCTTTTATGAGTTTAATTTTGATGGACGGAAAAATATTTTACATAGTCGTACAATCACATCCGTTCTTTTGGATGACTATTTACGCAATTAATAAAAATTTCACACGGTCAATAAAAATAGTAATTATTTTTTATAATGTGACATTACGTAATTAAATACACGTATAAAATTACTCTATACGGTATATCAAATTTAAATTCTTCTTTTTATTAGTGGGGAATTTCTATCCTAAGTGGAGGAGGTATAATCTCATTTTGTACCATCATTCCCCCCGTGTTATATATATAATTAATTTTTTATTTTATATTTTATATTTGAGTTAACACTCTTTTATTTTTTTTAGACATTCAAATATAATGATTTATGAATGTTTCTAATCGCATACAAAAATAAAATAGAAACTCCATAATTTATGAAAGTATAAACTGCCAAAAAATAAATTCATGAAAGATAAATTACAGTGACTTCTCCTAAATTTAATATAATTAATTTCTACTCACTATTAATTTTTTTTTCCAATTAATAATAGCAAAATAGGTATGTGTAAAATACATATTTAGTAATATCATTTTTAATTGATAAAGGCTATTATGAACAATCCAAGTAACAAAAACATTTTACATGGTTTTTTTAATTTTATTTTAGAAAAAGAGAATAAGTGTAATTAAACTTGAATTCATGAGAGTTAAATATAAGTATATAGTGTAATTTATTATTTATATATAGATAGATTAATTGCATCATGGTGTCCTCTTATGATCTAAGCTTGTAATACAAAAGAAAGAAAGAAGTAGTAGCATGTATACGTTATAGTTTTGGCAGAATATGAAACTGAATTGGATTTTCAATGAGTAGAATGGATTTTGATATACCCTAATAATGGGAATCTAACCATGTGAGGCAATTGTAGACTAAGTAGTCCTTTTTTACTTTCGGAATATTGGAACTGTTTTGTGGGCCTCTTTGGATAAGTAGTGGAGTCTCTATTATATAGCTTTTTCTCTTTTATATATATATATATATATATATATATATATATATATATATATATATATATATATATATATATAGAGAGAGAGAAAAAAAATATAGTGTTAGCTTTTCAATTTAGTGAAAACTCAAGTGCAGTCGACTCACGTGAAGTTAATACCTAAAAGCCGTTAGATAAAAATTTAGTCAAATCAGTCAAATTATCTAACGGTTCTTAGATATCAACTTCACGTAAAGTCGACTGCACCTGAATTTGCACCTTAGTTTTCACTTTGATTTCTAGTTTCAATTCCATACGAGAAAATCTTTAAATCTATTATCTATGTAATAATTACCTTTGTCTTTTGTGATAATTAATTGAAGCCTCTAACCCATGGTATTCTTTCATTGATGCCAAAAGCCATTTCCTTTTTTTTTTAACTAAGCCAATTAATTAATTAATTAATTACCACCTCAAAAACATAATATAACATGAAATGAGGGCTGAACTCATATTTCCATGGGTTGAAAGAAAAACAATTAACCTCTTAAAGAAATTTTTAAATATTCTCAGAGTCAATACTCTCATTCTAATTAATTAATTATCTTTCATATTAACAGTATAAATTTATTATTATTTTTAATTTAAATTATAAAAAATAATAAAATAAAAAATTAATCTCAAATTGACAAAGTAAATTAAATAATGCAGAATAAGATATTTATTTGCTCTCAGAATACATACACAATAAATTTTCAACCTCTTATATTAACATGCATTAATATAATACTTTCATGCATCTTGTTAGTTTCGTCGTTAAGGTAATCTTGTAATTTTCTACAACTTCATACTATAGTTTTCTTCATTCAAAATTTTTAATTATTTAATTTATTCCCATTTTCTTGTGTTCTGCCTTTTTCATATATGAATGGCCTTTTGCTTTGAATAAACAATACTCAATTAGCCAACTGGCTTTTAATATGATGTAATGTTCAAAGCCATGTTTCGAAATTATCAAAGCATAATTTACTAGATTAGATTACAATGACATTGATAATTGATGATTGATGCAATGATGCTGTCGTGTAATTTCACTCATTAAAATATTTTAAACTACAAAATTATGGGATTTTTTTCGTTTATAAAATAAAAAAATTATTTATTTCCTTCAAAACAATTTTCTAACTTTATTTTTGTAAATACGATTTTTTTTAATTAACAGCAATTTTGTCGCCTTCTATCCCGGCAAACTTTATGATGAGTTTGCTACACTATATAAATTTCGTGGGACCATTGGTTTATCGCTTTCTTCTTCCATTCTATCTTCCAAAATTTTTTTGTAACTTTTTTCTTTTTTACCTTTTTGATTTGTTGTGGACGACAGTCTCAGTTCCAGGTTAGTAAATAACAGTTTATTCTTTTATGTTAAATTGGTTTACTACTTATATGTTGAATAAAATTATTAGGTATAGATCGTTTGTTAGTTTTTTTTTTTGTGACTAGATCGTTTGTTAGTTAGAATAATAGATTTAATTTTTACATGCTAGTTAGGTAGACGTACTTTTTAGTGTTGTTATGTTAGGTATATTATTTTTATGTTACTGTTTTTTTATATAGTGGCTATGGATCATGATGTAAAAGAATATAGGAAAGTACGTTATTTGATAATCTAGTTATTGGTATAGCATTGTGTTGTGAGTTAGAAGGTAATTAGGTGAGCACTAAAATTAATATGACGACGTCAGCTAAGTAGATTAAGCTTAAAATTAGTAGGTTTAAGAGCCATTTCTGATTTATTTAATTTTTTAATAATCCAGTATGTGATTTTATTTTAGTAGATTGTGTTTCGATAGAGCAGCAGTTATTGGGTTATGAACATGAAATGTATAGACTAGATCAAGCTGAGCACATTGCTGGGAGGCTTGATCATGTGGTGTGAATTTTTACCCTTTTTTTATTATTAAAGTGAAGGAAAAGTGAACTTGCTATTGTATGTATTGAAGGTACCATTGTTTGTTAAAATTTTTTATTTTTTTTTTCGTTTGGTATGCGCCTCGGATCTTGCGCACTAGATGGAACTTGATGATACGACCGTCGGAGCATATTAGGCCATATATGAGACGAGCCGATTTTGAGTACGTCGCATACATGGTAGAGTTTGAGCATGACTAGTCACTTGCCTCGGCATTGATAGAGAGGTAGAGGTCTGAGTCCCACACATTTTATCTACCGTGCAGGGAGATGACCATCACCCTGCAGGACGTGGCATATCAGTTGGGACTCCGGATTGATGGTGATCCTGTCGGTGGATGCATCGGTGGATGGGAGCAGTACCACCAGGAACGGACCATTGAGGAGTTGTGTGAGCAGATATTAGGTGTTGTTCCTGACCCAGAGTCACAGACTAAGTGGACTAGCAAACTTACTTGGTTCCATAACACGGTTTGTGAAGAATTAGAGCAGGATGCCACAGAAGAGCGGCTGATGAGGTATACGAGAGGATATATCATGCAGTTGATCGGAGGTATCCTCTTCCCTGAAGCTACATACATCAAGGTCCTCCATCAGGGGAAGCCACCTGATATGCACCCAAGAGTCAGATGCATCAGGGAAGAAGATACCTCCGCTGCATGATATATCTTCTCGTATACTTTATTAGCCGCTCCTCTGTGGCATCCTGCTCTAGCTCTCCACAAACCGTGTTGTGGAACCAAGTAAGCTTGACAGTCTACTTAGTCTGTGACTGTCTGTCCTCTGGGCCAGGAACAACACCTAATATCTACTCACACAACTCCTCAATGTTCCGTCCCTGGTGGTACTGTTCCCACCCACCGATGCATCCACCGACAGGATCACCATCAATTTGGAGTCTCAACTGATATGCCATATCCTGCAAGGTGATGGTCATCTCCCCGCACGGTAAATGAAATGTGTGGGACTTAGGCCTCTACCTCTCTATCAATGCCGAGACAAGCGACCAATCATGCTCAAACTCCACCATGTATGCGACGTACTCAAAACCGGCTCGTCTCATATATGGCCTAATCTACTTTGGCGGCCGTGTCATCAAGTTTTGTCTAGTGCGCAAGATTCGAGGCGCCTACCAAACGAAAAAAATAAATAATTTTAACAAACAATGGGACCTTCAATACATACAATAGCAAGTTCACTTTTTTTTCACTATAATAAAATAAAAAAAAGGTTAAAAATTCATACCACACGATCAAACCTCCTAGCAATGTGCTCAGCCTGATCCAGTCTATACATCTCATGCTCATAATCCAATAATTGCTGCTCCATCGAAATACAATCTACTAAAATAAAATCACATACTGGATTATTAAAAAATTAACTAAATCAGAAATGACTTATAAACATACTAATTTTAAGCTTAATCTACTTAACTGACGTCGTCATATTAATTTATAAGTAACCCAACTTTAAATTTTAGTGCTCACCTAATTACCTTCTAACTAACAACACAATGCTATACCAATAACTAAATTATCTAATAATGTACTTTCCTATATTTTTTTACATCATGATCCATAGCCACTATATTAAAAAACAGTAACATAAAATAATATACCTAACATAATAACACTAAAAAGTACGTCTACTTAAGTAACATGTAAAAAATAAATCTATTATTCTAACTAACAAACGATCTATACCTAATAATTTTATCTAACATACAAGTAGTAAACTAACTTAACATAAAAGAATAGACTGTTATTTACTAACCTGGAACTGAGACTGTCGTCCACAACAAACTTCATAGAGGTCGAAAAGTTATAAAAGAAAGAAGTTACAGAAAAATTTTGAAAGATAGAATGGAAGAAAAAAGCGACAAACCAATGGTCCTACGGGGTTTATATAGTGTGGCGAACTATAGAGTTCGTCGAGGTTGCGGCGAACTCCATAATTTATATAGAGTTTGTCGGGACGACAAACTTGCTGTTAATTCCACACAAAAAAATTGTATTTACGAAAATAAAGTTAAAAAATCATTTTGGAGGAAATAAATAATTTTTTTATTTTATAAACGAAAAGAATCCCAAAATTATGTTGAGTACGTTTACAATATTAAATATTATATCAGTTATTCGAATAAAATATATATTAAAAATAATTAAATAATATATTTATATATAACTATAATAATTAAATTAATAATTAATTTTTGTTATGCATATAACATTTTTAAAACAATGGTTACATGTGTTATATAAACCTTATTTTATTTTTAATACCTCCAAAAAAATAAACCATAATGGATTGGTACTATTTTCACAATGAAATGAGAGAATCTAACCAAATAAATAAAAATGTAATTATTTTGAAAAAAGAAAAGAAAAAGAAAAGTGAATTGTACAAGAAAGAACAATCATGGAGGATGTGTGTCTCTGACTCTCTCCATTATTCCCAACCTCTTAAATTGCTTTTGTAATTTGTATGTTTCCAAAACCCAATATTCCCCAAATCTCAATTTGTATCACCCAAAGTGGCCTACTATTTTATAGGCATCATGCATGTCTTATACTTTTCTCCTATCCTTAAGGAATGTCCATCATCCATCATATGGAACACTAAAAATTAAAAAAGAAAAGAAAATGATATATAATTTTTTTTAAAAGAATGGTTGATTATCAAATACTTATTACTTTAGAATCTTGTAAATAAAATATTTAATTAAAAATTTATATATAGTAATTTTACATATATCAAAATTAATCTTTACTGAGAATACAAGGATATATTCACGTGTCTCTAGATAAAGTACATCATAATTTAATTGATAATTTAAAGACTTACCTTACAAAAGGAAACACATACATAAGATTTAGAATTTGGATCTCTAAATTTTGAATTTTTATTTTAGAGAATAAAATATAATTTTTTATTTTTAAATAATTTTTTTTATAATTTTTTTATTCTACTTATAAAATAAATAATAAAAAATTATATTTTATTTTTAAAATAAAATTTAAAATTTAGAAGATCTAAATCTTAAGGTATATATCCATATTTTAATCTATATTTTTGGAACAATCAAATGGTTGCTCCAATTCTCTAGCACTAGTGTGCAATTCAAATATTCCTCTCTTAGCTTCGTTATGAATTTGGTTGAGTAGGTTCCATTAGCAGAATTAATTAAATAATAAACTTTTTTTTCTTGGATTATATGTAGCGGCTAGTTTTGTTATTATTAATTTTCTACTAATACTAAAATTTAGGGTAAATTACTGTAAGGATTTTATTAGATCTATATCAAGAAATTAAAACATCATAGAAATACACATTAATAAACAAATATTATTAGGATTTAAAAAAGTTGTTTTATTCAATGATTATTGATTACAAAACGAAAAAGTTAATTTTCTAACACAAATCGTAAAATAATTTATTATATTAACTAAAATAAGTGCTATTTGTGAAGCCAACAACTACAATGTATGTAGCTAGGGGTGGAAAAAGGTCAGGTGGTCTGCCAGGAGCCTGCAGCCTGGCCTGGCCTGTTATAAAATAGGTATAAATCCAGACTTTTTTAAAAGCCTTAATACATTAATAGGCCAGGCACAGACTTACTAATTAGTCTTATAGGCCTGTCAGACTTGGTTGGGCCTGTTAAAATATAATAAAATATATAAATAATTATTTATTATTAATAAAATTATGAGATATTTTAAATTTATTATATTTTATTATAAATATTTTTGTATATTTTAAATATGTTAGAAGTTTAAAATTTTTTATAAATATTAAATATATGACATATTATATATAACAATTTTTATTAAAAAATAATTTTTTTAAATAATACTTTTATTTTGTAAAAAAAAATTATCAGGCCTTTTAATAAGTTTTAGGTCAGGCCATGCTGAACAGGCCAGACCTAGTACTTTATAAAGAGCCTATAACAAACTGCAGGCCAGACTCAGGCCAATTAATTGTATGACAGACCAAGCCTATTAAAAGCAAAGCCTGACTTGGCCTGACCTGTTTCCACCCCTATATGTAGCATAACAAATATGATATTGTAAAAACTCTTTATTATTACCTCTTTTATACATGCAAGTAAAAGCTAGAGACAAGACTTATCCCAACACAACAACATACACCAAAATAGAATGATAATAAATATAATCATGCAATGTTTGTGGTAGATGGTAACAAAGCATGGCCAACTATATTAGATATATACACCAAAATTAATTATTAATATAAACTATATATATTAAAAATAAATTAAATGATATATTTATACATAATAAATAATAATTAATTTTAATAATTAATTTTAGTATATAAATAATATTTTTACTAATATTAACAGAGAATATATAGAAAAAATTAAAAAAATACTATAAAAAATAAATTCTATGATAATTTTGTTGTGATGTTTAAATTATTTAACTTAATTTTAAAAATAAAAAATAAAATATTTAAAATTATTAAATATTATTTATTTATTTTTTTTAGTAAGTTAAGTATAATATTAAAAGCATTTATCTTTTTTGTGCATGCAGTAATTCATTAGCCAATAACAAATTCTTAAATAAAATTCAGTATCACAACGAATTAATAATTGATCTACTGAGTCGAGGAATACTGTAAAAAACTAAAAAAAAATAAATAAATAAAACAAAACAAAAAACGACACTCACTTTCCATTAATCTGGCAAGTATCCAACAACCAAGCTCAACTTTACCAAACTGCACCGCAATCCAACTTCATAGCAATCATAATAATTGGAGATCAATATATAATTATATATATCAACACAACACATTTCAAATATATAATTTTTAATTTTTTTATTATTGTTATATTTATATATATTATATATAAAACATAGGCTGTCAGATCAAAGGAGAAGACACATAGCTATAGCCACTTTCAACAATGGCCTTGCAGATTATCTTCTCAGTCATAGTTTCCATTGCACTCTTCTTCTTGCCTTTGTACACTTCTGCAAATGAATGTAAGATTTCCATGAATTCCCACTAATTATTCTTTTGGAGAAAAAGAGGAACACTTTTGTTTTTCTTCTTTCTTCTTCATCGTACAAGTTTTGCAATACCATACATGTACACTTTTGTTTTAATTTGATTTTAAGTATAAAATTTAGTTCTTTTATATATTTCAAACCATTTATTATTTCCTTCTCTTTTTCTCCAAAATCAAAACTCAAATATATATAAAGACTCTAGAACTATGAGCTTCTAAGTTCTAACATACATCAAATTTTTCATATATTGGTATTGTTATAGTTCTAACAAGTTGTTTTCTAATTGATTTTTTTTTTATTTACACTATAGATTCATCAGTTAATTTTAGTTACACTGGTCCACACAATGGGCCTGAAAAATGGGGAAGCTTGAGTCCATTATTTGCAGCATGCTCACATGGAGAATCTCAGAGTCCTGTGAATCTAAACAAGTCTTACATTGTCTTCAACAAGGATCTTAAGTCTTTAGACAAACACTACATTCCTACAAATGCCACTTTGGTTAACAACAAATTCAACATTGGGGTTTGTTGATTTGTTCTCTTCTCATCTTCACCTACTATTACTCCTTTTAATTTTAGTGTTTTTCTTATTTTCCCCTGCCTTCTTTTTTCTTTTTTCATGTTCTTCTCTTATTTTCATTATAAAAATTAAAAAATATTAAAAAATTATCAGAATTTATTATTTTTTATCATTACTTTTAGTCATCAACCTCATTTCTTTAATTTAGTAATCTAACAAAATATGTTAACCCACATTTTTAAACTTTAATAATTAACTGCTGGTCAAAAATAATAAATTTTGATAATCTTCTTGTATTTTTTTAATTAAAAATTAACTATCAAATAAAAAATATGCATTTTTATATATATATGTATATATTATACACTTTCAATATATATTTTATATTTTAATATGAATTTTATACGAAAAATATTACATACACACAAAAAATCAACAATTAAATTAAATTATTATATATTTATGTATAAATATATGTATTATTTAATTTATTTTTAACGTGTATTTTATATTTTAATAAATATTTTATATAAATGGTTGATTTTTGGTGTACATATAACCCTTTTTTTTTTGCGTATAAGAGTAATTCATTTGGTAACTTATTTTTTGTTATACATAACATGGTTCATTATTTAATGATGTTAGTTATAACTTATAACAAAAAAAAAAAGAGTAATGCTAGGGGTACAGCAATTTTTGTGATTAGTAGCCATCAAATAGCCATTAATGATGATTTAATGATGTGAAATTTGTGTGAAATTTTATCCAATGACTTACCTTTCTCTGCTGGTTACATGCTGACCAAACTTCAATACAATTACTGGCCCCTAGACTTTTTCAAGAAAAAAAAGTTTGAATTTTGTGGCTGCCCATTATATTTGATTGATAATTTCTCAATTTTCTTTCATGAATAAGTTAGGAAACCATTATACTTAAAAGGTTTTATATCATTTGTAGGTGCAATTTGGAGGAAAAGTAGGAGATATTAATATAAATGGAAAAAATTACTCCTTGAAACAATTGCATTGGCATTCTCCCGCAGAGCACCGTGCAAATGGTCGCATGTAAGTTTCCTCAAAATAATGTATTATTGCAAATTATTCCTTCTACTTCATGATAATAATATTTAATCACTTCGAATAAAAATATAACAATAAATAAAATTAAAGTAACAATTATTTTAAACCAACTAAATTTTGTTTTTTCATAATAATAATAATAAGTAAATAAATAATTTTAAAACATATAAATATTGTGAACACATACAGACATGTTGCTGAGCTTCATCTAGTACACAAAAGTGAAGACAATGAAATAGCAGTTATAGCAATGCTCTACAAATTGGGTAATCCTGACCCTATCATCTCAAAGGTACAATTATTTATTATTATATTATTATTCTTGTCTCATGAATATTAGCAATAATTAGAAAACTCTATTTATTAAATTGATAACACTAATAGTTAACGTGACTATTAGATTGAAGACAAGTTGATTGAGCTTGGGAGAGGGCATAGTAATACTCAAATTGCTATTGGAACCTTTGATATAAAGGAATTAAATAGAAGGCCACATAGATATTTTAGATATATTGGTTCTCTCACCACTCCTCCATGCACAGAGGGTGTCCATTGGAACATCCTTGGGAAGGTATGTATTAATTAATTAATTAAGGGAAATTATTATCGTATTCATGGTTTAAAATTAATTACCAAAATTTTAGTAATTTTAATTTTACTATTAATTAGAATCATTACTAAAATTATTTCTTAGAATATATATTGATTTGATATTGGGCCATGCAGCTAAGGACCATATCTGAGGAACAATTAGAGCTCCTAAAAGCCCCATTGGACCCAACTTGCAAGATCAATGCAAGGCCCATTCAGCCCATCAATGATCGCAAAATTCAGATGTACTTCAAGCCCAACCATAATTCATGAAAAAAAATGTCATTGTTAATTAGCTCTAATAATGTATAATTAGCTATCCAGCAATATAAATATTTAAGTTTCTCTATTCCCTCAAATTTCTTATATGCATAACCTTTGAGGTTATTTGTAATTTAGTTTTTTTTTTTTATTTTAATGTTCTAGTTTGCCTAAGTGCCTAGTTCAATAAATTCTAGTTTAGCCTTTTATTCTCATTCTCTCTTCTTAAAAAAATCCCAATTTATAAATTCTAGTTTAGCCTTTCAATTCAAGGTTTAATTCTAAATTTAATTAATCAATTTTTTTATTCCCCTAGGCCCAATATTCATCTTACTTTTTTTACTTAAATAAAAGATAAGGACACTTTTTAATAAACAATCTAACAAACATTTAAAAAAGATTAACAAAAATCAAAGAATAAAATTAAAAAAATATTTATACTATTTTTTATACACTTCAAAAGAATTATCCAAATCACATACTCATGTAAAACAAGGTTTAGTTTGAGTACCTTTTTTTCAAAAGTCAACATGTATTTCATATATACTTAACAAGAATGAAAATGGTAATTATACAATAGTTTTATGTAGAAATAGAATTTGACAATCAAATAACAGTAAACTACTATAACTATGCAACTTAGGTCAACACAAGAGGACACTTTTGAAGGAGTACCTTTTCCCATAACAGATAATTTACCATCTCAAAAGCATTCAAAATACTGAAAATAGCAATACAAGTATACAACCTCTGATAATTTCTATTGTTAAGTTCCTTAATTTTTTTAAGTTGGTTGATGCTCAATGTAGTTATTCTTGGTACAAGTAAAATTACTTCTACATAAAAATAAACAATTACAACTAGCATAAGCATAATAAAAGTTGGACTCTAAGTATTACAATTTTTTATTTATTTAGTTACTTCTATATATGGTTAATAAATTAGAGCTACTTTAGTTGTAAAGAGAAATTAAGGGAAAAAGAAAAAGAGAAGTATGAAAAGACATATATATCCTTGTTCTAAAGAAAGGTGGAAAAGGAAGATGATGTGGCAAAATGTAGATCAGATGAGATGCAAAGAAATGTGGTTCACTTTCACTGAACTCACTTGAGTTCTGGAAAATGAAAATGGCGCTACTGAATCCGAACTTGAACCTCAGGTTACCATTAACAGCACCTTCCCAATCTCAGCAGCAACTATCATGGCGCTGCAATGTGGCGGTAGCACCCACCAACCTTGGCACGCGATTAGGATTCGGATCCCCCCTTTCTACTTGTTTCAGAGTGAGATGCAACGCGGCGGCGCAGGCCGTGAATGTTGCCGTTGGCAGCGGCACCCCTGTCAGAGCCACCAATATACTGGTAGTCGGCGCCACCGGAACTCTCGGCCGCCAGATTGTCCGCCGCGCACTCGACGAGGGCTACGATGTTAGGTGCCTCGTCCGCCCTCGCCCTGCCCCCGCCGACTTCCTTCGCGATTGGGGAGCAACCGTCGTCAATGTAATCCTATTTATTTATTTAGTTGTTATTATTATTATTATTAGGTGTTCATGTTCATATTTATTATTGAATTTAATTTTAATAAACTGTATTTTCACACGTGTTTTATATCTAATTTACGTAATTTCCTCAGTGTCACCTTATAAAAGAAGGCATGAATCATCATTTAAAAAAAATGAAAAATAGATGTGATTGGAATTCTATGCTAAACGTTTTCGATTAATCAAAATGAAAAAACTTTTGTGTGTAAACTCAGGAACAGTCGACATCGCATGAAGTTGATAGGTGAGAACGATTTGACTGATTTGACTAAATTTTCAACTTCATCCGAAATCGACTGCATCTGAGTTTTCAACTTTTGTATTGTAGCGTGACTGATTTTGTATGTAATAATCTTTTTCAATTCATCTAATCTAAGCTAATTTTTTCCCAGGCTGACCTCAGTAAACCGGAGACTATTCCGGCAACACTCGTCGGCGTCCATACTGTTATTGACTGTGCCACCGGCCGTCCCGAGGAGCCTATCAAAACTGTAACTAACTAACTAACTAATTAACTAACTCTTCAATTATTTCAGTATCTCAGTAATTTGCTCAAGTTTGTTCTTTAGGTGGATTGGGAAGGGAAAGTGGCTCTCATACAATGTGCTAAGGCAATGGGAATTCAGAAATATATTTTCTATTCCATACATAACTGTGACAAACATCCTGAGGTCCCTCTCATGGAAATCAAATACTGCACTGAGAAGTTCCTCCGTGATTCCGGCATCAATCACATCACAATCCGTTTATGTGGTTTCATGCAGGTAATTAAATTTCACTTACTTGTTATATTTCTTTCTTGTCAATTTCTAATGCAATTCTTAACCTTGATCTTGATTTATTGCAATTGTATGTAGGGCCTTATTGGCCAATATGCTGTTCCTATACTTGAAGAGAAATCTGTTTGGGGAACTGATGCTCCAACTAGAATTGCTTACATGGATACACAGGTGGATAGATGTTTCTTTAGATTATCCAGTTGATTGATTTAAACATCTAATGGATTAGTGATGTACATATATTCTTAGGATATAGCGCGTTTGACGTTTATAGCGCTACGTAATGAGAAGATGAATGGTAAACTTCTTACATTTGCTGGTCCTCGCGCATGGACAACCCAAGAGGTAACTTGTTGAATGTGCTATTTGGCTTGTTTGTTGCTTAATTATGGTCTATGGATCTTACTTGCACCTCTTTGATCATTTTTAGGTGATAACTTTGTGCGAGAGGCTTGCCGGACAAGATGCTAATGTAACTACAGTTCCTGTCTCTATTTTAAGATTCACTCGCCAGTTGACTCGGTTTTTTGAGTGGACAAATGATGTTGCTGACAGATTAGCATTTTCAGAGGTAAACTTTATAACTCTATATCACTAGTTATACTATAGAACTTATCTTAACCTTGTTGGTATTTACATAAACATGGCTCCCCTTGTTGCATATTGGTTGTACTCAAATTTTTTGTACTCAGAATTTTAATATCACTCGTTTTGATTAAGCACCAAGATTTTTCTCTATTTGAGAATTCTTATCAAGTTAGAACCATGAGAAACAAGATATTCTTGTCCATGGATTGCATAATCATATGCATTCTAATTAACTGTTTGATATTCTTATCTGTAAATTGTGCTACATCAAAACTGAGTCCATGGGAATTTGAAAAGCATTTTATTTTTGAATATATGATAAGTTATTAACGAAAAATGATGATGCCATTGATGCTCAATTAGAAAATTATGGGTCATTTAGCAACTTAGTGTAGGCAGATGCCAATGCGGGTTAGAATAGAAGATGCTACTTCCTTTTGGCTTTGGATCTTGTTTATCAATCGAGTGTCATGTGTTTTTCATTAGCTGTTGATCTGCCTGCAGTTTGCATAATCTAGTCTATGTATAGAATCATAGTTTTTTTACCTCTGTAATAATGGGGAAATTGTTTAAACTGGAAAACCTGCAGGTCCTTACCAGCGATACTGTGTTCTCTGTTCCGATGGGAGAGACATACAATCTTCTCGGCGTGGATTCAAAAGATATAGTTACATTGGAGAAGTACTTGCAAGATTACTTCACCAACATTTTGAAGAAATTGAAGGATCTAAAAGCCCAGTCAAAACAAACAGATATTTACTTCTGAATGATGATGATATGTAAATGAAAGCAAGGTCATCACTTAATTATTTTTATGTATATTTGTATTGTATTTTATGGTCTAACAATTGATTTTTGTTATTTAAAATTCGGAGCAATCCATTATACATACACACTCTATTTGGGTATGCTTAAGCTTATGTAATTACAGAGCTGATTTTGCTTTGGTTTAGTTTAGTTTGATGTAAGAACAATGGTTGCTTATGACAAATGGAATGGAAAAGAACAATGATGAGGTTTTTGTTACAAGACATGGGTATCTTTACTATCTTATTGTTTATTTCTCTAGTTACTTCCCTTCAATTTTTCTTCCCTACTAATAAGTATAATTCAGCCAATTTATGCAAAATGGACAATAGAAAGATGTGCAGTTTGCAGATGGATTGAAGACTAGGAAGATAATAAAATTATTTAGCAATCCACCAAGAATGCTACAGGGTAAAGAATGTTGAAGATTTTACTTTTTGGGTCTGTTGAATATGTGAAACACCATAGAGAGACAGTTGCCTCTGTCCTGTAAAAGGGGGTGCTCTAAAACCAATTGATTTTGAGATGCTATGGGTTTAAAAAAGTAGACTAATTATATATCAAGTATATATATATAAGCCTTTAAAATAGAAGTTTGACCCATTTAAAAAATTTTAACAGATTAAATGCACTAACTCAGTTATTTTTATTTTTTATTTCTCTATTTAAATAGGCCATTTTTAATTAAGAAAATCAGGATTAAAATTCTAACTTTGGCCTTTTTTTTTTCCTTTTTATTAAGTTATTGAATTGGAACTTAAGATATTTAGTTTGAATTATTAAAAAAGTTTGTCAAAAACATTTTTTAAAAAAAAAGCTAAAAAAATGGAATCAGGCTAAACGGGCTACCCTGTTTATTTTGTTACCAATTCGTTAAATCACCAGTTAATCTAGTCAAGTCCGTTAAACATTTTATTTTTACGAATCTATTTTTAGAACAAAAAAAAAATTGTTCGTCTGATATAATTAAATAGAATTATTCAATACTCTAACTAGTTGTTCTTCATCATTCATCTCTTTGACATAATTTCATCAGGTCATCGATGCGTGTTAAATCTTGATTCTTGAATGAATGAAATCTATTATTTATGATTATTATTAGTATGATAATACGTCATATTCTACCGTCAATCATATATTAATATTGACAAATCAGTTCTTCTAAAAAATGATAAAAAAATAGTAATATCAGACAATAAAATTGTAATCATCTTTAAATAATTGAGATAATAAAATTTATACATAATAAAAAATATAAATTTAACAATATGATTGACTTTTTATTTTACTAATTTCTAAATGTTAGCTGATTATTTTTTCCTCCAACGTTATCATATAAACCAACGCCTTCAACTTTCAACTTGGTAGGTAAAGTTTAAGATAAGATAACCTTGCTACTTATAGTGCATATTTTCTGCATCGCATGGTTTATTATATAAAATCAATGGGCTAATCAAACCATTGACGCCTTTGATTTTCAAACCCTCCCGAATTATATAATTGATGGCGTGTAAGAATAATATAAAGTTCTCCTATGTAGACTTCTTCCCAAGTGAAAAGAAAACTTAATTATTTAAATGATAATCTTCGAATTTTTTTTGGACATATTTAAGTATGTATAGTCTTTTTATTATCATAAAAAATATCAAACATCATTTAATGGAAAGCTCTATAGACACTTAAAGTAGTTATTAAAAAAAATCAAGTAACATTTTTTTTTTTTTACTTAAAACATTGTATAGATAAATGAATTACCTTGTGGAAAATTTGCATGGCATAGTCAAAATATGGATTAGCTTTGAAAATAATGTTTCTAGGATTTTAAATCTTAGCTTACACGGCAACAACAACATCCCTTGATTTCAAATCCACTTCAAAAGTGACATTTTACTTTGTGAACCTATGACGTTATTATTTATTAATAAAATTAGATAGCCAGACACATTTTTAATGAAGTTTAACGTCATGGGACACTTTTTCTTCGTACGTACATACGTGTCCGTTCTTTTTTTTTTTTCAATTTTTTTATCTTTCTTTATTATTATTGTGATGTTCTTCTTTTTTCTATCTTCGTCCTCTTTTATTATTATTATTGTGTCATTTTCATTTTTTTTATTTTTTTTATATATATTTAAAAAATTCGAACACATAAATTTTGATACACAACACAAAAATTTTAGTGAATAATATAAATCTTTTTTAAGATTATATATTTAGAATATTGATATCTAACTAACAAAATATGCACAATACAGAATTTTTTATACACAACACAATATTTTTAAGGATCACATATCTAAAATATTAATATCCAACTAATAAAATACGCACAACACATAAATTTTAGTATACGATACATAAAATTTTAAAAGACTGTATATTCAAAATATTAATTCACCTAACCAACAAAATATATTTATAACAAAAATTTATGTGTTATATACAAAAAATTTTATACTATATCATTAATTTGGTGTTATATATAAAAATTATTGTACTATGTACAAAAGCTTTTATACCATATTAATAAGTTTCTGTATACTCTAACAAAAAAATTGTGTTAAAAAAATATAGAAAAAGAAAAACAGTAACACATGAACATATTTTTTATTTTGTTAGATTTATATTAATTTAATTGAATTTAATTAAAAAATATTTGTACAAATAATATCATTGATTATTTTTATATATATACTTATTATATATGTTTGACTAAGAAAAAAGAAGATAAAATTAGCAACTAGAAAACAAAAAAGGAAAGCATATCAAACTCCAAATCATCACCTTAAAGAAAAAATATAATGCATATTCTCCTCACTGACCAGTCAACAATGACTGGATATATATAAGACCGAACATTCATTTTGTTTATATATAAATTAAATAATACTAGCATATTATAAATTGATGACCTTCAATAATATTATATGGAATTTTTGACATAATTAACCTTGGATAATTATGCATTTTTCTAGCTCAATTAAATGTGTTGGAGTCGTCAAACATTAGTATTCATTCTACTATATTAAAATCGTTATCAGCTACAAGTGACAAAATTCACACTAGCTAGACTAATATATAAGTAATTTACTTCATGATTCTTTTTTCGATACATTGATTTATGACAATATGACAGGAATTCAAAACTTCAATCTAAACACAAATTTCTTACCACAAGACTGTTAGGCTATTAGTGGCTTAAAATTTAATTCATGATTTTATTAAAGGCATAGTGTTTGATTATGTTCACTCAATTTTTATATATTATTTAATTTCAATCTAAATTTATTAAAATTACATCTTTGTGCTTTTACGTTAATTTTTGTGTTCAATTTTTATGCACTATCATAGTAAATATATTTGCAATCATACGCAATCAATTACATATACAAATAGAGTTGATTCTCAATGTCATTATCTGAAAATCCATGTGCAAATATATGATTAAATATTGGTATATATAAAAATATCTTACATTATATTTAATGTATAAAAGTTATATTTTTTAATTCCAAAACTGAGAATAAACTATTTGTGTGAAAATAAGTAAACTTTAAATAGACAAAATATTCAAATAAAATAATAACACATACAAATAATAATTTTGCATAAGATTCTATATAAATAAATAACTGCAATTTGTATATAAAAAGTTCTTTCAATGACTTAAATGCAACATCATCCTGACTTAAAAAGTTAAAAGCAAGAGAGTTGAATTGGATTATATTTGGATTATTTATACTAATTAAGTAATTATTCGTAGTATAGAATCAAGTGTTTTCAAAGGCTTATATACATAGTCAAAGGTTTATATACATTGTAAGAACTTTAGTTTATATAAAAAATTTATCATATTAGTAAATAAATTATTTTCACATTCTTTACTTAATCTAAACAAACAAATTTAATTTGTTTAAGTGTAATTTTTTATATTATCAAGCAGCTCCACATAAAATTTATATGCACATGGCAACACGTATATTTACAAAATAAGGAGAAAAATTATATCACGCTTCAAAGTCACAACTACATGCTATCTCTATCTTCTTTCTTTTTTTATTTTCCAATGAGAAAAAAAAAGAAAAAAGAAAAAAGAAAAAAAGGACGCTGTAAAAATACATTTTATCTTCTTACAGGAGTGAGGAAAACAGTTAGTGACCGTTTTCAACGTGCCACGTAAGCAATCAACGACTTTTTAAACCACTTTGGGGCCCGCAATTCAAGACTAATCGCCAACCGAACTTGAACGGCGCCAAAAAAATTTTACTGTGCCACGTGGATCTCCGAGTCACCTACTACACTCCACGATTCGGATCTTCTCCCTGATGCGAACCGGTTCAAGCTACCCAAACCGGGAGGTTCAATGGAAACCAATTCGTTAAACGACTCGTCGTTTTGGATGGCTTTGTTGCTACTGTCACCGCGCGACTTTCTACTGTTGCTTCTTTTATTCTTCTTCTTCTTCGTCGATGAATCCTCCGAAGATGGATCGGGTTTCTGAACCGGTTTTCCTCGTCGACCGGATCTGAAAATGGCGCGAAGGCTTTCAAAGAAACCGGTTTTGCGTCTCCCGCTCCGGCAAGATTTTTGTCTCGCGATGGTGACGGTGGAGGTGGCAGCTGCAGCGGCGGTGGATGAGGATATGCTCCGTTGGCGAGTTCTTAAACGGCGGTTCCGGTTTGATCTAACCCTACCGATGCACGAGACCTTCGGCGACGATGGCTCGTATACGACGACGGCGGAGTCAGATTTTCCGACGGAAGCGCTCCGCTTCGGAAACAGCCTGGCGTTTCCCTGCCGGTTGTGGTGGATGCGGCGGCTCTGGCTTGCGTCAGCGAACGCCGATTTCTGCGATTTCGGTAGTCCGATAATCGCAGCTTTGGATTTCATCAGATTCTTGGAGAATCGCTGAGAGTTGTTGTTGGAGCCAGGGTTCGACGTCGCGAATACGGAGCTTCCTTTCGTGGATTCTTTCCGCTCGTAAACGACGGCGTTTCGGTCCAACCAGTCGAACTCAGCTTCGCCGGAGAGCCAGATCGATTCCGGCGGCGGCCAATCAGTAGTATCGTCGTCGCCGGCGATTGTCTCGCATGCTACTTTCCGATCGGAGGAACCTCCGGCGCATGCAGAAACCAGCGACTCCAAATCCACCTGTGGCATCGAATTCTGTAACCCTAGATCGTTTAAAACACAGTTTCAGAGAGAGAAAGAGAAGGCTTTCGAAGTTTGTTTTTTTCTGTTTTCTGTTGAGTACTGACGGTGGTAACGTATTTAATCCTTGTGTTGTATTTATATGAAGGACTGAATGAATATTCTTCTGTTCATATCTCTTTTTTTTTTTCATAGGGTATGAGAGAGAATATTATATTCTTAAAATTTTATTGTAGAAAAGAAGAAGATAGAAAAAGCATCTTCATTTTTTTAAAAACCAAAAAATTGGGCCATTTGTCAAAAGAATACGAAAGCAATCTCAAAGCAAAGTGCATGCATACAGTAGTATAGTAATTAAACTGGTAATAATATAATAATAAATAAGAAGAATATAATATAATATAATATAATGCTTTGGTTGTTTACTTTTGTTCTAACTAGTTTCCACCTTCCACTACTCTTCTTTTTGCCTCTGTTCTAGATTCTAGAATACCAATTAGGGTACGTTGCCTTTCTTTTTTTAATTTCTAGAACAATATTATTTTATTGTATAATGGTTGTGAATGTTTGTGGATGGCTTGGCTCATTATATACAATGCAAGTTTATATTCTACTTTTGAATGACGGTAAGGAATTAAAAATTAGTGATTTAATTAGTAATGAGGGGTGACATGGAACTGAATTTAGTTTAATTTGCTTGACTTGATAAAATATTCTTAAATTGCTTTGTGATATATAATTTAATATATATTCTTGTATGTACTATTTTCTTTATCAATTTTATTTTGTATACATTTTTATAGTAAATATTATTTTGATATTAGTATTTTTTAATAATTAAATATATTTTTATTTTATTAATTAAAAATATTTTAAATACACATTTAATTATTAATAATAAGTATATTTTTATACTAATATCAAGAATATTTGGTATATAAATAATATTTTTTAAATATATCTTGTATATTTTTTTCTTTTCTTTTTATTTTTATTAATTACATAAAAAATATATAAAAAAAAGTGCATATAAAATAATATATAATATTCCACTTTGTTACAATCTCATATTATTATCCTATATGATTACTTGATTAGTATGCACGAGATGTGTTTAACCTTAACACATCATCGAAAGCATTCACTAAAGCTTATTACCATATTAGACACGATTCTTTTGCGAGAATCAATGTTACGTTTGGGAACATGTGAAAAATATTTAATATATTTTTTTATTTATAAAATCAGAAAACAACTTTTTCTAACTGGGGAAAAACCTTTTAGAAAAATATTGCGAGCTAGCTAGATGAGCCCACTGATTTACTTACCAAAGGATAAGGTTAAAAGAAAAGGGAAGGAAAAACTTAAGAAATTAATTGGAGTAGGTGTCATTAATTTTTGTTAGGTTTGTTTAGGTTTCAACTAAAAGTGAGAGTAAAAATTAAATTAAAAACCGAGGAAGAGATAGCATCCACACTTCTTACCAAATAAATAGGTATTATAACTAATTTAAGTTTGTTGAGCAGTGGAAATTTAGGTGTAGTCGACTTTACATGAAGTTAATAGTTGAGAGCCGTTAGACGAAAATTTAGTCAAATTAATCAAATTATCTAACGACTATTAATTATCAACTTTTTGTGAAATCGACTGTCACCTGAATTTTCACCTTTGTTAAGTGATCAATTTATTTATTTGTTATTTAAATAAGTATTAAGAGTTTAAATTTTATTTTACTTATATAATAATTTATTAACCAACCATAAATTTTTAAATAAAATTTAGATATATAATAAATTAATCTTTGACATAAAGAATATCGTAAAAGAAAAAAAAAAGGTACTATATACATATATTGTGTGGCTCCATGCATTTACCTGATAACATGCAATAATATATATGTACTAACACTGGATTTTCCTAATATAAGATGCCTTAAAAAAGTTTCTTATGGAAAGATAACTTTCATCTTGCATTAAGTTATTAAAAGAGACTTCTCTGTCATATTAGAACTATAACTTATGAGAATTATTTAGATAAAAAAATTTAAAATGTCTTTTTTTTAAGATGTATTTTATTAATTAAAACATTAATATATATATAATTAATTAAATTATATTATTTTTATTAAAATTAGATTAAATAAAATTGATATAATAAAAAAATAATGAATCAAATATTAAATTATTTAAATTAATATTTTTTTAAAATAAATAACTATAATATTTTTATTATAAAAAATGACTAAAATATTTTTATTATATATATATATATATATATATATATATATATATATATAGATTTTTTTATATGAGTTGTTCATAGCTTATAATAATGTTTGCAAAAGGGTGTGAATCACCCCAAAATCATTTAAAGAAAAAAATTGAATCAAATCGTTAGTGGCAATACAAAAGAGACAACAATCAATGATAGATCTATCTTTTAAGTTTTTAATCATTTTAGATTGTTGAATTTCACAGTCAACAATTAAATTAGTCTCCTAATATAAAATTCAAACACCAAATCAAATTAATTAACATATGCATATGCATATTTTAATAGATATAACATACTCTTTATTCGAATTATTGCATATGCATATTTAATTAATTTTAAGATAATTATTTTATTAATTTTTATAATTTTATTAAGTTTATAATTAGATTTTATATTTTTTTAATAAATAAATTTTTATATTATTTTTAATTTTATAATTTGATTATTTTTATGTTAAAAATGTTAAAATTAATGGAAATTTTTTAAAAAATACATAATCAAATATTTGTTTAAGTTTTTAATTATAGATATTTTTAATTTATAAAAAATATTTTATTAATTCTAATACTTTTTATACTAATAAAAAATTAATTATAAAATTAAAATAATATAAAAATTTAATTAAAAAAATTAATTATAAATTTAATAAAATCATAAAAATTAAGTGAAGAATTAAACCATAATTTTATGTACCACCAAAAAGTACACATAAAATTTCTATTGTTTAATGTTGAGACGCCGAGTTAATTAGATAGAGCCAAGGCATATATAAATAATTTATCATTTCTAGAAGATGTGAACAAACACTGGATTGAGACTCAGAGGTGGGGTTATTTGATTATGTCTACTAGTGCTGAAAAAGTGTTGAAGTCAAATCACGCTTAGGTATAACATTATTTTCAAACTCACAAAAAAAAAAGAATAATGATAAATATATTTTTCTATTATACTAAGTTGCTACTAGCTAGCTAGCAGCCATATTAGGATAATTATTCTTTATCAAACCTAGCTTTGAGTAGCACTACTCCTTATTGATTCTAGAAACGTTTATGATATACAGATTATAGAAATATGATATGAAATTATAATATTTTTTAATATGTAATTGATTGTAAAAATAATATAAAAATTATTAAAATTTCAATAAGCAGATAATATGGTTTGATATATTTTTAGAGCGATTAAAAAAAAGGAGGGGGCCGGGGGGGTTGATTAAACAAATGTTAGGTGGTTAATATTTATATTTTAAATTGTTTAGATTTATTTTATATTTGAGTTAATATTAGCTAATTTTATATTTTATATTTTTTATTAAAAATGTTTATTTTCTAATATTCTTAAAATATATACATTGTTCGAACTGTATTATATAGGGTTTATAATTTCATATAAATAAAATAAAATTACTAAGTTGTGTAACACACTGCTAAAGTGAAGAAAATAGTACTTCTATTATTATCGGAGTAATAAACACTTAATTGGTCTTTAAAAAATTTTAGTTTTGACACTTCTCCCAAATTATTGTTACTCTAAAAGTTCTCGAATTGTATTGATCTGCCTTTGCAAAGCCATTAATTTGTCTTATCATGTTTTTTTATCTAATTATATGATAATAAAATTTGTTAAAAATATATTTATTCAATATGCATAATAAAATTTTATTAAAAGTGATAGAGAGTCTAATTTATATAATGTAAGTAATTTTCAATGACTTTTAAAATAATAAAATTTTATTAAAATTAAAGCTAAAATATTTAATTTAAAATTTGTTGGAGATGAATTTAAATATTTTCTCTTATTAATATCTTTTATTATGAGGAATACTTTCATTCTTTTATAGTCATGCTCTTAATAATAGGACAATGTTTTATCCTTTAACGATGAAGGGCCATAAATCATAAGCAAAATTTTATATAAACTTAGCTAATAATTCTATCCATATACCATTTCTTCTTATGATCATCACCAATTCACACAATCTTTGGTGCTATATTGTAAGTGTTGAGTTTTCCATGCTTAGGATCCGATCGAAAAATGTTTTTTGGAATTAAAAGTGCTCAACATAATAAGGTAAAATAAAGAAATCGAAATTAATAGGATAATTCAAAGTATAAACTGTCATCTAATAACTTGAAATGTAAACTAACTCTTACTCATCTTTGATATTGCCATCAACAACTAAAGAGTTTATCACCCATCCACTTGTCGGAGAGTATAAAGGACCTGTTTATTATTTTTGCTACACCTGAACGTTGATTATTGAAGACTCCATTATTTCTTTTTAGTCAAATTGTCCAGATAACAGCAAAAGATCCAATTACCCATCTCTTTCTCTCATTCTTTCTTAGTGAATCATTCGTCCACCTCTCAAAGTGTTGCTTTAGTGTACCTGACACAGTCCATATCCTTTCAAGAGTAAACAGCCAAACACACCACACTTGCCAAATGAACTCACATCACAACCAACAAACAGATGAAAAACAGGCTCAACAGACTTACAACATAAAACACATATTATCAAGCTGGTTAATGGCACCTAATCTGCATAGTTTTTCTTTAGTATTCACCCTCTCAACCAGAACAAACTAAGAAAACAACTCGACCTTTGGTGACGAAACCCCTATAAACAGCACTAGTGAAACTATAGCTTGTTATTTCTTCCAAAAGAACAGCTTCTTGCAACACTTGCACAAAGGAGTTAGTCGAAAAAATATCACTTTTAACAAATTTTCAGACCACTCTATCATCTCTCTCAGTTGTTAGCTTAACTGACTGTAAGATCTTGTGGAGTTGGTTTAAAAGTTCCAGCTCCCATTAAAATAACTCTCTCCTCCATTGAAAACTCCAAGTCCACTCTAACTCATTCCAAAACCCGCAATCCCTTATAACATATCCTTTAAAGTTTGAGATCGAAAAAAATCTTAAAAACATGTCTTTCAACACACCACTAGTTAGTCAAACATCCTCCCAAAATTAAATTATTCTACTATTTTTACTTTTATTGACAAACTTCTGATCATTTTCTCTCTGATATATAACTATCTGATTTGAATTTGACAAATACTAAACAATTTTAGTACAAGGACAATCTCCAAACCACAGTTTGAACTCAGATACAACATATTAAAAAAGAGGTACATGGAAAATCATTTGAGCTTAAGCCTCAGCTGCCCATTGGCCATTGATTTAAACTTGGATACAGCATATTAAAAGACATACAATTTACCACTTAAATTAAGGTGTCAATTGAATTTTTTTTTTTTTACATTGAAATTTGAATCCTTTTTATTTTTGGGTTTACTTGAGTAGTTGTGTGGGCAACTATTCTCTTACAAGTATCATTCCAGGCCCATTTATAACATGTCCATTTTGGAGAATTAACTGAATTGTCTTTGAAAATTTTTGCATGTTAGACCCAAATATGAGCATCATATTGCTCATACAAATGGACCCTATCTATCTATGGAGAGTCAATGTTGCTTAATATGAACCCCAAAGAACTCACAATACCCTAAAATATCTTGAAGACTTGAACTCAAGCTTGAATTATCTATTGACTAATCAAACTAGACAAAAGAAGAAGAAGAAGTTAGGTATATATGAAGAGGGAAATGCTATATTGACGGATTTGGATCCTCTAAAGTTTGAATTTCACTTTAAAGAGTAAAGTGTAATCTTTCACCATTGATTTCATAGGTGGGACCAAAAATAAATATGAAGGAGAAACTATTCAAAGATAAAAGATCACACTTTACTCTCTAAAGTAAAATTCAAACTTTAGAGGATTCAAATCCTATATTGACTATCTCATTATTATTATTATTATTATTATTATTATTATTATTATAAGAAAGACAGTACTGAATATCTATACTTTATTTAATCAGTGAATCTTATTATATACCTTTCAAATTTAATAATATTTATTGTGGCCAAAGCCAATGACTAATAATTCAATTGATCATAGATTATTAGTTTAAATATAAGTGTATAACTTAGAAGTTAAAGCTTGCCGTCACATCCAGGGAAGAATAAATACTCCCTTCTCATATTAGCTATCTTTTTTTTTAAATGGTACATACTTATTAAAATGATCATTATATTCTATTAAAAAAATAAGCAAATAACCAAAACAAAAATATTTTAGCATTATTTGCTCTTTATATTAATTTTTTTCTAACTTTTTTTTATTAAAAAAAAACTAAAACAATATAGTTTTAAAATAATGTTTGTTTTTAGAGACTAAAATTGAGAGATTGAAACTCAATATTGTGCTTAGTGGCCAAAAATTGAAACTAAAATTTTAGTATCTTTAAAAAATAAAAACACAAAAGACTGAAACATTTAAAAATACTGATAAAATTTTAATAATATTTATTCTTAAAAATATCTTTATTTAACGTTGTAAATTTATCTTTTAATTTATATTTATTTTAAACTAAATATAATACTAAAATATAATTTAGTTAATATATTTTATCCTAAATATAATACAAATATTTAATTTAACCTCTATTTTTCGATCTTAGTTTCTTAATCTCACTCTCTCTTTTTAATGTAGCTTCAGCAACTATATAATTATTTTTTTGTTGAATAAAATATTTCTGAAAATAATAAAATAAAGGAGAACATGAATGATTTGATGAATTTACAAAGGTTTTCAACGTGCCAAGAAACAATTAGAGATTGACCATGGTGATGGGAGTTTCTGGCACACCAGCTTTTACCAGCCAACCAAAAGAAGACAAAATGCCAAACGAATACTCAAAAGACCCAACAAAGCTTGCCGGTGATTAGATGTAAGGCTGTAAAGGGCAACCACCATTTCTTTTCCTGTGTTTCGATTGGATAATAATACAGAGGGTATTATTTTTTTGTAACAAAGTTTTCATTTTAATTTAATATATACTATCTAAATCTCTTATTATTAAATCAGTCCTAATAAAAATACTATTTATACATTAAAATTAATTATCTCTTTATAATAAATATTATTATTTAATTTAATTTTAATACATATTTTATATTTTAACATATATTTTATACTAATAACTAAATTTTATATTAATCAAATATGATCGCAAAATGTGTATAATTATGATGTTTTTTTACATATTCAGCATCCATTTTGCTACTTGAGTACTTCCTTTAACTTTTTTCATACTTATAATCTAGGGGTGGCAAACGGAGAAGTCCGCCCCGATCCGCTTAGTGAGACAATCCTAAAATCCTAACCTGCTTTGCCTAATAGCGGGCTGGCGGCCCGGCGGACTAAACCTGCCAAATAACTTCTTTTTTTTTTTACTTTTAACTATTAAATAATATATATAAAGGCATAAAAAATCTCTCATATTTTTTACTTTTAACTATTATAATTTCTAAAAGTATAAACAAATTATAATTTTTATATTCACAAATATTAAAGTCTTTGTAATTATAAATATTATTTTCAAAGCAAAATAAGCATAATTCAACACATAATTATAAATATTGTCTTTAAAACAAACTAAATATAATCCAAAATACTCAATTTTTATCTTCATTCTCTTGTAAGTTGGGTTTTGGTAAAAAAAATTGTAAAAATACCCTTTGCTAAAAAAAATTCTAAGCCCGGCGGAGAAGCTCGCCCTGCCCTGCCAAAGTCCACGATTTAAGCGGTGCGGGTTAGGCGGACTTTTACTATTTAACGGTCCTAATTTTCCAGCCCAGCCCGCCTTTTTTGACGGGTCACGCGGATCGGCCCGACGGATTTAGACCCGTTTACCACCCCTATTATGATCATCAATCGAATTTCATTAACCAAAATATTTATCTCTATTACTCTCTAATTTAAAAGCTTTCAAAATAAAATTAAGTAATTGAAAAATGATATACAATTATTTTGCTCGGTAATATATTAATATCATTTTTAGACTAATCCAATTACATCTTAATAAATTGACAAAGAGAGGGATTTAACTGATTTTTTTTTCATTTTGTTTGTTTCTATTTTTTTAAAAAATTAAAAGTAAAAAATAGGATAAATTACCAAAATAAATTATTTACAAATCAGTATTATCGAATTACAACTTTTAAATATTGCATATGAAATTACAACTTTTATATATTTATGAAAATTGGAAGAGGAATAGGACTGATTAGGTATTACACGTAAACCGACAGAAGAATATAGTAGTTTACGTTGAAGAGGTGCTGCGGTTTCTTTTTTTCTTTTGTGTTCCAACGTAAACTACTATACCCCTATGTGATTTACGTGTAATACCTAATCCACCCTATCCTTCTTACAATTTTCATAAATATGTGAAAGTTACATTTTTATATACAATATTTAAAAATTATAATTCGGTAATATTAGTTTACAAATAATTTATTTTAGTAACTTATCCTAACAAATATTGAAAATAAAATAACAATCAATCAAACTCTTCACTTATAAACTTACATACAAGTCTTCACTTTACTTAAATGGTCTTTTAGTATTAGACTTTAAGAGTAGTTATTAGGTACCTAATTTTTTCCAACTATTTTTTGTGTGATATATTATTAAAATATTTCAAAGAAAAACTATTTACATAAACCCTAACAAAAATGAATCGAGATTTTTTAAAGTAAAAAAATTAGTAAAATGATAAAGTTATAGATTAATTTTTTTAAATTGAAATAATAAGACACACATTTTATGAATAGTTAAGTATAATTTTGGTCCCTAACGTAGAGCTGAAATTTTTTTTTTGTTTTCGACCTTTTTTCGCTACAAAATAGTCCTAAAAGTTTAACTTAGTTTTAAAATCGTCATTTTTACCAAAATTTTTATTTTTATTACCAAATTACTCCTAACTAAAAAATATAAAATAAAAAAAGAAAACGGAAAAAGGAGGAAGAAAATGTCGTGCTTTGGAGGGTGTTGTTTCTAGGAAAGAGGGGAAAAGGAGAAGAAAAGGTGGGGAATATCCATGCCGCCGCCGCTACTCCTCGTCGTACCGTTGCTTTCTTATCGGTGCTCCTTTCTTCCTCAGCACACACTCACACTAACGGCAAGAGAGGAGAGAGCAGAGGGAGAGAGAAAGATAAGAGAGGAATGGAGATGTTCTCGTCGCCACAGCCCTACCCTCGTCGCGATTCGCGGCGCCGCCAACCACCACAGCGCCCTCCTCGTCGCGGTTTGCAGCCTGTCACCACCGCATCGCCGTTCTCGTCGCAATTCGCGGCGTCGCCATCAATGCCACAACCCTTTCCATGTGATCTGCCACCACCACCGTAGCTCTCCTCCCCTCGTGATTCGCAGTTCACTGCCGCAGCACCTCCTCCCCTACCACCATCGCAACCCTTCCCTGCAATGTTGTTTCAATTTTTTATTCCTTTTTCTTTAATTTTTCAGATTTAAAGGAAGGTATTTTGTTTCTATTTATTCTATTGTTGTTGTTGTTGATGATGATGCTTCTGGTTGTTTCTGTTTAGGCCTTTCTATTCCATTGTTGTTGTTGATACTTCTGGTTGCTTCTGCTTTTGTTTTTGCTTCTATTTCTGGTTTTGCTTTTGTTGTTGTTCTAATTCCATTATCCATTGTTATTATTGTTGTTGTTTTTCTGGTTGTTTTTGTTTGATTCTTGTTATTCTGTCTCTACTTTCTGTTTCTGTCTGCTTCTGTTTCTGCGTTTGTTTGTGCCTCTGCGCTTCTGCTTCTGGTTGATTTTAGAGAAGAAGAGGGAAGAGGTATTTTCACCGAAGGACGATTTTAAAACTAAGTTAGACCTTCGGGACTATTTTGTAGTGAAAAATGACTGAAGACGAAATAAATTTTCGACCTCTACGTTAGAGACCAAAATCGTACATAACCCTTCTATGAAAGTTATAAAATCAATGGTTTCTATTTTATCAACATTTTCATTTTAAAAATTTTAAATTGAATAAAAATAAGATATTTTTAATTTCCAATTTTGCCCATTTTGCTTTTTCACCCTCACCCAAAGTTGATATTCTCCCATACACTGAAATGAAAGGGTAGCACTAGTAAAGGACTAAAGGCAACTAGCCAATTAGGTAAAGCATGGTCACGTGACTATCACGTGATTCACACGTGAGAGTAGCCGCCTCGCACGTGCCACACAGGCCATCACTCACTTTGTGTGTTGTTTGCTCCAATTTTTTTCTCCTCTCCTTATCATTTTTCTCTCTCAAGTTGCTAACTTTCTCTCTCTTCAGTTTTTTCCCCTAAGCTCTCTCTTTCTCTCTCTAGAATCCAGCTCCTTTTTGTTGCTCAATCTTCAATTGGATTCTCGTAATGTCAGGGAAAAGAAGGAGAAAGCTGAAATCGTGAGCTTCTCCTCTTTCTTATTCAATTTTCAATTTCCGAATTAGCATCCCTAAATTATTTATCTTTCTTTAATTTTGATTTAGTTTAATTTACTTTAATTGGAGTAGTTTTGTGGATATGGGGTTATCTCATGATGGATCAGTGTGTTTAGTAATTTGTAAGAAATTTTGGTTTTTTAATTTTGTAATTTGTAGTTTGAATTTCATAAGAAAGGAGAATAGCACTGCACTAGGGTTTACGGATCAGATCAGGTTTTTAGCGGTTTAGCTTTGGTAAATTGGATGACAGATGGGGTTAATTGAGTGTTACTGTAATGTGATTCTTAGAGATCAGATTACTAGGCCTTTGATTGAGACAAAGAATTTGATGCTTCATAGTTCATAGTATATAACATTAAATTTGATGACTTGTTTTTACTTTGTGTCTTAGGGTTTGGTATCACTTCAACCATATGTTTATTGTAGAATTACAGTCATCTTTAACAAACTTAGGAAAATCAACGCCTTAGGTGTGCATCAAAGGAATCTTAAACAAAAGCAGAACATAAGTTCTGTGATTGCTCTTAATTATAGCTTTTCTAAATGACAAATTAAGAGTTCTGTTCTCCCCTTTATCCTATGCTTACTCTAGTTCTATTGTTGTTTATCATTGGTATATCATGTATTTGAGATGTTATAAATCTCTTACTTCCTTCGCTGAGAACTTTTAAGCTTTGTTTCACCTGACACTTGTTTCTTGTTGTTCAGGTTAGTTGATACAATTAATGACAATAGAAGGTTGGCAATTGAGGTGAAAAATGAAAATTTAGAACTACAAACTTGGTCTGATCTCCCTGCGGAACTCTTAGAGTTAATCTTATCTCGTTTAGCTCTAGACGATAATGTTCGTGCATCTGTTGTTTGCAAGAGATGGCATCCTGTTGCTATTGCTGTACGCATCGTAAACCAATCACCATGGTTGATGTATTTTCCGAAATTTGGTGATTTGTATGAATTCTATGACCCGGTGCAGCGAAAGACTTACTCTGTTGAGTTGACCGAATTGAGTGGATCTAGAGTTTGTTACACAAAAGATGGTTGGTTATTGCTATACCGCCCCAGAACTCACCAAGTGTTCTTCTTTAATCCGTTTACTCGAGAAGTGATCAAATTGCCAAGATTTGAGATGGCATACCAGATAGTTGCCTTCTCTTGTGCTCCAACATCGCCTGGCTGTGTTTTATTTACCGTTAAGCATGTTAGCCCCACAATCGTGGCTATTAGCACATGTTATCCTGGGGCAACAGAATGGAAAACTGTTAATTACCAAAATCGCTTGCCTTTTGTTAGTAGCATATGGAATAAGCTTGTGTTTTGTAATGGACTCTTTTATTGCCTAAGTCTCACAGGTTGGCTAGGGGTTTTTGACCCATCTGAACGCAGTTGGAGTGTTCTTTCGGTCCCTCCTCCAAAGTGCCCGGAGAATTTTTTCGCCAAAAATTGGTGGAAAGGAAAATTTATGACAGAGCATAATGGAGATATCATAGTAATTTATACATGTTCTAGTGAAAATCCCATTCTTTTTAAGTTAGACCAGTCAATAATGGAATGGGAAGAGATGAGAACACTAGATGGAGTAACCCTTTTTGCTAGTTTCTTATCATCTCATTCAAGGATTGACCTTCCAGGAATGATGAGAAACAGCGTGTACTTCTCCAAAGTTCGATTTTATGGAAAGCGTTGCATATCATTCTCCGTGGATGACTATAGATACTATCCTCGGAAGCAGTGCCACGATTGGGGCGAACAAGACCCGTTCGAGAACATTTGGATTGAACCGCCAAAGGACTTCTCTGGCTTCACATGAAAGAATTTTAGTGAGAAAAGTAAGCATTTCCATTATAGTCATGTACAATGCTATTTGTTATCATGCAGTTTCTAACTTGTATAACATTTGGATGTGGACAATAAACCAGCTTATGTTTATGCTTTATTAAGCAATTATGTATACTAGGAACTTTTTGTCGATGTGGTTTATTTGATTATCAATGCTTGTTAAGTAGTCTAATATGCACTTAGTTAACTATATACTAATGTTTGTTTATAGGATTTTCTCTTCCTAGAAAAAAAAAGTATTTTTTTTTATTCACTATCAATGCAATGGTCCAACCAGTGAAATTAGCAACTTAGTTTACTTCTTTATTTTCTGATATAACTAGATTCAACATCTGTTTTGATTATGAGTGGCTTTTGAGAAACATAATTGTGAAACTTTAACCTACTAAAGTTAAACATGTGTGTGCATATATATGATTCTAAACGAAGACGGTCCATTCTTTGGTTTTGGAACTTTCTAGCCTTGTTATATTTGGTTGTTCTACCTTAGTTCAATGGCAAATGATAGTTGTTATCATTTAGTGCTTATGCACAATATTTGTTTTCTTATATGTTGGACATGATCTATGAAGATTTTCATCTTTCAATTAATGTTTGGTTTGGTTGCTATCATAATTCAATCTATAGCTCCATCTACTATCTCAGAGAATGAAAGCTTGTATTCTCTATTTGGTGAATTGAGAAGGTATATTACTACTAATTAGTGTCAACAAAATTGGACCATCAATTTGTAGGGATAGATTTTTTTCATTAAAGAAGTGTAACAGCTCAACATTGATAAGGACCTTAGAATTTGGCGTATCAATAATCTCCAAAAGACACAAGAAGATGACCTTGTTTGAATTTTGATGATGATAAATGAAAAGAATGATACTTGTACTCACTTTTGTTTGGATATTGAGCCAATTTATTGTCTTCAAGAGTCGGATGTGACACGAAAATCGCATTATATTAATTTCTCGCACTTAATAAAAGAGAAGAGTACGTGTTTGTTCAATAATAATAAAGTCTTGTCTCATTAAGTAGAATCGATTACATAGATTAAACGGCGTTATTAAGATCTATCATACATCAATCATATTTATAGTAAGATTTTTTACACATGAATTTCTTGATTACCTTCTTTATAGCCTTTTCTGATTTTCTTCTATCTTTCTTCACTTACTTGTCTTTCATCTGATTTCCCATCTTAGATGTTTTATCGATCTTCTCTTCATATGTCCAAATAAAATAGTTCAATGTTGAATTAAAAATAAGTACTAAAAATATTGTTCTTTATGGATGTAGTTAAAATGAAGTTCAAATGAGGCAACTACCGTTGGTTTCATTTTCACACAAATCACATCACATTGTGATTGAAGATTAAACGACTCACAAGTGTACAAGAAGCCAATGCAACTTGTGATCATGCATTTTCATTTCCAATCTCACATAGTTCAATAGAAACTCGTTCATGCATGCATGTGGTTTCTTTTCCTAAAAGAAAAGGCATATGATTAAATGTACCTAATTCACAAACGAATTGGCTTTGCTAGAAACAAACAAAGAAAGTGGGAATGGAATGCTTATTGAAAAGAAGAGAAGCTTCCTTTACTTCACAAACACACAAAAAAGAGAGAGCATATTCTCCATACAAATGTTTGCATATTCTTGCACAGCTGCATAAGATTGAACTTGGTTCACAAGTTCAGATTTTTATTTCAATCAAAAGAAACGTTCAAGTACTTGAGAATAAGCCATTATTTCTTTGTTCTCATATGGTTATATGGCACGTGTTGATTGGAAAAAAAAATAGAAGCCTCCACAATTTCTTTCCTAATTTTTTTTCAACATTTCCTATGTATTAAGAGAGCAACTAGCAATTCTCAAACCATTCAAGATATTTTTCACTTTCAATAATGATTATATTATGATTGATTATACTACTTATACACAAAAATCATGTATATAAAATGTATATTAAAATATATGAATTCTAAGTCCCACCTATGAAATTAATGGTGAAAGATCACACTTTACTCTCTAAAGTGAAATTCAAATTTTAGAGGATCTAAATCCAAAATATAAATATATATTAATAACAAATTAATTTAGTGACTAATTTGTAGTGGTTACATACCATTTTTATATTACTATATCCCCTTTGTTGGTTTTTCAACCTCAAAACTATGTAATTTCCACCAAAAAGTGGTTGATAGGAATGAGTCTAATTCTAATTTTTTTTTATTCACAAAATTATACCAAAACTCCAATCAATATTAATGGAATACTCTTCTTTTCTACTACCCTCCAAAATTTTATTTTGACTAAAAAATTATCATCAAACTTCCATATCAATTTCATTCATCAAAATCAATATATATAACACCTTGTGAATGAGTCACTCAATTCCCTTGATCATATTTCTTTTTTCTCTATTACCTCCATATAAGATATAACACCACCTTCCTCTTCAAAAAAATTTTAAATAAAAATACAAAAAATAAACACCCAAAAGAAAGGGGAAAAAAAAAAATGTCCTCCAATTCCATCTTCCTCCTAAAACCTTCATTCCAATTCTCAACCCAACACCATCACCACCACCACCACCACCACATCCTCCTTCTAAAATCCAAAACACCATTTTCAAAACCCATATTTTCTCCATATTACCCAAAATACCCTCCACCGCTTTCCTCTACTAGAATCCACAGCTCCACCACCTCCATAACCAAAAACTCTTCAAACACCAAAAAGAACGAAACTTTACGATTCCTGCAACCTTTTCTCATCTCAAACCGCAAACCCATTATCTTGGGTTGGCTCTGCAGCGCCATCTCAGTTTTCTCCCTCTCCCAGCTCGTCTCTAGACTCGGAAAATTCAGCAACGCCGCCATTGATGGACCTCAATTGAGAAGTCAAGGTCTCATCTTGTTGTGTCTTGTGGCTGCCCGTTTGGTCTCCGGGTACGGGCAGCATGCCCTTCTTTGGGACGCTGCCCTTAAGACAGTGTACGAGGTTCGTGTCCATGTCTTTGACCGTGTCCTTGAGAGGGAGCTTGGTTACTTCGAAGGAAGAGAAGGTGGTGCTTCAGCTGGGGACATTGCTTATAGGATCACTGCTGAAGCTTCTGATGTTGCTGACACTGTTTATTCTGTTCTTAATGTGAGTAAGAACATAATTTCTTATAGTAAATCACTGAATCATAGTTAACACTCTTTTGAGAATTTTTTTGTATGTTCTTAGAGTAAGGATTGTTCTTGTTCTAGTATATTAGTTCAAACCATGTTAGGATTTTAGTGGATAATTAAGAAGATAGAAGTAGCTTACTTACATACAAGAGGGAAATTTATTGTGTTGAGAGAGCAAGGAGAGATTATTTCCTCTTCCGTGGAGGAAAAGTAATGTTGTATCTACCTTTTATTCATGTGGGTTCTTACAATTTTTTTGAGCACTTAAATGGTACAAGATTCATGTACTGGAATAATTTGACTTCCTAGGTTGAGGACATAGGAGTTTTCTGAGATTAAGTCATTGTTTTTGCTCTGATATATTAGTTGTAGAAGCATGAGCTTTTTGGTGGTTAAGTATAACTAAGTCTTTTTAATGGGGTCTGATTTATTGAACAAGTTTATTTATTTCTTTGTAACATTTTAGGTGGTGTGTAGAACGAATGTTCTGTGTCAATGTGGAACATGATATTCATGCATATACTTATGCATATCATCTTCCTCGAAAAATTCTTAGTTAGGCATGGTTTACCAGGCTATCCGTATGCCTTGTTAGCTAACATGCATAGACATATTTGTAAGGATTGTCAAGTAGAGCCAATGTTTCAATTTCTGCACAATTTCACTTTTATTCTTTTAAAGTCTAGTGAGTGGATATGAGGTGTGCAGATGTGCAAGAAGCATTGTTCTATCATGCAGTATTCTCATTTAGATGCTATTTGCGTGTGCAAGTTTTTGTCTTTTTTACAATCTGTACCAATTTTGAATTCATTTGCATAATGACTCTTCATATGTTGTTCTCTGATTATAATCCAATCTATGACAGACCATAGTACCTAGCACTCTCCAGTTATCGGCGATGATGGCTCAGATGATAGTTATAAGTCCAGTCCTTTCTTTGATTTCATTCACGGTGAGCGAACGGCTATAGCACTAAGTTGTCTTCCTTGACTTTCATTAATGCTAGATCATGAGCATATATTTAAATGTTCTCATGCTTGGAAATTGCAGGTCATTCCTTGCATGTCGCTTTTTGTTGCTTATCTTGGTCAAGAACTTCGAAAGATATCTAGAGAGGCACATCTTAGCATTGCTGCTCTCTCAGCATATCTAAACGAGGTAAACTTCAACACTCTGCTCTGCTTCTTGTTCTCTGTACCTTCAAGAAAAAGTTTGAAGGCACGCCTAATTTTCACAAACTTCTATTCTATTGGAACTCTTGCAAGATCATGTTCATTGTTTATTAGTTTATATCACAGTTTTATTCATGCTATTTTTATTCTAGATGCTTCCTGCGGTTTTCTTTGTGAAAGCAAACAACGCGGAGTTGTGTGAGAGTGCCAGGTTTAAGAGGCTGGCTCAGATAGACTATCATGCAAAATTGAACAAGAGGAGGATGAAAGCAGCTATTCCTCAGGTCATACAAGCTATTTACTATGGAACTCTCTCCATACTATGCGCTGGTTCGCTGTTGATTTCAAGAGGTTCATTTGATGGCCACAGCTTCATTTCCTTTGTGACATCATTGCTTTTCTCTATTGAACCAATCCAGGTATTGTTATCTGTTGTGGTATATCGTCAATTAGCTCGTGATAATTTTCTTGTTTGTTTGTCTATTTTCCTTGTCCACTGTAGTTTTAGAACTTCCTTCCTAGTATTACAGAAGCCTTTTTGGATGATATTAGGTACCGGAGTGATTCTAGCTGTGCTCTGTTGATGAAGTTATTAATTCCATTTCGACCTTTTTTGTGGTCATTTTTATGAGATGTATGTTTTGTATTTGCTAATTATTATTTGCAGTGTTAACATGGTTCAGCTTTTGAGGAGCTGTATTTGCTTATCAATCTGAAAATAAAGAATCACGCAGGATGTGGGAAAAGCTTACAATGAATGGAGGCAGGGAGAACCGGCCGTTGAACGCTTGCATGATATGACCAAGTTTAAAGATAAGGTGAATGTATGATACTTGATATGCAAAAACTTGTTTAATCTTGTTCAAGGGAACACTTTGTGTTTGAAATTGATAAAATTCCAACAAGAACGAAAGGAAAAAAGAGAATGATTGCTGAGGAACATAATTCATTACTCTGTTATTAAAATTTTCGTGCAATGTAATATGTCGCACTTCAATAATGGATCAATTTATCCTCAATAACAGGTGGTTGAGAAACCAGATGCTGTTGAGTTAGGCCATATTATGGGAGAGCTGAAATTTCGTGATGTCTCCTTTAAATATAATGATGACATGCCACATGTTTTGAATGGGTTGAATCTTAACATTAGAGCCGGAGAGATAGTCGCTCTTGTCGGTCCTTCCGGTGGCGGGAAAACAACACTTGTAAAACTATTGCTTCGGCTTTATAACCCTGTGTCCGGTGAGTCATTATTGAAGGGCAAATATAAATCTCTATTATTTACTTTTAAAATCAATATATAAGATCTGATGTTTATCATATGATTAACTTTTACTTGTATTCTTATGCATGTAGGCTCTATTCTAATTGATAACCATAACATTGAAAACATTCGGTTGCGAAGTTTGAGAAAACATGTTGGTCTTGTTTCTCAAGATATAGTAAGTAACTCGTACCTTTCTTTTTCTTCTCTGTTAAGTAAGCAGATTCGTACCTGCATTCATTTCGCTGAAGCACGCTTGTACTGTGCTCGAATTCCTTGTGCTCAGTAATGCTGATGTATATATACTTTAGACACTTTTTTCAGGTACAATTGCTGAAAACATTGGTTATAGGGACCTAACAACAAAAATTGACATGGAGAGGGTAAAGCATGTAGCTCAAACTGCTCATGCAGATGAGTTTATAAGAAAACTTCCTGAAGGATACGAAACCAATATTGGACCGAGGGGCTCTACCTTAAGTGGCGGGCAGCGGCAAAGGTAACTTTTAAAGTTCAAACTTATTTCTGTTTTATGTATGGTTAATGCAGAGAACAAATTTCATGGTTGGGATATTTATGAAACCTCAGCTCTGATATATGACCTTTTTCGTTGATCTATCACTTCATTCCTTTCTCAAAATTACAGGCTGGCTATTGCAAGGGCGCTCTATCAAGATCCGTCTATTTTGATTCTGGATGAAGCAACTTCAGCTTTAGATAGTAAATCCGAATTATTGGTTAGAAAAGCCGTTGAGCACTTGATGGAAAATCGCACGGTAAGGCACCAGCTACAAGAATTGCTTGATCTGCCAAATTATTATTGTGCATTTCATTCATCTTATTTGTTTACACTTTCGAGTTTAATTCTTAGAAATACAAACATTGATTTATCTAACGAAATAAAAGTTTGAGGATTGATTTGATGATTAAAGTTTGAAGTCTAAAGCGCCCGACTAAAAACAACCAAGAATTGGTGTGATTCACACATAAAAAGGGGGTTTCTGAGTTAGTTTTCCACTGCTATTTTTCATCTTGATTAGGAACTTAACTACTTTAATAGTTTGCTTGGATTTATTGGTCTTTTCTTTCTTGGCACAATATTGTTAAATTGTAGAATCATCAATCATTCCTTTTGTGTTATAGGTGCTTGTGATAGCTCATCGCTTGGAAACAGTTATGATGGCTAAAAGAGTATTCCTCATGGATAATGGGAAGCTACAAGAAGTTCCAAGATCAACTATGTTCAATGGTCACAAGGATTCATTGTTATCATCTGGCCTTGTTATTTGAATATTCTTTTGCTAGGTTTTAGTGTCACAATAATGGACCCTGCTTGAATACTTCTTGTAAGGGTGATGTATAGACACATAGTTTACTTTTCTTTTTAACTTTTGGGGAGGTTAGGGGAAAATCTTGTACATCCTTCTGTAATCACAAATTACTCTGATTTAAAGGATATAGAGAAATATATTATTTATACAATCATTAAACTTTGTCTATATTAGATACTTTTTTTGGTTTTACACGATATCTCTTAATCCGACAGGCCCGCAAATTGGAGTTTTATTTAAGGGTTTGTCGTTACTAAGAATTTGAATTCAATTAACACAAGTTGGTTTATCAGATAAGTTTTTTTTAGTTAGTAATTTGTATGAAAACAAATTTTTGTAACTTGTATTTCAATGATCATGGTACATCATAAAATGTGTATACATGATATATGATATTATAATCTCTACATAATGAAAAATAGTATTTGGGGGTTTCAAGATTTATTTGATAACCCAAAAAATGTGTACTAATTCTTATAATAAAATAATAAAGTGAGGAAATAGCAAAATGAAACTAATTTGATAGTACACAAATCTTGTATCAACAATTGGTGTGGTCATTTCTCTTTTAACTTTTTGGTTATGACAATTGCAGCTCCTGCCACTGCCACAACTATGCCTGAGATTATAATTGCTGATTTAAGTGTATGCAATGCTTCCTTCTTTTTCCTTTCCTTTCTCTTCTCTTCTGCCTCAGCTTGTTCCTTCAAACAATTAAACCAAAACATATATATAGAGAAACACCATTCAATACATGATGAAAACAAAAAGTAAAATAAAAGCCGTAAGTTCTTCAACCTAAGTCTAATAAATTCCAATTAATGTTACAATAACTAAGAGTGCGATTGCTTTGCGCTTTTATTTTTTGTTTTTTTATTTTAATAATTTTTTAAAAAGATCATATTTTTTATTTTTATCTTTTGTTTTTTTTTTTTAAATTCTGAAAATAAAAAATATTGAAAATAAAAACAAAAAATAAAAAACATATACCAAATGCATCCTAAATTTCTTTCACTAAGATCAATCAATAGTTTAATAATTAATACTTTTATGTCATGTAATGAATCATGTCTGTATCCAATTATGTAATATCACATTATTAAAAATAATTATCTTTTACATTGATTGCACTATACATCATAATTAAACTCTTGATTTGGAGGTGATCTATCTGAATTAATGGTGATATTAAGATTAATTACACAAACTCAGTATTACTTTGTTGAGTAATATAATAACACAATTTTTTCTTCTGAAATTATCATCTAATCTAATTAGATAGTACATATCAAAGATCCTCTTAGATAATAGTAAATGACATGTTCATTATTATTATGTTATAAATGAAAAAATAATAAATAAATAAATAATATGAAATGTACCTTGGCAGCAGCCACCTCAGATGAAACAGGATCAACTTGAACCTTGGTGTTACTCCCAAGATTCAATTCAGCAGCAACATCTGCAGCTGGAAATGTTTGGTCTGAGTCTGCCATTTTTCTTCTTCTAATTCTGTTTTTTTAAATTCAATGCTTCAATGGTGTTATGTATGAATTCTTGCTCTTATTACCAATTTGCCTATTAATCCAAATTGTTGGGAGAGAAAAGAAAAGACAGAGAAATAACTCCATACATTATTATTGTCAAGTATTCATGGTCAAATCAATGCCAAGCAGTTGCTGATTGTTTTTGTTGACACGTGTCAATGTTCCAATTTATGAGGTTGTTATGGTTTTGTGGGTCTAAACAAAATTGCATTTTGGTTCTCAAACTTACCGAGATACTTGCTTAGAGCCTTAGACTAAGTTAATCTTTATTGATAAATAGAAAATTAGAAGGTGTGATCAAGTGATTATTTTATTAAGTCACTTAATTATTCTTAACTAAATAGTGAGGGTTTGATTTTTTAAAATGACATAATGTAGTGGGTGCTTTGTTAGGGCTTTTAATCAAATAATGAAGCTCAATTCCTTAGAATAATATGATTTAGTGGTTATTTTATTAGGTCTCTTAGTTAAATAGTGTAGTGAGAGTTGGATTTTTTAGAATGATATTATCTAATGGTTATTTCATTAGGTCTCTTAATCAAATAATGAGGATTGCATTTTCTCAAATAATATGATCAAATTATTTTATTACAACCATATTATATATATAAATTATTATCTACAAAATCAATTATTCATATAAAATATAAATTAAAATTGTGTAAAATAATACATATACATAGTAGTTAATTTAATAGAATAAAGGTTCGTTTAAAAAGTTTCAAAATTTTTTTTTAGTTTTTAACTTATAAAAAATTAGTGTAATTTTTAAAATTAAATTATAATTTTTTAAAAAGTTATTTAAGTGTTTATAAAAAAATTAAAAAAATTAATTTTTTTATAATAAAAAACTTTTTATCATATTTTTTAAATAAATATTTTTATAACTAAAAAATTAATCACAAAATAATTTATTTATAAATTACTTTTAAATAAATATTTATTATTTAAATTATTTTTAGAAAAAATTTAATTAAGTTATTTACCCAAACTAAATCAATAAATAACAAATAATTTTATTTATTCTTACTAATAATAGCATTGTGTGACTATTCATATAATTCATATCTAAAAATTTAAACAGCATAAGAATTAGTTATTGTTTTCAACTGTAGATCCTTTAGAAACCTAGGACTAAGCAGAATCTTTTGAACATGATTCAGTTACTAGAAAAGTAGAAAGTACAAGAACACAACAACAACGTTGTTCGTAGCATACATGCAAATGCATGATTGATTCATGAGCATCCTCATCCACCAACAAAAACAGAACCTTAAATTTCTCGATCAAACCACAACACAACCATGGAACTCTCGTTTAGCAGAGTTAGCAAAACAACACCAATACCCACAAGCACTCTCTCTCTACCGCCACATGCTTCGTTCTTCCTTCTTCCCCAACACATTCACCTTCCCTTTTCTCCTCAAATCCTGTGCCCTTCTTTCAATACCCATCACCGGTTCCCAGCTCCATGCTCATGTCATTCGAACCGGGTGTCACCCTGACCCATATACCCGAACTTCCCTCATCACTATGTACTCTAAATGCCATCTTCCCAATAATGCACGAAAGGTGTTTGATGAAAATCCCCACTGGGAAAACCCCACCATTTGTTTCAATGCAATGATATCTGGGTATTCCTTCAATTCAAGGATCTTTAATGCTGTCTTGTTGTTTAGGAGGATGAGAGAAATGGGGCTGAATGCGAACTCGGTTACCATGTTGGGTTTGGTCTCTGGGTGTGTTGTTCCAGGTCACTTAAGTGTTGGTGTTTATCTTCATGGTCTTGGTGTTAGGTTGGGTTTTGATGGTGATTTGACTGTGGGGAATTGTTTGATCACTATGTATGTGAAGTGCGGGGAGGTGGAGAATGCGTGCAGGGTGTTTGATGGTATGCCTGCAAGGGATTTGATCTCTTGGAATGCGATGATTTCTGGGTATGCGCAGAATGGGCATGCTAGGCGTGTTTTGGAGCTTTATCGTGAGATGAAGTTGAGTAAGGTGACTCCTGATCCTGTTACCCTTCTTGGGGTCTTGTCATCGTGTGCTAACCTTGGTGCGCAAGGAATTGGTCGCGAAGTGGAGAGGGAGATTGGGGTATTGGGGTTCAGTTCTAATCCATTTTTGACGAATGCACTAATCAACATGTATGCTAGGTGTGGGAATTTGGCACGCTCACATGCGGTCTTCGATTCTATGGCTGAGAAGAGCGTTATTTCTTGGACGGCTATAATTGGCGGGTATGGGATCCACGGACATGGCGAGGTTGCTGTTGATTTATTCAATGAGATGGTTGAGTCTGGCATCAGACCAGATGAGACTGTTTTTGTGAGTGTTCTCTCTGCATGTAGTCATGCAGGTTTGACTGATAAGGGCTTGGAATATTTTGATGCAATGGAGACGAAGTACGGTTTGCGGCAGGGTCCTGAACACTACTCTTGTGTGGTGGATCTTTTAGGCCGAGCAGGTAGACTGAAAGAAGCTATGGATCTCATAAAGTCAATGAAAGTTAAACCTGATGGTGCTGTTTGGGGAGCCCTTCTCGGCGCATGCAAGATTCATAAGAATGTTGAGCTAGCAGAATTGGCCTTTCAACATGTCATTGAACTTGAACCAACAAACATCGGTTACTATGTTCTGTTGTCAAATATATACTCTGATGTTGAGAACTTAGAGGGGGTTCTGAAAGTTCGAGTAATGATGAGGGGGCGAAAGCTTAGAAAGGAGCCAGGATACAGTTATGTAGAATATAAAGGAAAAGTGCACCTTTTTTACTCAGGAGATAGAAGTCATCCTCAAATTGAAGAAATATATAGAATGTTGGATAAATTGGAGAATCTTGTGAAGGAGATTCATCAACCAGCTGTAAAGTATCAGGGAAAGAGTGAAGAACTCTTAATTGGCACAGGGGTGCACAGCGAAAAACTGGCAATTGCGTTCGCTCTCTTGCACACCAAGTCCGGGACTGAGATTACTGTGATGAAAAACCTTAGGGTTTGTGTAGATTGTCACTTGTTCATTAAGCTGGTTAGCAAGATTGTCAATCGCCAATTTGTTGTTAGAGATGCCACTCGTTTTCATCATTTCAGAGATGGGGCGTGTTCTTGCAAGGACTACTGGTAAAACTAATGTAGTGCAGTTTCGGGGACGTTCGCGTTTGATAGAACACAAACATTGTTTTGTATTTTCAGCTGATTCCACCTTACCAGTTTCAAAGATTAGATTTTATTGTTGTTATTGGTGACTGTGGAGAATACAACAATTTTTTTGGAAATTTTCATGGTCAACTCCTTCAAAAAGTGACATGGAAACACCCCACTTGGGAAGGAAGACTGCAATTGCAAAGTGCAATTTCTAGGAATGTGTATAGCATCTATCAAATGTCATTTAGGGGGAAAAGAACTACTGAGAGGGTAACCAACTTTTCAAGGCTTAAAACTTCTTCTAAACTTGTGTCTGTACAAATTATTAATTTATTCAAATAATTATTTTTTTTCATAGACCTTTTTTGTTTTGTTTGTTTTGTCCATTAATTCCAAATTCTAAAGGAAGGCAAAATTTAAAGCCATTGCCAAAACTTCCATTTGATTACAAAAATAATCATTCACACTCTAATAGTGTAGTCAAACCACTAATTACTACAGCTTTCTCAGTTCCTAAAATACATTCATCTTCAACAAATGGGATTGTTTTCCTTAGCTTCAGATTCACAGGAATGCTTCCTTTTCCTGAAAAAGCACAAACATGAGATTGTCTCAGCTACTCAAACTCATGATACTGACACCAATAATGCTACACAATCATTCCCTAGATTCCATATTGAGAAGTAGTTTTGACCTTTTTCTTAGATACAAATTGCATCTAAATACATCAATATGTAAATGGATCATAAAAATCCAAACGAGTTAGCAATATGGAATTGAGGGAGGATTGTTAGAGCCACAAATGAACATAACTACAAATGTGGTTGCATCTATGTGGAATACAAAATACTTAAACATGCATCAACTTGGACTTTGATGTATCAAATAAGACTTATCAATTAATACCTCTATTGGTGCTTTCTTGTTCTATACAAATGGCAGCATAATGTGAACCATCTAACTCAAGGAGTACAAACTGCCAATTGCCTGAGACATTCTTCGACTCATCAGGAGGCTCGACGGTAATTTCCTGCGCCTGTCGACAAAGTAAAATTCTAAAAGCAGTCAAAACCAATTATCCATCGACATTGACATTAATCATATTATTAATGTCTTTGATTAATGACTTTTTCAATTTCAGGCACTACAAGAGTGAGGCATACCTTTGACATCACACGAGGTCGAAGATGGATGCCGGTTTTCGTACGGTGTCCTAATCGAACTGTAAAAGTATTAAAAGGCGAATTTGAGAAGCCCTTCCCTACAGCTTTTACATATGCTTCCTAGAAATGGGAAAAGTCTATTAAGTGATAGAACATTAAATAGAAAATAAAGAAATTTACAAACTGGCAACAATATTAACATTCAAAACTATAATTAACCTTCAGAGTCCATAACTTGATTAACTCCAGACGCCGAAGTTCAGGGTCTGCAATCTGAGTCAGCATTTCTATTTCATCGGGAGAAAAGTATCGTCTTGCAAATGCCAAAACGTCATTCTTCAATCTCCTTTGTTTTTCTTCCACATCAATACCAATCTACAATGCAAATGGCAAATTAAACTCAGTTAAAAGATCAAATGTTCTTTGATAGACAAAAATGACAACAGAAGAATGAGAAAGTCATAAAACTAGATGAATATATGATGACCAGTTTACTAAAATAATAATGGTAAACAATCTATACATACCGGAGATCCCACAGTTACTCCACAAGCAATCAAAGATGAAGTATGTGAGAGATTAAAATGAAGTTGTGGTAGGCTCCAATCTTCAGTATATTGCCAATCCACCTATTTAAATATGCTGTTAAGAATATTGTGTGTTCCCAAGAATACTCAAACGAATAATGTGTTAATGAAGAAATAAGAGAGCTAAATCATACGGAAGTTACAGATAATATCGGTTAAGAAACACACCTCAGGCTTCCCATAACTGTTCTTCTTAAACCTCAAAGCTTTTGGATCAATCTGACAATTTGTCTGATCTAGCAACAAAAATTATTGTTTAGATGCAAATACAGGATGTTTTATGCATATATATCTACTATGTGGAAGGAGTTCCATATTGTTGATAGAATAACATTATACATGACAGGAAAAAACTCAGTCAGTCAGCACAAGAATCATAAAACTTACATCTTGCTAGTGTGGTGCGAACCAATGCACGAGCTAGGATCGCTCTTTTCTTTAGCTGTTCCCCACTCATACGAAATACATTTTCTTTTTCAGAAGGCGATAGAATTTCGAAATATTGGTTTAGTAGGTTTGTGTCCTTTATCTCATCAGGTAAAACATACCAAAAATGAGCTTCCCTGCAACAAAACATCCACAAGTAGCGCCGAATGACATTTTATTTAAATTAAGAACATATGAACATGTTCGACAATTAGATACACAAATTAATCACTTACTTTTGCCCCGGAAGTTGTACATGATGCAAGGATGAAGAAGCAGTTACAAGGTTCCTTCCAAGGCAATGTATATTCATCATTAACCGCGCTTTATCTAGCAACGAACTCATGCATACTCTGGACCTAGCATACATATGATTGTCTTCTATATCAGTTCATCATGGCACTAACAGCAAAGAATTCATGAAAAGAACAGATACAAACACAATTATATAGCAAACAACACAAGCCATTATTAGTTAAACTTGGATGCCATGTAAATATGAAATTAACAATGTAGCTTAGTAGCCTCGAAAATGAAAATTAAGCAATGTCCATGATCAGAAAACATACAACTCAAATCCCCCTAATCCCAAAAACATTAATAATGATCTTTTAATGAGAAAAAAAAAGGGGGATTTTGGTGTGGCCCTCATGAAACGAAATGAATTGAATCTCAAATTCTCTACCTCCTTTACATGTGAACATCAATGTCTATTGAAGCAAGCATCAATAAAATCCCAAAACTTCAAAAAAAAAAAAAAAACATACATAAAATATGACTATTAGTACATTTATTTCTCCCCATTTTTGATAATTAGGATGCGAGCTGCAAAACCAAGGGGGGATTTATCACAGTCTCGGAGTTTTGTTGTGGCAATTACTGAACAGTTCAATTCAATTCAATGGTATACGAAGGATGAAAAATCAAATAGTGCAGTAACAAAATAAAGAGACAAAGGAAACGAACCTTACTCAGAAGCAACACCAGAAAGATGAGATTGAGAAAAACCATGGAAACAATTGGAAGGAGGCGGTGCAGAGAGAGAAGGAAAGAGAAACTTTGCAATGCATCAGAGGTTAATAGCTTCAGAGATGCACCGTACGGATTTGCATCATCAAGAAAAGAACAATTAAGAAAAGTGAAAAAAAATGGGGTGTTCCGAGAATCGAACTCGGGACCTCTCGCACCCGAAGCGAGAATCATACCACTAGACCAAACACCCACTTTTGATAATCGTTACATTACACATATTTAATCAACAAAGATTTAAAGTTACTGAGTTAGTGTTCAGGATTTGAAGCACATATACCATATTAGATTTTATACCCGAGTCTTTATTATAACAAAAGCGTTAAAATTAACGCATTATTTTTTTAAATAAAATGAAATATAAAGTCAAGTGTGAGGTATATTTTTTTTGTTTTACGGAATATTCTATTAATTTTAACATTTTTATTATGGTATAAGCTTAATTACAAAATTTGATATAATATAAAGATATAATTAAAAAAATATATATCTAAATTTAATTAAAAATTCGATAAAACTTACGGATCGACGAAGTAATTAAACCTACTAAATTTGATTGCCATTATGTGTAAGGGTGGTAATGGGTATGATAGGATAGAGGTTGGATCTAACCCTAATTCTAATTCTAGTGTGGATTACAAAAAAGATGTAATATTATTATATAATTTTATAATAATTTAAAATAAAACTGATTTTTATATATAAAAAAAATATATTAAATTATCAATTAGTGGTCTTTTCTTAGTGACTAAAGATCTTTTGTATTTAATAAAAAAAATTTGGTTTAACATTTACTAAAAACATATATATATATATATATATATATATATATATAGTGCGAATTGATTGAATAGAATTAAGATTCAATTCACACCATATCCAACTCGCATGAAAATTCTACTCGTATGTATTCTATTCTATCTATAATATATCAGATTAATAATTTTAATTAACCGGATTGAATTGAATTAGATACTCATGTATAGAACTTACATTGTGACATCTAATTTTGGAATTTGAATTCTCTAAAGTTTGAATTTTGCTTTAGAGAGTAAAGTGTAATATTTTATCATTTATTTTATAGGTAGGACCAAGAATAAATATGAGAGAGAAACTATTTAAGGGTAAAAGATCACATTTTACTTTCTAAAATACAAATTTAAAATTTAGAGGATCCAAATTCCTAATTTTGTGGTTTCATTGCCATTACAATGTCAAGTAACTTTCAGTCAAATGGCATTGCCGGCATAGCAACTAGCAAGCAGTTGACTTTGTTATAGAAACCCTATTTCACCTCCAAATGCCATAACACTATATTAGAGAAAGTCAAATAACAACAAAAGTCAACGTTAAGTTGTAGGCATATATTGTCAACGAGAACATAAGTGAGTGCTTAAACACTAATTACAAAATCATGGACCCCTCTCTATCCCCCTTAGTGCTATGTATGTTATTGCTAACGAATATGAACACAATTCTTTACAATTCTCAAGCATTAATAAGTATACCCTACATACAAAATGTTATAAATGGATGCTCTTTATTTTTTTTAACATTTAAAAAAATAAAATATAATCTTTTATTATTAATTTTATAAATAAGATAAAAAATAAATATAAAAAAATAATAAAAAATAAAATTAAACAATTAACACCATCTAATTTTTTTATAATAAAAAAAATTTACTTTCCAAAATATTGTACATTCTCCCTTTTTTATTTCTAAATTTTCTTTTTTTAGACTTTGTTTAGTATTAAAATGAGAAAGTCTAGGGGTCAATAATTTTTGTGTTTTGTGACCGATACTTAACCACTAAAAAAAGTGAGTGATCTCTTATCATTGAATGTTATCTCACACCATTAAAAATATTATTAATGACCAATTGATAATTATAAAACACAAAAATTACTGTCTCTAACATTCCTCTATTAAAATTACATTTGATGTGTTGTGTTCAATTTGTTATTGTTATGAGACTTTTTTTTGTTTGTATGTCCAATAAGAATGCATTTATTTGCTGAGATATGAATACTAATACATAAATATGGTGATATATAATTATTTATTTGTTGAAATACGAATTTTTAATATATACAATAGTATAACATACATATTTTCAGTATTTTTTTAAATTAAAATACTGAGACACAATTTATGAAACACAACTTTTTTATTTTTATTTCTAATTAATTTAAAAAAAAATCCAATCTTATCTGATTTCTCCTTTAACTCTATCTCACTCAATTCCTCTTTTTTACTCTCCTTTTTAATTATTCTCCGTCTTCAACCTTTTTTTGATAAGGATAAATTTATCGTTTTGATATGGATATAAATTCAGTATATTATTGTATATAATGTTATTAAACAAAATAAAAATTTGTATATATTCATATCTATATGTTATTTTATTTTTATGTATGTCTATTATTTATTAAGATAGCAATAACAAACAGAATTTAAGTATTTCTAAAACACATTATAAAAAAAAATTTAATTTGATGTACTATAAATATAAAATAATTTTATATAAATATTTAATTATATAATATCACATCAATAAAAATAATTATTTTTTATATTAATAACATAAATAATCATCAAAAGATGAATATAAATAAATAACTGCGTAAAATATTTGACAACAAACTCTTAAAAAAGTTATTTTTAAAACATTCAATCAACTTGCTTCTTTGTACACAATTAGAGTATATTATCGAATAATGTAACTAATGTTTTATTGGCCGGACAATTAAGATAAGTTATGACTATTTTTTACTAATTTTTTTTAGTTACTAAATATTTTTGATTAATAAAATATGACTTGCTGAATTCGCAAATGCCCAATTCCATTTCTCTCCAATAAATAACTAATAATAGTATTTTTAGAAATCGTTATAAAAAAAATCTTTCCTCTCAAAATTGTTAATAGTGATTTTTTTTCCGTCCCATACTAATATCTTCAAATTCATAACATTTTAAGAAATTAGACAATTTATGTTTATTTTCATATTCAAATTTTTGAGATTGAGTACACATCACATTTCTTTTTACTAAATATATGTGGATTTAATTACGATATTTTAATAAGAATAAAAAAAAATTTTATGAGCCCTTTTATTTTTATTTCATTCTTCGAAAATTAAAAAGATCTTTTTCAATAAAATTTAAATTTGTTTATTCGAAATTAAGATTCTTCTACTATTTAATTTTTTTCCTTCTATTCTATCATGCTTTAAAGTCTTACAGGTTTAATCATATAAAATCTGATCCATTTTTTCATCAAGCGAAAGATACAAAATAAATCAGATTAATTTATCGATTAAAAATATTATGTAAAATTTTTGTGTGAAATCTTCAATTTTTTTATTTTTATTTTGTAAGTATAGCATTTAAATTAATATTTTTTTGGTATCTGTATAAATTGATATTATTATATTTCAATTTCTTTTTTATACCTTCCAAAAAAATCTGAATTAAATCTCAAATTAACAAATTAATGTGAGCTTATCCATAAAATTATACACCCTTTCAATAGGAATCCATTTTTCTGAAAGCTTTCGATCACAGAGCGTGAAGTAGTGTTGGTAGCGTTTGTTTGCAGAGACTGGAACTGAGACTGAGAGACAGAATCTCAGTATTATGTTTGTTGAGCTAGAGACTGGTACTTAAATTTATGTCTCTGTCTTCAAAATTTCAGTATTTCAGTACCTCCAAAAAGTAGGGACACTGGGGACAGAAAAATATAAAGACAGAGACAGAAATTTTAATTATAATTTGTACCTAAATTACCCCCTTCTAATTTTATAATTCCAAAATTACCCTTAATGTAAATCAAGCTTCTTGATCAACCATCGTTCTTCTCATTCTCCTTGGCCACTGCAGCCGCTGAAGCATTCTTCTTCAAGAACAGCCACCGCGTCGCCGCTGGCCTCGCCACCGCTAGGTAAGTGATTTGCCGCTTGCAAGTTCATATTCGTAGCCCTCATCTTCTCATCTCCTATTTTTCTCCTTCACAGAAAAATCAAAGAACGAAGATGCCGCCTCTCCTGGGTTGCTGTCGACCTCAACCATCAACTCCTCGTCCGAACTGCTCTGACCCAAGTTAGTTCTATACAAATGTTATTTAATTTACTGATTCCTTTCATCTTTTCCATCGTTCCCTAATCTGTGGATTTGTTCGTGACCTAGCATTGGAACCTGTTTGCTTGGTTTGTCATTATTTTGTTAATGGTATGAAGTAGTAGCATTGAAGTTGAAGAAATTCTTTGCCTGGTGTGGATTTGTTCGTGACCTAACTAACCCATTTATTTCAGCTTTATAATTAATGAGTTTATGATGTCTACTTCCTTTTAAGTGCCACTAATTGGATCATTACTCAATTCATTAGCCTGACTACATCTATTTGTTGATTTCATTCTGGATTATACTTTTTTTTTCCAATTTTTTTATGTCCGCGACTGTTATTGTTCCATGCCTGCACAGAGCTCTCAGGACTATAATTACCAAATCTTCTTTTTTGCCTTTTGGAAGAGTTTAATGTGCTTAAAAGTACCTGAAAAAGTCACTTTCAGTATATTAAATGAGAGAGAAAAATCGATATTATCATTTTTATAGTGTTTCTATTGTATGTCCTGTTTAGATTTCCACTTGAAACTAAATTAAAATTGAGAAGTAAATAGAGTTACATGTCTTTTGATTCCAAATTTTTATTCTTGTTTTTGATAAGTGGTCAGAACAATACAGATGGCTAAAGGTTTGTTTGTTTCCCAATTGATCAAGGATATACTTTTATAACTAGTAAATGGCATCTGAGATTATAATTATGGAAGAGAAATCTTATTCCACTATTGTTTTCGATCTTGTCTTCGCTTACAGGTAGATCTATCAAAGGTGGATAGGAAAAGGACACCTTGGCTGGTTGTGTTGTTTCATGTACCATGGTATAATAGTAACAAGGTTCATCAATGATTAACTCAACTCATGCTTACTGGAGTTGGCACAGGAATGATGATGACGAGTCAGTAAAAACTGATAATTTTTGGATAACCTCTTTGGTTAGCTCGAGATGTGTTGATGACAAGAGCCATGAACTCCGGAGTATGCTTATGACACCGTAAAAGCCTCAGATCCGCCGGTGCCATCCCTTAACTTGGTGGATTAGCAAGAGTATATATGACACTGCTAGCAGCTTGAAAGGACTATATAGAATATAGATTGATGATACTGAAGCATTTAGCATATTGAAACTGGTTCTGATTGTATAGTTGTATATTTGAATGCTCAAAAGACAGAGAAATATAATTAAATCATCAACTTTTAGTGTAGTGATGATGTTCTCTTGGATGGTGTTACTTGTATTGTGAGAACTTGTTATCTTGATTTGTGTACATAAGAAGTTTAAGAACTGCTTATATAACCGATGCAAACGTGAGTCTTTGTATTGATTTATGTCTAAAGCATGGCATGATTGGTCTATCATTGTATAGTAAATGAAGCATAATTTTATCCTTACATATTATAATCGAGTAGAATTTTCATGTTGCTTGCAGCTAAAAAATACAGGTAAAATGTTTGTGTAACTCTGTTAATAATTTGAGTCACAAAAAGTAGAAGTCACACAAAAATGAATAGTTCTATCACTACTTGGGATACAAGAGCTAAAAACTCATAGATTTAATGATTCTTAATTCATTGAACATAGTTTCTATTTTGGGTTAAACAGTTTCTTGTTCTGTCAAATGAAGAAAAGGCCTCATCAACTAGGGAAGAGTTTTGCTCAATCTCTCATCTTTACAACACCTTTGATCTCCAACCATGGCCTCAAAAGTGTCCAAGAGTCTATCCAAATCCTCATGATTCCCCTCCCCAAAGTCCTTCAATGCATGCACAATGCTCTCAATGGTGGACAAATAACCAGCTTTAGGTTGGTGCCTTACATCACTATACAAGCTCATCTCATTCACTTCTAGCTTCAAATGAGATAGAGAACTAACTTTATTGCCAATATTAAAAGTAATAGCAGGCCTTCCAGTACAATTAGTATCAAAACTTGGAATATTGGAACTTTTCTCAACTTCACCATTCACAAATGCACCATCACTTTGCGGCCCAAATTTTCTAGGACTATCAACCAAGTTAAAATCTTTCTTAGCAAACAACTTCTGAGTTTCTCCATAAACACCACAATTTAGATCAGAATCCGAATGAACCAAAATTTCCCCAACCTCACCATTCACCATTGCACAATCATCATCATCATCATCACAAACACCATTTTCCAAACCACACTTTCCACCACTAGAATCAACCAAGTTACAATCTTTCTTCACAAGATTAACAAGCAAATAAGATTAATTGACAAAAGATACCAAGTTTGTTGAGAGAGAAAGAATGGAGACCAGAGACACAGCTCCGAGACGGTGGCGACGGTGACGACGCAAACCACGGGCGCGCAAACGGCAGCAAAATCACAAACCTTGGGGAGCAACTGGCGCCACGAAGTGAACCTTGGGGAGCAAAATCTGAATTAAATCTCAAATTAACAAATTAATGTGAGCTTATCCATAAAATTATACACCCTTTCAATAGGAATCCATTTTTCTGAAAGCTTTCGATCACAGAGCGTGAAGTAGTGTTGTGTTGCATTGCATTTATTTATTTATTGGTTTTTTTAAGGTATTTCCTAATTCAACAGATTAAAGAATAATTCATCGCGGATTTGAACTACATTTAAGAGTTTATTGCTGTCGCTGACCAATAAATTACTGCATACATAAGACGAGATTCAAACCCCAACACTTATTTAAGCGAACGAGTAAACTGATCACTCGATCAATCCAAATTAATTTTTACATTGCATTTATCATAATGTTGTTAGTCAAAATATTCGCTTTCACGAGCACTTTTTCAATTTCCATGGCTCCACCCAATGTACCCACATATAATTTAATTTTTTTTTTTGGTGACTACATATAATTTAATTTAATTTGCATATTGTGATTCCCTCAATTTGCGCATTTCCTTATGATCTTATCTACGAGCCTTTGACAAAAGACCATATGAAAATTAGATTTAATTTTGTTGCATTTATAATTATATTTAATGTTTTAAATGATAATTATTTATACCGTCAATAAAAATAATAATTATTTTTAATAATATAATATTAAATAATTAAATATATTTATAAAATTATTTTATATTAATAACATATTAAAATTTAATTTATAAAAATGAACAAAAACATAATTCCAATTCAGCAAAATATCACACGTTCGTTTAACGATTTATTATTAACTAATAAAATAAATTACGGTATAAAATAAAAAATATTTAATTTTTAATATTTATTTAACCAAATAAAATTTATTATTCGAACAACTTAAATCAGTTTATACTTTATACATTTTTCTTAACAAATTAATTTTTTTATCGATATATAGTTCTAACAATATTATAAATATTTCTGATTAAATATATTTCATTTTCAATAATTTAGCCCCCTTGTTTTGTTCCTTTCTTCTCTGCACGTCGTTGTTGATCTTCAATGCATGTGAGTGAGAGCTTAAAAAGAATGAGAATAAGACGCAATTAATGCCTTGATTTTGTTGCTTCTTGTTTTTTTATTTATTTAAAAAAGTATTGTTTTGTAATATTATTAAATTTTATTTATGTGATATTATTCTTTAGGTTTAATTATTCTGTTGGTCTTATAGTTTCGTAAAATTTTTAATTAGGTTCATATACTTTTTTTTTTTAATTGAGTCTTTGCACCAAAATTTTTTTAATTGGGTCTTTACACTTTTTTTCTTTTTATTTAAGTTTTTATATCAATTCTTTTTTTAGTTGGGTTCCTATAAAATTAAGTCAATTATTACTAAAAAAACTTAATTAAAAAAAATTAGTGCAAAAACTCAATTAAAAAATATATATATAAAAATCTAATTAAAAATTTCACAAAATTATAGAGACCAACAGAGTCATTAAACCTAATTTTTTATTATTGCATTTCTTGCAAATCTAATTAACATTTTCTCTCCCGTATTTTACTTGAATTAGATTTTTTCTCTTGGCCCCATTATTTTATTTTATTTTATACAGATCCAAAATCACTAGCTCAAATAATTTGATTACTTTATTCGAAATTAACACGGGCACAAACATACACATGCACTCTTGCATCAAATCTTAATTATTATATTTATTTAATATGTCAAAAAAAATGAGTGGTGGAATTGTAAGATTTAATTTCATGAAGCGTGATTGAATAGTGGGAACATCATCATAAGCATTCTATTAGGTCAAGGGTCAACATTATGTACCTTTGTGCTGAAAATTCTATTGGTTTGGTCTAAGTTACCTAGAATAATACCAAACCAAATCCACAAAATTATTATGACTTCTGTTAAATTCAATTCTTAAGAGGTAAGACATATGCTATAATTTTTTTTTTGAAATATGACAAAAATATTTACTATTTTGAGTTCTCATTATTAATACATATCTCTAAGCATATGTCACATTAAATGAAATTTTCAAAGTATATAAGTTATTTTTGTTTCAAACAATAATGATAGTTTCACCACTAATGGATTAGTCATTAGTGTGATCTTATCCTTCTTAATCAATGGTACAAGATGTTTAATTATCTACCTACCAATATTAATTTTTTTGGTGAAAACTCAGGTGAGGTCGATTTTCACGTGAAGTTGATACCTGAGAGTCGTTAGATAAAAATTTAGTCAAATCAGTCAAATTATCTAACGACTCGATCTCAGGTATCAACTTCACGTGAAGTCGACTGCACCTGAATTTCCACCTAAATTTTTTTTAAATTTTTTTAAGACTTAGACAAATTAAAAAGCCTTTAATTTTAGCTAATTCATTGACTCATGTTCATGTATGTACATCTTGCCACCAAATAATTGACAACCAACAAATGTGGAGTTGAATCTCACACACCAACTGAATTATTATGCTAGTACTATATATTACTTTAATTTAAAGTGGTAGTGTACCACACATTGCTCATGTTTAATTCTTCTCTTAAGTCTTAATCATATAAAATTATATTAACAACCTTTATCCCTAGCTTGAACTACTATTATAAGGTCATGCTTAGCCAATGACCAATCAAGACAACTTACCAAAGTTACATTAAAATATTTAGTAATAAAAAATATTCTATGTACAATAAAAATTAACTACTAAATTAATTATTATATATTTATTTACATTTTTTTTAAATAAAATAATCAAATATGTCATAATGTAATAATTAAACTTGCAATAAACAATAATATAATAATTTGTTATGAAATGCTAAATACATATTTTTATACACGATAATTGATTTTTTGTGTATACATAATACATAGCATGATAGTTAAATAAGGTAAAGGTTTAATTATTCTGTTAGTTTCTATAGTTTCGCAAAATTTTCAATTAGCTCTCTAAACTTTTTTTCCTTTTATATGAGTCACTGCACCAATTTTTTTTTCAATTAGGTCACTCTTAGCAGTAATCGGCTTAATTTTATAGAGATTCAACTAAAAAAAACTGATGCAGAGACCCAAATAAAAAAAAGTGTAAAGACTCAATTAAAAAAAAATTTGGTGCAAGGACTCAATTAAAAGAAAAAAAAAAGTATAGGGATCTAATTGAAAATTTTGCGAAACTATAAGAACCAACAGAGTAATTAAACCTAAGGTAAATTAAGACAATAATAATTCATATCCCATTATTTGTTGATATATAAATTAAAACAAACAAATAAAAAAATGAATGAGATTTTTTTTTCATATTCAATTAAGTGTTTTAATTTGCTTACAACCAAAATAATATAATCTATTATTTTGTTTAAATAAATTAATATAGTTGTTAGATAAAATAAAGTTGCTCTACCAACTAATTAAATAATCCTTCAAACAATTAAAATCTCTTTAATTATAGAATAAAAATATTTTTCTAAGTCAAAATTCAAAAGAAAATGACCCTTTTTTATACATACATCACAACATGCCATTGATTATTGTACCCTCTTTTGTCCTTCAAATTCTTATTATCAACTCATTCACACACATATATATAGTCCCAAACCTTTCTCTTCACCTTGCTCAAAAGCCATTTTCTCTACATAAATCTTCTCTTTTAATTTCTTCCTCAAAAACCCATCTAGTAAATTCATATAGCTAGTTCAATCAAACCTTTTTATTTTTGGAAAAAAAAATGTTAGGGAAAAAGGTGGTATCATTGAAGAAGCTAGCAAAAAAAGTGAAGGTTGTTGGTATTGGAGGTGAAAAAGAAGCTTCTTCATACAATGAATGTTTGTTAAAAGAGAATGAAGAAGAAGAAGAATCATCACCATCATCCAAGACAAGAAGAACAAGAACACCAACCGGTTATTTTGCAATCTATGTTGGTGAAGAGAGGCAGAGATATGTTGTTCCAACAAGCTACCTCACTCACCCTTTGTTCAAGATCTTGCTTGAGAAATCATACAATGAATTTGGATTCTCACAGAGTAATGGACTCATTGTTCCATGCAAAGTTTCCACATTTCAAGAGGTTGTTAATGCTATAGAATCCAACAATGGCAAGTTTGACTTAGCCAAAATTTTTGAAGATTTTCTATAATATTATGTGCCATCCTTTTTTTTTTCTAATGGGCAAGTGTTAAGATATATATAGGATACACTTGGCTAGAATTAGAATATAGACACATTTATGTGCAATATGTATGCAATTTTCATAGGTCTCCAAATCTTGGAGATATTAACTTTAATTAGCTTATTATGATAAAAGTTTTGTTATGAATAGTTTTTCAATTGAATGATGTTATTTGAACATTAACCGATAAGTATTTATTTGACACTAGTATGTAAATAATAAGAGTTTGTACATTTGAATATGATAATTACTTTATTATAAAATTTAAGAGTAATATAATTAGTACGAAACAGGATGAATTACATACTTCAATATCATATTTCTTTCTAATTGAAATTGATATGATATGTAAATTATTGGGTAATTTACATTAATAAATTAATTGGAGATCAATTTTACACAGATATCTTAAATAAAAATTGACTACATACATGCATGTCTTAAACAGATCTATATAAATCGAGCATTTACATGTAAATAAAATTAGTCCAATTTAATTTAGCATACATTCAAGTAAGAGAAAGTCTAGGGGCAGCAACTTTTGTATTTTGTGGCCAGCATTTAACCATAAAAAAGAAAGTGAGTAATCTCCCACCATTAGATGTAATCTCACACAATTAAAAATACTATTGATAGTCAATTAATAGTTATAAAACACAAAAGTTGTTGTCCCTTAACACTCCTATTCGAGACCAATTCAATTTACTAGAGCAGAAGAGACATTATATCGTTTTGGGATAAAAACTTGTGAACAACGTGAAGAGACATTATATTGTTTTGGGATAAAAACTTGGGAACAACCAAACCTAATTTTAATTCTACTTGTGAATATAAGTTGAATAAGGTTGATTAAATTTACCAAGAGATTTAGTCCATATCCCAAAAACAATACAATGTCACTTTTGTTCTAATAATTTTTTACATGTAAATACTTAAATTCAGTATATAGATCTATTAAGACAGTCATATAATCAATTTTAATTCAAGACATCTGTGTAAAATTTTTCTCCAATCAATTTATTGATATCCACAGCCTATAAATTTACCTAAATTATTAGTACTATATGCTAGTGAAATTTCAATATAGGAAGAATCACACTCTTTTTTCAATGTGCTCCCTCCTTTTACAACTGTCACCCACATCCAATACCCCAGTAATCAGTGGCAACAATTGTGTTGGGGAACTTACAAATCTTCACTTAGTCAAATGTTGTCTGAATTGAATACTTTAAAGGGTATCACAATTTCGGTGGATGATTTATTCCTTCATTGCAGTTTACATTATTTCTTACCAATATTTCAATAGACCAAGTACAACCATAAATTGGGATTGAAGAAGCAACATATAGTTATATGAATTTGTAAATGATAATTATCACCATCATTCAATCTTACAACCATTCAGAAGTATACTCTTCATATGATCAATTAATTCTTGAATCTGCTCTCTTGAATGAAGTGGTGATGGATACACAAAAGCACAATCCAATTTTCCATCCTTAATGGTGTCAAATAAGGACATGGATGTTCCTATACCATGTAAGGAGCCACAACTTAGATAGTCCTCCACCCCAAGCTGTCGATGAGTTCCAGCCGAATCATCGACAATGGGGTCTTCGAACACAGAGATCAATGAAGTTCTAAGCGACGATGATGGCGTCAAACCTGGGTTTTCAATAGCCTTGAGCATGAGGAAGTTGAGGTCAGACATGTCTGTGAAATGCTTGTTGCTGTTCTTAGCATTTGCAAAGGATGTGTAGATTCTCTCTGCTAGTTCCCATAAGGTTTCTTTACACACATCATGTGTGTTCATGATTGCAGAATGGTAAAAACCTGAACCAAAACAATATATTCAGAATCAGATTCGTATACTCTGATTCTCACTTATCATCTTCACGTTAAGGTGAAGACAACTTCATGCCAGTGATTACCATATTCTTAATAGATTCTGATGGAAAATGATTCATATTTGGTAGTTTCTTTAAAAGTGATGACCATAACATTGTTTTTTTCTTCTCCAAACCAAACTAGGCTCTATGTCATGGTACAAATAGCAGAACAAAACAATCTTTAAGAAAATGGCAGAAAGATTACAAGAAATTAAGGCTTACCAACATGGTCCCTGGAAAGAACAGGATCAAGCATCGAACGGCAATCGATAAGGGTAACCATACCATATTTTTCCCTTTGATGATCAGGAAGATTCTTAGAGGTCCATGAAGCAATCATTCCAGCTGCTGCAAGTGCTCCACAGAGTTTAATTCCTCTTGATTTGCATGCCTACATGATCTTTTAAAATTGAATAAATCCAAAAAGAGAAAAAAATGTTCTAGGAAGAATAAGAATAATAAGTATGTTACTAGTAGTCTAATACTACATGAAGAACAAACAAATTTAGCATTTTGAAGGGAATTCTATAATTCCATTAAGCTAAATTGGCCCATATCAAATTTGGTGAATATTATGATGCTTATATTAGTACCTAAATTACTAAAAAAGATAAATAAATAATATTTAATAAATTTTACATAATTTATTTTTTATTTTAAAAAATAAATTAAATAATTTAAACACCATAACAAAATCACCATAAAATTTCCGAATAAATTTTTGTTTTCAGCATGAATAGTTTGCATAGAGACTTTGTGGAGTTGTAGGGTCCACATATTGCGAAAAAATAAATATTTTTAATTTTATTTTAATAATATCACTCTTATTTTTATAATTTCATATAAATATATTAGCTCAAATCAGTGGACAGTGGACACTACACTAGTGATTAAATTTAAAATCATAAATCTTCCCATTCGCAACCCTTAAATATGTTAAATTACTTGAAGTACTAAAGAATATACCGAAAATTATTATAGAAAATTAGAAATTAGTAACTTCTCACATCAATCAGATTTTTGGTTTCTTCTTCGTTGAATCGCAACCTCAGAATCCTAGAGCTTCTTGGCGAATCAGCATCTACGAAATTCAAATTCCCAAGCCTGAACCCGTTCAGCGAATACCCAAGCATGTCAAGTCCACGCGCCCAAAATGGTTTCTTCTTCTTCTCTTCAGGAACCAGATCCTCAAGCGCCACGTTCATCTCTTCCACTTCCACCTTCCTTCCGCCGCCATCGCCGCCGCTGCGCAACCGATCGATCAGCTCCCCTAACAGCGCCGTTGAAGTAACCCGGTCACACACCGCCGTGTGCAGGCGGAGGAACACCGCTAACCGGTCGTCTTCGATCGCGTACGCGCTCGCAAACATCGCGTCGATCTCTCCCTCGCTGTGATCGCGCCACGTGTTCACATTCAGCTCGTGCTCGAAGAGAGCGTGGAAGGGCTCGATTTGATCGTGTCCGTTGGATTGGGTTTGGACGATTTGGGAAGCTGATTGGTGATCGTACGGTTGGATTTCAACGTAGGGAGTTTGTTGAGTAACGAATTGGAAGGTGTTGGTGGAATCGTCGAAGTGGATTTTTGAGCGGAGGATAGGATGGGAATTTTGGATATCTTTGAGGGCATTTTGGAGAAACGAGATGGTTGGTGGTTTAGAGAGGATGAGGCCTAGTACAGTGATTCCAGTGCCACCGGGAACAGCCTTGCACCAGCTGAACTCGGTGCCGCCAACGGGTCGACTCGTTGACTCGGTCATTTGATGAGAGACTCAACTACACACTCTCTATACAAGTGAAGTAACTAACAAGAGCAAGTTAACGCCACATATATATACTAAGAAATTATGTTATCTTATCTACTTAGTAATATAAAAATATACTCAAGCAAGTAACTTACAATGGGATTGGGAAATGGGAATAGATGGTGGCTGAGTTCTAATTGGGAATTCAAGAAACCACTGGAAAGTGTGGGGTTGAATGACAAGGACTAATTACTAAGCGTGTATTGAGAAATGAAATTTGACCTTCTAATTGGTGAGTTAATGTAAGTTGTAACATTTAATCTCGCACAAAAATTGACCTGTATGCTGTCATCAAATTACCAATAGTTATCACATGAAGATGACCTTTCATAAAAATGGTGGAAACATTTGCATCTCTCTAACAATTGTGGATCTTTTTGTGTTGTTGGTTACGAAAGATTCGAGCGTTGTTTTTATTATGAAATATATAAATTAATTTGATATATATATAATTATATTAGTTTTGATAACCTCATCTTATATGTTATAACTAAAATTGTGAATGTTCAAATGGTTTATAGTTAAAAATAATAATTTGTCCTAAATTAACTGTAATCATATATTCACCTAACTGTTAAAAACTTTGTTGATTTTTTTTTTTTTTCAAAAGATCCTCCCATTTCAAGTGTTTTTGGACTGTGAGCAATCTTAAAGAAGAAAAACTTTTATCTGAATACAGGCCCAATTGGATGACCCGACCTGAATATCTAACGAGCTGGCGGCCCATTTACTTTAGCAGCCCTACGAAATGAACTCTTCAGACTTCAATCAGATCCTTTCAACTCACTCTCCGGCTGCTCGAACTCTTCCTCTACGTCAATGGCGGAACCTCAGGTTCGGAACCACCCTCTCACCTTCACTACCACTTCTACAACCTTCAATCTGTAAACCTCACTTTTTATTTTTGTTTTCTTCTGCAGGCTGATGAAGCTTCCTTGGAGCAGCAACTCAATGCTACTTCTCTCTCGTCGTCGTATGCTTCTTTTCTCTCTTTCTCTTCTGTTTCCGTTTCGTTAATTTTCGTATTTTTATATTTTTTCTTTGACTTGAAAAAAAGAAATAGTTCTCTACTGAACTGTCTAATGAGAATTGTGAATCTATGTGGTGGTGGCGGCGGCGGCGGTGATCGGTGCAGTTCCAGCACTTCCGATCAAAATTCAGCTTCTCAGTAAGTTTCCTCTTCAAATTCTTAATTCAGGTTTTTAGTTTCCACCATTTGACTTTTTATCGTATTATAATAATAATAATAATTATTATTATTATTAAATTAAATAATTTTTGCGCCAGGTTGACCTTAGATCAGAAGTTTGCTATTGTGAGGAGTATTGGAGAGGAGTGCATTCAAGAAGACGAACTCCGAAACCTACTTGACAAGAAGCCCGAGCCAGTTTGCTATGATGGATTTGAACCTTCTGGAAGAATGCACATTGCTCAGGTTTTTTTTCATATATAAATTGTTTCAAATGAATGTCATTTTTCAGTAGGTTCGTCTATTTTAGTGGACGAAATGTTGCTGATGATTTGTGTTGCTAGAATAGGGGTACGAGTTTTGAATATGATGGATTTACCATATTGTAACTAGGGAAATTTTATTAAAATGTGGAATATGAATGTAGCAGTATCTATTAAATGAATAATATATACATAACTATCTTAATTAAATATCCTAATCACTATATCCTTTATATAGAGACATAATGGCTAGACTCTATTGTTGTTAACTTCGTCTCATCTGCATGAGACATGGTTTAGGATTTAGGATTTAGGGTTTAGTGAAATGCATAAGAAGACTAAAGTAGCAGTAAATGATATGAATAAGTAGCAAACTTTGAGTATTTGTGTATCATAGGCTAATAAATAGTGTATAGTTGATGACTAAGGTAAATGAATATAGCATGAATGGTTTTGAAGGCCTTGTGGTTTACGATCTTGTGGTTTATGTATAGGGAGTGATGAAGGCAATCAATGTGAACAAGCTGACATCTGCTGGCTGCCGTGTTAAAATCTGGATCGCAGATTGGTTTGCCAAGCTAAATAACAAAATGGGGGGAGACTTGAAGAAAATTGAGACAGTGGGTAATTACTTCATTGAGATCTGGAAAGCTGTTGGGATGGATTTGGAGGGAGGAAAAGTTGAGTTCCTGTGGTCATCGAAAGAGATTAATGCGAGGGCTGATGAGTACTGGCCTCTTGTGTTGGATATAGCTCAGAAGAACAACCTAAAAAGGATTCTCAGGTTCTTGCTTCTTTTAATGATTTTATTTATATGATTTGGTAAAATGGTGAATTTGGACTTGCATATTGACCCTTTTTATTTTTTTCCCCTTCAAATTATATAGGTGTAGCCAAATTATGGGAAGAAGTGAACAGGATGAGTTGACTGCTGCTCAGATATTTTATCCATGCATGCAGTGTGCTGACATATTTTACCTCAAGGTGAATTTCTGCTTTCTTCTTTATATATACTTGCATCGATTATTTTACATTTGTATAAACAGTGATCTTATGTGTGAACTGTCCAAAGGTTAGCTGTTGCTTAATGGCTACATTTGTAGCTGGGGAAATATGGTTTGGAAACTTGTAGATGGTTTGGATGTTTTGATTTCCTGCATTTACTGACTATTGAATGATTTTGCTATACTGCTTTTCCCCCTCCTACTTTCTTCAGTTTCTATAATATCCAACTGGTATATACTTTTTTATTCAAATTAGTATTCAGTGTCGTGATGTCTCTCAATTCCTAACCTTTAAATCTATAGTTGTCAATTTTCTTAAAACATGTTAGTAAGTAATGCATTATGTTTTATCTTAGAACAGGCTGACATCTGCCAACTGGGAATGGATCAGCGAAAAGTGAATGTACTTGCTAGAGAATATTGCGATGACATTAAGAGAAAGAACAAGCCCATTATTCTGTCCCACCGTATTCCCCTACACTCACTTTTTAAACTAATGCATTGTGAAGCTGTTTATCTTTACTAATTGATTTTGCGGTGATTTGCAGACATGCTGCCCGGTCTACTGCAAGGGCAAGAAAAGATGTCAAAAAGTGATCTGTCTTCTTCAATTTTCATGGAAGATGAGGAGGTAAGCTGCTGATAGTGTCATGAAAGTGCTTTTTTCTTCTTCCAGTAAAAGATTGCTTATAATCAAAAGGGATAAAAAGTCGCAAATGTGTAAAATTGTCTGTTAAATAGTTTTTTCCGTTTCTTCTTCATAACTTTTTTTAAATGACTTCTCAACTTTATATTTTTGATATCACAGGCCGACGTGAATGTGAAGATAAAGAAGGCATATTGCCCACCACAGATAGTGGAAGGAAACCCATGTTTGGAGTACATTAAATACCTTGTCTTACCATGGTTTCATGAGTTCACAGTGGAGCGTAGTGAAAGTAATGGTGGTAACAAGTAAGTTTTTGCTACCTTATGTCCAATAATATGTGGTCCTTATGTTGATGACATTTGAGTGGTCTACTTTTTTTTCCCCTTCCTCGGTTAGTCGGCTTTAACATCACATTGTTAGCTGGAGCAATTTTCTTGACCATTCTGGTGCATTCCGTATATGTAGCTTCCTTTTTCTTCTGTACAATTTATTGTTGTTATGTGTTCCTGATTTCATTTAATCTCAGGACGTTCAAAACCTTTGAAGAGCTGACCGCCGCGTATGAAAGTGGGGAAGTACATCCAGGTGACCTCAAGCCAGCTTTGTCGAAGGCATTGAATAAAATTCTGGAGGTGATTTTTCTGATTTTGTTTATGCATCTTTTACTTTTCTTTGGTCCCTCTTAAGTTTCAAAGCAACAATGTAGCATATTAAATTATTGTTTCTTGAAATATGCAGCCGGTAAGGCAACACTTCAAAAATGACAAAAATGCTAGAGAGCTTCTTAAAAAGATTAAGGTGAGTATCAATTTATATTTAGTAAAATATAATTCATCAAACAATCTTAGTTATTTTGTATAAATTTGTATTTATCTTTGAACATTCAATAACCTTAATTGGTGTTGGTTTTGCAGGCTTACAGGGTCACCAAGTAATGAGCTAGTATCCTCCATGCTAATTCTAGTATTTGCCAGTGCCAGGGTCATTTACTCTTTTTTGTTAGCAAATGCACGTTTTTGTTGAAAAAATACCATAGAGGTCTGTTTTTTTTATGTGAATTCACACAGGAAAATTTTCAGATATTGGGGAATTCATTTTTTCTGGAATGTTCTATACTATTTTTGCAGCAATATTCTGTTCTATACTATCATCGTCAGCGTCTTTTCTTTTTTCACTTTGAAGCCCTCTCGAATGTGACTTGATGCACACGTAACTTTATTAAAATTAATGAGTGATTGGTTTACTCGTACAAGGGAGTAATAAAGGTTAAAATTAATCACCAAAAGAAAGTTTAGAAATGCATAATGAAGTTGACTAGTCAAATGCGTTAGATATATTTTTTGGTGTCTCTACGTTAGATATATTTATTATTTTTAGTTACAATATCAACTTTATATGATTTTAGTACAAGGTATTTTATATTACAAACGAACCAAATAAATTGTGGTGTTTATTAGTTTATTACAATTTTTTTTAACAATGTTATATAGGGTTATTCTACAAGGTTTAATAATACACGATTAAATAACTGAATAAAATCAATTTCATTGAACTGTATAAGAATCAAATTAAAAATTAAATTTTAAATGTTATAGTAGTAATTTGCAAATCTATTTTGCAACTGGTAACTGGATTTTCAGAGTTTCTCTCCTAGTTCACTTCATCCAAATTTTGGATACTCTAGTCAGAATCTACGAAGTTCCTTTGATTATGGTTTTGTTAGATATGCTTCATTGCTTTTGTTCACAAGTCACAACACAGTATTTGGTCTAAAACACTTTCAAAGAATAACAACAACCAGACTCAATGGGACCCGATTCTTGTATTTCTCTGCTATTAAGGTGCAAGAATGTTTTTCAAGTCAGACAAGTTCATGCCCATTTGATAGCCAATGGAACATTACGGCACCTTCTTGTTGCAAACAAGCTCCTTTACCACTATGTCCAACACAAGGCCATTGATTATGCTCATTACCTGTTTGATAGAATGACAATGAGAGACCCCACGACTTGGAGCGTCATGATTGGTGGGTTTGCCAAGGTTGGTGACTATGCTAGTTGCTATGCCACCTTTAGGGAGATTCTGAGGCGTGGTGTCACCCCTGATAATTACACTTTACCCTGTTTGGTAAGAATTTGTAGGGACAGAAAGGATCTTCGAATGGGTCGTGTGATCCATTGCGTTGTGTTGAAAGATGGGTTGCATTTGGATCATTTTGTTTGTGCCTCCTTGGTTGACATGTATACAAAGTGTGTGGTGGTTGATGATGCCCGGTGGCTGTTCGATAGAATGCTTAGTAAGGACCTTGTGACTTGGACAGTGATGATCGCTGCGTATGCTGATTCCAATGCCTATGAGTCGTTGGTATTGTTCGATCAGATGAGGGAAGAAGGTCTTGTTCCTGACAAGGTTGCTATGGTGACTGTTGTCAATGCCTGCGCCAAATTGGGGGCTATGCATAGGGCTAAGTTTGTTAATGAGTATATTTTGAGGAATAGTTTCTCTTTGGATGTGGTTTTGGGGACTGCAATGATTGACATGTTTGCTAAATGTGGGAGTGTTGAGTCTGCAAGAGAGGTTTTTGATAGGATGAAAGAAAGAAATGTTATGACTTGGAGCGCCATGATTGCTGCATACGGCTATCATGGTCGTGGCAATGAGGCCGTTGATTTATTTCATATGATGCTGAGCTGTGGTATGTTACCTAACAGAGTCACCTTTGTTTCTCTGTTATATGCTTGTAGTCATGCAGGTTTGATTGAAGAGGGCCTTCGTTTTTTCGATTCGATGTGGGAAGAGCATGCTATCAGACCTGATGTCAAGCATTATACTTGTATGGTTGATCTTTTAGGCCGCGCCGGAAGGTTAGATGAGGCTGTAAAGTTGATCGAGGCGATGAATGTTGAAAAAGATGAGAGGCTGTGGAGTGCTTTGCTTGGGGCATGTAGAATTCATAAGAACATGGAGTTGGCAGAAAAGGCAGCAGATTCTCTACTTGAATTACATCCACAAAATCCAGGGCACTATGTGTTACTATCTAATATTTATGCAAAAGCTGGTAAGTGGGAAAAGGTTGCAAGATTTCGGGATATGATGACACACAGGAATCTGAAGAAAGTTCCAGGATGGACTTGGATCGAAGTGGATAACAAAACGTATCGATTTAGCGTTGGAGATAGATCTCATCCTCAAGCAGAGGCGATATACAAAATGTTGATGAATGTGATCAAGAAGTTAGAGATGGCTGGTTATGTTCCTGATACAGATTTTGTGTTGCAAGATGTTGATGAGGAAGTTAAGCAAGAAATGTTATACACACATAGTGAAAAGTTGGCTATTGCATTTGGTTTAATTTCCATTCCTGATGGAGACCCCATTAGGATCTCCAAGAACTTGAGGGTATGTGGTGATTGTCACACATTCAGTAAGATGGTTTCTGCCATTATGAGAAGGTCCATAGTTGTTAGAGATGCAAATCGTTTTCACCATTTCAGAGAAGGGTCTTGTTCCTGTGGGGACTACTGGTAAATATGATCACAGCATACAGCCATACAGGTCAATTTTTGTGTTAGATTAAATGTTACATATGCCCTCAAAAAAATATGATAAATTGAAGAGTGTAGTACCAAAATCATTCACAAAAGTATCTTGTTGCTAACAAAATTACCTATGAAAGAACGAAAGGTCACCAATGACAAATCTACCTAAAATTTGGTTATCTTGTTGGCTACATAATCTTTTGTGAGTAATTGTGGTACTTCACTTAAAATTGATTTGATTGGATAGATTATAGATAGGTACTCTGATAAGTTTAGAGCCCATGTTATCCTTGAACATGTACAAGTAAATTTTTGATAATATACCCTGATATATAAACAGAAGAGCAATCCCTTTGATACACCAGTAATTGATTGAAAAAAAGAAAGAAAGAAAGAAGTAAAGTAGTTTAATTTTGATGCACCCATTACTACAAAACAGTTTTACAGGTGCATCCAATCATGTAATGTCGTGTTAGCAAACTAACTATTTTTACATCAACTCCGTGAATGGTTATCTAAAAGAACGAATGTGGTTGGATGACTTTGCAAAATATTTTACATTATGAGTGCATCAAAATTAAACTCTTTTGTTATTTCAAGTTACTTTTCAGTTGTTAAGAAGCTTTCAGATAACTGCATTGCTATTTGCCTGAATAAAATAATATTGGAAAAAAGGTTCAAGGTTCCATTCCATATATGTATTTTTGGACTATTGTTATTAGGTAAATATATATGTGCTTATTTATGATAATGATTCGCTTACTTTCACAGGCTTTATATTAAATTAAGGGTTACAAAATGCATGCTATGTTTAAGATTCCATTTTGATCTTTACACCTATGCAGTTTGACATATACTGTTGTCCACCAATTTTCACCGGTTTTCATTAGCAGTAATAGGAATACACGCACATGCATTTTTTATTTTCTCTCCTTCTGGTTATTATCTAGAAAAATATTTGATAGACCAAGAATTTTGGCTAGAATTTCTTTGCTATAATGATATAGCATGTTTATTAACTTTTAAATCAACAAATACTCAGTGCTATTTGGTTCTGTATTACAAGATTCTGACTACATTTTTTTCATGTTAGCATTCTTTAAGAATAAATTTTATAAATTATTTCATAAACTGTAACACTCTTCATATATTGTCAATTCACTTTTTTTTTTCTTTTCCACATTAGATGAGGCGTGAATTATTTTATAAATTATTTTAGACAGATGAATACATATAGACATTTATTTTTGAATTAACATAAGCATTCTTTTTTCTGGTAAGTTCTCCATGGCTTATTGTTTCCAACTTACATTATTGAAATTTATGTTTATGCAAATCTAATTATTTATTACTGTATACAGCATGTCTGGCAGGAAATTTGTGTGTCCAGATGAGTCCAATTGAGTTCTTTCAGGTAAAGTTTAGGGACATAATTAAAGAGAGTTGTATGTAGTGGATGGATAGCATTATAATATTACTTTGACTTGTTCCTTCTCTTGAATTGCTGTCTATCCTTTTCACTGATAGTGTGTTAATGCTTGTAAGGTATGTGTTCTTTTCTATAAAACCCACCAACTAAACTTGTTTTTTATTAAGTTCATCACATGATTGAAAAACTAACATTCTTCTTTAAAACATACACTAGCTTCCCTCAACATTGAAGTAATAATACACTTTTAATATTCTTATAATTTGTAAAATTGATGAATAGAGAAAAATTATAAAAGTTTCACCTAACTTTAAAGAAAATTAATGTAATTTGCCATTATTATTATTAGGTTTAATTACTTTGTCAATCCTTATAATTTCACTGAATTTTCAATTAGGTATTTATATTTTTTTTTCTTTTCAATTGAATTTATGTATCATATTAGATTTTACAACTAAGTTCCTACTGTAACAAAAATATTAAAATTAACAGAATATTCTATTAAACAAAATAGAATATTCAATCAAGTGTTAGTTATATTTATTTTGTTTAACAGAATATTCTATTAATTTCAACATTTTTGTCACAATAGGGATTTAATTACAACATCTAATATGGTATAGAAACTCAATTGAAAAAAAAAAAATAAGGGCCTAATTAAAAAATCAATAAAATTATAGGGTTTGATAGAATAATTAAACATTATTATTATCCTCCATGAAGACTTATATTAAGTCATTATATATATAATTTTAATACACTCACTGTGTAAAAGAATTTTATACGCACATCTAATTACATAACAACAAAAATAACTTTTTACGGTTAACACATGAATAATTATCTAAATGAATGAATATGATTGAACGACTATGTAAAATAATTATCAATGTCATTGCATTAAAATTTTTTTTATATATATATATATATAATCAGGGTATCCAGCTACCTTCTAAATTTGAATTATTATTGCTAACCTTGGACTAGCACTACAAAATGTATTAAGAGTAGACTAATAATATTGTTAGTAAAATATTAACTCCTCATAATTGGTAGAACTAAGCTTATCTGGTATATACATGCACTAGTCTTTCCCAAAGGATTATAGTACTAATTTTAACCAAACATTTCACTATGTAAATTTCTTATTGTTAGGATTATTGTGGCAACAATTAACCTGACCTATTGGAATGCCATAAACCTTTTTTTACCCAAAAAACATATAAAACTTTTTGTTTGAAACATCTGTGAACAACTTGTTAGGTAAGTATGTGAAGGAAGCCAAATCTCTTTCTTTGCTTTCACTGATTTAGAATGTAAAAACAACTACTGGCACAAAATTAGGAAACTGTCACTAATTATTTTGCAACAAAGGTGAAACTTATTTCATAAAAAGCAGGAGGGTGATCACTTTTGGAATGTAAATAACACTTTCATCACGCCATGCATTGTTTTACATGAACAACTTGGAAAAAAGAAGAGGAGGAGTGATTAGTGGAATATACATCTATAAAAACAATATCATCATGAATGTTTTAGCTTGAATTCTTTTCAATATCTTGTTTTATAACTTTCACATTTTTAGTTGGTTGATTTTTTTTTTTTAACATTCAAAAACAATAGAACAATTTTGTCTATGCTTTTGTTCTAAAATATTTATTATTTTAGTTAGAATTTTGATAAATTCATATCTCATTGTATCTGAATATAAATTCTATTGAAATATATTGAGTTATTAATATACTAAACATATTTTTGGAAGAGAGGAATATTATCTTTGCATATACCAATAGAATATTTTTGACTTGTACACAAATACTCACAAGTATTATATTGTATTGAATATATTATTAATACATATATATCTTACATTATATAAACATCAATGTAGCACATATATACAATTAAATAAATTAGTAAAATTAATATTATTGTTCTGCATGGATTGAATTGCATAATAAGATTGGTTCTTCAAAATTTCTTGGATGAAAACTAACTAGACTCCTTTGTCACAGAAGGCATGCATGTTAGTAAAATGGTAAAAGATTGTGCGCAATATTATTATAGTGGGGGCATTGTCATAGAGCACATTTATCACTGCCATGCCAACATTGATTCCAACAATTATCTATTTATGTTTTGATAATGAGTTTCTCATGTCACTCACATTTTGTTTTTCTTACTATTAAGAATTGACATATGCATTGCATTATATCATGCGGCGATTTATGATCTTCCCATAAAGTTGTGATTTTGTTAGTGACATGTTATATTTTTTACTTGATATTATTTAGTATCTATTTTTTTTAGTGCATAATATAATAACTTTACTTTTCACTTTTCTTTAGCTTTTCCTTTCTTTTAGGTTTACTTTTTTCATATGTTTAAACTATAATTTTTATGAGTTTATTTACTATCAATAATACATTTTCATAACTAACTTTTTTTTACTTTTAATTTATGGTGCAATTTTCGAAACCAAATTGTAACATTTTAAAAAGCTATATTTAAATGTTTATGGAGAAGTTAAAAAAATGATTTTTTTCATAATAATTTTTTTTTATCACATTTCTTTTAAATTAAGTACTTTTAAAACTAAAAAATTAAATACAAAATAACTTATTTATAAGTTACTTTTAATATTAGTATTTATTATTTAAACTATTTTTTCAAAAGAGTTTAATTAAACTATTTATCCATACTGGACTAATTCGAATCCAACTTGAGTTACGTATTTGGTTATGATGGGTGAGTCTCCCATAAAAAATAATTGTATACACTAAATCTTGAACTCGAGAACTTAAACAAATTCGAACAGTTTATCATTCGAATCAACCTGATGATAATCATACACTAATATAAATTAAAATTTAATTTTGATGCATTGATTATGTAAAACATTTTACATAGTCGTACAATTACATTCGTTTTTTTATTTAGTTATTTTTACTGATGTGGCATTATTTGATGTATATATAAAACTACTTTATATTGTGTATCAAAATTAAATTTTATAAATTAAATCATGAACTTTATATAGATAATTATTTCATCCAATGATTAAATTATTAAACATTTAGTAAATTTATAGATAGAAAACCAATAAGTTGAATACGCAGAGGTAATTAAACTGCATAGATAGTTTCAAATTCTATAAAATTAGTTGGAGTGATGAGGAACTTTTAATTTTTTAATCATATCAAAATCTATCCAAGGCAAAAATAGTAATAGCCCAAAGGCAAACAAGACAAAAGTGCAAATGATAAAGAAGAGTTAGTTCACAATACCAATAGTATGTATAAATCAACAGGGAAAAGAAAATTGATGTGAGGTCATAAAAAAAACTGCTAATTAAGCATGATATCATTCTATTCCAAAACCTCATCATAAACTAATTTGACTTAATTAATTTATAACAAGTACTCTCTTTCAAGATGAAGTGTCAACCTTTTCTTGCTTTGCATTATCTCTTTACTTCAAATCTATGTAGGCCATTTTGTAACAGCATTTTTTTTTTTTTACCAAAGATAGGAGACTCGAACTCGTAATCTCTTAATTGAGTATAAGAAGACTATATCATTTGAGTTATAACTCATTGGCAACAGTATATTTTTCTTACTTTGATATATTAATTATTTTTTACATTAATTTTATAACTATTTTGTTTCTAACAGCACATTGCTTTAGCTAAACATACCAAATGATTAAAAAAATACTTTAATTTGCTGAATATTTGAATTGTTATAATTCATACTTGACTCATTTTAATATTTTTAATTTCTTTTTTTTTTCTTTTAAAAGATAAAATTAAAGTTTAGATACAATAGAACAATAAATATTTTTATTCCAAATAATAATAATAATTAAAGAATACAAGTTTAACTATAACACAATCTCTCTCTCTCTCTCTCTCAACTTCCTACACCCACCACCATCCATTTTACTCGGTTCATTGATATTTTTCCAAGAGTAATGTCTAGAAGATGAAAACAAAATATTGTTAGGCAACAAATAATTATTATCAACCTAGTCAAAGGGAATGATTCATGATTCCATCACTACATTCTATTGCAAAAGTTATTACCACAAGTTATATCCTAGAATGTTCTTTAATAAAGTTGCAACAAACCGTGAGCTAATTCTATATATATATAATTAATTTTATATAAATTTAAGTTCCATTTCATATGATAAAATACACTAAGAACTAGGAATATCTCTTTATTACATTTCATCACAATATTCTTTGTTATTATCTTATTATTTATGTAGTTCAAAATGAAAATACTGCTCGTCCATTGAAGAAGTTGCAAAATAATTCAAAAATGAAAAATAAGTTGGATAAGGTGAAATTATTAAAGTGAGAACGAAATACAACTGGGTTGACCCTAAAAATTAAAGGTTGAAAGTGATGAGCTTTTTCAATGTATGTCAAATCACCAAGCTAAGATTGTTTAATTTTTATTGCTGCTTAAAACATTATAATCTGTATATAACTAAATATTAATAAAAATTTTGTGCTCTATATATGCACACATTAAAATGAAACTAAAAATATATTAAATGAACATATAACCATTAATTTAAACTATATTATATAATATAATGTTTAATGAGAACAGTCACTTTTTTCTCAAGGAATTTGACCGTTTAATAGGTCAAGATCTAATTCATCGCAGATCAAAATTTCATTTAAGGATTTATTGTTAACTAATAAATTACTACATATACAAAATAGAATTCAAACTCCCAATCATAGTAACTAAAATCTCCATTTAACTCTTAAAATCTTCCGATATTATAATTTTAAATGAACCAATTAATTTTACAAAATTTATACTAAGTCTAACGATTTTACAATTTAAATCTTGTTAAGATTTTATAATTTATGTACTTAATTTACTTTTTCAATTTTATGTAACATTTTGATTTTCTCTACCTTATTCTCAACACTTATTTAAATAGATTAGTAACCTAACTACTAGACCAAATTGGTTTCAATAACTTTGAGTACATAACATTCATATATCTCTACCTTCCTTTTCTCTTCCCTTAGTTGTATAAATAGTGGCAATGGGTGCATCTCATTCATTCATTCATAAACTCTTATATACATCAATTCCACCCTCATTATATTATACACTATTTTTTTTTATTCTATTTAATGGGTCTCCCAAAGTGCCTTAACTTTTTAATACTTGCTTGGTCACTTTATGTGATATGTAACAAGAAGAATGGAGTAGAAGGGCTTCATAAAATATACCCTCAGCTTCAATCCATTTCAGCACCATCTGTGGGAACACTTCACCAAACTGGATACCATTTTCAACCTCCTAGAAATTGGATTAATGGTAACCTTCTTATTAATTTCTCTCTTCCTTTTTTTTTTATTAGTTTTCTCCATAGCTAGCCCTACCATGCATGCATTTTTTTTAAATCTTATTTGTTATATATTATAATGCTTGGATGGGTGTTGAACATTAATTAGTATTCTTGCCTTGCATCTTCATATATAAACCATGCACAGATAAAAATAATAATAATTTCATTTGATTTATTTTAGTTATACAATTATCTATGGAGGAAATTAAAATTTGGTTAATCCCTTTATTCTATGTATTATATTGTTATCTAAGTCTTAATAAGTGAAGTTATTTTTGTGCACATGACATACCTTGACTTGAGAGTTAAAATATTAATAAGATAATGAATTTGAGCTAAATTGTCATCCTAATTTAGATGATTACTGTGATTAAACAAAATAATTTGAAATTACTTATTTTTTTTTAATTAAGCAAGTGAGAATGACTTCATTCCTAATATAAAAAGAAAAAAGTAAACGAAAAGGTGACATAAATTAAACCATAGATTATATGCTTATTAGCTTGATTATTTTTAAAATATAAATAAAGGTACCCAAAGTTCAAAAAAAAAAAAAACTATGAATCTAAGGTTTTGGTCATTGGAGCAAAGAGTATATATCTAACCCGAATTTTTTATGGCAAAAATGTAAAAAAATTTATGATGAAAATGAGTTCTTTTTGTCTTCCATTCTTGATGTGGTAATGATAACCCTTTGACATCATTTTGGTAATTCATAGAAGTATGGTGGAGAAAGAAATCATCTTTATTTTTATATACAAATTCATATATATCAACTTTATTATACCTTTTGCATGGCCTTCTCTAATTGATGCCAAAATAATGCGTGCGGAAGTCTTCTATTGGCCAAAAAGTATAATTTGATTAACCATACTTAATTATTTTATTTATAGGTTGAAATAATGTAACTTTGTTTAATATTGCATTTGATGGTAAAACTTATTTAATTTTATGTAAGTCCATAGTTTATTAACCGATGAAAGAATTATGTCAATATATTAGTGTATATATACATTTTCTTCTAAATACTAAATAAATATGTAGATATAATTAATATTTTAAAATAATGTTAAAATATAATCAATATTTAATCTATTATTAAATATATAGCTAGGAAAATTTTTAAGTGGATAAATCATTTCCTTTGAGCTTGAAGTGTGGTTGGTGATTTTGTTGGAGAATCCAACAAGGTGACAACACTTGTATATGATATTGGAATTTTTACACCTAATAAGATACTTTAATTATATATTCCAAAAAGGGAAATTTTAGGGTAGCTAGGGAATACCTTTTCAAGTACAAAGATGTGATTTGCAAAAGGAATTAAAAAAATAAAGGTGACTCCGATTTATTTATTTATTTGAAATGATAGATACATTTTTTCTTTTTTAAAAAATAATTTTATATATTTGTGTCATGTGTTTGAAAAAAAATATATTATTAAGAATTAATATCCCTTCATAAAATTTGAAATACTAAACAATTTTTTTTAATTAAAATAGTAGTCTTTTGATGTCATCCACAATAATAAAATAATCAACTACTATTTAGTAATTATGAACCCTAAATTGCATGCTTGGAAATGAGAGTGACCTAGCCCACCCTATTCTTATCAAGTTGCTTGAACCTTCACTTCCACATTCCCAATAATATTGGACCACTCACACACTCAAAGATGGAGATGAAATCCTAATTGATATTAAACACATATGGAAAATTGCATATATGCTTTACATATATATGAATTGGTCTAAATGTGTGATAAATTGATAATATATATTATTGGTCAATTTTATTTGATAATTTTAGTACCTTAGCATTACCACATAGAATAAAGAGCTTGTTTGCTATCCCACCTTTGTTGAAACATCATGGATCGGAAGAAGTAGCTAACATGCTTGTTTGAGAGAGTGCAATGCACATGAACTATGTTTTTTAAGAGTGCAATGATGCATTTTTCATTTTGGGTTCTCTATGCTTTTAAAGTAATTGTGCAAAAATGGCTACTAGTTCTTTATCCTTTAATTTGCATTCACTCAAAAGGATTTTTTTAAATAAAAAAAAAGTATACATACATACATACATTGAACAATTATATTATATTGTAAATAAATTTTATATTATACTCTACATACTACTATTACACATATATATGCTTTATAAATTATAATCATCATTTTGCTAACTAATAATTTTCTTTGGTTTCTAATGCATTATTCATTGTGTTTTATTATATCTACGCATGCAATGATCAATAATCAATCACAACAAACCAGATCCTAATGGTGAGTAGTCCTTCCTTTCATGTTTGTTTTTCCTATTTTTTCATTTTTTCTTATCATTTTTAATTTCATTAACCATACATCTAATTAATTTTTTTTTTTCACAACATAGCACCTATGTACTACAAAGGACTCTACCATCTATTTTATCAATACAATCCAAAAGGTTCTGTTTGGGGTAACATTGTGTGGGGCCATTCAGTATCAAGGGATCTTATTAATTGGAAAGTACTTGAACCCGCCCTCTACCCGGACAAACCATTTGACCGATATGGAGTTTGGTCCGGATCGGCCACAGTTGTCCCGGGTCGAGGGCCCATAATCCTCTATACCGGTGTTATTGACGAGAGGAGCAATGAAGTACAATGTTACGCCGTACCCGCCAATGCATCCGACCCATTTCTTACAAAATGGGTCAAACCGGACGATTACAACCCGATCGCGATCATAGAACAGGGCGTGAACGGGAGCGCGTTTCGCGACCCGACCACGGCCTGGTGGATAGACGGACATTGGAAGATGCTAGTTGGTGCAAAGAAAAAACATAGAGGGGAAGCATATTTATATAACAGTAAGGATTTTGTGAATTGGGTTCGGGCCAAACACCCGATCCATTCGGCGCCAAATACGGGTATGTGGGAATGCCCGGATCTTTACCCGGTTTCATTGAGATCCAAAAAAGGGTTAGACACATCCATAGTTGGGAATAGTGTTAAACATGTTCTCAAAAATAGCCTTGATGTAACAAGGTATGATTATTACACGGTTGGAACATATTTATGGAAGAAGGATAAGTATATTCCGGATAACACCTCAGAGGATGGTTGGGGAGGCCTTAGATATGATTATGGCAATTTTTATGCTTCCAAATCATTTTTTGATCCTAGCAAAAATAGAAGGATCATATGGGGTTGGGCAAATGAATCAGATTCTACAGAAGATGATGTTAAAAAAGGATGGGCAGGAATTCAGGTAGTTTATTATTTACATGCAATCAAATTTAAATTATTGTTATTATATGATTTAATTTTGAATAAGTTATAAAAAAATAAAATTTTAACTAGTCAGCATCAATCAACTTTTTATTATAAAATTATTTTTTAACTCTAATTTTTGAAGAATTTTTTACATATATGAAATTATTTTATTTTATCATTTTTCTAACAAAAGAACATTTTTTAACACACATTTTATTTATCTAAATTCATGCAAGAATAACTAAGCACTTCTGTTTTTATAAAGTTTTACTTATTTTCCATCTATCTATATTAAATTTTCCAGGGGATTCCAAGAAGTGTGTGGCTTGATCCTAGTGGAAGACAGTTAGTACAATGGCCTGTGGAAGAGTTAAACAATCTTAGGAAAAAAGAAGTTCAGACAAGCAATCAAATACTTCAAAAGGGAGATTATTTTGAAGTGAAAGGGATTACTGCTGCTCAGGTCAATTTCTTTGTTAATTAAAACCTTAACATTATTATAATAATAATTACACATATAATATTTTGTAATCTATGCTTATATATATATTATTGTAGGCTGATGTGGAAGTAACATTCTCATTCTCAAGTTTGAACAAAGCAGAGCCATTTGATCCTAGTTGGGTGAATGCACAAGATCTTTGTGCCCAAAAGGGTTCAAAGATTCAAGGTGGGGTTGGACCATTTGGCCTTCTAACATTGGCTTCAAAAAGATTGGAAGAGTTCACTCCTGTGTTCTTTAGGATTTTCAAAGCTCCAAATAAGCATGTGATTCTCATGTGCTCTGATGCATCAAGGTCTGTCTTTCTCTAAGCAAATTAGAGGACATAACTTCCACTTTTGCATTGTTTTTAAAACATTAAGCAAAAATCATGTGTTAATAACTATAGATTCTTAACTCATTTTATTAGTAAATCTACTCAAAATGTTTAACTTATATTATTATTGAAAATTATGAGGAAACACTCAAATTAGTTCTTAACAAATTTAAAATCAGACACATTGATTTCTAACAAATTTTTTATTACTCTGAAGTCCTAAAAAAATTATTTTTGCATGCCTTCTAATATGTGCATTTCTTAACAGTTCCTCTTTGGCTAATGAACTGTACAAGCCATCATTTGCTGGATTTGTAGATGTGAATTTAGCCAATAAGAAACTTTCTCTTAGGAGTTTGGTATGTGAAACTACAATCCCTCATTTTGTATCTATCCCATTCATTAAATTTTTTTTTCTTCCATAGTAATTACTAACACTTGATTTTTCATTTTTTTTTTAATGACAGATTGATCATTCCGTTGTGGAAAGTTTTGGAGCCGGAGGAAGAACAAACATATTGTCTAGGGTTTATCCAACCCTAGCAGTGGATAATCATGCTCACTTGTTTGTGTTCAACAATGGTACTGAGAAGATCACAGTGAAGAGCTTGAAAGCATGGAGCATGAGATCTGCTAATATAAACTGAACTTGGCTATAAATCAATATAAATAAATTCAATTGAATAAATTAATATTGAGATAGTAAATAATATTATTCCTTGTCTTATTCTATAAGTGAAGGTGTAAACTTTTTAGCCTTGTATTCATGCATGGTGGTGCTACCTGCATTTGATGCTTAATTGATATACTAAGTTTTTAACTGAAATTTGTAATTTAGGACTAGTTCAATAATTAATATATATTCTACATGAGCAATTATATTCTATGAGACATATATGTTTGGATTAATCATTGTTGTGATTTTTTTTTTCATGATCACAAATTGTCATTAACAAGAGAATGTTAATAAGCAAGACTTAAGATTTAAAAATGGTAGAAATCATAATGCCATCATAAGTAAAAGTATGTATAGTTGAATGCTACAAAACAAGTCCAAAACCGTTTGAAACCCATTAGTACCAAAAAGGGGATGAAATCAATTGTAAAATGAAAACTTGTAGGAGTTGCACAACACTGAAGAAGACAAACAAGAACAGACATAGTTTACTTGATCTTCTTCTTTGGCCTCAACTGCAAAGAAAAAAAGAAGACAATGTTTCAAGATTTGGTGGTTTAACAACAAAACACAAACTATATCAAGATTAGAATTTATATCTTACAAATGGATGGTTCGGATATCAAAATTACCTGATTACTATGGCCACACTTCTTTTTGCGGCAGTTTACGGCCCTTGGATGAAGACGAGCATAGCATCTAAAAAAAAACGAAAATTTTGAAACTCGGTGAATAAAGGAAATGGCGAAACACAAAACTTACAATCTGTAATTCAACCTTATTAGTACACTAAACCAATTACTAAGACTCCATTTGTAAACTACAGAACATTTAGGAAAAAAAGGTTCCTCTTCAAGACAAAGTAAATAGTGTTCAAACAAATAAAAGCAAGATATGGAGCCATATGCTAAAGCAGATATTGAGAAATAACATTGAACTTGAAGATTGTCTACTAAGAACTCATTATTCATATACACAGAAAATTAATTTGATAAACACAACTTTAGTTGAAATTAATGTCTACTAAGGTATACATACAACCTATGATCAACAATAAGAAAGTGAAATTCCAAATAGAAAACATTAGGAACCCTCAAATGCCAAAAACAAAAAAAGAAGACAAACAATTGCAGGTTAGGTTAGAAAAGCATTACTTGCGGCAAATCATCTTGTCTTGATTGTACTTGCGAGCCAAAGCCATCAAAGAAGGCTCAATGATACCACCACGGAGCCTCAGCACAAGATGCAGAGTAGACTCTGAAACAAACCACAACAATAAAAAGTTTAACAAGGTCACAAAAAAATGAGTAATACCCTAAATTCAGTTCTTAAACTTTTATTTCGTTAGATAAATCAGTCTTCACATTAGATTGTCCGTTTATATGAGAGTTTTAAAAATTCATCGGGACTGTTATGTCTTTATAAAATAACGAAGGCAATTCATTTGTCTAACTTTTTAGACAAAATTTGACATTAGGATTGATTTGTTGAACAAAACAAAAGGTTAGGAACTGATTTGGTGATTAAAATTTGTTGAGAATTAAAAATGTTCAACTAAAATTTCCTTGGGGGAATGATTTAAGGTATTACTCCAACAAAAAATTATCATTCTACCGTCTATAAGAGTAAGCTAACATAAGCTAGGATAGCATAACATAGTATAATACTATAATCTAATCATGTAACTTGGGATTCAATTAATAATACATGGAATTTTTATATAGTTAGTAGCTATCATAAGTATTCATAATTGGAAGAGAAATGAAGAGGGAAAAAAATAGATTAAAAAAAATTGAAGTTACCCTTTTGAATGTTGTAATCAGCTAAGGTCCTTCCATCTTCAAGCTGCTTCCCAGCAAATATCAGACGCTGTTGATCAGGTGGGATTCCTGCCCAAATTCAGATCCCAAAATTCAATTTTTTTTTCTTTTTGTATCCAAAAAAGAAAGTGAAATTGAGCCGAAACCCTAAATTCAATTCAAAGTCCAAAGCTTTTCCCAATTGGTAGCTAAAAATAATGATATTAAAAATAAATAAGCAATAAAAATAATTTAACTAATACCTTCCTTGTCTTGGATTTTGGTTTTGACATTGTCGATGGTGTCACTGCTCTCTACCTCGAGAGTGATGGTTTTCCCAGTTAAGGTTTTCACGAATATCTGCATCTTCTTCTTCTTCTTCTTCGGCGCTGTGAAAATTTGAGTTCTCTATATATGATTTTGAATTCTAGGGTTTCTCTTTCTTTTTGTTCATTTGGGCGAGGTTTATATTGGGCTTAGTGGGCTTGGATTTGGTATAGAGAATAAGATCTAAAGATAGCTCGACTTATTGGGCTTATGTCGTTCAACGAAATATGATATGGCCCTCAATAATAAAAAAAACGAAAAACGAAAACAATGACAGCTGTGGGATTTGAACCCACGCCCTTTCGGACCAGAGCCTAAATCTGGCGCCTTAGACCACTCGGCCAAACTGTCTTATATGATGATTTATTGGGCTTATGTTATTCAAGGAAATAAGATTTGGGCCTCTAATTGTAGACAGGCCCAATAATAAAAAATGAAAAACGAAAACATTGACAGCTGTGGGATTTGAACCCACGCCCTTTCGGACCAGAGCCTAAATCTGGCGCCTTAGACCACTCGGCCAAACTGTCTCATATACTGGCGAATGCAAATTTTTGTAAATTTATTCTCAACTTTTATTTGAAAAATAAAATTTAATTTTGATGCCCTAATAATATAAAACCTAACAATTTGCAAAGTTGTATAATTACATCCTTTCTATTAGACGATCATTTACGCAATAAATGTAAAATGTATTTATTTTTGCTGATATGACGTTACGTAATTAGATGCACGTATTTTATATTGACGGAGTATTAAAATTAAATTCAAAAAAATATCAAAATTAAACAATAACTTAACACGACGGTTTCATTTACTTTCTCTGTTTCTCAATGAAAATTGCCATGTAAAATACTTTAGATCAATATAAAAGCTAATTTGACAAAATACATGTGTGGAAACCTTACGTTAAAGTGAAACTAGGAAAGAGAATAGAACTTGACAAAGATTTTAACCCTACAAATTCAATGAAATGGAGGTATGATTAACTTTCCTTGCAAAGTATAATAGTATCACATATATAAGTTGAGAGAATGTAGCAAAATTACAAGTTCTGAAAATCAAAGTTTAGAGTTAGTCAAATGGGTCTATTCTCAGATCATGTTCACTTGCCATCATCATCCCGGTGCAAAGGCATGTTGGACACATAACCTACAACACATTATTGATTATTAGTTACAAAATACCAACAATAATTACATTTAAAAAAGCTAATTAATTAGGTGATCTCAGCTATCAACTTCACGTGAAGTCGACTGCACCTGAGTTTCCACCAATTAATTAGTTCACATTATAGTGTTTTTGGACACATAATCTATTTCACATAAGAGTTCAAAGTATTCTATGAACAAATGAAGCATATTGGAATATATGACACATGTACCTTTCCGGAACCGGAGCAGTTTCCACACCTTTTGGTTGTCGGAACTTGCAGAGGTTTTGTCGATGTACTAGACACCGAAATAGGATCAATGTTCAAGCATACACCACTCGCCGAACACCAAGCACAAGCTAAGTATCCTGTCCAAGTAATTCCCATAAAAGTTTAACAAGCAAGATTATTAAAGTTTTTAGTCAACTTCTAAACCTTAATAAGTTTAAGAGTTGAGTTTTTTCAATTCAACATCTCTAAAAACTGCATGATTTGAGAGTCTCAAGGAGAATGAACATGTCCAAAGAAAAGGAAACATACCGGTTCCATGGCAATACTTGCACCTTTTTTTCTCTTGCTGCTCAACATTACTAGCCTCAATTAACATCAGCACTGAAATCACGCCTACTGCCCCGCCTGAAAACGATGCCACAATCGGATCGACCTGACTGGATTCACAAGAAAGTGTGATCAAATATTTGATGGAGAAACCAGATACTCATAAAAAAAAGTTAAACAATGTACCTTAGTTGCAAAGGCAAATGCATGCTTCTTATGAAATCTTCATATGAGGTTCCACCAATGCCTAATTTTAGCTCAAGCTGCCATTAATTTAAATGCTTTCAATATTTGAATGCATGTATATAACAGATGAGATCAACATATCTAATCTAAGCATAACTTTGAAACCAAGCTAGCCCCCAAAATTCCAAATTGTCACAACAGAAGAATGTTCTACAAGCTTTTAGAACATGTTATTGAACAAGAAAATAGACAGGGAGAATAAGAAGGATACAAGGATGATTAACATTGAAATTATGTAACAGTAAAGTTTGATTATCTGCTATCATAAAATACATGAATAGAAACAATACCGTTGGCGCAATAAGCCCGCCAAATACAATTATTCCAGACATGAATGTTATGCTAGTTGTATAGAGCTTCTTCAGAGTCTTGGGAGTCTACTTCAAAAGGAAAAACAGTTAGAAGATTAGAAAATAATGTCAAATGCTTTAGCTTTGTTTCATTCTCATAAGGATTCGCTTCGAATGTTAAAAAAAAAAAGTATATGGATAGATTTGATTTGAAGTGATTCGAAACAAAATGGTTTGATTTGATTTGTAGAACAAAGGATTCTTTGTTACTTTGAATTGGTGTTCCTCTGCAATATGTTTCTCTTCATACACCACTAATCCATTGAAGGATGATTCATTCAATAACTATATCCTAATCAAAACAAAGTTTTCCATATTGCTATGACCTTAAGCTCATTATTAGTTAGTTTAGTCTCATTAGTTACAATTAGGTCCATTAGTTATAGTGATTAAGGGGTATAAATAACAGCACTATATTTCAGCATAATTCATAATAGAGTTGAAGAGACTTAACTAAACCAACACTTACCACATGAGGAAGGAATGGAATTGATGATGGAATTTCCGGCATCTCATTTGTTTCTTCCTCTCCCTCCTCATTCACAACTTTTCTCAAACTTTTTAGGCGCTGCTGCACACGCAATCTTCTCACCTGCCATATGAATTCAAAACTATGTTCTTATTATCATTCTCTTCTTTGGAAGCAAAGATATATAGGTGACTACTGATATGAAATATGAAGATGGTTAGAGTAGTAGCTTAATGCAAAGATGATAACCAAGAACCGTTAGATGTTTGTCCATATCTCAGCTATCATCTTCGTACGAAAATGCAGTTGCACTACAATGTGGAAATTGCAGGAAACAAAAACATATATATAACAAACATGCTACATGAACACCAAAAATCAGCAACTAAATCAGTTATCCGTATAGAGTACATACTGAAATACAAAATATACATTGAAAATGAGTTAAACAACAATTTGCATTTATACAAAAATATACCGTGGCTGATTTTAGTAGTTGATTTTGTTGAGTTTACACTGCATTTTTTTATATATAAATGCATATATAATGGCAGCAATTACCACCTTGATTCCAATATGGAAACACAAACTATTACTAATACTATTTCATTAAAGTAAAAGTTAATACCTCTTCCATGAGAAGAAAGATTTTATTGCGCCTACTCTTTATGTTGTCTTGAATTTCCTGAAGCTGCATCTGAACAAAATCCTGAACCGTTTCTGGCCCCTCAATGATGCAAAAGTTGCTGCTTTCACTTCACCCCACAAAAGAAAAAAAAATGTAAATTTTATTCAAACAAATAGCAAAAATTCAAACTTTGAATGGATTTAGAGACACCCAAAAGCCAAAAGAACAAAAAGATTAGAGTTATTAATATTATTAACCTTGGTGTGTTGTCACCATCTTTTGAAGAATAGCAGAGAGTAATCCTTGGCTTCAAGAATGAAACTCCAGACAGAGTAAATTGTTGGTTGGTGTTTTCTCTGAAGATTGAAGCTTTAGAGTGTGATGGAATTTGTGGAATCTTGCATGAAAGAAATTGAGACTGAAGAGAGAAGATGGTCATTGTTTTTTGATGAATGAGTTCATGGAATGGAAAGTGATGGAAAGTTCAATCCATAACATGTTAAGTTGCTAAGCCATGTTTGATATACGTCACCATGACAACACGTGCATCGAATGTGCCAGCTCTTGTAGGTAGATAGATTTATTTATTTATTTATTTATTTATTTATTTTTACAGGACATGCAAATTCACCGTTAACTAGAATGTCCAATTTTTTGTTATATATGATGTTGAGTATTACTTCAAATCAAAATTTTTAGTTATTACTTATTAAATCGGATAAATCAATTCTCACATCAAATTTTTATAGAAATTAATTTTTTTTTATTTTTAAGAGCTTTTAAGAAATTGTTAAATTTTTTAGATAAATGAATAATTTAATATAGAAATCGATTTATCTAATAATATATAAAATTGATAAATAATTTAATAATTAAAATTTATTAAAAATTAAAATATCTAATAAAAAATATTTTAGAAACTGATTTAGAATAAAAAAAAATGTTTTTAACACTTTTGTCACTTTGCTTAGGTAGATACTTGCATATTTGTCCAAAGATTCTTCTCCTTATGACATGTTTTGGTCTTGACAAAGCATATGCATGTCAAAAATGTCTGTGAGAGAATAAAAATCAATTTAAATTTGTTAAAAGCTGTTTTATTTTATATTCATTAATTATTTTTAAAATAAATACATTATATTAAATATAATAAATATATAAAATTAAGATATTAAATTGAATAAAATAATTTTAAACTATTGTCTCCCTAATATTACTATACCTATATTCATATATGTCCTTCCTAGATATTAGTACTTTCTTGCAACTATTTAACAGAATATACTTCAGAATCATTCATATCAAATCCATATTATAATATGATGTAAATGAATTGGAAGAGATATATATATACACACATTAAATTCAAACTTCTTTTATGTTAATCTTCATCAACTCAAACTTGTTGTAGTAGATCGTATGAAAAAGAAAAAGAAAAAGAAAAAGAATTTAATTCACAATCTGGCAATTTCAACAGATTTCTGAAGAGCTTGGAGAAGGCTCCTCATGATTCTTGGCTCACCAGGTGGTGCATTATCTTTCATGGGGCCATTTCTAGTGGCACGGAAAATCGGAACAGAATTTTCCGTCGCCGGAAAAACCACACAGTCAATATGCACAAGAACTTCCGGTTTCCCATCATCAATTGTGATGAAACCCAATCTAGCTCCACCAGCTATCTTATCCACCTGTTTATTTCAAACCAACATTCTTAGATCAATGTATCTCAATACAATTCTGTATCATATCATTCTTAGGTGCCAACACTTTTTTCTTCTTTTTGCTTTGTATTTAAATTTTAGAAAAAAAAAATAAACAATTAGGTCACTAACTTTTTAATTCGAAAACATATACATTTTTTATTAATTGAAAATAAAAAAACGTCACTAATTTTTTAAAATATAAGACATTTAAACTTTTATATCCAAAATAGATAAAAACAAATCGATAAACTAGAAAGACTTAATTTAGGATGTGTTTGATTTGTATTTTTATTTTTTATTTTTATTTTTAGTATTTTCTGTTTTTTGAATAAAATAAAAACAGGAAATAAAAACAAAGAATAAGATTTTATTGTTTGGACGGTCTTCAATGCAAATCAAATATATCTTTAAATGTTTCGTATTTTAAAAAATAAAAGATATTTTTATATTTTTATTTAGTCAATAATTTATTTATTTTCAAAATAACAAATCAAAGATGTATTTATCATTTACTCTAAATTTTATATTAAAAGTGTTGACTCTCTTAACATTTTTTGCATACCTTGAGAGGTACAGGAAGTGGCAGATTGGCTCCCTGGCAAAGGCTGTTTGCCCACTATCACAAAACAATAATCACATCTTAACGAATATCACAACAATATTTAAAATATTTTGTACATACCAAAATCAACAACGAAATGATTTACTGTGTATTTGTATACGTTTATATATATTATTTCATAAATTTTTAATAAATAATTTATATTTTGATATGTATTTTATACCAGTAATTAGTAGTTGATTCCTTACCAGTAATTACAACAAGAATTTCAAACTAGGTTTAATTTTTCCTGCTAAACCTGAGTAAGGCTATAACTAACTCTAACTGCTAGTTTCTAACGGTATCTAACAAACTAACTAAAAGTGTGCAAATTGTGAATTACTACAAAGCAAGCAGTGTTTTATTGTTAGTTAGTTAGATAGTTGGTACCTGGAAGAGCAAGGAATCAAATCTCTGAAGATCAGTATTCGAAGGCAGCTTCATTGTCCCCAGAGAGACGCCGTCGTCATCGTCATCCGGAGAGGTGGCGCCGTCATTCCCCGGGGAGGCTCTGGCCACTAAAACAGGAACCTCCGGTGTTAAATGATGAATCTGGCGATTGATTAGAAGCATGCAAGAACGGTTGCTGTTTGAGAAATGAATGAGTGAAGAAGGAGAAGAAGAAGAGAGTGGAAGTTGGGAATTGAATCCACTTAGGAACATAGTGTGCCTTAAACTAGAACAACTACCACATGCCATTGCCATGGTTTGCTCTTTCAGTAGCTAAGGTTTTCTCTTTCAGTGAGGTATGAATGTATGAGATTCGTTGTTTGAGGAGGAAATAGCTCCACATATTGGAAATAAAGGGCCCACCTACCTTAGCTTATATTATTCTATATATTAAGCTTAAACCTAGATAAATTGGTCCTGATTTTTTACGTGGAAGATAAATAAATTTTCGATTAATTAAAAATTTAAGAACGTTAATTATTTTTTAAAACGTGAGGCATCTAGGATAAACAAACTTAAATGTTTCATATTTTAAAAGGTTATAAATATTTTTGTATGTTTAATTAGTTAGAGACCTACATGTTTTTGAATTAAAAAAGTTTGGACCTATTTTTTTTTTTCTTGCTTCTAATATTTTAGTTTAACAAAATAAGATTAGTTTTTTTTATATTAAAGACATAATTTTATATTGCAATGAATCCTAATTTTGAGTTTTGAGGACATTAGAGAGTTATCCGTTGGCCAAGCCTACAAGGTGTAGTTAAGCTTCTAAAAAAATAAGGAGCCCAATCTCTTGAACATTGAAATGTAAATAACATAAAACAAAATAATAGTAGTTAGGTCTCAACTATTACTTTAATATTGACCCTTTTGCATAAAAATTACTTCTAGTAATTGATAACATAAGTTACGAGATTTAAATACTTTAATTTGTATTGTTTAAGACAATAGAGAATAAAGAACGATATAAACATAAAGATTCAAACATATTGGTTAAGAGCCAATGAGTTATAGCTCAAACGGTATAGTTTTCCTATACTCATCAGGTTGTGCGTTCGAGATTCTTTATCTTTGGTAAAAAAAAATATATAAAAAAAAAGAAACAGATTGGTTAAGTTAAAGAATTCTTTGAGTGATAAATAGACCAACTATATTGTATATAACAGAGTATTGGATGATAAATGGTAAACATTTATATAATGTGACAAAAAAATAAGAATGTTTTGGTGCATGAGTGATGAGTGATCATACTCAAACAGATAGAGTAAGAAAAAAAATCTGAGAGACAAATTTGGAATGACAACTGAAAGAATGATGAAACTTTATTTAGATGATTTTATGTGGGAAGAAAACTGATAAAACATCTAATCATAACAGTAGACTGATGGTAAAGGTCAAAAGAAGATGATCTAAGGAGACTTTGAATATGATGGTCAAAATTCAATGACATCGTTGAACTATCTATTTCATTTAGAGAAAAGACTTTGCTGCAACTGTAGATTCGTAGTAGTGGATACAAAGAAAGGAGTATGTCAATTTTGTGCTTAAACCATTAATAATAGCAACACATTTGCCAAAATCATCATTCACGATACAATACTACAATTATAGAGTAATGTGAATCAAACATGTATTGGAGCCGCAATTAGTTTCACTCTTGCACAAGATCCATTATGTTTGTTAAATGAAGACCGAAGAGCGTGCCTGCTACGTTAAAAACAACATGCACTTCTGTGATGGACTATACGAAAGATAGGAGAAAGAGAGGAGAAGTGCACTCCGGCGACAAGTGTCCGGGGCTTTGTTACCAACGTTAAAAAAAATCATGTTTCAAAGATGTACCTTTTTTACTTTTGTTTTAAAATTTGTACAAAATCATGTGGTAATAAGAAATCACAACTTTTACAACATAATTCGAAAAAGCAGGTAACTTCCCCGTAAAAGCCCTTCTACAAAACAAGAGCTTTCTTCTGCCATTCCCTACTCTCTCTCTTTCTCTCTCTCTCTCTCCCTCTAACCATTCATGAAGTAGTACTTCATCTACACTCTGGAGTGCTCAGTAGTACTCACCGATTTGATTCTCTAGGCGGCTGAACACGCTTCCAGTTTAGGAAGCAAACTTCTCCATGCACCAGCAATGTCGTTGGCTAGGCGTGCTTGACCTTTGGCGAATTCATGGAAAGCAATCCCCATATCTAGTGTCTTCTGCTCCTGAAAACGCCCAATTTCTTCGTTCATTAATCTCACGATTGACTCGAATGTCTTTGTTGCCTGTTCGCTCTCTGTCTTCAACTGCACGACAAAATCATGTCAGCCCAGAAAAACAAACTGTTGATTATAATTCCTTAATTGAAAGATGCCAATAATATGCAAAACTTGCCTCATGATATTCGCGCTCAGCTTCTGCCAGCTTTTCAGATCGATGCAACCTTTGCCTTTCACTGCATTTCAGACAATAATGAATTAATAAATAAATCCAAACTAACTACATACTCTTCTTTCTAGCTATGCGCAAGATAGAAAACGAAAGTTTATACATATAGCAATAAAAGACACAAACAAGGCTCATTTGCATTCACAGATATAGACATGAGTTAAGGGACTTATGCAACAGATTATAAAATGCTAATTCAGCCACAAAAGAAGTTACACAAAAAAGTACTTAATTTCTGTAATACATACTAAAACAGGAAAATAATAAAAACAGAGAACCAGGAATTTACAGATCAATCTCCTTCAGCTTCACTGTTTCAGCCAGCTGACATTGCTTCCGGAAGGAGTTGGCCCTCTCTGCTATTGTTGCCTGTTTCAGAAGAATATTTATTAGATTGAAAAATAAGATAAAATCATCCATTTTAATCAGATTAGATGATTTAGTTATTATAATGAAAGAAAACAAATCCGGCCTACCTTAATGGATTGCACAGCCCGGACATAATCTTTTAAAGGTTCTTCAAAATTCATCAAGATCTGATGGGCCTGCTTGACAGAGTCAGATTAGGATTATTCTTTTCACCTTTTACTGCTATTAGCATTCATACCCTTTTGCATGCATATAAATAAATATTTAGTAAGATAATGTGTATGTGATACCACTAAGACTTACCTCCTTTTGTAACTTAGTAGATAAAATCTCTGACTTAATCCCAAGTTCAGAAAAAGCTTTGCCAAGAGAATTTCCTTCAGACGCACCAAGAAGTTTTACCGCTTTCCCAAAATCTGACAGTGATTGTCCCAATTCTGCTTGAGCATTATCAAGTTCAGAGAATCGCCCGGGTCGACAATACATAAAACAGAAGCAGGAAAGGGTAGAATACAATGGACGAAAGATGTAGAAGCCAGTAATAGAGACCAAAGCAAAACATTAAATTCAATTATCACCTCGATGCCTTTTCACAAGACGATATGCGTGCTTTTGAGCTTCAGCCAAGTGGTTTTCAAGCTCAAAGATGTAGTGTTTCAGTTTTTCATAGTCAGGATCTGATTCTTCCACTGGCTTCTCTTTCCCAAGGACAACATCACTCACTTTAGATTGCACGTCCTGTCAATATTCACATAACATAAGCATTAGGAACTTAGGAACACATGGACGGACAGCAAGCGCACCCAGACAAGAAAGCAAATGTCTCAACAGAAAAATTGCAATTTCAGAAACTGTTTACATTGCAGGTATTCATAGCGATGGCTTTTTGAATATGCATTAATAGCATTCATTACAAACAGGCATAAGAGAATTAAACCAGATCTAACCTTAAAAATCTGCATTAAATCAGATGGCTTCTTGAATATGCCAGTCTCTTGGGCCCTTAATCTCTCCATTGTCTGCATAGTATGTTGAATTAAATCAGCTTAAAATTAGGACTTCTTTTCCTCTTAAAACTTAAAGATCATATGTGAGAAAAGGAGTAGAACTAGAGCACTTATATTATAAATACGACAGATAGACATTCATGAGAAAGAACAGGGACAACAAAGTCTTATACATCCCACGATATGCAAAATATACTGTGATTGTATTTGTATGGTAGCTATGAAATCAGTAACCATAAAGCATAATTCCAATTTCCATCTATCAATCACTAATATAAGCCACAGAATATGAAAGCAAGCATTTGATAGTGATTGCAGGAGACTCATCATCAAATTGAAGAGCTTATTTCATCACAGATTGAAATGAAGATTTAGGTTCCAATGTAAAAAGTTACAAATGGCAGATCAATAGAAGTGGAGACCCGAAAGGAAAGTGAAGGAAAGCTAATCACATCTAGAATATATAAAGCTGCATGGAGGAATAAATTAGTTTATCAAGGATGAGAGACATCACCTCTTCTTCTGCCTGCAAAAACATCCTCAGATCCTCACTTTGTTGAAGTTCATGATGTGATGCTATCCTATTTACAAATAGGTCCAACGCTTGCCGCCTCATCTCAATAAATTCAGCACTGAAACGGAATTTCTCTGCAGTAATAAACCAGAACATGTGGAACTTGAGAACACCTTTAGAATGAACATTCAACAGGAATGACCAAGTCACCATCTAATTAAGTTATGATCATGAGCAAACTGTTCTTATGATGACCATAGTTGTTTACTAGAATATATTTCAAACAGGGAATCAATCCATACTACTGCTCAGGGCCACTAAGCTCAACCAGAAATCTGAAAAACCTAGGCAACATGTAAAGTATATGACAGGGACCTTCAACTCAGTCATTGGACACCACCTTTTTTTTTATGCTGGGATTTTCACTACTAAAAACACCTCACTTAAAATGTTCTCATTACAGCAATTGAGAAGGCAGATTTAAGTAATTAACTTCCGAAAATTAATATAAACAAGAAGATGATGCATTTAAAGCATCAAACTAAAGGTGGCATAAGCTTTCCAATGGAAGTAGGTAGTTTAAACTTCAAGATACATACAAGAAAGAGTCTGCTTAGATGTTACCTACAGCACTTTTCTCTGGAAGAGGGGGAATGAAAATTCCTTTATACTTCTCAAAAAGACGATCGCGTAACCACACAAAGTCACTGTAACGTCGGATGACAATCTTCTCAGGCCCCTGGTACTCTGGAAAATTCGTCTGTCATACCAATTTATGGAAGTCAGATGATGAAATAACAGATTCTTATAGTTACACATCTCCCTGAACCCCAATACATCTCATAAGAGAAACTCCTCGTGTTCCATAATTAATACCAATTCTTAAACACAACTAATGCCTAAATGCACATAGCATTCATTAAATTGTGAAAGCAGAATCCAAACATACACACACAGTGATCTGCAATCATTACCAATCATTGCAGTTCTGCAAGTTCATCAGAAATAGTTATTTAACTGCATTTACTGAGCCCAAATCATGATCCCTAATGCATCAAACATCAAAACCCCCTAAACTGAACTCTTAACTCATCATCCAAAACAATATCATATAAATAAATTACTTAAAAAGAAAACAACGATTCCACGCGATCCACATTACACTACACTGCTCAACCATATGCCGAGTTCAATCGCAATTTCAGCTAGCTAGCTCCATCTTTGCGGAATCTCACCAATGCAAACACACACAACAACAACAAATCGAAGCTCGATTCGAAATCAACAATAATAAACAAATAAAGTAGAGTGATACAGAGGCGTATATACTTTGGTGATGACGCGATATGAGATATAGGCTTGGACGCCATTGCCAAGCTTAACGGGATCGGTAACGGAGACGGAGAGGAAGGGCGTGGAAGACGACGGAGATCTAGGGCTCTGTGACGAAGCGGCGACTCCACTTCTCTGATGTTGCTGCTGTTGTTCCAAATCGTACGGTGCGGTCGACATTTTCATCCAAAATCAACAACGCAGAATCGTAACATAACAAAACAAATTCTCACATCAGAAGAAAAAAAGAGAAAGATCGTAGCAGTAGTTGAAATTTGTATATTGTAGAGTTTATGAGGGATGGCATAGTTGTAATTACCGGTGGATTCATGGGCGATTATGAGAACGAGTTGAGTTGAGCTGAGTTGGGGTGACCGAGTTGACGCCGGGTTATTCTAATTCTTCTTCTAATCTTACTTAACTAACGAGAGAAAAAAGGAAACAGTTGTGTAGCAAGTTAGTTGTGTGTGTGTGTGTGCTTAGTTGGAATTTTAGACCAATGAGGTTGAAGCTATGACGTGTCACGTGTATATCTCTGACGTGTCACCCTTAGATCTTTTTCTAAGAAAGACTCTCTTTTATTAAGGGCATATTAGTCTTTTAAAATATTTGGCAACTAAAAAGTATTTACGGGAATATTGAGAAACAGAGAAATTTTAGAGCCATTTTTCAAATTAACCATTTGCTTGGACAAATTGTATTTTTTTAATTTCTAAAATATAATTTGTCAAGTTGAATTGAATTTTTAATTTTAGTTTTTCAAAATATAATTGCCAGGATAAATTGGTAATCTTTTAAAAATACTAACAAAGTAAAATTCGCTTCCAACAAATTCTTAGTAAAGTTACATCATTTTATGTGAATTCATCTCACTAGTGATCATTTGAAATAAAAAAATGCGAATTTGGTTTTTAGAAAATCAGATATTTTAAATTTATTTTAAAAATTTGTATTTTTTCATAATAATGATAATGTATTGCAAAATATATACGATTAATTAAATGTGAAAATTTAGGTGCAGTCGAGTTTACGTAAAGTTAATAGTTGAGAACAGTTAAATAATTTGATTGATTTGACTAAATTTTTATCAAAAAACTCTTTTCATAATAATTTTATGTGAAATTGACTGTATTTGAATTTTTAATTTAATTTATAGTTATATTTTTTAGATTAAATTAAGATGTTAATATTTTGAGAATACTAGATTAACACTATTTTGATCATCATTCCAAAATTAATTTTAATTTTATAGGATAAATATTTTTTCTGTTATATGTTTTTAGATACCACAACAAGTTTACTTCATAAAATAAAAGAGCATGACTTTTTTTTCCATATGGTAGCAAATGTTAGATTAATGTCAACATATAATATCTTGGATTTATCTCCTCTATATTTGTTAGATATTTACTTATATGGATTAGATTCCCATTATTAAGTCAATGTTCAATTAAAGTTTTACACTGTTGATAATTAATATGGGCATATTATACATAGGTATTTTATAAATATCTACTAGTCTCTTGTGAAATAAATACATGTTCGGATATTAAATTAAAATGAATATTATTATTAGATTCATCTGCACAAAAAAAAAAAAAAAAGAAGTTTATGAAAGAGGCAAAAATTCATTATTAGATTCATTTAATATTATTATACAATACTGTAAATGGAGAAATTTAATTGTATTAAAAAATCATATAATTCTTTAATCTTTGTTAACCTCCCATGTTAAATTTTAATTACTATTATTATTGGGCTATTGGCCAAAATAAATTGAAAAATAACAATATCACTTTTATTTTTAAGAATATACCCTTTATATATATATATTTTTTTTGTGTTGTATAATTATATGAATTTATAAAAATAAAGAGTAATTTTATCAAAATAGAAGTGATATTATTAATTTCTAAAAGATAATCTAATTAATGTTTGAACATCTCAAATATATTAAAAACCACATTTAGAACGAAAAAACAAATATATAAATAAAAATAACAAACAAAACAACAATAAAGCTTTGTCCCATTAAGTGGGGTCGGCTACATTAGGGGTGAGCACGGCTCGGTCCGGTCCGAGACCCAGTCCGGACCCAATGAAATTTGGGTCATAAAGACCCGGACCCAAAGAGACCCGAGGTTGACTCAGGAGAAAAAAATGAAACCTTGGAACTTAGTGAATCTGGGACCGGGCTATGGCTCGGGTCACCCGGACCCGGCCCGGCGGCCCGGTAACTCACTTATGCGCTCATACAATTTGAATCAAGGGAAAAAGGGGTTAGGGCATTAACATTCAAATCTGAGAAATTCAACCTCACTCCCTCAGCCATTCAACCTCACTTGCCCAGTCCTCAGTCCCCACTCCCCACTCCCTAGTTCGGCAGTCTCCACTCCGCTACTTCCCACCGCCGACGCCGACCCAGTGACCCCTGACCTCATATTCTCTCCCCACGGCCCACTCTCAGTCTCCCAGCAAGCAGCCACGGACGACGCACTCCCAGCAGCAGCAAGCATGCATCACGCAGCCGCCCGCTACTCCGTCCTCGTCTTCCCAGCAAGCACGCACCAGACAGTCTCACCCCACTACCCCAGTCTTGAGTCTCTGGTGAAGCCGTTCGTTCGAGGGACGATGGTGCTGCCCTGCTTCTCGTGACGTGTCGCATCTGTGCTTGGCCCGATCGTCTTCTTTCCTGCTTCTCTACTAGCCCTTCTCCTTCTGCTCAGCTCTCTTCTCCGGTCTTCTTCTTAGGTAAACAGTTAATTTTGTTATTTAATTAATATTCTGATTAGGGATTAGGGATTTTGATAATTTGATTATAAAAATTTGCGAATTTAGGGATGTGGTTGTTGATTTTGATTATTAGAATTCTGATTAAAGTTGTGGGGTAAAGTTGTAAACGACAAAGGATAGAACGTCAATGATGTTGTAATTTTGTGATGTGCTAGTGAGAAACAATTTTTTATTCATTTTTTGCATTGCAGACTTGCGGTCCTTATTGATTTTTTTCTTTTTTTTTGTGAGGTCAACAGCATTTTCCTTGGAATCAATCCCTCATGCATTCATGAAACTTGTGGGTGCTGATTCTTTATTATTGTGAACTTTGATTATTGTGAATTTAGAGATGTTAAATTATTTATGCATTTGGTGTTTACTGATTATTGTTTAGTTGATTATTGTTTACTGATTATTGATTAATGTTTTGTTCTTCATGCATTAGTTGATTATTTAGTTGATTATTGTTTTATTCTTCATGCATTATTATAAGGTTTCTATCTTTATGATTGAGCAGAATACAAGAATGAAAATTGAAGCTCAAAATCCTGTTGCTTCTGCTAAAAATTCTACTGCTTCTACTATTGATGCCGCCACAACTCCTGCTGAACCACAAGTTAATGAAGAAGATAAGGATACAAAAATGTGAGACTAATGCATAATATTGTGTTGTTTGTATTGACTTAAATATTTAGTACTATTAGACAATATTAGTATTGATTGTGGTTATGTTTTAATTTTAGAAAAGGTAAGGTAATGTGAATGGCTCGGTTTTCACCCGGTATAGTCGTGGCCCGAAAGGGTATAGGTTTCATCGGGTCTAGGGTCGAGTTCGAGTCTCATAAATAGGCCCGGTACATATTTTGGGCCGGGTCTGGGTCACGTCAAACCCGGTTTCACCCGGCCTATGCACACCCCTAGGCTACATGAATCAAACGACGTCATTGTGCTCTGTCGTGTATCATATCTACAGAGAGACCATTTACATGTAGATCTCGTTTGACCACCTCATGGATGGTCTTCTTAGGTCTTCCTCTGCCTTTCGCCTTTTGTCCATCTTCCATCTCATCCACCCTCCTGACTGGATGTTCTATCGGTCTTCTTCTCACATGTCCAAACCACCTGAGATGCAATTCAACCATCTTTTCCACAATGAGTGCTACTCCAACTCTCTCCCTTATATCTTCATTCTTTATTTTATCCAAACGCGTATGACCACTCATCCATCTCAACATCTTCATCTCTGTCACACTCAGCTTATGTTCGTGCTCCCCTTTAGCCGCCCAACACTCCGTACCATACAGCATAGCAGGTCTTATAACGGTGCGATAGAATTTACCTTTAAGTTTTAGAGGCACTTTTTTGTCGCATATAAAACCAGATGCACTCCGCCATTTTGACCAACTTGCTTGGATCCTATGATTTACATCATGTTCAATCTCTACATTATCCTGTATAATGCACCCAAGATACTTAAAACTTTTAACTTTTCGTAGGATGTTTTCTCCAATCTTCACCTCTATATTGGGGTTTTCCTTTCTCAGACTGAACTTACATTCCATATATTCCGTCTTGCTACGGCTTATGCGCAGACCATACACTTCTAAAGCTTCTCTCCATAACTCCAACTTATTATTTAGGTCTTCCCTTAACTCTCCCATAAGGACGATATCATCGGCAAAAAGCATGCATCATGGCACATGCTCTTAGATGTGCTCTGTGAGTACTTCCAAGACTAATGTGAAAATGTATGGACTTAAGGATGATCTCTGGTGCAATCCTATACCAATAGGGAATTCCTCTGTCACACCACCTTGAGTCTTCACACTAGTTGTGGTCCCATCATACATGTCTTTAATTACCCGAATATATGCGATCCTTACTATCCTCTTTTCTAAAACCTTCCATAAGACCTCCCTTGGTACCTTATCATACGCTTTTTCCAAATCAATAAACACCATATGTAGATCCCTTTTATTATTACGATACCTCTCCATCATCCTTCTTAATAGGTATATCGCTTCAGTGGTAGATCTGCCTGGCATAAATCCAAATTGGTTATCTGTTACTTGTGTCTCTTTTCTCAACCTCCGTTCTATCACTCTTTCCCATAACTTCATAGTATGACTCATAAGCTTAATCCCTCTATAATTTCTGCAACTTTGTATATCCCCCTTATTCTTGTAGATAGGTACCAATGTGCTCTTTCTCCACTCATCAGACATATTATTTGACCTTAAAATCTCATTAAAAAGTTTGGTTAACCAGTTGATGCCTTTTTCTCAAAGACCCTTCCAAACCTTAATCGGGATATTATCAGGTCCTACTGCCCTGCCATTTTTCATCTGCTTTAGAGCCTCTTTTACCTCGAAGTCTCGAATCCTTCGATAGTAGTCAAAGTTTTAATCTTCTTCCATTGTGCATAATCGACCAAGGCTCGGAAGAGTCTTCTGTTCCTCATTAAATAACTCGTAGAAGTAGCTCTTCTACCTTTCATTAATCTTCTCCTCTTGAGCCGACACCTCTCCATCCTTATCCTTTATGCACTTAACCTGATCCAAATCTCTCGTTCTTCTTTTCCGACTCTTTGCGATTCTATATATACATTTTTCTCCTTCTTTCGTGCCCAAAGACTGGTAGAGACCCTCGTATGCTCTTGTTTTTGCTTACTTACAGCCACTTTTGTCTCTTTCTTAGCCGCCTTATATTTTTCCCAGTTATCTGCATTGCGGCATAAAGATCACTCTTTAAAGCATTCCCTTTTTATCTTTATCTTTTCTTGTATACTCGCATTCCACCACCAGGACTCCTTGTCTCTTGGTCCTATTCTTTTAGATTCACCAAAACTTTCTTTTGCTGTTCTTCTAATAACTTCTACCATCTCCCTCCACATCTTTTCCGCGCTTCCATTCCCATCCCACTTTGCCTCTTCTCCTACCCGTCTTAGGACGCTTCTTTGTTCCTCACCTTTCATCCGCCACCAACTCGTTATTGGGTTTTTCGTATGATATCTTTTCCTCAACTTTTGCTCAACGCGAAAATCCATGACGAGCACCCTATGTTGTGTTGTCAAACTCTCTCCCGAGATAATTTTACAGTTAATGCAAAATTTCCGGTCGACTCTCATCAACAAGAAGAAGTCGATTTGAGAGCTTGTCATGCCACTCTTATAGGTTATAAGATGTTCGTCTCTCTTTTTAAAACATGTATTTGCGATGAGAAGATCAAATGTTGAGAAAAAATCCAAAATAGTTTTACCCTCGGCATTGATCACCCCGAAACCATGGCCTCCGTGAATACTCTCATATCCAGTCACTTCTCTCCCAACATGGACATTTAAATCTCCTCATAAGAAAATCTTATCTCCCAAAGGTAAGCCTTGAACCAAACTCTCTAGATCCTCCCAAAACCTTATCTTGTGTTGTTCGTCCGAACCCACTTGCGGTGCATAGGCGCTAATCACATGGGAAGCACCTCCCTCCACCACAAGTATGATAGAGATGATCCGATCTCCCACCCTCTTGACATCCACTGCGTCCTTCTTCCACTGCTTATCCACAATTATTCCAACCTCATTCCTATTATTCACCTTTCCTGTATACCAAAGTTTGAAACCAGAAGTATCCAACTCCCTAGCCTTTGCACCAACCTATTTCGTTTCTTGTAGGCACATAATGTTAATCTTCCTCCTTGTCATGGTGTCCACCACCTCCATGGACTTTCCTGTTAAAGTGCCTATGTTCCATGTCCCAAATCTCAACCTTCTGTCGCTTCGACCTTTACATTTTACTTTGTGAACTAACTTATTTACCCTCGTCCATTCACGAAAATGCGAGAACCCTTACTCATTTAACACTACATCCGGGTACCGATGCAATGGCTCTTGCTTTGACACCGTACTCGAGCCATACGGCACGTTGCTTCCAGGCAACGACCTAGCTTTAGCGCAATAATGTCTTTGATTCATGTCATGGGATTCGGCTATATTTTTATGTTGGTTGCCGAAAACCTAACACAACCCTCCTCCTTTATCCAGACATGAAACCGACTATGTACCGCAAGTGTAATATAGACGGAGTTAAAAACAAATATATAAATAAATGATTAATTTAAACTATGCTGCTTTTAGAGTTATTTGTTAATCTTTACCTCTTTACTTATCCAATCGAGTGTAATTATGTCAAGTTAAAACTTAAAACTTTCTTAAATCTAGTCATATTTAAAGCTTTCGTATATAATTCATGGATTTAGATTTTTTAAATTTAAAATTTTATTTTAAAGAATAAAATATAATTTATTATTATTTATTTCATAAGTAAATTAAAAAATATAAAACAACTATTTAAGAATAAAAATTATATTTTATTTTCTAAAATAAATATTTAAAATTTTAAAAATTTAAACTCATAATTCATATCTTATCCATCTAATAATTTAACAAAAACAATATATATATATATATATATATATTTCTTCTCAATAGAAAAAACAACAAATAAATAAAAATATATATAAAGAAAAGCATGTATGCGTCACAGGTTGGTACCAAGTCACTAGCCTCAGCTTATCCAGATGCAGAGTCTGACACCTTGAGCTCCCTAAGCAAATTTCCTTTTAATTATTTTGAGCATGCTTCTTGGAATAGATAAAGTTTGTGCCATCTTCAAGATTTTATACCGTGCCATTTAAGTAAACATTTTTTTTTTATTTAAGGATTATGTTATCTTAACTAGTAAAAAAAGTTATTCATTTCAATAATTAAGGTGTGATAGCTAGTGACCTTTACTTTAACAACTATTATCATTATTATTAGGGTAAATATTTTTTTGGTCATTGATTTTTTTTCATAAAATATAATGCGCTTTAAGTAATTTTAAATTTTAATAAAATTTTTATCTATTAAAAAAAATAAATAAATTGACTTCTGTTATCGACAAATGATTTACCTTCTAAAATGATATCCCAACCCCATCACTCTCTATCTCTCACCTCGGTTCATTGTCGCTATGCCGAATCCACCGCATTTGTGCTCACGAGTCAGGTCCGCCTCCTTTCTCCATCTCACCTCTCTCATACGACAACTTTTTCTTCTCTTCCAATCCTGATGACTTGCATCATCTACCTCTTTATCTTACCTAAAAGGACCATAAAAAGAACATAAATGTGTCACGCCAATTCAAGTGCCACTTGAACACCAAGGCGTGTCACGCCAGTTCAAGTGCCCAGGGAAGAGGAGCAAGAAGAGAAGGCCTGGGCGTGCCACTTGGGTTCGAAGGCGTGGTATTTTGAAAAGTGAGAAAGTGAGAGTGAGAGAGTTGGGGAGGGGAGGAGCGGGGTGGATTCAGATAGCCTAGGAAATTTTTGGTCATTTTCAAATGGTTAAATTACACAGTTGGTCCCCATACTTTCATTAAAGTTGTAAATTGGTCCCTATTATCATATGTGCAGCTCACATGTTCAAAATAGAGAATATTCTGAGAATATTATGTTAAATTAAACATTTTTTGAACGACGAGGACTAAATTGCAAATTTTAATTCTCTTTATGGACCCAATTACAAACTTTTAAAGTATAGGGACCAATTTGCAATTTCACTAAAAGTATAGAGACCAATTGTGTAATTTAACCTATTAAATAATAGCATTAAGTATAAACTCTAAATAGTTACAGAAATTAAAAATCTCTTTTTTTTTTCTCTTTTTCAGACCTATCATTAATGGCTGCACATATTAACTCAATTTATTTAAGTCTAGCTTAGTAAACCAAACCAATTAAATCTTAAAAAGCAACATGAACGAAATTAGCACAAAAGATACTTAACAACTAAAGTTTCTAAATCGAAGAAAATCATAAAATCCCAAATCATTTCGAATTAGATAGTGAAATGAGAAAAGAAGGGAACGAAAAAAAAAGAAGATGATGGTTGAGTCGTTGGGATGACTACGAATCGAAAGAAGATTTAGTCTTTACAATCATTTAGGGTTAATACCTCGCACCGTTACTAAACACATCAATAGATAATTATTTGTCATTTAGTAGTAGAATCAATTTGTCTATTTTTCTTAATAAGTGAAAACTTGATTGAATTTTAATGATTATTAAAATACGAAATGTCTCAAAAAAAAAAAAAGAGATTGAATAGGATATTTACCTTTATCATTATATCCATCTATTGTTAACGATAACAATTAGTTGTCTAAATTGATAATTAATTTTAATTATTCAATTTTTTTTGACAAACTTAAAATTATTTTTGCTGTTTATCTACAACTATATTACGTATGTATTAAAATCTATAAAATACATGCTATAATATATTAAATTAAATAATATATATTTATATATAAATACATAATAATTAATTTTAATATATAAATAATGTTTTTAATTTATCTAACTATATGTCTATTACTTTATAAGATCCTATCATTTCGCTAAATATCCAATTTAATTTGTATATTAAAGTTTTGTAATTTGATTCTTATACTAGATAAAAATATTTAATTAAATTCCTAAGTTACACAATAAAAGAAATCATTTTAACTATTGCCACTAAGCATATTCCATTGTTTTTTCTTAACAACAAAGTGAAGACCTAATTATAAGAACTTATTAATAAAAATTTGTTTTTCTTAACAACAAAGTGAAGACTTAATTATAAGAACTTATTTATAAACTTTTTTATTGGAGAAACCTATTTTAATAGAAATGTTTTTGAGATAAAATGATCAAAAATTATTTTAAATATAAAAAAATAATATTTTATTTAAATACGGGTGTTTGAGGTGTTTTATAGAATTATAGAGATATTAAAAAAATAGTCTAACACTTACGTATTGAATAAATGTGCGTCACGTGACAATACGTTACATGTATGTTGAACGAATGTGCACCACGTAGCAACACATTACCTGCATATTACATACGATTTTGTCAGATATTCAACACGTTAGTTATGTGTTGATTCAATACTGCCTACAACATCTACTCATCTGTATATATACCAAAAATCTCTATTTGCAAATAAAATACATCTCTAAAATTCATATTAAATTTTTTTAGCGTAAAATAACACTCACTCACCTAATACTTCCTTTTAAACTACAATATATAATTTGGCAAAAATACTATTAAACGTAAATTTAATCCATCTTTTTTAAGTATTCTTTTTAACTTACCTTTAACATAGTCAAACCAAACACAATTTAATTCTTATAAAAAATAATTTTGTAACTAGTGGTTTTCCTGAAAACTAAACCCATGAACTCTGAGAAGTAATTATCTATTGAATCACTTTATTATCCGATAATCTTTAGCAATAATATTATTTGGAAATTAAAGAAGTTGGAATTCTAACATGCTATTTAATATTTTAAATATCAATGGATAAGAAGCAATGGCATTCCCCTTACCCTTACTTAGCATGCGTGTCGTGTTGTAAGGAGTATGTCCTCAACTTCCATAGCTTACGTGTGGGATCCCACAAATCTCAAATCCAAACAAATACCACTTCCAAATCCAAAACGATAATGATATCCATTTTTTTTTCATTTCATTATTTAAGCCAATAATTAAGAACTTGATTAATTTATTTTTATAAATTATAATTACTTCTGTCAATATATATAATATTATGTATAAATTAAAATCAATTACTAAAATAATTATAATATATAATATTATATATATTAAAATTAACTATTAAAATAATTAGATAATTTATCGTATATATATCAATATTTATTTATTTTTTAAAAAATTAGGTAATTTATCAAATATTTATGACTCAGCAAGAAATTAGTCATTACTTATAGTAGATGGTAAAAAAAAAAAAAAATTAAAAAAATGCATGTTGTTCTTCTCTTTCTTTGTGATTGTGCCACCACATTCTTGATGGCATTTAAGACCTTCTTTTCTTCGTTTTGTGTCTCTTCACACTTTCGCCACATCACACAGAGTCACGGATAGATACACACATTCTCTCTCCTCTTTGCTTTCTCTTTTTATCACTTTTTCTTTCTTCTTAACAAATTAAAAAAAAAAATGGATCTCACTGCCAGTTCCCGCCACCGCCGTTCACCACCATCTTCCTCCTCTGACCGCCTCCTCGGCCTCTTCGCCGTTTCACCCTCACATTTACCTTCCGCATCCGCCGCCGGCGATGAGCTCAATGAAGCAGAACTCTTCTACGCCGCCGACGAAGCTTCCGAGCTGGAGAATCAGTTCTCGGCATGGCCACCGGCGAACAACAACGACCACCGGAGAGTCCACCAAAACTCCGGCATCCTCGCGGCGTTACCAGAATCCAATCGTTTAGCAGTTCTTCGCCGGAAACCGTCGTCATCTTCGACGTCAACGATGACGATTCCTTCGATTCCGAGGCCGAACGGCGACAGTTACTTCTCCCAATCGGTTCCCGGCGGCGGTTGTGGAGGCCGGAAGTTTCAGCAGTCTGATCCGGTGAAGGTTCCGGTTGCTGCAGCAAAAACGAGAAAGAATGCCGGCGATCTTGCCGATGTGGACGACGGATACGACGACGATGACGAAATGCTGCCGCCGCACGAGATCGTGGCGCGAAGCTCCGGCGCTCTACCAAATACGACGTCGTTTTCGGTGTTGGAAGGCGTCGGTAGAACTCTCAAAGGAAGAGACCTTCGCCAAGTGAGAAATGCAATTTGGCGCAAAACCGGTTTTCTTGATTGATACTAATGAAGTAATGATATTATTAAATATTAATCAGTTAAAATTAAGTTAATAAGTTAATTAATTATTAATAGTGTTTTTTTTTTCTTTCTTTTAATTCGATGAAGCTCAATTTTGATAGCTTCACTTATGGTGACTAACAAGAACTTTAGTTATTTGAATTGGGAATGTTCTCTCAACGTTTTCTTTTCTTAAATTAGTATTAGCAAGTGTGATCTCTTGTTATATATTGTTTTTTTTAATAAAAATATATAATAAAACACAATATTTGATAATAATTAATAAAATAGAGAGGCTTGATTTCTATTTGATTTTTTTTTATTTCTCATTATTTCAGCTGACAAAAACTAATTTGACATCTACTTATTTAAGTAAAAGAGTGGTATTTTATTTTTTATGATATTTTCTCAAATAGCTGGTGAATGATTAATTAATCAGGTGCAATATTTGTTTAAATGGATAAATAAATTGATTATTAATCAGTTGCAATATTTGTTTAAATAGATAAATAAACTAGACTGGCTAACCCAATAGTTATTATTGATGATTATTTATATGTTTATATTATATGATTATTCTATTAAACCAACTTAAGGAAAGGTTTTGTAAAGACATATTTTCCAGATTAATGAATCAACATAATTGAGCTTTTATAGATCTTGAAGATTAGGTAGAGCTGTTGTGTCGATTATGATGTCGTACTCTATGATTGAATTGATTATGAATAATATAATATAATATGAGTTAGTGGTTGCTTAGATAATCACTATTAACTATTTAACTTTACATCATTAGAGATAACAAAGATTAGTGGTTGTTCAAGGTTATATGTTTTTGTTGTTTTTTCCGGGACCGAATAAACAGTTTTGTAAATGACAAGCCGAGTGAATATGAAGCATTTGACCTTTTCTATAATGCTCTTTGAAGCTTTTTTTTTTAAATGAAAAATTTAACTTCATTTTAGTGTATATGAAATAAACCACTAGTATTTTTTTCACAATTTTATTTATTTATTTTGTGGTTGTCTATGACTCTATGTAAAAAAAAAATCAAATATTATTTGTGTTATAATAATATGTGTTTATTTTTGAATGAAAACAGCCTCTTCTTATGCCATAGCCATCAAGTAAGAAAAGAGAGATGACCTCAACAGACTGTTATTACATATTTTAAGTATATTTGTAGTAATCAATTTAGTGATTAATTTATTAATTTATTTAAATAAGTATTAATTTATTAGTCTATTTAAATAAATATTAAAATTTGAATTCTGTCTTGGACTAATCCTTGATTTTTTTGGTGTCTCGACCAATCCTTAATTTGCTTGAGTGAACAATGTTTTGGGGAACTAAAAAATAAATAAAAAAAAGGTACATCTATAGGAACTTATTTTTATTTATGATTGTTAACATTTAAAAAATCTCTATATATATATTTTAAGCTCAAATGATCATATGTGTGTACTTTATGAATTATGGATTAAATGGGTTAGAAGATTACAAATATTTCTTCCTTGTTATTATTATTATAAGTACTAAATTGAGTTTTTGAAACTTTAATTATAGGACAAATCTTGTGCTTACATGAATCAGGTCAGCGCAAACTTGGTTCTTTCCACCCTTTCCTTGTGATATACCCCAAACAAATAAAAATAAAAAATTGATTAAGGTAGGGTGTTTATTAGTGTTGTCTAACATTAATTACTTGAATTACATGTAGAATATAATAAGATACCGCTTCGTGCATGCAATAACTCATTAATCAACAACAAATTCTTAAATAGAATTTCATACTGTAATAGATTAATTTTTGAACTATTATTGGAATGGAAACTGAGAGACTGAAACTTAATATCATGTTTGTTAGTCTAGAAATTAGTACTAAAATTTCAATTTCTGTCACTAAAATTTTAATATTTCAGTACCTCTAAAATATGAGGACATAGGAGACTGAAATTTTTAAAAACGAAAACTAAAACTTTAATAATATTTTATATCTAAAATACTCTATTTCAATTAATTAATCCCAACTTACTTTTTGTGTAAATTAAATTAGAGCTTCATTTTATTTCAGTCTCTGTCTCTCAATTTCAGTTTTTATCTCTTTTCCAAATACTACCTAATTGACTGATCCATAAACTTTTTTATTAAAATCAAACAAACCTATTTAAATTTAGAAATTCATAAAAAAATAGAGATAATCCTACTTTGTAAAAGTTAAGGGTGTGTTTAATTTGTATTTTTATTTTGTGTTTTTATTTTTAGCATTTTCTATTTTTAAATTTTGTGAAAGAAAAAATAAAAATAATAAATATTATTTTCTATTTTTATTTCCTGTTTTTATATTTTTCTTCACAAAATCCAAAAAATAAAAAGACAAACCAAATGGACCTTAAATTTTCTGAAATTTGTATCATTTTTCAGTTTCATTTTATAATGCATGGGTACATTGCATTTGTGTTTTTGTTAAAAGAAACCCAAGGTTTTTCTCTTCTTCTTTTTGGTCCAACTTATTTTTTTGTGTGGTCACTAAAGAAGTCCAATGTGGAGGGTTGTTATAATGGACCAGGCTTGCAAACTGAAAAAGAAAAAATCAATCTATTGTTCCTAAAAAAAGTTTCATGAAAAAACAAGATTTTTTACTAAGAAATTTTATTGTTTTAATAAACTAGTGGGTGTGTTTTTAAAATTTTTGTCCCTTTTCATTTGGTATTTTTCACTAAATTTAATAAAGACAAAAACATGAATAAAGTAAAAAAGAAAAAATAGTTGAATACTCCTATACCAATATCTTTTAAAACTTATCATAACTATATTTAAATGACTGATATTATAAGTGTATGAACTACGAATATGATTGGTATTTGGTTGATTTGTCCAACAATTTTTTTTTTCTTGTTGTTCTCCTTCTCAATAATTGATATAATTATGTTACCTACTTACATTTTACATTATATTCCCAAAACTCTGATTATGTTCACTATTTTTTGTAATTTATTTTTTAAAAATCTCACTTTTTCTTGTGGTATTAGTCCTTGTGATAATCTAATAATTAATCATTTTTAATAGATGAGTTATATCTTTAATTAAAAAATCTAAATTATTATACTTGTTACTTATATATATTTTATCACATTCAAAATTCAATATATTTCTTACTTTTTATCAATAGGTCATATTTAATATCCAAACGGCACTACTTTTAGAAATTCAGTCATAATTTAATTCCATGTTTTTTAAGATCCATAATGTGTTCATTGTCATTAAGAAAATAATCTATTTATAGCATATCCACGTTTTCCTAACATTTGCCTAACACATATTATATGCATCAAATTTCCCATCTTAGAAAAAGCCATGGAACCCTTTGTCCTAATTGGTGGAGAAATGTGTCCATGTCATTGAGAAAAGTCCATCCAACATTGTTTGTCACGCTTTGGGCTTGATTACAACATTTTTCTTTTTTATATATTTTTTATACACTTTTTTATTATATTAAAAATAATTTTTTAATTTTTTTATCAATTAATTTTAATATTAAGAATAAAAAATAAAAAATATATATCATTTTTCTTTTCTTATTTCTTATGGATTAAAATTCTCTAAAATAAAAAATTAATAAAATAAAAAAATAAAAAATTAATCACTTTTAAATTAAAATAATAAAATATATATTTTATAGAAATTACAAATTTAATAATAATTAACCTTTCACTTTATCACTTTATACATTTTTCATTGCATGTATTCCATCCAAATAATTAATTCTTAACTAATGTCTTTGCCTCAAAGTATGTCTACCCTTTTTCTCCTCTCAAGTTGTTTCTAAATAAATAATTATATTGGTAATCCAATAAAGGCGGAAAAAAAGAGGCTAAAAGTGTGATTTAATTTAGTCATTGAATTTAAGGAACTATGTGAAGATATTAAACTTTATGTAAACAATTTCCCCACTCCTCTTTATGTTCATGGCTTCAACTGATTATTCAAAATTATTAATGATATAATCCACATAAGAATAAAGACATTAATCATTACTTCATTAGCATACATAAAGTTTAGAGTCTAACAAATTTAGAGTAATTTGCTCTCATTGAAGGTACAATTTTTGTTCAAGACTAATTAAATTATTTTTAATATCTAAACCTCAAAAATTGTTTGGTAAAATAAGTACCAAAACAAGTGACCAAACATAAATAATGCACACCACAAATCTCACCCCCCCCTTTATTTTTTCATGTATAATGTATGTTGAGGTTTAATTATTACATATTTGCACCCTATTGTTTTGGTTTGCATATGTTAGATAAATCAAATAAAAATCATTTATCCTTTTAAAAGTTCTAGTTTTCTAATAAAGTACTTCTACTTTATCTCCATCTAATTTTAAGAGTCACTAAGAATATTCACATTTTCTATTTCTTTTTCTTTCTTCATACATATTCAAGAGCACTTGTTAAAAATATCAAAGTAGAATAACAATATAGAAAAAATATTTAATTATGAAGTTTTTAGTAGTATCCAATGTATAAAATCTTATTTTCTTTATAAAATAAAAATCTTTCTATTTTGGTATTCTTAACAATTGATCTTAAATTATTGATGCTTGAATAAAGCTTATGGTACTCCAATTACTTAATAAATTTAATTTTGATACACTGGAAAATAGTTTTACACGTGCATTTAATTACACAATCTCACATTAGTAAAAATAAATATTTTTTATATTGATTGCGTAAATAGTTATTCAAAAAAACAAATATCGTTGTACAATTGAGTAAAACGTTTTACATAGGGGTGTACATGGCCCGGCTCGGCCCGAAGACCCGCTCGGTCCTGAATACTTTAGGGGCTAATTTAGTGTTATTTCATTGGGTCTAGGGTCGGGTAAGGGTCTCAAAGATAGACCCGGTCATTATTTCGGGTCGGATCTGAACCATAGCTCGGGTCACCCAAATTTGGCCCGATGGCCCGGTCATCATACACTATTAATATTTTATGTTGGATGATGGCTATTTTTATGTGGAATTTAAATATTGAAACCTTAATATTTTGTGTTATTAGTCATTTATAAGATTATAAGTTAATGTTTTATGTTTAAAATGCATAACACTTTACACTAATACATAATATTGTGTTATTTGTATTGATTTAAATATTTGGTGTTAGACAATATTAGTATTGATTATGGTTATGCTTTAATTTTAGAGAATGGTTGGTTCTTGTTATATTTTTTTAAGTGAATTTTACTATGTGAATTGTGAAATAAAGGTTAGAGATTAGGTGATTTTTACATGCTAAAGATCCGATTTTTACTCGGTTTTTATCCAGTTGTCATCCGGCCCGAATATGCGTAGGTTTCATCGGGTCTAGAATCGGGTTAGGATCCAAACATTAGGTTCAGTCTATATTTCGAGTCGGATATGAATTAAACCAAACCCAGTGTGACCCGACCCATGTACACCCCTAATTTTATACTAAAAGTGTATCAAAATTAAATTCTTAAGTCTTAATTAATTACACTTAACTTAGATCCATGTTTTCTTTTTTCTTTTTTTTTTCCCCATAGTTGATGTAATAATTGAAGATGATGGATCATTGATAAATTAAAAAAAAAGAAGAGAAAAGGGGTTAAAACAGGAACAACAAAGTTTGTGTTGTCCCTATGCAATTGCGTCCAATGCTGTAATCAAAAGGAACAGTGTCAGAGAAAGAGAGAGAGAGAGGGTTTCTTTCTGGGTTTGTGACACATTCAACCACTGTTTCTCTTTGTCGGAGGGGGAAGAGAAAAGAAGGAAAAAAAAAAAAACCCCCTCAAAACAACACAACCTTCTTCGTCTTCTTGAATGCCCATCCTTCATTTCTTCATATTGTAGAACCTTTCATTTCACCACTCTCCTTCTTCTCTCTCTTCTTTTCCTCATTGTTTATTTTCTTCTTTCTGCTTTTTCTATATTGCAACTGCCCCTTTTCCCAAGATGCTGTTTTTTTGAGGGTTTATGATTGAAGTTTCCAACTTGCCCATGCCCTTTTCCTGCATCCATTGAAGACGCTTCTGGAGCTTCCCCTGTAAGTTTCCATGCCCTAATTTTGTTGCTAAAGATCTAACCTTTGCTATGTTGGTCTTCTTTTGTTCGAAATCTTCAATGTTAGTTAGTTGTAGTTACTTGCTAGGGTTTTGTTTTCACTGTTGGGGGGTTTTGGGATTTTGATCAATTTGCGTTCATGATGCTTAATAGTGTTACTTGATGGTCACTTCTTCAGTTTGATTCCATTTCTATTGCATTTGGATGGAATTAAAGGCATGTTTAGTAACATCTTATTTTGGGATTTTTTATTTTACTTTTATTTTTTGGAAATTGTCTCATGATTTTGATCTTAAGCTGTTTTGAAAACTAAGCTGATCCAAACACGGTATTGTATTGTTTCATCAGAGTGCAAGAATAACAGTGTCTGTGATATGCTTTGTTTTTGTTTAGGGAAGTGTAGTGCTCAGATGGCATGGATAGAAAACAATGATGGGAATGGGGGAGAAAAGGAATTATCTAAAGACAATGGTTTTTTGAAAGTCTCTCAGAATTCTATAAGTACTGGTGGCTCTGCTGTGGATGTTGGTTCGGCGGATAAGCAAAGCGAAGGGAATGATGATCTTGCTTTTGCGAACATCTTACGGTCAAGGAACAAGTTCGTCGATGCTCTTGCTTTGTATGAACGTGTCCTTGACAATGATAGTGGAAATGTGGAGGCTCACATAGGAAAGGGGATATGCTTGCAGATGCAGAATATGGGCAGGCTTGCTTTTGAAAGTTTTGCCGAGGCTATCAGATTGGATCCTCAAAATGCTTGCGCTCTCACGCACTGTGGTATCCTGTACAAAGAAGAAGGTCGCCTTGTGGAAGCAGCTGAGGTATGTCCATGCCAGTTAAGTAGCTTTGTGATAAATTCCGCAGCATTGTTGTTTTCTTCATTTCGGTTGTTTATGATGCGGCATGATTGTTGCCGTTTATGATGTAGAATAAGCATAGCTAGCTCCTTGGGAGTGGATCTACCATCTGGCTTTTCTTTAGAAATATACGTTTAGATGATGTAGTATTTGACTGGGAATTCTGATACGAAGACTGCTACAATTATTTAGTAATTTATGAAAGTAGTGTCGAAACATGAAGGGTTGTAATTTTTTCATACTTTTTCAAGTGGCTATTCTTGTTACAGCCTCAATACATTACCTAATGGGAATGGATCCTTTCAGTTGGAAAATCCACTGGACCATATCAAGCGTGAATTTTCACCACATGGTGGACCCTAACATGTATCCCACAAGCGTATCCAATCAACAGTGAAAATCCACAGTTTAAATGGTATAGTGACTTCAGTTGAGAGGATCCATTTTCATTAACTAGTAAGGCTCGATTTACCTTGAAGGATGAAGGTATAGATTAGGTGTACGGTTTCAACTTCTTAAAATTTTCAGAGCTGTTTCTGGCTCCTGTATTGTGAGAATATGATGTTTAGGAATTGGGATGCATAGGTTAATCTATATAACCTCAATATTACATTTTGTTTGCTAATATCACAAAGTTTTAACTGTCATTGTACTTCATTATAATGTATATTTCCGATTCTAGAGCTTTAAGAAGTTAGTAGAAAATTTGCCTTGAAGTCATAACTGAGATAATATTTGATGCACTTGGAACAGTCATATCAGAAGGCTTTACGAGTAGATCCATCGTATAAAGCAGCTGCGGAATGCCTAGCCATTGTTTTAACAGATATTGGTACCAACATAAAGCTCTCAGGAAACACACAAGAGGGAATTCAAAAATATTTTGAAGCCCTCAAAATAGATCCGCGTTATGCTGTAATTCTCTTACATTTCCAATCATTTTACCTTTTTGGAATGCTATATCCCTTTTTTAAATTTATTTAGCTTTGTCTGCATAATAATACCTTTCCTCCCGTACAACGTGTTCCTGCAGCCAGCATATTATAACCTCGGCGTGGTCTATTCTGAAATGATGCAATATGACATGGCCCTCACTTTCTATGAAAAGGCTGCATCAGAAAGGCCTATGTATGCTGAAGCATACTGCAATATGGGTGTGATTTACAAAAATCGTGGTGATTTAGAAGCGGCTATTACTTGTTATGAGAGGTTATCTACAGCTTGCATTATCTTTTTCGGAACCAAGTTCTGCATCTAATATTTTTGTTGAATTATTGACTTTTGATGTTGGCTTCTATGTTCAATCCATGTTCTGTGGCAGGTGTTTAGCTGTTTCTCCTAACTTTGAGATTGCAAAGAATAATATGGCTATAGCTTTGACCGACTTGGGAACAAAGGTGATGCTCGTGAAATTCCACGTATAATCTTATTATCAGCATGAATAATAACGCAATGGTAATACATTGTAAAAATTGTAGAACCGTGTAAAACTTTACACTATGGTTCTTTAACACAAAGTTATTTACTTTTGATAGCCATGGAATCCGCAGTTTGTTGCTTAGTGACTGTTGTACTTTAAATTACTTTTGCACAATTTCGAAGTGGCTTTCTGGAAATACAAAATAATATCTTCTCCTTGTTCCTTCTGAATTAGGAAGGGAAGTCGAGTTTTCATACTAATATACTATCTTCTTTCCAGTTATTGTCCTAAATCACTGTTTTGGTTTATAGGTTAAACTGGAAGGAGATATCAATCGAGGTGTGGCTTTTTATAAGAAAGCTTTGTATTATAATTGGCATTATGCCGATGCCATGTATAATCTTGGGGTTGCGTATGGGGAGATGCTTAAATTTGATATGGTATGTCTTACACACCCACATGACTATTTTTCCAGTTGCAGATATAAACTTATCATATTATATTATGATACAAATGTCAACTTCTTCTATGACTAATTGAATTTGTGGAAAATCAATTTATACTGTTTAGGCTATTGTGTTCTATGAACTCGCCTTCCACTTCAATCCACATTGTGCAGAAGCTTGTAACAATCTAGGTGTTATATACAAAGATCGTGACAACCTTGACAAGGCTGTAGAATGCTATCAGGTAATGACTAATGATAATCATGTCCATTTTGTAATGCTCGTGTCAAAATGCATTTTTTTGTTAGCAGTTATCACAACTTTGTCCTTTTGTTATGTGCAGCTTGCATTGTCAATCAAACCAAACTTTTCACAGTCATTAAATAACCTTGGGGTTGTATACACTGTCCAGGTTAGGTATTGTGTAATTTTTTAATTTGGGATTAATCAGAAGTTTCTTCAGTAACTGATTCTCTGCGTGTTTTCCATTCTTTCTCCAGGGTAAAATGGATTCTGCTGCAAGTATGATTGAAAAAGCTATCATGGCAAATCCAACATATGCAGAAGCATACAATAACCTAGGTATTTTCTCCTTTTTCCTATGATTTATTTGTTTGCTCGTTATGGTTTGAACATGGATGTGGTTGTCTTTGTCTACAATTTAATTCTTTTTGAAAGGAGCATAATTTTAGAATAGGTATAGTTGGACTTGCTAATCTTCATCAGGTTTCTCAGTAACCGTGATTCAGTAACAATGTAACATTATAGACTTAGATGGTTGGAGAAGGTTTACAAAAAAAGTTTAAGTTGGTTCAAGTGAATCTGTCTACTTTCTCTTTTGATAGGCCAATTTTCATAGTAGCATTTTGGTATTTTATGTACAAGAGATCAAACATAATGCTGGCTACAAAGTTTATGTTGAAATGATATTACGGTTTAGGTGAAGATAACTAGAATGGCAGTTAGTGTGGAAGGGGTTTCTGAATACGTGTGATTTATTGTCTTTAGACTTATGCAAGTTATCTCTCTTGGCCAAAAGATTCTACGTTTCTCGTTATGTTCAGTTACAAAATATGATTTAATAAAGTTCAAGCAAGAAGAACTTCTATAACATCTGCATACACTTAATATAATGTATTATTGTTGCGCAGGAGTTCTTTATAGAGATGCTGGTGATATTGCTTTAGCTATTAACGCTTATGAGCAATGTCTTAAGATTGATCCTGACTCACGAAATGCTGGCCAGGTCTGGTGCCTTTTTTTTCCCCCACTTTTTCATTCTCTCTTTCATTGTTCAATCGATGCTTTTGATGTCCGAAATTGAAACTTTGGGTGGTGCTTTTGTTTTCATTGTTATCAAGCAACTTCAACTTTCAAAGTGTTTCACATTTTTTTATGGATGTGATGGATGATGCTTTTTATTATGGTGTTGTCTGAATCTTTCTCGCTCCATTTAGGTTTTGGTGTATGCTTTCTTAGTGTAAAGCGTCACATCCTATATGTTAATAAATCTGATTCTGCTAACAAATTCACTTCTGTCTTACTTCTACTGATACTTCCTTAAATGGGAAGCCTAGATACATATTTAGTATCCTTGATTAAAGAAGATTCTATGTTTTCGTCGGATTCCTTAGATAAGTTGAGGGACTAAGGAGTCTTAAGTTTCCATAATAATAAAAGGTGGTTCAGTTGAATACTTGAATGTTAATTTTGAAACTAACTTATCTATAAAAATGTAAGTAGTATTACTTTAACTTTCTCTTAAACTAGCTTGTGTTGTGATACAAGCTATGGACGACTGAATTTTGTTCTTCCGATGAGTTATCTATTTTATTCTTGGAGGTTTGTCCATATATTAATTGGAATCTCATTTAAATCCACTTTAATGTGCAGAATCGCTTGCTCGCAATGAATTACATTGATGAAGGGAATGATGACAAGCTTTTTGAGGCTCACAGGTTGCAGTTTTCTCCTATGAACTTATTTTCACGAACTTCGATTATTGCCTCATTGGTGCTGCTTGATTGGCATCTTTAGCTAGTCAACTACTTTGCTATTTCTTCATAAATGTTTGATAATATAGATAACTTTCCCTGGTGATGAGATATATTGTACTTCAATTGACTTCTCGATCAACTTTCATTGGTTGAATGAACTTTTTAGTCTTGAAGGAAGTCTTTTTAGAGTTACTTTAGAAAAATTGTAGTGTCATATTTTCTTTTCTTCATGTAGTTTCTATTTTGTGCATGAAATCCACTTAATGTGGAAGGTAGAAAGATGTGTAGCTTGGACACTATTAAAAGTGAAATGTTTCCTTTCAGGGACTGGGGCAGGAGATTTATGAGGCTATATCCGCAGTTCACATCATGGAACAACTCAAAAGATCCTGAACGTCCTCTTGTGATAGGATATGTATCTCCTGACTATTTTACACATTCTGTGTCGTATTTCATTGAAGCTCCCCTTGTATATCATGACTACACCAATTATAAAGTGATTGTTTATTCAGCAGTTGTCAAGGTATCGTTTATAAATGCTTCTGTGAAAAACGCATTGGTTTCATCTGTCCCGGCATGCATTTCTGCATAGTTGTTGTCTTGGCTTACATTTCATCATTTCTGATAACTCCGGGTGCATAGTTTTCTGCTGTCGTAATTTTTTCTATTTTTGGCAGATAATTGATTTTCTTGTGTTGTTGCAGGCTGATGCTAAAACCATTCGGTTTAGAGAGAAAGTCTTAAAGAAGGGTGGGATCTGGAAAGATATATATGGGACCGATGAAAAGAAGGTTGCCGAAATGGTTAGAGAAGATCAAGTTGATATTTTGGTAGAACTTACTGGCCATACAGCAAATAACAAATTGGGGATGATGGCATGTCGACCTGCTCCGATTCAGGTGTTTTTTTCACATCTATATGGAGACTCTTAACTCTCCTTTTGTTTTAGTAGTAGATTTGATTCTTTTTCTGCAAAAATTTAACCTATAGTGCTTGACATGCAGGTGACTTGGATTGGTTATCCAAACACCACCGGATTGCCAACAATTGATTATAGAATCAGTGATTCTCTGGTGGACCCTCCTGAAACAAAGCAGAAGTAGATCTCCTCTAGAACTTCTGTACTTTCTTGTCGTTAATCTGTTCAGAGCACTTATTTCGTATTATGATTATTCTAGTTTGTTTGCTAATGGTACTTCTATATCTCAGCCACGTTGAAGAGCTAGTTCGTTTACCAGAATGTTTCCTTTGTTACACGCCTTCTCCTGAAGCCGGTCCTATTGTTCCAACTCCTGCCCTTTCCAATGGCTTCGTCACATTCGGCAGTTTTAACAATCTGGCGAAGGTAGTGTGTTATACATATATTATTTAATACGAAATGTTTTTATTTAGTCAAGTAATCATGCATATTCTAACTCATGTTATTTTATTTTGACAGATTACACCTAAAGTATTGCAGGTTTGGGCAAGGATACTGTGTGCAATCCCGAATTCTCGCCTTGTGGTGAAATGTAAACCATTTTGCTGTGAAAGTGTGAGACAAAGATTTCTTTCAACACTAGAGCAATTAGGTTTGGAACCGCTCCGTGTTGATCTTCTGCCCCTTATACTTCTCAACCATGATCATATGCAAGCCTATTCTCTCATGGACATAAGGTAATATCTGTTGTTTGCATTCTAAGTTTGTAAAGATAACTTGTGTTTTTTACTGAACTTGTAAACTATTTTGTCGTTTCGTGTAGTTTGGACACGTTTCCATATGCTGGAACGACGACAACTTGTGAATCTTTATACATGGGAGTTCCATGTGTTACAATGGCTGGTTCAGTACATGCTCACAACGTTGGCGTTAGTCTTCTTAGCAATGTTGGTAAGAAATTCTCAGAAAATTTGTGGGTGTTTCCCAATAAACTTGTACTTTTTTCATGTGTTTCATTGCTGACATTTTGGCACAAAAATTTTTTCTTGGCTGATCTAAGTCGTGTAATTGAGCATAGCTTTGGAATTCGAATTTTCAGGCCTTGGACATTTAGTTGCCAAAAATGAAGACGAATACGTTAAGTTGGCCCTAAAGTTGGCGTCCGACATTCCAGCGCTACAAAATTTGAGAATGAGTCTACGAGAACTCATGTCCAAGTCCCCTCTTTGCGACGGAGCGAATTTCATCCTCGGCCTAGAGTCAACATACCGGCAAATGTGGCGCAGATATTGTAAAGGAGACGTTCCGTCTTTGAAACGAATGGAGTCGTTGCAACACCCCGTTTCAACGAGCGACACGTCCAACCAAGAGTCCAAGCCAGCAAAGGTCATAACCTCAAGTGAGGGTAGTAACCCTGAATCGGTCAAGGCTAATGGATTTACTTCAAATTCAATGCAACAATCCTCCAAACTCAGCATTCATAATTGTGAAGAAAATGGAGGGTCATTGAATCATAGTAGTAGTAGTAGTAGTAAGCAAGGAATTGTGGGGTCAAGTTGAAAATTTGGATTGTTCATCTGAGAGTCCTTTATGTAAGTGATTCAAGGATGTTGGAACTGTATTACAAAAAAATAGGATTCAGTATTAGGTTGGCACAATGTATATTGATGTTGCTGCTGGAAGAGTCTTTGGTAGCAACCTAGGCATCCCTAAGTTTCTGTTTTTTTTTCCCTCTTAAAAAAAAAAGAAACAAAAAATTGCATTATAGATTGGCAATTTTTTCCTAGCAGGAAAGTGTAGGGCAAGTGTTGTCAAAATTTGTGTTTCAAGTGCTAATATGATAATATGCAAATTGCAAAGAGGTGATGCTGCTTTGAATGAACATCTCTTGGCTATTGTAACTCATTTTTTCTTTCCCTCCATGAATGATAATTGTTCTAATGGTGTAGGCTTTTGTGCAACATTGACTTTTGCCATATCTTGTGAAAACTAGCAATTTATTCATATAAAGATCAATACTTTAATAATTGGGTCCAAAGTTGTCAATAATTTTTTTTTGTGAAAATTATGATTAAAGGGATTAGGAAGGCTTTATCAGGTTGTTTTGACCAATCAATATACTTGAGGCTTTATTAATTTTATATTAGATTAGTGGATTAATGGATTAGAGAGAATTTGCATGGTTTGGTTGACTATGATTAATAAATGAAGAGATTAATTTGATTTGTAAAATAAAGTCTAGTTTTTGAACAATTTTAAATACCTTTGTCACATTAATTTTTTTTTTTTGGTGTCTCTATGTTACAAATGTATGCATCATAGCCTGTGTCAATATTTATTTTATATATAATTTTTAAATTTTACAATAATATTCATTTTAACACTAATTTTTTTTATATTTATTAGTAAATTATATTTATTGTCAATTAACACTTACTTTTAGATGTACATATTTCAAGAAAACCAAGTCTATTATAAGAAGAAAAATAAATAAATAAAATGAATATTAACTTTCTCTATTCTATCATGTCATAAAAAAAAGTAGCTAATAGTGGAAATGGTTTCCAAACAACTCAACTTGACTTCTCATGTATCATATAGTTGACTTTTCCAAATGTTTATGATCCCCCTAATTCTCTATATAAACTCAAAACATTCAATCCATTTTACACATCCATTCATATTACAATCTCACATATCCTTAGACACTACTATATAATATTATATACTAATTAATTAATTAAGTTTCCCTAATTTTCCAAAGCCAAAAAAGAAAAATGTCAAGTACCATAGATATTGTGCCAGAATCAAGCAATGTTATTAAGGGAAAAGCACCTTTGCTTGGTGCACCACAAAGGCCAGGAGGGTGGAAGAAAGGGCTGGCCATAATGGATTTTATTTTAAGGTTAGGTGCCGTGGCGGCCGCTCTCGGTGCCGCCGCCACCATGGCCACCGCCGATCAGACACTACCTTTCTTCACTCAGTACTTTCAGTTTGAAGCTAGCTATGATAGCTTCACCACTTTCACGTATGTCATGTTTGATAACTTGTACTATTTATTAGAGTTGTGTTATGTTTATGCATTTGGTTTTAGATTAATTATTATGTTGACTCACATTTTGTTTTATGAATTTGCTAAGAAAATTTGAGATCAGATAAATTTACATATTTTAGATAGTTTAGAGGAAAATTATATATTTTTTAAAAATAAGTATGGAAAATTAATTTTTAATTAGTTAATATTAGTCAACTATTTCTATTATAAGATTATTTTTTCACCTTTATTTTTTAGAAAATTTAGGGTTTAAAATTTAATATTTAAAATTTAAGATTAAAAAATTAGCTGACATTGGTTGGAAAAAAAATTGAGTTTTTAGACGAAATCATATTTATTGTGTCACTTAAAAAAATACTCCATTTATTTTAAAATAAATATTGTTTTAACTAAATCAATAGATTAAAAATATGTGAAGTGTACTTTTTTTTTGTTTTTAGTGTTTGTAATTTTTTTTAAAAATATTTTTAATATTTAGTTGTGTTCAATTTTGTCTCTAATATTTTTTATTTTTTTAAAATTATCCTTAAACGTTAATTTCATATAAAATGTTAAAAACAAAATTGAAAATTTTTAGGGATAATTTTGACACAAATAAAAAAATTTTGGAGACAAAAATAAATGAAATTAAACATTAAAAATATTTTAAAAAAAATTATAAACATTAAGTACAAAAAATATACTTTATGCGATTAAAAATTTAAGATATTTAAACATAATCATATATGGATATATAAAGCGATATTTATTTCGAAACACAGTAAATAAAACATTATTAGTCTTAGTGAGAAGAAAAATATAAAAGACGAAGAATAAAAGACTAAGAAAAGTTATGAAACAAACTCTTAAATAAAAAAATATTATCATTATGCCCCTTAATTTTAAAATACTAAAAATGCTCTCTTGAACACATATTACTTAATCTTGATGGCACTATTATCCTAAGAATCGAGATAATAGAAAAATGAATGGTTAATTAAGAAAATGAATGCAGGTTTTTGGTAATTGGAATGGCATTGGTGGGTGGGTACTTAGTCCTATCACTGCCTTTCTCTATTGTGGCCATCATTCGTCCCCATGCAGCTGCACCAAGACTCTTCCTCATCATCTTAGACTCTGTAATAACCTCTTTCATCACATATATATATATGTTTATTTAGTTATATTTCAAATAAATAATCATTTTTTTTCTTTGAGTAATACTCCAAGTCATTTCAAAGAATTTTTAGTTTGACATTTTAAATAAATTTTAATTATTAATTTCATAACTAATTTTTTTATTTCAATAGAAAAAATCAATTTTTACATCAGAATTTCTTGTCTATTTGGAGGTATTAATCTCAGTATTTTAAAAGATTTTAGAAACTTTGGAATCGATTTGTCAAAATATTTTAGTAATACCTACCAAAATGAAAGATTAAAGACTAATTTGATAATTAAAATTTATTAAAGACTAAAATATTTGGCTAAAATAAAATTTCTTAGATATTGACTTAAAGTATTATTCTAGGGATTGTTTGGGTGAATTTTTAAGAAAAGATTTTTGTTTTAAATTATTTTTTTTCAAAAGATCTTATAGAAAAGTAAAAATAATTTTATATTTGGATATCTCATGCAAAAAAAATATATTTATCAATTATGTTTGAGTATAACTATATAAAAATATTTTTTTGTTTATTTATTACGTAAAAAATATCTTTTTTTTTAAAGAAAAAAATCTTTTAAAAAGAGATGTGAATTGTAACTTTTTAACAAAGATGTATTTTTTATTTTGTTAGTGTTTTTATTTTTACTACTAGAAATTTACCAAAAAATTAAAAAAAAAATCTTTTTTTTTTATATTAACTTAATGGTGCCTAAACAAGCACTATATTTGGTACCAACGAACATTTTCATAATAATATATCTTAATTTGATTATATTAATTATTCTTGAAATTTTAGTTATGATATTTATTTAGTGATATGATGAAATTATTATTGTAGGTGTTTCTTGTTCTAGCAACAGCTGGTGCTGCTTCAGCTGCATCAGTAGTATACTTAGCACACAATGGGAATCAAAGCTCCAATTGGCTTGCAATTTGTAACCAATACAGTGATTTCTGTAATCAGACGAGTGGAGCTGTTGTCTCTGCCTTCATTGTTGTTCTCATCTTCATGTTCTTGATTGTTATGTCTTCTTTGGCTATTGCCAAGAAGCATTGATTTAATTTCTGCTGATTAATTAAGTTACATATATATGTGTGTGTTCGTGTTGTGTATTTATCTTTGTGTTTTTTTTTTCTTTTCCAATGTTGTCATCATCAATTGTGATCAAATTGATTTTGTTGTACTAAGCACATTACTACATGGAAAATCTTAATTAATTGTGAGAAAAATCACAATTATGATCTTGTATTTCTCTAGTTAACTTTTCCAATTTTGAATTGTTTTAAAAAATTATGGACACATAGCGAATTAAACATATGATGTTAATTAGTCACCAAAAAAAATATGGTGTTAATTAACGATTGAAAATTTAGGATTAGTTAAAGAAAATAGTAAGATTAAATAACTGAAATTTTATTTATAGATTATATATAAAAGCTAATAATCCTTTGTTTTAATATCACTAATGGCTTAAGTTGAAATCCAATTCAATAATATTGAAAATATGAGCCCAATTCTACTAACGAAAGGACAAATTAAATTTCCCTAATTCTATTATTATTATTAGTATTATTGAGTGAATATATATATATATATACTTTTTATATTATAAATACATACATAAAAATTTAATGAATAAATTTATTATTATTTTTATCTAAATAATACAAAAAAAAATTATGGTACAATATTATTATGCAATTAATAATAATAATAATTATTTTATTTTATTTTTTTGACAAAAGACAGTTATGTCTGACAAAAAAAACGTTGAGAATTGATCTATATATTAATTTTTTGGAGACTAAAATATCCACTTTTAAAATTTTTGGAGATTGATCTGCCAAAAAATGAATTGGAGACTGATTTGTCTGTCGGATTAAAACCTTAGAAATTGATTTGTATATTAAGACTAAAATGTCCGATTTTAAAATTATTAGAGATTGATTTGAGTAATTGCTCTTTTTATTATTTGACATATATATATACACATATAAATAATTTATAATATAAAAAGTAAAAAGTTTGAATAATATTGCCTTATTTGGTGATTCCTCCATTATTTATAAAGAGTAGAATTCTAATAAGTGCTATTAGTTCTTTTTCATTTGAAATGCCTTTAGAATTGCTACATTTGGATTAGACTATATATATATATAAAAAGAATATTTATTTTGTAAACAAATTAACTCATTAAATTGTCAAAAAGTAACCACGTATATAAATTCCAACAGTTATATCCTATATTATAGTTTACTCAATTTTAGGTCAAAAATTAATTTTAGGTTAACAAAGAATCCAATAATGAATAATGTGTCAGTGTTATGGATTAGGGAGGCTTGCTATATGTGGTTTGGTTGATGGATTAATAAATTCAAATATCTCTTGATTATTTGCATTTAATGGGTTAGGTTAATATGGATTATGAACTTTAATCATATAGAAACTATACGAATTATTTGAATAATACCAAGTCGGGTTTGTTGTTCATAAACATTTCTCATATTCATAATTATATGCTAATTAATCTTTTAAATTATTTGACCACTTACTTTGAATAAGTTGGATTAATTATTAAATAATTTAATTTAATACCAAATATTTTTTGGCATTTAATTAATTAAGTACTCTATACACTTTATTTAGTTATTCCTTAAAAAAATAATAATAAATATAAAATAAAAAAATGTGAAATTAATTTATTAAATATATGTTTCTCTACACCTTACACATCTACTTGCTTTACTATATATAAAAAAAAAAAAGTTGAATAAGTTGGAAATGATTATCTCATTAATTAACAACTTCACTACTACACTTAATTCACTAACCCCATAAAATTATTCTCTCTATATAAGCTTGAATCAATCATAATAACACTTGCATCCTTCACATAATAACATATATAGTAATTGAATTAAATTTCTCTAATTAGAAACAAAAATGTCAACAACAATTGATGTGGCAGAATCAAGCCATAATAATGTTTCAAAGGGAAAAGCAACAATTGTTGGAACACCAAAGAGACCAGGTGGATGGAAGAAAGGAGTGTCAATAATGGATTTCATAGTGAGGTTAGGTGCCTTAGCTTCCACCATTGGAGCCATTGCCACCATGGCCAATGCTGATCAGACTCTCCCTTTCTTCAATCAATTTGTTCAGTTTGAAGCCTCCTATGACAGCTTCAGTGCTTTTCAGTAATCTCACCTTCCTTAATTATCTTAATTAATTACTTTTTTCAATTTGTTGTTAGAAAAATGTTATTTTATAATTTTTTTTCTAAACCAAATCAATTCCGTTTCTATTTAGAATTTGATTTTCATGCATTGACCGGTTTATATAAACAATTGCGTATTGGCATCTCTTTGTTAGTAACAAATTCTTAAATTTAGTATTTAAAATTATAATTTTTTTCAGATAACTGTGTAAAACTTGTTGCATTATCAGTACATTTAAATTAAATTCTTTTAATTAACGTGTTTCGTATTTTGTTTAAGGTTTAATTACTTTATTAGTCCTTATAGTTTCATGAAATTTTCAATTTGGTTTCTATACTTTTTTTCTTTTTAATTGAGTTCTTACACTAATTTTTTCTTTTCAATTAAGTCCTTGGTAGTAATAATTAGCTTAAGTTTATAGGGACTCAACTAAAAAAAAAATTTGGTATATGGACCTAAATAAAAGAAAAAAAAAGTGTAGATAGGGACTCAATTAAAAAAAATTTTGGTACAAGGACTCAATTAAAAGGAAAAAAGTATAGGGACCTAATTGAAAATTTCGCGAAACTATAGGAACTAACAGAGTAATTAAACTTTTGTTTAATCCATGTATAAAAAGAAATTCAGTCTATTCAATATAAGAAAATAGTTGATTTTATATAAACATCATGCTTGACAAAATGTTAATTAATCCTTAATCCTCTTAATTAATCAATAAGATGAACTAGTTGCATTGTGTTCAAATTAATCATCTGAGTAATTTCTTATTTATTATCTAGAGAAATATTTGAGAATTAGAAAATTTTGTCCAAATTTATTATCTTCCAAAATGATGTAACATGTATATATTACCTTGATCCTTAATTGTGATTAATTAACGATATGTTTCTTTAAACTAAATTAAAATAATGCAGGTTTTTCGTAATTACATTGGCATTAGTGAGTGGCTACCTGGTCCTCTCTTTACCTATTTCTATTGTAGCCATTGTAAGGCCTCATGCAGTTGGTCCAAGGATTTTCCTCATCATCTTAGACACTGTAAGCTCTCTTAATTAAACCTCAAAAATTCAGAAAATTTTGTTGTAGAGTAATACTCAATTATAAAAAGGACCTATTTAGTATTCATAATTATTTGAAAACCTTCTGATCCTTAAAAATTCTCAAGAATCTAATAATGGAATATTACTTTTTTTCTTTATATCTCTATATTTGTCTTAGTTACCAAATACAACAAGTTTATTGATATTTACCATGGTTTTAATAACTAGATGAATCCATTCAACTGGATTAACCAAAAATCAGTCATGCATTAGATTTGATTTAGTAATAAATTAGTAATTTTATTTTAAATTAATTTTAATGCACTGATAATATAAAGACTTTTACACATTCATTCAATCAGATTTATATATTTTGATGACTTTTAAATATGGAATTAAAAATTAATTATTTTTATTAATATGACAATTTACTATTGATTGTCTATGTAAATTGTAAAACTCTTTCATAAAATCAAAATTTTCTTTTTTTTTACTAAAAAACTAGTTTAAAAATTATATTAATTTATTATATTCAGTTTAATTCCAATTAAACTTTTAATTTTATCGATTTGGTCTGAATCTTAGAAGTTTTAGGGTGCGTTTGGTTTGCGTTATTTTCAGTGTTTTCTGTTTTTTAAATTTTGTAAAGAAAAAAAAGTGAAAATAGTGAAAACAATAAAGTCTTATTTTTTGTTTTCACTTTTTTTTTTCTTCACAAATATATTTACATAACTTAGATTATAGAATCTTATGATATGAATTGTTACATATTTGCAGATTTTTCTGACTTTAGCCACATCAAGTGCGGGTGCAGCTGCTTCCATAGTATATTTGGAACACAATGGAGAGCAAGACCCAAATTGGTTAGCCATATGCAACCAATATGGAACTTTCTGTATGCAAACCAGTGAAGCTGTTATCTCTTCATTCTTGGCTGTGGTTTCCTTCGTCATCATCATTATCATTAACACTTTGGCCCTTGGGAAGCACTGATGCCTAAATTCAACATTTCCTAGGGGGCTTCATGCAAATTATTATTATTGCCTATGTGTTCATTGTTTGTGTATTATATTGTATGGTTTAGTTTGTAATTTCCTAAAATTTCCTCATCATAAGGTTACTTTGTGATGAATTGTGAGGATCTTTATATTTTCTTAAGTCAATGATGTACCAAATTCAATTGGTTATTGGCTTTTTCTAATTTGATGTTGGGTTGGAATTTGTATTATAAGATTTCTACTTAATACACACAAGTTTGAGCCATGATTATTGTGTTACAGCTTATAATTCTCTATTCTTTATTAGTAGCTCTTTAACTAATTAATTAATTAGTTCATATTTAAAATTTATGTATTGACGATCGAATTACATATATGAACCGATCCTGCTTAATAGAATAAGACTCTGTTATTGTCGTCGTCATTTCACTCTTTGTTTCTTATCAAAACGACTGTACTACTAATTGTATTTTTTTTTGTATTTTGTAAGTAGCATACACATTTCTCTCAAATTATATTAGCATTTTATTTTCTTTATTCTACTATGGACTATATAGATTTCAAAGAAAACAATGGCAACAACTTACACATAAAGTATGAATTTACCTTTGGCACCACTAGATAGGTCATAGTTTAATTTATATCAACAAGATAATTGATAAGTTTCTTACTTTAATTTTCTTTTTCATCTCATACTTGTCTTGAATAAGTTTGAGGTTGCATGCAAATAAAATTTTCACTCATTATTAAAATATTCATGATTATTAAACCCTCCGTACTATTTTACTTATCCTTAATTTCTCTTTATTATTATAACTTATATTAGACAAGGTTGACAAATTAAAGAGAGTCCAATATTGCACTAATAAATTAGAGTCTATGCGGTTTGGTTGATAGGTTACAAAATACTTTAATTTCTTTGCATGGTATATCACAACTATCAAATCTTTCATCACTTTTCCATTACAACATTATTTAAAACCCCAATTTTTTGAAGCTATTGCTACCAAAACAAAATTAAGAGAACCAATGCACTATCAATGGTTGACTTAGATTCATGCAAATATAATTTAAGAAAAAAAACCCATGAATTATATTATTTGTATTCATTTTTATTTTATATATCAAGTTGATATATATATTTTTTTAATTACATAAATATTTTGTGAGATTTATATGAAAAAATCTCGTATTTTATCTAATAATACAAAAAAAATATATGTCGATTCAATATACATAATAAAATCAATATTATCATAATTATGAAAAATTCCCTTAAGAAAATAATTTTAAAAAAATATATATAAACATGATCCGTTTTCACTTGAAAAAGTAACTAATGAAATAATTAGATAACATTTTTGTGCCTCTACTTGCTTTGTTACAAAGTCAGAAGTGGAAATGGTTTTATAACAACTCCTCTTATACCTTCTCCTATATCCTACTTAATTAAGTTCTTAATACCTTCTCCTATATCAAACGTTGACCGTTGACCACATTCTCTTTCTATATAAGCTCATAAACCATGAAACCATAATATTCATCACTAAATCTTACAATTCATATAATTTTAGACAACATTTTTCATATATATTTTTCTTCTCAAGTTCCAACTAAAGGGTAAGAAAAAAAAATGTCAACTACTATTGAAGTGGGAGAGTCATCATCAAGAAAAATTGCTAAGGAAAAAACACCATTGATTGGTGCACCAAAAAGGGGAGGAGGATGGAAGAAAGGGGTGGCAATAATGGACTTTATTCTAAGGCTAGGTGCCATAGCTGCTGCTCTTGGTGCTGCTGCCACCATGTCAATGGCTGATCAAACTTTACCTTTCTTCACTCAATTCCTTCAGTTTGAAGCAAGCTATGATAACTTCTCTGCTTTTCAGTATGTCACTCTCTCAATGCTCTACCTTCTATATTTATGCTCATTTTTGTTTCTTACGCCGAGTCAATATACGTGTCTCACTGCCATTTGATGAGGTGTATGACTTATCTCGTATAAGTCCTGCACCTCATTCAATGATAGATAGTAATACGTAAACTCGATGCGCGAAACAAAATTGCTATATGCTCATAGAACATTTAGATAAATTATGCTTTATCCATTAATAATATCCAAAAAGGTTAAATTTTAATTTATGTGAAAAAGGCTCACTTTTCCCCCTTCCTTCATTTTCCTCTCTTTCTAAGGACACCTAAGAATATCTCTCTTTGGATGCATTCATAAAATGTAAGGCTTACCAAAAATTGCAGGTTCTTTGTTATTTCAATGGCATTTGTGGGTGGTTACTTGGTTCTATCACTGCCTTTCTCTATAGTAACCATCATACGCCCCCATGCAGTTGGACCAAGACTTTTCCTCATCATTCTAGACATGGTAATTTTATTCTATGATCTCTCTTGCACTTTTTAATAAATTCATGACTAACTCCTTAGAATAAATTATACAAAAAATTGTAGTAATTAGTAATAACCAGTTGCAAAATGCATAATTTGAATTAACCTATGTTTTTTTTCCTTGTGAAACATTTGTAGGTGTTTCTTACTCTAGCAACTGCAAGTGCTGCTGCAGCGGCCGCCATAGTATACTTGGCACATAATGGGGACCAAGACTCTAACTGGCTTGCCATATGCAATCAGTTTACAGATTTCTGTCAACAAACAAGTGGAGCTGTGATCTCTGCCTTCGTTTCAGTGGTTCTACTTTTGTTCTTGGTAATTATGACTGCTGTGGCTCTTAGGAGCCATTAGAAAGATTTGAAAGATTAAAGAAACTTGCATATAACATTCTAGCTTGGGCTAAGTTACTTGTGCTGTTTGTTTTTGTTTTTGTTTTGTTTGTTCTGTTTCCCAAGTCCTAATTCCTTGGGTTGTAACTTGTAAGGTTTGATCTCATTGAGCATCAACTTGATTACTTGCATTAATTTGGTCCTAATCAACTTATGTCAATTTTCCTTCCAATTCCTCTCCTCTATTTTTTCTCTTAACACTTTTAAGATAGGAGCAGGATTGAAGGTTATACTATACACAACATGCAAATGGCTTAAACATACCGACAAAAATTTCCTGACAACAAATAAGGGTGAAATATTGGAGGTCCTATACAAAGTGTCGATAGTGAAAACTTAGTCCTTTTGAAAACTCGCATAATATAAAATCAACAAAACTTGATAACAAAATCCATGGAGATGTAAAATTCATACGTCAACTCCAAAAAGTAAAATACAGGAAAGACATGTAAATTACTAATGAGGCTTAAAGAACAGTCATCACAATTATAACATTTTAAAAAGCAAAAAACTAAGACTTGGCTTAAGCATCAACTCTCTCTTCCTCGAGGATGAGGGTCTTTGTGGTCGGCTTGGCTAGAAAATCTGTGTACTCTTGGAATGGAGACTTAGAGAAGCGAGTTTCTCTCCAGAAATCGGGTGTCAGGAATCCATAGGTCTTCAACAAACACTCAAAAGTAGCCTGTAAAAAACATATATTAATACTCTCGAAACTCTATTTTATACATCTTGATATCAATTTGTCTTTGATACGACTCCATACATTGATACAATACGATCAAATGCTTTTGGTAATCATATGATCAAGGTTTCTATCTTATCATAAACTAGCTCTAATGCTAACAGAAAAGCAAATTTTAATGATTCTAATCTAAACTCCGACATAACAGCATATCCAAACACAATATTAAGCATTTTTCCACTTATGGACCAATTAAATTGTAAATCACTACAATCATGCATTAACATGGGAACTATTCAGGCAAATTGTATGCCAATTTACTATAAATGAACAAATTATAAACAAACTACATTTTGTAGAAAAATTCTACATCTCTTACTCTTCAACTTGTTAAGCCAAATCCAAATTTATTCACATGTATTTAATAATCTATTTTTCAATACTCAAAATATGTACATATCAACCCATAGATTATAAACAAAATTAAACAAGCCATAAGAAAAAAAGTTATCTCGACAGAATTTCAAACCTTGACAAAATTTCCAAGTGTCTTAGTGGATCCTCTTGATGAAGTAAACACATCTTCAATACCAGCAAACTGCAGAACCTTCTTAGGAACCCTAGCTGCGACAATTCCAGAACCACGAGGTGCCGGCACCATCCTAACAGTGACAGAACCACACTTCCCTGTAACCTTGCAAGGAACAGTGTGAGGCTTCCCAATCTTGTTTCCCCAGTATCCTCTCCTCACCGGAATAACCGAAAGCTTCGCCAGAATGATGGCGCCACGGATAGCAGTAGCCACCTCCTTGCTGCACTTCACTCCCAATCCAACGTGTCCATTTCCATCACCAACGACCACAAATGCCTTGAACCTTGTCCTCTGACCGGCACGTGTCTGCTTCTGAACCGGCATAATCTTCATCACCTATCATACACAGAAACCACAAATAACCGTTACAACAAACTCTAACGATCTAACTAACTAACTAACTAACTCACTCACTCATAACTAAATCAAATTAACTCTTAGACTCTTGCAAGTTTAGATCCCTAAATTGAGTTTGTGAGAAGAATTTTACTATACAAGTTTTAACTCAGCTCAACGAATTCATATAAACTATCGAAATTGATTATCGTATTTGTTTATAACTAACAAGAAACGGTTATAACAGAATGTAACTAACCTCGTCCTTAAGAGAAGGTCCGACCAATTGGTCTACGATTTGGTGCTCCTTGATTGGGAGGGAATGAAGGTAGATCTGTTCGAGGCTCTGGATTTTTGAATCTTTTACTAAGCGTCCTAGTTTCGTCACTGGAACCCATTTCTCTTCCTCCTCCCTGCGGCCACCACCTCTGCGACGACCACCGCGGCCTCTGTCACCACCGCGACCGCGACCACCGAATCCACGGCCGAATCCGCCGCGTTCACCGCCAGCTCCGCGCTCTGCCATGTTTGGACAAGTCTTTTGGCTGCGCTCCGAAGAGTTTGTATTAGGGTTTGTTTGTGTTTTGCGGCAACGAAGTTGAGGTTAGGGTTTGGGGTTTTTATATGGAAGAGGATTAGGAGTGAGAGTGAATGGTGTGGGCTGGGCCTAGACTATTTTTTGTCAGGCCTTTTTTTTCTTTTTGTTGATGGATTTCTAAGGCTTCAGTTGGCCTTTGGCCCATTCTTAAATTAATTACACAAGTTAATCAATAATAATTAACCTTTAACCAACTTCTTAACCAATTTGGATTAGTCAAATAGTTAGCTTATTTGTCTGTTGTTTAAAAAAGTTATGAGAATTCAAATTTCACTTTGTGTAAGCAACAATTCACTGACCAGTAATAAACTCACAGATTAATCATTGTCTTACCGAGATAAAAAAAATAAAAATAAACAAAAATTAACCAATTTTTAATTTAGCTTACTCGTAATAAATATCAGGTATTTAAATTCACACTTTAATATATAATCATTTATTATTTAACAACAAACTCTCAAATGAAGATCAAATTCGAGACTTAATTGATTTTCAACTTGGTGAAAATATGTTTTTTTTTTCATATTAAAAAAGTTTTAAAAAATAAAGCTATGATAATTAGTATTTCTTTTCACAATTTTTCTATGAGCTATATTCAAAGATATGCAAGATGTGATCACACACATGGCTCAAAACTCCATAACTACATTACATGTTGGATATTTATATCATTTTTGGTTTCTTGCAAGGAAATACCACATCCATATATAGACATATTTTCTGTTTTTTGCTCATAGCCTCATCATATATCATGATTATGATGGTTTAATTTCAAAGGCATATGAATGAGTGAGTAGAGCTGATGTCAAATTTAGACCCAAATGCATTAGATACTACCCCATTTTCATCTATATAATGGAGCTTATTATTGAAGAAAATCTCATGCCCTAAGCTGTTCAAGCTGTGATGTTGATGGTTTGGTGAATCAGAAGGGATTAAGAGAGGGAGAGAGATAGGTTCTTCTCATTGTTGGAGAGAATAAAAAATCCCCCCTAAAAAATATTTGTTGAGTTATTACACCTTATATACTATGTACCTTTTTTTTATGTACTCTCACTAAAAAATAATTACAATGGTAAACTTATTATTGATAAAGAAATAATCTAGGTAACACCCTCCCGCAAGCTAGAATTGTGTAAATCTAACAATCCTAGCTTGGAAACATTGGCAAGAAAAGGACCCGGTGGCAGAGCTTTGGTAAGAAAATCAGCAAGTTGATCCTTGAAACGAACTGGCATAAGATGAATGAGACCAGACAAATGCTTTTCACGAACAATGTGGCAGTCCACTTCAATGTGTTTAGTTCTTTCGTGAAAAATGGGATTATTGGCAAGGTGAATGGCTGACTGGTTGTCACAGAATAGAGTGATAGACTTTTGAAGCGGCAAGCCAATGAAATCCATTAAGAAAGATAACCAACTAGCTTCACAAGTGGCAACAGCAAGAGACCTATATTCAGCTTCTGCAGAGGACTTGGCAACTGTGGTTTGCTTTTTACTCTTCCAGCTAATGAGCGAGTTCCCAAGCATGAAGCAATAACCGGAAACGGAGCGACGAGTATCGGCACAGGTAGCCCAGTCAGCATCGGCAAATCCAGTGAGATGCAGATTAGAAGTAGAGGAGAAGAAGAGACCAGTTGCAGGTCGGCCTTTTAAATATCGGAGTACACGAAAAGCAGCCTGTAGGTGAGAAGTTGTTGCACAGTCCAAAAATTGGCTCAAACGTCCCACAGCATAGGAGATATCGGGTCTAGTATTTGTGAGGTAAAGGAGTCGGCCGATGAGCTGTCTGTAAATAGTGTTGTCTGTTAAAATGGTACCTGATTCCTTTGAAAGTTTCTGACTATAATCAAATGGAGTAGAGAGAGGCTTGCAATCTAGATAACCAAAATTTCTGAGAAGGTCCATGGTGTACTTCCGCTGATAAATGTGAATTCTAGAGTTAGAGCGTGCTACTTCCATTCCCAAGAAGTATTTGAGATCACCAAGATCCTTTATTTTGAATTTGTCATCCAAATCTTGCTTGATGGAATTGATTTCACCAATGTCATTCCCGGTTAAAACCAAGTCATCAACATATACTAGAATGGCAGTGAAGCTTTCAGATTGTTTCTTAATGAAGAGTGAATGATCATCAAAAAACTGCTTATAACCAGAAGAGTCTGAGTGAGCTTAATGTTCCATTGCCTGCTTGCTTGCTTAACCCCATATAGAGATTTTTGTAATTTACAAACCAAACCTGGTTGTGACACAGCCAAACCGGGTGGTATCTTCATATAAACTTCTTTGTCCAAATCTCCATGAAGGAAGGCAGTGTTGACATCCAGCTGTTTCAAATGCCATTTCTTTGCCGCTGCTAATGCTAACATTACTCGTAGGGTAGTCATTTTGACAACTGGACTAAAAGTATCACCATAATCTACTCCTTGCACTTGAGTGAATCCTTTTGCAACTAGCCTCGCTTTGTGCCTTTCTATGGTGCCATCGGGATTGAATTTTACCCGAAAAACCCATTTGCAACCCACAGCCTTCTTATCTTTTGGGAGTTCAGTGAGACACCAAGTTCTGTTCTGATCTAGAGCTGTCAATTCATCTTGTATTGCCTTTCTCCAACATTCATGTGCAGCCGCTTCCTCATAAGTGCTAGGTTCTTGATTTGAGGTGATGGCTAGAGAAAGTGACTTATATTTCGGGATTAGTTTATCATATGACAAGTGTTGTGAGATAGGATATAAAGAGTTAGAGTTGGAAACATTGCTAGAGTGAGCTGTGTGGGTTGTCATACAATGATAGTCCTTCAAATAAGCAGGCGGTTTCTTGACTCTTTCAGACTTTCTAGTAATGCAGTCATGTGTGATGTCAGAGTGTTGTGATGCAGGTGCATTATTAGTGTGTGGTGTGGTAATGGGTGCAATGGTGTGTGAGGAAATGGGTGAGTGCATTGAGCGTGAGAAATGTTCATTTGAATCTATGAGTGTGGTATGTGTGGGTGATTGCAAATGATGTGTGGATGGTGTATCATATTGAAAAAGATCAATGCATTGTGGAGTACGAATGGGCACTACAGAAATGTCAGTGCTAGTGGAATGTAAAAATGGAAAATGAGTTTCATAAAAAATTACATTTCTGGATATGAAAATTTCCTTTGATTTTAAATCAATAAGTCGAAAATCCTTTGTTCCTAATTTAAAACCAAGAAAAGCTGTTTTTCTGGCTCTTGGGTCTAATTTTGTTCTTGAATTTGTTAATGTGGAGGCATATGCAAGAGAACCAAATACTCTTAAATATGAAAGGTCAGGTAAGTTGCCATACAAAAGCTTATAAGGACTAGCATTATTCAGGTTAGTGCTGGGCAGCCTATTAATTAGGTGAATGGCGTGAGCAACTGCGTATTGCCAAAAACAATGTGGAATACCTGATTGAAATAGCAGTGCTCTAGCAACACCTAAAATATGCTGGTGTTTTCTCTCTACAATCCCGTTTTGCTCTGGTGTTTCTACACAAGAAGTTTGGTGTAAAATTCCAGTTGATGCAAAAAAGGATTTTAGAGTGAATTCTGGCCCATTGTCGGTCCTTATACACTTAACTTGTTTTTCAAAATGTACTCTGACAAAATTCACAAAATTAATAACCAATTGTGATGCTTTAGATTTGGTTTTCATAAAAAAAATCCAAGTGAATTTGCTCTTACCATCCACCACAGTCAAAAAATACCTATGTCCTTCATTGGAAGGGACAGAAATAGGACCCCAGATATCCATATGAACTAAATCAAAACAATCTTTTATTTTAGTTGTACTAAGATTAAAAGATAATTTCTTTTGTTTTGCAAAATGACATGAATCACAAGGAAAATTTGAAGCAATACTATCTATAAAAGGATAATACTTCTTCAGAAAAATCAATTTATGCATGGGTATGTGTCCTAATCTAAGATGCCAAATGTTGTTGTGCTCACTGTGTGAAGGTGTGGTGGGATGAGTAGTAGTAGTAGTTACCGCCAATGAAGCTTGCTTTGTTGGAAGAGGGGGAAAATGAGAGAATTCTGGTTCTCTACTCATTGTATATAACCCTTCTATACACTCAGCAATGCCAATCATTTTTGATGTGGATCTATCTTGTATCTCACAACACTTATCATTGATTAACAATTGACAATGTAAGTTTGAGGTTAACTTTGACACAGATATCAATTTAAAATCAAGAGAAGGAATGTATAAAACATTTTTGAGAAAAAAATTTTTAGAGAATGTGATTGTGCCAATGATAGTGCTAACAGTTTTGGTTCCATTTGGCAATATCACATTGATTGGATCAATATTTTGAAAACTTGCAAAATCTTTTAAGTCAAAAGTCACATGATCTGTTGCACTGGAATCAATGATCCATAGTGCAGATTTTGGAGTGATAATGTTCATAATTCTCGCATTAAAATGTAATGCAATGGTTTTACCTGGAGTGGAAGTGTGAATGGAATTAGTCAAAATTTGATTTGCATTATGAGGTTGTTGCTGCACACTTTTGTCTTTGATCAACTCTAACAAGGCAAATCTTTGCTCTGGAGTGAATCCAGATCTTGATATTCCAATGTTCTCTTGGAGACAATTGAGCTGGAATTGTTTGTCACTGACTATATCATCATGCCCCTCAGTGATCACGTGATTGATGGTGGTGTTATGTTGCTGCCATTGGTAGAAGTGGGAGGAGTACCCATGCTTCTTATAGCATACATTTTCTGTGTGGCCTTGCTTGTTGCAATGAGAGCAAGCCAATGTAGCTCCACGACCTCTGCAATGGGAGGATCTGTTTGCCATGTTTGCCATTTTGAGAAATCAATGAATCACAGAGTAATAGGGATTCATATCTTCTTCCTTCCAACACGTTGATCGGAACAGCTATATTCACCAAGAAAGAATCTTGCGAAATAGCCTGTCATCAAACTCTATTGGATGAGTTTGAAGGAAGAGGTAAGAATGGGGGAAAGAAAATGTCGAAAGAAAAATTAGGGATAGAAAGAGAATGGCAAAATTGGATTGATCTCAATTCACAACTTTTTTTTTATTCACAGCTTGGTTGCTCTCCACGCTCACCGCACCATGAAGAAAATCTCATGCCCTAAGCTGTTCAAGCTGTGATGTTGATGGTTTGATGAATCAGAAGGGATTAAGAGAGGGAGAGAGATAGGTTCTTCTCATTGTTGGAGAGAATAAAAAATCTCCCTTAGAAAATATTTGTTGAGTTATTACACCTTATATACTATGTAATTTTTTTTATGTACTCTCACTACAAAATAATTACAATGGTAAACTTATTATTGATAAAGAAATAATCTAGGTAACAATTATCACATTTGTTTAGGTATATTTATACAATTTGCGAACTTTTTATTACCTTATAAGAGTGTCTGTATAGTTGGCCAGTTGAAGTTATCTTCATTAGAAATTAAACTCCCATGTGTGTTGTCGAATAGTGAACTGTGAATTCATCTTCAGGATCCATGCGAGACGCACGTGCAGATGATTTAGCTTCAATATATCTGTTTTTTAACTTTTTACCTTAGACTTTCAAGCATTCAAAAAACTCATATAGTCTTGAACAAGTGAACATCCATTTCTTAATTATCAGTTAAACATGGCATGTTTAATCATATTGAAAAGGAAAATGTATATAATATGAAGTACTATACAAGTCTAGCGAGAATCTTGACCATTATTATTATGATCTAATGTCAGATCAATATATAAATATGCTCAACAGCAAATATAAATCATCAAAATTAGATAATCATACTCATATTGATATATATTACACGATGATGATTCATAAGATATTGAAAAGTATATATATTATCTTTTCAATTTCAATGACAATATTTTACTCTAGAGAGAGGAATTTGATATTTGCTTCTAAGTTCTAACCATTCTTTATCATTCATTCCTCAATATGCTTCTATGAGAGTTGGTAGTTATGTGTAGACAAAATGGGAACAGATTCCCCATCACAAACATAATGAACATGATTTTAGTTGAGTTCTATTACTACAAGTTCCAAGTTACATATTACACATTTAATTATACATTGCTATCTTTACTAGTAAATATTAATTCAGTATAACAACAACAGATACTTTGATCCGTGTAGTAATGTAAAATCTCTTAGTAATGTAAAATCTCTCACTAATCCACAAATGTATGTTTCGCTCTTTCATTCACAATTTCACACACATCGATTTGCTCCGTAAAATGTTAAACGACAGAAAGAACGTTCGTCGTTTCGTTCAAGTGTATTTTCAGTGCCATCTCCAGAAGACAAAAAGACCAAAAAGCCCCGCAAACGCTAACGTCGCTAGACCCACGCAAAGCATATCCAACCTTCCCTCAACTCTCGCCTTTCTCTCTTTCCTTTCTTCCTTCTCCTTCATAAACTCTTTGTAACTTTTCTCTTCTTCTTCAACGTTCGCTTTTACCCTTTTACCCTCCAGCGCCCTCTTCAAAATTACCAAACTATCCCTACCGTTCAAGTGCGTCCCATCCATGTCTTCAATTTGCAGACTCACCTCTCTCACGTTCATCTCCCCTCCGTCACTCACTCCCCACGTCACCACCGCGCCGCACACGGCCGCTTCCGCCGCCGTCCCTCTCTCTCCGCCCGACACAACCATCGGAAACCTCGCCTCCACCTCACCGGTCAGCCAGTGCCGCCGCACCGACACCGCTCTCCGGCTCGCCACGTTCACCGCTCGCTTCGCGGCGGGATCGATCACAATCCAGCTCAGCCTCAACCTTTCAACCATGTTATGACACGTGTCATCACGATAGCTAACCTCAGTTCTAACCGCCTCCTTCGGGTCCAAGAGGTCAACGCGGAACGGCGAGCACAGGAACCAACCAGTCTCGGTTTCGGTTTCGATAACTTTCGATAACATGAGATCTTCACCGTAGAAGAGATCAACGGCTGAGATTATTTCCGTTGTTACTGCTTCCTGGATTTTCGTGAAGCCGTTGGAGGAGTTAGTTATAGCGGTTACGGGAGGACGAGAAGCGGTGAAGGAGTCGGAGAAGAAAGAGCGGGAAGCGTTGGGGAACGTGGAAATGACTTGACTGACACGTGGCGAGTTACTGGACGGCCACATGGAGCGGCAGGCGCGTGACCATAGGTGGTCGCTGGAGGAGAGAGCGTGGAGTTGTGAGCATGTTGCAGCGGCAGAGCCAAGCGAGGCTCCGTCGAGGCGCGTGAGTATGTGGGACTCGATCACGTCGGGGTGGAGGGCGGAAATTGTGGCAGCTCCGCTGCGTTGTTCCGCCGTGGACGACTCGCCGGAGGTGCAAGCCATGTTAGAAAAGAGAGTTTGGTGTGTGTGTTCGTTTTAGCGGTGAGAGAGTGAGAAGCTTTTGTGGTTTGAGAAAAAATGAGAATAGGTACTTATATAGTGTGTGGGAATAGATAACATGAGATGACTCAAATGCCCTTCAATTTTCATCTAATTACGGTATTGCCCTTCTGCCTTCTTTAATCGTTGACTATATGTGTGTCTACACTCTACAGACTGTGCATGCGAATGAAGTACAAGTCAAGACTCTTAATACCCAAAAAAACAAAAAAACATTTTGTAAGAGGTGGTTAATTTTTCCTTTTAAGGAAAAATTAATTTTATGGGATAGGAAAACGTATTTTATCAAATCATGTAATTAAAAAAAAAAACATTGATCAAAATATAAGAATGTAAAATTAATTGAACAAAATAAATGCATCCATAATTTATATAACCTCTTATGTTTTGTCTTTCCTATTCCATTTTCATTTATAAAATACATGAAAATATAAATAAAATAAGTATAAAGTGCCTTGAATAGATTAAGTATTATTAATGGAACAAAATTTTTATATATTAGAATTACACAATTAATTAACTGTGAGACCATTAGTATTTTAATTAATATAATATATAGTATAATTATGTAAAAGAGACCACTTTAATAAAGGCACTAAAAATATTTTTTTAAAAGATGTTTATATTTGTCATGTTATTATTGGACATCTTTATTAAATCAGTTAATAATTTATTTTTTAATAAATCAGAACAAAATCGGTTTATTATAACAACAATAATAACCCAATTGTATTATAATTATTAAACCCAGTTTGACTTGATCGAATTACACGATCTAAATCGAATATTTTTAAATTTTTGGATAAAAAGATAAGTATATCTCTGACTAATATTTAAATCCTTAAAAATTTAAAAATACAATTAAAATTCTAAAAAAATTGGATTTATTGTTATTGTTAAAAAAAATCGATTTTATTCTAATTTATTAAGAAATTCAAAATAACTGATTCATTAATTCGTTTAATCACTTAAGTGTACATTTTACACGTTTTTATAGAAGCATCTCTTATGTAAATCTTTCTATAATACAAAACAAAATGTAATTTAAGCTGCAAACTTAAAAAGTTAGCGATAAAAGCCAGTCTTAACTTCTTAACGATACAAACTAAACTAAGGGTCTATGACTATGAGTCTATGAGTTAAAATTGGGAAAAAGAAACAACTATATATATCTCGTAAAAGTGGTCAATTACAAATCCACAATCCAAACAAAATTAGCGTCACGTTAATATATATTCAATAATGATATAAAAAATCTGAGAGCACTAATAGTAACTATATCAATATCGAAGTGTCAAAGGGTTAGTTAAATGTCATATCACACTTAAGCAAACTTTATATCTCAATGTGACGTAACTATTTCAACAATAATACTTTTGCTAACTTCATTAATGCCATTGGAAGCCTCAAGTGATCTACCTTTTGAAATTCAATATCATCATTATCCCATATAATTCCATTTTTGACCATGAATATATATACACGACTGTAATATAATGATGTAACTTCTTCAACTGCTACATGGAAAATATATATATATATACACAACTAGACAAATATCTTCAATTTACTTTTTTTTTCTCATGGTATTTTTGTTAGACTAAGAATTAATTTATCATGAATTTAAATTTTATTTAATAATTTAATGTTAACCAATAATTTGTTGTATATATAATGTAAAATTTAACCTTTTTTAAAATTTTTATTTTAATCTTTTTATATTCAAAAATTAAACTTTAGTCATTTTTTAAATTTTATACTAACTCTTCTCCCAACATTTATTTAATCGGATGAGTAAGCTAGCTATTCGATCAATTCAAGCAAACTTTTTTTCTATAATATATTACATCTTAAAATTTTAAAGTTTAACACAATTTTATTTTTGCAGGTTGAACAATATATTGCATCTTATTTCTATGGAAATGCCATATTCTTAATTAATGTTGAACTATCACTTGATTATATGTTTAATTTAGACTGATATATATCAAACGGTAAGTAATTCTATATTTCTATATTATATATAATGAAAATATGAAAAAGTTACGTAGTAAAATATATTTTATTATATATCATTTATAAAAAATATTTTTTTCTATTTCTAAATAAAACTTGAACATGAGTACATGACACTTCTTAATTAAATTTTAAATTATTTTTTATCTCAAGTAATTTTATTTTAATTATTATTTTTATACATATTCAATAAATAAAATAGTAATATAATACGCATATTAGTGCTTATTAATACACTAGTAACAAGAGTGATAATAAATTTAGTTAATAATAATCCCACAAGCTTTGCTTTGCATACTTTAATTTATTTTTCATGTAGTGTTAAATGGTAGATGTATATTAACTTAATCTCTGACTTATTCAATTAATTAATTCTAGTTTTTTCTTTAATTTTTTAGGTGGACCAGCTAGGCCGATAGTGACCCTTCAGACTTGATTTCTCTTTCAATATTCATCAATGAATACATATCATCCTATCTATTGATTTTATTTTTTTTTAATTCTTACAATTTGATGTTTTTGATAATTAAAAAATTTCAAATTAATTCTAGCCATAAAATATTTTTCTTAGTTAATTTTCCAAAAAAAAATATGTTTTTGTTTTAAAAAAATTATACAAATTTGTAAGAAATGATTTTTTTTGTCACACAATCTAAAAATGCATAATGCATGCACTCATGAGTTCTTCACCAACCATGCAATTTTTTAAAGCAATTTTATTGATTATTTTATTTCTACCCTCGTCGAGCACGGTAATTAATTAATAATCCTTTTATTTCTCATGTATTCATATTGAATAATTATGGGGAATCACTTTCAATTACTAAATATTACTTGTTTTTTAGCGTAAATTTATTTTTAAAAATTTTATTTTTCTAGAAAATTTAGGTTTTTTTTTACAATCATAATATAATTTAAGGTTTAATAATATTTAAATTTTAGTATTTATAATTTAAGATAGACAAATAATTATTTCAAAAAGTTGACTATCTAGTTGAACTTATTCGTAATAATTATATCACTTTTTGTAACTACTCTGTCAATAAAAAAATTAAGCAAAAATATTTATTATTTTATATAACTAGTGATTAATAATGAAAAAAAATTAAAAGGTAGTTTAATATAGAAACGATTAAGCAGCCACTATAAAGTCGCCTGAAACACTTGAAAGTGGACACAAAGAAAAGATAATTTGCGTGGAAACATCATTTTCAATTAACAAAACGAAGTTTATATAAATTAAATGTGACCGAAGCATTGCCGTCTAAACTTATTTTCTCCCTAACATGACGTTTATTATGTATGATTATTTAATATATCTTCATTGAAAGACTTTGCATGCCTCTAATTAACTACTACTATAGTTCCTTATCTTTCGTTCACATATTACTTATTAAGTGCCCCACTTGCTAGGTTATATTGTAAATAATGACTAAATAATCTTTTATGAGTGTTTGAGAAGATGGAATTCATTTTGGTTTGGTTGATCAATTAAACTCATTTTAATATACTGTATACATGTCATCTATTTATTGTATATGTATTAATATGTTTACTGTATGTGTATTAATATAGTTTATTACTAAGTTAGTAGTGAAAATTAAAGCTGCCAACGTTGTAATAAGTATGTATTAAATTGCTTTCATTTCAATGTTTTTATTGGAATTAAATATCAATTTGGCTTCTGAAATTTAGTTCAGTGTTAAGAACAATTCTTACAATTTCGTTGATCCTAATTAGAATCTTTAAATTTTGTAATTGTGGTTCCAACTTATTCCTGCAATTATCTCCATTATCGAAATACTGATCTGACGCAATTGCATGACTCAGTGAACACTACTCAAACGACAATATTGGTTTCGTGCCCAAACCCTTTGGAAACCACGTCGTTTCAGTTTTTTGTGAGTTAAAACTCTCTTTTTTTTACTACGACGATCATAAGTTGCAAAACATCAAGAAAATCCTTACCCTACGTGGTTTCCAAAAAGTTTGGGTCCGAAACCAATGCGCCGTAGTTTAAGTAATGTCCACTATGTCATGCAATTGCGTCAGATCAGCATTTCGCTGACGGAGATAATCGCAGGGACAAGACGGAGCCACGGTTACAAATTTAGGAGTTCTAATTAGGACCAATAAAATTGTGGAAATCATTATAAACATCGAGACAAATTGAGATTTAACTCGTTTTAATTGCAGAAACTTTTAAAAAATATTATATTCCTTAACTATTTAAACATATATGACTACAATAATCTCAGTAGATTGCGGTGATTTTGCAGCCAAATAGCAACGGATAACAACCGCCGCCACTTTTTATTGCAGCTTTTCTTTTAGGTTTAACTGAATTTTTATTATATGCCAAATCAACATATTTGATTTTTTTATTTTTTTGTCATTTTTTTATTTTAATTTATTAAAAATTAATTAAAATAAGTAACATTTAACTAAATTAAAAACAAAATACTATAAAAGAACAAAAATATATTTATGCAAAAATAATATATATTAGTAAATTAATTTGTCCTAAGAACATCATTTACTATAAACTAAAAAAAAAAGTAATGTTAAGTAAATAAATAGTAAACACTAAAACAACAAAAATTCTATAGTATCTAGATGAGACATATATAATACAAGTATGTTTCTTTAATTTTCACCGAGATATATTAATTAGTAATAATAAATTAATAAACTTAAACTCCACGGTTAAATTAAAGAACCCTCCGTGTGATATTAATTAAAACGGTTGAAATTGTAAAACATTAGGCTGTGTTTGTTTATTGTCTTTTAAATACATGGATACAGACACAAATACACAAAGAGACATATACATAAATATACATAATTTTTTTTATTATGTTTGGTGATATTGGACAAGACACACAATATAAACTAAATATCAATTTTATCCTTATATTATCACCAATGAAATAAGGACAAAAGTAAATTACTAAGGATAAAAGAGTAAATATTTGTATCTCATCAATGTGTCTCCGTGTCTCATCTTTTTTGAAGGACACCAAATACATGTATTTTATGTATGTTTGTGTCTCAGCGTGTCTTTCAAAAATCTGTGTTTTAGCAAACAAACGATGGACGTATATCACTGTGTCTATATATTAGTGTCTGTGTCTCATCAAACAAACACAGCATTAATAACTAGCAATGTCTGAATGACAAAATTAACCAAATGTTGGTACATAGAAAAGAAAAGAAAGTTAATTTATACACCTTTTTATTTGTTAGAGATTTTCTTTAAATGAATAAAGGGTATATGTTTATTTTAAATGAAAAATGTAAGTATAGAGATTTGGCATCGGATATAGGCCAAAACACATGACAATTAATTTTAAAACAAGATAGAAGTTTATAAAGAAATATTAACAGATTATGTATATACTAATTAAAAACTTCCTTGGCTTCTAGTTTTATTTTTCTTTACTTTTTTTTTTTGCTCCTCAAATTTAAAAGTTTACTATACCAAGCTTTCTTATTTTAGTTGGAAATTCCATATTTTATAATGCAGGTTAGTTACATAGGATTGGTCTTATTGTACCCTAATGGCAATTTCACATGGGTTAGGTTAAAGGTTTATTTTTTTGTTTGTTTGACTAAGTTATTTCATTTATTCTCCTCTTATATTTAACATTGTCAATCCGCTTTGATCGAATTAAAATAGATTATATATCTATTAATTTAGATAGTGTATACCCCTAAATTCTTACTCTCAAATAAAGATGGTAATGAGTATTCATTTTGCCTCCATTCCGTTTAGTAAAATGCTCGTTGTTTTTGTTTCATTTTCGCTATCAGAAACAATAAATTAAACTGGATAAAAAGATTTGTATATTATTGAGTATATTTAAGTTGTTTATTCAAGTTATCTGAAATGATACAGTATAAAAGAGTATTTATAAGTATTAAGAGAATTGTAATAATAAAGACGTAATCTTCTATAATAAATATTCAGATATACTAAATAATACTAATTGATCATAATTGATCTTAATTATATTCTAACATCTCCCCTCAAACTCAAGTGGCAACTTGAGTTTGAAACATATTTAAAAAAACGAAATAAAGAGAAACAAAAATGCATAAACTGATAGAATGGGTGCAGACGGAGCTATCGAAAGGAAGTGCAGATATAACTGCCGCTTGTCGAAGCATAGATGGAACTGCCGCTTATCTGAAGGAAACGCAGACGGAACTACCGCTTGTCCGAAGGAAGCGCAGATGAAACTGCCGCTGCCTGAAGGAAGTGCAGATGAAACTGCCAGAAGGAAGCGCAGATGGAACTGCCACTATCTGAAGGAAAGTGCAGATGAAACTGCCGCTATCTGAAGAAAGCGCAGATGGAACTGCCGCTGCCTAAAGGAAGCGCAGATGGAACTGTCGAAAAGAAGCGCATATGGAACTGCCGCTGTCTAAAGGAAGCGCACACGAAACTATCAAAAGAAAGCGCATATGGAACTGTCGCTGTCTGAAAGAAGCGCAGGCGGAACTGCCGGAAGGAAGTGCAGATAAAACTGCCGCTGTCTGAAGGAAACATAGACAGAACTACCGCTGTCGGAAGAAAGTGCAGTCGAAACTACCGCAAGAAAACGCAGACGGAACTACCATAAGAAAAAATGGAACTGTCGAAAGAAAGCGAAAACTATATGATTTTTCTATGAGAATAGGTAAACAGCGGATGACATTGGTATTTGATCATTCGACTCAGAAATAAACAAGACGGAGATAATAGGCTAGTCGGTAATGTAAAAAAGTATAAAAAGATGACAAAATACAAGAAAAATGGAATAGAGGAAAAGTGTGAAAAATACGGTGGTTTCACCAAAAGAAAAATAACATGTCTTTTTCAAGGAGTATATCATGACTCTGATACCATGTTAGAAACAAGAGGCTAAACTGGAGAAAGGATTTGTGTATTATTGAGTATATTTAAGTTATCTGGAATGATACAATATAAAAGGGTACTTATAGGTACTAAGAAAATCGTAATAATAAAGACGTAATCTCTTATAATAAATATTCAGATATGCTAAATAATACTAATTGATCCTAATTATATTCTAACCGTTGTGGGTCTCTGTTTATTTATTTACCTGTAGATATCCATGGATATTGGATATTATTGAGTTTTAAATTTTTTAAAAATTAATACTATCATAATAAAATTTTATATAATTCAAGTAAATATATCAAATCAAACATAATTCAAACATAATAACATACACATATAATTTTTAACATATAAATTAAAATAAAATAAATTAAAATTACTTACACAACAAATATATATACAAAGACATTTAAGTAAAATTTTTTTATAAAAATTTTACAAATTTTTGTGAGACGAATACCTTAATTCCGTTCTTATTTATTTGTGAGAGCAGAGATCTCCCTGTCCCAATAAAAATTTTACGAGTTTTCAATAACTTTTTTCGATTCATCGCAAATATTTTTTCCATCCCTACTTTCGAAGGTGTAAGTATTCTTACATATAAGCAGGGTAGGATTGCCATCGGAGTTGTGAGGGAGAGAAAAGAGAATTATTATTAGAGAATGAAATCAAGAATTTCTAAATTGTTAATCACACACACATACAGTGCAACAAATTAAAGTTTTTTATATACATGTCTATAAGTGGTAACTAGCTAAAAAATTATTATATAACTGACAGTAACTACCTCAGTATTCTACTAGCATTATATGCACATGCACAATTCTTTAATTGAAAAGCATCATCATCAAGTACTCAAAACACTAGGGCAAAAGTACACATCAGTGGCCAATTATTTATATTTTTACATATGTTTTACTCTTTATTATTTTGACTATTATTATTATTATGCACGAGGTACACGATGATACGTGTGTTATTCATGAAAATAATATAAAATATAAGAGGAAGAAATTTATATATATGATATATGATATAGATTCTAATTCACACTAGTCATTACTACTACTATGCGATACTACTTCCATCCTGCACTACAAAATCTTTCGTTTTTTTTTTTATGAATTAATCATTAGTGTGTGAATTACATTATTTAATTAATTAACCATGCCCTCATAATTTAAGTCATAATTATTAGAGACATAATTATTTACATATTTTTTTCTATAAATTTAACTTTTTTAAAACAATAGTATTATAAATTTATAACATGATATCAAGTTTTTGTGATTAACAAAATTTAAAATTCAATCCGCTAAAAGATAAAAAATAGCACATAAAACAAAATAAAAAGAGATAAAAGAGTATATATAAATAAATTCTTGCATAAATAAATACAATGTTAAAGATATAATAATTCATATACTCGCTTCAAAATTGAAGAAGAAAATTTTTAAATATTTCCAATATTTTTTGTCTAAGAGCTTTATTTTAATTACTTATTATTAAGATTTTAGTTTAATTACTTAACTACGTATCCATTAGTTCGTACTTCCATAACATTATTTAATATTTTTACTTATTTGTCCGTTTGTTTAATGAAATGAAACCTAATGATAGCAATAATTTGAGAACATGATAGGATTTGGTTGGGGAGAGAAATATGGAATCATCATATAATATATATATATATATATATATATATATATATATATATATATATATATATAATATAAATATTAATACCCCTCGTGAGTCACATGTATGCGCTCTTTTCTTTTTGCATATTATTTGTTTAATTTTCAGTGTCCAACAAGATTTATAATAATCTATCTATCAATCAATAAAAACATTATTCTAGCTATATATATGCATCTTCGTCACAATCAACAAAATACTAGCAAACTTTTATTTATAATTTCTAGATTTCTTTCTTTATTATTGAAATAATATAATTCACCACCGCCATGCAAATGTCGTGCCACAAACCTAATTCATATATGTAGGGACCATCATTATCATATATATCATGACCCCATAGCCAATATCTACATTATTTTTTTATGTGTGTCGTATATATTATATAAATAATAATTCCAATTTTGTTGATAGAAAACAGTCCAAAACGTCATCATTCATCACCCTTTCTTGAGCGGTCTCTAGACATTATTATTTTCAATACATATATATAATTAACTTTTAATTAAATAATATTAAATATTTTTTTATTATATAATTTTTTTTAATCTTAACTTTTTAAAATTTAAATTTTATAATAAAAAATAATTTTAAAAATTAGTTAATATTAAGTACAAAATTTTACTCTTTAATATATATATATATATATATATATATATAAAATCTTTATAGAGCTTCTAATATTGCTAGAATAAAAACATAAAAAAGAAATAAATAATTTTAAGATAAGGTCAGTGGAAATTAAATGTCATCGGAAGCAGTAGTTTTATATCAATGATTATCTATATATGGGGAAAAATATTTTGTGGAAATGTTCTCTAAAAAGCTATTTGTTTGGCCCTTTTTCTAGATAGTTAATGAATATATATGGATGGATGATTAATATATCACTGAGAAAAAGGAATGAAAGTATGAGGGGTTATGATGATGTGAATTTTTATATAGGAAAGTACGAGGAGTTAATGAAATATTTGTATAATATGTATAATAAAGGTTTAGAGAGTATTAGAGATATAACTATTAGTATTATTTTTTATTATTATATAAAGTTTTTGGGATGAGTAGTATCATGATATGGTATTAGAGCTGTTTTTAAAATGAGTAATTTCATGACCTGAGATATTTATTATCTCTATAGTACTCAGATGGTTATTCTAGATAATATAAATGATATTTATTTTATAACTCAATAGTTCATTATACACATTATAAAAATAATCGATTAAGTTAGTAGGACTCTGAAATTAATTAAGTTCACTTGGTAAGCTTTTATGAGGAATTGAATATTACTTTTCGTTTTGTTTGTCAAGTCACCATATATATATATATATATATATATATATATATATATATATATGCCACATCTCAAATTAAATTGTCGGTTACCAACCCTAAAAGCACAATTTGAAATTTTTATTTACAAATATTTGCTAAAATATAAATTTCTATTGGTAAACAACAAATAATGTTCATTTTCAATTCATTTATTGCGTAAAAAATTAGATTTATATATTAAAATTCTTATTACTAGTGTCTTGGCTTTTTAGAGTATATATCATTCACAAGGAAAAACTTCATTACATAAAGAAAATGAAAAAATAATTTATCTCTTAATATATTATTTTAAGATCCAGTTTTACATGTTAAATAAAGCTAAAATAATGTTTAGTATATATTTTTTTTTAATTTTATCAACACTAGAGGATATTTTTATTTTCTTGAGTTTCTATCATTTCATATCATTTTTATCATTATATACATATCTAACATGTGAAATATTTTTACGTATTTTATTTAAATCTGAAAAATTGCGTTTTACTTAAAATCTAAATAGATTTTGTTATTACATTATATTTTTTCTATTCTAAACTGGAATATAGAGTTTAAAAAATATTTAGGTAATCTTAAAGTGTATTTAATACATGTTTCAAAAACTTTATTTTTTTTTTACAAACTTTAACTATAAATGGTATTAGTTAAAATTGTCACTATTTCATATATTAAAAATACACAAAATAAATTTACCATACAATAAGACATAATAAAAAATAATTTCTCTTTCAAAAGATACCAAAACAATTGTCAAATCCTAATTAACTTTTAACTTCCATTGGATTGGGCTGCAAATTTCTTTAAGGCTTGAAGCCATGATGAGTTCTAAAGCTATAAGGCTTTTCTCTATGGAGACAATACAAAACAAAAAGAGGTTCTGATTTCTGATTTTAAGTTCCAAATCCAAGCTGCTCATATTGTCTGACCCGAAAGAAAAAAAAGGGAAAAAAAAAAAAGAAGTACCACCCATGGCTTACTATTATTAGCAAGACCAAAATTTTTCAAAAAATAGTGTTTTTTTTTACGAGAAATTAATAGTAAAAGTCTGTTATATAATAACCAATTGTTATATAATAATTTAGTCAATTCATTTATCCGCTTAAGTAAGTGTCGAGAGTTTGAGTCTCGCTTTGTGCAGAGTTTAAATTCGCGACGAATTAGTTGGGTTGAGAAATACCGTATGAAACCAAAAAAGAAATCTATTATATAATAATTTAATTAAAAATATTAAATTATTTAATTGCATGTGAATTTTCATAAAAAAATATTCATCACCAATGTCTAAAATAAGGTAAATGATATGATAAAGATATAAGTTTATAGATCTTTTTTTTATAGGATGAGAGAGAGATTAAAAAAGGCAAGACTCACACTTTGAATAGCAATAAAATAATAAAAAAATAACTATAAAAAGAATTTATTCTCTCTGTTTATACCATTTCAATTTGTATAGTATAGTGTCCAAAATAAAAAAAGAAAATATTCATCATTATTTTCAGCAACCAAATTATCTTCTAGACAATTGTATTCTTTGGGAATTGAGTAGTTAAAATTGTAAAAACAAATTTTTGGAATACTAATTAAATATTTTTCTAGATTTACCTAAGTATTTTATTAAAGTTTATATTTTTGTAAAATAAAAATAATTGGATAAATTAAAATTTATATATAATATTTTAAGTTTAAGTAAAATATATAAAATATTTTATATGTCAAATATGTGAATAATTAAAATTGTATAAAAAAAGTTATTTTATAATTTCAAAAAATACAATAACAATGTTAATTTATTATGCACAAGACACTTAAAATCGAAGTTTTATATAAAATCAGAAAATCAAATTAAAAACGTAAAATATATAATGTTAGAATAATTTGAATATGTTAGAATTTAAAATTATAATATAATATTAAAAAATTGTAAGAATTAACAAATTCCGATTTTAACTAAATCGGTTGTGAAGTGTGAACTTTGAGTGTGTGTGATTTTTGTGTTGTCCACGTCTTCGGATAATAATAAAGCACCCATCTCTGCCACGTCACCACCTTCTCTCTCTCTCCTCTTCTTGGCTTCTCTTCTCTCTCTTTTTTCTCTCTTTCTTCTTTCCCTCTCTCTCTCTCTCTCTCTCTCTCTCCTCTTCTTGGCTTCTCTTCTCTCTTTCTTTCTTTCTTTCTTTCTTTCTTCTCTCTCTCTCTCTCTCTCTCTCAAACTCAATTTCGTGATGGCGCTCAAATTGAGCGCTAACAACAACTACCTTTCACTAAGGTGAACTCAAACTCCATCTATTCTTTTCTTTCTTGCTTCATTTTCGCTTCAAGATTCACTTCAAGATTCCTGCTAGGTTTCCATCAAAGCGTATCTAGGTTTCGTCTGAGCTCAATTCGCTCTAATTGTGAATCTACTTTACTGGATTGTACTCTATTTAAGCATGATTTGGATTTAGCTACTGGAAAATAAATGGAAATGTCTGTTGTGTTTTCGAAATTAGTGTAACTGTCACGAGTTTGGTGAACAGTGAGGCTCGGTGAAGAAGGATACATGATAGGTGTAGTGTAGTGTAGTGCTTGCTGCTTTTCAAGTTCTTTTCGTTTTTTACTTTTATTTTTTTTTATTTTCTTTTAGTAGGTAATTTTTTGATTTGTGTTATTGTGCTGTTAATTTATCAAGACGACTCAGTATTTTGGTGGCAGTTTGATTATACAATGTCAAATGGTGCCTTAACACTAAACAGAGTGTAATTCATTAAGAGTTGGTGCTTGTTTAAATTAAAGGGAAAAATTCTTGTTGTTAAAAGACTTTCCCGTTAAGTATGATTAATCCAAACACCCTCCCTCCGGCGCACACGTAGAGATTGGGTCAACCAATGAAATAGTATGGTTGAGCTATTGGTCCTTTGTTTCTATATATATAAATAATTCCAAGTTTGTTACTATGCAATTTTCTGAGTGAGTGTTTCTTCTGATTGCAATATATTCTGCAGCTCTTCAAATTGTTGGCCTTCCAATGGCTCCCCTTGCACAGGCAGAAAAGTATTGGCTTTGCGGTGTTTGTTACGAAATAAATGGGGTAATTCAAGAAAGGGCTGCCTGATACGACAATTTTTTGTGTCGAATGGTGATGCTGGTTTGGAGGGGTGTGGGAAGTACTATATAACGCTTTCCAAACCCAGGAGGAGGGGATACATTTTCCCATTTGCCTCAGCTGATGATGGTGTGACTGTCAACGGGAGTCCCCAATCTAGCACGAGTACAGACCTCGAGAAAATGAGGGTGAAACTTAATAGCTCACTTGAAGATGGAGACTTCTGTGATGCACTTGTTCAAGCTTTATATGACGCTGCCAGGGTTTTTGAATTAGCTATTAAAGAGCATAAATCATTAGCAAGAGTATCCTGGGTTTCAACTGCCTGGCTTGGGGTAGACCAAAATGCATGGGTGAAGCCAGTGTCATATCAGGTATTGTCATGAACCCTTTGATGGTATTATTTGATTCATATCATGTGTAAACCATGAATTTTGATGGACAGCCTTTAATGGGAAACGACCAATTAATTTTGTTGATCAACTGGTGCATAGATAAGACAAATTCTTGCTAGATGAAATGTAAATGGGAAAAGTGTCACTATTGGCTTTAGTTGCGTGCCTTTGTTGCAATCCAAGATAAGCATGCCGCAACGTTTGGCGATGTCAAAGTATGGTTATGATTATATGAACACTTATGTACTTGGGTTCATGGATATCAGAGATGATTGAACCTATTATTGATTATTGTTTCTGGTCATAATATTTGAGCTATATCTAGAATGGCTATGTATGTGTATGTGGATGAGCTTCATCATGAATGAATTTGGGTAATGTTTCCTCTATTGTCTTTGCTACAAGAAATGGTACTATCCCATCGGTCATATTTTACTCAAGCTCTGTTTCAATTCATCAAAATTTATGACAAATTAAGTAACAGGTTGCTTTAGTTCATCCAGGCTGCTGTTTTCTCCTTATTGCATGCGGCAAGTGAAATTTCATCGCGAAGAGATGGCAGCGACGACAGAAATGTCAATGTCTTTGTTCAAAGGAGGTACCATTTTGCTTTGCCTTTTGGTTCATTATTTCTTTCTTTCTTTTGCTTTAGACATAGCAAACAATAAATAAGTTAGGCTTATTTATTAGAGAGTAATAGAAATTCTATACCTGAACTTGTGTGAAGAACTGCAGTAATATATTTTGCTATTGTCTTACATTTATGGATTTGTGTGTTAACGTTAGTAAATACTGACTTGATTTGTACCTTCAATGTCGAAGTTTTATATCATACTGATGACTTTCAAATATCAACAAGAACAAGAATCAAACTTTTTTCCCATTTGCTGGGGTTGGCTACTTGAACTTAATGATGCAATTGTTTTGTATACTGTTATTGCCATGTTAATTGTTATTTCTTCCCCCTGATTCCTGTGAGTTGCTTAATTTCAATACTTTGTACTACTCTATAGTTGTTTTGGGACTAATTTGTTCAACCGTGGCATTGATCCAGTTTGCTGAGGCTATCTGCTCCCCTGGAGGGTTTAATTAGAGAAAAATTATCAACCCAAATGCCCGAAGCATATGAATGGTTCTGGTCTGAGCAGGTTCCAGCTGTTGTGGCATCCTTTGTTAATAAGTTTGAAGGGGATGGACGCTTTTCCGCTACTGCTGTTTTGTATGTTCACTCTCAACATTGCATTTTTATATGTTGAGCCATTAGCTTTCATTGTTCTTATTTTTTGATAAAATACATGATTGATCTTTTAATTAATTTCCCAGGAATGGAAAAAGTATGGGTTCAAGCAGTGCAAGTGACACGTCCCTTCTTCTGCTTGCACTAACATGCATTGCTGTAGTCTCTAAACTTGGCCCGGCCAAAGTTTCTTGTTCACAATTCTTTTCCATGATCGCAGAGATAACTGGTAGTTTAATGGACATGCTGGCTGGTCTAATTCCTGTAAGCCAAGCTTATAATTCTATAAAGGATATTGGTCTGCACAGAGAATTTCTTGTTCATTTTGGGCCAAGAGCTGCAGCCTGTAGAGCAAAAGATGAATGGGGTTCAGAAGAGATTGTTTTCTGGGTGAATCTTGCTCAGAGGCAACTGCAGCAAGTTATTGATAAGGAGAAAATCTGGTCAAGACTGACAACTTCTGAAAGTATTGAGGCAAGTTACATGCATCTCTGAAGACAGCTTGGTTTAACCTTCTTGAATTCATACTCAGTTCAACTGACTACACATAAGTCTCACAGCTAAATTACCATAGTCAGACCTATACTTTGCTTGAAAATGCACTGGGATACAAATTCTTATTGGTTGATGGGGTTATGGTCCAATGTTTCTGACCTTAGTTTAATTGTGTTGAGATCCACAATTATGACATTGTTCTTGAAATTTTTTATTTTGGTTAAATTTTGAAACAGAAAAGTAGTTCATAATGTCTAGATTTATTTATCTATTTAATTTTAAATGTGGAAAAATGTACGAACTAAGTTTACTTAATATGAAAACTAAAATGTTATGAAGGACAGATCTTTCTTATAAGTAACAAAAACAATGAAGAAATGAATTGATTTGAGTATAGCAAAGCTAAATCATCTTCCTGTCATGTATTTACTTTGTCGTAACAGAGAGCTTCAATAAAACTTTTTCATGGTGCAGGTTTTGGAGAAGGATTTGGCTATATTTGGATTCTTTATCGCTTTAGGAAGAAGTACACGGTCCTTCCTTTTGGCGAATGGTTTTGATACCCTTGATGATCCACTGGAAGATATCATCAGGTTTAACTTCTACTGATGTTATTTCCTTTAGAATGTCAGGTTTCTTACAGTTCTAAGAATCTTATTATTAGTAGCTTTGTGCTGAGCTTACTAGTAGTTTTGTTGTAGTACTTGACCAAGATAATTATTATTAATAGGTATTTTTGGTTAGTATTTACAAACATTGTATCATCAGGTACCTTATAGGAGGCAGCGTTTTTTACTACCCTCAGCTCTCATCCATTAGTTCATACCAATTGTATGTGGAGGTTGGTATTTAAATTCACTGCATATGGCAGATTTGCTTATTAGTTAATTTAACTTGGCAAAAGCTCTTTAACTGCATAGGTAGTTTGTGAAGAGCTGGACTGGCTTCCTTTTTATCCGGGTATCACCAGCATTACAAAACAGACTCACACGCATAAAAGTAAAGATGAAGGTCCCCCAAATGCTGAAGCAGTACCCCAGGCATTTTATGTTTGTTCTCATTGGATTCAGAGCTTTATCAAATATAGTACATGGCTAGAAAGCCCCTCAAATGTGAAAGCAGCTGAATTTCTGTCAATAGGGTAACTGAACCACCATTCAATATAATTTAAATACATTAGATTCTTATTTAAGATGTTTATTATTTATCTTCTATGTTAGGCACAAGAAGTTGATGCAGTCCATGGAAGAACTTGGGATGAAAACGTAAGCTGCAAGGAAAATTCTACATATTTCAGTTTTTTTTTTTTTTTTTTTTTTTTTTTTTTTTTCCTGCATCTGTCTGTCTGCTTTTCTAATTGTATTCCAGTAGATGCATATGCATATTCATTGAAAAAAATTCAGCCATTTAAATTTCAATTAAATGTTTGGGGTAAACTATGGATATTGGAATCAGTTGTAGCTGAAAGCTTTGTAAGAACAACTGAAAGAGACTGTATAGTTGCAGGGGTTGTGAAGCTGATTTTTTACCTAGATTTTCTTAAATCCGAAAATTGTTTCATTTTATCTTTGTAAAAATGTAAAATGCAGGGAGAAGACATTAGAAAAAGAGATCAAGAAAACAGTTGATAGACAGAGATCTGCAGTTAAGTCAATTGCAAAAGATTCAGATTCATTTGATGAGGTATGTTTCCCTGCTTCAAAATTATTTTATCAATGTATGCTGCTTCCAATTCAGTTAAGTCTGCAAAGCTAGACTTTGAGGGTTAATATGGTTTTTTGATAAGTTATTGTTAGGCTTTATTTGGTTTTAACAGGGTAGGTTGAGCTATCTTCCTAGCCTTCTATGCTGTCAGTGATAAGGCAGTGTCAACTTATCCAGATGATTTTACCTTTTACTTAGTGTGTGTGTGTGTTATATTTGATTTATCTGTTATTCCAAAAGTAAAATTTGTACATCTATTGCATTTTATAATGGTAAAGATTAGGAAGCAAATTTAGATATTTTAAGTTGATCTGTTTAGAAGGGACTATAAATGTTCTGATGTCTGTGCTTCCATAGTTAATATTTAGTATTGTATGAATTACGTAATGAGCACAGTCAAAATAGATGCTGAGAGTGTTGTTTTCATATATCTTTTTTTTTTTTTTTTTAATTTATGCCTTATCTCTGCCATTTCTCAGGCATTGAAAAGTGTTGAAGAAGCTGTGACAAGACTCGAAAAGTTGCTCCAAGAGTTACATGTATCAAGCTCTATTTCTGGAAAAGAGCATATAAAAGCAGCCTGTTCTGACCTGGAAAAAATACGAAAACTTAGGAAAGAAGCTGAATTCCTGGAAGCATCTTTCAGGGCGAAGGCTGATTCTTTACAGCAGGTATGGCTTCCTTTCCCTCAATGACTTTCCACTTTGAAAGTGGAATATGCATATCCCTATTTGGTTTCTAATTATAGTTGTTATCTAGATAACTATCTAGTGTTTCTCACTTCTATATGTTCGTTAGGAGATAAGACTGACTGGAGCTATTGAGCCTGTGTTTGTGTCTTGGCTTTCAAAGCATTGTGAATATCAATGCAACTTCAGTTGTATGCTTGGATAATGTTCTTTTTATTATTCCCATAGCATTTAAGGTGTCTTGATTATTTTATTTTAGAAAAGGATTTAATTCTATAAGTAGTACCCAATTTCATTATTTTCTTGCTAAAATTCATCAGTATGTTGCTCGACGTCCATGGATACTTGTCCCCTCTCGTTTCCCCTTATAAGAGTCTGCATTTTCTGGTCAGTAACAATTTTATTATACTCACTTCAGGGAGTTGGTGGTGGTCAGTCTCACACACAAGTTGGTGATGATCAAGAATTTACAAAAGGGAAAAGCAGAAAGAATGCAAATGCAAGGGTGGATAGGAGCAAAAGGTATGAAATTCCTTAGTTTTTAGCTTTATTGTTTTCCTATCTAGTGACTGGTATTCTGAAAGCTTCACTCTATTGTCAGCTGTTACTTTCTTCGGTAAAATGTTATTTCTGTTTTTTTATTTATGTGTTTTTTTCAGAAATGTTGGAAAATCTCGTGGATTCTTGGACATCATTATACCTCGTGGTAGCAGAAAGTCTGATCTGGAGGCTGATGTGAGTGCTTCTGTATGCTTCCTTCTCTTTGCCATTTTGTATCTTCAGCGAGAATTCTCTTGCGTCTTTGTGTCTTCAGTGAGAACCTGTTATTTGGCTTTGATTTGTTCATGTATCAGCATAGGACATCAAACTGGCACTATGATTTCTTGCTTTATCTGTGAATCTAATTATCTGCTCTAGTGGCTGGGTGGATACTATGTTGACCTCTGATTAATGTGGACTATGAATCTTATTTGCAGGATAATCATGATGAGCAGTCTCCACCAAATGTAGGGATCATGGACCAAGAATCCAGTGAATTCCGCCGGTTTGAGACTCTGAGAAAGGAGTTAATGGAACTTGAGAAACGTGTCGAAAATAGTACATATCAATCAGAAAATAACGAGGTACATCGGAAATTCTATGACTTGTAAGTTGCAAGTATGAAATATCTTGTTCCTTTTCATGTTGCTTCTGAGAAACTATGAAGGAGTAACTATATTCTTTAACTTTCTGTTGGTTTTGGCTTGGTGTACACTTTTAGATTTAACATTTTATATTTGCTTTTGTAGGATTTAGTAGTCATTGATGATGGTGCTCGTTATAGTGATGCTGCTGGATCTCTTCAGTTGTCCAGGGTTCAAAAGAAGGAAAATATCATAGAGAAATCTTTAGGCAAATTAAAAGAAACAGGAACGGTATGTTTTATTCTGGAGGTGGTTCTTTAATGTGAACATTATCCTTATTTATTTGGTTTGAGTTCATCTGTCACATTAATCAATGAAGCTTGAGTAATTATTTTTCTCCCATGCCATCTATAGAAACTGAAATGGGAAATTGGGTAGCATGATATTTATTGAGCAGTGTTGGTAATATTGACAGTGCTCACTGTTTCATAAAATGAATAGAAATAAAAGTTTCGACCAAAGTTATGAGTTGTCTTTATAACATCTGAGACCTGTCTGAATTTGAAATTTGCTACTCAATGAGCAGGATGTCTGGCAAGGAACTCAACTTCTAGCTATTGATGTCGCTGCTGCTACAGGATTGCTTAGAAGGGCTCTGATTGGGGATGAATTGACTGAGAAGGAGAAGAAAACGCTTAAAAGAACGGTGACTGACATGGCTTCAGTTGTTCCTATTGGTGTTTTGATGCTTCTTCCAGTAAGTTTTAACTCCTTGAATCTCCATTCTGACTAGTGTAGCATACTGTTAATCCTTAATCACAGACCTAACTAAAAGTAGTTGGATTTATAAATCCTTTTCTTATTCTTATTATTTATCGTGAATCAGAGCGAGTTATTTGTACACAATCAATCTATTCGTTATCTTTTTTAAAAAATATGCTTTAAATATCTAAAAGAAATAATAAGATAAAGCTGCGTTTATACATTAAGGAATTAGAAAGATACGGAATCCATTAGCAACGAAAGAGCAAAATGTTATTTTATATCCTTATGATAGCAATCCAGTGTCACCTACTAAGGATGACAATGTTATTTTGCACAGGTTACTGCAGTTGGGCATGCAGCCATGTTGGCTGCAATTCAGAGATATGTACCGGGTCTGGTATGTACATGTGGAGCTCCTACTTTTTATTCGTTTCATCATCTCTTACAACGATGATCTTCCAGTCATCACCTCATATGAATTTGACTTGTCTTTCTTGCAGATTCCATCGACTTATGGACGAGAAAGGTTGGAGCTCTTGAGGCAGCTTGAGAAAGTGAAGCAAATGGCAGCCATTGATGTGGACTCGGATGACGAAGACGACGTAGAAAAATAATCAAAAGCAATTCAGATTATGTACAGCTACCAAAACATAACATTCTTTGTGGTCAGATAGAAATTTTGATTGGCCTTTGTTCTGCACTTTCTGGGGGAAGTTCTTAGAGAGTTAGTTGAGCATAAAGAAGTTGATTCCATGTGTCCGGCACTCCCGGTAAGCACCAGTGGCTACAATCCTGAGGAGCATCGACTGGGGTGCCCGGCTCCCGGTGCTTGGAAGGGTGACCATCTTTCCTCAGCTCTGAAAGATACGTGATGTTCAAGAATTGCACTTTCCAGTTCCCATATTGCATTTGTCTGATAACATCAGATATAACTCTGTTATAGTATGGATCAGGTTCAAGTTTTTTAGGGTCTTTTTCTGGTTCTGTCTCCATGTCACAGTTTCCCCCTTCATTCCATGTCCCATTCCTACACTTTCACTGTATAGTTAATCCTCATTCAAATATACGGAAAAATCAACAAACAAAAATAGTTTTATAAGCCAGGTACCAATAGTTGAAAATCCTCAAATCAAATTTTTCAAATGGATTTAGTGTTTTTGTTTTATGCATTACTGTGAGTTCACGGAGAGCGAGTGTTCTAACAAAGTGTGTAATGATGAATCATTTCCCGTACTACTTGCCTGTAATGAACAGGGGCATAGCTTCGAAAGAAGATGAAACTCTTAGTTGGATCTAAATTGTTTAATGCCCATGATCTCCATGTCTCTAAGGATCTCCTAAATGCTTCCATCACATCCATGGTCATATTCACCTTCCCTCCTTCCTGGAAGTAGCTACCCCTGAAGACAAAGCAAAAAAGGGAGTTCATCAATCATCAGCAACAATTCTTAGTCACCGAAAGGTTTTTTTAAGGTTGTGGTTGGTCCTACGATTTGATAGTTTTGTCTTGGTTCCACCAGTGCCCTGAATTGAAAACAAGAATATCTGCTCCCTCCCACTTCTTGGAATACCAGTGCAACTCATCAACCCTAATAGTCATTCGAACCTCGGCAGCTGAATTTGGCGGTGGGCGACCGATGATGGAGAGGAATGGTACCCTATAGTACTCTACTGTCATGTTGTATTCCTTGAACCTCATTGCAAGGTAGCCCTTGTGTTTGCTTATAGGGTTTCCATTCACTTCATGTATGTTGGACAGGTTAGAGATCCCTATAGAAAGCATGCACAGCAAAGACTCCCAATGGTTTCTCCCGACCGAATCGCCGGCAAACACCACCCGTCCATTTCGAGTCCTCTCTAGGAAGTCACTGGCGCTGAATCTGAGAATAGCAATATATAACTATACAAGTTGAGAGAAAAATGAGAATGCTAGCATAGAATTTACTAAACCGGTTAATAATTTTCCATCGAAATCAATAGTATGATACACACTTATGGGAATTAAGCATTACTGGCCCTAACCCTAATATAACTAATTAACTACTATAAATAGATTATTGTGTCCACTAGTGCTCGATTGGCTTCATACTCAGCTAACGTTTCTAACAGACTGTTAACCATTCTCCACTATACTCGCTTTTATTTACCAAATCAAACCTCTTTTCTTCTCCAGAAACAACAAAAAGAAAGAGGAAAAAATTGATGATGAAATCCACATGAAACAATTCTTGTTGGCAATTTGAACTCTAATTTATCTATAAATTGTTACACAAAGACGTTACTATATATGAATAGTTAGAATTAACAATGAGAAAGCTAAGTCTCACTCACTCAAGTTCATGCATGCATGCATGCATGAATGAGCGAAGTGTGCATCACATACCGGGGAAGATCACAACCTTCCGGTTGCCATCTCCATTTGTGAAAACCATCATCTTGCCGTCCGTTTTGCCGGCACCGGAAACCGGGATCAAGAAACGGGCATCTTTCATCATATGATTGACTAGTGTAGGCTTCATCCCACACCCACCGGCCTCTTGAAAAATCGCAGCCTCCGGCGACTGATGGCTGTGCATGAAAATTCTTGGGGATGATACGTGACAAGAAACCAAAATATGAAGGAGAATCTTGATCAAAGAGGGTCTCAAAGTTGAAAAATAATAGGGAAGATAGTAAGAGAATGACAAAAGTGACTGCATAAGCCAATTCTCTATTCATTCTTTTTGGACTCTATTTAGTAAAATTTTTAATTTTTATGTTGAGGGTTAGATGTTTAGTTTGATTATAGGGTTGAAGAAGATCCACGAAAAGCGGAAGGATTTTGATAATTATGTTGATAGGTAGTTAGTATGTTAAAAATTAAATTGGAGAAGAGCCTTTTCTACAAATTTTAGATTCATAAAATTCAAAATCCGGTTTATAACGAGAGATATAAAAATTTCTCAAAATTCACTAATATCCTAGACATTTTTATTTCTATTCTTATTTATTGGTGGGAGAGTCCTCTTTCTTTTAGATTTTGGTAAAAAAAATTCTCTTATTTTACTTTAAATAAAAAACAAAAAAAATTGGTTTGGTTATCAAGAACTAATTCGCCGCGATACTGAACTTTATTAAGAGTTTGTAGCTGGCCAACGGGATGCTACATGCACAAGACGCGATTCGAACTCCCGACATTTGCTTAAGCAGACCAAGGCGGATAAATTTATTGGGTCATGACTTTTAAGTTACTAGTGTAAATACTTAGGATTTGGATTCTCTAAATTTTGAAACTTACTTTAGAGGGTAAAGTATGATCTATCACTATTTATTTCATAGATGGGACCAAGAAAAAACATGAGAGAAAAAACATTCAATTGTAAGAGATTTAACTTTATCCTCTAAAGTGAAAATCTAAAATTTAGAGTATCCAAATTCAAATAGTTTTGGGCTTAATCCGGTGGGTGTATTGATCTAATGTTTACATGAAAAGTATTAATTTATTCCCTTAGTTGTTATTTTAATATCTATAAGTAAAATTTTAAATATATGTTATTTTTTGAAAATATAAAAATAAAGTTTACAATTTTTTTATTTAAAAATTAGAAAGATAATTTAAAAAATAAGTTAAGATTCCTATTCATTTTACTTTGCTTTGTGAAATTTTGTTTAAGATTAACTTAATTAACCACAAGAGCTAGACCTACAAAATCATGTTCCTAATTACCCTACAAACTCAATATTTTTAGTATGAAATTATCTAAATACAGGGAGTTAGATTGATATTTTATAGAAAGAATTTTACATTAACATGGTATTATATTATTAGTTTCTTAGTTTGGTCATTATATGAAGATGCCAATGATAAATACCTATCATATAATTTTGGTTGGGACCCTCCCACTATATATTAGAGCATGTGAGATTGTGAGCCACTCAAAATTAGTCTCCATCTCAATTGTAAAAGCTAAATGGGCCTCTTGTATGGACCCTATATTAATCACATGGCACAGTATTTATTTATTTATTTATTTATTTATTTATTTATTTTGTCATATTTGATTTTTACTATTAATGTCCTAGCTTGCCTAATTATGTTGCATTATTTGCTTAATAATGGGTGCCTAATTATGTTGCATTTTCCCTTGGATAAGCCAAGAATATGATACCACTATTTGATAAAGACAAATGATGAGTTCAAGTTCTCTTACTCCATTTTGGGTCCACACAAAAAAAAAAAAAAATGAATACTTGTAGAGATTCAAGTTTAGGTAACACACATATTCATATATATTATCAATCATAATCAAAAGCACTTCTTCATTATACGTGTCACACCCTGATTTCAATAGCTTCTAACAGTTTTATACAAATAGTTTCTCATCCGAGAAAATAAAATACTTTTAGGATTCATATTTCATAATGTACAAATAATTAAATATTACAAAGATACTTATCATAATGACGAGTATAAGGGCTTAGAAGAAGCACCTCTAAAAGATAATTATTAAACCTGAGTCTAAGAGTTATAAAATTTTTATTTTAAGGCCAGGTAATTCGTTATATTATTGTTATTTCTTTTGAAAGTTGGCTTTTCAATCTCTAATATTTTGAATTGTTTCACTTAGATAATACTATTTTTTTTTCTTTTTTTTTTCATTGGTAAACACTTAATAATATTTTAAAATTTTATTTGACTTCTCTGTTCAAAGTGATGTAATTGATGAGCCGAGACTTATTACAATATTTGATTGATATATATTAAGATGATTATATGAATATAAAGTTACTTGCATTGGATATTGATGTGTGGAATAAATTATATAATAATATATTATTTGAGCATAATTCTTATTTATTTTGATAAATAATTGCTATCTTTAAGATTCTATTTAAATAGCACTTTTACTAAACATTTATATAAGAAAAAGTTTAATTTATATATAGATTTTCACAATATATAAAATAAGAAGAATTTCAAGTGTACCAAAAATATCAGTGTTTCAGTTATTTTAATCGTTAATATATATTATATATATTTTTTATAACAGTTAAAATAACTAAAATATCGGTATTTTTTGTACACTTAAAATTTTTTCTATAAAATATTAATATTTTTTTGTTCTATTTATTGAGGTGGGGATCTACAAAATAAACCTGAAGAATATAGCAGGTACCGTGCAAATAATACATAGAGAGTGGTTGAAACTTGAAACGGTGAAAACCTAATCAATCAATCAAAGTGTTGTTTCTTTAGTGTGTGTTATCATTTTCATGATCATGATCATATATTATCTGAGAAGATAGATAGATAGATAGATAGAAAGATAGATTGCAAATAAATTTGAAATATATTGAATTGAAAGAAGTGGTGGTCCAAATAAAACTCCTTATTCATCCACATACATACATTGAATTCTAATCAGCCAAAAAGACAAAGCTCAGGTTGCCACAAATGATATCTATCATTCACAATCATCGCTTGCTTTCTGCCAGTTTCCCCGCATGACCCCCATCTCTTATCTTATAAATTATTAATCTTCTACACATAATAATTAATAAGAATAAATTATTTTTCATGTATTAAGTAAAATAATTTTATACATATGTCATCAAATTATGTAAGATTATGTCAACAAAAGGGGCTTTTTTTATATTTATAGTATAAATAATTATTTAAAAATATAGATGTGATTGAACGTCTGTATAAAATGTTTTATAATGTTGGTGCAACAAAATCAAATTTTAATAATAATAATAATAATAATAAATGGAATATATTTTTATAATTGCACAAGATAATTACTGAAAAAATGGTATATATATCATGTATATTTATTTATTTATGTCAAAAAATTATTTTTTTAATTTAAACTGATATAAATAATTATATTTCTAATATTTTTTTAAAATTGTCATTCTGCCTTATAAAAAAATTTTGTTTTTTAAATTTTTATGGATTAACAAAGATCAAACCCTATTTTTTGTTGTAAAAATTCTGATGTTATATCAAAAAATTATCTCTTAAAAGTTTAAACTAATAAAAAATATATGAGTGATTATTTAATGAGCATATTATGTATATATTTAGCAACTAAATATTTGAAAGCAAAACTATAATGTTAAAATATATAAATGTATAGAAAATAATAGATATAATAGTCATTAAAATATTTTAAGATAAAATTAATTTGATTTTTTGTTTATCCAAAATTTATATGCGGCAAAATCAAAGAAAAAGACATAATAAAATTTATCTATTATTTTTTCTATTTTTTGTCTTAACATACTTATTATAACAATTAATTTTGAAATAATATAATTTGACCCAAAATATGATGATAGTAATCTCAAAATGAATGATTTCTCAAACACCTATTATTATTAGAAGGGGTGAATCAATCACACATCATAATCAATTTCTTCCAATGAAGCATTAATGTTAAAATTTTCCTTGGATTGATATGCTGTGTTTTTTGCTTACTCCAAGGATATATCTTTGTCTCCTTTTTTTGTTTCTTTGCCTTATTTTCACTTTTTCCCATTTTTGTTTAAACATTTCACCCCACATTGTGTTCTTGTTAACGTTTCTCCTCTTACCTTCAATTTCTTGCGTGTTGCTTATAGTATTGCAGATGCTTATAAATACATACATAGAATTACTAACATATATATAAATTTTAATAAAAAAACAATAAAATGTTACCATATAAAAACAGATATCTGGCAAGAAGACAGTGGAGGAGGGGGACCATATAGCATGTTAAATTGTTGACGTGTTTGTATTAAATTTCGTCTTGTGTTGCATTTCCATCTATGCATATATGACTTTCTTCCATTCACATGTTTGAGTCTTGATGACAAATTAAGATAAGCAAGTGTAACCAACATCATCCTTATGATTTTTGTCTCTCATCACCGCCATCACCATCATTTAAACAATAACAAAAAATGCTATTTATATTTACCGATAATGTTAGAAAAGCAAAAATAACAATCAGAATTTGTCTTATTTAATATTTATTAATTATTGTACTAAAATTAAAACAAATTTTAACATTTTTAGTTAATTTTTTTTAATTTTACACTATTATTTTATAGATTTAATTATTTTATACTCTCTATAATTTTAATTAGGTTTCTATAGTTGAAAGTATTGTAACTAAAATCTCGATTTAACTCTTAAAATCTTTCGATATTACAATTTTAAATGAGTTTATCAATTTTATGAAATTTGTACTAAGTCTAACGATTTTACGATTTAAATCTTATTAAAATTTTACGTTTTATGTTTTTTATTTACTTTTTTGATTTTACGTAAAATCTCGATTTTCCCTACCTTACTTAAAAGATTGTAATTAAATCTTTATAATAGGTAAAAATTTGTAATTACATCACTACTAGTGGTTATCTTTTGAAAAAATACAATAATTCTAAAATACTTACTTCTAAAATAATATTATATACAATTTATTCTAGATCAAAAATAAAAATTAATATTTTAAAATAATTTTATATTTTTAACAAAAATAATTAGTAAGGAGTTAATTAAAAATTTTATTTAATATAAAAATTCAATATAACAAAGTTTTAAATTCTAAAGACTTATGGAATAATTAATACAATATTCTAACTCATTTTATTTATTATTTGATAAAAATGTAAATTTAATTAATATTGAATTCATATAGATAAAATATATTGAAACTTTCAAAATTGAAGTGATCAATTTTAAGTAAATAAGTCAATTAAAGCATATTAATAAAATTCTATAATATTGTACAATGATAAAGTGGTAGTTATATAATTAAGTAGATAGACCAGGAACTTAAAATAAAAGATTGTTCTAATTAATAGACAAACAATAATCTAATGTGATATGCATGACTTATAAGGAGTTTCTTAGAAAACAAAAAAATAATTTCAATATATATAATTGAATACCTAGGATGAAATCTTTTAACATTAAAACTAATGACTTAATTTAGGTTCTGAGTTGGTAAATGATATTAATTAATTTAATCTAGTATTATTGTCATCATTTAGCACCTGCTTTGTGGTAGCAAGAAAAGATAGATAAAGCTAATCAATTAATTTAATTAATTAATGTTCAAATAATGTTGTTGTCAAGTTGGAATTATCACTCAAGTTGAAGATGTCAGATTGAGCACATGAATGAAAGTATTTAATTTGTAAATGGAAGAAGGAATGGTTTATTATATATGTATTTATATTTGCTACATGCATCTTGGGGTGTGTTATCTATCATATCATATCATATCAAATCAAGTACACATCCACCACCTTCAACAACCCACCAAGGACCAAATTAACAGCACACAAATATGACTATCTAGCACTACCATGCCCTCCCATATATTCATATTGATTTGATATATATACACAAACTTATGTTATTTATATTTAGCTATATATTTTCTTGTATATATAGTATTGGCATACACCTTTTCTAAATAAATAAAACTAAAACTCATTCTCATATATTTTTTTAATAGTATAAAATATAACAATTTGAAGTTTTTCTAATTAATAAAAAAATTATAGTTTATAAAATTAAATAAATTTAAAATATTTTTTAATTATTATAAGAGTTTAATTTTGATGCACTGGTAATGTAAAACATTTTACATAGTCGTGTAATCACATCAATTTTTTTAGATGATCATTTATACTTAGTCAATATAAAATATAATTATTTTACTGATATGACATTAGTAATTGGATGTACGTATAAAATTATTTTACGTTAACAATATATCAAAATTAAATTCTTATTATAATTAAATTTAAATTAAAACACACATTAAAAAACATCATTTTATTATTATTATTATTATTATTAGGCAAAAACTTAAATATAATTAATTTTATGTAAAATTAATAATTGAGAGTCGTTAAACAAAAATTTAATTAAATTAATTAAATTATTTAATAATTATCAATTATCAATTTATGTAAAATTGAGTTTCTATATTATTATTATTATTATTATTATTATTATTATTATTATTATGAAGAAGAAGAAGGAGGTGGGTATATATGTGATTGTGTAAAATCTTGAGGGAGAATCCCAACAGTGGGGAAGTAGATTCCAGAATAATATAAGTGAATTACAACAAAGACATAAAAGTAGTTCTTCATGTTCTCAAAATGGGAGGTGGATGACGTCAGAAAACAGTGAGTGAATGGGGCCAATGGTACCTCACCACACCATACCTTACTCTCTGCCCCCTCTCTGCACTCTCTTATCTTTTCTGCTTTTCTTTACCTTCCTTTCCTTTTTGTGTTCACTTACTAATTACTATACTCTTTCTCTCTCTCCAAAACCCACTCAATTTCTTTTTTTCTTTCCACTTTTGCTTCTTCTTTTTAAAAAAAAAAAATTAGATATTTTAGTTTTATTAAATTTTTATTATTTTAGATAATTATCCATCAAATAAATTGGTTTTTGAAGGAAAATTAATTTATTTTTTTAAGAATTTATTTTTTAATAAAATTTGTTTATATAATATAAATGTTAAAAATTTTATTAAAAATACAGAAAAATTAACATATTTAACAAGCTTGTTTATTAAACATGTTGATTTTTCTTTATTTTTAATAATAATAAAAAATTACTCAAAAATTAAAGTATTTATAACAAATTTGTTGAGGATTAATTTGAGTGTTTATTCTATTTTTTTTAGTTTTCTTATCCAATTTATCAAGATTAATTAACTTAATTATATGCCAAGGAAAGAATAAAGAAAAATATAACTTTAAAGATCATAAAGAATTTAAGGATAATTCTATATGAAAAGAGGTATTTATGTAAAAAAATAAAGAATTAATTATTTATTTTTAATAATTAAAAAATAAAATAATTTTCTTTTTTAAAAAAATTATCTATGTAAAAAATTTATTTATCTCTTTATTATTTTTCATCTTCACCATTACTTGTACCGAAATTTAAACTTAAGACTTCTAAATTAATATTAAAACCTTCTTCTTCTTCTTTTTCTCTGTCTTACCTACATTTTATTTCTGTTTTAGGCACGGTTTAAAAGAAAAAAGTGAGAAAATGAGATGTTAATTGGGTCAATTCATGAATGTCACATCCTTATATCTTTATCCTCGGCGATTTCTCATCTTCTCATCTGCTTGACATCCTGTTGCAATCACACACATCCACACACATACATAATCTTATTCACTACCTGCTACTTTCTTTTTCACACAAATTCATCATTCAAATATTCTAATAACTATAATTAATATTTATTTATTTATTTACCGTCATGACCTTTTGTGAAGTGTTATGGTCATGTTTGGTTGGACATCATCATTAATACTTAATTCATAATCATAAAAATGATGACACACTACAACCTTTTGATGGAGTTTGCAATTTTAGGCAATTGAAGATGACCTTATTATGCTATCTTTGGATTAATTTTTGAAAAGAAAAAAAGATACTATTTAATATTTTTACAATTTATTGATATATTAATACACGATTAATTATTTGATTTTGTTAATGTTTTTTATATTAAAAGTACATTCAAATTAAATTCTTTATTATATTATTTCAATTTGATTTACTATAGTAGTATGAGAGAAAATTTTTATAACATATGTTGTTCTTATTATTCATATGTTTAAACTTAAGACTTTACTTAAATATAAATCAAATGTTCATTCCCTGAAATAAACTAAATGTATAGGAAAATGGTTAGTTCTATCTAAAAATACCTTTTACATTACAAAATGAAAGAAGAAAAATATTTTTATTTTTAATTTATTTAATATGTAGAAGAATTTTTAAATTTTTATGATGTTCATAAAAATGACACTAATTATTTATATATAGTAGTGGCTTTTCCAAAATGGAAAGATGCCAAGAGAATGGCTAGTTGACTTCCATATTTACCAAATGTGTTGGATTTAATTTGTTTGGGCTTTGGACGATTTTTTTTATCAACTTTAACTAGAATGTTGGGAAAAGGAAACTGTTTAAAGATGTTTCTATTAATTATGTATAATTATGATGCTTAATTACAAAGCTTTTGAAGGCCCACAAACATTGAAGGCCGTTTCAAAGAAATTATACTATGATCTTGCCATCCATTAATAAAGCCAAAAATCCAAAGTAGTAAAACCATTAAGATTTTTAAGGCTTCCCATTTTGTTTGAATCATATGAATGTGTATATAATATAAAGTTTTTTAAATAACCTCAAATTTAGTTCAATCAATTTTCGTGAAGAGAAAGTCTAGGGGAACAGTAATTTTGTTAAAATTTGGCCAGCATTTAACCATTAAAAGTAAAATGAGTAATCATGTATCATTGGATATAATCTCCCACCGTTAAATATACTTATGATGGCTAATTGATGGCTATATATCACAATTTCTACTGGCCCCCTAATACTCCTCTTTGGTGAATTCTATGGTGTCTAAAAAGTGGTGTTTATTTACTACAAAAGATTAAAAGTTATTATTTTATTTAAAAGATATAAAAATAAATAATTTTTAAAAATTCAAAATTTACTACAAAAAGTAAGTTAGACAAAATTTAGACAAAAACTTATAGGCACCATAAAATTGGCCATTAATTTTATCAAATCCGGTCATTGGTTAGTTGGCTGAAATCATTTTTTTTATGGTATTTTTTAGTCCGACAAATTAATGATCTAATTTGTCGCAGATATGAACTTTATTTAAAGATTTGTCGTTGGCCAATGAGTTGTTACATATATGAGATAGGATTCGAATTTCCAATATTTACTTACGTGAACGAGTGAGCTGACCACTCGACTAAACCAATTTGATTAAGTTATCCAATATTTATTCCCTTCAAATTAGAGATTGAGTTGAATTTCAAGTACTCCTATATAAATAGAAAACAAAATAGTACCAAAGCATTATCAATTACCCTTATATAATAGAAGCATATTATTAATTGCACCCAATAACCCAACCCAAAAGAAAAAAAAATGGCCAAATTAAACTCTATGTATTCTAAAGAAGCTAATGTTCTTCTACCTTAAAAATCATAATTGCCTTGGTTGACTTAGTTAAAGATAAGAGACAATATAATCGATCCATTAGAGATATATAAGTCAATTGCATTGCAAACAACATCCAAAATAAAGCTCAAAATGAGTAATTATTCTTAGTTGAAGCATGGACCTCAATAATGTGAAGGTTCAAGCAAATATGGGTGCATCATTTGCCAACTTAAAAACTTTTTATCATTGCTAATAATATATTGGAAAACTTTAATTATATCTATTTATAATGCGTTACTCATATAATTTTTTTTTTAGATTTATGTAACTTTTTTTTAGTTTTTTTATTTGTCTTATATTTTTTATGTGTTTTTTTTTTTTTTTTGAAGATTTACAAAGGTTAAAGTTTAAATTTTGACATATAAAAATTTTTAATTTTATGTCATGAAACTATTTATATCAAAAGTTTAAACTGATAAAAGAAACACATAAATAGTTATTCAACACATACATACAATTTTTTTTATTTTTTAAATATTATAATATCAAAATAAATAAAAGATGCTCAAATTGTATGCAACAAAATAATGAATTTATTGAAATTTTCAATGACAATTATATATACACACACTTTTAATACATTCATAACTTAAATTTTGTATGTTATTTTTTGTAAATATTAAGATTTTCTCCCCTTTAATTAACATATTGCAAACAAAATTCTTAACTTCGCATAACTCAAATTAGGATAGTGGATGGACAAAGTTCCAAAACCAAATGGACAATCTTCATTAAGCCTAATACTACTATACATATACTTATTAATTTAGGTACCTAGTTTAATTTAATATCATTATTATTGAAGTCTTTATACAATATTGATATATTATATCCATTCCTTATTTAATACTCCTACGTACTACGTAGAAGCATAGTTTTAATTAACAACATTGGGAACATGGCCACTTATTCGCACCATGGTATATAGATAAATTGACATGTCGGGTTGAACCAAAACATCAAGATCCCATAACAAAATTAAATAATACACTTGCATCTTTATGCACCCCCCCAATTTAAGACAAGAAAGATACTCCATAATCTTCAACATAATAATAATAATAATAATAATAATAATAATAATAATAATAATAATAATAATAATAATAATAATAATTAACCGGATAAAGATTACATATAGTTATATCTTACACCTGAAGCATACCCCAAAAAACAAAATCAAAATCAAATAAAGCAAAATCAAATCAAAGGGGGTGGGATTAACTAGCACATATGTAGTATATGCTAATTAATTAATTAATTAATTAAGGTGCTAATAGTAGTATGATTGTTGATGAGGTAACATGTGATTGTGATTAGGGTGAGAATTATTAGAAGGTTGATGATAATAATTATGGTGGTAGAAATGGTGGGTATCTGAATTACTAGTATCCTCTTTTGTTGTTGAAGGTTGAGAATCATCATCATGTTGAGTTTGGCATTCCATGTTCACCCCAAACAACCTAAGTACCTTCGAACTTGAACTTGAACAGTTTCCAACTGGTCTCATCCTTTGGTTCTTCCCTTGGGACCCTACTTCAACCATTTCAATTAAACACGTGCACATGTCAGTGCCAATGCTTCAATCATAATTAATTAATTAATTAATTAAACAAATGAATTAGCAATACTTTAATTAATCACCTAACTATCACTACATAATAAGATTTAATTAATTCAAAACATCTAATACTTGTGTTAAATATATTTTAATATTCGGTAAAAACTTAATTGTAGTCAACTTCACGTGAAGTCGATAACTAAGAGTCGTTAAATAATTTGACTGATTTGACTAAATATAACGATTCTTAATTATCAATTTCACATCAAGTCATCTAAGTTTTCACCTTAATATTTTGTCTAGGTTATTTATTTATTTTATTAAAAAAAGTACAAGGAAAATTTTGATTGTGATGAGGATGAAGTGATGGAAACAGATTGAAGGGCACCGCCTAGTTTTCTGAACCTGCAAGCTTTTGTTAGAAAGAAAAGGTACTAAGAAGGAACATAGAAAATTGTTTTCATGTTCATGATTTCATTCAACCAAAAATGGGCGCGTATTCTTCACGGGGGTAGTTTGGTCAAATCCCAAAAAATTACACAAACTACAAAAGGCTTCTAACTTTTAAAGTTCTAATAACCTCACATTTTTCCAAAGTAATTGGAAGGTAACCTCCACGCACTTTCATGAGAGTATAATTAATAATTATTTAATAATCTAATAGTAAATAAAAAAAAAGTGTTCTAATAGTAATTAGAGATGACTAATTAAAGAGAAATGGAAACGATGGAATTATATTCATCATGCTTTATTATTTCTCATTGTACAAATAATAAACATCATTTCTTCCAAGCAAAAAACAATAGGTTCTTCATTATATTCTTATCTCATCAAAAAGACATGCATTATAAATAGACAATTATATTACCAAATTGGATGCACCGAAAACGGAAGCTTCAATCTTAAGACTCAAGAGACAAATAAATCATCACAAGAACAAATAATCATTAAAAAGGTCATCTAGGTAAAATAAGATTGCAGCACTCATTATTCCATGAAATCAACAAATCCTTGTGAAATAATAATAATACCCAATTACCCACCCACCCTCATCAATCAAACTAAAGTAATAAAATGAAAAAAAAAATCTAAACAAAATCACTAGAGAAGAGTAAAAAAAAATTCAAAATGAAAATATTTTTAAAAAGTAAAAAATTTGTAATACTAACATCTTTATTAGAATTTAAAATATCTAATTATATATAATCACATTAATAAAATTAATTTTGATACTAACGTATTATATACGTATATTTAGTGATATAATAGCAAAAAATTATATTTTATATTAATTGCGTAAATAATGATGGTTTAAAAAAAAATATTTTTAAAATTAGGTGAAAATTCACGTACACTCGACTTCACGTGAAGTGGATAACTGAAAGTCATTAGATAATTTAACTGAGTTTTCACCTTAAAATTGTACTCTTAATTGATTGTATAATTTTAGATTATTAATGTATTAAAATTAAATGAAAAAAAGTTTCATACCTGCATGAAGACTACTACTACTCCCCTCATGTTGTTGTGGATATGTTAAGTGTTGGTTATGAAGATGATGCGCAGGATAAGGAGGGTGCGCACAATAGAATCCGCTAGTCCACGCTACACCAGTCTTGTCATTATTCACATCAGCGTGAGGCGCTCTGCTAACTTGCGCCATCGGAGAAGATCGGCGCCTCCAGCGAATAAAGAGCCGCTGAGAGTCAGCGCGGTGGCGCTCGAAGGAAACGACGTCGCCGGCGTCAAGACGCTTGTCCTTGACGTAACGGCTCCATCCTTTGGTTAGCACATAGCTCTGGCTGCTGTTCCAATACGAGTAACGGAATCGCCAACACTTTCCTGACTCGTCCTCGAAACTCAGTAACAAACCCTTGCACTCGGTGCCTGACTCAGTAGCGGAGGAGGCAGTTAGAGGGAAGTACTTCTCGGCGTGTTGCTTTGGGATGACGAGACGGTTAAGCTTTCCAACGTCGCTTGGCGTTAACGGCTTCTCGAACATTCTCTCGTTATGTTGGTGGTTGTTATCGTCTTGTTGTATTGGTTCTGGAAGATTCTCTTCTTCTTCTTCTTCGTCTCCTTCGTGTGACGTAGTGGCGGTGTCGGTTTCTTCGTTGTTGAGGTTGAAGCGAGGGGTGTTTTGGGAATTATGAATGTTATTGTTGTAGTGGAGAGGAGGTTGTGGTTGTTGAGTCCACCACAACGGTGTCGTTTCTTGGAGGTCCATAGGGGAAGAAGAGTAGTGGTTTATAGACATTGTTTTTTGTTTGTTTTTTTGAGGGGGCAAAGAAAAGAAAAGAAAACAAGTGCTTATATTTAGTTTTGGAGAGAGAAAGTGGAAACTGTGGGAAGTATTTGATGGAGTTTGTTTATGTGTTGTTTGCAAAGATATGACAATGAGAGAGAGAGAGAGAGAGTAGGGTATGAGTAGTGTATTATTATTGTATGAGTTGTTAACTTGTATGAAGTATAAACTAGTTTATGATGTGTGTGTGTGCAAAATGTGCTACTAGATGGACGAGGTGAACATGACTATATATATATATATATATATATATATATATATATATATATATATATATATATATATATATAAATGTTAGGGCCAGCAATAGCCATTAACTAGCCATCAATGATGATTTGATGGTGTGAGATTGGTATGAGATTTTATCTAATGGTTCATATTCTTCTGCTGGTTACATACTGACCAAAATTCAATAAAACTGCTGATCCCCTAAACTTTTATATATATATATATATATTGTAAAACTGATACTCCAATTAAGGCTTTTCAATTATTTTTAGAGTTTAATTTTGATGTAGTTAAAATATTTTGTATACGTTGTGCAGTTTTGTTTATTTTTTTATGGTTATTTATACGATTAATATGAAAGATAGTTATTTTATTGATGTAATGTTATATAATTAGATATATGTGTAAAATTATTTTATCCTAATAATATATTAAAATTAAATTCTTATTTTTATGTAAAAATATTTTTTTCCTCTTAAATGATGAATTATAAAGCTAGATTTTGATATCTTATAAAATTATTTTTTTTTATTCACATATGACTAAATAAATAAGTCATATTTTTAAATAAAATATTTTTATAAAAAATATTTTTTTGACATTATCATTTGAATAACGATTAAAAATTAATTTATATTAATATATATATATATGTTTAATTCATTTTTAATGTATATTATTATATTTTAATATATATTTTATAAATATGACTAATTTGATGACTTATTTTTTGTACATGTAATAAAATTATTTGTAATAAATTACTAATAATATAAAAGAGTTTTATATATTGTGTATTGACATATCAATAAAAATAATTTAATTTTTAATTTTATTGTTTAAGAAATTTTTTAAATATATAAATTTTGTTCCGAGGTAATACAGAAAACTAAGGTAAATTTAGATTTGGATGCGAGATTCACGCTTCTTTAATTTGGGTGAAAGTTTTTACTTGTTCTTTCAGATAATAGATAAATTATTCGATATCCTTGTCTGGAAGATAGTGAGAATCTTACAAGAAATTCTAATACTTAAATTAACAATAATTTTAAGCAAATTTAAATGAATTGAAATTATAAAATACCTAAATTTGATGGAGATAATTTTAAAAATGAGTGATCATCACTTCTGAAATTTTTCACTTGCAGTAGTAGTGGTTTCTTCCTTATTAGTATTTGAAAATTTATCCCATGCTATAGTGAGGGCTGAGTTGAAGATAGCATGCATTTGAAGCAGCGAATGACAAGGTCTTTGCTTATTATATATGCAAGTCGGGTCGGGTTTAATATGTCAAGTAGATTGGCTCACAGAGACTTAGTTTAATTGAGACAATGAGGTCATGATTTTCTAAATTTTTTATAAAAAAATTAGTAATATTTTTTTTAAAAATAAAAAATAGTTCAATTAGTTCAAATACTCTACTATAACTTAAAATACGTTGAATTTAGACTGAATTGGGTAAGTTTTTGTTGGCTTTCTCAAAACATTAAAATTAAAAGATAAAATCAAATCAAATAAAAAAATTATCTAACAAAAAAAAAATAAGAATAAAAAATTATCATCTAACAATCAAATCAAATAAAAAATAGCTTTTCTATTAATTAATATTTCGCAGCTCTCTATTCAACAAGCAACACTTTCTCTATCTTTAAGTTTAAATATAAAAAATTAGGTATTTTTTATTTATTTAATTTAATATTATTTTATATTTTATTATTCATTTAATTTAATTTTTTATATGATAAATAATATTAGAATATTCAATAAATATTAATATTATATATTTGTTTAAATTGATAAACAAATTTAATAAATATTATATATTACTAACAAGTTTAGTTTTGATTCAATTATTAAAAATTTTAAGTCATTAAAGATTTGAAGAGTATTATTATAAACTATTTTATATTTTTTATTTATAGAATTATTTATTTATTATCTTATTAGTAACAAATTTAAAAAATAATTATATTTATAAATTTTATTTTTATATAAATATTATTATTAAATTTTATATTAAATTTTTGCGTTCAAAATTTTGTGTCAAGCTCCGTCACTGTTGACTCGCATCATGACTTCTTGGACCGATCTTACTCGATCTAGTAAATTTTTATGAATTCTATGAGAAATTAAATTAGTTTTAATTGGATCATAACTTTATATATTTTTAGGTCATTCTATGAACAAATTTTATTAAATAATTGTATAAAATTTTTTTATAATATAAATATTATAATAATGAACCCATTTTGTAAAATATTTATGATTAAATAAGATTTACATCTATAATCACATGTTAATAAGAATTGATAGTGATTAATCTTATAGTGCTTACTGCTTAGGTAACATTATTTATATTCTGTTTTAGTTTAGTTTTTATGTAGTAACACTTATATATTAAAGATAAATACTTTTTATCAATATGATAATTTATTATTTGATCTTTATGTAAAATTTAAGTAAAAATATTTGATTTAATTATCCACTATTTTAGAATTATTATAACAATATTTAATTTAAGCATACATAAATTAATTAATTAATTAATTATTATAACAATATAAATCCCTTTATGTTGTTGGCATATAAAAATATATTATTTGTATAAAAAGCTGGTGGATCATTTAGTTTTATTTTTTCAATTTTTTCTTAAACTAATAAGTGTACGAATAATTAAACATTACTATTCACTGTCCTTAGTATGTAATAGTGATTAACATTGGACTTGTATGTTTTTGGGGGTGAGGTATATATATATATGCATATGAATTATTAGCACTCGTGTTGGTTTTGTATCATAATTAGTATATTATAATTAGTGAAATAACAATGATTGGTGTATGAATTCACACAGCAGAAGGTGTACACTTTGTACAGGTGTTGTTATGCTACGTGAGACATACTGTGATTATAAAATTTCAATTATTATCACTGAATTGGGCCGAACATGTATATGTGTATGAATCTTAAGGGGATGAGATTCTCTTTTAATTTATAAATAAATTTATAGAAAAAATTTCAAGTGTATCGAAGAATATCGGTGTTTCAGTTATTTTAATCGTTGATTTTAATTAATATATATTATATATATTTTTTATAATTTAAATTAATGTTTAAAACAACTGGAACACTAGTATTTTTGGTACATTTAAAACTCTCCCAAATTTATATATTGAAAAAAAAAATTATTTCGTGTAATTAGAGACACGCCCATGTTACTAAATTGGCAAACAAATCAAGTGATGTGGTGGCCCTTTAATTTCTCTTCCTCTCATACCAAAGTAATCATCAATATTTTCTGCTCCTTCATTCCCAATTAATTCCAATCCTTTGCCGGCCAAAATATTATATAAAACAAAATTTATCTTTCATGCTTGTTAGTGTAAATATATATATATATATATATATATATATATATATACAAATAATTAATAATTGTATATTATTATTACATTGTAAAAATAAGTAAATTTAAAAGTTTATTATTTAAAAACTTATCTAAATACATAATTTTGATTATTAAATAATTATATAAAATATTTTATAATGCACATCAAGAAGATTAAATTAAAAAAAATATCTTCATTTTTTTATAGGTTTAATTATTCTATTAGTTCCTATAATTTTGCGAAATTTTTAATTAGATCTCTGTACTTTTTTTCTTTTTAATTGAGTCATTGTATTACTTTTTTTTAATCGGGTTTCTATATTTTTTTTCTTTTTATTTGGATTTTTGCACTATTTTTTTAATTGAGTCCCTATTTAATTAAAACAATTACTGTAAAAAGGGACCTAATTAAAAAAAATTAGTACAATATCCAAATTAAAAATAAAAAAATATAAAGACCTAATTAAAATTTTTGTGAAATTATAGAAATAACAGAGTAATTAAACCTCTTTTATATGCACGCTGAAAACCATTTTTATCCTTTTATTATTATACATTAATTATCATCTAATCCAATATTTATAATTAAATAAATAAAAAATTATATACTTTTGATCATATAATAATTTTATATCGACAATAATAATACATATAATTAATTTATTGACTTTAGGGTTTGGTAAAATTTGGTTCTTTATTATTTCCTATCTTCTTACCAAATCAATCTCATATCAATATCAACTTGTTTTGGTTATAAATAATTATTACAATGAAAAATATATGTATATATTTTTTTTATGGGTAAAAAGTTCATTCCTGAACTTTTTAAATTTAGTTTTCAATGATTGTTCCTTAGTTCTTTTATTTATTTTTGGTACCTCAGGTCGAGTGGTGGTGATTGATAATTGTGTGAGAAAGAAAATGTAGCCAAAGGAGAGGGGTACAGTGGTCCATTTCTTCACTTGTTTTGTATTGGTTTTGGGTATATATATATATATGTGAAGTGTATTATTTCATTATTCAAGTATCTCCAAAATGTGTATTCTAATTCAAGGTGGAAGATTAGAATATTGTTTATGTCACGTGCTTGCCTGAATTATTAGTGTTTGGCCATTCCTTATTTTTAATAATAGGAAATGACTAGAATGTTTATTATGTTATACATTGAATACAGTAAACACTAAATTATTAAATTTATATTATCAGTTAATTAATATAGAGAATTTAAATTTTGATATTTATAATTAAAGAATTTTAGATATACAATTATTTTTATATATTTAAATAATTTTTTAAATAATAAATTCATTATTTATACATAAAAATTGAACTTGAAATTTATGAAATTAATTTTTGATGAAAGAGGAAAAATAATTAAAATATATTAATAGATAGATGCCTTCATTTCCCAATGAAGAGATATATGTAGAAAAAGAAAGAGAGATGAGATAAGATCTGTCCAATTAGAGAAGACACATAAACCTTTCTGGGCAATCGTGTTTCAATCCCCTCCTCACACTTTGCATCCATCATTTATTTTATTTTAAAATTTTTAATTAGTATATTGTTTTTAATTATTCCATTTCATTTATAATGGTTTTTATTTTATTTTAATTTAATTTTCTTTTTAGTTAGATTGTGTCTTTTCCATGACTTAAAGACAAAACTCACCTCAATTTCCAGGTAGATTCAGACACCCTTTTCTGCTCTACAAAAGGTTAAACTTTTTTTTTTTTTTTAAGTTTAAGTTCTTGTTGGAGTCACAACCATAATTATAGTGCATTATTGTTTGGCCTTTTCTTATCCTCATTCTCTATTCTTCTCTTAATACCAACAACTCTCCTCATATGTCTTTCTTTAATAATATTCACTCTTAAAATATATTTAATTTATTCATTATAAATATTAACAACCAATTTTTATTTTAATATTATAATAATTCAACCAAACAAATTAATGTAAATACAAATTTTTAATAAAATGCATATCAAATATTTTTTTTAAATTATTCTAAATTATAAATTTTAAGGTCTGAATCCTAAATTTTTTAAAAAATAGAGTAAAAAAAGTAATTTTATAATAGAAAATTAATTAATATTAACTAATTAAAAGTTTACTTTTTATATATATTTTAAAATATATATATATATATATTAAAAAATATTTTTCCTTTCAATGTGGTGATCAGCATGGAAATGCAAAACCAGAAGAATAACACATTGAATTAAAATTATAAATTAAACAAAACAACTTAATGTAAATACTAATTTTTAATAATTTTTTTAGTTAATATCAATCAATTTTTTATTTTTAAATTATAAATTTTAAGTTTTAAATTTTTTTAAAAATAGTATTAAAAAATAAATTTATAATAAAAAATATTTAATATTGATTAATTAAAAGATTACTTTCTAGATTTTTTTAAAATATATATATATATATATATATATATATATTAAAAAATATTTTTTTCCTTTCAATGTGGTGATGAGCATGGAAATAATGCAAGACCAGAAGAATAACACATGGGGTGCAATTAATTGCTAGAGAGGGAAAAAGATCTTGAAAATGATCACAGGGTTTTCAGCAGCAAATGATCACTTACAAGTAAATGCCGAAACATGAATTTTTGTATTACTTGCACAAAAGATCTTGCTTCTTGGCCTAGTGCATAGTGCAAGCTAAGAGAGGAATCCTTTAACATGAAGAAAGACACAGCCTGGGTTGAGTTATTAGCACTTAGGACTCTGCCATGCAATTATTTTAATTAAATTTATTTATTTATTTATTTATATTATATTATATGATATATGTTACATTTGTGGTATGGGTTGGTCTTTATGTATGGAAAAATCTGAATTCTTTATTTCAGGTTGATGAGGTGAGAAACAAGACAACCTCCATAAGATATTTAAGGAAAGTAGGGTAGGCACCTCCAAATAGAGGGACAACTAATTAATAATTTTTTTTTAGGGTTTTTCTTTTTAATTACAGGTATTCCAGTGGAATATTTAATTAAAGCTTTGTTTGATTTATGTTATTGGAACAATTTTAAGTGTACCGAAAATACTAGTGTTTCAGTTATTTTAACCATTGATCTGAATTATAAAAAATATATATAATATATTAATTAAAATCAACGGTTAAAATAACTGGAACACTGGTGTTTTCGATAAACTTAAAAATTTTCGATGTTATTATCATTAAATCTAAAACTATTCTCCAGTATTTTTCAAAAGAAAAAATATAAAATATAATTAAATCCTAAATTTAGTAGTTTATACAGCATGTTGGAGTAACCCTAGCTATTAGTGAATAAAAAAAATTAGTTGGTATAATTTAATAAGTAATATGCATGGTGATTTCTTTTAATCTTTTCATGATGATGATTAAAAAATTACTTGAGAAGAGCAGTTGTTTCTAGTTTAAGGTTATATATGCCTTTAGATTATTCAAATTAAAAACACCAACAATGTTAATTAGTAGTCATAGTAATATAATAAAAAATAAAATTTAAATTTAGATGTTTAAAATAATGATGTGTGCTTGGACTAATCCAAAAACCAAACTTAATTATAATAATAATAATAATAATAATGCAATAAACAAAACCTTAATTTGACCAATAGTGAGCCAATGATGCCAACTCTAGTTAGCTATACATGTAGTCATACAGGTATATAATACATTGTATATATATATAACATTTAAATATTTCCCATTCTTGGAGTTCCTCAATTTCCTAAGTGAGAAGAATAATCTCTCGTCATCAACTTGAATATTTTGCAAGATCTATCTTTCCTTGTAAGAATTGATATGATGACTAATTAAGTCTATGATGTCTTTCCTTTTAGTGATAAATTGCATGAGCACATATATACATGCATTTATAAACATGACCTAGCCAAAAACTTTTTTGTTTTTTTATTTCTTTCAATCTTTATTGTTGGTTTGAAATCCATTTAAAAATGACTAATTATTTTCAAAAATTGTATGTATAATTAATTTCATTTGTATTATTATCATTTTTTACCGTTTAAAGGATCCGAACGCCACTAAAATGTTTTTCGACAGTTTAAAACCGCCGCAAAAACTTAATAAAATCGTTGTTATTCTATTATTGATTGTATAGTAAATATAATTTTTTATGTATTTTTTTATTAATTTAATCTTTTGAAATAAATAATTTATACCAATAATATAATATATCAAAATATTTACAAAATAAACTTTAGAATTTAATTTTGTTATAAAAAGATTCAGTATAAGATAAGAAAAATGTATGTAAAATTCACATAAATTCAAGAGATATACACACTTGCAAGAAAATTGCATATATTAATAATAAGGCAGGAAGTTGTATCTCTATTTATTTATATATTTTTGTTTATTGCAATCGATGAAGAAAGGCAGCAAGAGCATGGTTTAGTTTTGTGATAGAGATGGTATGATTGGTTTAACTAAAAAATTTGTCTTTTGTATAGTAAAGAGATACAACAGAGAGAGTGTTCGAGATTGTAATAATAGTGTTCATTGAAGTGGTGACATATTCCAAACACCACTTGTTAATAAAAGGCCAAAGACGATGTATGCAATCTATAATGTTGATACGCATCTTGCACCTGAGTGTGTTTCGTACACCGTGACTTATTAAACAAATTCAACAACAGATACTTACTCATCCAATTATTAATTAATTAATAGTACAAATTCAGATGTAATCAATTTTACGTGAAGTTGATAGTTGACAACGATTAAATAATTTGACTAAATGTTTATCTAATGATTTTCAATTATTAACTTTATGTAAAGTTGACTGTATCTAAGTTTTCACCTTAATTAATTAATGTGTGTTTGTGTGTGTTTTTGGAAAACCAATCTAGGGCTTTATTTGTTAGTATTATTGAAGAGTCAAGACTATTATCGCACCGGTTTTGAACTTATATAATGAAACTAGCTAGTTCATTATCCTCAGTTATTTTTTTATTTTTTTTTCTTAAAAAAGAGTCATCATTATTATTTGAATAAAATTTTTTAAAACTTTATACTTCGGACAAATTAATTTCAAAAGAAAAAAAAATCAATAAAATTCTTTACAATAGTAAACATAAATGCATCTGTAAATTAATCTCTATAATCAGAGTACAAGAAAAATTTAATTTAAACATAATTTATCCACGTTTACTATAGTAAAAGACTTTATTAATAATTTTTTTATAAACTAATATATCTAAAATATAAATTTTTAAAAACTTATTTATCTAAATTTTTTTTTTAAAAAAAAACTTATCTATCATTTTATTCTTGTTGTCTTTTATCAGAATTACACGCATCTTGCATGTGATACTTGAATTTCATACTAATTGGTCAAATTTTAGACTATGGGTGAGTAGACTAGCATAATTAAAACAAAACTTAATTTTTATTTTATGCATTTTTAGGATAAAATATTTTATTTAACATTTAATTATGCATTGTATGTCAATACACAATACACAAAAATAATTAAACTTTCATTTCTTTTATATATCTAAATAAAAATATTAATTATTTTAATTTGCATACATATATAATACCACTTAATTAAATATCATCAGTACAAAAGAATCTTGTACTAATATTAATACATATATAAAAATTGAAACCTTAAAAAAACATAATAAACAACAAGAGCAAGGGCTGATTAATTATAATAGTGGACCAAATAATTAGTTAGAGAGTGGATCTCACTTAGAAACTAATTAATTATTAATCATTATTGGTAAACAATTAAACATAGTATTAGCTAATAATAATATGTTTTGAGTGATGCCCTTTTGAACCTGAAAAGTGTACAAAGATATCTAATCTCAGATATATAGCATCAATAATTAATTTATAAATGTGAACACAAATGTGTGACCCTAAAACTCCCACAAAAAGCATAGTAGTAATTAAAAGCAAGTTGAAAGTTATAGTTCCAAACGGAACCAAATAAGAAACTAACCAGAAATTAAAGTTGATGCCAAATTTTCAACAAATGTTTAGTTCATTTATTTTTTCTAAATTTGTTGATTCAAGAGGTTAATTAATTAGTAGGGGACCATAGTCCTTAAGTTCATACTTGACACATACTTGTCTTTTGGAGATGGACCATTAAACTTTGATAATAGTGCAGAAATGCAAAATGGCCGATATCTTAGACTTTCATTTGATAGGTAGGGACTCAAGTGGTACTGAACTTTGCATTGTCTTTGCACATTAATCATTTATCTTATATCCGCGTGATTATATTCCACAACAATCTATTTCATTTGGGTCGAATAATGTGTATCATTAGATCAAAAGTTATTAAAAAAATATTATTTATATACTAAAATTAATTATAAAAATTATTTATTTTATATTTATGTGTAAATAAATATATATTATTTAATTTATTTTTAATATATATTTTATATTTTAATATGTATTTTATATTAATAGTTAGTTTTAGTAGTCGATTCTAGTGTACATCTAATAATATAGTTAAAAGTTATATAATAACTAATATAATTATAAAATATTGTTTAATAGGTATCATGTAAGTCAATTATAATTTTGTTATTAATGTTTTTAGATGTTATTATATTTTTTATTTCAAACATCTTATTTCGTCATATTTTAGTTTTATGATTAAAATTAAAATTTTTCTTTTAAAAATATATTTTTTACATTATGTTTTTCTTTTAAATAGTGCAAAAATCGTAATTATATCATAATCATGGTAGTAGCTATAGTGATTTAAAAATAATGAAATAACAGAAAATTAAGAAAACAAGTAAATAATAAAAAAAATGATATTTTTGGAAAAAAATTTAAAATAAGATAAAATAAAATATTTTGAATAAAAACAAGATGTTTTAAATATTAGAGAAAAAAAACTAGTATTTAGTCTAACATTAAAAAATTAAATAAGTACTTTACCTTGTTGGAATTAAAATTTGTGTATAAAAGCTATGATGCTCTCTGTGACATTAAAGAGAGGTGTAGTAGGGTTATACATGAGTGTAATTTTTTTTTTTTTGAAAGAAAGATATAGCTATATGCAATTGTGTATAGTTTTATTTTATGTTAAAAACACAAAAATGTTAAAAAGATACAAATGTTTTTAAAAAAATGCAAAGAATGGCAAAATATTCATCATGTCTCAAAATATTTTTTCTTAAAGAAAGTATTATGAGAAAGTTATTATGGCCATTTTTTAAAAATTGTATTTAGTATAAGAGATTGTTGCACCTGAGACAAACTTCTTAACAAAAACATGAAACATGTATCAAACAATGGAACTTTAAGAATAATATTAGTCAAATAAAACTAACAATGTGTTTCAACTAGACAGCTAGATAGGTTGAATTTGAACTATATTATTGGAAGACTTGAGGGGTGGGGAAAGTGGAATGAACATGACTAATAATGTATATCTAACAATTAACCTAGTCCAAGTATTTGTATAATTTGACTAACATATATACTCATGATTATGAGTGAAAGCAAATTTAGAAAACATAAAAAGTTAATTGCATATTAGCATGCCAAATGGCAAGGTGATAAACATATATATATAGATATAGATACTCTTAAGAAAGAGGCTATAATCACCAAGGAATAATAATAATAAAGGAGCTACTCAAATAAAAATATCTAAAATATTTTTTTTAATAATATTTTTTAGTAACTAAAATTTAATATATATAATTAATTAAATTATGTTATTTTTGTCAAAATTAAGTTAGACAAATTAATTTGATCGAAAAAAATAATGAATCAAATATTAAACTGGTCTAGATTAATATTATTTTTTATAAAAAATAATTATAATACTCTATTATAAAAAATAACTAAAATACTTCTATTTTATATATATATATATATATATATATATATATATATATATATATATATATATTGAAAATCCTAAATTTTAGTCTTTTATTTTCTGTTATCATAGGATTTAAATTTAGAATTTTTAGAAATAATAATAATAATAATAATAATAATAATAATAATAATAATAATAATAATAATAAAAAATGGTTAGTTACTTGAAGAATTTTATGAGGGAATGCTATACGCTATATGAGAATGTGTCTCATGGTGCAAGATTATAGCCAATATATATATGATTTGTGATAATGAGTGGTTCAATCAAAGTTTTATTGTTAATCACTAGTCATGAAATGGATGTTTAATTAAGACACATACCCAAGATTTGGCTTATCGAAAACATCAGTAATAATGGGTTAACATCATTCAATTGTTAGCAATAAGTCTAATTTTTCTTCTTTAATAAATCTTGTCGTTCATCATATGAAATTAATATTATATTCTTTATTTATGCTAGTGTCCCACGCAACTAGATTTCTTTCCTTCTGATCTGTATATAATAATTCATGGTGCTTTACATGGAAAACAAATAACACATTCCAAAACTATAATTTTGTTTTTGCCTTGTGGTGAAATGTTATTAGACCGAAACCCAAGGCAAGAAGGTTGAAAATTATATATAATTATATATCCACTACTATAAACTTTTGAAAAACTTAGGTGGTCATAATTATTAAAAATATAATTATTTATATATATTTTGTATTAATTTAAATTTATTTAAAAAATAATTTTATAATATAATATCAAAATTTGTACGACAAAAAAATTTAGATTTTAATATTTATTATTCTTCAAAAAAAAAAAAACAAACACCTATACAAAATTTTAGATAAATTCAAAATTAATTCGTATTTCAAGAAATATATTAAAAATATAATTTTTTATATGTCTCTTTTTATTAGTTTAAATTTTAAAAATATTTAATTTTATTGTTGTTATTATTGTTATTATTATTAATTAAAATTTATGTCTATATTTTTAGTTTTTTACATACATTTGAAGGTATTTTCTCAGTTTATGAATTGTTGTTTTCTTCATTTTATGAATTATTGCTGAAATGATTTCAAAGCTATAGTCCATGTCAAATATGTTTTCTGATTTATATTATTATTATTATTATTATTATTATTATTATTATTATTATTATTATTATTATTAAAGAAAAGGTAAGAGACAAGCAATTGATGATGCGAAAGTGGGGCGAAAGCAGCATGGATGACGAAAAATATGATAAGTTTCATGAAGTTTCATATATCAACTTGAAATGATTATTAATTAAATAATATATATAGCAAACCGACAAAAAAGAATTAATAATTTATTTATTCCAAGAAAATTATAAAATAATTAATAAAATTAATTAAGGAGCAAAAAACAAACATAGCATGCTAACCTGGGACTTCTCATATATTTATCAACTTTACTATTTATCAACTTATTAAGGTATTAATCTATACTATACTTTATGTTAATATTTTGTCATTAATCCAAAAAAACTATATATATGTGGGGTCACTGGTCTAACAAAACAACCTACACCCAGCTACCTATAATACTAACATATGTTTTATTAGTAATTTATTTCTATTATTTTATAATTTTATTTTATATTATCATTTATATATGTTTAATTTAAATTAATTAAATAAATGGACAATTTTCTAAAGTATATATATAATTAGTACATCAGAAATTACTCAGAAGCATGCAGCTATACACCAGCTAGATGCTTCACCCTCTCTTCTTAAAGCTCATATATATAATAATTAAGAACCTCTCAAGTCTCACCATAAGTCATAGAAAATTAGAAATTAAAAATATATACAGTTTAATTATTAAGATTTTTATTACTGATGAATCATTGATAATTAAATATCTTTCTAAACTGTTAATGAGTTCAAAAACATGTTTCTCTCTTCTTCTTTTTTAAATATATAATATAAGTTTCAGGTTAAAATTATAAATTAAAGCTTCAAGATTTAGGGTTTGTATAATTATATATACCTTTAGATTATTTGAAAGCAGATATATAAAAATATTTACATAATTTTTTTAGATATTTGTCCCTTTTTATTTATTTTATACTTTTGTTTCTTCTAGGTCAACAAGTTAGAATCGAATTTTAAATTTTTAGATAAAAACTCTAAAAAATTTATGTTAATAAAAGATACATGAACAATTATATTTTTAACAATCCCAAAATTATAACTAAAAATCATTCCTAATTCCTACAAAATAATAATAATCTAAGAATTTTGACAAATTTAATTTAACATTAAAAATTATATATTTGAAACCATATTAAAATTAAAATTGGACGAGTTTAACTCAATTATTTCAAAGATTTATTCAAGAAATAAAAGATACTTCACATTTAATTTATAAACTATCTAGAAGTCATGTTTTAAAAAAATATGAGACTCATAATACACCGTGTTAAAAAATATAACTATTCTAACTTTTTGAAACACAAATAATTTCATAATATATTAGAGATTTTATAATTAAAAAATTGGAAATCAATCTTTATTGACCTTAACAAAAATTACCATAAAAAACCAATGCAAAATTACACAACATCCAAAAGAGAGGAAGAATATTTACCAAATAAGTATTATGCTATTGATCATATCTTTGAATGTCTGTGTTTCTCGGATTTTTTAGAATCTATTTTGATGTAAAATAATTTATGTTAAACAATTTCTCTAAAATGATTTTTGATAAAGAAAGTAACAAAATTTCAGTTTCTCTGAATCAATTCAAGGTGGTATTAATTTGAGGTAGTGGAATCCAAACAATGATGTCACATGGGAAAAATCAGTTCTACCCCTTTACTTTAAATTCGATTTTGGCATGCTCTATAATAAAAATATTATTTGTATATTAAAATTAGCTACAAAAATTAATTATTAATGTAATCATCAATTTATTTATATATAAATATATGTATAATTTAATTTATTATTAATATATATTTTATACAAATAACTAATTTTAATAGTTGATTTTAATATATACATAACACAGTCCAATCGTAAGATTTAATGTGAAACTTTTAAGATACTCTTTTATATCCAAAACAAAAATTTTGAAATGTAAAGTCTGTAAGACTGAACTTTTATAAATGGTCTAATATAAAAGATAAAATATGATCATGTATCATATCATTTCAAGTTAATCGATATATTTAATTCAAATCTAAAAATTAGTTCATAAAAATATATATTTTTTTCAATGAATTATAAATACTGTAATAATGGTCACTTCCTCTAAAAAATGTGAGATTCTAATTTTTTTTAGTAATTTTCTCAAAATAAAATCAAATAAATAGAGACATAAATTGAAAGAGAGAGAAATATTTTGTCATAACTTTAGGAAATATAAAAAATATAAAATATTCTATTGAGACAAAAAATTGTATCTATATTTCCATCTCTAGAATCAATTTTATTTTATTTTATTATATCTATAGCCTATAAAATACATATCTATTTAAAAACAAAGGCAAACATAAAAACAGAAAAAAAATTATATCATATCTAAAACTGTATTTGTCAACTTTGTCCATAAAAAAAAATAAAAAAAAAATAGTAGATATAACATAGGCACAAGCTTTGAGACATTTTCCAAATACACACTAATGACACTATAATAAATAATACACAGAAGAGACGATGTTTTTTTTTTATTTTAATTTTTTTTTCTTTGGGACCGTATGGGCTGGCCCTAAAAATAAAAGAAATGGATTTGGTGAATTAATTTTCACACTTCTCACTTGTGTTGTCTGAGTTCTCACCCATTAAGGCAAAGGCATGCGTTGTGGTGGGGGCTACACATAAAGGCAAGTGGGGCCCACAATATCAATGTAAATATTTCTATACCCTTTTGTGGGCCCACATTGGATCAGAAAGGCCCCCTGGGCCCCTCAAGAAAAATTCAAAAAAAATAGAAAAAAGAAAATTAATTTGTTGTTCCATTCCCAAGTTCCTATTTGTCAACCATGCTTGCTTTTATTCCTCATCACTTAATGGTTTCAATAGGAATTAGCATGCTCTCTTCTTCTTCTTCTTGTTCTTCTTTTGTGAGTTATTATTGTTGGGTGTACTACAAAGTGTAACAAAAGCGTTGCAGAGAATGGTGATGGAATTGGTTAAGTGGCACGTGTCACGTGATGCTTGTGTAACCCTTTCTCTTTAGGGGTGGATCTAGAGTATAGGACTCTAGTTGTGGGACCTACCCCACAGGAGGCCCAATATATTGTAGCATGGTCCACTAGGCCCCATATCTCCATTTCCTTATTTCTCATTCAAAAAAATAAAATTTTATTATTTTTTTAATATTTTAAGAATTTAATTTTAATATATTATCGGTATAAAATCATTTTACACATGCATTCAATCACATAATATCATATTAGTAAAAATAACTACCTTTTATATTAACTGTGTGAAGAAAATGATTATAATTGTACGACTGTATAAAATATTTTTTATTGTCAATACATTAAAATTAAATTATATTTTTAATATAAAAATTTAAAAATTTAAAATGAATAGAATCTCATTTTAGGTGATTTTGACATATTTAAAAAATATTAACAGAGTCCAATTAGAAAAGGATCAAATAAAAGGTAGACAAATAAAAAATATAAAAAATGAGTGAAACATACTATACAAAAAATTATTAATAGTAAATCTCTGTGTAAAATAATTTTATTACAAACATAAAATATGATAGATCACAATAATATCATTATATCTATGTATTCAGTCAAATTTAGTAAGATAAATCTTTATTGTTATCATAATATATATAAGAACTAATTTTAACATTTTTTATTGAAAAAATAAATAAAAATATTATATACATATAAAAAAATCATTAATTAATCAATCATAATATTTAATATATATATTTTATACAAATAATTAATTTTAAGTGTATTGATAGCATGTTTGAAATTAAATAAGCTAGGTGGTGATTGAAGTTTTGTGGGTAAACATTTAGAAGTAGCTTTACAACGAATTGAAGAACATCTCAAATTTGACTTGCCTTTTAAAGTAATGGGAGTGCATGCGTTAATATACGGTCTAATAGGACACACAATGAATGCATGTACCAACACATGATGATAATAAATTAATAATAATAGTCATAATAAATAATAGAAAACACTAACCAACAAATAATACATCAACGTCCACCTATAAAGTCCGCCACATTGAGAGGTCTTAAATTATTTTTCGTTCCTTAACCTGAACATACTCTTTAAGTGATGATGAATGCAAACGTAACTATTATTATTATTACTTTTCAAAGAGTAATGTACAAAACAACAAAGAATTTAGAATGTGATAAAATTCATGCGTATGTGAAGCCTTGCATGTGAGGGACACTAGCTAGCTAGTACTACTTAGTTGAGGGCTAATATATATGCTTATGTGGTTGATTAAGACATTTATATTCCGTCCATAAATAATTAGTATTAATATAAGTCATATATATGTATGCGTAATAATATGTTATTAATATTTCAAATTAACATAAAATAAAAATAAAAGTATTATGTATACACTAAAATTTAATTATTAAATTAATTATTATTATATATATAATATGTATTTTATATTTTAGTATGTATTTATATTAATAACTATTTTTATTATAAAAAGTTATCAATATAGCGACACTAAATTTGAAACAGGTGCTAATCATTAGCGATTGATTTTAGCAATCGATTTTTAACCAAGGCTATCAAATCCTCACTAAATAATATCGGTTGTTAACAAACATCGGTTACTAAATGGCGATTAAGTTTTCCGTCGCTAAATTAGAAATTAGTGACGGATTTAGTGTAATTTTTTTATATAGAAAAAATCGATCAATTGCTAAATCGTTTGTTATTAACAATTAATTTTATTGGTCGCTAAAATCATCCGTCGTTATTCTGATAATTTTTTGTAGTATTTAAAGACTAGTTTAAATTAAAAAAAAAAAGATAGATGTTGAATTTAAAATGATGATACCTATCCACAGCAAGTATGACAGATAGCATTTTCATAAAACAGTTCAAAATTTTAAGGTGCAATGAACATGCACATAAATTATATGTATATATACTCGGGTTTAATTAAATAAATCCTATCTTTCTTATTCACCCAGCCATGCAAATTTTACCTTGAACATTTCAAAGTTTTACACCCGTAGTTAGCTAGATAAGAATACAATGTAACGTGTTTATCAATTAAACAATGGGAATAATAAATTAATTAATTACTTATATACACTATTATAAAGAAATTTAATTAATATAATATATATAGTTACTAGAATTTATACGCATCCGCGTGTAGATTTTGTCACACAAAGGGACACTTATCACTTATGTGGGTGTCAAAAATGGAGACTAATGAAATGTCACAATCCATGGCCTAACTTTTGAAGATTGAAGTCAATTGGTTGAGGACTCAATAGAAGACCTATTATTATAGCTCTCCCATCATCACCACCAATCAAGCATTGCCCATATGCCAAGTCATGACAAATCAAACTTCGTAATTTCATTATATATGCCTTCTCAAAATGATTCACATTATAAAATCAAATAATAGTAATCCCAATAAAAATTAAAAGATAATTATTAATTAGTTTATTTGATTCTTCATTGGTTAACATAGTATTTTTTAAGTGTAAACTATGCTTATGTCCTTTGCTTCTTGGATCTTAGGTGATATTACCTATGATACTATTTTATTTAAAAAAGGAATATATGAATGTTGTGTGTTTTATGATCTAAATCTAATATAATATTAATATATATATTTAAAAATATGAGTATTTGTGCAATTATTTTTGAAAGAATATCAATGTCTTTTGTCTTGTTTAATGCTTAAATATAATATTTGAAGAGTGTTAAAAGACAATAAATTTTGTGATTTGTAATAATTAATTAGTTATTATTAGTATTTTAATGGTGTCAGATTATTTATTTTTTTACTGGTTAAATACTGGTCAAATTTTAATAAAAATACTGATTTTCTAGACTTTTTTATAATATTTAAAAAATTTAACTATGAAACCAATTTTTTTTAATTTTAAATTATAAATTATAAATTCAAAATCCTAAATTTTAACTCTGAACTCAAAATTCTCTAAAAAATAAAGTTAAAATAAATTTACAATAAAAGTAACTAATATTGACAATTAAAAGTTAGCATCCTATATTTTTATTTTTAAAATAGTAAGTAAATATGTATGTTGATGAAGTAGTAGTTGAAACAAGTAAAATTTTGTCCTAGTGTGAGAAAAGAGACGTGAAGTGAAGAATTTTCACCTAAAAGTTGATTTGCTTTTTCATCCTATGCTGTAGTGAATATGACATTTGATAAATATAGAATCAGAAAAATGGGTATTCGGTGAACGTTAAAATGAACTCAAAAGGCAACGATATATAAGTCAAAAACTAAACTTTATCAATCATGGTGAACTGTTATTAGTACTTTAATTAATTAATAATAATTAATCACACTACTAGAGTTTCATTATGTCCTTTTCTGTGAGAAAGATATACATAGGAGGTGGAGACATGTGTCACACTTAAATAGATTCTTATTAGTGTTGTAATTATTATTATTTGTAGAATGATTATTATCCATTCGTCATGTATATCTGATATCTCCTTTAATTAACAAAACATCATGCTTTGTGTGGAAGCAAAGCAAATAGAATTAACGAGGTATTATAGAAAAGATAAGGATAAATCCAGCTACTAGGTATGATTGAGGAAGACAAATTAATAATAATAAATATATAAAGGGATAAAGTGAGATTAAAAAAAAATTACTGCTACTTGGATTTGGGAGTAATTCAAAAATTCTAATATGTATTTTGCTGTGTATGAAATTAACCTGATGTTTTGTATGTGCTTAAGATGCACCACAAAACACTTAAATAAATAATAGTACATTATTATTGTAGTTTGCATCTTCAAATATCTTTAAATTAATTCTTATATTATAGTTCATTGAAAATGTTACTTTTCATTGTTTATCTAAACAAAAGTAAATAAACAAATAGTTTTTTTTTTTGGTATTAAAATAAACAAATAGCTAATAATGAGACAATATTTATTAGTCCAATAGTATATATATAAGTAGTAAGTCATTTATTTTTTTTTATACTTTTTTGTTGGACTGGATATTTTTTCAGTTTTAAGTGAGTGCTTTTTTTCTTTTGCTCAGGTGTAAGTATGTTTTGGGCTGAAACTTGAAACCGGCCCTATCTATTAAACAGTCTATACAAGTCAAAAAAAAAGAGTCCATATATTAAACAAATAAGTGAGCTACCTAATTAACTAATCTAAATTGATTTTTTAACTTGATAAATTAAAAAATTAATTCGTCATAAATTTGATTTAAATGTATAGAAATTACATGTCTATTTAAATCGAACTCATAACAATTATTTAAGTAAATAAGTGAATTAATTAATTAATTAATATAAATTAACTTTAAAGAATTAATTCGTTGTAAATTTGATTTAAATGTATACAAGTTATTATTCGAATTCTCAAGGCATTGAGCTCACACTTTTAGGAGAATAATAAACATATAATTTAATTAAGTTGGGTTGGTCTAGTGGTTAGTTCACTAGTTTGCTTAAGCAAGTATTGGGAGTTCAAATTTTGCCTTGTACATGCCGCAACTTATTAGTCAACAACAAATAGAGCTCAGCTGCAGCGGATTAGTCCTTGACCTATCGAGTTGAGGGATATCGTGAAAAACAGTAAAATAAATAAACATATAACTCCAAGGGAAGGGGATGAAGCCTTCATTCACTATAGGACCTTAAAACTGAAGCTTTCTACACATAATTTATGAACTACAAAAGGCACAACACGATCCAAATTCGGAACCAAAAACTACATTCATTCATAATATTACAGTTTAGCGATAAATATTCATCATAACAAATTAAACAACTTTCAATTACACGCATAAAACCCTAATTTTCTAACAAGTTGCTGCAATCAATCATCGAGAAACTTCCTCAGAAGCTTCTTGATTTCTTCACTTCGAGCTTTAGCACGAGCCTGCTGTGGGCCTATATTCGCCATTGATAGGTATGCTCCGGCGCCCACCAGCGACGCTCCCGTCACAAACACGGCGGCGCTCGCCACCACTTGCTTCCGCGTCGGTGGGTACGACCACAACACCATTTCATACATCCCCTCCCATCCCTTAGTTAATTCAAAGTATTTTAAGTATTTTTCCGAAGAATGAAAATAGGCCCAATAACTAAACAGTAAGGCCCATAAAATAGAAAAAGGCCCAGCCCAAAGCCCAATCAACAAAAATTCCTACAAAACCCTACTTTCGAGTTTATAATTTCTCCCTGAAACCCTAACAAGTAACAATCCCCTTTCCTATATTCTTCTTCTTCTCCTCTCCCTAACTCGCTGCACGAACTCACTGAGTGAAACACAGAATGGGGCGAGTTCGCACAAAAACGGTGAAAAAATCCTCGAGGCAAGTGATCGAGAGGTACTACTCCAAAATGACGCTGGATTTTCACACGAACAAGAAGGTTCTAGAAGAAGTAGCGCTAATCCCATCGAAGAGGCTCCGAAACAAGATCGCAGGGTTCTCAACGCACCTGATGAAGAGGATCCAGAAAGGACCGGTTCGTGGAATCTCGCTGAAGCTGCAGGAAGAGGAGAGAGAGAGGCGCATGGATTTCGTTCCAGAAGTTTCCGCCATTAATGTCGATAGCATCGAGGTCGATAAGCAGACCATCGACATGCTTGCTGCGTTAGGTATGTCTGATATTCCTGGTGTTGTGCAGGTTGAGCCTACGGCGGTTCAGCAGGTTCCGTTTGGCCGCGGTGGTTTTGCTGGCGGCGCTGGTAGGAGGTTCTGAATTTTGATAATGGTGGTTGTGTCGTTTTCGTTGTTATTTTTGTCGTTTTATTTATCATTCGGACTTTAATACTTTATATTGTTAAAACTCTTGAATGCGTTTCTGAATGGAATTAATTTTTGTTTCGGTTAAATTGTTAGTGCCATCAGTGTGTTATGTATTGCATTGGGAGAGAATATTACAATGCTGCACTATTGCATATTGGTGATTTTAGTAGCTTTTAGCTGAGTTTTTATTATATTTACTTGTTAGAATTATGATTTTATGTTAGAAGGGAATGTTCTTTTTGTTAAAGTTAAGGTAGATTAATCTTGGTGCAGTAAGGATAAGAATGAGGCTAGTTATTACTTTATTTATTTATTTTTGGGTAACTAAGAATATAGTAACTATTTTTGGGCGAAATTTAGGTTCAATTAATTTTATAATTTCGTAATTTCATGTGAAATTGATAGCTGACAGTATAGATGATTTGTTATTCATGTATGAACATGGCTAATCATGTTAAGTAGTTTTTATGAAGAGTCGTTTTTATGCGAAAGATGATAATTGAGAGTCTACAATTCAGTCAAATACATCAAACTATATCATCTTTTCACAGTATCATCTTTTCACAGGTCACTACATAAACATAAATTATATCATCTTTTCCTTGCTTGCATGGTTTAAACTTAAAAGCACAAAGATGAATACAGGGGATTAGTTTCACGAATTATCGTGTCTCTTTTAGCCGATACCATAATAGACCAAGAATGTTTGTTTAACCAAAAAAATAAAGGATATGTTTGGGATGACAAATAGCTATTTGCATAATTCATTCAGCTGCATAAACAAAACATAATCAACGAAGACTTTACATAATACGCCATACGGTAATTCCTGAAATATCCCCTGTTTTCTTGATAAAAATTCTCCCCAAGGGTGAAATTGGGCTTCAATGGGATTGAGGCCCAAAAGGAGTCCTAAACCTCCATTGTTCCATTTTAATGGTTTTATGTAATTGGAGCTTGAAGGTCCAGCAAAAATTGAAGGAGTTGCGCACATTATGACATGTATTAATGCCCAAGAATTTTTAAATGTAACAAATATATGATTAATTTGTTGATAATATAATTTTTTACTAATAGTTTAAGCATGCTTGAACCTCTTCATAATATGAATGTGGTGTACTTTAAGATAAGAGCATATGTAATTTCTAACTAATGAACAAATTAAATTCAGAAATTATGTAAAATCTTCATCTGACTGTACGAGATAAACTATAGTCTGATTGACACTACTGTTTTAGTATTATGTATTGTATTTACAAAAAATAAAACAAGATCAATGAATATTTACCAGCATGAGGATAAATTGAATAAACCAATAGCTACTATACATATATAGTCAATAAGTGAAAAATAACACAGTAGTCAATTGAATAAACCAATCTTCCTCAATATGTTGCATTGAATATCTTTGAAGTACATGACAGAATAGTTGGGTTAAAGTACCCAATGGTCTTGGATAAATTTAATATGAAACTTGAAAAATAAGATTGCGTGCACCCCGTATATATGTGTGTACATGAACGTAACTTGTGGCAGGTTAGGTAGGTAGAAAGTATGAAAGAATTTGCATGATCCGTAACATTCCATAAAAACATTACACTATACACAGACCAACATGAATTCAAATTCAATAATATAACGTACTCTCATGGACCTAGAAGCAACCTTAAAGTGCAGTTAATTTTGTAGTCTAAGTTATCTACTATACATAAATTTCATTTTATTTTACTTTTTATTAATTGTTTGAGAAACTAATCTACGTGTCACGTGAAACGGTGGATATATTGGAATCTGAAAAATATTTTGGTGATTATATAGTCACAGTATTTAATAGTGACAGCATTGAAGGAATTTTCACCGGAAAGTGCAACATTGTTTCTACATATGCGGTTCACTTAATAAATAATTTTCAAATATTAATGTTATTATACGAGCAATTTACCCCATTAAACTAAATGCATATCAATATTATCTGAATGTTCTAAATTAGAAAATACAACGCCAAAATTTCAAATCACATTTTTATATAAATCGAAGCATATTCATTCGATTTGCTATTATTTTAACCACACACTTAAATTGAATCCACTTGATTCGATTTTTGTTCAGCAACGTTTTTCACCTAATTCGAATCCATTGGATTCGATTTATATAGAAATGTGTTTTAAAACTTTGACGTTGTATTTTTTAGTTGGGGACATTCAGGTAATATTGGTATCCATTTGGTTTAATGAGGTGAATTGTCCCTTATTATATTATATGGTTAGTAACCAACTTTTAGATTAGTCGAATAGTTAGTTTACAACAACCCAATAAAAATTCTGTTTTGTTTAAATTCTGAGATTTAAATTCTGTTTTGTTTTACAACAGCCCAATAAGAATTAACTCGTCACAACCAGATATCTTAAATTCTAAAATATTTTGTTTCCACCATTTTAAAAATATTTTGTTTTTTAATAAAATTTGAGTTTAATTTTAATGCATTAAAAGTGTAAATCGTTTTATACAGTCTTACAATTATATTTTTTTTATGACCATTTATGCGGTCGATGTAAAAAATAATTATTTTTATTAATGTAATATTACGTAATTGGATGTACATATAAAATTATTTTATACGAACAGTATATCAAAATTAAATTTATAAAATTATATTAACAAATTTAAATATCCTAAAATAATGCATTACCTTCTAGAGTTATCCCATCCAAAATAAACACAACCTTAGTAGAAAGCAGCAAAATATATTGAAAAAACTTGAATGGGTGTATTAATAGATTGCAGAGAAGTGTGTATAGTTGGCACATGAATGCATGAGTAGTAGAATTGAAATGCATATACACTTTCTCTCACCAGTCATCTCCATAATTTTTAGAGGCTAATATATAGGCATGCAACTTAATGCTTCCCATGCATTTCAATGAGAGGAGGTTGAGAATTTAATTCAAAGTTTCATCAATAGGGTATTATAATTTATGGTTTCAATCTGCTTGGTCTGTGTAAAAAATATGTTTAGGATGATCAGAATTTCTTTCTTTCTTTCTTCTTAAAAAAATAATAATTATTTTTATGTTATTATTATAGCCCATATGGACTCTTTGTGGTAGAATTAATTTTGCATTTGACTATCTCAGGAATAGACCAGGTGACTATTGAGGGCCTAAATTCTTAATAACAAAATAATGATAATATTTCAAGTTTTATACAAAATAATTTTCGCCAGGACAGCATGGTATGTATAATATTAAATATGTCCATGTTAATACCAAAAAAATGTTTCCATTAAAAATACGTAGTAAATTGATTTAAAATATTATTTATTTGTTAACATAAATCTTTAGTTAATATTTAAATTTTGTATCCAAATCTAAATGTATAAATAAATTAGGTAACTAATTTTAAATATTTAATTTTCAATATTAGAAAAATCTAAAAATATTTGTTTTAAAATCCGTTGCTAATAAAAAAATCAATCAATTTGGTGAAATTATTTTTTATCTTAAATTTTAAATTTTAATCATAAACTATAAATCTTCCAAAAAATAAAATTTAAAATATAATTTTGTAATAAAAAAATTAACTAATAGTGGCTAATAATTAAAAGTTAATTTCATGTACTTATTCAAACGAATTCTCAATGTTGAACACTGAAGTTTCTCATGTTCTCATCCTGTTGCTTGTGAGTTGTGACTTTAATTTGTATGGTACTATATGAATGTTAATTAATTATACTAATGAATAAATCAGGCAACTACTTCTGTTAATTAATTAAGAGTCACTTCTTTCAAAGTTCCATCTACCAAATTGTTCATTCTCATTAATTATTTTCATTAACAAAGGTATAGAAGGGTAGATAATTTTCAATGTCTTACATAAATTAAACTCCTTTATGTGGCAAGATGAAGAATAATTCTCCATCTACCAACTCTACAAATGGAAAAAGACGAAAACAAAGTGAGTTAAAAATAAGTATTATTATTCACAAAAACAAATTTAGAATTATTAGATTAAAGCCCGCATGTTTGACTTTTGGTGGTCCAATAATATTCTTTTGGCGTTCGTTGACCAAACGTTTTACAGTTTGGTAGGTGAGTACAATGTCTATGCTTATATAGGAAAATATAATTAAGTTAACTAAACCAAAATGGGAAATATAATTATGGAGTTGTGTGAAATTCTTAGCCATTACATGGCGTATTTTGATAAATTAGTGATATAATTATTGGTAGAAGGAAGAAAGAAAGATGTTTATATTTGACTTATAACCCTCCGAGTTTTAACCTACATAGCTTGTTCAAACATGTACAAAATTATGGACCTAAATCTAGTTTGAGTAGCAATATCATTATAATCAATATTTCTTTTTAGTTAAATTATATTTTTGTGACAATTATTATTATTATTATTATTATTATTATTATTATTATTATTATTATTATTATTATTATTATTATTTAATTTATAAAGTTTTATAATGATAAAAAAAATTCATTATTGATCACTAAAATCTGTTAATAATAAATATAAAACAACTAATTTTAATTATTGATAAATATATTAACTATTATTTTTATTGTTACTGTAGATAAAATAAATTCCGGTTATTTTCACTATAAGAAAAGAGAGTTATTTTAATATTATTTTTCTTAACAGCAATAATTAATATAAAAATTAATATATATTTTTGACAAATATCACAAATATCAAATTCTCTATGTTTTCTTGATGAATAATTTGATCATAGAAAATTACTCCTCAATTTTGACACTAATTTATTTTCAATTTACTCCACTATTCCTCTTCTTCTTTGGGCTCCGTCAATTTTGGCTCTCGGTCATACTATTTATTCTTTATCTTCAAAATCTTAGTTTATTCTTCAGTTTCAATATCTCATCTCATTCTTTGTTAAAAAATTTTGTTAAAAATTTTTTATGATCAATAAATGTCAAAATAAATAATATTTTTAACGTTTAATAAATATCACAGAAAATATATTCTCAAATTTTTTTAACAAATTATTTTTGACAGCCAATATTTATTAAAATAAAATTTAATTTTTTTGACAATTATTTATAATTAAAAATATTATTTTTGACAACATTTTTATTAATATATTTTCATAGTTAAAATAGTGTTAAAATTTATTTTTTTCTGACAAATTTTACTTTTTTTATATATAAAACTCTAAAAAATAATATATATTGTTGCAGTGTTTTATTAAAAGTTTCTTTGGAGCTACTTGAGTAAGAGATTAACTTCAATATATTTTTCATATATTAATCCTTATTTCATCATATGTTGATGTCTTTTGTTGCATATTATAATGTTAAGATACATGCGGGATAGTATAGAGGCTATTTTATTACACATACATTGGTACAAAGCTAAGGCCTTATCTACAACAATATATACTATATTGTTATATTCAATTAATTAATTATACCAAGTAGCAACTACTATGAAAATTAAAATAAAATTTGAGCAAAAAAATACTTGGAACTTGAGTTCGATTGGTTATCCGTTAGTACATTTTTTTTCAATTACAATTCTTATTAGTCTGCGCATTAAAAATGTAAGGTGAGGTGAGCCAATTTATTGAGTATTTATTTCACGTTTTTTGTTGGTACATATTTATGAGTAGCAATACGTAAACTAACACGGATACTATATATGTGCATAAATGCCAACTTGGTTTGACAAGAACATACACTAATTAAATGGAATATAATAATTATTCTATCTTAGCCTATATCTTGTGGAGAAATTAAAGGGTTGATTCATCATATGAGTTATAAGTTAGGTTTATGTTAAATTAACATCTCATGATTGATTTATACTAGTGTATGTTTCTTGTGAAAAAGGAGAATATGCAATTATATATAACCATGCATTTGATTAAAAATAATGGCCAAATATATAATTAAAGGATAAGAATTTGATACTAGTTTTCAAATTCACTAATTTAAAAATTATTTAAATTTGTAATAAATCTGAATAAATAATTGTACAAATTTTTTTAATATTATTATTGTATCAAAACTTGTTCGTCTAGTTGGGTGACGAACGGGTCGGGTGAACAGGGTGCATATAAAATATGGGGGACTTGAATTCGGGGTGCTGGAGCGCGATTGGACTTCTTGTACTGACGTAAGGGGGTGAGCGAAGTAGCGATACGATCTCCCAAGTTGTTGCGATGAAATGGAAAGGAGCCATCTACAAAAGGGATTCCAACGCTCAAGTCAAAATCCGTACAAGACGGTAGTAAAAATGAGGGAATAGTGAAGTATGGGAGAGAGGTAGGTCTGTCTCCTTATATCTTCTGCGTCTAGGACGAGTCCCATTAGGACAAACTTGCTTCCAAAATTTTTTTCATCTCAGCTGTCATGTGCTTTGCTGGAGGAGAAGAAATATCCGAGTGTTTTCCTCGGTTCAGACGTCACGCATCCGTTGAGTCGGCCGCTCGGACCGGAGCATTGTGTCAGTTAGACCGGACCGGAACAAAATTAAACTTACTAAAATAATGTATAGTAATTAAGATGAATAATCTTTTTATTGTGTTTTTTTTATTATTTAAAGATGATACTAGGGAGTGAAGAATATCCCAAAGTCCATTCTTAAGATTATTTAAAGTAAAGAGTTGATTTGAAGAGGCACATGAGGATATTGGTATAGAATGGTTAGGCAATCGCTCTCCACGAATTTAATTCCGTTATATTTTTGTTTCGACACAAAAATTCAATGGCTTTAAAGGTTTAGACAGACACCAATACTATTCCTCTTTCTCTCTGTTTGACTTTCTAACAGTGAGGGGGGCAAAATCTTCAATTTTCTTTAGCGTTCGATCAAGATTACAATAATTAATCTTATAATATAACTCATTTATCAAATTACTTTTTTACCTTAGTTTATGAACAATAAAAAAAATCTTGCAGTTCACAAATTTTATCCACCATAATACATAAATTTAATTTTAATTTTAATTTTTATCATAATAAAAACTAAAATTATAACAGAATTTATAGACCGCAAAATTTTTTTATTATTATCATAGATTAAAATAAAAAAATAACTTAATACATCTTGTGTATATCCATTTAAAATATATCGTTTTATTATAATAAATATGTGCTTTAAAATTTCAGTATTTCAATAAATAAGAAGTTATTCATAAATGATAATATATCAAATTAAACATCTTTTATCTCGCAAGAATTTTTTTTAGACTTTAAATTTTAGTATATCTTATGTTGAATTTTTTTTTCCAAAAATAATAATAATTATTATATTAAACTATAGATATTTTAGTCATAAAAATTATAATAATTATGTCATAAAATTATTTATTCTAAAAATTTAAATAAATGAAAATTATGTATAATTATATCTCTAACATCAATAATTAGCAATAGATATTCAATTATACATACTTCATAATCCACTCTAGTAATCATCATCAATTTTAAAACACTTGATAATAATTTAGATTGTTGTAATATAAAGAGTTTGATATGAGAAATGGAATGTACACGTGGTTTCCAATGGAAGACTATTTTGCACTTTTCGTTTTGTACGACGGACCATGCATTCATACACGTACATGTTCATCACTAAATTCACCATGCAAATTCTAGGAACATCTCTACCTACCCTACATTATCCATTTTTTCTCTTTCTTTTTTTATTTTATTTTATTTTTTCTTTTTAACACAATAAAGAGCTGAATTTTATGGATAAAAACAACAAGTATGAGTCATACTAAGGTGAACAATACTAAAGACTAAGCATGTTTGCAGCATCAAAAATTATATTCGTACACTAAAATCAGCTATTAAAATCAGTCATTAATATATTTATGTATAAATATATATAATTTAATTTATTTTTAATATATATTTATATTTTAATATATATTTTATATTAATAATTTATTTTAATAATTAATTTTAATATATACATAATATAATCATTACACGGTAATACCATATAATCAAACAAGTGTCTAAGTACTTACAACAACCCTAAATATACACACATTATAAGATTCTGGAGTTTTTATATTTACAAATTAAATTACCTCTTTAATTTACTTCCATTTTTTTGTTTCCTTAGTAAAAATCAAAGGGAACAAAATATTAACGACCAATTTTGTTTGTTGTTGTAACTGAAATTTTAAATTTTTTTATCATAGAAGCTCTGAGTAATATCATATTATAAAATTATTTTTTAAAATGTTTAAATGAATAAAATGAGACCAATGATTATATCTATAATATTCAGAAATTCAAAGTTTTTTGTTTTAGAATTTCAATTGTGGAGTTGCATGTCAAGATTTTCTAATTATAGATGTTATTTGTTCGGATAATGTTTGAATCTTAGACATTGGAATTGGAATTATATTATGTCTAATTATAGGTAAAAATTCAAGTGCAGTCGACTTCATGTGAAGTTGATAGCTGAGAGCTATTAAATAAAAATTTAGTAAAATCAGTCAAATCATTTAACGTCAGTTATCAACTTTACATGAAGTCGACTGTACCTGAGTTTCCACCCTAATTATATTACTTTGATTCATATTTTTCTTTTTCTTATTAAGGTCACCTATAAACTGAAATTTATTAAACTGTAACTGATTTTAGTAGTTAAGTTGGGTTAGTCATCACAAGGATTAAATTTTCTTAACATTATTTCTAAACTAAAAGAAAATAAAGATGTAGTCGATCAGTTAAACCAACCTAATAATATACTTTATCTTACAACATTTTAATTAAAGTCTATATTCCTTTCAGTAAAAATTCCCTAGCCTTATTAATATTCCCAAAACTTGAACACCAAAAATTTGTCTTCACTTCATCGCCAAACAATACGTAGTAGTTCAACCAAAAGAAAATGTAACAAAAAATTTTAGATTCAAATTTATATATATCAGTGTGTGGTTGTGTTAGAAATTATCCAAGTAAATATTATTTAATTTTAATGTAATATCTGTGTGAAATAATTTTACATATACATTTAATCATTTAGTATCACATCATAAAAAATATCTACTATTTTTATTGATTACATGAATGGTTATTCAAAATATTTTATACTGTTAGTTAGTGTATCAAAATTAAATTCATATATATAATTTTAAATAAAAAATAATATCTATACATCCTAAATAAATATCACCCTGACTAAGTTATCTCCTAGTTTTAAATAAAATAAAGAATCACTAGCATTTGATATATTGAAAAATATAAATTAAAAAAACACAGTATATATAAATATATATGTATATATTCTTTTATAAAATAAAATAAAAAATAAAATTACTAATTGAATAATTAAGTGGATAACATTATAAAATATATATGTGCCTTGGACTTGTGAAAGTATATAGCTAATATTTAACAAGACAATAAATACATATTTCAACCACTTATCTCATCAACCTTTGAGTATTTTAAGGTGAATTCATTTATTTTCAAGACAATCAAAGGGAGAAGTTATGACTACTTTTATTTTTTTGGGTTGGAAGCAACCCTATATATATATTCTCATAAATGGATGACCGATATTATTATTAAATATTTTGTACTTATCAAGCAATATTTAAAGAAGGATGGTATAGTAGCATATGCTTCGGGTGGCTCTCATTAAAGCTCCAACTCAATACACATTATTTCAATGCAGCTTTTAATTTAATAAACAAAACCGGACTCATCAGTTTTGCATTGATACTATTATATTGACTTAATACTCAATTTAATTGCTAAATTTATACCTATATTTTAATTTAATTCTTAAAATTTTAATTATTTTTATTTAATTTTTAAATTTTATAAATATAATTCACATTAATTCTTAAAATAATTTTTGACATACATTAATATAATATTAATATAAACAATTAAATAGCACGTTAAAATTTGTGAAATGGTGTAATTTTAATTTTGACATTCAAATAAATAGTTAAAAACACCGCCGGCCATATCACTTATTTTGAAAAACAAGTTTCAATAAACATTATTTACAGATGTCATATTAGAACTTGTAAAATGATATAGTTTTGATTTTGACGCTTAAATAAGTAATAAAAAAATAACGCCGTATCACTTACTTTGGGAGAAAAATTTTTTAATAAACACTACTTACAAGTACCAAAACTAAAACGATATAATTTTACATAATCTAACATAGCATCTAGCTATTTCTGTTTTTTTTTTTTTTTTTAAGTTTGATTGGTTATTATTTCTTTTAATAAATTAAACCAACTTACCCTAGTGGAAGAACGTAAAAAGAATTTAAAAATTGATCATATATTAAAAATTCAGCTTTAAAAGAAATATAATATGTTATTTGGGTTATTTGGCGGCGGTTATAAATTTGCCGCTATAATAGAAATACAGTATTTTGACAATTGACATTTTGCTGCGATTAACAATCATCGCCATTTACAAGTAGGCTTAGTTACGTTTGTAGTAGCGTTTAGAACCGTCGTTAAAATAACCTGCAGTAAAATATCGACTCACAGTGATTATTTCAGCGGTTATTATTAATCACCGCTAAAAGTTTTACCACACCTTATCTTTGAGCTGATTGACATCCACTGCTATTCTACTTCATAACTGTTGCTAACTGCTGGATATAATGTAATGAAAGATTTACATATACAAAATCGGGACTAAATTAAATATTATATCCTATTATATCCCCTATCTTTATTTAATAGTCCACGAATATTCTGAATAAAAGGCAGAAAACTACGTTTTTTATATATTTTTATTTATGTATTTGCGTTATTTTCATTCCTACTATTATACGCTTGGTATATTTGTATTTATAATCATAAGATGTCCTGCAGTTTCATAATTTCAGTTTGAACAACCAATAACAAATAATAATAGACTGAGTACATATGATGAGTTAAAAATTATAAATCAAGAAAAAAATTATCCTAAAAAATAAAATTCAAAATTAAAGTGATAATTGAAAAAAAAAGCTTAATTATTTTCTTGTTTGACAGTATGCGTGAACATTAGACATACAAAAACTATTGGGAAATTACTCATATAAAAAGCTTAATCTAAGTGGTAAAAAACTAAAAATACGCAACTGTCGATTTCTTTTAGTTTAATTAATAATACGAAAATACATATTTAATAAAAAAAAGTTAACAAAAAACGGTTAAAAAGAGAGGATCAAGCCAAAAAGAGTAAATAATATTGATTCCTAATATCTATTTTTATTTTCTTATTTTATTAAGGTAAAATAAATAAAAATTGTATATTTTGAGACAAAATATTTGTGTATATACTTATATAAAAAAAATTATGTTAAAAAATTATTTATTTTAAAATGTAAATTATTAGATAAAAATACATGAACTGAAACACCATATTATTTAACTTGGATCATATGATCATTACAAATAAACAAAAAATAGTAAATGGTAGGCAGAAAAATATAATGCGACCGAAAATGACAAGAGTGAGATATTTATTTAATTTTTCCTGTGTTGGTATAGTATACTTTGGTTTATGTATGTATGATAATTATTTGGTGTGTGTGGTTTTCCACTACTTTGAATGAGTTGAATAATAATAATTCGAAAAATATTATTTGTATACTAAAATCAGCTACTAAAATCAATTACCAATGTATTTATGTATAAATATACGTATAGTTTAATTTATTTTTATAATATATTTATATTTTAACATATATTTTATACTAAGAGCTGATTTTAGTGACTAATTTTAGTATACACGTAACATAACTCTAATAATTCATATATTTATTTATCTACCTAAGTTGTTTGTACATCTGTCATCGATAATAATAATAATAATAATAATAATAATAATAATAATAATAATAATAATAAGATGGTGTGATGAAGTCTTGATGAATGAGAATGGAATTGTTGTCTACTTATTATAGTAATGCATCAACAAATCATTTAAAGCACATTCCATGAACCTTTGCCACGTTGACCATATACTTCCTTATATGGAAAATTAAATAATGTCTATTTACAGGTTGATTTTATTTCCCTTCATCACTTTGGTCAAACTTCTACATAATTTCCTTTTGACCATTCATCAATTCTTGTTAGTGGTTTCCAAATCATGCAAAGCAGTAGCTGGATTTTAATTAGGGTTTTCTTCAATTACCTTGATCTTGATCACCAATTTTTTTCGTCCTTGATTGATATAGATATAGTTAGGTAGGAATTTTTTATTTTTTAATATTTTAAATTTAATATTAGTTATGCAGTCAACTCATAAATTAGATATTTATATAATTCGCTGTTGAACATATGATTCTTTGTTTTTATATTATATGCTTCATTTAAATTTGAGATGTTGTGTTTGACTTTTAACTATCTTCCCATATCTGCCAATGATTATATTTCATAAAAAATTTAAATCCCATTAAAAGAATAATATATTTTTATAGTTATCGGTAATCAACTCAATTTTATAATTGAGTTATTGAATTATTAATTCAATCCAGAGATTATTGATTCGTTGATTTGATCAAAATTAAATAAAATTAAAATAAAAAATTAAAATGTATATTTTTACAAAAAGAGATAATAAATTAATTTTTATTATAAAATATTTTTTTAATTTAAATAAATAAAAACGAACGAAAAATAACACAATTAGTAAATCAAGTTTAGAAGTGATTTCAAAGTCAGAATCTATATCTATCTTTATAAGACATTTTAAAATTCTAGAAAAAAAAAACAAAAAAACAGGGCAACAATTTAACAAATTAAAAATAGAAAAACAGTGATGTTATCCAGCATTTACTCAGCAATAAAAAAAATTGGTCAGTGATATATTCAGCAACAATTTAACTTACAGCAAAAATTTAGCTAATTGATAATTTACAATAATAAATTTAACTATGATTATTTTTAAGGTGTAGTAAAAATTTATAATAATGAAATACCATGTACAATAAAAAAATACTATTTCAAATCTCTAGTATTCAGCTTCAACAATTTTAAAAAATTATACACAACAATAACAACCACCATAAAATTCTAATTTCACTGAACAAATAAGGTTGAAGGAAGCTCACTTAGGACTGACGGTAAAAAAAGTTGACAAAATGAATTAATGGCCGAAACAAAAAGACGACGACCTCCATAATTCGAGGACTAGATGTTAGTTCTATCTGTTTCTGTCGTCGATGAAGCGAGCGCAAAAAGACGGTGACTGATAAGATAGACCGTGACGACGAGTTAGCCTGAGTTGAGACAATGAATGTGAGCCCCAGAGAAAAGTGAGAGATTCATGACGAGAGATGAGAGTGAGAACTTGAGCTTGAGAAAAAGAATAACGAGACTCACAACAAGAGAAAAGAGAGACGAGGGCTTGAGGATAGGGTTGACCATCGCATTCATTAGATTAGGACATCACAGGGAGGAAGAGGGGAGGAGATACTAAAACGACGTCGTTTCAATTTTTTTAAATAAACATGACCAAGTCTAGATTATATAAACCAATTGAGTTGTCGATTTACTAAAACCGACAGAGTTGACTCGAGATTCAATAAATTTGATATTTAACTAGTTTAACGAGTGATTTGATCTAATTAGATGATCGAGTGATCGAATTTTCAATCGAACCGATCAAATTAAACCAAATTTAATAACTATAGATATTTCTGATTTCTTACCACAAATCTCCAACTAATAATTTTATGTAGAAGTAAGATAGAGAAAAAAAATAACACATAAGTTTTCTAAAAAATATTATTTAGGATTAACTACATTTTACTTTACAATTCTTTTTTATCTCGTGGACTTTTGCCTTTAAATTTTTAAATGTTCATATTAATATTTTAAAAGTTTAATTCCAAAAGATGCATTATTTTAGCAAAAAAAAAAAAGCATATTTTACTCCTAAACTAATTTGAGTTACCCACTAATTAAGTTTCTCTAAATGTACAATTTTTTTATATCTAAATTTTATTAAGAAACGGGTAGGTGGCATATACAATTGGAGTTCACCTCTAGAATTTAGTAAATGCTCCATATTCTTCCTACACTACTATGTAACAAATCATCATGAATAATAAAATTGACAAATTAAAGAAGAAATGTATTTATTTATGAATTTAATTTTGATATAATAATAATGTAAAATTTTATATATTATAATTCAGTTATGTTCATTTTTTACATGATAAATGTGAAAAATATTTTTTTTTTAAACAAACGTGACAATATATACTTATATATACATATTTTTTAATACTCATAATAATTACTAAAATGAAATTATTTATTTGTGAGGACAATATATTATATTAAACAAGGAATGGTCCAATATTGGTCCCAATGAAAGAAACATAGAATAGAGATCAGATCCTGTAAATGTAATGCATGTCTGTCGGATGATGGTTGCATATCTATTACTTTCTTGTACTTCCTCAAACAACTACACAGATTTATTACTGCATGCTTCTTGTTTTCCCTTAGCATATTTTTGTGTCAAAATATTTATGTATAGAGAGACTGAATTTAATTTGTTTATTTATTTTTAGTGGTAGAAACTTTTAGGGTTGAAAATTTATTCTATAAAAACTTATAAATTAGAGATGTTGATATTAACATATGATACGACACAATACGAGATACAGAAATATTATATTCAAAATTTTGATAAACAATGAGACACAACAAATATATAAAATAGTTTTTTTTATAAATTATAATAATATTTTGATATTCAATTCATATTAAAACATAAAACTTTATATTTTTTGAACTTATTTTTAATCACATAAATTATTTTAGGTAATTTTTATATTAACAATTAATAATACATGTTAGTTTTATATTCATTTCAAGAATATGTAAATAAAAGAATATTTTTTATTTTTTATTAAGACATAACATGATGTAAAATAGCGTAATTAATATTAAATAAGTGTTATGTCTAAAATGCGTCAAAATATAAATATGATAATTCAAAAAAATACTCGTGTGTTTAGATGAAGTTTTTTTTTTTTCATTTTTTGGGTCTAATTTTTTAAATAAAATAATTGCACCCACAGCCATAATATCAACCACTTTTTTATTTTATTTTTTTAAATTACTACTAGTTTCAGAAGAAAAAGCAATAAAATTACCATGAGAAATAATTCATCGATCAAATAAAATATTCTTAATTTATTATTTATTTATTTATTTTTGTTGACTTTATTGTTGTTTAGAAAACGAAAAGTTTAATATCCCAGCATCTTCGGGAATTCTTATATAACATTTTATTAAGAGTAAGTAAGGGTCAACATATTGTTATTATTAAATAATTAAAGTCTCAAGATCAATTATTGTGAATGCCAGGAAATAATATAAAACCAAGCAATGAAAGAAAATTTAAGCAATGTGCAATAGTAGGTTGATTAAACATAATAACGATAACCTTAAGAGTTAAATATTCGCAACCCCCACAATCCTCATCAATTGAAAATTATTTGGAATGGGTGGTCCAATGTAATAATAGTATTATAATATATTTAATCATTTTTCTCATCTCTTTGACCATTCTTTTACTTGTTTTGTTTGTGATTCTTGCATCGACAAAATGGGGTGGAAGGGATGAAGATGCATGAGAGTGTAATCTATTGTATTATATTTAAAGAAATGTTAGATATCAATAATATTTTTTTTGTATTTGTCTTGTAATTAAATTAATATTAACTAAATTCTTTTTTTAAGTATTGACTTCTTTTTTTTGTGTTAATGCAAATATAGAAGGGTATGTTATTTAAACAAAATTACTCTATGAGGTAAATATTTAATTGTAATTAAAAATATTGAGAGCATAATATAAAAAATAAACAAAGCATCATTTTAGTCAACATAATAAATTTAAAATAGATATGAATAAGAGTCACAAAAAATAGATATAAATAAGTAATTATTTAAAAATTAATATTCGATTTAAACTTTCTGATTAGTCTAATGTATATGATTTTTTTGGGTTGAAATTATATGTTAAGATATGTTATTCCTAATAAACTAATATGAGAATAACAAATCCGCTCTCTCTTGAAACTATGAAATTTAATTCATCAATATTAAAAATAATAATATCTCTCTTCATCTGGTAGATATTTTTAATTTTAAAATTTATGAGCATTTATTACAAAACAAATTAAGAGAAATTATTGTACGCCTTTTAATTTATAGTAGTTATCACTTTGGTCACTTGTTTGCTAAATAAAGGAACCTAAAACAAGTCACAAAAAAAGGAACCTAAAACAAAGTTGATTACAAAATAATTTATCAAATTATTCTTATTGGCTAACTCATTGTAAATATTTTCATTGCTTGTTGTTTGTGTGAAGTAAAAAATTTTAAAATAATACCTTGTAAATATTACTTTAAAATATACGAGAATGACAGATATATTAAATGAATTTTTTTTTGAAAGTAACACATACATGGTATGAAACAGAGAAAATACATCAATTTAAAGGTGAAAACTCAGGTGAAGTCGACTTCACGTGAAGTTGATATCTGAGAGTCGTTAGATGGAAATTTAGTCAAATCAGTCAAATTATTTAATGACTCTTAGGCATCAACTTCACGTGAAGTTGACTGCACCTGAGTTTCCACCAAATTAAAACTTCAATTGTTAAACAATCAAAATTTAAGAATATTAAACTCAAAGTATAATATAAATAAATTCTCAATAAATTTTAATATTATTATAAACCAATTAAATTAAATCTTAAAAATTATTATATATAAAATAAATTAATCTTCCTTTAAAAAATAAAGAAAAGACCAATCTATTCAATAGAAAAAAATTTCAAGGACTTTTGTAAAATAAAAATTTGTTAGAATACAAAATATTCAATAAAGTTTTTTATTGACCAATTTTAATTTATAACACTCATACGTAATATACGTTAAAATACAAAATACACATTAAAAAAAATTAAAATAACATATATTTTTATATAAAAATATATTATAATTAATTTAATAACTAATTTTTTACCCATATATATATTTTGAAAAAAAATTAATATATTTATGAGCTTAATCTATGGAGGCATATACGGTAATGTCTGAAGTATTGCACATATCTCTGAGGGTCTTAAAGACCGACTCACATTGACACATAAATAAGCAAATAGCAATGAATGAAGAAAGGCCCTCACTATGCACTTTGTATTATATTTATTTATATTTATATTTATATTTAGTCTTCTTGCTTTCAATTTAATTTTCCGCTTCCTGCATACAGCATACTCACTTGCCATTTCTCCATACAATTAATACTTTTCTTGCTCACAATTTACACTCTTCTTCTACCCCCCCCTATACAACATCACTTCAATGAAATTCAATTCAATTCAATTCAATTCAATTTCATCACACAACATACTCTCTCTCTCTCTCTTTCTTTCTCTCTCACAATTAAATTAAGCTTTATTAAATCACCCCCCTCTCTTCATTATATAAACATGGCCTTCCTTCAAGGTCCAAACCCTCCAATACAAACATAAAACATCACTTTCTTTCTTATATCTCCCACTTCTCGCTCAAATTCTTAAGGTACATACACATACACATAAAGATATTTCTCTTTTCAATTTTCACTTTTTTGTTTTATGTATTTCTTTTGTCACATAGTTTGATTTGAAGTATATGAATTTACACTTAAGTCCTTTGCTCTCTTGTTAAAAACAGGTGAAAGACAGAAAGAGTAGCCGAAGAGGAAGAAAACCAATAACAAAACCATGAGTCAGAGGAATGGAAGGTTTCCAAAGCTTGACTTGAAGCTGAACCTATCACCACCAAGGGTTGACCGGAGGAGGGTGGTGGAGGAGGAGGAGTTGTCGCCGGCTCGATCGGCAACCGTGTCGCCGCCGAGTTCGTGCGTGTCAACTGAGCTGAATAACCAAGATGACAACGACAGTGTGAAGTGGTCAGACAGCCCTGAAGCTACGTTCATGGTGGTTGTTGGTTGCCAACGTTGTCTCATGTATGTGATGCTCTCTGTTGATGATCCTAAGTGTCCCAAATGCAAGAGCACCGTTTTGCTTGATGTTCTTCAAGACAACAACATTGACAACAACAACACAAGGAGGAACAAGAACTAGACTAGTATTTTATTTTCTACCTTCTTTTGAGTACTTCTTTTGCGGCAGAAAAATCTTTCTGTGACTCTTTTATTTTCCTTTTACTTGTTACCTTTCACTCTATCACTATTTTTAGTGACAGAGTGATAAGTACTCAAAATATAACAAGTCTAAGAAAGATGAATCGTCTTATTACTATTTTTTCTGCTGCTAGAAATACTTGTTATTAGGATTTTAGTTCTAGTAACCTCTATCACCTTTTTTTTTTAACCTATCTTCTTATGTTATTGCTCTTTTCTCTTGTAGGATGAGTATAGTGCTACTTGCGCTCCATTTTCTTTTAACGGTTTTTCCCTCTTCTTAGAAGTGAGGGCATCACAATTCTTTTTTTTCCCCCTCAAAGAGTGGAGCGTAAATAGCACTATTCTAGTTATATAATTAATATGTAATATTGGAAGGAAAAAAAAATGAGTATCTTTCTGAGACTGGATTCAGAATTTCTGCACTGGTAGTTTTACTTATGTTTAGGTGAATTCGACCTTAGTTTTTTCTTGACTTCTTTTTATGATAGATATATAACTGTTTTATTCAATCAAGAGCACATGCTGTTTTTGTTATAGCCACCATTTTTATATACTAATTGAAAGGAAAGGGTTAAAATTTGAGACAAGATAAAAGTAGCAGAATCCTAAGTTTACCGTGGCACACAAACAAGTAGATAGATCCTGTGTACTTTGTTATTGAGAGTCAAAAATAGATTGCAAGGCCCACTAAGGTTGTTGTAAAAATCATGAATCATGTGGCTGCCACACCGACCTAACCCATTTTTATGTCTCAGTCCACAATAGTGAGAAACAATCATGATTATTAACACCGAAATAGTGCAGTGATAGAGCTCTTGAATTAAAATACTAACAATGGTAAAAACTCATTGTTGAGTAGAATTTCTGGTAATAGACATGTCTTTAGTGCATACCTAACTATTAAGTAATGAAGCATTTTTGTTGAACTCAAACATATGGTTTGCAACTAATGGGAAGAGATAATGTTTTTGTTGACTTTGTCGATGAGATTAAATGCTAACAATTTATTAAGGGCACGCCCATGGAAAAATCAATTTTATAGTTTCAATCACTATCCTTATGACCTGTAACAACCATGATCCACGAGCATAATGAGAACAATGGCATGAATTAGAAAAACTTAATTGTGGGTTTGGAAGAGAAGAATCTGATCAATTAAATTGAATTAAGGGATGGTGGAGGGTGGGTTGGGTAGTTCCAAGCATTGAAAAAAAAGAAGGCGATCTATTAAGACCATTTATAATCACATAAATGCAATAGTAATTGGGGCGGTTGAGAATAATGAGGGAGATATTTAGTTCAGATTATTAATGCCCACCTTTTCCCATCCATTTTTTTTTTCTCTTGCTTATTTTCCCCAATACACACCTCCAATCTCCATGATCCTTTGCACTTTCATTTAAGCATTTCTCAACTGCAATGCATTGGTTACAATAACTTCAATCCAAAAAAACACAAAGCAATACCCCAAAACTAGCATCCATTTTTGTTAACCTACCATTCATTTCTCCTTTCCTTTTTTATTTTGGATTCATGTGTTTGATTTGATTTTGATGAAAACCCCACACCAAGGGTCTCAATGTTGTTACCCAGTGTCAGCAATAAACAAGGGGAATTTGACAAGGGTAAAGTTCAGAGGTGAAAACATTAGAGGTGAGGGAGATAAAAGAGGGCAACATCAACAACACGAGGGACCAAGGATCAGAAGTCAGAACCGAAACTACAGATCAGGAGATTAATACTAAGTTGTGGATGGGGTCAAATGAATGAATATGAATGCATTGAATCAGTCATCGTTATAATAATAATAAAAGTATAAGAAAGGCATCATGATATGATATAAAAGAATACATTTTGGGGAAGCAAATAAATGTTCAGTTTGCCCAAAAACATCAGAATGAAAATATTGTATTACTCTCATAAGTCACAACAGCAAAAGGATAGTTGGGGATTGATTTAATCATAGCAGTTGCATTCAAAAATTAATTTATCCACCATTACTTCTTGAGGATAACCCCATGTCAATTCTTTTTCTCTTTTAACTATCATAAAAATAATATATGAAGTTTACTGGTTTAACTAACAACACTGTGATGCCTGAAAGGGACTGCTTTCTCTATTAAGATAGATGTGGTTTCACTAAAAAGAATGAGAATGTTATTTTTTTTTTTCAAGCCAATAACTTAAGTCTATTTCTTTTTTTTAAAAAATAAAGTGCCAAGCTATTTGAACTGAACAAATGTTTATCATATTTTTTAGCAATGTGTACGTAGTACATACTGAGACCCCCCCCTCCCCCCCACTCCCCTCCTTTTCTTTCTGACACCCCTCTTCTCTTTCTTTTCTAAGAATTAAATTGATAAGCTCAATGGCAACAATCCTTCAATTAAGTCCATCATCAGACAAAGAAGAAAAGAAAAACTATTATCCTATTGTTCTACCCAACACATTACAGATACAAAATGCCATTTACCAGCAAAGCAAACATGTGATTAACCCATACTATAGTTATTTCTTGATTTTCTGATTCCGCACAAGATTAGTTCAGTTATTATTTACATGAAGATATGCTAATGTTATTCAATCCAAAACCCAGCCTACTTGAAAAGGAAAGGAAATAGCTATAGTCCACCAGTCAATGAGATAACCTAGGATGATGAGCAACACCCTTTTTTTTTCCTCCATGACATGGCAAGCCTGCAACCATAAAAGCCTCACTAAATGTTTTCTTAATTATCATAATAAATGCACGTATTCATATTTTTGCAAGGTAATAAACAGGGCCTCACTTCATCGATCAGAAAATCTGACACAACATAATTACTAAGGATGAAAAACAACTCGAGTATAATGAAATTCAAAAGAATTACATCATATATGAAGGCTTGTCCAACAAACGCTTAGTTAAAATGATGTTCCACAATAAAATGGATTTGACACTTTGACCATTTGAAACAAAACATGGAAGAATGAAAGGATAATGTTTGATTTGCTATACGATGAACAAGTAACTTGGTTCTTACTTCAGTTATTAATTGATGTTAACCATAGTTGTCTCCAAAAAACTATCATCGGTTATCTACAATCTCTGCATTTGGCATGCTACATTTCTAATATATTTTTATCAACTTTTAAATGGTGTTGTGCCAATAGTAACCGGAAATAAGTTGGCAAAGCAATACAGCATGTTTTGCAAATTACCTGGGCAAATACAGAGCCATGCCGAAAAGAAGAACATCACAATGTAGTGCACTCAACGAGGATAAATCTACTAAAGAGGGGATCACTTGTAGCTGCAGTATTAAGAATTCACAAGATCAACTTCTCCCCATCCACTGCTGCTTCTTATATACTTATCAACAATGCCAAATTCCTGATTCTGTGCAACACGCCTAGCATAGTTCTCAGCTGAAATTGGGCCCTTCTTCAACCTACGGTAATAAACGATATGCCAAGGCCACAATCGAGCAGAACCAAAGAATGCATCCACTGATAAAGTTTCTTCATTGTCTTTTGGAAGTTCCAACCCATAATTCTTAAGAACCATGAACATTTCCTCTGTGGATATGGCTGTTGTATGACGAGAATGGGAATTGACACAAGTTTCTGAAACTTGGTTCTGAATTCCCTTCTGAATATCATGCACCAATGGTGTCTCAGTGTGACAAGAAAGCTCTTTCTCTTTCACAACCTCTGTAGACAAATTCCTGGTAACAAGCGATTTGGTTAAATCTGCTAATGTATCTGATGGTCTTAGACTACTATTTTTATCATTGTCCACCTGAACGCATTGGTCATTTTCAATGTCATCCACCACTGTAGAGTGCACTGCAGAGGTTCCATTTACAGCAAGACCTTCATCCTTGGATTGAACATTTTCCGACTCCATTGCACTCCCATTCTTATGTCCCTGTACAACCAAATGATCCATACATTCAAGCGCGGTAGCATTAATGGAAGATGATTTTGAATTGGGTTCGATCTTTTTCGCAGATGATGGCAAAGGCTGATTGAGTGAGACAGACAAAGATCTATGAGAGCTTGACCTCCTATAATCTGAACTTTTGCCATTGCGGTGTGGAGATTTTGAAGAAGATATTAACTTTGAAGATGAGGAGTGTGATCTAGAAGACACTGATCTTGATCTGGAACGGAAACGTGACTTCCGCAGAGACTTGGGTGATCGAGAATTTGGGAGTGAGTGAGAAGTAGAGTAATCTGAATGCAAGGAAGAACTGGTTGACCGTCTTGATCTTTTTCCCCTAGGTCTTTTAGGTGATTCTACTTCGTTTCTGCACCGCTTCTTCCCTCCATATTCCCTTCTTCGGTGCCTGTCGGTTTCCTTTGCCATAGGGGACAATTTGTTTCTTAATGGTGAATGGTATTGTCGTGATGCAGACCCCCTCCGTTCATCTCTCTGGTTCCTCATTGATAAAGCATCCCTACTTGACCGCATCTTCGACCAGGATTCAGACCTGAATTTATCTTCATCTTCAATTCTATGATTTCCATCTATTTTATTATTTCGCCTACCATCCAACCTCTCATACTTTCTCCGTGAAGAATTCTGTTTTGGACAATCTCGCATTTTGTGACCTGGCTCACCACATCTATAGCATGTTTGCCGGAATTTTGAGTCCTTCGGACGATTCACGGTTTCCTCACCAATCCGCACTCTGGCCATATTCTCTAAGGATGTTGCTCTAGGAGAACTACCGCGGTAACCTATATGATTATCATCATGCTTCATGTCATAGCCATGGTAAGGTTCATATCGATCAAATTCTAGAGCATTTTCGTTTCCATTGCCAGCCGATGTGTCCTGAATTGGCTCACCCCATCTTCCATTTTCCTCCAAGGCAGGCACAACTCCACTGCCATCATCACGAAACTCTTCCCTATAATCTCTTTCTTCCCTAACATAGTCTTTAAAATCATCTTGATGATATCCTCTCTCCTCACTAGGAACCCCAACAGATCCACCCCTACCATCATTGCCCATCTCCTGATCCCTCCATCCATCGGAACCCATTTTCCTCCTCACATGCCCTATCCTCTCAGAATTCCTTCCACGTCTTGGTTCGTAGATCTTACCACCACCCCTAGGAAACCTCTGAAAACTCCCAACAGGCTGCTTATTGGACCACGTCAGAGTAAGTGGTTCCCCACATATATTCCTACCTTTCAATGCCCTCAAAGCCTTCGTCGCATTAGGAGGAAAGTCAAACACCACAAACCCATATCCTTCCCTTTTCAGCTGAACGTTACAATGCCCAAACCTACGGAAAACATGCTCGAGCTCATCCTTTCGGGTGTGCTCGGACATATTACCAATATACAAAGACATCTGCATGGTTACAGGAACAAAACCACATTCAAAACACAAGCACAAATAACATACCAAGCAGAATTTTCAACTTTCGAAGTCTCAGCAGATAGCTAGATACACATTCTAAATTATCATCACGTCCTATGCAACATAAGTATCAATAACACCATTGCTCTACATATCATAAACTATGTATAATGACAAGTAATGAAAATCCAAATCTATTTTCAGTGGTTTTTCTTTTCACTAGAATAATAAAAAAAATAAGGGTTTATCGTCACAGGAATTTCGTCGAACACGTAAAACGCATAAGGTATAAAAAGGAGAGAACAGAAAACCCTAAGTGCAAGGCAAAACGAGGATCAATCCACGTGTGTTAATTCAGTGAAAGAAATCATTTACAGGTGCAAAGTGCGTGTAGATGAAGATTTAAGGAGTGGAACCTTCTAGAAGCGATGGAGAAGTCAGTGGAGTTTGTTGCGTTTGGTAGCTCTGTTTTTTCTTTCTTTTTTTTTTTCCCCTTCTGTCAGTGAAGGAGTTGGCGGAACTCGAGTCGCTGTTATTCACTTGAGTTGGAATCGGCGTGAGCAAAACGATGCGTTTCGAAAGCGTAGAATGCGTAGTGGAGTGGAGTGGAATGAAGGAGAAGAAGAAGAAGCAGCACTCGGAAAGGAAGGAATATGAAAGTGCAGTGAAAAATGAAAAATGGCACTCCTCATGAGTCCTCAGCTCAGTCACGAGCCACGCACGTTGTTGTTATTATTATTATTATTATTATTATTATTATTATTATTATTATTATTATTATTATTATTATTATTATTATTATTATGTTACCCTTTTCCGAAAAGATTATTTTTAATTTTATTAAATTAGAATTTCTTTATAATTTTGAAATATATCATATTTTATTAGAAAGATATTAATATCATAATATACTATTGAATTTACCTTCACCTTGTTCTTTTTCAACTTCATTTATCCCTTTGTAGTTAAATTAAATACTAAAATTTTCATATTAGTAATGGAATGATACTATTCAGTGTTTAATCTAATCTTTCATTATTTTTTCTCTCTTATTTAATTTTGGTCCTATTTAAAGAATTAAAGATAAAAAATTATATCTTATTCTCTTTTATTTAATTTTAGTCCTACTTAAAAAATTAAAAGTAAAATATCACACTTTATTCTCTCAAGTATTTTTTTCGCTGGAGATGATCTATTTCCTTATATGCTCCAACTATGCTCCAACTATGTCCATCGTTTTGAAATTATATACTATTATTAATTTCTCACTAAGCAAGAGAAATTAAAGATATCGAACCAATCCCTACTTGAATAGGTATAAAGAAAAAAATAATGTAAAAACAAAAAACATATTTAATTATTAGAGTAAAAAAGTTTGGAATCAACATTGAGTTGGTTAAAGGATATATTTAAAAGACTAAAAATTTTAGATAATTAGCCTGCTTGAGAACTTAGACTTTTAAATCAAGATACAACTTGAAGATAGGATACTAAAGATTAAGGACAATAATATACATCCTAAAACCTTTAACATTAAGGGAAGGGGAAACAATTTCATTTTAACGTTGGAAGTTCACAATTCACAATGCAGTGAGTTACTGCATGCTGAGTGGTCATTATACTATGTGTATATATCAAAACAATGCTACACTAAGTGGAAGAACAGAAATTAAAAGTTGGGCATAACCTTTCAAGCATCATAGCCACTGCTTTTTTTTTCCTCAAACAAAAAGAGGACCACAAACACTAATGATCAAAGCTAAAAGAATACGTGTGCACTAATGACAGAGCTTGTTTAATGTAGTGCAATCTCTTTGAACTTCTTAATGCAATCCAATGCTTTGCTGAAATCGCTCTCTTCCAACGCAATGTTGAAACGACAGTATCCAGGAATTCCAGTCCAGGAGCCACTATTGATGCATAGTCCAGTAGATTTGAGAAGGGCATTCCTAATATTGGAGTCATCAAGTGTGATTTTCATGGTGGCATTGTCTTGTCCACCTTCACCTTGTGGCAAAATCTTTAGTGTAACAGTCTTGTTGAGATAGCCAGAGGGCTTTGCCACTACGGAGACACCGGCACACGATTCAAGCACTTCCCACCCATTTTGCTCAAGTGCCTAAGATCATAACCCAAAAATGGCAAGAATTAAAGCTATGAAAACAAACCAATTAAAACACAGACCAGTTCCAAGATTAGGTGATATTACATGCATCATCTCTTAATTTGTACAACATACACTAACCTCACCTTAAGTTTAACCAATGTTACAACTTACAACTGATACCCTTGGATTTATAAATGTAGCATTGACCTCAGTTGTAAACATGACAAATCAAAGGGTGAAAAGTGTAATATCACTTAACCTTGAGAGGGATCAATGTAATATACATGTTAAATACATCTCAAACATAAACGTTGACAGATCTGGAATTACCTCTTTCAAAGACTTAGACCTGTTTTTCAATATTGCAGTGTATTCAACAATAGCATCTGATAAACTTGAAGGTTTTTGTGCCCTAAGCTCCAGCAACTTCTTTATAGCATATCTAGCAGTACTGTGAGGCCTGATTAATCCTGGAAAACTATGGAAGGTGTCAACCAAATGCGGCTCATTTAGAATAAGAAACCCGAATTTGAGAACACCGTTTAGCATTGGCAGAGACAACCCTCCAAGAAGAGACACACAAAATGATGGGTTGCATGAAGACTTTAACTTAGATAAACACTGCTCCAAATCCCAGCCATTGCTGTCAAACTCGAGACCGGAAGACGATGTATCAATTATAACTCTTGCGCCAAATTTAGCACAAGTGCTCAAAATCTCTCCTATTTCATTGTTGCTATAAACTAAGCCTGTTGGGTTAACTGTAGGGCCAGAAATATACACCCATGGGTTTTTCACAGTCCCAAAGACTTTGGTGAGTGCCTTCTCCGTAAACTTGAAACCCACATTGGCATCTGTAGGGACTATCACTGTGTCAGCTTTCAAAAATCTGGCAGAAGAAACATAGTTCCCATTTGATCCAGCCGGAAAACAGAGGGTGCCAGCTTCTTTGATGCAGCAGAGGACAAGCTTATTGAAAAGAGCCTTTGAATTGTCAGCATATATAAATTCAGTGCCGCTTTTAGTTGGAAAACCATAGTTGCTTTTAACATAGTTTTTGATGCTTGTGTTAACATCAGCCTCGGATTCTGACATGTTTTGCCTAGCAAAACTTTCAAAAAGAGCACCCTTAACAGGAGATGGAACAGGCAAGAAGGTTTGATCAACATCCATGTGAATAACAGAGTCGCTCTCCACCCCGTTAATTGAAAGCTCAGCATTATCAAGCACTGATGAGGCTGCTGCGGAATATCCTATCATATCTACTGATTTGGCATTGTGGCTCTTTCTCTGAAGGATGAGTTGAAAAATGAAAGCAATGAGAATCTTAGCAGCAGATATGACATAAATAAATAACATAGAGATGCCTTTCCTATTTTCTGGCATAATTGCCATTCTGAGCAACAATAAGCTTAGAAAAAACAGCCATAAAAATGTGCAGAATTGGAAAATTTAGCAAACAAATTCTGCCTTTAGTTTCTAATCTTACAAAGTCCCAGGACCCAGGGTGTTTATGATATTCAGGTCAGTAATTAGCCATGCATCATATCAGATCATGTATGCTGGAGAAAATATTTTCACAAATATCTCAACAATCTCAACAACCAGGTTGCCCTTATTTTTCTACTTACTAGATTAAGTGATGGCCTTTGCTCTTCCGCTAGTAGAATAATAGCACTGACATGATTCCTTGTTTGAATTTAATAAGAGGCAAAGATAAAGAGAAATGCATTTTATGTAACGAAGGCAATTAAAATTGTACCAGGAAAATTCTTGGAATATGTATTCCATATTCAACTTTTTGCCACATATTCAACAAGGTTCTTTTATGGTTCATTTGGAGCAAAAAGAAAGAACTAATATTTATATTATATCAGGAATGAAATTTACGTAATGATGGCAATTAAAATTCTACTAGGAAAGTTCAACTATAGGCAAAAAGAAAAGAGTGACAAACCTCAGCTGGTGCATGTCGGCCAGAAAGCTGAAATGCAAGCAGCTCATGAAAAATACAACCATAATAGTATTGATTAATCAATGAAGTATTGCCTTCTAGTAATTCCACAGTTTTGGACAGTGCACTAAAGAGGGATTCTTCTTCTGTAACGACAAAGGCTGTTTCTAAATCTGGATAAACCTGAGAACCATGTGAATGCAATCAATAAGAAATTGCGAAAATCAAACCAAAATAGAATGATATCTTACAGACTAAGAAAGCCAGGAAGTTAGCATGGAACATCACCTTGTTTTTTACCAGTCCGCATATGATTGCTGCATGAGATGGCAAAGGAGTTCCTGAAAGATACTTAAGGACACCATTTGATCCTGGAAGACTGGATAGCTCAAAGTGATCTGATATGTCCAAGAAAAGACGAGACCCAATCTCCTGTGTTGTATCTAGAAGGTGCACAAAAGCTGAACTAGTAACTGCCTCAAAATGAGCAATCCCTGTCACCACCACTTGAGGCTTCAATTTCTTTATTAGTTCTATCAGTAAATCTGATTGCCGAGGGGCTTCAATTACAGTAATTGCATCATCTAAAGGCTCAATAGTTTCTGTGCCCTGCAAGAAAGAGAAAAATCATTAAAGTAGACTCAAACAATAAAACTACATTGTTCACAAAAGAATATTCAAAGAAAATCATTCAATCCTTTGTTTTCTTTTATCAATTTATGGAATCCAAAGCTACATAATCAGCAACCATAATGGTAAACTTTGAAAAGGCAAACAGGCATGAAGCTACATTTCTTTCTCAATAGTGCTGCTCATCTAAAGAACTTCTTAAATGATTGTTGCTATAGCAGAAACTTCACAGCAAGGACAAACATACAATTAACTGCATTCATTGACATATCAAATTCTAAAATTCACAGAAATAATATTGCAAATAGTATATGCCATTCGGAAAAGTATGAGAAACAAGGGGAGGAAGGAACAGCTACTCCATACCTTAAGGGCCAAAGATGTCAACCATTTCCTAGGGAGGTGTCGAGTTAGATGTTCATCAACAATAGCAAGGCGAGGCGAGAACAAGTGAAGAGCATTTTCAATTGCAGCAGCCCTTGAGGGGAAAATGACAACATTCTTGCACAAGATTTCAACAGATCAAGTCAATATTATGTTAGCAGAATTTCATGCTTAAATCAAAGACAGCCAGAAAATCAGAAGAGAATGCAGGCCTGCAGAGTTATACAGGATCTAAAGTAGAACTAATAACATATTTGGGATCTTACATTAGCAGAGAGTGGAATATGGTGATAAGTCTTCAAAAACCCTGCAATGAGATTGCGAAAACGTTTGCTTCCAGCAGGTGGCTCGTATGGAAAATAAGAACTATTTTTTAAAGTGCTTGCAAGATAAGCCAAAAAAGGAATCTTCTCATCGGCAACAGAATCATCCTCAAAGGACAAATCTAGAGAGCTGCTGATCTCTTGAAATCCATTTTTGAGAAACTCAAAAATAACTTTGATCTGTCATATACAAATGAATTTTGCATCAATTTCCTTCAGGGAAACAGATATTATCTTCTTGAAATATCAAGCTTTAGAGAAGCACCCACCTGCGTAGGATTACGAAGTTGACAACTGTAAACTGATAAAGCATGGGAAATTCTGCCACCAGCCTTTCCATAGGCCCATGCTGTCCGTGCACAAATAGGCTGATCACCAGAAAGTCCCATAAAGAATTCAAATCGGTGGGGGCTGTTCTTCTCAATCTCAACCAATGCTGCAATATCTGTGTCACCAGCCTATACCAATATTTCTCAGTAAGATTGCACTTTCACTGGAGAATTGATGTATAGCCAAATATCTGTTTTCTAAATTCTAACCTGAAGAATTTTGGTTTGCCAAAGCTTTGTAATGCAGAAACCCCGTCGTTCAAACAACCTTTTGCAAACAGCTTGACCTGGTCGGCCTCCCATATTGAAGATCATAATTCCGGCAGCTTTGATTACTGATATCCCCTCTTCAACCGCCCTAGCAATTAAACCCAAGCCAAACTGATCCTCCACAAAACCCTATATACAAAGTAAAGTAAATATGAGAATGCTGCATTAGATCATCTAATACATCAATCAAAGACATTTCTACAAAGCCAAAACATCTTATCACAAGAGTGTATCAAGGATAAGTTGTGCAGGTAGAAGTAAAATCTTATTAACAAGATTCTTCTAGACTTCTAGTGGCTTGGAACATTTATGAATTATTTCATGAATAAATGGAAAAGGCTTGCTCTAAGGAACAATACGAATATACAATAATAACTAAGCATGTGACTTAAAGAAAGTTGGAGCCAACAAAAAAATCCAGTGGTGTATAACTTTTTTCCTTTCAAATTGATGAGGTTCACATTAAAGCACTTAGCATGAAAGAATGCAAGACATAATTGTCAAGCTCCAGCAAAAGAGCAGATGACCATCATAATAGAATAAAGATCCATTTACCTGAAGTGCACAATAATTACTCAATGCATGAAGGAATTCTTCACTTGCATTTTCTGTTATCATCTTAGACATTGCATCTGGATTTGGATTAAGAATCTGCATAAAGCCAATAACAAGAATAACTGATATTTAGTTGAATTAAAAAACATTACAATATCACTTGCAAAAAAAAAAAAAGAAAAAAAAAAGATTCTCCAGCCATGATAATTTTCTTTTATGAGCCAAAGTTTGCAATTAATCCAACTTATAAGACTGCCAGTAAAAGCTACCAATGACAACAACAACAACAACAATTATTTGTCTCTCGGGACACTCTTTTAGCTAAAAAAGGTTTATCTGCTTTTAGAAACACAATTAAAAATAATGATTACACGTGTAGATGTTAATATATCCAATACCAAAATGATTACTGTGTTCCACAAAATTAAAGAACCAAGACTCAATAGCAGTGGCAGGCATAGCTTAGAAAGTAAGAACATGAAGAATAACATAAAAGACATATTAGCATCTGTAGTCAAATCAAAATTGCACTAATCTATATTCAGTAACTTTAATTCAACAACACTCAACAAAGGAATCTAAATGAAAAACACTATGCATAAAATATTTTAAGGTATAATTTAGAATCAATAATTTGCCACTAAGCCACACAGTACTAAAAGGTATCACCATGTCAAAAGGTCAACGTAGAAAAGAGCAGGTAGAGAAGTGGCCCGCGAAGAGGCACCTCAATGAAACTTCTATGTACTAGGCATACTGATAAGAAGTAACTATATCATTAATCATAGTAACCTACTTAGTGCTTGGTTGGAAATATGTAATGGTTCTGTACCTGTGGTATGCATCCTACAATTCTGTCAAGTTGAATATGATTTTCTCTGCAATATGACAGAAGATCAGATTCATAGAACTCTACCCTGTCCAGCAAAGTTTTCTTCTCCTCATCATAGATGAGCTGGCCTTTATCATCTAAAGCATTTAAATATAAGTTTATCCAGGAAATCTTTATCGCTCTAGGATTGATATCAAGGCCATAAACCTGCAAAAATTACAGCTTGTGCTATGAGTGACTTCAAGGAATAGTTGACAGAAAAAAAAAAATGCATGTAGAGTGTTTCTAGGCAGTTGTATGAATTTTTAAGAGTCTGTTCAGTTACCACTTTCATTTCATTGTTTCATCTTGTGTGTTTATGCATTCACAATTATGTGAAAAAAATAGTGATGGCCACTATAATTAAAGAGGCCTTAAATAAAAAATGCTGCACATGATTGAAAAAACCTTGGAAGGCAACCACTTGTCAGCAATGGCAATGGATATCCACCCATTTCCACAGCCAAGCTCGGCAACAGTCCTGTCCTTGAAAATGGAGTCCGGGTGCCTATTAATCCCTTCAAAGAAAGTAAAAGACCAGTCCTCTGGCAGAAATATGCTAGGAATCACCATCGTAGTCAATTTCTTTCTCCCCTTGTGTCCTGCAACAAAGCAAACAAGTTTCCCATTATGCACATCAAAAATGGAATTAATGTATACGCAGTAATATAATACAAAAAATTTTACACTGCTGACCAGTAACATTGTTAGAAAGTGTCAAAATCAACTTAGATAACTAACCACCATGATTTCTCAGTTCAATTTTATTAGCTGCCACTATAAAACTCGTTTACCCTATCAGTGCATAGAAATTAACATAAATATCAACCCATCACAAAAACTACACACCTTTATTTTTGACAACACAACACTACAAATAAAATTTTCTTGTCTTTTAGTCATTTATTATTATTATTAATTAATTAATCTTAACTTTTGAATTTTTACAGAGCCATGCATTAACCTTCAACATCAACATCAAAATCAGAGTTGTAGTGTCATTATATCACATGTAAAACCTCCAAATTGAACAGTGAAATTAGTAAACAGAGTCAAAGTGAAACTCAATCCAATCAAATCCAATCCAAACAAATTACGTTGTGGCTTTTGGTTGGTGCGTTTATGACTGTGTTTTGCGGCTATAAACGACAAAAAAGGAAAAGAAAAAAAAAAGTGTATACCTTCGTTTTGGTCCAAAAGCACGTCTTCGATTCGGAAGTGGTAGGTTTCAAAGCAGCTATCACAATCTTCCTTCGTCGGAAACCGTTTCTGAAGCTCCGACAAGAAGATCCGAGTGTCCGTACGAGTCTTCGGATCCTCGAGCTTGTCAAGCACCGACCTTAGGGCGGCGTAAGCGGCGTCGCCGGAGACCTTGCAGGTGTTCAAAAACTCGTCCATTGTTTGTTCACCGGAAAATCTGTGAATGCTGATTGGTTAATGGATTGAGTGTCTCTCTCACTCTCACATCAGAAGAAGAATGCTCCACCTGTTTCTGTGTTCTAAGCTCTCAGTCTTCTGACTCAGTTAGCAACGACCTTTTCCTTTTTCTTCTAAAAAAATATAAATAATATAAAAGTGTAGCTACGTCAATAAATTTGTTTATTTAATTGAATTGTTTATTGTTATTTGCATTTGTATATGTAATCTTTCCTTTTTATTTTTTTTTAATTAGGATTCAGATTGGAATCCAAGATTTTTAGGTAAAAAGAAGAGATTATGTGTTTGTTTCAGGCTCAATAAATCAATAAAAAATATATTTTTTAATGAAAAAAGATTTTATTTTTTATTTTTTAGTGTATTTAGTAAATTTCTAATAATAAAAGTAAAAATATAACAAAAATAAAAAAAAATTTTGAGAAATTACAATTTATATTTTTTAAAAAAATATTTCTCATATAATAAATAAACAAAAAAGTATTTTTATTTTATTTTATTTAAATATAATTAATAAATAAAAATATTTTTTTACATGAGATATTCAAACTTAAAATTATTTTTATTTTTGTAGAAGATCTTTTAAAAAAACATTATTTAAAAAAAATTTAGAATAGCACCCATATATTTATACATAAATATATTAATAACTAATTTTAATATATAAATAATTTTTTTATATTCGTATATGTAATCTTTTAATTAATTAATTAATAATTTTAATATTACCATAATATTTTTTTATACTTTGCAAATTAAAGATTAATATACAGCAAATTAAAATTTTATTAAGTGTTTATTTTTTGTCAATGAATTACAATATACGTAAAATTCAAATTTTGGTAGTTATTTAAGTTAACTAGTGAATTGATTATTCGACTAATTGATATTAGTTATTTTGTTCTAATAATAATAATATAAGAGAATCAATAATTTTTTTTTTCAAAAATGCTTAGTAAACTAAATTTTTAGTATTTTATCAATTTTTGAACATATATATATACATGTATAAATTAATATAATTTATATACTACATAACAAATTTGTTTATATAAATTGACTAAGAATATACACATAAATTATTATATTTTATACTTTTATACATTTATTCAAGTAAATATATGTATTTATTTGTTTTTATTAATGTAATAATATAAAATAGATGCATGTATAAAATAATTTGAAAGAATAAGATTCAATTGTTTATTATTTAGGGTTGATTTTTGATGATTAAACAAGCATTGACCGGAAAAGGCGCGCATGGGTAATTGTGAATGTTTATATATGGGGACACAAATTATTTATTATTGACGTGGATTTGCTTTATTCAATCCTGAAGGATGGATTTGTTAATTGTTGGTGGTATTCAATCACTTTCTATAAACAAATATATTTCGTAACTTGCAACTTTTTAATGTTAAAAACTACACTATTATATTTGATATTGTATACTTACTTCTTTTTTTTTTTTTTTTCTTCCAGGATTTAGTACCTACTACTGAATATAATGATTAATTATTTCGATGGCTTATAAGCATTTTAAATCTTAATGGGTGAAATTATTAGTTTAAAATTTTAATTTTTTTTTACTTATAAGACAAAAATTAAACTATTAACACTTAATTAGTATAATATAAACATAAAACAGCTAATGAATTATAGTTCAAATGACATAGTCTCCTCATATTCAGTTACGAAATCACCAGTTTAAATCTTCTTATTTTTTGGTCAAAAACAAAAAAAATATAAAATAATAGTTTGAACTAGGGATAGCAACACCATCCGAATCTGCAGATACCCACTCCGTTCCTACCCGCTCGAGGTGGATTCTTGGGAGTGGCGGGATGGGGTCAGGTTTAGGTAATGAGACCTGCTACACATATAAATTTTTTTGGCTTACAAGTCTTACAAGTTGGCACAAGCCCAACAAAACACACGCATTATACTCCCACATTCAAGAGTAAATAAACGCACGTTATTCAACCACTTCATGTTTCCAAAGCGCGCTACTCACCATGCATTATGAACGACTCTTCTTCTTCTTCCTCCATGAAAACAAGTTTCTTGTCAAATTTGAAGATAATGGAACTTCAGAAATACACCCAAACGATTACAGAAATACACCCAAAATTCGTTGAAGTACACCTTATGCATAATTCAGAATTCTTTCTCTTTTTCCTCCTTATCTTCTGCTGCTTCTTCTTCTTCAAAAACGATTTCAGAGCTTGATGTCAACAAACAATGGAAATCGAGAATAACGAAAAAAGAAAACAGAGAGACAAGCATGTAAACGAAGAACGAAAAAGAGAAGGTAAGAAAAGAAAGAAAAGAAGAAGAAGAGGAAGAGGAAGAAGAATGTGCAGCAAGAAGAAGAAGAAGGTGCAATGAAAACGTGCAGTAACAGTTCGAAGCGCGTTAATATAAATGACTTGTAAAGACCTGTATAAAAAAACGCTTTTATGTGGAGAATTATATCCTTAGGTAATATCCGCTCCTGTCCGCCCCTGTATATATATAATATATATAATTTTAATATATAATACGTATAATATATGTAAAATAATTAATAAATGATTAATAATATTGTATTATATTTAAGTTTTTACTTTAATTTATGTTATGTATGTGATGATAGTTATATAAATTTTGAAATTTAATTTTATTTGTTGGATTTTAATAATTATAGGGACAGTAGAGGCGGGATGAGTATCCACATGAGCGGATTAGGTTTCAATGTTTTACTATCCACGAATAGAAATGAAACGAGTTTTATGCGGGTTGTTGTAAAACGGTACGGATCGGGTAGAGCAAAAACCCGCCCCGTTGCCACCCCTAGTTTGAAGTTAAAATAAGAGTGAGGTGGTAAAGAAAATAATTATTATTTTACTTATTGTTTTATATTTGGTCATTCTTCAAAATATAAAAAAAAATCAACATTTTAAAGATATATAAAGTATAAACGCGATTCCCGAAGAGAAAATCCTTTCAAAATATATAAAGAATTTGTACATTTTGTAAATATAAAAAAATGCAACATTTTAGAGATGCATAAAACGTGATTCTTTTACTCCAAAAAGAATGCCAAAAAGACAACTAATACAGAGAATGTGAGTGAGAAATAGAGAATCCACCTAAAAATAAACATGTAAACCCTATTGCAATTTAAAAATAAAAAATAGAGAGAATGTGAATGAGAAATAGAGAATCCTCCTAAAAATTCTTAACAATTCACAAAGATACATTGTGGGTTGCCGTACAAACAAAATATTCTTTAAAAAAAAAATGTTAGATACTTTTTTATAATACTTTAATCTCACGCACTGACGCACATTTGGTGCCAATTGGCTAATTGCAAATTTATGTCCCAAGCCACTTGCTTATATTATTAGAATAACCTTTTTTTTTAATTTGGTCATGTGACATGTGACACCTACAATAATATGATACCATATGCGCAATTAGTGGGTGCCAAACAATTGAGTAACATAATTAGAATACCTACGTACTCATTCATGACTTTCACACCGTCATCTAAAAGTCTAACTTATTGCATAATCAATTAAATTTTTTAACATGAAATGACTATAGAATAAGGATGAGATTCAATATGAATTGACCTTAGATAGAGAATGTAACTTGGTAGTAATTGTATGATAGAACAACTTCTATTTTAATTTAGGGTTTAAAACATTTATCAGGTCATTATAATGAACCAAAACTACTTTGGTTGTCTTAGTTATAGTACTAAAAAGAAACAAAAATAATAAAAATAGTGTTGCTAAAAGACATACGTTAAAGTCACTCAAAATAAATCTTTGACTTATTTTGATAAATGTATTACAAAAACATTGAAAGCTTCAAAATTTTATATTTTCAATAAACATTATATTTTTTTATGGTATTCCTCAATCCGACATATCAAGGATTAATTCGCAGTAGTACTAAACTATATTTAAGGAGGCTCAGGATTCGGTGGTCCAGGTAACTTTGGACTACTTAGTGATCCAAGTAAAAAACATGTTTTTAAAGTTTTTTTATCAATTGCTATGTAGTCCTTGAGCTATTTTTAATTGCAAATTAACCCCTTATATTTTATTTAATTATAGAAACTATTTTTTATTTTACAAATTATTTATTTATCAATTAAAAATTATATTTATTAACAAAAAAATACAAAACAACAACTAATTATATTCCAGTCGAGTAAAATATTATGTTTGATCTCGTGAAGTTCCTCCATGACTTTCAAATCGTGTTTCCTTGAAATTCAATCGATTGGTTTATCAAAACAATCGATTGAATGATACTCAATCGATTGGATTACAGTGTATCACAAAACAATCGATTGAATGCCTCAAAACAATCGATTGTTTTTGTTACTCAATCGATTGCATTCACGAAAACAACATGGATTTGCCAAATACAATCGATTGGAAAGTGATGACATTGAAGTTTTAGCCAAATTCAATCGATTGGTAATTTAATCCAATCGATTGGAAGGTGATGAAGTCGAATTTTTTGCCGAGTTCAATCGATTGGTAATGTTACCCAATCGATTGAAATGTGATGACTTTGATTTCTTTGGCCAAATTCAATCGATTGATAATTCAATCCAATCGATTGAAAAGTGACGACAGTGAACTTTTTGCCAAATTCAATCGATTGGTGGCGTAATCCAATCGATTGAATTTTGAAATGTGCTGTGTATTAAAGCTGATAACCCTGCGTATTCACACCCATTCTCTCCACCTTTTCATTCGAACGCCACTCTCTCCTCTCTCTAAAAACCAGAAAGCTTCTCTCTAAAACCAGAAAGCTTCTCTCTTCTTCTTCTCCATTCTCACCCACACCCACTCCAAACTAGATACATAATTCCAACCCTAATCAAAATCCGTACAAAACCCACAAAACCAGTATCCCCATAATGGCCAGAACTAAGAACGCCAAAAGAGCCAGGGTTGAGGGAGAAAGCTCTGCCCCTGCCAGACTCATTGCTTCATCCCACTACATGGCAAGGTGGCTGCCGTCTCAAAGGGCACTGAAAAACTATGTGGAGAAGTTCGAGTCAAGGCCAATTGTTCCTCCCAGGTACATAACAGCCGAGTTCCTTCAGGATAGACGTTTTAATTTGGTGTTGAATGCATTACAAACACAGCACTTAGTTGATTATGTACAAACTAGGGATGAGTATTACCCGCACTTGGTTAGGGCTGTTTATAGTACTTTGAATTATGTTGTTCCTGAACCTGATGAAGAGGGTGAGGTAATGCCGCTGATTGAGTTTGATTTAGGGAAACAGCATTATAGAGTTACTTTGCAAGAACTAGCTGAACAATGGAGTCTAGTTTATCATGGGGCAAAATTTACTGGTGGTATTGCCGCAGATGAGGAATGGGGTGAATACAACAGATTAGTTGGTTTGCAGAGTTTACAATATGAGAATCCACAAATGGATGCTAGAGGTAATATAAGTTGCAGTGGGTTGGGGATTGAGCAGCGTATATTGATGTATTTGTTTTCATACATGTTGATTCCAAGAAAACATAATCATGGAATCTTGTTTAACGAAGATATTTTAGTGCTTTGGGCTATGGTGACTGGAAAGGAGATAAACCGGCCTTATTTTATGGTTCATCATATGCTTGAGATGAAGAAAGGAAAATCAAGTGTTGGTTTAGGATATGCTTGCCATTGGACCAAGATTTTCAAATGGCTTGGAATTGACTTGACTGAAGAGAAAAGTGTTGTCTTGACTAATGTAGCCAAGATTGATGACAGCACTCTAAGACAGATGGGAAGAGATCCGGATGCCCAACAACCCCAGGCTCAAGGGCAACCACAAGACCAGGTGCAAGCACAAACAGAGCCACCCCCACCACCACCCCCTCCTTCGCCAACAATGCAAGATTTGATGGATGAATTGCGAAGCATGAGAGTATATATGGAGGAGCAATTTGCTGATATGAGGCAGCGTCAAGACAGGCAAACGGAAGCTATCAATCGTCAGGGAGAAGCAATTGACTATCTATGCACTAATCTGGGCATCACAAACCCAAGGGGCATCATCCCAAGGCCTGGACCATGAAGAAATTGTTTTATAGCAATATTCTTGTACAGCTTTGATTTTTACAATTCGTATATAGAGTTCTTAAAGGTACTAGGTTTGTTTGAATTGTAAGACCTTCTTGGATGATGGAATCAATTTAGCTGACGGCTTTTTTAGTTTATCTATATTCTTAAGATGCAATCAGGTCTTGAAAACAATGTGTTTGTATGGATTCAATCGATTGTTTTGATAGTGCAATCGATTGAAGTACACTTAAACACTGTTCCAATCGATTGTTTTGTTATTTTAATCGATTGGAGTGCACTTAATAACTGTATCAATCGATTATTTTCTAAGTGCAATCGATTGAATTATCATCAATTTCAATTTCAATCGATTGCATATAAAACCAATCGATTGATACTGTAATTAAGTGTATTCCAATCGATTAAAATAACAAAACAATCGATTGAAAAGGTAGTAAAATCGATTGTTGTAAACTTATTTTCTAATGCAATCGATTTATTTCTATTGCAATCGATTGAATTTTCAGTGAAATCGATTGGAGTACTCTTATATATACTATTTCAATCGATTGGATTTTAATTCAATCGATTGAATAATACACACACCTCTCATTCAATCGATTGTGTTGTTATAGTAATCGATTGGAGTCGATTTAGTTACTGCTTCAATCGATTGTTTTCTAAGTGCAATCGATTGAATGAGAATCTTTTATTATTTCAATCGATTGGTGGCCTATCTACCAGTTTTGAATCTTGTTTTATTTAGTTATTAATCTAATGCGTCTATTATTATTATTATTATTATTATTTATCTACTTAAAAATAATTATAGATAAGATATAATTATATGAATTCTTCAAATTTAATTTTTCTTAAATTGGAAATAAAAATTAATTTAAAATTTGAAATGTAATTGTTTTTAATTAAAAGATAAGATATCTTAAAGAGTTTTAAGATTATTCGGTTGATTTAAAAAATTTTAAAAAGATAGAATTAAAATTTTGTTATCTTTTTTGGGTATATATATGTGTTCAAGCCGACTAAATTTTTATACGTTGACAAATTATTTTAAATATTTGCCTTTCAACTAAGTCTACTCGTAATATATTCTTCCGTTGATAATAATTATGGATACTCCTTCTAAAGAAGATATAGTAGGGGTCTCCAATGATGCATGTAACACACAGAATTTGTCACTGGACTGTGATGTTATCAAAGTTGATTTTGGTGACCAACTTGGAACTACAATTCCTAGTGCTAAGGTAAGACTTAATGGGTTTTTAATTTCTAGTATAATGTATTACGAGTAATTTAAAATTTTATGTTTTTTATTTTCTACAGGATGACCAAGTTATTTTTGACGATGTTATTCAAAGCGAGAATCTAAATAAAATTCAAGAATTGTCTAGTAAAGTGGACAATGTCCTCTCTAGCATAGAGGTAATTTGATGTGACAAACAGTAATTAATATATATGATGTTAAATAATTTATATATTATAACCTTTTTTACCATTCTTTTTTGCAGTCAATAAGAGTTGTAAACATTGCTCGAGACGTAATAATTGATAAAATCCTTGAATCTGTAAGCCGCATTGAGACAATGATATCACAACTCAGTCTGAACAATGATTCCGAGACTCCGACCAAGCTCTCTGTACAAAACACACATCCGATCTCAAGATTGAAGGCTAAGAGTTCAACTATTGATATTCATACGGCTATATCAGACGATGAGGATGATCTTACTGTACTGGATCATATGTCTTTCACCCACGATGATCCGTTCCACATCAAGATCAATATGGACAAACCAGTATCTCCATCTATAAGATCCGCACCAAAAAAGAAAAATATGTCAAAGGTATATGCATGTATAGTAAAATTTCATAACTCTTATTATTTGATATTCTTAACATGATAATAAGAATATACTGAAACTGTTTTTTTTTCTTAGGGTAAGAGCATTATGGAGACGCAGAAAAAATTACCGTTCACTCACCCAGGCGGAATTAGAAAGCCAAAGATTGAGCCCAAATCAGTCAATAAATCGAAGGCGTCTTATGCACTGAGCCAACCCACAAAAGACTATAGAAGAGCTGTTTATTTCTTTTCCATTACTAGCGTAATTACCACTTAAATTATATAGTTTCTTATGGGCACTGCTAATTATTACATTTAGTGATGAGTTGCTAATACTTTTGTATTAAAATTTGTAGTCAATGCAGTGTCAATTTATGCCAACTCCAACCATGCGTCTTTTGGAAGATCAGATAAAGGCCTGTGCATATATATTTTCAGCATCGCTAGATCCATCGTAAGTTAATTTGATATTTTCTTTGTTGTCGATGAATGAGGGCCAATCTAATGTGTTTCGGTTTTTAATGGATACAGTGAAGAACTTGTCGTAACAAATACAATCAGAGCAACTAGATCAGACTTTGCACATTTCATACCTGACAGAGCCATTACTGATAAGGTACAGAAGTAATCTATTAGGTAATCTACGTTCGGTTCTGGGCATGATCTCTTAATATATATTTGGATTGTGATCCAGATTCTTGAATTAGCGGCATTGAAATGCACTGATGATCAATCTGATGTAAGTTTCAAGACAACATGGCAACTTCCACCGAGATTTGTGGTATGTTCTATAACCCTGAAAAGATAAGTTCATTTATCTTTAGTTACAAATGTAATGATGAAATAGAACTATACTTCTTTATCATGTACTAAAGACTATATTGGTTTGCATTAATGAACTAGGTGGATGTCTTCAACAAGAAAGATTTAAAGAAGAAGATGGAAGACTACATTTATAAATTTATGCAACCTACTGCTGATTTAAAATTTGTAAGAATTTTTTCTTAAGATTCATTGTTGGATACAGTTTTCCATTATCAGCATACATAACCGAGGGGCAAATTTTTATGGTTTAGATATACGTTCCTATTCAAGAGGATGACCACTGGTATCTAATGGTAATATCGGTTTGCGAGCATACAATTTATCACATGGACACCCATTTTAATGATGACAGAATTCGCTATCGTGAACGTGTTATGAAGACACTAGTAAGTCCGTGGAAAAATTTACATAAGCTTATTAGATCTTATTATGTTTTTATTATTTAACCAGTGAAATGAAATCAGGCACACGTACTGGAGCAAGTCATCACGTCGAATTTTTACAAGGATGATGGCATTCAAGAGTATAATAAACAATTTCATGACTACAAAATTGAAAGACCAGAAGATATACCTCAATGTTCCTCAAGCTTGAACTCTGCAACTTGGGTGATGAAGTGGATGGATATGACTTATGAATTTAAGCCATATGGTAACAACAAGGTGAGCATTTATAAAACAAATCTCTAATATTTAATCCCTATTTTTTGGTACTAATTCATAATGTATAATTTCTAGCTTGATGATCACGATATTCGCATGATAACCGCGGTGCATATACTCCGGAGTCGGATCAACTATAAGAAGCCACAGATTATAGCATCGGTCGAGAAGTTTTGGAATATGCACAGTTCTTATAATTAATCTAGATAGAGTGTAATACTTTGGTTAGTGCGTATTTATTTGTTAGAGTTAGTGGATGTACTTCTTGCAAATTTCTTTAAATGACTTCTTAAACAGAAATGTATTGCTTCGTTACTTTTCTCAATTTTACTCTATTTCTATGCACCGTATGGAGTTTTAGTTTAATTGATTTTAGAAACACATATTTTTAATGTCATTCCCATTGATTATTTCAATAACCATCTCATACAAACATTATTTTAACAACCATCCCATACAAATATTATTTCAAACTATAAGTGATAAATTTGTAAATAAATAAAGCAAAATAAAACCATGACGATGTTCTCTTACTTATTAAGAAAATAATATTATTTTGTTACTTCTTGTTTCTAAAATGATGAAAAAATATTAAAGTAGAAAAAATGAAAACACATTTTTGTTCTACTCCAACCTTAAATTTATCCATTTTAATCGTGTTTATGAAAATAAATTCTTGTAATCGTTATTTATATTTGTGACTGATTAGTTTTAAAACCCGAATCTTAGTTCGTTACAACTAGGGGTGTTCGCGGTGCGGTTTGGTTCGGTTTTTGAGTGAAAAGTCATCCGATCCGATTGTCTAATTAAACTGCGGTTCGGTTTGGTTCGATTTTTTTATCGAAGCCATCCGAACCAAACCAAACCAATTAAAATCGGTTTGGTTTGGTTCGGTTTATTCAGTTTTTTTAGTCAATTAAAAAAAATACTATTATACTATTTCACAAAGTCATAACATGATATATTTCGAATCATTTATTTTTTGGAAGGAAGAAATCACTCTTAGACGAATTACCAAACATTATTAGTATACATCAAAATCAATTCTACAAAAGTTAGAATGCAAACAAAGCTTTCCTCTACAATAGGCCTATTCTAAAAGTACCCATGACCTCTTCCTTAGACACCAATGTAAGAAGTGGAATGAGTGCAAAAGAAAGTTAAATTGATTGAACCACATTGAGCCATGCATTCATATATATAGAATTGTCTTGCATATGTTCCTGTAATTGTGCTACTTTATCCTGCTGATAACAAACCAATTCCCCATATATATAGAATTGGAAACAAAAGTAATAAATCATTCTAAATCATACTAAATCAGTTCAAAATTAATTTTTTATTTTCTCAAAATAACTAATAATAATAATAAACCAGAAGCAGTTTCATATCAATTTTTCGGATATTATCAGATAATAACTAACAGAACAATAATCTCAGTATGAACAGCAAACAGAACAGTAATTTCAGTAATTCAGTATGAACAACCCATAGGCAGTTTCATAATTCAGTATGAACAGCAATGTCAGTATGAACAAACCAGTAAATGTACATATCGAAACTAAATTGGAGTAAAATACTGTTAAAATAGAATATCAAATGACCAAACAAAAAAATCAATATGTCAACCAAAAAATGATACAAAATTTTATAAATACCCTCCAGATGCTGCTGCAGATACAAAAATAGGTTCCACATGACTGCACTTTATGTCCAAGACACTGCAAAACCACATGTATTAGAATGGGTACAGTCAAAACTGAAATTATCAAGACTGCTCCATTTTTCCGAGTAATAATCTTGATATGTTTGTCTTCATCACCAGTCAAGCTTACCTAACAGTTCCATCTAGAGAAGCACTAGCAATATTGTTCCCGGAAGCAGAGAAGCAACATCGGCTGATTGGACTAGTGTGCCTCAAGAACGTCTCTTAAAAACACCACAATCAGAACCTAGAACCCTAACAATCAGAGATAATACACATTCAAAAGCTAAAATCCCCAAATACAACAAACAGCATAAACAAATACAACAATCATCAACAATCAGAACCAAATAATCACCCTAAATACCAAAATCGATAAATCTATCAACAAAAATTCATAAACAGTTGAGTCAAGTTAAAAAACACTAAAACAGCAGCAGCAAGTACCAAACAGCAAAGATTATCAATTTCACAATTTCACATTAAAGATCAACAAACAGAGGCTCTGGGGAGAGAAGACGGAGACACGAACAAAAAAGCCCTAGACACTAACCTTCGATGGAGGCACGGACGGCGACCAGGGAGACGACGGCTACCCGGGAGACGACGGCGAGCGGCGATACGGCAGCAAGTTGCTCCAAGCCAACAAAACAGAGATAGCCACGGAGGTCGGACGGATGACAGGAAAGCAGGACGCCGAGCTACAAGAGAAGGCCAGGCCACGGACGGCGCCGACAGCACGGACGGCGGCAGCACTGCGGCAGAACCGTTGCACATTGCAGAGAGAACCTAGGGTTTTGGTTTGGTGAGTTAAGATGAAGAGCCGTCGAGGACCTGTCGATTTACTGGGTTCCGGACACGGGGAACAGGAAGAAGCGGCGGTGCTGAGGAACTGGAGACGGCGGCGGCGCTGAGGAACTGGAAACGGCGGCGGCGACGATGGAGGGCTAGGGTTCCTTTGCTTCAGAGTTCTCCAGGGAGTGATTAGTGAAATGAAATAAATGAATGATTGGGAAAGGGGGGGTTTGGGTGGAGAGGTGGAGTGGATCCGTTTTTTTTTTTTTAATTAAGAGAGGCGTCGTTTTTTCTGAACCGGCCGGTTACCGGTCCGGTCCACCCGACCGGTTCTCAGCCGATTCAGAGGTTTTTCAGCGGTTTTGTTTCGAACGGTTATAAATAAAGGACCGGATCGCGTACATTGCTGGTTCTCAATTGAACCGGAATCGACTGGACGGTCCGGTCCGGTTTTCAGAACTTTGATTATGATTTATCAAATAATTAATATATATAAGTAGCCAGCACGGCAGCACTAAACAACAGTTGAATACTAATTACGATAATTCTAAATAGACAAAAAATATTAATAAAATCTCATTACACCTAGAAAGCATAAGCACGACTATTGGAAGAATGTATAAAATCTCATCAATATAGTAAAAAAGAAAAAATACAGTTACGGAACTGATTTTCTACCCAAAAACATTAAAGTTTATGGACGTTGCTAACTATCACTATCTAACTCAGCCGTCGCTTCGGTACACATGTCTCCATCGTCCGAACCGATTGCTTCATTTTCTATAACGTTGTTGTCAATGTCCTTTTGCCAAGGACATGTTGTCTTCTTATGTCCTTCCATTTGACAAACACTACAACGTTGCCGCTTCTTCCTCTTAGATGGCTGTCCTGAGCCTCCAGTGGTTGGATGCACATACGGATTGCTACTTCTAGCTACACCTGAGTGAGGTTGATTATCTCCTTCGTCTGCAGCCTTGTAAGATGAGTACAATCCCATAATTAAATCACGTGTCTCTTCGTATCTCTCTGGTACTTTAGCAGCAACAGCAGCCAGTTGTTTAGAAAATTCCACCAAAGCACTTTGACGACTAATAACAACAGCATCCCTGGTGAACCCACTTGGATCATTGAGTGCTGATTTAACCTTTTTTGTCCATCTATCCAATACCAATGACCGGGGAATCTCACGGATGTCTCTGTCAACCAGAACTTTCACAATATGTTCGCAGGGAATACCAAATGACTCCATTCGTAAACAGGTACACATGAAGATCATTTCTTCTTGACGAAAATCAACGGTCCACGTAAAATCGGGCCTCCCATGCTTACACACAGTGTACTTTATGCAATCATCGGTATTATCTATGTTCAGAACTCGCATTGATCCAGCTCTGGAGAGAAATGGCCGAAAGAAAAGAAATATCTCATGAGTGTATAACTCAGCAGCATATCTCTCTAGCAGCTCTATACAAGTTTGCATGACGGGCACCCCACGTGTAGATTCATAATCAGCATTGAATTCGTTAAAGCGCATGTGTGCTACACACCTTTGAAAATGCTCTACAAAACTTGTCAAATCATACCGCGACCCCACATACCTTCCCACAACTGAGTGTAAACCTTCACATCTTGATGTAGTTCTAAAGCCAGCAAAGAATTTTCCTCTTAGATATGCAGTAGCCCACATATGCTTCTCTTCGTACATGTTGATCACCCAGGGCTTATCCTCAATGCCAAATTCTTCAATAAGCTGAACCCACTTACGCTTAAACACGGGAATCTCGTAGTCTCCTGTCATAATTTTTCTAAATTTAGATGTAAACGATGGATTCCCAACATTGCTAGTTGCATTTCGAATAAGGTGCCAAGCGCATAATCTATGTCTGACTTCGGGAAATACATCTCTCACTGCATTCCTAATCGCCATGGCCCCATCAGTTATGATTGAGGTCGGGGTCTTGCCCCTCATTGCAAACATGAGCTGACGCAGGAGCCAAACATATGTATCAGTAGTTTCGTCCGCAATTAACGCAGCAGCAAAAACAATTGTTTGGTTGTGGTGGTTAACCCCGCTGAATATTACTAATGGACAACTATACTTGTTCTTCTTGTACGTAGCATCAAAAGCTATAACATCCCCGAAGAGTCGGTAGTCTAGTTGGCTAATCCCATCAGACCAGAACAAATTACGTAACAAACCTCTTGAATCGTGACATGCCTTGAAATATAATTGGGGATCCTTCAACCGCATATCCTCCAACTTCTTCAACACTCGTGCTGCATCTCCAGGAATTTGACGCCTTTGCCGAGCAATCTCATTGTACATATCTCTGGGACCATAGCCAACAAATTCGTACCCGCCTGCTTGACTAGCTAGAAGACCAAATATCTGTGAGGTGCTGATCCCTGACTTTAGCATGTTCATCATTTGCATACTATCTGCCTCTGACATTTTTCTGTGGGCAGGCAACATAGCACTGAATTGTGTATCCAATAGATCATGGTTGTGTTGGTCAGAGAAATAAAAGACATGCCACCTTCCACTTTCTGGTACAAATTTAACATCCATTCGGGCTTGACATCCAGTTCTTGTTTCCAATCTAGGTTCCTTCTTCCTCTTTTCCATCGTGTAATATTTCTCCATCCTGAATCCTTGCCTATGGCATACAAACATTTGTCTGTAAATCTCGCAACTACTATTTTTGAAGGTCTTGCTCTTCCTTGCACTAAAGCCCTTCGACTTTGAGTACTTCATATAAAAATCAAATGCAAGCTGCAAAGTAGAAAAGTGGTATTTGCCAATTTCCTCCGCAAAATTCTCACTAAATCTCAAAGATGTAATGTCTTGCACGGAGTCAACCGCATAAGCGGCTTCAACAATATAATCTGACACATCAGATTCAGAAAAAAACGCTCCATCGGTAAATTCATCTCTGAAATCTTGTTCGAATTCATTCTGTTCATCCATCATATCTTGGTCACTTACTAGCTCTTCTTGTTGGTTAAAGTCATCGTCCTCCTGGTATTGCTCATTCATCTCAGTGTCCGTAAATATACCTGACATCTTAAAATGTCCAATGAAAAAAAAAATCAGTAGGCTCCATTTTATAACATTACATACAATAGATAGATTCGTATATTGCTAGCAGGAACGGATCCAGAGATTTTAATATTGAGGTGCCAATTTTTATATAATTTTTTTAATCTATAAAAATAATTAACATATAGGTATTGGAGTTAGTTTTTTAATAGATTTATTAAGATACATATAATTATAATTTTTTCCAACAATTTTAGTTTTAATATGATAATTACATAAATAAAATATAACTTTAACAATTGTACATTACAAATTTATAAAATACCATATAATTTATAACGGGAGTTTGCTAACTTATTAATTAAAATTCATTCTTTCAAAAGTTTTAAAAAAATTTGAAAATAATATCTACAGTACATAATGTGATTACCAAAACATAACTACTTAAGTTATTATTAATATAAATATATGAATGTTAAATATATTAATATAAAAAACAATTAATTTTAAAAAAATAAATATAAAAATTATTATATAAAAACTAATTGGAAAGGTACAAAGACTTGAGGGTATGATATTAAATTAGTTAGGTAAAAATATTAGTGAATTAACAATTAAGACATAAATCTATTACATATTGAAAAATAATACATATAAAACTATTAAATTACCTAATATTTGTTTTTATTTTTTAAACACAAATTTTATATATAAGTATAATTTCTTAAATTTTTGGGGGGTTCAGGCCACTACTCGCCCCCTCTAGGTCCGTCCCTGATTGCTAGCTAATTAGTAATAAAAAATAAAAACATCTATTCACTTTTTAGTTATTCTCAATGTCTTGTCAGTTAATAAAAGATAAAAAAAAAATTCATTACACAATCAATTTTTACGAATAAAGTATCGAAACGAATAATTGGAAAATTAGAGATTCTATCCACTTACCTCGATTTTGTAATCAAAACGATGGATTGTTTTCTGAACACTACAATGAAAAAAATTGATTGGACCTTTGCTGATTGCTGCAACGGTGATTGTCAATTAACGATGAAGACGGATAAAAAATAAAAAAAAATGGATATTCAGTAGATGGATGGATGTTCGAAAGAAAAACAATGAAATTTTTTATAAAGAGAATGATACACGATTTTAATGGTGGGATTGAATAATTGGTGATGGATTATTCTCCAATTTATAATGTTAATATTAAGGAAAAGATAAGATTAGAGTATCTAAATCAAAATAAAACCTTAAAAAAGGAAGATAGAATTTTAAAGATAAGATAGATGAATAAGATGATAATGTTTAAAAACGAAAACAAGACCGACATAGGCGTAATACATCGCGTTCCAATCGATTGAATGATCATTTCAATCGATTGAATTTGAATTCACACACACTACAATCGATTGAAATTGGCAAACTCATATTGTTTGGGTAAATTCAATCGATTGAGTCACAAAAGCAATCGATTGAATTTGGTGAGACCTAGGTTGTTTTGAATCATTCAATCGATTGGAAATTCTAAACAATCGATTGAATTACAAAAATCCAATTTTTTTTCATCATTCAATCGATTGGATCGTATGACCAATCGACTGAGTTATGCGAAAATCATGCTTTTGGCAAATAATAATAATAATAATCTTAGACGGATCAATCGATTGTTTTGTTATTTTAATCGATTGGAATACACTTAATTACAGTATCAATCGATTGGTTTTATATGCAATCGATTGAAATTGAAATTGATGATAATTCAATCGATTGCACTTAGAAAACAATCGATTGATACAGTTATTAAGTGCACTCCAATCGATTAAAATAACAAAACAATCGATTGGAACAGTGTTTAAGTGTACTTCAATCGATTGCACTATCAAAACAATCGATTGAATCCATACAAACACATTGTTTTCAAGACCTGATTGCATCTTAAGAATATAGATAAACTAAAAAAGCCGTCAGCTAAATTGATTCCATCATCCAAGAAGGTCTTACAATTCAAACAAACCTAGTACCTTTAAGAACTCTATATACGAATTGTAAAAATCAAAGCTGTACAAGAATATTGCTATAAAACAATTTCTTCATGGTCCAGGCCTTGGGATGATGCCCCTTGGGTTTGTGATGCCCAGATTAGTGCATAGATAGTCAATTGCTTCTCCCTGACGATTGATAGCTTCCGTTTGCCTGTCTTGACGCTGCCTCATATCAGCAAATTGCTCCTCCATATATACTCTCATGCTTCGCAATTCATCCATCAAATCTTGCATTGTTGGCGAAGGAGGGGGTGGTGGTGGGGGTGGCTCTGTTTGTGCTTGCACCTGGTCTTGTGGTTGCCCTTGAGCCTGGGGTTGTTGGGCATCCGGATCTCTTCCCATCTGTCTTAGAGTGCTGTCATCAATCTTGGCTACATTAGTCAAGACAACACTTTTCTCTTCAGTTAAGTCAATTCCAAGCCATTTGAAAATCTTGGTCCAATGGCAAGCATATCCTAAACCAACACTTGATTTTCCTTTCTTCATCTCAAGCATATGATGAACCATAAAATAAGGCCAGTTTATCTCCTTTCCAGTCACCATAGCCCAAAGCACTAAAATATCTTCGTTAAACAAGATTCCATGATTATGTTTTCTTGGAATCAACATGTATGAAAACAAATACATCAATATACGCTGCTCAATCCCCAACCCACTGCAACTTATATTACCTCTAGCATCCATTTGTGGATTCTCATATTGTAAACTCTGCAAACCAACTAATCTGTTGTATTCACCCCATTCCTCATCTGCGGCAAGACCACCAGTAAATTTTGCCCCATGATAAACTAGACTCCATTGTTCAGCTAGTTCTTGCAAAGTAACTCTATAATGCTGTTTCCCTAAATCAAACTCAATCAGCGGCATTACCTCACCCTCTTCATCAGGTTCAGGAACAACATAATTCAAAGTACTATAAACAGCCCTAACCAAGTGCGGGTAATACTCATCCCTAGTTTGTACATAATCAACTAAGTGGTGTGTTTGCAATGCATTCAACACCAAATTAAAATGTCTATCCTGAAGGAACTCGGTTGTTATGTACCTGGGAGGAACAATTGGCCTAGACTCGAACTTCTCCACATAGTTTTTCAGTGCCCTTTGAGACGGCAGCCACCTTGCCATGTAGTGTGATGAAGCAACCAGTCTGGCGGAAGCAGAGCTTTCTCCCTCAACCCTGGCTCTTTTGGTGTTCTTAGTTCTGGCCATTTTGGGGATACTGGTTTTGTGGGTTTTGTAATGAATTGGTTGAGGTTTAATAATACGAATGTAGGACGGAGTGGATGTTGGTGAGATTGGAGAAGAAGAGAGAAGAAGATGAAGCTTTCTGGTTCGATGAGAGAAGAGAGCGGTGCAGAAATGGGGGTTCGAATGTTTTTAAAACGTTACTTCTAATTCAATACGCATGGTTTGGGTTTAATATATAGCGATTTTGAAATTTCAATCGATTGGATTACAATACCAATCGATTGAATGCTGAAAAAAACACATTTAGGACACTTCCCAATCGATTGAAGTTTCAAACCAATCGATTGAATTAGAAGTTACGTGCAAAGTTCAATCGATTTTTAGCCAGAACCAATCGATTGAATATTGAAATCAATCGATTGTTTGGAAGAATTCAATCGATTGAAATCATAAACAATCGATTGAATTACATAAATTTCACATTTAATTCATTGTTCAATCGATTGGTTACTTTGACCAATTGATTGATTTATGTAAAACCATGCTTACCAGGAATATCCAATCGATTGTTTAGTGATAAACTGAAATCCAATCGATTGGGTTAAATTTCAATCGATTGGTTCGATAGTCCAATCGATTGGATTTCAGCGAAACACGATTTCATGACTCCTCAAGAACGTCTCGGATCGAATGTAATATTTTAATCAATTGGGATCCATGGAAGATATAATTGTTGTTGTTTTTGTAAATGATTGTTAATGAACATGATAGATTTATGATAAATAAATAATTTGTAAAATAAAAAATAGTTTCTATAATTAAATAAAATATAAGGGGTTAATTTGCAATTAAAAATAGTTCAAGGACTACATAGCAATTGATAAAAAAACTTTAAAAACATGTTTTTTACTTGGATCACTAAGTAGTCCAAAGTTACCTGGACCACCGAATCCTGAGCCATTTAAGGATTTATCGATAACTAATAAATTACTGTATGCATAAGACAAAATTTAAATTCATAATACTTGTTTATAAACTAACCACTAGACCAACTTCACTGTTACATAAAGTTAGGATCTAATCCACTCTCTAAAAGGAACGTGGCAAAACATCTGCAACAAGCCCTAGTACACGCCAAAAGCAATTGGGTTCAACCTGGCCCAATAAAGCCACTAAGACCAAAATTATTTTATACTAACACTATATTAAAATTAAATTTATTTTTAATTTACCTTTATAACAAAAACCAAAATTTCTTATTATAATTTTCATTCTTAAAAAAATTCAACTCTCCCAAAATATATATTCTCTCTTTTTACACCATAAAAATGACAATATTACAAATGTTATTTTGACATCAATATTTTTAAATAATTAAATATAATTTTTTTGTTTTATTAATTAAAAAATTTAAATATATAAATAATTAATAACAAACTATTTTTATAAGATGTCAAGAATATATGATGTTTGAATAATATTTTTTTTATAAATATCTATATGTACCCAGAGTAATATTGACAGATACATTGATATAATATTTAAATTAAATATATATAAATATTACCATTAATTTAAATGTATGTAAATACGTAAAATTATATGTTTTTTGTTGGTTAAAATATGTAAATACATTTTTATATTTGTGAAACTGAATATATCTAAGTCATCAAAAAAGAAAAAAAATATATATTAAAATAAATAAATATTAATAATTTTTGTGTGTAAAGTTAATATTTTTGAAAAAAGAGAGCCTACATTCAAAAAATCCAAAAATAAAAAAACCATACAAGGTCTAATATTATCTTTAATAATTAATTAACATAAATATAATTAACCTATTTAATTAATACATTATTTACATGTTACATAAGACAAAATACACTACATTTTCCTTATTACATGTCAAATCTTGTCTCTTGATTTACTCTTTTTCTAAACACTTGTTACACTACCCTTTTGACAATACAAACATACATGTAGAAGAATCTTTCTTTCTACATCATAAAATTCACCATCAAATAATAAATAAATCAACACAATATCCTATTAAGAGAATGAGTTAAATTTTTTCTTTAGTTAACAGTGAGATTACTTAATCCAAAAGTCTAAGTGACATCTCTTGAGTAGGATAGAACTCAATTCAAACACCAATGGCTATTATCCTCTTCAAGGATCACATTGCCAAATTTAAATAATAGAAATGAGTACATAGAATCTCAAACAAGTGGCTCTACATACTCAAAAGTTTGAAACACTTGTTAAATATACTCTAACGTCTTAAGAGCATGCACGATTTTCTCCTCATATATGAGTAAGCAACAAATCCATCCTAAATCGAAATAGCCCCTTTTCCATTTGGCTTCAGCTTACTTACATGTTACAATGCATAAAAATAAAGAAAGAAAGAAAATAAAAGCGGAAAATTGAAAGCATTAATCCGAAGGGAACATTACTACTTAAAAAGAGTTGCTTTCAATATTTGACACACACAGTTTTGATTTTTTGTTTTTTTAATCAAACAGCATCCCCTTCAGCACAGTTAACAAAGATAATTAAAAACAACTCTGAAGCCATGGGAGGGAAAATATGAAGCTTTTTTTTTGGGAGGTTGGGGAGGGGGGCATTCCCCTAATATGATCTTGAATTCAGAATGATCCACAAAAGGCATGACACACTATATATTGCATACTGCGAATGCAATATGATCCCGACATCTATATGCGACCTTGGACGCTAAAAGTAGGTGCCTTCTGGTGGCTGGACAAGCTTCCGGTTATGAGGGGCGGCCATTTCCTTCTTCAGCTGGGTAAGTATGTCCTCCATAGTGTACTCTCTTTGCCAGTTTGCGAGAAGGCCGAATTTCTTTGGTTCAACCTGTTTTCATTCACAAGTCTATAAATCTTGCTACAAAGAAAATTTGCCATCAAGTTCGTTAAATCAGAAAACCATGTATAAACCGTAAGTGATAAGGGATGGGGATGAGGCAACCCTGCACTTTCTCATCACCGGGAAGGAGGAATATATTTCGATATTCCTCTCATTAGTTAGAACTATATGCTATCATTCATCTCAAAGTTATCGAAAGAGAATTCAAGTGGAAAACGTCGTAGTAAGCATAGTTTATGTATCAGAAAACATCATGCTCTAAACAAGAAATATTTAAAAGCTGAAAGCATGTATGGAATTATAAATGATACCACTCCAGTTTCATGATTAACACAAGTCATGTTGATCCTTGAATGAAACCGAACACTTGGGGGCTTTTCTGGGTAGTCTTTGTCACAGAACAGCTTCAACTGATAAATTCTTCCCTCATGAACAGTCTAACAGAGAAAAAAAATTGAAAAATTACACAATTATTTCAAGTAAATTACAGAGAAAAAGATGTACTTAAATTAAACTTTGAAATTTATAGATAGATAAATAGCTTATAATCTAGAATTCTCTACAACTGGAGCAAATACGCTACATTAATCAGGCAATAGCAACGATCCAACACCCCAACAAAAGGTCATATATATATATATATATATATATATATATATATGATACACTATGTCATTCTATTATCAATAACACTACCAATTATAAGTTAGCAGTCATCAACGTCATCATGCATACTTAAGTTTCAGAAAGATAGACAGGGTAGTTGAATCTTGCACAAACACATGCTCCGTTGCTAAGAGCTGCGAGTAAGGTCTCAAATTTTAGAAAGTCTAACTTCCACACTTTAATTGATTCTAGCATTGAGGATTAAGCTAATTGCTTCATGTTAATTCAATAGTTTAAACAAAATAAGCTGAAATGCACACATACAAAAGGAAAAATTGAAGTAATGCGGCAACATAGCTATTTACATTGTGGGGGCCGATGATGGTTCCAGTCCAAGAGCGCATGTAAATGTCATCTCCATCATCCATTCCATAGCTAACTGTGCCATCTCCAATACCTTTTTCTCCGCGTTCAAGTTCCTCCAGCAATCTGAAGTTCCTAGGAACTGCAACCGAGAATAAACAACACACACTTAACAACTCACACTACCAATCTTAAATTGAGCTGAAAAATTAGCATCTTCTAATATCAAAGAGAAATAATTTACATTGCCACACAGTGGTTCATAATAACATTTCAATAATGCATACTTATACACAAACGTATTTATTTAAACCCAAAACAAGTGTAACATATCTATTAAACCTCAAAATCATCACAAACATGTTTCATGAACAATCTCAGTAATTAAAATGGCAGAATTAACTCATGCAACAATCCATTTATCACTCAATCAAGGTATTATTAATGACTAACCATCATTTCAAGTTTTCAAGTTCTCAACCCCACGAATAAAAATTCAAATTACAAACGAAATGCACAAAATCAAACAAAAGGCTAATCTATTAATACATCAATCAAAGTAAACCCACAAAAAAATATCAACAAATAAAAGCCCCAGCTGAGAAAACTGAAATCACGATCCAAAATTCCACCGGCATAAAACGAAACAAGAAAACATACATATTATATTTATTAATTATTGTTTTTAACGAGAAAAAAATAACGCATCGAATGTTCTAGGTCAACGGCACACAAACATGAGCAAAATCTAGAAACTCGAAGAAACAAAAAAATCAACAAAGAAAAAGAAAAAATAAAGAAAACGAGAGAGATATTATAAAGGAAAAGGTACGGTTGAGGTGTATAATAAGGGTTTCTCACCCACGACACTGGATCCTGCTGAGCCAAGCGTCATGGATATAGCAGAAAGAGGGGTTTTGGCGATGTGGATGTTGCGGATCTGATGAAAGAGAATCGAAGTTTGGTGAGGGAAGACGCAGAGAGAGGCGAAGGAGAGAATCTGGGGTGCGGTGAAATTGGGAATTGGGAAGAGAAGAAAAGAAAGAATAGGGTGTGTGTGTGTGCGCGACTGACGAATAAGGGAACAAAGGAAAAAGGAGGAAAAAAATGTGAGACTAGAGGGTAATGTAGTAATATTATGGATTTTGTCTACTTAATGATGAGAAATGGAAAATTGAAGAGAGAGAGAATAAGAGAAAAACAAAAACAAAAAATAATGCGTCTTATTTTTTATTTCAAGATTTATTATTGGCCAATAAATCATTTATCTACAAAAATTAAAATTCAAACACTTATTTAAATAAAAACTGATTATTTAATCAATTTTTTTTGTTTTTTACGATATCCTCCAACCCGACAGGTCAAAGACTAATACGCTGTGGTATTGAGTTTCATTTCAGAATTTATCACTGACCAATAAATTGCTACATGCACAAAACAAAATTCAAACTTCTGACACTTATTTAGCTAACTACTAAACCAACCCAACTTAATTATCATTTAACCAACTTAACTCGCATAATTTCTTCCTATTGGACCAAAGGGCCCATTTGCTTCTAATAAGCTCGCTTGTTTTAGAATTTTTAAAAATAATATTTTTTTAATTTAATTTTAATATATTATTATTATAAAATAATTTTATGTTTACATCTAATTATATAATGTCATATTAATAAAAATAATTATTTTTTACATAATAATTATTTAAAAAAATTAATATAATTATACACTGTATAAAACGTTTTATATTTTGGTACATTAAAATTAAACGATATTTTTTTGTGATATTTTCAAAAGTAATGTTACTAAAAGAAATAAGTAGATGCCGTAATAAAAATGTTTTATGTATATTAAACGACTTTAATTTTGATTTATTTATTGTATACAATCTTTTACATGATTATTTAATTAATTTTATTTTTTAGATAATTATTTAATCAATTCATGTATAGTAATTATTGTTATTAACGTGATATTTAATGTAGGTATATAATTATTTTATATTAAAGTTCAATTTACATAAAAGATAAGTATTATGTATTTGTGTGAATATTTATAATATTAGTTCACACATTGTTTTAAGTTAATAATCAATTATTAGAATGGTAAAAATATGCCTAATAAAATAATTAACTACGTATCAGACAAATAGTTTATTGTATTTAAAATAGTATGATAAGTTGATAATACTTTTTTATAAGATATTAAATATATATTTTTGAGTAACAATAAATGTATAAATTGTTTTATTAATTAAGTCCAACTAAAATGGTTTAAGACTATTAAAAATCATTTTTTATTACTCTCACTCATTTACTCATTTAAATTTTATTATTTACTTTAGTTAAATTTGATTGACAAAAAATTATGCATATAGTATTTTTTTATATTTTTTATACTTAATAACTGATTTTTTTAGCTAAACTCTAAAATAGTTTATGAAATTTACAAATTATACTAGTTTGGTTTCTTATTTGTCAATTATACTATTTATGTCTTTGATATTGTAAAAAATGTACTTAATTAGTCCCTCATCCTATTTTCGGCCATTTAATCTTGTCATCGACAGTGATATGGCACTGGCATGTCACGTTAGAGTATGTAACGGACAGTTGAATTGCCAGTTGAAACTATTTGATTCGATGTAGTTTCTCTATCTATTTTAACCCTAATTTTAACAGCATTTCTCTATCATTTTTCTTATTCTCTTTGGCTGCGTTTGTTTATGGTGGACAGGACACAAAGACATGGACAATACATATGTAAAACGTGTTTGGGTAGAGAGACATGGACAGTGGACACAGTGTCTCTGGGACACTTTTTTTCATTTTTGTGTCCACTTTTAAACGAAAGACACTGGTGGACACGGAAATAAGAAGGTGGACACGGGATTTTTAATGAAAATTTTTTCCTTTTTTGCCCATAGTAATTTTTCATTATTCCCCAATTACCCCCTTTTATTATCTTGTGAAAAACCTAACCTAAGCTTTCTGCCGTCGTTTCCAATACTCTCTCTTCTTCTTGCTCTCTGCTTCTACTCTTGATCTTCTTCTTGTGAAAAACCTAACCTAAACTTTTCTGCCGGCGTTTCCAGGTACTCTCTCTTCGTCTTGATCTCTCTTTCGACTGTTGATCTTCTTCTTACTCTTTCTATCGTGATTTTGTACTTCGTTCTGTTCTTCCTCTTCCTTCACTTCTTTCACAATAATATCCTCTTCTTGTTCTCTGTTTCTGTCTCTCTTTCTTCTTCTTCTTCTTTCTGATTCTGTATCTTATTTTTTGTTTCCTATTCTTGTCTTGTTTTTTTTTTATCTTCTTCTCTTTTCTGGTTTTTCATCTTCTTATCTCTTTCTTATTGATTTTTTTGTGCAGTTAATCTAATACCAATATTTCTAATAGCCAATTATCGCTTGTTCCTGTTACAATTCTTGGAATACTGTTCTTCTCTTTATCGGTCACATAACCAGGTATTACTTTGCATCTCTCCTTATTGCTTCTTATTTTTGTTTTTTTCTATTAAAAAGTATTTCGTTCTGCTTTATTTTCATTTTTTTTTGTTTTTAATTTTTTTATGATTTTTCAATCTGAAAATCATATAAAAATAAGAGCTACATTATTTTCTTTGATAAAATCTCAAATGTTTACAATGATAGTGTGAATGAATGAAAAAATTATTTTGAATTTTAATATGTTGATGTATTATGTTCATAATAAAAGAATGAATGAAAAAATTGTATTGAATTTGTCTCTTATTATTAGTTTGAACTAAAAATTAATATAATTAGTGAGTTTTGTTGCTGTTGCTCTTATGGCTGCTATGTTTATTGTTGCTGATAATTTTTAGAATGTGTTAATTATATAAGTTATTTTTTATGTGTTGTTTAGGAAAGAATGGAACCATCGGATCGCTCTGAGCAATTTAGACGATTTATTTTTTTTTATTTTATGATTCAGGCTGAGCTTGAAGTAGTAACGATATTAGTTTTGATGTTTGTATTTTTATATTTGAGAAAAAGGAGAAGAGGACATTTGTTGATTAGAAATAGAGAAATTAATACTAATCCCTTAAGACGGAATGTATTAAACCGCTTAATAGGAAGGGGCGATAGAAATTGTATTTGGGAATTAAGGATGAGCGTAGATGCATTAGGAAGATTGTGCGAGTTACTAAAAGTTCAAGGTGGATTAAGAGATGAATGTCGTGTAAGTATACCTGAACAAGTGATTACGTTTTTAATAATACTAGCTCATCATAAAAAGAATCGCACGCTTCAAGTTAGATTTTATAGGTCAGGAGAAACAATAAGTAGGTATTTCAATAAGGTGTTATCCTCGGTCATACGTGTCCAAAGTCTATTGTTTGCAAAAGCTGTTCCTGTTCCAGATGACTGCATAGATCCCAGATGGAAATGGTTTAAGGTAAATTTAGTAAATAATTGAGGTAGTAGTTTTGTATAATCTATAATTTTGTCTAGAATTAGTCTTGACACTTCAATTTCTTTGGTTTAGGGTTGTCTAGGAGCATTAGATGGAACATATATAGATGTGACTGTCCCTGAAAAAGATAAATCAAGATACCGAACAAGAAAAGGTAAGATATCAACTAATGTCCTAGGCGTATGCAATCGAGATATGAACTTTGTGTACGTACTTAGTGGATGGGAAGGATCCGCTTCGGATTCAAGAATCCTTAGAGATGCCATTTCACGTCGTAATAACCTCAAGATACCAATTGGTATGTAAGTATTAATTTTTGGGTAACATAAACATTTCAATGTTTTTAGCTCATTCAAATTCCATAGTCCTCATAATGTATCTCTTTCGATTTATAGGAAATTATTATTTAGTAGATGCGGGTTATAGTAACTGCAAGGGATTTCTAGCACCATATAGGCATACTCGATACCACGTTCAAGAATGGGCTCATGGTAGAAATGCTCCTAGGAATTTTCGAGAATATTTTAACAAGAAGCACTCTTCGGCTAGAAACATTATTGAGCGCTGCTTTGGTTTATTGAAGAAGAGATGGGCAATTTTGAGGAGTCCTTGTTTCTACAAAATTAAGACACAAAATAAAATAATTATTGCTTGTTGTCTACTACAAAACTTTATTCGGCTTAATATGGAATTCGACCCTGAAGAGGACACACTTCTTGAAGAGGAGCAAATGCTTATTGGAGATGATCATGGTGGTAATGAAGATGGCGATGATGACATGATTGAGAGCATAGAGGGCAGCAACGATTGGACTGCTTGGCGAGACAATTTAGCAAACGAAATGTACAATGATTGGATGAATTCCCGAATCAATTAGTTAATTTATTTGTTAGATGTGTGTTTTATTAGAATCTTTCAATTTATTTGGTTGGACATTTGTTGTAAGAGCTAATTGTAAAACTTTAATTATGTGAATTACATGTAGCACTTTATTAAATGTATTATATTTTATGAGTTATTACAATGAATACATTATGTATATCTTAAATGTTTACTTGAATTTTGATTGAGTTAATCTAGATTATAAGGACAAATGGACAGACATGTCTGGACTGACGAAGAGACAGAAGCATTTGTCGGTTTTATGGAGGAGCTTGTCATTGAAGGCAGAAGAGCTGATGCGGGTCAGTTTAGACCTGGTTCTTTTGAAAAGCTTACGGCAAAAATGAATGAGAAATTTCCAGGTGGTAGTTTTCAAATAAGCCATTGCAAGAACAAAGTTAAAAGGCTAAAAGAGAAGTATCAATTTGCAGCTGACATGGCAGCCTGTAGCGGTTTTGGATGGGATGATGTGAAGCAATGTGTGGTTGTGGATAACAAAGAGATCCTAGCTGCATATTTGAAGGTTGGTTTACTAGATTGAATTTACTAAATTCTTTTTATTTTGTGCAACATGTATTTTTGTCCTTTTATGATATTTTTGTAATTCCTTTCCCTAGAAACAAGGACAAAGGTTGTATACTCCAGGAAAGCCCTTTCCTCTGTATCCGCGTTTGGAGAAAATATTTTGTAAAGAAAGAGCAAGTGGAGTGGATGCTGTAAGTGGCAATGACGCTGAAGAAGAAGTCCAAAAAGATGGAGATGAAGAAATGGATGACGAAGAATTTTTTATGTTCAATTCAACTCAGGATTTCAGTGAATCTGTTCCCCAACAATCTAACTCTATGGCTTCATCCTCTGAGAGGAAACAAGGAAAGAAGCCACATTCATCTAAGGCGACGAAGGACACCAACATGATGAAGGAGCTAACTGAGACCCTAAAATATGTGTTTGATCAACATGGAAAACGTTTGGATGCATTTGCTCAGGCTATGATAAACACTCATGAAGAAAAAAAGGTTGGTGACATGCTTAGCGAACTTGGCTTCACAGATGATGAAATTATTTCGATTGCACTCAAGTTTTCCACAAATCCTCAACTGGAGAAAACCTTTTGGTCACTAGGACATACTCAGAAAGCTGGATTTGTCAGAGCAATATTGTATAGTTAGAGTTAGAGTTAATCTCTTCTCAATAAACAAATGACTGAAATTAGTATTATGTTTATGTTTAATTTGTGTGTTAGGATGTGACATGTGATACATTTATTAGTTATGTGGTTCTAATTTGTATTTTACAATGAGTTTTTATTAGTGCAGACTTTTAATGCAGAGTTTGACTTTATGTTAGTGCAGAATTTAGGATTTTGTTTTAATTTTGCATTGAGTTTATAGTGTAGAATGTTGATGCAGATGGAGATTGATTTGTTATTACATTGAGTTGTTATCAGTGCAGTTTTTTAATGCAGAATTTGACTTTATGTTTGTGCAGAATTTAAGATTTTGTATCCTTTTTGCATTGAGTTTATAGTGTAGAATGTTGATGCAGATGGAAATTGATTTGTTATTGCATTGAGTTGTTATTAGTGCAGTTTTTTAATGCAGATTTTGACTTTATGTTTGTGCAGAATTTAGGATTTTGTATCCTTTTTGCATTGAGTTTATAATGTAGAATGTTAATGCAGATGAAGATTGATTTGTTATTGCATTGAGTTGTTATTACTGCAGTTTTTTAATGCAGATTTTTATTAGTGCAGATTGATTTGTTATTGAGTTTTTATTAGAGAGATTGATTTGTTAGTGCAGATTGAGTTTTTATTAGTTGCTTTTTTATCCCACTAAAGAGAATACTAATCCATGCTTCCAAAGCAAGGCAATGATACTTTCTTCTTTCACATTTTGACTAAATTAAACAAGAAAGTTAAAAAAAGTGTGAATATCTATATCATAATTATCCTGAAGGGAAAATTGAGACGCACTTGCCAAATACCTATATCATAAGGAGTTTGTTTATTTCTTCCATTATAAATTTGAACCAAGAAGAAATGATTTGTGTTGTCCATAACATAAAATTTGATGAAACAAACCTTTTTCTTTAATTTGCAGCATTGCTCAACATAGAAAAAAAAAATGCATTATAAATGTAATAATGAAAACAACAAAATAAGTGTCTTAAGCAACTATCTCACCAAAGATGAGGAATATGAATAAATATTAAATAATGGTACAAAATTTTGACTGTGGTTTGTCATATCTGTATTGCTATTCTGTTTTTTTTTTTTTTAAAGGCTGGCTTATTCAAAGCAATACTCCTACCTGTAGCATCTTCAGTATCAAGCACAGTTTTGACTAAGCAATAGCAATAGCAATTCAAATAGGAAGTTTGTAAACTACAAATCCTTTAAATTTCAATACATTCAAAATCTTAACAGCAATGATAGTTCATCTTACAAATTAACCTTACAATACCCTACAGCACCATTGTGCATTTGTTCTTCAATGAATAACCGTATCATTAAAAACCAAAAAGGACTAGAAATAAGGAACAATCCCAATGATCAAGGTGGTTCTAGATTATGCTTGTGTTTCATCTGCCACACAGAAACATATGAAATAGACATATGCATTAGAATTAGAATTAGAATTAAGAAGAAAAAAAAACGAGATATAGAAAGACTCACAGCATTTTCAATTGATTCAAACCTTTATTCAACCTTTTCATCATGGAAATGGCGCAATGAATACCCTGAAACAAGAAATTAACCAATCTTACAATCATTGAACCCAATCAAATAATCAAATCAGATGATATGAATGGAAAGCACTGAGAAATAAAGAGACCAATCCAAGCAGTGGCAACGGAGGCAATGGAAGTCCCAACCGTGAAGACCATGCGGTGTCTCTCGAACGCATCTTGAAAGAAACAAGAAACACAAAACGACAATTAAAGAAGCAAAAACGACAATCAAAATGAATAGAGAGAGAGAGAGAGAGAGTGAAAAATTGACATTGGGGAGGAAGGTGTTGTTAACGGAAAACGAGTTGGAAGCGGCGCAAGAAACAGGCAACGTCGTGGAGAAGAGGAAGAGTTAGGGTGGCAGCCAAGGAGTGCAACACAGAGACAGAGACAGTGAGAGATGGGTATAAAAATTAAAATTAGATGGGCCTATTTTAGTAATTTTACATTATATTTTAGTCTTGTTTATATGTATCCAAACAGAATACTAGACATTACATCAGTGTCCTGTCCATTGTATCCAAACATAATACATAAAGAGTAATTTTTAATGTCTCTGTCTCAGTGTCATGTCTTGTCCTGTTTACAAAAAACAAACGCAGCCTTTGTTCACCAATGTTCTTCTTTTTTGTTGTTTTTATTTAAAACTAAAAGTAGAATTATAATTGGAAGTGAGTCATAATTAAAAAAAAACGCTATGCTATTAACATTAAGAACTCTAAGTCAGACTCCAGGTTTATGGGTGGCAAAATATTGTGGGTGCAATTGTTGTTCTGTGCTCCGATGATTTGCAACAGATACTAACCAAAATAAACACTTCTTCAATTATCTCAATTACAATGTAAGTTTTTTTTCTTAAAAATGATTGTTAAGTGTTTGTATGTTCATAACTTCTAACCCTACTTCATACAAATTAGGGACAAAACATGGCGTGAGGTTTTCCTCTGGAATGATGATGTAGAAGAAAAGCATAAAAAAATTATCTACTACATCTTTTTTTTTTATGGTAATCAGTGGCTAAGAGAAGGGGATTTAAATCTTAGCTACCCTTTTTGCAGAACATTACTTTTGTCCTTGTACAGAAATTTCAGGAGATATTTTTACTTTTGTCTCATAAGAAGTTGAGAGACATTTTCATTTTGTCTCGTAATAGATTGAGAGACATTTTCATTTTGTCTCCTGAGTGCATGAAGCAGAAACGAAGCAGAGAAGAGAGAATCACACCAAGATGTATCCTGATTCAGCTGCTAAGTGTAATGCAGCCTACATCCAATCTCCATCACAACAATGATGGAATTTCACTATCTTTTAACATAATTACATTCACCAATTCTCCCTAGGATCTACCCAATTCTATATAGGACAAGTACAGATTCTAACCCAACCTGAACTTGACTTTGACTCACTTTAGCTTTCAACAGCAAAGTACTCACCCAACTTGTAAGGGAACAAGTCCACATTCTAACCCAACCTAAACTTGACTAGGACTAAAACCTAACTTTCAACAACAAATTGCTAACCCAACTTGCAATAGAATCTTCCCATGATCATGACAACAAAACAGAAATACATACAAATAATTTTTGAGATAACTATGGCTTTTTTTTTAACTATTTGTTTTTTTTCACTCATTGACTTTTTCTTACAAAATCTCACATTTTGCCTTCTCTCAATGAAACATAGACAGACTAAATTGAGAAAAGGAAGTATTCAATGAAAGTCATGAAGGAGAAGAATAAACAGCTCAAAGAGCTATGGAAACCCAAACGTGTGCTCTCACTCCTTGCCTTCAAACCTTAGCCGTTCACCCTTAATATAGAAGAGTAAAGCTTCCAAGGTTGAATCACGTTCAACTCTAGCACTGTCTTCTTCTCCAACATTAGAGTAGCGGCAGCTTCACTAGAGGAGAGAGAGAGATCGCCCGAATCTGTTGCATGCATCTCTCTCATCTTTTTTCTTCCATCTTCTTCAATCTTGGCCATTGATCTTGACTTTGGCCTTACGAATTGATTCTGAGCGTTGATGAGTGTCTGACCCAAGCTAGTTTCAAACTTTTTAGTTTTGCTTCTTCCAGCTTGAGACTCAAAGGCTATCTTTGTCTTGGTGGAACAAAAACGAAAATAAACTTTTTACTAAGGAATATCTGTTTTCTGGCCGAGGCTGATCCTTTTCTTTTCTTGGCAACAAAAATCTTGAAGTCTTTCTCCAAATCTTTCCTTCTGTAGCAAATATCTTTCATAGCCTTTCTTCTTCATAGGTTTTTCTGTGACTTCTTAATTCTTCTATCTTCTTCTTTGATAGATTGAAGTGTTTGAAAACAAGAGAGAGGAGAGAGAAGAGAGAGAAAACTTTCAAAGAAAGCATTAAATGGAATTAAACCGAATTGAATTTTCATTTCCATTACCCAAGAGATAAAATAACGTGTGAAGCTTTCAAAGCACATTAAACTCAATTGAATTTTAGCTTCCAGTTCCTAAGGCATAAAGTCACGTTTTAGACTTTTGGTTTCTGGAGGAAGCTTCCTTGTGATCACCGAATGGTTTATGAAGGCTTTGGGCCAATTTGAGCTTCTTTGTCTTTTAGCCACTTGAAGTGAACAATTATTATTGGACTAAACATGTTTAGTAACTAAACTGGGCTTCTATCACTTTGACCAACTTGTTTATTTTTATTTTTTACACATGTGGTTTGTTTTCTTTTTCTTGGTTCAGCCGTTTCCCATTTTAGATAAAGACTTGAAGTTATAGAATGGGTTTGCTCAATGAATGATTAATGTGTGAGACATATTGTGTGCATGCATAGGTCATACGGAGTTTGGGCTGCATCTCAAATTTGTTGGTCCATTTTTGTTTAACTTATTTTTCTGCACACTAAACCAAACAAATCACACAAACAAATAATTCAATAATATTTAGTCATCATCTTAATCATAGTTTAGCTCTCTAAATTCACCATCATTTTCTCAAAGTACACAAAGCTCAGAGTGCGAGCAAACTCCACTCCGTCAAATAGTTTCACCTTTTAAACCCTAAACAACATTTACAGAAGATTGTATATTGTTAAGTGTTTAATTTCTTAGGAAGAAGAAGATGAAGTGATCATAGATTTTGAGATTTTAAAATTTTAACTCGCAAAATTTGTCAAACAATGTTGTTCTAAAAGTATTTTAGTGCCATAATCTGTACGACATTATTTTATGATGTATAACGTGAGACTCATTTGTCATGTCATTGCCGCTAACAATATTAAATAGTCAAAAATAAAACGAAAGATCAACTAAATACATTTTTTACAATATTAAAAATATAAATAATATAATTAATAAATTAAAGACTAAATTAATATAATTTATAAATCTCAAAAACTACTTTAGAGTAGAACTTTTTTTTTTTAATCTATCCATCATGTAACATGATTGTTATCTCATAAATGAAAACCAATCAACATAATAATACATATAGTCATCAATTTGAATAATAAATTATCCTTTTAATTAATTAAAACATAACATTTTTATTATTTTAATTAATATTTTAGTTGATATTATTACACTGCATAAATATATAAAAATATACAAAACTTAAAATTAGAACATTAATAAAAATAAAATAATAATAATAATAATAAATATAATTATAATTTTTATTACGTATAAATCACATTGCATTGATTTAAAAATAATTAAATCTTTACTTTCTTATTTTACAAACACATTTTTATTTTTACTTTTATTTTTAAACACACTTGACGAGTCCTAATTAGTAATTACATGCACACAGCACACAAAAAGGTAGCAAAGATTTTGAGGACCGACTAACGTAATTCATAATAATTTATTTATAATTAATTAAAAAGGTTGAAAGAAATAAGAAAGAGGGCAATGGCTAGTTGGCTACCAAAGCGGTAATTAGAAGGAAGGAGAGTTACGTAAACACCAAAATGTTGTTCATCTCTTTCTCTTCCTATAAAAATTCAATGACACTCTTAATCACTCTCTCTCTTTCTCTTCCTTCGTCTTCTCCTTCTTCTCATTTTCATTATTACAAACCCTAAAATGTAACCGTTCCCCCAAAAAAAAAACAAAAAACAAAATCGGAGATTCTTTTCAGCTAAACACCATGATCGTGCCTTCTCCGCCGTCACTACACGGCACCTCCTCCGCCGTCCCCGTCATCGTCACACGATCAGTGTGGTCATCGAATCTCGAATCGGAGTTCAAGTTGATCCGTTCCATCATCGGTTCCTTCCCTCTAATCTCAATGGACACAGAGTTCCCCGGCGTCGTAGTTCGCCGCCTCGCCGATTCCAACCTCCGCCGCCCCTCCGCCCACTACGCCGTCCTCAAATCCAACGTCGACAGTCTCCCAATCATACAGATTGGACTCGCTTTTTCGGACAACAAGGGAAACCTACCGAACCTCGGAACCTCAGAGAACTTCATTTGGGAATTCAACTTCAACGACTTCGACGTGGCGCGTGACCCTCACTCGCACGATTCAGTCGAGCTTCTCCGCCGCCAGGGCATCGATTTCGACCGTAATTTGAGATTCGGCATCGAGTCGAGGCGTTTCGCCGAGCTCATGATGTCGTCGGGGCTCGTCTGCAACGACGACGTTTCGTGGATAACGTTCCACAGCGCTTACGATTTCGGATACTTGGTTAAGATGCTGACGCAGAAGCAGTTGCCGGTGGAATTGGGGAAATTTTTGGGGTTGGTTAGGGTCTTCTTTGGGGATAGGGTTTTTGATGTGAAACACTTGATTAGGTTCTGTTCAAATCTGTATGGAGGATTGGACCGGGTTTGCAAGATGTTGAAGGTGGACCGGGTTGTTGGAAAGAGTCACCAAGCTGGTTCAGATAGCTTGCTGACCCTGCATGGTTTCCGGAGGATAAGAGAAGTTTACTTCGGTAAAGAGGATGATGCTGGTTTGGCTAAATATGCTGGGGTATTATATGGTTTGGAAGAGATTTTTTGATATTTTTCCGAGTTTTTCTTTTTAACTTTTTGTTTTAATAATTGTGTAGACTTTGCAAGTGGTTAGTCCTTAATAATGAAAATTTCCTTTAAATTATGCATGTATGTGTAGATGAGCTTCGATTTTACGTTTTGATTGTGTTTTTGTTAATAGTAGATTGATAGCATTGTTGTTGGAAGTGTGCATTTTAGAAGTAATGAATTTCAAGTAGAGTGGGATTTTAACGCTTAGATGAGGAATGCTTTGGATTCTGATTTTTGCTTCTCAGGCAACCATGGATGATGTTGTTGAGGCCAATTTTGCTTCAAATGGAAGCAGAGGAAGAGTCACTGATGGTTTGTAAGTCATACTTTACTCACATCTTCAAAGGGGGCAGATTTTCATCTATTCTTAGGGCTACCTATAAAACTTGTACATGATAATAGAGTAACAAAAAATGTTGAGCACATGAATGCAAGCAGTTCTGGCCTTACTTTATGCCTCAAAAATTGTACGTTCTGCATATACTCATTACTTAGTAGTTAGTATTATATACGATTGAATAGATATTTTCCAGAAATGTTTGTGCTAATGTATACTCAAGAATTCAGATAATGTTTTATTGAATCATATAGCTATTTCTGCCTCGGAAAATAAGATTGTGTCTGATGCAGATTCATTACTTAGTACTGTGCAGGTTGATGTAGTTTTTATTAGAAAATATCAATTCATCTTTAATAGTAGTGTTTTCTTCCTCAGAAGAGACTAAAGGGATGCCCTATCCAAGTATGCATTGGCTCAGAAGCATTTTAGTTGAGTTGAAACCATCTGTTGACAACAACCTTCCCTCTTTTTATTTTGCTACTTTGATGATTTTTGAAATGCAAGAGCTGCTTAGTTGAAGAATATAGTATAGAATAGTAAATGCACATGCTTCTATGATTTTGGATGACTCCTAATTCTTTGGTTGAAAAAACTTAATAACTGAAGAGCTTAGCATGTATACCATGTTCAAATGTCCAATTCTAATATGTTTTGATTTTTGGATTACTATAGCTAAAATTTCATTGTCTATTCAACCTTCTATCCAGTGAGTCTTTCGTAGTCATAGAGTAGAGCTAGGATATTAGTGCAGGATTTCTCTGTAGATTTATAGAACAGAATTGAGTCATCCACAAAAAGGTGGCTAACTGCTAGACTTTTTCTATAAATTTGAATACCTTGTATCATCTTATTTTGCCCTGGGTAGTATGAAAAAAAATCTTCTCCACAAAAAAGAGAGAGGTATGGAGACAAGAGTTCTCCTTGATGGATTCCCCTTGTTGGCTTAAAGAAGTCATAAGGTTGTCTTTCCATAAGTACAGAGTAAAAAACAATAGTGACAAGTTCCCAAATCCAAAATATCCATCTAGCATCAAACCCCATTCTCTCCATTATAAACTATAGGAAACTTCACTCAACTCTATCATTCGCTTTGCTCTTGTCCAATTTAATGGTCATCTCATATTCCAAACCAAATTTCTTAGTCTTTAAATAATGCATACATTCATGAGTCGCAAGAATATTGTCAGAAATCAGTCTACCGTTCAGGAAAACACTTTGATTGAGGTTAATAAGATCATTCATAAAATGTTGCAATCTATGCACTAGATTCTTTGAAATAATCTTATAAAAAACTGAGGATAAACTAATTGGTCTGACCTGTGTCATGTCTTTGGCATCTGGAATCTTTGAAATCAAACATATTTAAGTATGTTAAAGCCCTTTAAGATTCTTCCTCCACCAAAGAAACTTCCCTGCTGCTCTAAAAGACATCATTGCATACTACATCCCAAGAGAAATAAAAAATTTTGCAGTGAACCCATCATCACCTATAGGCATGGCAAGGATGGTTTTGGAGGCTATTTTTCCCTGCAGGAGGCGGGGACCTGTATAAAAAACAGGGAGGGAGTGGGGATAGAGGTCCCCGTCCTGTGAGTACCTGTATAATACCATCGTAAGAAATGACTAAAATACCCTTGATTTATATATTAGTTTTACACTTTCAAAAATTCTAAACCGTCACTTCTCACCTCCCAGTTCATCAAGTTTGAAAACCTAAGGTAGCGTTTGGTGGAGAGACAGAGATTAAAAGACTGAGATTGAGAGACAGAGACTAAGAGACAGAGATAGAAATAAATTTTAGTATTCTGTTTGGTGCAAAGTGGAAGACGGAATTAGAACAAGAATGAAACTCTAATTTAATTTGTACAAAAGGTAAAATTGGAATTAATTAATTGAAATGAGAGTATTTTATGTATAAAGTGTTATTAAAGTTTCAGTCTCTGTCTCTAAAAATTTCAGTCCCCTGTGTCTTCACTTTTTGGAGGTATTGAAATACTGAAATTTTAGGGATAGAGACAGAAATTTTAGTACCAGGAGCCAACAAACATGATACTGAGTCTCAATCTTTCAGTCTCTGTCTCAATACTTCAAATCAAACGCTACCTAAGCGATTCTCTCAATCTCAACCTTCCCCTCATCGCTGCGGCGCCGCCACCCTCCTCCACCTTCACCGCTGCGCTTCCCCTTCTTACTGCTTTCCCCTCTTGATCTCAAGGTCACTGTTCACCACAACAGTCGCATGCCTGAGAATCCTGCCCGAGGAGAATATTGCGTTGCACTGTCACGCGTCTCACCCAGCTGAGGAGGACGTCATCGTCATGCGCCTGACTGAGCCGAGGAGAATGTCGTCGTAACCACCCTGACCCAGTCCGAGGATAATCGTCGCGTCAGAGGCAACACCGTCGCGTCAAAGAGCGTCGTCATCTTTGTTGCGTCAGAGGAGGGTCATCTTTGCCGCTTCCAGCAAGATCGTTCTTCATCGCGCCCATGACCTAGCGGAGGAGAACGTCATCGTCGTGCGCCTAATAAGAGAGAAGGGTCGTGGGGCTGCTGCATGCAGAAATAACGTTCGGTAAAGAGAGATTGGAGAAGAAAGAGGCGACGTTGCTGATGGAGGTTCTGGCATCAACGATGTTACAGTTGGCGAAGAAAAAGGTGTTTCTTCTTTTTTTCAAAACAGATTTAATTTCTTCTTTTCATAAATTGATTTATTTACTACTAACAAATATTGTTCTAATTTTTTTCAAATCTGCTTCTGTTTTTTTATGAAGGTTGAGACGGGTTTGCAGAGGATCTGGTAGTTTTTTATGGTTGATGGCTGGTTTGTATAAGGTAGGGTAAACAGTTTTAGATTTGGTTTAAATTTTGTTTTTGGTTAGTGATGGCTGGATGTAAATTGGTGTTTGATGTGGCTGGTTGATTAATTTGGTATGTAGTTGTGTTTGACTGAAATGGATTTAGAATTGAATGAATGAATTTGAAAGTTTTGTTGGTTTAGGTGTTTTTTGGTGTCCGATTGATTTGGTTTGGATATGGTTTGTGAACTTATGACTGAATGTTGCTGGTGATAGTGCATATTTCTATTATTTTTTTAGTTTTTTTAACCCCCGTTATCCGATGTGACGACGGGGTGAGGACGGATTATGGGTGGCGGGGACGGGGGATCCTCCCGTCCCATGGAAACATGGAAATCCGTTACCATCCCTAATCACCTGGAGCTCTTGGAGAGCAAACACTGAAAGTGGCTCCTTTGTTTCCTCCATTGATACTGGTTTCAGCAGCCTACGCTTCATAGAAGCTGTCACTTATATAGGGCTGAAATTATCAAACACCTTTCCAGGATCAAAGTGATTAGTGGATGAAAATAGCTCTTTGAAATAGTTTTCAGCCATCGAGGTGATGTCTTCAGGATCTGACACTACTACATTATTTCTAATTAATCCCCAAATTCTATTTGTCAATTTCTGGCTTGAAATTTCCTAGTAATTTGTCTCTCTCTTTTAGCTACTTATATCTCGATTTTTCTCTCCAGTTCTTGTCATTTAACAACTCTTTCTCTAATTTATTTATGATGCAACTAATTCTTTCAATTTTCATGTTCATTATTTTATATTTATCCTCTCTCATGAATTATTCATGAATGATTTTTGTGGATGTATAATATTTTATTCTTTTCGTTTTGGAAGTAAAAAAAGGATCTTCAATAGCTCAATGCTAAATTGAAAAATTTTAAGTTTGTCATATTTTCAAGATTACTTTCTATGAAAAAGCAAATAATAATAATAATAATAATAATAATAATAATAATAATAATAATAATAATAATAATAATAATAATAATTCTCAAGGTCTCTTCAGGTCACAGAATGAAATATCCTTTTCGTAGAAGGGAAATTATAATACGTAACTTATTGTTAACTAAAATTGTTTTATTTTACTATTATTTATTAATAAAACGAAAACTTTAAGGGAGTTTTGAACTACATCAACAACCTTTTTTATAGGCCAACTGAAGAAGTTAAAGAGCAACATATAAGGTTACATTTTAACCGAAGACTTTAATATAAGAAGAGATTATTTCATTGTCCATAAATATATGTAAACAATAATGAGTAATACTCTTTCGAAACTTTGAAAGAAAAAAATTATACACTTTTCTTTCGTTAATTTAAGAATCGAACTTCAAACAGAATACTTAAGAAATTAAGTCATATACGTATAATTAGATGAAATGACACTAGTATTACTTTAAGTAAGTATTAGAAAACAATCACGTTAAATATATATTAAAATTAATCACTAAAATTTATTAGTGCGTAGTATATTTTAAAATATAAAATATATATTAAAAATAAATTAAATTATATATTTATACATAGATACATAATAATTTGATTTTGATAATTAATTTCAGTATGTAAATAAAATTTTTTATTAAAAAAATACTAGAAAACTAATACATTTAATATTTAAAAAAGAAAATTAGTTAATATAAGACAAAAATAGAAAAAAGAAGTATTAGTCATCTAACATTTCCTATATGATCATTTCTCAAGGTTGACTATCTAAAATAAATTTTAACAATATATCGTCAAAATCATACATAGTACATTCATTTCCGAATGGACATTATATTAAAATTTGACTATAATGTATTGAAATTTGAAACTTTTAAAATGTTTTAATACATTAGGATATTGGTCAGCAAAACCTTAATATATCATTATTACAATAATATTATTGGACTATTGGTCAACAAAATATTTATGATTACATTTGTTAATTCAATTCCATATTAGGAGTTTTTGAAATAAGTATATACTAATAAGATTTATTTTTAAAAAAAAATCAAGGCATTTAATGATATTCAACATCATAATTCATTTAGTATTTTCTGATGGAAATGGTTTGTTTTAAAAATATTAATAAGTGCCTTTAAAATACTTGCTAGCATCTCATTACTCACATAGTCAAAATCAAGCCTTAACATTCAAACGTTTTTCTTTGAAGAGAATGCATTTTGTTTACACATATTATGACTTAAGAAAGAATCCAAATTTTGCGGCACAATTTTTTTCTTAAAAAATGAATTTAATTATACTCAAAATAAAATTGACCTCATTCCCTAACAAAACGACAAAAGACTATACCCTTCAAAAAAATAAATAAATAAAATACTAGTAAAAACTAAAAAGTAAAAACTTTTGTTATTCATATTCTATTGCATTTAGTGCCCCAAAGCACGTACCCATTTCTCACTATTAATATGTATAAACACCAATAAGGGTAGCAATAAATGGCACCCAATAAATTGGACTGACTGAATTATACATTACATTTATTTCTAAAGCCTGTAAAAAAATACATAAAAAAATAATATAGTAAGATAATAATATATATTGGGATTTGACCCCACCAAAACCTGCCCTTAAAATAGAGGTATTCAACTTTCTCCCAATCTTATGTCCCCACAATTTCTTTAAAATCTTCCCAATCCCATCTCTGATTTTGTCCCATTAATGCTCCCTCTCTATGGAGTTATTATTAACACACAAATTTTCACAACCTCCAAAATTCATTTGGAAAAAAAAAAAACCCAATTTTTTTTCCAATTTTTTTCCTCCACCACCCTCAACATCATTTGAAAAATTTTTATTACACTCAAAAAAAATTATGCTCAAGAAAATGAAGTTTCTTTCATCACTTCTCAAGAGCAAAAGAATTAGGTCTTCTTTGCCATCTTGTCACCAACAACCTAGAACACTTTCTTTCAAAGCTTTAGCCAACAAAAACAACAATGACATGTTCAAAACTATTAATTCAGCCTTTGACATTATTGATGAAGATTTAAGCCCTGAATTATCCCTTTTCACTGATCAATCTTTTGAGTGTGCTACTAGCTTCTCTACATCTTCTGAGGATCATGATCCAATAGAGACATTGATCCATGAATTGTGTTCGGATAATGATGACAACAACAACAACAATAGGATTTTCTTTGAGCTTGATGAAACAAGTTCCATTTTTGAGGCTTCAAAGGGTCCATTATTCAAGGATAGTGTTGTTTTGTCCTTGGATTCTAATGACCCTTTTGTTGATTTCAAGAAATCAATGGAGGAAATGGTTGAAGCTCTTGGATTGAAGGAGGATTGGGAGGGTCTTGAAGATCTCTTGTCTTGGTATTTGAAGGTTAATGAAAAATCCAATCATGGCTATATTGTTGGTGCTTTTGTTGATTTATTGGTAGGTCTTGAATTTTCTATTAATAATAATATTAATAATAAAAATAATAATTCTTCTTCTAATTCATATTTATCTCCTAATATTCTTTCTTCTCCTTCTCATAATAATTTATCTTGTTATAGTACTTTTCAATCTTCTTCTTCTTGTAGCACTAGCACTACCCTTTATGCTTCTAATTCATGTATTAGTGGCAGTTCTTCATTGTTGTTAGAACAAGTTAAGGAAGAGATTATTCTTCATGAAGATATTATTGATGAGGCTTCATCTTCCTCTACTAGAAATGCATAAGGTATTAGGAAGTTGAATGTAAATTTTGAATAATGAAAAGTATTATTATTATTATTATTATTATTATTATTATTATTATTATTATTATTATTATTATTATTATTATTATTATTATTATTATTATTATTATTATTAATTTTCAACGTCTCTCTCTCTCTATATATATATATATGGAAAGATTTTTGTATATTTGTGAGTGTATATTTAATGTGTTTTTTTAAGAAATATTCATGGTCACACATATTTGTTAAAAAGGTTATAGAATTATATATGCAATAATAATAATAACAATAATATATAATAAATATTTTTTAAGCTTATTGGATTAAATGTAATAGACCAACAAATAAATATTTCCAACTTTTATCTAAATTATATTGTGAACTTTCTGTTTTGGTTAAAAGAAGAATATTAATTATCATCTTATCATCTCACATATATATATATATATATATATATATACTTCTAAATGAACAAACAATAGAAAAATCATCTGTAGTTTTCACTGCAGACAGTCTAACTCTTTTTCTCAAATTGAACATAGTTTGATTTGAAAATAATAATAATAATAATAATAATAATAATAATAATAATAAATGTCCGAAACATGAATATAGTGAAAGGAAATGAGGTCTTGTTAGGTGATGCTTTTGCTTCAACGGCAATCTCTCATTTATGACATAGAGTTATATCGTGGCAAAAGAAAATTAAAAATGAAAAATAAAAAATTTATTAGGTTATGGGGACAAAACTTGTTAAAATGCAACATAAATCTTGTGAACTATAGACTTCATGTGACTATGTTATGATTTCGTACAGACAAATTAATGATCCATATATGATATAATAATGTGACGAATTCTTGTTTATAGTGACAATTTTGGTGTTTTCTCCATAAAAAAAAAAGATATATAAGCTTTAGGCAAATGCATACCATATACACTTGTAGCTGCATCACTCGTGGGTTATTACTTATTCCCTTATCTAATTTGTTATTTAATTTGAAAAAAGAAAACACTTTCGAAAAATAACAGCAATAACAAATTATTATCCTTAGAATACATGCATCTTATAAAAATATAATTTAAATAACTTTTATGTATGGAATAATGTTTGAATAATTTAAATAACAATAAGAAAGATAACGAAAGACTAATTTACTTTTTGAATAAAAACTCACATGTAAAAATATGTTAAATTATCTAATAATTATTAATTTTATATAAAAATAACTGTAAGTTTTTATTTACTCTAAACGAAAAATTAAAAATTTATTTATTATTTTTTCTTTCAATTTTTTACCTCTTACGCATTTTTTTAAAATTGATGTTTCTATTAATCCAAAGAGCCTAATCTATGTAAAAGGTCCAAATTTTAAATTTTCGTGGGAAACTCATTTACCCATAATCGATTTAATACATTAAAGACTAATTTTGCTAAGTTACGAACAACTGAATCTATGATCCTTTTTATATGAGATAATTGTTTGAAGCTAAATCTATCCAAAAGATGTCTACAATTTAATATAATTACTCCAAAATAATTTTAATATTTCTGGCCGTTCTTTTTTTATTTATTTTATTTTTGTGTCAGAATGGTGAATTAGATAACCTCCAACTTTTGGTATTATAATATCATAATACTCACATTATAAATTCACGCATCCAAATTTATAGTCCAGTCACAAATTTGGATGTACTTTTACAAGACAAAGATTACTATTAGACTAAAGATTTGCATTACTTTTATATGCATGTGAATTTTTTTTAATTTAAATATAATTTATGAATGACGTTTCATCAGAAAAATATAATCTGTCAATAATATCTTATGACAATATTACATGATTAGTAAATATTATTATCATATTCTGATTTAAAATTTAGTCAAATTTAAAGTAAGTAAAGCTCAATTAACATATAAGAGATTCACTGGTATTTACTTGAACTTATTGCGGAGGTCGAACTCAATAAACTAACTCCTGCTATCTCTCATTTATTTATAAGAGAGATCTCAACAACCTCCCCAAACAAATGAGACGGTTATCTACCATTAAAAGTAGAGCTACTAAAAAAATGTGGTTACATATTCTATACTTATAATTAAAAATATCTTAACATCTTTAAGTATTCTTTGAATCTAATTTAAAAAAAACCGCCGCAGAAGAGGTCGGACAAACCACCCTATACCGTCGTGCAGTTTGCGTCGTTCCTGCAGTCTCGCATCGCGCCAGTCGTGTAGCCCCTCCCTCGCACCGGCGATTTCTCCCTCTCAACGTCGTCATTCGTGACATATAGGGGACACACAAGTGTGTTAATTTTCATACATCCATCACGCCTCACAAGATCGTAAATAGAGACACTCCCTTCACATACGTTGCGTCCGTCGTCCAGTCCAAGACCGCCATGGCTGCCGCTGCCTTCAACGACGTCGCCTCCCCCTACATAGGTATAGGTCAAAGATCGACGTAAGATAGCACAACAATAATTGTGCAAGCAATTAGTTTAGTTCATAATACTCTAATTATTGTACATGCAAACGTAGCTTACTTCAAAAATGGCCTGTTTTACGTGGATGATCATTTCACTATAACTATGTAGATGGTTGTTTGAAGCCGGAAGAATGATTGATGAGGATGGAGTAGCAGACGGTTGGGAGAGAGAATGTTTGGGTAAATTCTATTGGTAAATTAGAGTTGGGATGGTTAATTTTTTTGTTGTATTAGACCAAATTTAAAACTCATTATATATATATTATATACATTATCAAAATTTTTCGTTGTCTTTCTACCAGAATTTTCTTTTTAAATGTAAAAATAATAAAATTTGTTGGGATAAAATATAAATTTTTAATTTAAATTTTCAAAAAGTGAATTTGTCAGAAGTAAATTGTCAAATTTTATTTTTTATTTTTTTACAAAGTGAATTTATGGACGACGAATTCTATTTTTTATTTTTTTAATTTCAAAGACGAATTTGGCAACAGCAAATTATTTTTTTATTTTTAAAATGTTAAAAATACAATTCGTCGACGTGAATTGTTTTTTTTTTCTTTTAAAAATACACTATGCTAAAGACAATTTCTAAATATCATATATTAATGACGATATTACACTATTATTCTGAAAATCACTAAATCTAAAACCATATACAAAATTTTTTTTTTTTGATGATATGAGAGAAACCATATACAAATTAAAAAGTGTGCAGAAAGCCTAGTCTTCTTTTTTTTTTTTGGTAATATAAAGCCTAGTCTTCTTTTTTTTTTTTGGTAATATAAAGCCTAGTCTTCTATTGCAGAAAACTCTATGGCTTTTTGGATTATTCAGCACTTTCCATTACCCTTGACCCAAAAAAAAAAAAAGCACTTTCCATTACCTAACCTTGATGTGTCATAAGCTTTTCTCCAACGAATTAAGCAAATGAAAGTACTTGAGGTAATAGTAGCTCATAATAAGCCGTTTTTAAAAATATAAATATATTTAGTAAATCAAATTAAAAATAAATTTTAATAAATAAAAATATCAAAAATTATGTTTAGCAAATTAATTTTTATTTTTTAAATTACAATAAATATAAATATAAGAAATTAATGTATAAAATGATATTAATTTTTAAAATTTTAATAAATATAAGTAAATTTTAAAAAATATCACCTTAAATTCTCTTAAAAATGACAAACACAAGTACAAGTAACTTTTTTAATTTTTAATTTACCAAGCGTTTGTGTTTTTAAAAGAAAAATGTTTGTAAAACCAAACTTCACTATTATAATATTATTTTTTTTTTGGTTAAAGGGAGGAGGACGAATTTGTTGAGAAGCCATATGGACAATTCTGATTGGTTGATACTATAAGGAGGAGATCGCCAACTGTGCCTATGCTTGGCCTCCCGATGAGCGACACGTGTCTGGTCCGATTGTATTCTAGCTTCAACGATAAACCCAAGCTGCACTGTACTGAACAGAGTTATTATATACCTGGTAACAGTGTTCCGGCAAGAATTGGTTTTTTTGCTTCTCTCTCTATCTTTCAAATTTCAAATTTATCATTCTCCCTCTCTCTCTCATTGCCGATTTTGCTTCTCCTGAAATCAAATCTCAACTCATGCACTACCAAAGCATGAATTTTCACTCTCCGAACACATGAGTGAGTAAAGCGAAGAAGTCAATTGAAGAAATCGGAAGGTAGACAATTTTACCTGAGTATAGTTGGATCAGAGTCTATTTTTTTGAGAAAATTAAAACATGCAGTTTAAAAAGTATTTGCTATGGCTTTTGCATGCTCTTGCACACCAACAATCTTGTTATTTATTTTTTGCCTAATAGAAACATTCCTTTTAAAGTTAAAATAGGATAATTTTTCCATATAGTAAGAAACATATGGATGTTTCAATAAATAATTTATAGGAAAAAATTAAAATCAAAAAATATAAATTAAAAAATATCTATTGTTCTTTTTGCTTTTTTCACTTTTTTGGATTGTTCCTTTGTTGTTTTTTCCTTTTTTATTTTTTTGTTTGTAGTTCGATCATTACTTTCTCTGAGATTTTTAACATATATTCTTCTATCATTTATTTTAATTTTCTAAGTTAACTACTCATTTCATCCTTGTTAGTTTGAAAATGTGGTTTTGGTGTGTTTCGAGCTTTTTAGTATTTGTCTACACTATAATTAAGAATTATTTGTAGAGATTATTTATAAAAATATCCATATGTTTTTTATCAATGGAATGGTTATCTTATTTTAACTATAATGTTTCTATTACCTCAACAATAGATAATCAGATTATTTGTGTGCGTTGGCATAGAAAAGTCATGACAAATCTTTCTTTTAAATCGCGTGTTAAAGTTTTCTAAAAAGCCAGACTCTAATCTAACTATACCAAGTATAAGAATTTTCTGCCTTACTCTCGCTTCCGTGCATCGTGCTGGTTGGTCTCCCTCTTCTCCGCTTGGATTCTGCCTTCACATCATGAGGTAAATCTTTTAATTTTTTATAGTTTTTCAGTTATTTGATTATAACCTGTTGATTTGTTGTTTCTACATGATTATGGTGAATTGAGCTTCTGTTTAGAAATTGTTGATTCTGTTTTTATGTTGCTGTAAATTTATATTGTAGAATAGTGCATAGGCTCTATGAATTCAGTTGCTGTTTTGTAGAGTTGGTGCAGTTCTATATTGTCCAACGGTTATTATTTTATTTTTGTATTTTATTTTAGAAATTGAGAATGTGTTTGTTAAGGTGACAATATGTATTTTTTTTTCATTTTTACTGGTAAGATATTAATTATTTTATATTTTTTATCTTCGCAGGACAAAATCAACGGTATGTTTTACATTCTTTTCTCTTTATTTTTTTTAAATATATTCAGAGAACTTCAGTCACTCGGTTAAGTATTTTAAAATTTTCCCAATGAAAGCAAATTTCTAGTTATACTAGAGCAAGTTTGTGCCTTCACTATAGTGTCCTCGAGCCCAACAGAATGACCTCTGATATTTCAACCATTATTTTCTCTTATCTAGCTTTTGCACCCTACTCACTTTCAAGTGAATAGCTGAGTTATATCTAACTTCTAGTATTCCTATTTTATTGCTTCTTTAATGTATTCTAAATTTCCTTGTGATTTTGGTTTGATATAGTTTTTTAAATTAATTTTTGAAAATTTTAATGGATTTATATTTTTTTATGTATATGTTAAATTTTTATGTTTTTTATTTCATTTTTTATCTTCATTAGTGAAAGCATTATCATTGATGTATTTAGTACGCGATATTGTTAAATATTTTTGCGAGTAGTTATACCAAGTTATAATTTTATGAATTATTTTATTTTAGTTATTTTGTCCTTTACATCACATGCGGTACAAATATTATGTATTGTTATATCAAATTATATTTTATAAATTGAATTTGAACCAGAAAAGACTAGTTTTGGGGCTATAAAGTGTATAATTTAATTGTCGATTTAGAAGGTCATCGTATAAATACCTTAAAAACAAAAAAAACTACAAAGAATTATTTTGCACATGGTGTTGAGGTTGACTAATATAACTTTTTTTTAAAAATAATAAAGATTTAGTTAATAGGTAGGATTTTCATTCGATCAGTGAGAGATTTTATGATGATTATAATTATTTAAAATTAGTATGTAATAATAAAAATGTGGATGTTATGCATTAGGTTATATGACTGCTGTTGAAGACCTTCATCATACAAATACTTGACCACTCGCTGATTGCCTGGTTGAGGTTATGTTAATTTCCGGTAAGTATAGATGATCTGTGTGTGAACTGCTTTGGTAAGATCAATGTCTTGAGATAAAGATTAATTCTGCGTGTTTTTATGTGTTTGAAATAAGAAAAAACAGGTTGAAAGCAATCTTTTCTGATTAGGATTGTCCATGATTCCTTAAAGGTATATGTTTGTTTAGTAATTTTACTTAATTTCAACAACCTAGAAGAATTGATTTTCGATAATTGGAATATGCAAAATAGATCTTTATTTGTGGATTCAAATTGTGGAACATAGGTAACTATGAATTAGACTTTGTCGTACTCTTTAGTTTATTGGAGAGAATGAATTTAGGGAGGATTTAGTTTATTACTTGATTTGAGTAATTAATAATTAATTAAGTTTTAACGTCTGTGCAGCCTGTAACTGAAAACAACGCCAATCTGAAGACATGCTTCTTTTATGTTCTCTTCCAGGTTTGGTTTATCTGGTTATGATCTCTTTGCATATCTTCCTATGATCCATATTTATTAATTAAAGGTGTATGCATATCTTAAGTTGTGGAGGTCTTTCTTAAAATGTTGGAGTAAAACAGCATCACACTTAATATCTTGCAAATTGGTGAGATATTTAGATAGCAACCTTTACTAGAATCTAAGCCAAATTATCCTAGAAAAAAGATAAATTAATTTTACTAAATAAAATAGCAATAATAATACAAGTACAATAGCAACCTTTTAATATTAATAAGACATCTAAGGGATGGAGAAGAACGCAATGATGAAACAATAGATTATGAAACCTTTTCAGAAAATCTGGACCAAAGATTTTCAATTCTTTGTGTAGCTGATGTTGTTTAAAAAATATAAAATAATTGATCTTAGATGAATTTCAAAAAATAAATCAAAATCTAATAAAAGAAAGACTCATTAATTACACTTACTTTATTACCATTTCTTTCAAATTGTAAAAACTTGGAACATAGAGAATTTTTATACTTGCATATAGTTCGATTTAGAAAATTAAATCACTTGATACCAAGAATCTCGTTATTAATTATTGGGCTAGTAGAAGCTTCTACTTGAAGAACTTTAAAATAAGATAACATTTACATGTGATATGAAACATATGGATGATTCCATAAATAAACCCTACAAAAAATTTAAAATAAAAAAGATCTACTGTTCTCTCTATTTTGGATTCTTCCTTTGTTGTTTTTTCGTATTTATTTATTCTTTCATACTTTCTTTAAAATTTTTAGTCTCTCATCTTCTATCATTTATTTTTTTTTTAAGTTAACTATGCATTTCATCATTGTTAGTTTAAAAACGTCGTTTTGGCAAGGCTTGAGCTTTTGACTTTTTATGTTTTTATTTTTTTTGGGTAAATGACTTGATGTTTTGTTTTTTGATTTTGCTATGCTGTATGAGTAGAAAATTGTTTATATTAATTCGACGTGTGTAGTTTTTTTTTTGTATTGCGCCTATACTTATTTTTTTCCACTACAAATCTAGTATTACAATACTACTTAGACCTATTGGTTCACTTGTGCAATTGAATCTTATTATTCAAATTTAAATGGTTTAGGGGGTTTTGTACTTTTTGCGACTATATCTTAAATTAGTGATGCAATTGTTGTTAATTGACTTTGCTATAATAATCAGTTTCATCCTATATTTATGTTGATCCTGCTGGTTCAAGTAAACATGTTTCAGGTTTTTCCTTCCTCTCCAACTCAAAACTCTCTTTATTCTTTTTGTAGAACATTATTGTTGTTATTTTTGGATTAAGTTATCACTGTTTTGATAGTTGTATATTGTTTATTTTTTTGATTATTTTTTATTGGTTGTTATGGATGTTGATTGTACGTGCTATTTTCAAGCTTTTATTTTATGTTTTTATAGTTTTATATATAGATTATTTGCTTGTTTCCATAAACAAGAGGTTTGAGTTTTGGGATAAATTTTTGTTCTATAGTTTAACATGATTTTGAATTTTAAACTATTACAAAGTAGAGGTAGATTTACAAAGTCAACTCCAAATATTACATCTGATGTAATTATATCAAGAGTTTTATTTTTAAAAGTGAAAATATAATGAAAGGAAATGAATATTGAGAGACAGATGTTCTGTGTGAATTTGCTTATGATGACCTCGTATACAAATCAATGAACAGAGCTTTATATGATTTGTTACTATATTTCATTCGTCAAAGATGTGAAGTTATCATAAACAAATCTTCCCGAACATGCGTCTCTTGTTGTCCGTTTTCATTTCATTATGTTTTCATTTTCAAACATAAAATTTTATTGATATGATTTCATCAGATCTTGATATTTATGATCAACTTTGTAAATGTACTTCTTAATGGGAGTTTGGAATTTGAAACCCATTTCTAATGTTAAATTATATAACAAGGGCTCCTAGCGAAACTGAACTCTCTTTTTTCGTTGTAAACAATAATTCCTGCAAGTAATTTATATATAAATATATAAGAATATTACTATTGAAAAAAATATAAAATAAAAGTTTGACAATAGTACTTAGAATTAATTTTTAAAGCAGCCAATGAAAAATCAATCGTAAATGAATAGAGAATATACAGCGATCAAGACGGTGATAACATGTTATAGAAATAATAATAATAATAACAATATTCCAGAGAGAGTAGAATGAGAATTTTGTGTTAGTGAAGGAGGAAGTGGCTGAAGCTTAGTGAAGCTTTATGAGAAAGCGATATTTATTTCATGCAATTAGTATATCATGAAATTGGCTAAATATCTTGAACCAGCAACATCAACATGAAATTGAAACTGATTACTGGAGACATCTCACAAAGTTAACTAACAATTTTATTATTAACGGCTAGTTTTGCAACGGCTAGTTTTTCTTAACGGCTACTTAACGGCTAGTTTTGCAACGGCTAATTAACGGCTAGTTTTGCAACGGTCACTTTAATGAACAACAACGACACAATAATATTGACTAATTTCAAATCTTACATCAGAAATAAATAAAACAAACTACATCACATACCAGTAATACGCAATAAATAAATAAGAACATACTACATAACTCTACGAATACAAGGAACCATTAAGTAAACCACTTGGCCATTATTTTCTCACATGCAATCTCATGAAGAGCTCGTCGTTTCTCACTCATTGTAGACGTGTCAGCATTAAGTATTTGCATATCCATTTCCCTTTCTTTTGCTTTTATCTCCATTTCTTTAATATACCTCTGAGTTTGTAATTCTTGTTCTTTCATTGCCGCTTGAATTTGTATCTCCTTCTCTTTGATTGCCATCATCTTTGCTCTATGTTCCTTCTCCTCTTCTCTTTCTTTTTCCCTTTCCATTAGTTCCTTTTCTCTAACATTCTTAATATCTTCCATGAGAGATAATTTTTTGACAACCGATGATTTTCTTTCGCTAAAATCTTTAGACATCTGTGCTTTTCCCTTACCTCTTCGCTTGCTCTTCTTTGATCCTTGTGGGCGAACGGGAGAGTCCACACCGGGTTCGTCAGCCAACGGTGTTTCTGGGTTTGATGAGGATGAGTATGCTCCAGTTGCACTAACCTTGGTTCTCTTTGAGCCGCCACTCTGTGTAGGTAGTTGGCCTCTCCATTTTTGCTCCAATCGAAGCATGTTCCAATGCCTCTCAAAAGTGAACATTTGACCATAATTTGTGGAATAAAGTTTATAAGCCAACTCCTTTATATCATCAGCGTTCGAACCACTCCTTATGTTTCGACTAGCTTGATCGTAGCAACCAGCAAATTGTGCAACAGCCTTGTTGATCTTATACCATCGTTTCTTACATACAACTACCCCCCTTGTCATGTCGGTGCAAAATTCTACACAGTAGCTATGAATTCGACTCCAAAATGTTTCCCCCTTTTGATCGGTACCAACTACAGGGTCAGTTGAAATATTTAACCATGCACTGATCAACATCTCATCCTCTTTCCAATGCCAGTGTTGAATACTATCTTGCCTCCGATCTTCAATATCATCATTGAGGTCGATAGCATCTAATCCATGAGGGTTGGCAAAATCTGAATATTGCGAATTTGGACTAGATTGTATAGGAGTCTGAGAGGATGGGTTAGAAGAGCCACTAACACCAGATGAGTTATGTCTTGATGCACTAAATTGAGTTGGAAACGGCAAGGAAGTTGGAGTAACATTTCCGATAGAAGGGTTAAATATGGATGAAAATGGTAACTGGGGTGTTTGTGAATTTTGATTTTGTGGTTGGAATATAGGAAATTGATTATTATAAGGAGTTTGAAAATTGAAATTAGAGAGATTTTGTGGATTTGGATTTTGAAATGTATTTGGTAGTATGAAGTTTTGATTTGGAACTTAAGAGTTTGAGGTTTGAGATTGTTGGGTATTTGGAATTTGAGGAAAGTTTTGTAAGTAATTGAAGAAAGAGTTGAGTTGGTTTGGATCCATTTTTTCGAACAAAAAATAATAGTAGCAGAATGATGATTTTGTGAACTTAGAAGAAGATGAAGAAGAGTTGTAGAGAGTGTGAGAATACAAGTGTATCTAAGTGGTATATATAGAGTAACAAAATATTAATTTATTAATAATAACGGTAACATAGTAACGACTAGTTTCTAACGGCTATTTTTACAACGGCTAGTTTTACAACGGCTAAATTAATATAATAATATAAATATAAATAATATTTAATATTAATTATGATATAAATAATTAATATAAATTATTAATTAAATTAATATTTCATTATTTAATTTATCTAATTATTATAATTATTAGTAACTTAATTGTAATTTAATTACTTAATTAATTATTTGTTAATTATTTAATATAAATTATTAATTAAATAAAATTATCAATATTTAATTTAATTAGTCATTATAATTATTATTAAATTAATTATTATTTAATTATATAATATAATTATTTAATTAATTAATATTTTATATAATTATTTATTTATTTTTTTAATGCCAAATGGCAATTGTTTATTACTTTATAGGAGTCCCCATTCAGAGGGACTCCCTCTTCTCTCTCTCCTCTTGAAAAACGTGAAGGACTTCACGTTAATTCTCTCCAACGGTTCAATTTCTTCTTTTTCTGACTAAACAGTAGCAGGGCTTCTTCATTGGAGATGCTCTTAGAATCTTTGAAAGGAAAAATTTAGGAGACTAGTAACTTTGTTAAATTCTGCTCAGCATGTAACTAGCAAAAAAAAAGTGAGTCATTAGATAAAATTTCATGCTAATTTTACACTATTAAAATCATTATTAATGACTATTTAATGATTACAAATTACAAAAATTGTTAGTTCTAACATTGCTCTTTTTAAAAATCATAACTATCTGTCCCGCTTCCATTTTGAATTTGGGACTAAAAATCTTCAAAAAGCAACAGCTCATGGTTTACTTTACCCTTAGAAAAAATAGGGAATAAAACAAAATAGAAAATGAAGGGTCAGTGAATAGGGTCTATCATATGCATGCATATATGTAAATGAATTAATGCATATATGCAGAAGAGAGAGAAGGGGGGGATTCTGCCGGCACCATATCCGCCGGTAATCAGCCGTCAGCAGGATAGAGGCGGCAGGCGTGGCTTCGTCATAGGGAAAGGTGGGTCCCATAGAGTCACACGCAAATGTTTTCTTGTTCCTAAAAAGAAAGGAAGACAATTATTATATACCCACCAAAACAAACATAGCTTGAAAATGATCATTCATATTTGATTCCGTCGCTCACTCACTTGTCCTTCTCATCCAACTACATTAATTTACCATGCACCACCCACCATTTCCTATTCCGATTATGTTCAGGGTTTAGCTAACGGAATTACTCATATAAAAACATTTCAAATATCATTTTTTAAAATATTTTTCATTAATTAAAATTTAATATATATAATCTATTAAAAATCGTATTTTTTTGTCAAAATTAGATTGAACAAATTGGTTTGGTTAAAAAATTTATGAACTAAATTTTAAATTGGTTTAAATTAATATTTTTTTATAAAAATAACTATAATATCTCTATTATAAAAAATTATTAAAATCTTTTATTTAAATTTAAAATTAATATTTTAATAAAAATTTTCATTTGAACCCACTCAGCAAGTTATACATGTAACGTTGAATTAAGTCAGCCATTAACCATAATTTTAAAGGAAATAATATTAATATTTTTATTTTTTAATAATGTCAAACTATTTATGATTTATATTGTATGTGTCCATAAATTCATAAAAAAAAGTGACAATATCGAAATAAAAGTGATAATATTTATTTTTTAATTTTAATAAATAATCAAATATTCATATATAATTTAGAAAAAATATCAATTCAAAACAAATAAACAATTGTTAATAAATATCTACTATTGAAACAATAATTCATCGTTAATAGTTCATCAAAGTTTTCCAATTCGTTACAAGCTCACCAATACAAGTTATCATGATTCATGACTCAGCCACATATTCCATTCTACTATAATATCCTTTGCGTCTTTTTCCTATCTTTTTATGGGCTTTTTTGTCTTTACGCACCATGCAAAACGACAACAATTTTACTTGCCACCGATCCGTACATGATAGACTGCTGTATCATTAGAGTAGCTAGTACATGTGAAAATTTTTTAATACTATATTTACCAATAATGATTAATAATTAATTAGTTTCTAAGTGAGATCTACTCTAATAACTAATTATTTGGCCCACTATTATAATTATTATGTTTTTTTAAGGTTTCATTTTTTTATATGTATTATTTAGTACAAGATTCTTTTGCACCGATGATATGTAATTAAGTGTTATTATTTATGCAAATAAAAATAATTTAGATATATAATGGAAAATTGACAAACAATGCATAATTAAATGTTAAATAAATCATTTTATCCTAAAAATGTATAAAATAAAATAATTTTTTTAAGAGTTTTGTTTGTCTTTGTCTCAAATATGTCGTTGCAAGAGAAGGGGAGGAAGGGTTGTGTGTGAGACTGGTAAAAGATAATAATGATGTACTTGCAAAAGTACAAAGATTCTGAAATAATATGTCAGGTCTTTGTGTACAGTGTTTATTATTTGACCAATTTTATGGTGTTTATAAATTGTTGTTTAAATTTTGTTTAATTTATTTTTTATAATAAATTTTAATTTTATAAAAATTATTTATTTTTATATTTTTTAAGTAAACAATAATTTTCAATTTTTTTTAATAAATAAACATCATCTTTTAAACATCATAATATTCACCTTATTATTTTGCAGGATTTGGACAGAAGTCCATAGAATTGACCCATATTTTGTACATAGACCAAGCAGATTGAAACCATAAATTGTAATACTATATTTATGAAACTTCGAATTAAATTCTCAACCTCCTCTCATTGAAATGCATCGGAAGCATTAAGTTGCATGCCTACATATATTAGTCTCTAAATTATGGTGATAGATGGTGAGAGAAAATGCATATGCATTTCAATTCTATTACTCATTTCTATGCTGATCACCGGATTGAAAGGAAAAATATTTTTTAAAAAATAAATGTAGAAAATTAATTTTTAATTAGTAAATATTAATTATTTTTTATTTTAAAGTTTTTTTTAACTTTCATGTTTAAATGTTTTAAGATTTAAAATTCAGATTTCAGAATTAAAATATAAAATTTGTAATTTAAGATAAAAAATAATTTAAAAATTGAATGATATTAATTAAAAAATTAGTTCTCTAGTAGATTTTTTAAAAACATATATTTGACATGTATTTTATTAAAAATTAGTATTCACATTAAATTGTTGTTTAATTTATAATATTAAAATATAATTAATTGGTTGTTAATATTTATAATTAATATATTAAATATATTTTAAGAGTGAATATTATTAAAGTATATACCTGGAGTGAAATAACATATTAACATATGAGGAGAGTTGTTGGTACTAAGAGAAGAATAGAGAAATAGGATAAGAAAACGCCAAACAAAATGCGGAAATTTAATTTGAATATGGAAGTGAAGGAAGTATTGGACTTCTGTATGGGGAAGAGTGGTGTTTTACCTTGTTGTGGGATCAGATGAAGCAGAACTCGGACCCTGCGAGTTGTGTCTCTCAGGATGTAAAAAAAAATTTACGCAGATAAAAGAAAACCGAGGATCCGAATTCCACTTTTCAGATTTCAAATTCCATCAGCTACAAATTGGACCATGCGATTTGTGAAGCCAAATTTCATTACCAAAGAACTCGCATGGTCCGAGTTGTGTACTCTGAGTTTTTTCAATTTTTTTAACACAAATCGGACCCTCCGATTTGTGTACTCTGAATTGTTTTCAACTTTTTAAACACAAATCGGAGGGTCCGATTTGTGTACTCCCATATTTTTATAAAAAACCAAAAATTACCATGTTAAAGTGTATCACTCATGTTACTTCCATATCAAAATTTTTTAGCCACAAAATGCACTATAATTAATTAATTATGGTAGTGACTCCAGCAAGCTAAAGTACCAAAACTATAACAAAATACAATTTAACCTTTTGGAGAGCAGAAAAGAGTGTCTGACTCTACCTGAAAATAGAGGTGAGATTTGTCTTTAGGTCATGGAAAGGACACAATCTAACTAAAAAAGAAATCTAAAATAAAATAAAAATCAAGATAAATGAAATGGAATAATTAAAACTTAATATAGTTTTTTTTTAAAATTTATATTGTTGAAATAAAATAGAAAGGATGGGTGTGTGAGGGATGCAAAGTGTGAGGAGGGGATTGAAACACGATTGCCCAGGAAGGTTTATGTGTCTTCTCCAATTGGACAGATCTTATCTCATCTCTCTCTCTCTTTCTGCATGTATCTCTTCATTGGGAAATGAAGGCATCTATCTATTAATATATTTTAATTATTTTTCCTCTTTCATCAAAATTCAATTTCATAAATATGAAGTTCAATTTTTATGTATATAAATAATGATGTTATCAACTAATGAACTAATTCAACATTAAGTATAAGAATTAACATAAGAATCTTTATTAAGAATTTTACATAAAGATTTAATAATAATATATTGTCATATTAATAAAAAATATTTATCCTATATATATATAAGTTTTAATACATAAAAACTAAACTAAAAAAGAATATAAATAATGTTACCTAAACACTATAAGATTAATGACCATAAATTATTATTATTAACATGTGATTATAGATGTAAATCTTATTTAATCACGAATATTTTGAAAAAGAGTTTCATTTTTATACATTTATATTATATAGAAATTTTACATAATTATTTAATAAGATTTATATATTTAATTTTTTTTAAATGAAGAATTTGAAATTACAAATTAGTTATTTAAACTTAAAAAATGCTATATACAGAAAAATATATAGTAAACGGACAAAACTCAAAAGTGGTTACATTACAAAAAAACTGTGTACGGTGTGAAATAGACATGTCATGAGAGTGTGAAAGAACTGGGAACCAGCGCCAGGGCATTTAATTGCTTCCCATCTTCACGCATGTTCCCTTTTGTCCATAAATATCTCCCTCATTATTCTCAACTCTCAAGTAACTAAAAAAAACCCTAATGGTGCCTCAAAGGCCAATCCCATCGCCCCTCACTCTCTCTGAGCTTTGAAGCTCACTCCAGCGGCAGAGCATCCCTCTCACTCTCTCACTCGCAAAATATATTCAGAGAACTTCAATCCCTCAGGTAAATCTCTCTCTCTCTCTCTCTCTCTTTCATACTCCAAAACCCTATCTCTTCAACCCTGTTTTCCAGCTTCTGATTCGTATTTCTCGTAGATCTTGGCCAGTTTTTTCGTTCATGGAAGCACAAAAATGGAGGTACTGGCAAACGGAACCAGATCGCAAGGGCCGAAACCAGATCAAGCTGAGGATTCTCAGAGCAATGGTGAAGCCCTTGTAGCTATTTTTATAATATATTCCGTTGTATTCTGATTCATTTGTGTCTTCATAATGTTTTTGGTGTCTTGATTAGTTGGTTATATGTAAATAATACTTGGAATAAATTGTTTGGACGTTTTAGTGTTTGGATCTGTTGATTCTGTTTGAATATATATTGCACAAAATATGTTACGATATTTCAGCATGGTTATATATGTCCATTCTGATTTTCCATTCCTGCTATGAAGAAAACAAAAGATGAGAAAAATAGTAGGTTTATATTAAGAATTTTACAAAATAAAAATTTTAGAAAAGCAAGATATTTGTATTTCAATATTGATATTTTTGTAATTCTACAAAATAAAAATTTATTGTGTTTATATTATCAAAGAGTCAAAGTCTTTCCCTTTAGAGTTATGTTTTTCTTGGTCTTTACGGTATCGGGGCTTAAACATGCTGTTTTGGAATATATATTCAATTTAATAACACTTGTCACAGGGGCAGGAGTGGTAGAAGGTAGACTCTAATTTTAACAACACTTAGTTACTATAACCATCGCAACATAATCATATTAAAATTCACCATGTATTAACCCCCCCTCTTTTTCTCTCTTCTGGCTTCGAAATTCAACTATAAAACACACAAGCTACTTGAAGTCTTGGGAAACTTGCACAAATTCTTGCTATCGAATGAAAACAAGTACACGGAGCTCTTTTTCCCGCACTCGAGCTTCTCCTCCCAGTACTGTTTTATGCTGTTGCTCTTGTTTATTACCTTGTCTTTATTTTGTTTTCTGCGATTTACAGTTTAAAATTTGAATATATGATTTTATTTCAGGTCCTGATAGATATTTGGCTCACTCTATCTCTCTGATCCCCCTACCGGTTTGCTGCCGCCGGCCACTTTCACTCACTCTGTATCCGGCCTCCATCAGTTTGTCAGTGTCTCCTCGCTACTGCCATCCGCCGCCTCCAAACTCCGCAGTCTCGCCCTCTCTCCATGCAGTCTCGTCGCACCGTTCTGCTCGAATTGCCTCCCTACCTCACCGTGCATCTACAGGTAGGCCGTTTCTTCTGTTTCTCTGTTTTTTTCAGGTAGGAAGTAGGTTTTTTTTTTACGTATTTGGATATTTTGATACTATCTTTTTTTCTCCTCCCCCCAAACGACCTCGTTTTATACTTCTAAAAAAAATAGAAGACCCTGATGCTGGCTCAAAGGACCCCAATCCCATCCCACCCCCCACCCCCCACCCCTATCTGAAATTTGAAGCTCACTCCAGCGTAATGATAAAAATTTAGATGAAAATAAATTGGGATGTTATGTATTAGGTTATATGATTGCTGTTGAAGACATCCGTAATACAAATATATATGTTAAAAAATTTAAACGTGACAATTTTGTTATATATGTGATGATCGAAGCTGTTTGTTGTTGGGTGGTGTTGTAAAGTCTCTAGAAGCTGAAATTTCAACAGAAGAAAGAAAGAAGATACTGCAACCTGTTATAAGAATGACTAACATATATGAAAAATAAATACACTATTTTCTATTTCATGTTTAAATAAGATATTAGCAAATAAAATAATATAATGACAAACATAAAATGATAGATAGACTACATCCAATGAGAACAAATGATGTCATTTGATGGTAATTCATTAACGTAAAAGAATAGATAACTAACAATTTTTTTGAACAATGTGTGTATAATGCGAATTAATAAAGTTAAAAGAGTAAATTTAATCAATAGCATTAAATTAGAGTGAACTGTATTTTTATTTGATTGGTGGTTTATGTTGTTTAAGATAGTCATTGTTTACATAGCATTTTCCTTCACTAATTTCAGTGTGGTTAAGCAATTAAGAGTGTGTCGGGTTTAAATAGAATATTAGAAATTTTGTTTCGGTTGAATAAAATATAGTGAGTTAGAAGTTTTCAGTAAATATATAGAACAGTTCTATTTAATGAAACTCTCAAATATCTTAACAAATATGTAATGTCTTGGTTTAGTTATAAGAGTAAAAACATGGAATTACAAATAAATAGGTTCAAGTTAGGCCTTATCTTAAATAAATATGGTGAATTGTTGAGATATTCGGATAGTAATTTCTATTAGAATCTGCGTCAATGTTTTACCAAATAAAATAATAATAATAAAATTTTAATAACAAATTTTAAATATTAATAAGATATATAAAGGATAGAGATTAATAGAGGGATAAAATGACGAAACAATAGTTCATGAAGCTTTTCAAAGAAATATGGCCGGAGATTTTTTTAATTCTTAAACTAGTGTCTGGCTAATGTCTAATACAGCACTCTTTTTCTTAGTTGTTATTGTTTACAAAAATAAAATACTTGTAAACACAGATGAATTATAAAAATAAATCAAACTTCAATAATAAAAAGACTAACTAATCATATTTATTTTTTTAGTATTAGCAACATGACCCCAACAATTTCTTCCAAATCGTAAAAACTTAGAAAACAAAGCATTCTTATTTTTGGGTGTGGTTGGATCAAAGCCTAGTTTTTTAGAAAAATTTGACACGCAGTTTAAGAAAGATTTGTAATGGTTTTTGCATGCCAACAAACATTAAGATTTTTACGATTGTTGTATATTGTTTATTCTTTTAGGATTGATTTTTTATTGACCGTTGTGAAAGTAATATGTTGTTAAACTTTTATTTTATATTTTTTTTATTACAATATTCTTATATTTTTATAGATAGATTATTTGTATGAATTGTTGTTTTGCATAAACAATAGAGTTGAGTTTCGTGTGGAGCTTTTATTCTATAATTTAATATTAGACATGAGTTTCAAATTTCAAGTTATCTTCAAGAAAAAACTGATTTTTAAAGTTAATTCTAAATATTAAGATTTGATAAAATTATTTCAACAATTTTTATTTTTTTTATTGATTAAGTAAAACAAATCATATAAATCTTAATAAGAGGGGGGCCAATTAAATATAAAATATAACAAAAAATTAACAAAATATAATTTGTAGCATATATATATCAAAAAAGTAATTATATTATATAAAAGTCAATGTTCAACTACATACTTTAAGATTTTGATATTTTTAAACTTGCTCGACGATGCTTCATGGAACTAAAATCATCAATTATCATCTCTGAAGTGAATTTTGAAGCAATTTCCTTTTCAATATATACAATCATACAATCTGCTAAAAATTCATCTTCCATCTTGTTTCGAAGCCTTGTTTTAATAATCTTGATAGCTGAAAAGGCCCGTTCAGTTGTTGCTGTTGTTACAGGAAGAGTCAAAACAAGACGAATTAATCTATCAATTAAAGGATATATATTTGATTTTCCTGTCTCTGTCAATTTTTGACACAATTCAGCAAGAGTAGACAAATTCTGAAAATCTGGAGCTTTAACCACATCAAGTTCATAATGTTGTAACTCATAATCCAATTGAATCTTTTCTTGCTCAGAAAAATCTAAAGAATAGAAATTCTTTATAAGATTGCGTATGTTGCAAACACTGAATAACTTGAAAGCATCTTTAGGATCTAGAGATGTACTCAGTATGAGGAGCTCGGTTGCTTGCTCACTAAATCTACTATTTAGCTCTTTCAATTGAAAATCTATCATGCTAGTAAAAATGTCAACACGATAGTGGTGTTCAACAGTGACAACATCTTTTTTACGACGAGACCGAATTATGTCACTAAAAGAAGCACCCATATCAGGTATCTGAATAGCATGATCATTGCAGAAAGAACTAACTTTCTCCAAAAGTGCTCCCCAACTACTATCTCTTAACTGTTGAATCAATGACTTTGTACTAGAAACCAGATGCATAGCATTCAAAATGTCTTGAGATTTTTGTTGCAATGCTTGACAAAGTTTATCAGTGATTCCCATGATTTCTTTCATCATATGCAAAATGAAAACAAAATCAAATGATAATAAAGATTTAAGAGCATAAGTAGCATCACCACGTTGAGAATATGTAGATCCATTAGTAGCCAAATCTTCCAGAACTGAAGTTGTTGCTCCAAACATACGTAAAAGGCTACAAATTGAGTTGAAGTGAGAGCTCCACCTGGTATCTCCTGATCTTTTTAATGTGCCAATTTGATTTGCTCCTCTTCCTGTTTCAATTTGATTAGTTGCAACTAAATGGGAAATTTCAGTTGCATAAGCAGATCGTAATTCATCATTGCGTTTGCAAGAAGAGCACACAACATTGATAATATTACTCAAACTTTGGAAAAAAGCATGAACATCAACAACTTCTTTAGCCGCAGCAACAAGAGCTAGCTGTAATTGATGAGCAAAGCAATGAACATAATATGCATAAGGACATTCTTGAATAATTAAAGCTTGTAACCCTTTCCACTCTCCACGCATATTACTAGCTCCGTCATACCCTTGACCTCGAACATTTTGAATGTTGAGATTGTGATGAGATAATGCAGAACAAATCTCTTGTTTTAGAGTAGCAGAAGTAGTATCTTTGACATGAACAACATCTATTAGCCTTTCTTTGACAAATCCATGCTTATCAACAAATCTAACAACAAGTGCCATTTGTTCTCTTCTAGATTCATCTCTAGCTTCATCAACAATCAAACAAAACTTTGCATTACCAATCTCATTGCGAATTTCATTTTGCACCTTTCTAGCAAAAACATGTAGAATTTCCTTTTGAATAGAAGGTGATGTGTATATTGCATTTTGAGGAGCATTATCCAAAACAACTGCATCCACTTCTTTATTGTAAGAAGCTAATAATTTTAACATTTCAAGAAAATTTCCTCGATTCTAAGACTCATGACTCTCGTCATGTCCCCTAAAAGCACAAGCTTGAAACGTTAACCATTTGACAGTATCAATAGAGGCTTTAAGACGCAATCTATTGCTTAAAACTTGTTGTGAGCTTTGCTTAGCCAATACTTTGTCAATGTGACATAATTGATTAAGCAAATCTTTACAAGACTTAACAGCAATATTATGAGGAGAATTAAGAGATTTACCCACATGAGATAAAAATGCACAATCCTTTCCATTATTCACTTTTTTCCAATTGCGAAATCCTCCTGATGTGAATGGACTTGATTTTCTAGAAAATAAATAGCATGGAAGACAAAATGCAGCATCCACTTCTGGCGAATATTCTAGCCAAGAAAAACTCTTAAACCAATGAGCTTTGAAACGACGAGGATGACTTTCTAGACCAGAAAGAGGGTACTCATCCATAATAAATTGATATGGTCCAAACTTTATGTATGCTCTACGGATTTCATCTTGTTGATTGATAGGATAATTCCAAATTTGCGGACGCTTTCCGGGATCACGCATCAATGTATCAATATTAACTTGATCTATTTCAGTCCTTGCTATTTTGGAAGCAGGGGGTTGAATATCTTGCTCGACAAGTTGTGTCACAGGTTGTTCAATAATATTTTGAACATTACTCAAACAATCTGAAGCTGAATTTTGTTCATCATATATTCTCTCTTTTCTCTTGAAAAATGAGTGAATTGTTTTCATCTTTGACATTTTTAACTTAACTTGAACTATCTAACAAAAAAAAACAAAAATAATTGCATATATATTATTTTCTTAAAAAAAAAATATTAAACCTATTGAGCAATAACAAATAATTTTAGAAACACAAATATATAATAACCAAAAATAAAGTTATTGATTTACCTGATTATTTTTTGTTCCAAGTCTCACAAAAAAATAATTCTATTGAGTTTTGTCCTCACTTCAATCTTTGAACACTGTCCATTATAAAAAAAATAAATTAATTATTTTAAATAAATAATGTAAATAATACTTGACATTGTCATTAACTTAAAAAAAATTGAAATATACCTCTTTGAATCTTTGTTGTGCATTCAATGGTTAATATTTTGTTGTTCACTTCTCTTCAATGGTTTTTCTTCGTATGTCTTGTTTTGGTATGGAAAGAAAATTAGAATGAGAAGAGTAGAAGACCAAAAGTTTGGGAATCACTAAAAGAGAGAGAAAAGTGGCGCTATGCCTATGATAGTTTGAAACAAATATTTGAAAAATGTACTAGGGTTACTTTAATTAATAGTATGGGCTTGGGCTAGTATAATAGAACCATTTTTATTAATTATTAGAATGGGCTATTTGTTAACAAGAGTAACAATAATTCAAATATCTAATACATAATGCAGTTTTTAGTTTTTTTAATTTATAAAATTTTGTAAGTTATATTTTTTTTAATATTATATATAAAAAAATTTAATATTATTAATATTACTATTTACTATTTTTTTAAAAAAAATTGGGGGGGACCATGGCCACCTTAGGTCCCCCGTGGATCCGCCACTGTTCGGATAGTAATTTCTATTAGAATCTGCGTCAATGTTTTACCAAATAAAATAATAATAATAAAATTTTAATAACAAATTTTAAATATTAATAAGATATATAAAGGATAGAGATTAATAGAGGGATAAAATGACGAAACAATAGTTCATGAAGCTTTTCAAAGAAATATGGCCGGAGATTTTTTTAATTCTTAAACTAGTGTCTGGCTAATGTCTAATACAGCACTCTTTTTCTTAGTTGTTATTGTTTACAAAAATAAAATACTTGTAAACACAGATGAATTATAAAAATAAATCAAACTTCAATAATAAAAAGACTAACTAATCATATTTATTTTTTTAGTATTAGCAACATGACCCCAACAATTTCTTTCAAATCGTAAAAACTTAGAAAACAAAGCATTCTTATTTTTGGGTGTGGTTGGATCAAAGCCTAGTTTTTTAGAAAAATTTGACACGCAGTTTAAGAAAGATTTGTAATGGTTTTTGCATGCCAACAAACATTAAAATTTTTACGATTGTTGTATATTGTTTATTCTTTTAGGATTGATTTTTTATTGACCGTTGTGAAAGTAATATGTTGTTAAACTTTTATTTTATATTTTTTTATTACAATATTCTTATATTTTTATAGATAGATTATTTGTATGAATTGTTGTTTTGCATAAACAATAGAGTTGAGTTTCGTGTGGAGCTTTTATTCTATAATTTAATATTAGACATGAGTTTCAAATTTCAAGTTATCTTCAAGAAAAAACTGATTTTTAAAGTTAATTCTAAATATTAAGATTTGATAAAATTATTTCAACAATTTTTATTTTTTTTATTGATTAAGTAAAACAAATCATATAAATCTTTCTTTACTATATCAGTAAAAAAAAAAGTGAAATTATGATAAGCAAATTTATTCAAAATATTTGTCTCCCATCTTGTTTATTTTTTTATTATATTTTCTATTTAAAAAGTAAAACTTGTTAATATGGTTCTATTATATCTTGATATTTATGGTCTTATAAATCAGTTTTTCTTTTATGATAATTTGAAATTTAAAGCCCATATTTAATATTAAATTATATAACAATAGTTCTACACTAAACTCAATTTTTTTTATGCAAAATAACATTTTCAGTAAGCAATCTATATATAAAAATATAAAAACATTGTTAATAAAAAAATATAAAATAAAGTATAACAATATATCACTTTCATAGCAGCTAATGAAAAATCAATTCTAAAAGAGTAGACAATATAAAACGATTTGTAAATCTTGGTATACATTGCCATGCAAAGAACTATGGTAAATCTTTTTTTAATCTACGTGTTGATTTTTTTTAAAGACCTAGGCTGTAGTCTAACTACACTCTAGTATAAAAATTCTCTATCTTCTAAGTTTTTATTGTTTGGAAGAAGTTGTTGGAGTTATATCGTTGATATTAATAAAGTAAATGTGATTAGTGAATTATTCTTTTATTGGTTTTTGATTTATCTTTTATATTTGTCTGTAAATATAATTATTTTATTTCTGTAACAGTAACAAATAAGCAAAAAGAGTACTGTTTAGATATTAGCGAGACACTAGTTAAAAAATTGAAAAATCTAATAGTTTACTATTGTTAGGCGATATATTCTTTTTATCCTTTGTATGTCTTATTAATATTGAAGAATTGTTATTGTAATTTCATTATTATTGTATTTTATTTAGTAAATTTATTTTTCAAAAAAGATTGAGGTAGATTTTAGTTTGAGTTGTTATTTGAATATTTCAACAATTTATTATAATTGTATGTCATAGGGGATGACTTGATCCTAATTGTTTGCAATATTAAAAGATTTAATATTTGATGAAGTGTTTGTTAGAACTTTTTACTAGAATTTCATTTAATGAAAATGTTCTAAATATTTACAGAAGATTTCTTATTCACTATATTTTATTACACGCAACAATTTTTGGTATTTTATTTTAAATCTCACTCACTATAACCACACTAGACTTAGTGAATTATAATTATGATATTCTTTGTTCTCATCAAAGGTCGGCCATCTATTCTTTTATATTTGTTATTGTATCATTGTTTTATTTACTAAAATAGGAGAGTGTGTATTTATTTTTGTCATATGTTGTTCGTTCCTCCAAGGGATTTAGATATAGCTCTCCGGGATTTGGTTCTACACTATTTTTGGATAACCAACAGAAGTCTCCCAAACCACTCCTGTATCCTCATGTGGTAGAGTTCTCGAATTAATATTTCCTTGTAATGTTAATTCTTCACTTTTTGGTTCCAAATTTCATTTCTTGAATTTTACCTTCTCTCAAATTAAAAAATTAATTAATCGAATCATGTAATCCAAAGTGCTACAAATGATAAAAAAACAAAGCTAGAAATAGCTTAAAAACGGAAATTTTGTTCGGCCCACAGGTATCGAAGGGATTTTCGGTTCCATCCACCTGTTGTCTCTGTTCTTATTGTTCTTAGCTTGGAGTGTTGCTCATTTTTAATTTTTATTTTTTTTATGTGAGGTTGTTTAACTTTAAAGAATATATAAAGTTTTGTCTAATGGATATATACTAAAAGATAAATTAGAACAAATATGTAAATATTTATACAGTTCCATCAAAATAGAACTTTCTCCGTCAAATACTTAAGCCATGCATTTGCTTTTTCTTTTTTATTTATAAATACACATTCAATTGTAAGTTAGCCACAGGTAACAATGTGGGTCATAGATATGGACCAGTCATGATATAAAGATTATTTAGTCTTTATATTTTAGTCCCTGGTGTGCTCTTTTTTTCTTTTATTGTAATGTTCGTACTAATAATTTTAAAATTGTTTTTGCTATTTTAAATTTCTAAAATATTATAAAAAAAATTAATAAAAAGGTTAGATTTGATTTTTTTACAAAAAAAAGAAATATAATAGACATTATGCCCTCTTTATAATTATTATACAATATATTATAAAAAAAATTAATAAAAAGGTTAGATTTGATTTTTTTACAAAAAAAAGAAATATAATAGACATTATGCCCTCTTTTACCATCTCGTTAAAGTTTCCAAACACACTCTTAAAACATCCTGTGACGAAGATTTGCCAATTCCGACTCCTCTCCTAGAATTTGCACATGCTTAAAACACCCGTAACTCACAATGGACAACCAGTGAGGGTGACAATCATATTCCAGGTATCAGCTAATTTCCTGCATTTGTCATGTTGTTTACTCCTGAGTATTGTTATTCGTATTGGTATTGTTATTGCTACATATTTGTTTGATCCTGGCAAATACCTGCACTTTCATGCTAATGCATTGGAGAAAAATACTTGATGTGTGCTTTCCAGGTGGATGAATTGGGTGTGCTTATCTTCCAAAGGCTGCTTTAGATAGAATGCCATCCTTCATTCATGAAGAAAGGTCTGTGCTTGTTGGTCTTGATGGCAAAGGCACGTTTCTTGTTGTTACCTGGCTTTGCAAAGCAACGAGGACGGGACCCAGTCCTCTGCATGTCGGTCCTCTCTTTTCCTTGGCATCCCCTGCAACGAAGCCATTGCATACGAGGTTCCAAGTAGAGGAAAAAGAAAATGCAGCCAAAATTGAGTTCCAAACATGCTTGCTTGCTTCAAAGGTAATGCTTGCCTCTCTGTTTTTTGTCATCATTGTCTTATATACCTTAAATTAAAGTAGCTTTGTTATTTGTTGTTGTCCCATAAAAATTTTAAAATGTTAAATTATAAAAATTCACAATAGAGAGGTATATATATTGTTAGAAAAAATATAGTTTAAAAAGTAATGATAATAACATTATCCTTATTCAAGAAGAGTATATATAAATTAAGATATATGTTGGTTATTTACAAAAAAATAATTTTTAGTTAAATTAAGAGACTTTCAACAATTTCTTTCAAACAGTAAAAACTTTAAAGATAAAGTATTCTTATACTTGGATGTAGCTGGATTAGAGCATAGTTTTTTAGAAAATTAACACGCAGTTTAAAAAAAATTACTATGACTTTTGTATGCTAACATACATCAAGATTTTTACCATTGTTTATATTGTCTATTTTTTTAAGATTTATATTTTATTAGCCGCTATGAAAGTAGTATATTGTTAAACTTTTATTTTATATTTTTATATATAAATTATTTGTATAAATTGTTGTTTTTCATAAGAAAGAGAATTGAGTTTCGTGTGAGGCTTTTATTATATAATTTAACATTAGATATATATCTTAAATTTCAAATTATCATGAAGGAAAAACTGATTTACAAAGTTGACCCAAACTATCAAAATATGATAGAATCATATCAACAACTTATACTTTTTAAATCGAAAATATAATGAAAGGAAAAGGACGTTAGGAGACAAAAGTTTTGGGTAGATTTGTTTATCATGAGTTTATCTCTTTACGGGCGAAGTAAAAACAAATCAATAAACAGAGATTTATATGATTTGTTTCTTTACTACATCCGTAAAAAAAAATGAGATTATCATAAACAAATTCAGCCAAAACATTTATCTCTTATCTTGTCTTTGTTTTCATTATATTTTTGTTTTTCAAAGTAAAACTTGTTGATATGATTTTATCATATTTTGATAATTTGGGTCACTTTTGTAAATTAGCTTTTTTTCGTAATAATTTGGAATTTAAGACAGATGTCTAACGTTAAACTATATTACAAAAGTTCTACATGAAACTCATTTTTTATGCAAAATAACAATTTCAGTAAGCAATCTATATATAAAAATATAAAATATAAGAACATTGGTAATGAAGAATATAAAATAAAAGTTTGACAATATATCACATTCATAGCAGTTAATGAAAAATTAATTCTAAAAGAGTAGACAATATATAGCGATATTGTAAATCTTTGTGTACGATGGCATGCAAAATCGATGGTAAATCTTTTTTTTAAACAGCGTGTTGAATTTTTAAAGACCCAGACTGTGATCTAACTACACTCTAGCATAAAAATTCTCTATCTTGTAAGTTTTTACTATTTGAAAAGAGTTGGTGGAGTCATATCGCTGATACTAATAAAGTAAATGTTATTAGTGAGTTATTCTTTTATTGGATTTTGATTTATGTTTGTAATTTGTCTGTAATTATAATTATTTTATTCTTGTAAACAGTAACCACTAAACAGAAAGAGTACTGTCTTAGATATTAGCGAGACACTAGTTAAAGAATTGAAAAATATGTATGCTAAAATTTTTTCAAAAGTTTCATAAACTATTGTTTCGTCATACTGTTCCTTTCTATCCTTTGCATGTCTTATTAATTTTGGAAAATTGTTATTGTAATTTCATTGTTATTCTTATTTTTTTAAATAAATTTGTTTTTTTTCAAGAAAGATCGACGTAGATTCTAGTCGAAGTTGTTATCTAAATATCTTAATAATTTACTATAATTGTAGGTCATAGGGGATGATTTGATTCTATTTGTTTGCAATTTTACGTTTTTACTCTTACAGTTATATCAAAACATTTCATATTTGATAAAATATTTGTTAGAACGTTTTACTAGAATTCCATTTAATGGAAATGTTCTAAATATTTACGGAAAATTTCTTTCTCATTATATTTTATTTACTTACTCGCAACAATTTTTGGTGTTGTATTATAAATGCCACTAATTATTGACTGATTAACCACACTAGGATTAGTGAATTATCATTAGATGATATCCTTTGTCCTGATCAAAAGTCGTCCATCTATTCTTTTACATTTGTTATTGTATCATTGTTTTATTTGCTAATAGTTTGTTTAAAAATAAAATAGGAGTGTGTATTTATTTTTTTGCATATGTTGTTCGTTCCTCCAAGAGATTTAGATATAGCTCTACATTATTTTCGGATAACCAACAGAAGTTTCCCAAACCACTCCTGTATCCTCATGTGGTAGAGTTCTCGAATTAATATTTACTTGTAATGTCAATTCTTCACTTTTTGGTTCCAAATTTCATTTCTTGAATTTTACCTTCTCTCAAATTAAAAAATTAATTAATCGAATCATGTAATCTAAAGTGCTACAAATGATAAAAAAACAAAGCTAGAAATAGCTTAAAAACAGAAACTTTGTTCAGCTCACAGAGATCGATAGAGGAGATGAGGGAAGAGTGGATATCACATGAAGTTATTCCAAAGGGATTTTCGGGTTCCATCCACCGGCATGGTCTTGCCGTTGAGGGCTAACTGGTCATCTTTGGATGGAGTTGATGGTTTGTCTCTGTTCTTATTGTTCTTAGCTTGGAGTGTTGCTCTTTTTTATTTTTTATATGTGGGTTGTTTAACTTTAAAAGTTTTGTCTAATGGATAAGCACTTAAAGATAAATTAGAACAAATATGTAAATATTTAGACAGCTCCATCAAAATAGAACTTTCGCTAGAAGCTCCGCCAAATACTTAAGCCATGCTTTTGATTATTCTTTTTGATTTATAAATACAAATTCAATTGTAAGTTAGCATCAGGTAACAATTTCTGTGATAGATATGGACCAGTTATGATATGAAGTTTATTTAGTCTTTATATCTTGGTCTCTAGTGTGCTTTTTTTTTTTTTTACTTTTATTGTAATGTTCTTACTAATAATTTTAAAATTGTTTTTGCTATTTTAAATGTATAAAATATTCAGAACCATGTAATTGATAGTAGAATATAATTATTAGACAATATATTATAAAAAAATTAATAAAAAGGTTAGATTTGATTTTTTTTTTTAAAAAGAAATATAGTAGACATTATGCCCTCTTTTACCATCTCGTTTTAAAGTTTTCAAATACTCTCAAGTCTTACAAGTATATATCCTGTGAAGAAGGTTGTATCCCATCCCTCCCGGATCCCGCATAGATCTTTGAGGTCCCCAATGGAGTGTGATTTCTTAGATTGGAAGGTCCTTATCATGAACATGTACAGCATAAAACGTGGCTTCGATGATTGGTTTAGTGTCTCTCTTTTCCGGGCCTCCCCTGCAACAAAGCCATTGCATACGAGGTCCCAAGGAGAGGAAAAAGAAAATGCAACCAAATTTGAGTTCCAAAGATGCTTGCTTGCTTCAAAGGTAATGTTTGCCTCTCTGTTTTTTGTCATCATTGTCTTATCTACCTTGAAGTAAAGTAGCTTTGTTATTTGTTCATTTTGTTGTTGTCCCATATTGATGTGAGTAAGTTTGTCCATGCATGACATTCTTGTTTCAATTCATGAATAGATGAAGGTTCTTCCTGGTGATTTGATTGTTAGTTTCGAATATTGTATAGATTCATGTCAAGGACAACTATGCTAGTTTTCTTAAAATCTCTAATTTATCTTATGTATAGATTATGATGTCAATATGGTAAACTTCTGCCTTCTTGTTCCAATCCAATGGGAAGAGCACTACTTTTTCGATGATGATTTCTTTTATGTTTTGGATTTTTTGTGATTTTCTATGATTTTAATTCTGAACTCTATCCAATTAGTCTGTTTCTGAATTGTGTTTCTACCTTAGGTTTTTTATTGTTTTAGCTATATCGAATTATCGATCATGGTTTTTGGGATGTAAATGGATTAAAAGGCTATCTTTAATTAATTTTAAGAAGCCATTAATGTGTTCTATTTTATTATATAAATAGAAAAGATCACTCAATTAAAAAATGATCATTTGTTTAAAAGGAAGATTTTCTTTTGAGAAACTAGTTCTAAAGATTTTCTCAATATCACATTAACTATGTTGATATGAATAATTACTTTTTAATAAAATACTTGTTTTCCAAATTATATTCAAATACTTCTATTTAATTTATTTAATATGTAGAGAACTTTTGTTTTATTTTATAAAGATTCCTTAGACATTCAAACTTGGTGAAATTTTGTATTGAGTGCATTATATTGATACAACAAACAAGCAAGTTAGACAGAATTTAGTACTTGATTTTAGTATGAATCTTTTAATTTTGTTTTAATTTTGTTGCTGTGTTCGAAGACAGATAGCTATTCTGATTTGGTATATTCGAAAGACACCTCGAATATTATATTGACGATCTAACAAGGATGAATTTCAATAAATTTCTACCTACGGCTCTTATCTTTTATGGAATCGATCCCCTTTGACTATACAATAATATATGAATTCTTTTGTTGATATTATTACCAGTATTTGATACTAAATTATTCATAGTATTACTAATTTACTATACCTTCCCTATTCTCTCCACTTGCTTTTTTTACTAAATTGTTTTAAGATAACAAATTAGTTAAAAATCTTTTATTTTATCAGCCTAATTACTTTTTTGATTTTGAAAAAAAAAATATCTTTATTAATATACTCTCTTCTCTACACATTGATCCTCATTCCATAATGAAAAATAGTTAATAATTAGGATTCATAACAAAAATAAATAATCTATTTACGAAAATGTTTTTCTTGCATCAAACACTAATATATTTTTAACATCCAATTAGGTGAGATAATTAGTTGATTAAAAAAATTAAAAGTTCGTTGCTTTCTATTTTTCTATAGGTAGAGTTGTCAAGTTCTACCTCTTCGTTATTTAAAGAAAAAGTCTAAGGTGTCATCAAATTTGTTAAAACCAGCACTTTGTCAACAAAATAAAAATGAGTGATTCTTCATGATTAGATAAAATCTCACACCATTAAATATACTATTGATGACTAATGGCACAACTGAATCTATTTTTTTTTTGTACGAATTTAAAAGAAAAAAAAAAGCAATCCGATCCAATAAAAATGAGATCTTTTTAGAATTTGCTATTTGATACCACATACTGTTTTTTTTTTCATTCATTTCTTTTTAGATAAGTAGTAGTGTTAAAAAAGGTATAAAAAAATGAATGACACTTAAAAGTTTTTATGATTATATAAAAAGATTTTATTTTTCTTCATATTGTAAGAATCCTCTATTAAGGGCTTGTTTGGGTGAGCTTTTAAGAAAAGATCTTTTTTCGAGTTATCTTTTTTTAAAAGATCTTATTGAAAAGCAAAAGTAATTTTATGTAAAAAGGTCTTTTTATATATCAATTATGTTTGGGTATAATAATATAAAAGTACTTTTTTGTTTATTTATTACATGAAAAACATATTTTTTTTAAGAAAAAAAGATCTTTTAAAAAAAGATGTAAATTACAGTTTTTCAAAAAAGATCTTTTTTATTTTATTAATACTTTTATTTTTACTACTAGAAATTTGTAAAACACGTTAAAAAATAAAAAAAGATCTTTTTTTTAACAAAATAATGGCGCCCAAAACTCTGTAACGGAATTCATTTTTTAACCTGCTATGTGAATAATTAAGGGTTTTTTTTTTTTTTAAAGAAAAAGGTCAATCCCTCTTCCAGACTTCCACGTTACTCTCTCTTCTTCTGAAGCCTAAAACCCAAAACCTCACCTGCCGTGATCACCTCGCTCTGCTCTGCCTGCGTTTCTTCGCGTCCTCGTCTTCTCTCTGCCACGGTTGCTTCGTTTATTCTCCGGCATCATCGTCGCTCGCGTCTGTGAATCTGCTCCGCCATTCTGTTCTGTGGTGGGTACATTTCTGATGTTTTTGTACTGGAATTTTCTGCCAGTTTTTATCTAATCTATTTTGAGAAAGAGATTGTAATTTCAGAGCATAATGATCTACTTGTAACTGCTAAATTAGGGTTACAATTTATAATGCCCTCTTTTACTCATTACGTTAAAAACTAGTCTTTAAGTTTACGAGTATATATATACTACGAAGAAGAATTTGCACATACTTATGAGTTCTCGTTTCTCAATTTTAATTGTTTTATTGTAGTATCTTGTTAATTGAGTTACAGCTAGGGTTTGTCCCGTTTTCTGGCGCAGTTAATTGCATTGCTTGACTTGTGCCGTGAGAAGGAAGGAATGATGGCGGATAAGAATCAACGATACCTTTTGGTGCTAACGCCTGAAAGGATCTGCGGCATCGACACCATGAAATTGATAACACCCGAGGAGGAGGAGACTGTGAATTGGGAAAATCTACCTCCGTTTCCCTTTGATTTCAGCGTGGATCTTCCACGGATCTGCATGTACGCTTTGGAGTTGGATTCCAAGATTCATCTCGTTGGAGGTCGCCAATATTACTTCCCATATCATCCACATAATCATGGTGCTTTTCAATTTTCCAAAAAAGTCTTCGAACTAGACCTTGACAAGAAGGAGGTGGAGGAGTCGAAATCAATCGATGATGCTCCAACGGATTTTGATACCCAGTTCACAACTTGTTACAAAGTTAGAAGTGATTATTATTTCATAGAGACGGGTGGTTTCGCACCCGTGGAGCATCCTCCTCATTATTTTTCGGTTCTACGCTCCGGAACCAAGTTTTGGGAATGCTTGCCTGATGCTCCTGGTCATCCTGACATGTGGTCGAGTACCTGGGTAGTTAACAATTCATGGTTCGACTTCTATGGTAAGCTATACCTTCGACTCTGTTTGACCGATGGAAGAGTTTTTATCCACTATTATGACACAGATAACCCACACAAGGGCTGGACAAAGAGTGAGGGTGACAACAGTTTTACGGGTTCTTTTTGTGTCCCAGTGGGTTCCGATGGCCAGCGTCACTTCTTTCATCCTACTGTGCATATTCCAGGTATTTGTTCGGGTGCACTAATTGATAATTACTCTCTCCATAATATATTTTCGTTTCAACAACTGTTGGGGAATTTCTCCAATGAAGAAGAAAGATTGTAGTTAATTTTTATTAAAGAAGTATGCATTGCATATGATTTTTTTTTTCTTATTGTAAAATGTGCAATCTTCACTCTTCACTCAGCATCGCTCTTCACATAGCATTATCCATTCTATTATTGGTATTGTTACAGATCTGGTTGATCCTGGCAAATACCTGGCACTTTCGTGCGAACGGATTGGAGGAAAAAAAGTGATATGTGCTTTCCAGGTGGATGAATTGGGTGTCCTTATCTTTCAAAGGCTTGACGGCTGTTTAGATAGAATGCCATCCTTCTATCGTGAGTTAGATAGCATGATATCCTGCAATTGTGAGAAAACGCCTGTGCTTGTTGATCTTGATGGCAAAGGCACGTTTCTTGTTATGTTACCTGGCTTTGCAAAGGGCCGGATCCAAGTCGTCTGCATGTTGGTTCTTCAAGTCGTTGCAAAGAAGGTTGTATCCCACCCCTCCAGGATCCTCCGGAGATCTGTGCGCTCCCCAATGGAGTGTGATTTCTTAGATTGGAAGATCCTTAGCATGCACATGTACAGCATGAAGGAAGACATCGAAGATTGGTCTACTGTCTCTATTTTCCCTGGCATCCCTTGCGATGAAGCCACTGTGTACGAGGTTCCAAGGAGAGGGAAAAGAAAATACAGCCAAATTTGAGTTCCAAACATGCTTGCTTGCTTCAAAGGTAATGCATGCTTGCCTCTCTGTTTTTTGTCATCATTGTCTTATGTACCTTAAAGTAAAGTAGCTTTGTTTTTTGTTGTTGTCCCATATTGATGTGAGTAAGTTTGTCAATGCATGCCATTCTTGTTTCAATTCATGTCAAGGACAACTATTACGATTTGATTGTTAGTTTCGAATATTATATAGATTCATGTCAAGGACAACTATTACGATGTCAACAAAGTAAACTGCTTTTTTTCCAATCCAATGGGAAAGAGCACTACTTTTTGGGTAATGATTTTTTTATGTGTTGAATTTTCTGTGATTTTAATTCTGAACTATTGTGTTATATACTTATATTGAATCCAATAGTCAGTTTTTAATTTCTCTTTTATTCTCAAAAGATGTCTTTTTCCTATAAATTTCATTCATTCTTATTTGGACTGTAATATCATGATTGTCATTCTTTGTTTGGTTCTGAATGATGTTATGCAGAAATTAGTCTTTTTTTTTTTTGTTGTTTAATAAAAATATTAGAAAGGTTTAAAATATGTAGTGCATCAAAAATTCAAAACATGTTCAAGCTTATTTAGAACCCTATCCACCAAACAAAGAAACTTCAATTATATTGCTGATCCAAGGTTACTGGACAAAGCCAATATTCATCAAAATACTGAGTTCCATAGTAAAGTAGCCATAGATATTCTTAATAAGATGTGTTGAATTCTGATGTAGCATTGCTCACAACATATACGTAAAGAGAAGTAGCCTTATGAGGACTTGTAGCCTGCAACATATCATTCGGGTTACTTCTATTAGGCACTAAAATCTAAATAAGAGGCTTCCTTTAATTTTCAACAATAATTTGTGTCTAATGCTATGAGGCAATCCTTTCTATTATGCCTGATTGATATGAATTCTTTTATTGACTTTTGCAGGTGTTTGTTGATCAAGTAATGTTATGCACCAGTATATTTTGAAGCAATCGGATACGGACGGCCAACATTTTTTTTTTTTACCTTACATTTGAATTAACATTAGCTAATTCTCTTGTTTTACCCTTAAAAATGTTGGTCATCTAACATTCTCAATTTTAGAATATGAAGATGATACATATAGTTATTTACTTACCACATAATAGCTTAGAATGGTAATATTGTATATTTAATCAACATCTTGATTATCAAAATAGAACAAAAATGCAGGGTTAATTTTGGAGGCAGTAATGATTGAAGCAAAGGTCTTACTTGGTTATAAGTACCTAGCACTTACTAATGATATTTTATATTTATATAATAATGTTGTGTCTTGTCGTTTACAAACCTGTCTTAATAACTTGTCCCTAATTTTATAGTCTGCAATGTTAGGTGGTGTTGTAGAAAAAGTTTTGATCCAACGTGAGAAGATTCAATAAATTAATTAACTTGTATAGAATAAAAAAGTAATAAAATTTATAATAAAATTATAAAAATTTAATTAAATAGGAACAAAATAAAAGAAATAGAGTATAATAACAAATAATAATGTTTTATAATTTTTTTCAAAATTTTACTTATGTCTATAATGATGAGAAATTTATTAATCTAAAGTAATTTACAATATTTTTTGGTAGGATAGACAATAAAATTTTTTCTAAGATTTAGGTTGGTGAAATTTTTTAAAAAGGTGCTTATATTTTTAAAAGTACAAGTTTCTTATTTGATATTTGGTAAATTAAAAAGATTATGTATTTATGTTTGCAGTTTTTAAAAGATAAGGATGTTCTTGAAAGTATTTAAGATAGAGTTTCTTTTAAAGATGATGAGTTGTTTTTTTTATCAAAATTAAAAAGTCTAATATAATTTTATATATTAATTTTTAAATTTAATTCTTACGTTATGTCTAATACAGTATATTTTAAAAGTTATTTAATCAAATATAATTGATGTTGTTTATGCTTATTGAAAATTATTTTTAATTTGATTTATCAAATATTAATACTACAACTTTTTAAAAATTATTTTTTAAAAATTAGCTTTTATAAACTACTTTTGAAAAGACTTTTACCAAACTAAGTCTAAGAAAAGATAGGATCAAGTTTATATTTATCTTTTATACATAACAAACATAATTAAACTAGTTGAAAAAAATTACGTAGATCCCCCAAAGTTGAAAACATTTCGTGTATCTCTTATAACCACATTTCTATATAAATCGAATGAGCTATATTCGATTTAAAGAGATTGGTAGTAAATTGAATGAAAGTGAGTCGATTTATCAGGTTTCGTGCAAATTGAATTGAGCTATTTCGATTTATGCATATATGTTGTAATACAAATATATATGTTAAAAAATTTAAATGCGACAATTTTGTTATATATGTGATAATCGAAGCTGTTTGTTGTTGGGTGGTGTTGTAAAGTCTCTAGAAGCTGAAATTTCAACAGAAGAAAGAAAGAAGATACTGCAACCTGTTATAAGAATGACTAACATATATGAAAAATAAATACAATATTTTCTATTTCATGTTTAAATAAGATATTAGCAAATAAAATAATATAATGACAAACATAAAATGATAGATAGACCACATCCAATGAGAACAAATGATGTCATTTGATGGTAATTCACTAACGGAAAAGAATAGATAATTAACAATTTTTTTGAACAATAGATAACTAACAAATTTTTTGAACAATGTGTGTATAATGCGAATTAATAAGGTTAAAAGAGTAAATTTAATCAATAACATTAAATTAGAGTGTAGTTATTTTTATTTAATTGGTAGTTTATGTTGTTTAAAATAGTCATTGTTTACATAGCATTCTCCTTCACTAATTTCAGTGTGATTAAGCAATTAAGAGTGTGTCGGGTTTAAATAGAATATTAGAAATTTTGTTTCCGTTGAATAAAATATAGTGAGTTAGAAGATTTCAGTAAATATATAGAACAGTTCTATTTAATGAAACTCTCAAATATCTTAACAAATATGTAATGTCTTGGTTTAGTTATAAGAGTAAAAACATGGAATTACAAATAAATAGGTTCAAGTTAGTCCTTATCTTAAATAAATATGGTGAATTGTTGAGATATCCGGATAGTAATTTCTATTAGAATCTGCGTCAATATTTTACTAAATAAAATAATAATAATAAAATTTCAATAACAAATTTTAAATATTAATAAGATATATAAAGGATAGAGATTAATAGAGGGATAAAATGACGAAACAATAGTTCATGAAGCTTTTCAAAGAAATATGGCCAGAGATTTTTTTAATTCTTAATCTAGTGTGTGCTAATGTCTAATACAGCACTCTTTTTCTTAGTTGTTATTGTTTACAAAAATAAAATACTTGTAAACACAGATGAATTATAAAAATAAATCAAAATTTAATAATAGAAAAATTTACTAATTATATTTATTTTTTTAGTATTAGCGACATGATCCCAACAATTTCTTTCAAATTATAAAAACTTGGAAAACAAAGCATTTTTATTTTTGGGTGTAGTTGGATCAAAACCTAGTTTTTTAGAAAAATTTAACACGCAGTTTAAGAAAAATTTGTAATGATTTTTGCTTGCCAACAAACATTAAGATTTTTACCATTGCTATATTGTCTATTTTTTTAGGATTGATTTTTTATTAACCGTTGTGAAAATAATATGTTGTCAAAGTTTTATTTTATGTTTTTTCATTACCAATATTCTTATATTTTTATATATAGATTATTTGTATAAATTGTTGTTTTGCATAAACAATAGAGTTGAGTTTCGTGTGGAGCTTTTATTCTATAATTTAATATTAGACATGAGTTTCGAATTTCAAATTATCTTTAAGAAAAAATTGATTTTCAAAGTTAATTCTAAATATTAAGATTTGATAAAATTATTTCAACAATTTTTATTTTTAAAAATGAAAATATAATGAAAGGAAAGGGACGTTGGAATGCAAAAGTTTTGGATAGATTTGTTTATGATTTTTTTTATCGATTAAGTAAAACAAATCAATAAATAGAGATTTATATGATTTGTTTTTATACTAAATCAGTAAAAAATGATCATTTGTTTAAAAGGAAGATTTTCTTTTGAGAAACTAATTCTAAAGATTTTCTCAATATCACATTAACTATGTTGATATGAATAATTACTTTTTAATAAAATACTTGTTTTACAAATTATATTCAAATACTTCTATTTAATTTATTTAATATGTAGAGAACTTTTATTTTATTCTATAAAGATTCCTTAGATATTTAAATTTGGCGGAATTTTGTATTGAGTGCATTATATTAATACAACAAACAAGTTAGACAGAATTTAGTACTTGATTTCAGTATGAATCTTTTAATTTTGTTGCTGTGTTCGAAGAAAGATAACTATACTGATTTGGAATACTCGAAAGACACCTTGAATATTATATTGACGATCTAACAAGAATGAATTTCAGTAAATTTCTACCAACGGCTCTTATCTTTTATGGAATCGATCCCCTTTGACTATACAATAATATATGGATTCTTTTGTTGATATTATTACCAGTATTTGATACTGAATTATTCATAGTATTACTAATTTACTATACCTTTCCTATTCTCTCCACTTGCTTTTTTTACCAAATTGTTTTAGGATAACAAATTAGTTAAAAATCTTTTATTTTATCAGCCTAATTATTTTTTTGATTTTGAAAAAAAAAATATCTTTATTAATATACTCTCTTCTCTACACATTTATCCTCATTCCATAATGGAAAATAGTTAATAATTAGGATTCATAACAAAAATAAATAATCTATTTACGAAAAAGTTTTTTTTTGCATCAAACACTAATATATTTTTAACATCCAATTAGGTGAGATAATTATTTGATTAAAAAAATTAAAAGTTCGTTGTTCGTTATTTAAAGAAAAAGTCTAAGGTGTCATCAAATTTGTTAAAACCAGTATTTTGTCAACAAAATAAAAATGAGTAATTTTTTATTATTAGATAAAATCTCATACCATTAAATATACTATTGATGACTAATTATACAACTGAATCTATTTTTTTTGTACGAATTTAAAAGAAAAAAAAACAATCCCATCCAATAAAAATGAGATCTTTTTAGAATTTGCTATTTTTTTTTTTTGGTGACTTTTAGAATTTGCTATTTGATACCACATACTGTTTTTTTTTTTTCATTCATTTCTTTTTAGATCAGTAGTAGTGTTAAAAAAGGTATAAAAAAATGAATGACACTTAAAAGTTTTTATGATTATATAAAAAGATTTTATTTTTTTTTTCATATGTACGGATCCTTTATTAACTCTGTAACGGAATTCATTTTTTAACCTGTTATGTGAATAATTAAGGGTTTTTTTTTTAAAGAAAAAGGTCAATCCCCCTTCCACGTTACTCTCTCTTCTTCTGAAGCCTAAAACTCAAAACCTCACCTGCCGTGATCACCTCGTCTGCTCTGCCTGCGTTTCTTCGCGTCCTCGTCTTCTCTCTGCCCCGGTTGCTTCGTTTATGCTTCGGCATCATCGTCGCTCGCGTCTGTGAATCTGCTCCGCCATTCTGTTCTGTGGTGGGTACATTTCTGATGTTTTTGTACTGGAATTTTCTGCCAGTTTTTATCTAATCTATTTTGAGAAAGAGATTGTAATTTCAGAGCATAATGATCTACTTGTAACTGCTAAACTAGGGTTACAATTTATAATGCCCTCTTTTACTCATTACGTTAAAAACTAGTCTTTAAGTTTACGAGCATATATATACTACGAAGAAGAATTTGCACATACTTACGAGTTCTCGTTTCTCAATTTTAATTGTTTTATTTTAGCACCTTGTTAATTGAGTTACAGCTAGGGTTTGTCCCCTTTCCTGGCGCAGTTAATTGCATTGCTTGACTTGTGCCGTGAGAAGGAAGGGATGATGGCGGATAAGAATCAACGATACCTTTTGGTGCTAACGCCTGAAAGGATCTGCGGCATCGACACCATGAAATTGATAACACCCGAGGAGGAGGAGACTGTGAATTGGGAAAATCTACCTCCGTTTCCCTTTGATTTCAGCGTGGATCTTCCACGGATCTGCATGTACGCTTTGGAGTTGGATTCCAAGATTCATCTCGTTGGAGGTTGCCAATATTACTTCAAATATCATCCATGTCATCGTGGTGCTTTTCAATCTTCCAAAAAAGTCTTCGAACTAGACCTTGACAAGAAGGAGGTGGAGGAGTCGAAATCAATCGATGATGCTCCAAGGAATTTTGATACCCAGTTCATAACTTGTTACAAAGTTAGAAGTGATTATTATTTCATAGCGACGGGTGGTTTCGCACCCGTGGAGCATCCTCCTCATTTATTTTCGGTTCTACGCTCCGGAACCAAGGTTTGGGAATGCTTGCCTGATGCTCCTGGTCATCCCGACATTTGGTCGGGTTCCTGGGTAGTTAACAATTCATGGTTCGACTTCTATGGTAAGCTATACCTCCGACTCTGTTTGAATGATGGAAGAGTTTTTATCCACTATTATGACACAGATAACCCACACAAGGGCTGGACAAAGAGTGAGGGTGACAACAGTTTTACGGGTTCTTTTTGTGTCCCAGTGGGTTCCGATGGCCAGCGTCACTTCTTTCATCCTACTGTGCATATTCCAGGTATTTGTTCGGGTGCACTAATTGATAATTACTCTCTCCATAATATATTTTCGTTTCAACAACTGTTGGGGAATTTCTCCAATGAAGAAGAAAGATTGTAGTTAATTTTTATTAAAGAAGTATGCATTGCATATGATTTTTTTTTTCTTATTGTAAAATGTGCAATCTTCACTCTTCACTCAGCATCGCTCTTCACATAGCATTATCCATTCTATTATTGGTATTGTTACAGATCTGGTTGATCCTGGCAAATACCTGGCACTTTCGTGCGAACGGATTGGAGGAAAAAAAGTGATATGTGCTTTCCAGGTGGATGAATTGGGTGTCCTTATCTTTCAAAGGCTTGACGGCTGTTTAGATAGAATGCCATCCTTCTATCGTGAGTTAGATAGCATGATATCCTGCAATTGTGAGAAAACGCCTGTGCTTGTTGATCTTGATGGCAAAGGCACGTTTCTTGTTATGTTACCTGGCTTTGCAAAGGGCCGGATCCAAGTCGTCTGCATGTTGGTTCTTCAAGTCGTTGCAAAGAAGGTTGTATCCCACCCCTCCAGGATCCTCCGGAGATCTGTGCGCTCCCCAATGGAGTGTGATTTCTTAGATTGGAAGATCCTTAGCATGCACATGTACAGCATGAAGGAAGACATCGAAGATTGGTCTACTGTCTCTATTTTCCCTGGCATCCCTTGCGATGAAGCCACTGTGTACGAGGTTCCAAGGAGAGGGAAAAGAAAATACAGCCAAATTTGAGTTCCAAACATGCTTGCTTGCTTCAAAGGTAATGCATGCTTGCCTCTCTGTTTTTTGTCATCATTGTCTTATGTACCTTAAAGTAAAGTAGCTTTGTTTTTTGTTGTTGTCCCATATTGATGTGAGTAAGTTTGTCAATGCATGCCATTCTTGTTTCAATTCATGTCAAGGACAACTATTACGATTTGATTGTTAGTTTCGAATATTATATAGATTCATGTCAAGGACAACTATTACGATGTCAACAAAGTAAACTGCTTTTTTTCCAATCCAATGGGAAAGAGCACTACTTTTTGGGTAATGATTTTTTTATGTGTTGAATTTTCTGTGATTTTAATTCTGAACTATTGTGTTATATACTTATATTGAATCCAATAGTCAGTTTTTAATTTCTCTTTTATTCTCAAAAGATGTCTTTTTCCTATAAATTTCATTCATTCTTATTTGGACTGTAATATCATGATTGTCATTCTTTGTTTGGTTCTGAATGATGTTATGCAGAAATTAGTCTTTTTTTTTTGTTGTTTAATAAAAATATTAGAAAGGTTTAAAATATGTAGTGCATCAAAAATTCAAAACATGTTCAAGCTTATTTAGAACCCTATCCACCAAACAAAGAAACTTCAATTATATTGCTGATCCAAGGTTACTGGACAAAGCCAATATTCATCAAAATACTGAGTTCCATAGTAAAGTAGCCATAGATATTCTTAATAAGATGTGTTGAATTCTGATGTAGCATTGCTCACAACATATACGTAAAGAGAAGTAGCCTTATGAGGACTTGTAGCCTGCAACATATCATTCGGGTTACTTCTATTAGGCACTAAAATCTAAATAAGAGGCTTCCTTTAATTTTCAACAATAATTTGTGTCTAATGCTATGAGGCAATCCTTTCTATTATGCCTGATTGATATGAATTCTTTTATTGACTTTTGCAGGTGTTTGTTGATCAAGTAATGTTATGCACCAGCATATTTTGAGGCAATCGGATACGGACGGCCAACATTTTTTTTTACCTTACATTTAATTAACATTAGCTAATTCTCTTGTTTTACCCTTAAAAATGTTGGTCATCTAACATTCTCAATTTTAGAATATGAAGATGATACATACATATAGTTATTTACTTACCACATAATAGCTTAGAATGGTAATATTGTATATTTAATCAACATCTTGATTATCAAAATAGAACAAAAATGCAGGGTTCATTTTGGAGGCAGTAATGATTGAAGCAAGAGGTCTTACTTGGTTATAAGTACCTAGCACTTACTAATGATATTTTATATTTATATAATACTGTTGTGTCTTGTCGTTTACAAACCTGTCTTAATAACTTGTCCCTAATTTTATAGTCTGCAATGTTAGGTGGTGTTGTAGAAAAAGTTTTGATCCAACGTGAGAAGATTCAATAAATTAATTAACTTGTATAGAATAAAAAAGTAATAAAATTTATAATAAAATTATAAAAATTTAATTAAATAGGAACAAAATAAAAGAAATAGAGTATAATAACAAATAATAATGTTTTATAATTTTTTTCAAAATTTTACTTATGTCTATAATGATGAGAAATTTATTAATCTAAAGTAATTTACAATATTTTTTGTTAGGATAGACAATAAAATTTTTTCTAAGATTTAGCTTGGTGAAATTTTTTAAAAAGGTGCTTATATTTTTAAAAGTACAAGTTTCTTATTTGATATTTGGTAAATTAAAAAGATTATGTATTTATGTTTGCAGTTTTTAAAAGATAAGGATGTTCTTGAAAGCATTTAAGATAGAGTTTCTTTTAAAGATGATGAGTTGTTTTTTTATCAAAATTAAAAAGTCTAATATAATTTTATATATTAATTTTTAAATTTAATTCTTACGTTATGTCTAATACAGTATATTTTAAAAGTTATTTAATCAAATATAATTGATGTTATTTATGCTTATTGAAAATTATTTTTAATTTGATTTACCAAATATTAATACTACAACTTTTTAAAAATTATTTTTTAAAAATTAGTTTTTATAAACTACTTTTGAAAAGACTTTTACCAAACTAAGTCTAAGAAAAGATAGGATCAAGTTTATATTTATCTTTTATACATAAAAAACATAATTAAACTAGTTGAAGAAAAAAAATTACGTAGATCCCTCAAAGTTGAAAACATTTGGTGTATCTCTTATAACCACATTTCTATATAAATCGAATGAGCTATATTCGATTTAAAGAGATTGGTAGTAAATGGAATGAAAGTGAGTCGATTTTTCAGGTTTTGTGCAAATTGAATTGAGCTGATTCGATTTATGCATATATGTTGTCTATAATAGTAATAAATCAAATGAGTAATTTGATTTATACATAATTTGTGGTCCAACTCAACATATGAAGAATTATGATAAATTAATTTGTATAAGATAAAAATAATAATTTTTTTAATAAAAATTGATAGAAACTTAATTAAATAAGAATAAAATAAAAGAATAAAATAAAATAATAAAATTTATAATTTATAAAAAGATCAAAGAGTAGAAATAATCCATCATAAAAAAAGGTATTATCAAATAGAAGAGTAATAGCTTAAAATTTTCATTTAGGATATATGATTTTTTTTACTGTAAATAAGTTATAAAATATATTAATAAGTTAAATAAAAAAATAAAATTATATTTTTTTAATAAATTAAAAAAAAATATTCTGAATTATATAATTGATAACAGATACATATTTAATATTTATTAGACAATGAATTAAGAGAAAAATATTAATAGAAAGGTTAGATTTGATATTAAAACAAAAAAAAAGTTTCCAAACACAGTCTTAAATCTTACGAGTATATATATAATATATCCTTTGAAGAAGATTTGCCAAATCCGAATACTCTCCTAGAATTTGCACATTGCATTGTAGTACGTTGTTAATCGAGTTACAGTAGGGTTTGTTCCCTTTTTTGGGCAGTTAATTGCGTTAATTGACTTGTGCTGTGAGAAGGAAGCTATGACGGCGGAGAAGAATCAACGATACCTTATGGTGCTAATGCGTACAAAGATCTGCGGCATCGACCTCATGAAACTGATAACACCCGAGAAGGAGGCTGTGGATTGGGAAAATCTACCTCCGTTACCCTTCGATTTCAGCATGGATCTTCCACTTGGCCGCACGTTCGCTTTGGAGTTGGATTCCAAGATTCATCTCGTTGGAGGTGTCAAATATATGTCCAGCTATGATTATTCTTTTGATAATGCTTTCTATACTCCTTGCAATAAAGTCTACGAACTAGACCTTGACAAGAAGGAGGTAGAGGAGTCGAAATCAATCGATGATGCTCCAGAGTTATCTGTTTCCGGGTACTCTACTCTTCACAAAATCGGAAGTGATTATTATTTTATGAGGATGTGTGGTCTAGGTGGTTTCCTACCCGACAATGGTGCTCAGAATTTTTGGGTTCTACGCTCTGGGACCAAGGTTTGGGAACACTTGCCTGATGCTCCTGATCTTCCTGATATTCCTTTCTACCATTCCATAATTGATCACAGTTCATGGTTCGACTTCTATGGTAAGCTATACATCCGACTCTGTTTGGATGATGGAAGAGTTGTCCTCTTCTCTTATGACACCCATAACCTACATTGGACAACGACTGTGGGTGACAATAGTTTTACGCGTTCTTTTTGTGTCCCACTGGCATCCCATGGCCAGCGTCGCTTCTTTCTTCCAAGGGTGCATATTCCAGGTATTCATAATTACTCTCCAAAGTGTGCATTGCACATGATTTTCTTTGTCTTATTGAATTTATTTGAAATTTTCGCTCTTCATTGTAGTATTATCCATTCTGTTATTGATATTGTTACAGATTTGGTTGATCCTGGCAAATACCTGGCACTTTCATGCGAATGCATTGAAGGGAAAAAAAGGATATATGCATTCCAGGTGGATGAATTGGGTGTCCTTTTCTTCCAAAGGCTTGAAGGCTGCTTAGATAGAATGCCGCCCTTGTATGATGAGAAAACGCCTGTGCTTGTTGATCTTGATGGCAAAGGCAAGTTTATTGTTATGGTACCTGGCTCTGCAAAGGAAGAAAAAGAGGACCAGGTCCTCTTTGTGTTGGTTCTTCAGGTTGTTCCAAAGAAGTTTGTCAACCATCCCTCCCGGGTCCTCCGTAGGTCTGTGAGGTCCCCAACGGAGTGTGCGTTCTTAGATTGGAAGGTCCTTAGCATGCACATGTACAGCATGGAGGTCCCGAAGTGGGGAATAAGAGATTATTTGTCTGCTGTCTTTATTTTCCCTGACATCCAGTGGGAAGAAGAGAATGCCCAGGAGAGGAAAAAGAAATAGGCATATTTGAATTTAGAACATGCTTGCTTCGAAAAAGTAATGCTTGCCTATGTTTTTGTCATCATTTTGTTATGTTCCCTAAAGCGGCTTTATTATTTATATTGATTGGTTGGCTGTGAAATGTGAATGCTTTTGTGCTCGACCATTCTGTACTATAATTCTGTTTGCCCAATAAACATTAACACACATAATCGGCTGCTGTGAATAAGTTTGCCAATGCATGAGTTTATGAAGGTTCTTCCTGGTGATTTGATTGTTAGTTTGGAATATTATATAGAATCATGTCAAGGACAACTATGCTAGTTTTCTTAAAATCTCTAATCTATCTTATGTATAGATTATGATGTCAACATAGTAAACTTCTGCCTTCTTGTTCCAATCCAATGGGAAGAGCACTACTTTTTGGATGATGGTTTGTTTATGTTTTGGATTTTCTGTGATTTTCTATGATTTTAATTCTGAACTCTATCAATTTGTCAGTTTCTGAGTTGTGTTTTTTTAATTATTCTTTTATTCTCAAACTTATTTTAGGATGTTTTTCCCTATAAATTTCTTTATTCTTATTTGGACTGTGATATCATGATTGTCATTCTTGGTTTGGTTCTGAATCATGTTATGTAAAGAGGAGTAGCCTTTTGAGGACTTGTAGCCTGCAACATATCCGGATTACTTCTACTACCCACTAAAATCCAAATAAAGGATTACTTTTGAGGCATCCTTAAATTTTCAACTAGGTTCATCAACAACAATTTGTGTCTAATGCTATGAGGCAACCCTTTTTATTATGCCTAATTGATATCAATTCTTTTATTGACTTTTGCAGGTGTTTGTTGATCAAGTAATGTTGTGCACGAATATATTTTGAAGCAATCAGATATGATTGTCTAATGATCTTAAATGTTTGGAATGTTTTTAAAAGTAATTTTAGATGACCAACACTTCTTTATTTTTACCTTATATTTGAAATAACATCAGCTAACTCCTTTTTTTTTTTTCTTAATACTAGAAGTGTTAGCCCTCTAATATTCCTCAATTTTAAAATCTGAAGAGGAGGATACATACCACTAATTAAAGTCATTTACTTACCACATAATAGCTTAGAATGGTAATATTGTATATTTAATCAACATCTTCGATGGTCAAGATTTATTCTTTCTCATTCTTACATTTGACTACAATAGTGATTTAATATATTTTTCCTATTAGCAAAACAGAAAAAAATTGCAGGATTCATTTTGAAAGTAGTTAATGAAATGAAGAAAGAGGTCTTGGTTATAACTTTTACCGAGCACTTACTAATGAATAATGATATTTTGTTTTGGTTAGTAAGATACAAATTTGAGAATAACACGGTCAAACAGCGATACACAAAATACATCTTGCTGAAAAGTTTGAACACAAATATTAAATATGAAACTAAGAATCTATACCACCAGATGCACCCCTCTCACACTCTCCCAGTCCCCCTATAATTATATAAAAATGTTTTTTTAAAAGAAAAAGATGAAACCCTCTGCCACGTTACTCTCTTTTCTTACCAGGCTCACAGCCCAACACCTTCGTTACACACTTACTCTCTTTTCTTACCACGTTACTCTCTTTTTAAAAGCTAGGGTTTGTTCCCTTTTCTGGCGCCATTGCTTGACTTGTGGTGTGAGAAGAAAGGGATGGCCGCGGAGAAGAATCAACGACACCTTTTGGTGCTAATGCATAAAAGGATCTGCGGCATCGACCCCATGAAACTGATAACACCCGAGAAGGAGGAGGAGGCTGTGGATTGGGAAAATCTACCTCCGTTTCTCTTTGATTTCAGCGTGGTTCTTCCGCTGGCCCGCATGCACGCTTTGGAGTTGGATCCCAAGATGTATCTTGTTGGAGGTCTCAAACTCACTCATATGAAATTTGATCATTATTATGCTGGTCCTTCCGATCCTTCCAAAACAGTCTACGAACTAGACCTTGACAAGAAGAAGGTGGAGGAGTCGAAATCAATGGATGATGCTCCAAAGTTTATTGCTACCGGGTTCTATACTCTTCACAAAATCAGAAGTGATTATTATTTTATAATGATGGGTGGTCTCGTACCCGCGGATGCTCCTCAGAATTTTTGGGTTCTACGCTCTGGGACCAAGGTTTGGGAATGCTTGCCTGATGCTCCTGGTAATCCTGACCAACACTCACATTCCTCACTTGCTCACAGTTCATGGTTCGACTTCTATGGTAAGCTATACCTCCGAATGCGTTTCGAAGATGGAAGAGTTTTCGTCCACTCGTATGATATCCATAACTCACATTGGACAACCAGTGAGGGTGACAATAGTTTTACGCGTTCTTTTTGTGTCCCAGTGGATTCCGATGGCTTCTTTCTTCCAAGGGTGCATATTCCAGGTATAAACCCTAAACCCTAACTCGTATTCTGTTAGGGAATTTCTTTGATGAAGAGTGAAGATTCTAGTTAATTTGTATTAGAGAAGTGTGCATTGGACATGTTTTTCTTTTTTCTTATTGTGAAATGTGCAATTTTCACTCTTAACTCAACATCACTCTTCATCATTCTGTTATTGGTATTATTACAGATTTGGTTGATCCTGGGAAATACCTAGCACTTTCGTGCGAACGGATTGGAGAAAAACACTTGGTGTGCGCTTTCCAGGTGGATGAATTGGGTGTCGTTATCTTCCAAAGGCTTGAAGGCTGCCTAGATAGAATGCCATCCTTCTTTCATGAGAAAACGCCTGTGATGGTTGATCTTGATGGCAAAGGCACTTTTGTTGTTATGTTACCTGGCTTTGCAAAGGAACAGAAACAGGATCCAGTCCTCTGCCTGTTGGTTCTTCAACTCATTGCAAAGAAGGTTGTATCCTATCCCTCCCGTGTCCTCCGTAGCTCTGTGAGGTCACCAATGGAGTGTGAGTTCTTAGATTGGAAAGTCCTTAGCATGAACATGTACAGCAGAAAAGGTGGCTTTGATGATTGGATTAGTGTCTCTCTTTTCCCTGGCATCCCCTGTGATGAAGCCATTGCGTACGAGGTCCCAAGGAGAGGTAAAAGAAAATGCAGCCAAATTTGAGTTCCAAATATGCCTGCTTGCTTCAAAGGTAATGCTTGCCTCTGTTTTTTGTCATCATTTTCTTATGTGCCTTAAAGTAGCTTTGTTATTTGTTTTTGGCCCATATTGATGTGAGTAAATTTGTCAATCCAGGCCATTCTTGTTTCAATTCATGAATAGATGAAGGTTCTTCTCGATGATTTGATTGTTAGTTTGGAATATTATATAGATTCATGTCAAGGACAACTGTGGTAGTTTTCTTGAAATCTCTAGTCTAGCTTATAATAGATTATGATGTCAACATTGTAAACTTCTGCCTTGTTCTAATCTAATGGGAAGAGAACTACATTTTGAATGATGATTTGTTTATGTTTTGGATTTTCTGTGATTTTAATTTTGAACTCTGTAGCCAATTTGGCAGTTGCTGAGTTGTGTTTCCGTAATTAATTTCTCTTTTATTCTCAAACTTATTTCAAGATGTTTTTCCTTATAAATTTCTTTATTCTTATTTGGACTGTGATATCATGAATGTCATCCTTTGTTTGGTTGTGAATCGTGTTATGTAAAGAGAGGTAGCCTTATGAGGATTTGTAGCCTGCAACATATCATTGGGTGTTACTCTGTTAGGCACTAAAATCCAAATAGAGGATGACTTTTGAGGCATCGTTGAATTTTCAGCTAGTTCATCAACAACAATTTGTGTCTAATGTTATGAGGCAACCCTTTCTATAATGCCTAATTGATATGAATTCTTTTATTAATTTTTGCAGGTGGGTGTTGATCAAGCAATGTTATGCACCAGTATATGGTTGTCTATCTGAAATTTTTTGGAATTTTTTAAAAGAAATTTTAGATGACCAACACTCTTTATTTTTTGCCTTAGATTTGAAATGACATTAGCTAACTCTCCTTTTGGTCCTCTAATATTCTCCCAATTTTAAAATCTGAAGACGATACATGCCACTAATTAAAGTCTTGCTTACCATGTAATAGCTTAGAATGGTATTATTGTATATTTAATCAACATCTTAGATGGTCAAGATTTACTCTTCTCATTCTTACAATTGATCACAATACCGATTTAATATATCTTTCTTATTAGCAAAACAGAACAAAATTGCAGGATTCATTTTTGAGATAGTTAATGAATTGAAGAAAGAGGTCTTGATTAAAAGTACCAAGCACTTACTAATTTGAGAATAACAGTCACACAACAATGCACCAAATACATATATTTAGTATCTTGCTAAAAAGTTAGAGTACATATTTTGAGACTAAGAATCTATATAAGCTAGATTAGAGAATTCAATAAAACTAACATAGTCGCCCTTGACAGTTGACATGGTTCGGTACAGATCCTACTTGGTTTAATAATAGAGATTTCAGTCCTTGATCTGCAATTTCAACAAACATAAACAAGCTTTGTGTGATTGTTTAACAAGATATGGGAATGATCACAATCTAAAATATCAAAAAGGCTAGATTCCATATAATATTCCAAAATAACAATCAAATTACTGCATGCTCACATTATGCAGTTCTTTGTATTCTTTCAAGAGTTTCTTTTATTGTCTTTTTTTCCCTTTCTTTTTCTAAAGAAAAAAACTTGTTCAAAGTTTGAATAGGAATAATACCAAGTAAATCTATTATACTACTATCCTAGTTCTGTGTTCATTTACCTCTCTATGATTTTTATTTTTTCACATAACAAGTTAACAAACAACACATGCTTGCATCTCCAACTAAAATATAATAATAATAATAATAATAATAATATTATTATTATTAAGTATTAATATTTACCTGCCAACACACATGCATCTCCAACCGTCTTTATGATTCAAATAATTCAATTTTCGATCGAAAACGATAACTTTCTGGGGGAGGCATGCAGAGGTTTTTAAGATGGCCGTCAAAACCGCATCGATCACAATGATATTGTGGGTAAGTAAGCCGTTTCTCTGCTTTTTCATAAACTTGTTCATTCTCGAAACAAATCTCTACCGCTTCTGTAAGGTAATTTGGGTGTTGGTACAATTTGAATTTGACTACATCAAATGGCTCAAGTCTATTTGATCGACTTACGTGGCTTTGGTGAAAGTAGATAGGGAGTCTAGGTTCGTCCGTTTGAATAAAACCGAATTGGTCACCGGATTCTTTGGTACCACATGTTTGAGTGTACAAGACCGTTCCATAATGGACTCGGTTAAAAAAATCTTCCATTTCTTTGAAACTAAGTTAAAGAAAAGAAGGTTAGAAAGTGAGTGTAGCCGAGGAGGTGGGTGGGAGTGAAGGTGGTACAGAAATGGAGAATCAGTAATTTGAACACTAATTTATGGAAGCCAAAAACGGAGAATCAGTAATGGAGGTTTTCAGAAAGTAGGTGAAGGTGGTTCAGAGAAGTAATGGAGGTTTTCAGAAAGTAGGTGAAGGTGGTACAGAGAAGTAATGGAGATCTTTTTTTTTTTTTTTTGTCAGGGATCCGGAGCTCCAATCCCCCAACCCGACCCGAAATTCAAACCTGTGTTTCCCTCAGAGTGGACGCCGCCTCCATTGCAGCGGGTTTCCCTCAGCAAACACGACTAGATGACCGGAAGAGCTCTGACGAGGTGGACGGCAGCATCTTCGAACGATAACCGGATCTCCGAAACCTCACCCGGCGAGAAGAATCTCCTTCTCCCAGATGCGCCTGATTCGTCGCTCCTTCTCCACCGCAGCCGTTAACCTCGCTCGTGTGTGTAGCCGTGGACGCCTGCAACTCCACCGCCACCTAAGCTGCTCGGCGATGGTGAAACCGAACAAAGGACGACACTGCCGGCTGGACGAAGACACTACCGGCGAGGAGTGATAAGTAGGGATATAAAAAATATAAATTACTGCATCACACCTGTTTCCTTATTAGTAATTTTTTTTCCCACCCCTATTGCTCACTCCCTCAGTGGCGTTTTGTTTTATTGTTACTTATATCAATGTTATTATGTGGGTATTAATTTCAAAGTAGGGGATTTTTTTTTTTTGGTCAAGAAAGTAGGGAATGTTTGTAGCGTTGGGGTGTAAAGTGGTTTTGTTTCCGGTGTGGGTCGGGTCCTCCAGGCCTAGACCAGACCAAGTATGGAGATCTATTTATTGTCCAACCCAATCCTTAAAAAAATTGAGGCACAAATAAGTTTTTTTTTTTTTGGACTTGATGCAGAAACAAGTTTAAACATGAACGAGAGTTCCTTAGGGGTGTACATGTACGGGCCGAGTTAGATTAATTAGATTTGGGTCCGGTCCTAAATTTTTATCAGGTCTGTTTTAAATAATTTATCTTAAGTTGACACGAAAATAAAGGTTTTTTTTTAGAGAAAATATAAATTTTTTTATTTTATTTCTGAAAAAATTTCAAAAATAAATCAGATCGATCTAATATAAAATTAATATATATAATCTATAAATTTTATATAATAATGTTTTAAAATTTTATTTTAAAATAAAATTTAACAAATATTATATTATATTTAGGTCAAAATAAATTATTTTAAATTATTAGTATTAATTTCATACTAAAATATATATTTTAAGTATAAAATATAATTTTGAATCAAAAAGCCTACCTGAAATATGATTTGAATTCAACTTAAAAATAACACAATTTAAATGATAAATTTAAATTTGACAAAATATATCTTAAATATAGATCGAATTGCAAGTCAGACTGAATTTTGAACATACTTAGAGATCACAAAAGAAACAAACATGGAATCTGAATGTTAACAATCATCATTTTCCAATTCCAATTTCAGTTCCAAATGTTCTTATTTAGACATCGATTCTATAAGAAACTAATACAAAAAAATTAAGATTAAAGATCATAATTAAAATTTCCGGTTTGTTCTTGCGCGGGACCATTTACTATTATGCATAGATAGAGAAAAAGTACGGAAATTTTTATTTTGTATGAACGTAATTTTCTTCTCATGAACGTTTTTAATATTTTCTTTGTTGTTGAAAATATATATATATATATATATTAAGTAAGTACTATTTTTCTTTTTTCTCTTTTTTTTAGTTAAAACTCAATTAGCAAAAGAGAGAATGGAAGTAATTTCTTTCATATCTGACGAGAAACGATATATATATATATATATATATATATATATATATATATATATATATATTCAGTACAACACAAATTGAATTAATTTCTTTAATAAACTCCAAAATAAGAGAGCATGGAAATCATCACCAGCTCGATCCAGTGAAGTTACTATCCATGGTAATTGCCTTGATTGCATGTATTGTATAAGGCCATTAATAATTTAGTTCCAATGAAAAAAAAAATAATTTTAGAAAAGAGAGAAAGGAAAAAGTACAATGGCGGAACACCGACAATATCTTTGCATGATGTCGGAAGATAAGATTTATGGTATCAATCTCAAGAAATTAATACCAGAAAAAGAGGAACAGGACGAGGACGAGAACGAAGAACAAAACAAAGAAGTGGAGGATTGGAAAAATCTACCAAATTTTTGCTTTGATTTTTCCAAAGATCTTTCGTTAAGATACATGCATGCATTGGAATTGGATTCTAAGATTCATCTTATAGGAGGTCAAAAATGTAACTCTGAAGATGGTTCATATAAACCATCAAACAAAGTCTACAAACTTGACTTTGATTTCACGGACGATGACGACGACGACGATGACGACGACAATAACAAAGAAGAACCGCAAATAAATGAATCCGAATTAATCCCACAAACTCCTACATACTTTGGTGAAGATAAATGTTTAGTTACAAAAATTAGAGGGGATCATTACTTTTTAATACTAGATGACGCTGCACCTGCATCCGTACCTAATAATAATTTTTGGGTTCTGAGATCCGAGACAAGAGAATGGGAACCTTTGCCGGCTGCTCCGAATCCTGGAATAGCCGGTATAGGGGCCCAAACTCATTGGTTTGTTTTCTACGATATTCTCTACATTCGAATTGCTTTGGTAGATGGTAGAATTTTTGTTTTATATTATGAATCAGACGATCCAGAGAAGGGGTGGACGTTGCATCATGATGAAGATGATTTTACGAGTTCTTTTTGGCTTACAATTGATGATCAACGTAGATTTTTCACTCCACATATTCTTCCCTTTCCATGTCTACCAGGTATCAAACACATCAAGTTTTTCATTACTTTGATAATTCAAAAATATTATGTGCACACAAAAAATCAATTACCATGTAGTTGTATATGAATGTATGTATTGTTTATTTTATTTTCTAATGTATGTTTTATATTTCAATACGTATTCTATTTGAGTAACTGATTTTTTATGTACACATAACATGATTGTTGATAACGAGTACATTTACAAAAAAGTGATAATTGAAAATTCACATACAATTGTTTAAAATTGATATTTACAGGTTAATTGAATCTGTTAAATTATCTAACAATTCTTAATTATTACAGGTTTTGATTTTGATTGTTGCGTGACGCTTTCCTTCTTTCTTGAAGAAGAATTTACAATCCACGCCTTACTGGTGACTCGACTTGGTGTTAAGTACTTTCAAGAGATTAAAGGATGTTTCGACGAAATCCCATCGTTTCTTCGAAAAGTCGAGCCAATTCTTCTTGATCTCGGCGACGGCAAGGTTTGTGTCATGTTATGTGGCTTTGAAAGGAAACATGGTTGTGGAGATAGATTCTTATGTGTCTTGGTTCTTAGTCTTGCCATGAAAGAGGGAGTTGAAGTTAATCTTTTGGAATATCCCCCAGCAGAGCGTGATTTCTTAATCGTTAATGTAATTAGTAAATCTTTCTATACCTTGAAGGAAGATCCTAATGAATGGTACGGATTTCATGTTTTCCGAGACATTATTATAGAAGGTGGTGACAAAAGAAAACATGATATTTTTCTAACAGAAATAGAAACAGAAACAAAAACAGAAATAGAAACAGAAATAGAAATATGATCATGATTATGATTATTGCTTTAGAAAGGAAGAGAAAAGCCAATTTCATTTGGTTATTTTTTTTGTTACATTCCATGGAATTGGATTCTTGTGTCATTTTGTATATAGAACACACTAATTTTGATGCATAAAAAATTTTTATTTTAAGTGTATTTAGTTATTTATTGATAACTCAATAAAAGTAATTATTTTTAAATTTATCATATATGAATGATTTTTTAAAAAAACAGATACATACGAAACCTTTTAAATTGTTTATCTAACAAAATTCGAAAAGCAATGTTGTATGTTGGAATAATATAGAAGCTAGAGTTGAGAGAGAATGATACAGTGGCAGTGAAGGGTTAGGGAATATATAAAAGAAGATAAAGAGTATAAAAAATTTGGCTAACTTTTTACAATTAAATGAAAGAGTAAAATTGTAATATTATAAAATTTTAGGTGTAAAACTGAAACGTATTAGATGTAAATTTAAATACTATAAAATATATATTTTTTCCAAAAATTTAAAAAAGAGGTTGAACAACATAAACATACATATTCGTTTTTGTATGATAGTTATTAATTATAGGTATGCAATACTGGCATATTGCTATAATTAAAAACTTAAAAGATAATGCATTACGTAATGATAATTGTTGTTTATTCTTTTGAATTATAGTGCACATGAGCAATGAAAAGGTATATATAGCTTATTGTTGTCTCGAAAATGTAATTTTTAATACATTTTGATAACAAATCAAAGTTGCATAAAAAACTCCAATCAAAGCATATCTTCACAGTCAAATAACTACACTTTTAAAAAATAGTCTTAGAATACATTTTAATATTTTATTTTATATGGTTCAAGTGTGCAACAAACATGGACTTTTTTTTTCTCTCTTTCTTGAAGGGAACAAATGCATACATCTAATAATGATGTGGATATTGAATGAAGTTGAGGGCCTCTATATTTGTGTTATCAATAACTCTTTTAATAAATGTTAAATGTTTTGTCCACGAGTGGCGTGTAAAATATAGTCACATTGAGTAGTGGCTTCATATGCTAGCCATGCCTAGCTAGTAAGTTGCATGAGCAATTCTATTACCCTAGTCTTTGGGGACCGCATCATAAGAAGAAAACACATACAAGGTAATTAAGAAAAGAATTCCGTTAGGAACACAATAATAAAAAATTTTAATAATGTGTATAATAAATTAGTTATTTAGTTTAACAGAAATAAATAATAAAAATTCTTTTACAAATTATCTTAAATTTAAAAATTCTCATTCAATTATTTTACATCAAATTTTAAATTTCAATTTTAAAATTTTTTAATTTTTAATTTTAAATTTTTAAAAAATATAATTAATTATTTTAAAAAAATAACCATTCAAAATCTTAATTTACCAAACTATTTTATTCTAATACTCTCTTTTTTTTCAACCGACAACGACCATCCCACCTTTATCAATGATCATCCCATTTCACCTTCGCTGATTGGTTTGCCACACGCCACTCACCCTTAATAAAAATAACCACGTAAGAATAAAAATAATCATCATTATCATCAGCTTACTTAATGAATTGAACATCCAATATATTTTAATTATATATAACTAAACTCAATCCAGTCAAAATAATTATCTACATAAAAATTAAAATAACCATCCGCACACCTAATAAAATGACCATCCTAAATAAACCATTAAAATAGAACAAAAAGAAGAAGGAGATGAATAAACAGAAGAAGCAATTATGATCATCCAACAATTTAATTTTTATTTAAAAAAAAGAAAAAATGTATAATTTGCCACGTGAGTCTTATGATTTGATGTAACCATAAAATGAAAAAATAAAAAAAAAAACTTGAAAAGACGAGGAGAAGATAACGACGGTAGGTGTGAGAGGGCCGTAACACCAATGCGACCGTGACCCATCCAATGGTCACGCCTTCAACTGGCTGATGAAGGAGGCAAGAGCCAGGCAGATGCAGGGTGCGCACACCGTGTTTCTGGCGCGGAGACAGGTCGGCGCCGGAAGACGAGCAGGCGCAATGGGTGAGCAGTGCAGAACCGAGGCCGACCGAAGCAGTTGCTGCCAGCGGGGGAAGACGCGCGCGAAAAGGGTTGACCGCTGCAGTTCTGATCGGTGCTGATGAAGACTTGAGGTCATGTGGCGCCGTGGCAATGGATGTTGAGTAGCAACCGTGCACCGGTTTGGTGATGAGAGAGGATGGAGAGGGAGAGAGAAATGAAGAGGGAGACCGGTTGAAGGTGTTGGTGACTGTTTGGAATTCCTATTTACTTTGTATTTAAAATTAAAAATAATTTTATAATTAATTAATTTAATTATTATTTAATGTTAATTTTAAAAATACTTCTATTATACACGTTAGTCACTAATTACATTGGCTTCTCATAATATTTTTTTTAAGAAAAATATTTAAAAGAATAAGATATACTTTTTATTTTTTAAATTTGTTCAAAATTTTAAAAAATATTTCTAAGTTATATTAATCTGTTGCGAAACTAAATTTTATTTAAGAGTTTACTGCTGATTAATGAGTTATTGCGTGCACAAAGTAAAATTCGAACTTTCCATACTTTATTTAAACGGATGAGTGAATTGACCACTCCACCAATTCAAGTTGGTTATTAAATGCTTATTATGAAGGAAAACTTCGCACTTCATATGATCATTGGGTGTAATATAAACCCACTCAAATTTTAAGAAAAGCCACTAAAAACAAGTTTGTTGTAGTGTTATACCCAATTCACCATTTTTTTAACAGCATTTTGTGCTTTCAGAAAAAAAGTTTGATTGCAATATACACATCTTGAAATTTGATAAGCAATAGACAAGTAAAATTAATTAGAAAATCTACGTATTCACAAGTATAAGATTTTGATAGTAACATATCTCCTCACAAGTGTGAGATTTTGATACTCATCATACTTCATCATTGCACGAATTCAACATTATTAGTGAAATACATAACATGGAAGAAATCAACATATTAGTTTCCAAATTTCTCTCTATATATAAGGCTGAGATGGAAATTTTGCTAATTAATTTTTTTTTTTTGGAATAATGACATATTTTTCTCTGTTCAGATTTAGGAATAATAATGGCCCACTATGCATCCACCATCATGAATTCTGAGTGTTACAGAGTTGACCATCCCTTAAAAGTTGGCCACACTAAAGTCCATAATCTAATCATGAATATATATTATTTTGGAGTATAAAGGCAAACATAGTAGATTATTAAAAGCATCTCTTTATGGGCTTTGCTTTTGTCATTTCAACATTGAACTCACTCAAAATTGCTGCCAAAAATATGAATACGTGCTTTTAATTTATTTTCTAAAACCCTAATGTATTAATATAAAAATAAATAAATAAATAAAACAGTAATTTATCGGTATGAATCAAGAAATTTTTGTGATTTATTTTGTTCTAGTTGTCTTAACTTAAAACATCAACCTTTTTTATATATGATTAGGTTATCAACATCGGGAAATCAATAATATAATATCTGTAGGGTAGATTAGATTAATATCACCTTATTTTATAAAATATAAAAGTATCAATGGCGGAGTTTGAAATAAAATTTTGGGGAGGCCAGATAAAAAATAATTGTCAATATAATTTTGATATAGACTTCATTTAAGATAAGTTCATCTAACTCTATCTATCTGATTTGGGTGATATTGCCAAATTTGAAGCTTTTTTTCAGGGTCTCGTTTCAAAAAATTAAGGTCAAACTAATCAAAAGCAACTCTTTGAACTTTTGAAGGTTATATCTCACTTTCTTCGTGATTCATTAAAATAGAAGAACTATCTACAAGTGTTGATATTGTAAAAGTTATATGTTCTCCTTCTTAAATATTAACCTTCCTCTTAAAAAATGCATTAATTTTTTAATTTTTCATGATTATTTTATATAAAAATTTGAATATATATCCTGTAAAATGTGTAAAAAAGAAGTTAGAAGGACAAATATTAAAATTTATAATTTTTATTGAATTTTTTTATCAATTTATACAAATACAGTAGTATCAATACTTATTGAATATTCTAATATTTTTTATCATATAAAAAATTAAATTAAATAAACAGTCAAATATAAAATAATATTAAATTATATAAATAAAAATACCTAATTTTTTATTTGAACTCAAATGTAGATGGAATGTTGCTTATTGAATAGAGAGTTGCGAAATGCGAATACACTCAATTCAGTCTAAATCCAACATGTTTTGAATATTTAAAACTAAAAATTATTGTGCAATAAAAGGAAGATATAAAGATTAAACTTTGGTATTTTAAGTTATACTAGAATATTTGAGCCAATTTAACTATTTTTTATTTATTAAAAACTATTACTAATTTTCAAGTGATGTTGTACAATTTAAGTTTTAAACAAATTGATGTATATATATTTGATAATTATCGTTAGAATTAATAAATTTTAAATAAAACTAAAACTGTTTTTGACTTTTTTTATTATTATAAAATATTTTTGATATTTTAATTGATTAACCTAATCTAAATCTGAATATTAATAAAACATTAGAAGTCTTTTCCTGTCAGATATATAAATGCTTTGCTGACCTTAAATCATCATGAAACCTAGCTACCTTCCTTTGAGGGATTTAAATACATACAATTGAATAGAAGCAAAACTAACCCATCATGCATTCATGCATGCACAAGAATAGAGTAATAGACTGTTGAAATAATCATCAATAAATAAATGGAAGAAAGTGCAGGTGCTTAATTAATTATTCACTATGAACAAGCAAAGCATAAATAAATAAATAAATAAATAAATTTCACATAATTCACAACTGGCAAGTATACTAAAAACAAAGAGTACGGATTACTCAAAACTTTAATGCTCAATATTGGGAGAAGCAAAAAAAATAAGACCATGAAAAATTCACAATGGATTTCCATCAAAAGGCATCAAACCAAGACCAAATGTCCCTCCTTACTTGGACCATACTCATTATCATAACTCAAATCCCAATGCATATATTTTACCACCATTATAAAACTGACATCTTATATATACACTTGAAAAATAACTTTTACCAATTCCTTACATATCTTAGCTTCTTAGCTTGTTAAAAATTATTGGTACCTTCCAAGATTTGTTTAATTTAGAAACTTGTCATAGTGAAAGAGTTCATTTTCAATATCATTCTTAAATAAGAAACAAAAGATTGAAAATGGTAAATTCATTTCTATATCTTTTAATTATAGAATATCTAATATTATATTTTAAAATTATTTATATAAAAACTTTAATTGATAAAAAATATAAATAATTATATTTCTAAAAATTATATTCATTGGATAGTGGTTTAATTTATCCTGAATCATTGGTCTTCCATTTCATACCTATCTAACTTGATAGTTAAAACTAATTAAGAGAATCAATGCCCAATAGTTAAAGCTCTTTTAGACATAACAAAAAAAAATTTTAAAATCATCAAAATTTATTATTTTTTATTATTATTTAATTATTAATATTTAAAAATATAAATAAAATATATTGTTAAATTATTAAACTAAAAAAATTAAATTAAAAAATTAATTTAATAAAAAATAATAAATTTTAATAATCTGCTAATATTTTTCATATAATGCATCTAGAAATACTTCTTCCAAAGAAAAAAAAAAATAAAGAAGAAACTAATTAATACACTTTGATCTTACATAACTAGAAACAGAGAACTTCCTTTTATACATTTGGTAGCACATTACTAAACAAAGTTAGAAATATGGAAACATTAAACTTTAAATCCTAAATTACAGATAACATGCAAAAGAAAGAAATTACATAAAAAAATATCTTTCTTTTTTAATTCAAGTGAAATTAGTCTACCTAAAAAGTTAAAAACAATAAAAAAAAATAGAGACAAAAATATAATATTTATATTCATATTTTCGTCTCTATTATGTAATAATCTATAAAACACATGACTACATGACATATTTTCCTAATAATGGGATATGGTAGGTAGTCACGTGAGGTGAAGCTAGAAGTCACGTGACTTACGGTTGAAGTGATGATGAAAGGTTTGAAGTGAATTAGAGAAGACGCCATTGCAGATGTCAGTGAAAGCTCTAAGAATAACAGCATGGTGATGAGGCGAATTCAGCTGAAGGAAACAGTTCAAAAGCTCGCTAAGATCTTGCTTAGTATAAATCTCATTCTCAAGAATCATTTGGAGCATTGAATGCTTGAAATCCAAGAAAGGATCCTCAGAATCTTTCTCAACAGCAACACTACCTTCACTTCCAACTCTTCCGAAACCCTTAACAGTAGAATGCTGCTTCTTCTTCTGATGATGATGAGTCTTCATCATGTTGTTGTTGTCGTCGTCGTAGAAAGGAGAGAATGTGGTGGTGGTGGTGGTGGTGGTGGTGCTTGTGTCGTAAGAAGAAGAAGAATGGTTATGGTGGTGGTTGTTTGGTTTTCGATTGAAGAGGAAGTGAAGAAGAAGCTTGGGTTTTCTTCTTCTGCAGCTTCCACAACCAAGCTTCACAGAAACATTGTTCAGAGTAAGCTTTCTTCTCGAGCTAGCAGCCATGAGACAGAGAGAGAGAAAGAAAGATGATAAAGGAATGAGTTGAAGAAAGTGAAGGTAGGAGGGGTTTTTATAAGTTAACTAGTTATAATTTAAACGATTAACTTTTGTATTTTCTGACCAGCACTTAACTATCAAAATAAAAGTGAATGATCTTTTATTATTAGATGTAATCTCATACCATTAAAAATATTATTGATGACCAATTGATAGTTACAAAACACCAAAATTGCTAGTTCCCTAACATTCCTCTTATTTTTATTTAAAAGTTTTGGATTCGAATCTTACTTTTAATTAAAAAAAATTTATAAAAAAATAGTTATAATTTAAATGGTATAATTTTTTTTATTTAAAAGTATTGAGGTCGAATCTTATTAAATAAATTTATAAAGAAAAAAATAAAAAATGTTCTCAATTTATTTGTGTTCTGCACGTGAATTAATCATAAGGACTTGCTTGCAAGAAAAAAAATGTTTAGTATCTAGGTTTTTTTTATGGAAAAGTATAAGTAGACAATAAAAATGCTAAATAATATAAATAATGAATATATCGAATATTTATTTTATTAGGTGTGTGGATAATTATTTTAATATTAAAATTTAGGTGAATAATTTAAAAATATAATGTATTTTAATTTAATTAATAATTATTTATATTATTCAAAAAAATTATTAGTTATTTAGTCTTTCTTTTTTTTATAGTGATTGCTAGTACTGTACCTAAATTTTTTATGTTTAATTTACTGAAAAAAATAAAAGTTAATATTTAATTTAAATAATATAAATAATTTTAAAATGTTAAAAATTTATCTTAAAAGAAAAGTTAAAGCAAATTTGATATCGGAAAATTGACATTTTTTTATAGATTACAAACGTGTAATCCAATAATATTATCAATTTTGGAATTTTCTTTTTTAATATAGAGCTTATTTTTTAAAAATTAGAATTAAACAAGTTGGATGGTACGATATTTCATGTTTTTCGTGATTAAAAATTTGAATCAAGGGGTTGTATATCCTTTTTCTTTTGTCTAGGGAAAAATTATTTTAATATACTAACAATTAATTAAATTTATTTATTTAGATTATTTTTTAAGTAATACATTTAAAAGTTAGTTATTTTTTATAATATAATAATAATATATGATTCATTGTCTATGACAATAATAGTGATAATGTGTGAAAATTAAATTATAAAAAAATATAATGACAAATTATATTAGTAAATATTTCTATTACTTTTATTCATTCAGGTCATTCAATCAAGGATGATCCATAAACAAGGACTTGTCAGCAGTCACAAGATATTTTCATATTTAAGGTGGAATCTAACTCTAAATTTTTTAATTAAGGAACTAAATAATAAGCCACCAAGTCATACACGTGTAATTTCAAATAAAATATTTAAATTTTGGGTTAATCACAATTTATAAGTACTTAGTCAAATAACTCTCTGAACATCAATCTTCATTTGGTATATGGAGTTAGCTTCAGAAAATAATTAATGATGTTTGTTTCGTTGAAAACAAATAAAATTAGGACCAATGACAAAGCCTAATTGAATGAATAACATGACTATCACCAATTTATCACCACTCACCAGTTGTCTCATATACCATCATTCAATCAACAAAAAATACCTATAAACTAATTAATTCTATATTTAAACACTAACTAATCTTGTAAATACACCCCCTAATTTCTCATCATCCACAAATATTCTCAAAAAAATAAAAAATAAAATTCAAAATTAAAAAATTTCTCTCAAAATAGTTGCATCCCAAAATTAAAGGGAAGCGTCGCTACAAAGAGATACCTTTACACCAATCTCCCTCCTCAAATTTTATTCCAATTTTAAATTATTAAAAAAAGGTAAATAAAAATTAATTATTATTTTTTTTCAAATTTTTCTTAAATGTAGTAACTACTACTCCTATATATATGGCTTTGAAGCTTTGTAGTTGCCTCAAATCTAAGGCTTCTTGGAGCATTTTTTCTCTCTAATAGAAAGAGAGAATCAGAGGCCATTCTTCAAAGAGGATTAAACCCAATCATTTTTCTAAAGTATAATTTCTTTTTTTTTTTAATAAACTTATTAAATAACCTACCTTAGAGGTTGGGTTTTAGGGGCACCCCAATTCCCCACCAAAGAGCGGTTTGAACCTTTTGTGGTGCCTCTGAATCTGACCCTCCTCATTTTCCAATTTTCAGTTATCATCATTTCAATAAGGTATCAATGCCTCCACAAAATCTTTGCAATGTTCATATATAATTTCGAAAATTGAAAAATAAAATCGAACTGAAAAATTATTATTCTTCGTATGTATGCGAAGATTGATCTCACCTAGTGCGATAAGACTTAATTGTTATAGTAATTGTATGTAACAAAATATTTTTTTGAGTTGTGATTTTGATAGTTTGATTTGAATTTTTTTTAGGGTTTCCTCGGATTGTGTTGTTACAAAAAAAAAAAAAATATGATAGGGGACTTTCTTACTCGGTTACTTATGTAAGTGTTGTCTTCTTTCTTTGTTTGTGTTATTATTAATGCTATCTTAATTATGTTGTTAGTTAGTTAATTAATTAATTTTTGGATTTGCAGCCTCATCTTCGGGTATGCATACCCTGGATTCGAATGCTATAAAACAGTGGAGAAAAATAAGGTTGACATTGAAGAACTTCGATTCTGGTGTAAATACTGGTATAGAAATTAATTCCTCATTCTTTTGCAAATTAATTTTTTCTGAATTTGGAGAACAATTTTTTATTCTTTTTTGCTTGTTTCATGTATTTAGTACATTCTCTTTTATTTGTTCTATCTTTGTATCAATATGTACATAATAATAGAAATGGGAGCTCGAAATTTTTGCCAAGAAAAGTATCTTCTTTTGAACCCTAAATGGGGAAAAAACAGAACAAACAGGACACTAATTTGGATGAAATAACAGACCATATACTAATTCTACCTGTTACATGATGATATTGATTTTCATGTCAAATAGATTTGGAATACCAAGAAATAATGTTGATTTTAATTATGTAACCTTTATGATGGATTTCAATTTAAGCCCAAGTTTTCACCCTTTTATTTGCAGGACCATTGTGGCACTTTACACAATCATAGAGAAGTTTGTAGACATATTTTTTGGATGGTAACTTCGAACTTCTTTAATAATTTCTCCTCTATTCTATTGCTAGCAACTGAATTTATTAAAAATTTGAAATACATATCTATAATAATATTACTATTATTATAACACAAATTAAGGCTTTTGATCTTAGCTTCCTCAAGTAATTAACACTTAAACTTTGTGAAGGTTGCCATTCTATGGAGAGGCAAAGATTTTTATGTTCGTCTACCTTTGGAATAACAAAACCAAGGTAAACTAATCTCATTCGTCTTATATACTCAAAGGGATGAAAACTTGCATGCAGTTATTTTCATACATGACAAAAATTAATAGTTAATAATTATCAGATGACAGTTTTTTAATCAAATATGTCGAATCATTAACTAGCATCTTTGTATGAGTAGTTTTAATAAATTCATTCAATAACATTAATTTCTTCATTCATGATGTTGATTTTTTTTTTTCCAAATATTGTTGTAATGCAGGGAACAACTGTTATTTATGAAACAATATTGAAGCCTATTATATCAAGGCATGAGAGTGACATAGACAGAAAAATACTAGAATTTAAGGCAAGGGCAAAGGACTATATCCTCTTTTATTGGCAAATTGCAGCACAATATGGAAGTGGTGCTTTTGTTCAGGCTCTTCAATATGTGGCTTCTCAATCCGTTAGAATGACTGCTAATCCTCCTGCCGCCACTAATAATCAGGTAACAAACCCTAATTTCAATTTTACAATTTTTTTTAACCAATTCATTGTCTTTTTGGTAAACTGGTTTTTAAATTTAAAAAAATTTGAAAAATTAAAAAGAAATAATAGGGGAAGTTCATATAAAAGTATTTTATTAACTTTTATAATATTTTTCAAAACAAAACTCATGTTATATTGATAGTTTATTAAAACAAATCTCATTCTATATATGCAGAAGCAGGCGTGAAAAGGCATATCACAATCTCCAAAAAAATTTAAAAGGAATTAGTATTTGTACTCAAGGATGAGATATAGAGGAAGGTCTTTAATTCTTTTTGTCTTTGAAATATTTTATTCGAAAATAAAATTTGTTGTTTAAAACCTAAAATTTGTACAACAATAGTTCATCTAAATAATAAATAGCGTATCTCAATTTTTTTTACCACAAGTCATAGATAGTGGCCTCGTAGAATTATATATAAAAATATTATTTATACACTAAAATTAACTACAAAAGTCATAGCCGAATATAAATATATTATATACTCTCTCTATTGCAAAACAAAAATGCTATTTGTATATTAAATTTGGCCACTGAAATCAGCCACCAATATATTTGTGTATAAGCAGTTTAACTTATTTTCTATATGTATTTATTCTCTAACATATATTTTATACCAATGGCTGACTTTAGTAGCTGATTTTAATATACACGTAATATAGTCGATTTCAAAATAACCATTTGAAAAGGACAAAAATATCCAATAGTATATGATCGCTAGAGAGAAATGAGGAACGTGCTACGCATTGCAGAAAAAGGAGGAGCAACAAGAAGTGCCTATATCAACACAACCAACACCAATTAATAAGTTGAAGCAAATTCCTTCCCTAAGCAAGACTAAGAAGTGGCCACCAAGCCCGCCGTCGTCGCCGAGCGCCACCACAATTATCCACCGGGGGACTCCTAAGTCCCGAGCCAATAACACGGAGGTCGAGGACGACGGCGAGTCCTTCGGCATGGATGATAGTAGTGTGAGGGAAAGAATCAACAAAGCTCGTGCAAGGCTAAGAAGGTTAGAAGGCTCACAACAAAGTCCTCGTACCCCACGAACACCATTTCGTGATCAAGAATAAGCAAAGTTGTGTAGGTCAAAGTCACCTTATTCCCTGTTTTTAGAAAAATAAAAAATAAAAAAAATGGGGAAGTTGGTATTAGGCCCATTTTTGTTGTCATTTTTTAATTCTTTTTCTAATAAAATCCAAAACTTTCGACTCATTGATATAACTTCATTTTAATTAAATATATCAAAATTATCTAACATTTTTTAATTATTATTTTTATATAAAAATAATTGCACGTAAATTTTTATCTTTTCCTTAGCTAGAATGCTACAAATGCATGAACACCTACTAATAATAAATTGGAAGAGCTAATCAATAAGGGATTTTATATTATTATTAGAATTTAATTTTTATTTACTGAAAAAAATTTTACATAATCATCTAAATGTATATTGTCAAAATTATTTAAGAGCATTAATTTGATCCAATATTATGTAAAATTCTTTACACTTTTTATATATCAAAATTAAACTCTTATTATTGTGATCATTATTATTTTTGTTACAACTTCTTAGAATCCTATAGCATAAGCAATAATTGCATCTATGACTAAGGTTTATAAATCAAGCTAAAGTGTAAATTCCATCAATCTTTAGTGATAACGTTAAAATAAATTCTGCATTTATCCAATCAAAGTGATGTTTCATGTCAACCCAAAAAATAAAAACAATAATCAATTTTCCCCTTAATGAATATTGAGGTTGCATTTGAGAGAGAAAAGTAAAAGATTGATACTTGGCCAGTGATTGCGTGAACTATATATTGGAAAACTCGGTTGAAACAAGCAACTATGTCAGATACGAAGCTCAGGCAAGGAATAATGGCGTTGCGGCGGCGGTGGCGGCGGCTGACGGATTCGAATCTGAGGCGTAGGCGGCCGATGAAGTTTGGGCCTGATGGGCTACATGGTGAAGGTGACATGGGCTGGAGGTAAGCCCAAGCAGCCTGCTTCACAAGCCGGTTGCGAATGGATATGCTGCCACCGCCACTGGAGGATGAGGCGGCAGTGGCGGCGGCGGTGGGAGTTGGGGAGGGGGAGTTCACGGCGGTGAAAGGAAGCATGTCTTTGAGGGAAGTGTAAGAAGAGGAGGATTTGTTGGGGAGTTTGTCTAAGTTGAGGTGTGATTTTTTTGGTGTGGCGGTGGTGGCGGCGGCGGAATGTTCCATGGGTTGGAGTGGGTGTAAGAAAAAAGTGTGTTTTACTTTTTAAGGTTTTGATGTGTTTTGATCAAATAATGGGGAAAACGCGGTGTTTTGAAGAAACTATGAGTGGAATCTATTTCAATGAAAATTGGAATACACAACATAAGGGGGACAATTAAACACGTTGCTCTCTGTTTGTTCTAACGGTTTAGTTTTATGCAATTGTTTACTGTTTTATATATATATTGTCTTTATTTTTCCTTTTCAATATTTTCATATTCTCTTAGTATTTAATAATAATAATAAGAAGCTAGTAAGTAATATTAATAACATCAATTTTCCTATGTTTTTGACCAATTCAGAATTTATTAAAAGATTAACAAAAAAAGATGTTAGGAAGCTGAGCGGAAAGTTAAGAGCACGTTTAGTTGGAAACGAATAGAATAGAGACCATGTCATGCCAAAGACAAAAAGTGGACATATCGCTTTCTGCGTTTTTTGTCAACTTCGATGATCTTCATAATAGGCTTAGTGTATTTTTTATTGTAGTACGGTTAGTGTTTTTGACTAATGTAAAAAGTTAAATGTATTTTTATTTTGTATAGATATTATAAATTTGAAGATCAAATTTAGAATTTTTTTTAATATTATATTGTTAAGAGTAAAATTTTTCGTAATGAATTAAATTATGTGTTAAATACTACTATGGTCATGTAAAGAATCAAATTGTGTGTTAAACACTATGGTCATTTACAAAATGTCACTCACATTTTATATTTTTTTAATTAAAATAATATTTTTTATTATAAAATATTAGTAACGTTTTATTCTTTCATAATTAATTTTTTTTATTATAAAACATTAATGACGTTTTGTGTTATCACCACAATCGTATAAAACACTAAAATGATCAAATATTTTTATATTTCACATTAAAATTATTCATATATAAAAATTTTAGCCTCAAATTTATAGTTTTTATTTAAAAAAAGGTTTATCAATTTAAGAATTAGATTTGTATTTTAATTTTAAAAAATTTTTTGAACATGCAAATTGAATTCTTTGATTTAAGTTTTTTAATTTTTTTTTGTTTTCTTTATCCAAAACCAACCCTTGGTTTTCTACCCCTACCTAAATCCGAACATTTGATTTGTAGTTTTTAATTTAAAAAAAATTGTCTCTATATCCATAAAAAACACAAATTTTCCATAATTATGCATAACACACTCCTCCAATTCATTACCAAAAAATAATTAGCACTTCATAATATTCAGCACAATTTAATCAATTTATCATTTATATATCCAATAAAAATGATATAGTAAATTTTGCCGAGTTTTTTTTCCTTTCGTTTCCCGTTAAAAAACAAAACAGACAAATACATTATTAGTCCTTATTAAATATACTTAACGCGTGTTATAATGGTGATATCAAATCACTTAGTACTAAATTATAGTTTAATTTTAATCTATGTACTCAGAACATAGCATTTCATGTACTGGTAATTACAGTTCCTTCTAATGCAAAATTCATATGAAAATGAAGTATCAACAAATCTTCTAATCCGTACATTGATTCGTCTTTTTTTTTTTTTTTTGTTCTTTTTACAAGGCCAATTTTAAGACTCTGTTCATCTCAACCACATCTTACCCCAGAAGCAGAACTGTAGAAGTAACAGTACATTATCTTCAACGCCAACTTTTAGCCATAACAATTAATTATCTTATCTTTAACCCTAAATAAAATGGACCACTGTGAGACAATAAATAGATGAACACACAAAGTAACAAGAAACAATAAAAGATTTGGGCCATAACCATTACTGCAGTTTGAAAATCAGTGTTTTGCTTAGGTTAGAGATACCTGAAGCTACAATTCCAATAATTGAACGTCTTCATCCCCAGGTGTGCTTTATTAGTTTCCAGAAAGCTCCAATGAGTTCAGCAATCACCATCCATATAAAAAATAAATTAATGAAGAAATGAATTGAAGACCAATGTAGAGGGAAATGTTTGATATGATAGTGTCGCCACTGTTAATGCAATGTTTACAAACAGCAAGAATGATGGACCTATCCTACCATAATAACAGGACACTGTTGGCAGTTTTGTCTGCTCTCAGCATCTACATAGTTCCTCTGTTCTATTGAGAAATTGGACCCAAGATGCCGCAGACTTTGATAAACATGGTCAATCATATAACCAGATTATGATTGTGGAGTCTACCTAAGTTTGCATTTGGCAAAGTAGCAACATTTGCTGTAATAATTACCAGCTGTCACCACTCTACTTCATTGCTGAATCCTCCATGAGCATAGTATATCGTCCGTAACTAGTTTAGTTATAAGTTATAGCAGACGGTCATGACATCGATGAAGTATTTCAGCAATTCGCATCTTGACATTCAACAACTAACGAGCATCCTCATATTCCCAAGGCTAGCAACTACTCTATTTTAGTACATTATCTCTGTGCAATAGCTGAAAGCTAACCGTTGTCTCTAATATAATCACCTTTGATTAGGATTAGTTACAGTGGATGGAGTTTCAGCGATCCCAGATGATGGAGTTTGAGGCCTAGGGATACTTCCGAAGTCGGGATGAAGCATGTCTACCCCATTCCAATCAACACTAGCTGTTTTGTTAAGTTCAGGATTACTTAATAGAAGACATAATAATAAAAGGAAAGGCGCAAAAAGCATTCGACATGAAGGATACAATCTGTTCTCCACATATCTGTTATGCTAATGTCAGCATCTGATAGAAGCCAATAATCTGCATCATTCTACAAATATTACACCATGGTCAGCAATGCAATAGGAAGAAACATGAAAAAACAACTGAAGGATCATAACTTACCATCAGAAGAACGTGTTCATTATGACGGGATTTATACTAATATAGCCAATAAAACTACCTTGAAGGTGAGGATGGAACCTCTCACATATAGCAGATGTGTCCTATTTAATAAGATATTAAGCTAGTTCCCTTCTCACTATCATGGTATTACCTCACTTCCCACCTTTTAGTTCAAGATAAAATCATGTTGGTTATGATTTACTTACATCAGCATCTGAAGGGACAATCTTCATCATGCCCCCACCAAAGTCTTGTGATGTGTTTAGATCAGAGTACGTGTGAGAGGGGATCTGAGGTTGAGGTTCTAGTCCTTTTGCACTGCACTCGGCAGGAACTGTTTCTGCCACTGGTGGTTCATTGGACCCTGAACTCGAAGGAAGCGGGAGGCTCACAGGGGGCTCAGGACCATTTATCTCTTCAAATCTCTCTTCGAATTGACTAAAATAGTTTAGAAGTTGCAATGATTAAATGGAAATTGCATTACCAGATAAAATGATTAGAAAGTGAGTGAAAAATATTACAACCTCGGCAAAATAGTCAATAGGAAATAACAGAAACAAGTAAAGAAAGTTAACATTGGAAGAAAAACAAAAAAAAAATGAAAATATTCAGTAGTACCAGCCGACTGAGGCAGCTATACTCTGTACCTGATAAGGTAAACATCAATGGGCCCCATAGTACTTCTAAGAATGATCCTATATCTCCTCTGCAGATAGTCAACAGCCTGATGCATATAGAAGCAACAATTCTCCATCATGCTCAGAAACACCAGTTTTAAGATCACAAACCTCCCATCACTAAATATATGGCTTGAACTTACTTCCTCGGGATCAGGGACTTCTAGGGTGGTTCCATGTGGAGCTTTAATTGCTATCAGGGTTTCATTCTGCACGTTAGAATTCACTGGTTTTAATAGAAAGTAAAGCTCAATAGTAATCAGCACAAAAAGAACACAGCAATGTTCATAGTGAAAATTAGAAGGGGGGAGTGCAACACAGGACCTCACCTGGAAGCAAGGTACGGCCTTAATATCTTCTTCAGTCACAAAAAGGAACCTAAAAAATTGATTCAGAATGTGTAAAAGGTCATCAATGAGTGATAACAGTTTATTTTTCCCTAATGAAGGTAGGCTGGAAAATGAATCTAATAATTAAATGAGGAAGAAATTACTTCTGCTTATTTTCATCTTCACTCAAACTCCTAAGCCTTTCTTGCATTTCCCTGCCAACAGTTTAGAAGGATAAAATATTCAGCTTAAGCCAACAATGCTAAGTAGCAATTTTTGTGCTTTTCCTAATGCAGACCTTATTCGGTCATCTAATCTATGCTCTTCCAAGGAGAGTTTCTCAACTTCTTCCTGCAAGACAAAGCCAGGCGGTTGACAGCATAATTAGCAATATGCATATAGATGCTAATAAGTAAACCTAATCCTATTTTTATCTCATGAATCATGATAAGGTCTACGACCAGTAAACATAAGTGCATCTGTTGACATCATGGATGGAAAGAAAGATACATGACCATGCTAATGACAGTGATAATTCTCTAACAAATAATTCCTGGAGTATCAACTGATATCTCACAAGAAAACAACACCTATACCACTTACCTTAAGCATCGAGATATCACCATCCACGTCACCGGAAGAAGATTCTGTTCCCCTACATTCAACAAGGTTAGATTGTAAGACCTATAATTATTTTGATCTTAAATGCTACATTACACATAAGAGGAGCTAGATATCCCATAGAAGAATAAAGAACTACTAAATCCATCACATATTACTTCCAATGTATTCTGTTCTTGAGCTTCTTTTCAATGAGACCAATGCCTTCCAAAACATTAGTTATGTCATATATCCTCCTCTTTTTCACCTAAACCAAAAGGATAAAATTTTACATTGAGATGTGCTAAGAGAGAATAAATACCGTAAATTACAATGACAGTAATTTTAAGTTAGAAGGACCTCCAAAGTTTCTGCTGCTTGATTTAGGTCAAGATTACCATCTTCTGAATGCTTTACCAAATTGACAAACTTTTTTGTCAACATACCTGTGAAGTTCGAATACAATTTAGTTATTCTTTTCTCTTGGAAAGATCACAAAATAGCCTTATCATAAAAGAAGACAGGAATCCAAAGAGTGCATGTAATCTTACCTAAGGAGTTGTCATAGCGACAGCTTCCAGCAGGAGTAAGAGGAGATGGGGAACCTGCACATCATCAGAAACTGTCTAATGAAATTTACTATATTACAAAGGCGGTACTGCAACTAAGAAATGGATCTCAAGTTGCATCCAAGAACTAACTAAAAGATTCTGAAATAATCAGGGAACTTGGTTCAATACTTCAAGTCTTCAACATTAAAACTTCCTCACCAGAATTGGAGATGGGAGTCTGAGGGCATTGCATTCCTTCTTTGGAAACCTTTGACTTAGCATGCGTCCTTCCCCCTTTGGACGACACTGGAGTTTTGAAAGGACTACTTGCTGCGTTTGCTGATCCAGGAACATTACTAAGCTTTTGCGAGTCTCCTTCAATATTAGTCATTCCACCCTTCCTCTTAATGTGCTGGAACCACCAGCAAGATGAACAGAGAAATATAGTTATAATTATGCAACCAATCAAACAAGAGTAATAGTCTATACTTTTTATCTTTATTTACTTTATATTATAAGTTTATTTGAACATGCTCCTCTCTCTCTCTCTCTCTCATGATACAAAGAACAAATTGAGTATATAATTAAATTAAAATTTCACCACTTCAATAGTAAATCAAAATCAAAAGCATATGCACTTATGCAGCCAAATCCAGCAAATTTCAGAGTAAGTAAACAAAAAGAAAAGGAACAGGAACCAAATAAAAATTCATTTTCATGAAATGAACCGCAGGAACAGTGAGAGCGTGAGAGCGAAGAAGAAGGACTCACCGGAGATCTAACAACAACGACTTCAGCCTGTTGATCGGCGGCGAGTTTCCTGCCGGAGTCAGGAGCACCGGAGGCGGAGGAGAAGCTATGGTACTCATCCGGCTGAGCGAACGACGGCTTCATCGACGCAAATGCGAGGTGGCGCTTTAACGGCGGCCGGATAGGGACGCCAGAATCATCCGGCTTGGTATGCTGCGGCGGAGGTCCAGCGCCGCCGGACATGGAGCGGCGAAGAGGAAAAGAGAAAAGAGGCGATCGCAGTTTTCGGAGAGTGGGAATGAGAATTTGGCGGGAAAATGGAAGAAAAGGAAGTTTTAGGGTTTTAGAGAGAGAAAGTGTTGAGGTTTAGAGAGAGAGAACAGAGGAAGTTAGGCGAAGGGGCGCGTAAGAGCAGAAAACGAGGGAATGAAAGGAAGGAAGGAGGGAATTTTGTTTCGGATAGATGTGGAGGGAACTCAACTCCTTGCGCTGTTCCGCATATTAAAAAAAATAAAGTAAAATAAACATAAGATTAAAAAGAGAAAAGATGATGAGTGAAAAATGGTCGCTACTTTATTTATGTTGCCTTATTCATTAGGCAATTAACCATTAACCATATAGGTATTATTGCTTGGATTCTGTATTGAATGTACGTAAAATTGTAAATATGTTAAACTCTGAAGAGGAAATTCTGATCATTATGAGTTATCATATTCCTTTTGTTGAATTATTTGTAATCAGATAATATCTATAATTTCAAAAGAGTTTTTTTTTTTACTTGTCTTATTATATAAATAATGTTATAAAATTATTTTTTGACACATTTTTAGGATAGAAAAATATTAAATGAATAAATTGTTTTTTAATCAAATCTAACCCAAGTTTTTATGTCTTCTTATGTGTTTTTTTTAACTAATTTTTATTGTGTCAATAAATTATTAAATCAACTTAATTAAACTTAATTATTAAAATGACTTGGTCATGTAGCATACTAGCATTACTATTTAGTATATATTTTATATTATTATATATATTTCATATAAATATTAATTAGTAATTGATCTTTAATATATATATATATATATGTGTGTGTGTGTGTGTATAATTTTGTTGTTTTGACAATACAGAAAAGAATATTGTTTTGAGATAATAAATTAAGATTTAGTTCTAATAAAACGTTGGCTGTAGATTAAAATATAAAGTGTAATATTTAAACTTTTTATTTGAACAATGATGGTTTTTTTATTATTTAGGAGCAATATCAATGAGAAAAAAAATGATTATATATTATATAGGTATAGTTATTTTTGTGTACATTTTAGATAAAGTTTTAATCATGAACATACATTTACAAAAAAAAATATTAATAATACTTAAAAAATATATAAACCAATTATATTAAATATACACTAAAATCAGTCACTAATATAAAATGCTTATTAAAATATAAAATAATATTAAAATTAAGTTAAATAATACATGTATTTATATAATAACATACAGTAATTGATTTTGATATATAAATAATATTTTTGTATATATATATATATATGAGTGTATCTTAAATAAAAGTAACTTTTATTTTTATGAATAAATGGGGATAATTAGAGAATAAAGAACCTTCTATATAGCTGTTTTTGCAACTAATAGCTCGCAAATGACAGTTTGGCCGAGTGGTCTAAGGCGCCAGATTTAGGCTCTGGTCCGAAAGGGCGTGGGTTCAAATCCCACAGCTGTCAGTTTTTGTTTAACTCACGGACTGGGTTCGTGTATGTCTTCTTAATTGTATTGGGACCACTGTTTAAGTCACTAGGCTTTTCTCAACCAACCAACTCTCTTTTCTTCTACCCTCTCACTCTCAGCTTTCTCCACACTTTATCTTCTAATCTCATCTCATTCCACCAACACACACTAAACAGAGAAAGAGTGAGTGAGTGAGAGAGTAGAGTGTGTGTCGTGTCTCATTAACAATGGCTTGTTCTTCAGCAGCTACCTCTGCTTCTCTCTTCTCTTCTTCAACAAGACCTCTTCTCTCTCCCAAACCCCTTTCTCCTTCTTCCTCTCTCTCCATCCCAAATTCCCTCAAACCCTCTCATTCTTCTTCTGCTGCTGCTTTCTCTCGCTCAATCTCCATCAAACGCTCTTCATTGCATTCTCGCCGCAGCTTCAGTGTTAGAGCCTCGGTAAGACCATTTTTTTCTCACTGGCACTGACCCATTTTGCCTCACCCCTTCATTAATGATGGGGATGCTTCAAGTTTTGATCTTTGTAATGGGTTATTATTGCTTGTTTTTTTTGCTTCCTATGTGTTTGTGTATTTGTCTCTATGGTGTCATTTTCTTTACTCTTAATATCGGTGTGTTGTTACTTTGTATATGTACCATATTATGTTGTTGTGAACTATATGATGCTGTTTTCAGATCATGATGATAGGATTATTGAAGTTTTTGGCATTGTTAGCTGTCTTAGTGTTAGACTGATGCATACATTAGTGGAACAAGAGCAAGTATGATTCACAGGATTTAAGATGTTGTTGAGCTTTCGTTATTCAAAGTTTTGGCTTTTAGGCATCAAGCATCGTGATTTTATAGAATCAACAATGCTCCAACAATGTTATTTACATTAACAAACCTTTTCCCACCGGGTGGGGTTGCCTACATGGATCCAAAAACATCGTTGCATCGTGTCCATGCATTGGGATGGGACAAAGTTTTAAGTAACTTAGTTGTCGCAAGCCTAACAAATCCCTACATGAATCCAAAGACATCGATGTGTCGTGGCCATGCATAGGGATGCAACAAAGTTGTGTCAAAAAATTCTAAAGCATATGAGTGACAACGAAAGTAAAAGAGTGGGAAAAGGATTGCCAAGTTGCAAAGATTCGCTCTCCTATTGTATCTAGTAGATGTGCTATGGTTGTCTTCTTTATAGTTGAGTGTTGTAACTTCATTGTTGACAGAAATGAAACCTAAACTTAGTTTTTCGTTTTTAGTTTATTTTTATTACTTGACCTTTAAAGTAAAATGTTGTTTTGCTCGCCTTTTTTCCCCTTGCAACAGAGTGAACTTCCATTAGTTGGAAATACAGCCCCAGATTTCGAAGCAGAGGCTGTTTTTGATCAGGAGTTTATCAAGGTAGTATGCTGCCAGCCTTGGCGAATATCACTGAAATTTTGTATCTAGTTGCAGCATTTTTTTTTTAATTAAAGCATTGTCATTTCAGGTAAAACTCTCGGAATACAAAGGGAAGAAGTATGTTATCCTCTTTTTCTACCCATTGGACTTCACCTTTGTTTGTCCAACAGGTTACTCGAAATCTTAGTTAACTTTAATCAGATTGCGATAATTGTGGATCAATGTTTCATTCCGTACAAAGTACAAACCTAATGTTGGTTACCTGTCCACAGAAATCACTGCTTTCAGTGACCGGTATGCAGAGTTTGAGGCATTAAATACTGAGATATTGGGCGTTTCAGTTGATAGTGTGGTGAGTTGGATTCAACTGATCTTTTGATTATTGTTTTCAAAGCTAATGGTGATAATATTACAAATAGATTACCACTAGAATGCACAAGAGATGGTTTTGTTAGAATCTAATAGATTCTCTATACAACTGTCAAGTACTGAGTTATAGGCACTTATAGCAGTATAGGCTATATTACAAAATTTCTGGAATTTTCTTCTTGATTAATGGTGCTATTGTTATTGTTATAGTTCTCACACCTTGCATGGGTTCAAACGGATAGAAAAGCAGGTGGTCTTGGCGACTTGAATTATCCGCTGATTTCCGATGTCACTAAATCGATATCAAAATCTTACGGCGTCCTCATCCCTGATCAGGTATGTTCTGACAAGATAGTTTGAAAATTTGTTACCTATGGCAAGCTGGTTTCAAACAAGTATTATCTAGTTTATCTGTGCTCTCTCCTCTCGTGTAATTTTGCGAGTTATCAGAGCTGCTATTGGATTGAATCATGTCTTTTAACACGTCTGATTTTTCCTCTTACCCCTGCCACCGATGATATTGTTCACTTCTCTAAGATCAAATATAGGAACACTATCTAGGCGATATCTGTATTTATATTGTTTAAATGTTGGCACCAAAGTTCTTGCTTTTCGATTCATCTCTTCGAATTTGTGTCATGATGATTCCAACACATTCAACGAATTAGGGGATCGCTTTGAGAGGGTTGTTCATCATTGATAAGGAAGGGGTTATCCAGCATTCCACCATTAACAACTTGGCAATTGGTAGAAGTGTTGATGAGACAAAGAGAACACTCCAGGTAAATCATATACACTCAAGTACTCAACAATGGCATCACCAAAATTCGATTTAAATTTCTATGCGCTGTCAGTATATAGCAGTTAAACTCATCTGTTTATCATTTTTATTGCTCACACATGTTTCGCACACCCTTTCATTGGCATTGGTTTTGCAGGCCTTGCAATATGTGCAGGAGAACCCGGACGAAGTTTGCCCTGCCGGATGGAAGCCCGGGGAGAAGTCAATGAAACCAGACCCCAAACTTAGCAAAGAGTACTTTTCCGCGGTGTAACGAGGATCATAGTTAAGAGTAGCCGTTGCGCGTATATGATGATCAGAGTGATTGTGCAAAGGTCTTGTTTCTAATGTAACTTTAGTCCTTTTAAATTTTGAGCTTTAGGGTGTGGGAATAAGTGTGAAGTTCACTATGCATCAATTTACAATTGCTTTTGATTATAGTCTTTGTATCTTATGTTCTCATTGAACCATTAAGATGGAATTATTTGATTAAACCAAAATGAGATGATTCTTCCTTTTTCTTGAAATAAAGTCTGTGTTTGGGTTATAATATGAAAAATGTTATAGCATACAATTCATGGTTTAGAATTTCTTTTTACCCCTACTTGTACTCATAGATGACATTATTTGATACATATAGTTATTGTTAATATGTTAGTCTTTGATACTTAATATGGATTTTAAAGTATGCGTATATTTTTGGGGTATTTAAATGCAAGATTTATTGTTGGTGAAAAACATCTTTATCAATCATGCATGCAAAATTTGGTCATTTTTTTTTTTTGTAAATATTAAAATCAGGGCCTTAGAGGTGGGTATAGTTTTTATGTCAACAAAAATGTTGTTTGTACACAAAATCAACAATTTTTTATGTATAAATATATATATAGTTAAACCAATTTGAGTTAGTCTAGTAGTTACTTCATTAGTTTGTTTACAACCCATCCGACAACAACAAATTCTTAAATCTAACTATATAAATAATTTATTAAATATATTTTGCCACATAAAAAACTAATATTAGATTGACTTTTTTTATCGAAGATAGGAGATTTAAACTTGGGACCTCTTAATTGAGTATGGAAAAATTATGCCATTTGAACTATAACTCATTGGCCTGTATTAGATTATCTTGCAAATTGAAATTTTGGACTATGTATTTTAGATATATAAAATATATGTTTAATTGTGAAGTATATATAACGTATGCACAAAATTTTATTGTTGGAACTGAGTTATTCAAAATTTTGGTGACAAAGGTGGTTAAGTAGATAAATAAATTCTATAAATTTTTTATTTTATTTTATACTCCTTAGGTTACAACAACAAAGGCTTGTCCCACTAAGTGGGGTCGGCTATATGAATCAAATGATGTCATTATGTTCTATCATGTATCATGTCTACAGAGAGACCGTTTACATGTAGATCTCATTTGACCACCTCATGGATGGTCTTCTTAGGTCTTCATCTGCCTTTCGCCCCTTGTCCATCTTCCATTTCATCCACCCTCCTGACTGAGTGTTCTATCGGTCTTCTTCTCACATGTTCAAACTACCTGAGACGCGATTCAACCATCTTTTCCACAATGGGTGCTACTCCAACTCTTTTCCTTATATCTTCGTTCCTTATTTTATCCAATCGCGTATGACCACTCATCTATCTCAACATCTTCATCTCTGCCACACTCAACTTATGTTCGTGCTCCCCTTTAGCCACCCAACACCCCGTACCATAAAGCATAGTCGGTCTTATAGCGGTGCGATAGAATTTACCTTTAAGTTTTAAAGGCATTTTTTTGTCGTATATAAAACCAGATGCACTCCGCCATTTTGACCAACCTGCTTGGATCCTATGATTTACATCTTGTTCAATCTTTCCATTATCCTGTATGATTCACCCAAGATACTTAAAACTTTTAACTTTTCGTAGGATATTTTCTCCAACCTTCACGTCTATATTAGGGTTTTTCCTTCTCAGACTAAACTTACATTCCATATAGTCCATCTTACTACGGCTTATGCGCAGACCATACACTTCTAGAGCTTCTCTCCATAACTCCAACTTTTTATTTAAGTCTTCCTTGACTCTCCCATAAGGACGATATCATCGGCAAAAAGCATGCACTTCCAAGACTAATGTGAAAAGGTATGGACTTAAGGATGATTCCTGGTGTAATCCTATACCAATAGAAAATTCCTCTACCACACCACCTTGAGTCTTCACACTAGTTGTGACCCCATCATACATGTCTTTAATTGCACGAATATATGCGATCCTTACTCTCCTCTTTTCTAAAACCTTCCATAAGACCTCCCTTGATACTCTATCATACGCTTTTTCCAAATCAATAAACACCATATGTATATCCCTTTTATTACTATGATACCTCTCCATCATCCTTCTTAATAGGTATATCGCTTCAGTGGTAGATCTGTCTGGCATAAATCCAAATTGGTTCTCTGTTACTTGTGTCTCTTTTCTCAACCTCCGTTCTATCACCCTTTCCCATAACTTCATGGTATGACCCATAAGTTTGATCCCTCTATAGTTTCCGCAACTTTGTATATCCCTCTTATTCTTGTAGATAGGTACCAAGGTGCTCTTTCTTCATTCATCAGACATCTTCTTTGACGTTAAAATCTCATTAAAAAGCTTGGTTAACTAGTTGATGCCTTTTTCTCCAAGACCCTTCCAAACCTCAATCGGGATATTATCAGGTCCTACTACCTTACCATTTTTCATCTGCTTTAGAGCCTCTTTTACCTCGAAGTCTCGAATCCTTTGATAGTACGCAAAGTTTTGATCTTCTTCCCTTGTGCATAACTGATCAAGGCTCGGAAGAGTCTTCTGTCCCTCGTTAAATAACTCGTAGAAGTAGCTCTTCCACCTTTCATTAATCTTCTCCTCTTGAGCCAACACCTCTCCATCCTTATCTTTTATGCACTTAACCTGATCCAAATCTCTCGTTCTTCTTTCACGGCTCTTTGTGATTCTATATATACCTTTTTCTCCTTCTTTCGTACCCAAAGACTAGTAGAGACCCTCATATGTTCTTGTTCTTGCTTCAGTTACAGCCACTTTTTCTCTTTCTTAGCCGCCTTATATTTTTCCCAATTATCTACGTTGCGGCATAAAGACCACTCTTTAAAGCACTCATTTTTTATCTTTATCTTTTCTTGTACATTCGCATTCCACCACCAGGACTCCTTGTCTCTTGGTCCTATTCCTTTAGATTCACCAAAACTTTCTTTTGCTGTTCTTCTAATAACTTATGCCATCTCTCTCCACATCTCTTCCGCGCTTCCATTCTCATCCCACTTTACCTCTTCTCCTACCCGTCTTAGGAAGCTTCTTTATTCATCACCTTTCATCCGTCACCACCTCGTCCTTGGGTTCTTCGTATGATGTCTTTTCCTCAACTTTTGCTCAACGCGAAAATCCATGACGAGCACCCTATGTTGTGTTGTCAAACTCTTTCCCGAGATAATTTTACAATTAATGCAAAATTTTCGGTCGACTCTCCTCAACAAGAAGAAGTCGATTTGAGAGCTTGTCATGCCACTCTTATAGGTTATAAGATATTCATCTCTCTTTTTAAAACAAGTATTTGCGATGAGAAGATCAAATGTTGAGGAAAAGTCCAAAATAGTTTTACCATCGGCATTGATCACCCTGAAACCATGGCCTTCGTGAATACTCCCATATCCAGTCACTTTTCTCCCAACATGGCAATTTAAATCTCCTCCTAAGAAAATCTTATCTCCAAAAGGTATGTCTTGAACCAAACTCTCTATATCCTCCCAAAACCTTATCTTGTGTTGTTCGTCCGAACCCACTTGGGGTGCATAGGCGCTAATCACATGGAAAACACCTCCCTCCACCACAAGTTTGATAGAGATGATCCGATCGCCCACCCTCTTAATATCCACTATGTCCTTCTTTCACTGTTTATCCACAATTATTCCAACCCCATTCCTATTCTTCACCTTTCCTGTATACCAAAATTTGAAACTGGAAGTATCCAACTCCCTAGCCTTCGCACCAACCCACTTTATTTCTTATAGGCACATAATGTTAATCTTCCTCCTTATCATGGTGTCTACCACCTCCATGGACTTTCCTGTTAGAGTGCCTATGTTCCATGTCCCAAATCTCAACCTTCTGTCGCTCTGATCTTTACCTTTTACTTTGTGAACTAACTTATTTATCCTCATTCGTTTACGAAAACGCGAGAATCCTTGCTTATTTAACACTATATCCGGACACCGATACAGTAGCTCTTGCTCATTTGACACCATACTCAAGTTATACAACGCGTTGCTTTCGGACAACGACTTAATTTTAGCACAATAGTGTCTTTGATTCATGTTGCTTGTTATAAACATAATTTAGTTTACAACTTCTCTATGAAAATTTCTCTAATCACAGAAGGAATAATAAGCAAGTTGTATGATGGAATCATGGAATTTTGCCAGAATTATTGATGCTAAAAAAATGCCATGATAATTTATTTTCAATAGAAGATTGTTTATTTGACTAAGCTAAAAAGCATGGGATATCAAATTATAAATATCATTGTCCGGTTGTTCACAAAGATAAACTATATATTTAATTATCATTCCAAATTTGTTGGATAACATCATTTACTAACAGATAATAAATAAATAATTTTCCATCTATTGGGAACTTGTGAAGTTTACTTTCCATCAATTTAATAATTTCTTTTGCTTATGGTCCCAGCAGTCTCTCTCATGTTTGTTTATGAACCATATTTTTTCCAGCGCCTATCTAACACATTTGTATACATATCAAATGTGAGTTGGTAATCAATTGATATCTTCCAAGCCATATCTAAATTTCATTGTGCAAATTAAAATTCAAACATATTATAAACTTTAACAAAATGTTACATAAAATATATACAATTAGAATTTAGATGGTAGTTTTGAGAATTCTTTTTTATAGACATTGCAGGCTTCACACGATGTGCCACTCTGTCTTTTGCTTTGTGCTTATCATGGTTGGTCTTCGTTTAACAAATTCCCTTTATTATTGTATTTTAGAGAATAATAATAATAATAATAATAATAATAATAATAATAATAATAATAATAAATCTATATAATAAATAACAAATTGGTATCTTGTTATATTATTTGTTAAATCTTTATTGGATACAATAAGAAAATTTTGGGCACTGCCTTAATTGTGATATTATTGGTCAAAGTCACCAAAGAATATAATCTCATACCAATTGCTTCATACATGACACAAGATCCTAGCTTATAACTTATAAGTTAAAGTATCAATATTTTCATCATCATTTGGCTTAAAGAATATTATAAATTCTAGAATGTCCTATCTATCCGAGATTTCATAATGAACAAGTTTTTTTTTTTTTTTTAAAGTTCCATAATGCTTTAAAGTTTAAACATACTCCTAGCTTATGGTGTGTTTGTGAGTTTGATTTTAAAAAAGAAAAAAATAATAAATAAAAAAGTTTATTTTACTTTTTACACCAAAATTTTTTCTTGTGAACTCTAAATCTTAAACACATTCTTAAATATTTCATATGATATTTTCACTTAGGAATATGAGAGTGGGTATGTTATTAAAGGAAGAGCAATTCATGAAATTGAGAATCATTGTCATAAACATTTAATAATATACGTAGTTGATTTTCATGAAATTGATAATTTAACTTTAGGATGATATTTGTACTCATTTTGCATCTTTCTTTCATATATATATATATATATATATATATATATATATATATATATATATATATATATATATATATATATATATATATATATATATATATCTTAAATCAATTTGGACAAATAATTTAATTAAATTTTTTTTAAAAAAGTTTAAATATAAATATTTATATTAAAAATAGTTTATAAATAAATTATTTTGTTTTTGAATTTTATCATAAAAGTATTTATTTTAAAATTATTTTAATAAATAAGAATGATAAAATAATTTTAAAAATAAAAAAAGTTAATTTTATTTTTATTTTTAAAAAAATTCTTAAACAACTTTTTAAAAAATTAAAAATATATTTAAAAAATTATATCAAACAACATTTATATAACTTTTTAAAAATCAAAAGCTTAAAAAAATAGTTTTTAAAACTTTTAGCACGAATTCTTAATCAACTTTGTATGTTCACATAATAACAAATCTCAATTTTTGTCATTGTATTTATTTTCAATGGTCAATGATTGTTCATTTGACTAAAGCTAAAAACCATATAGGACAATATATCCTTACTCAAAAGGATAAAATAACTCAAATATCCTTATCATTCCAACTTTGTTGGATGACATGTAACGGATATATATAAATAATAATAATAAAATTCTCCTTAAGCTTTTGTTATCTAATTTTCTATTTCACTACATTACTGATATAAAGGGCAACAAATAATTGAATTCATTATAAATATATGGCTAACAGCCAAAAAAACAGATATGGATCTGCCACCAGTAGTTGGGAATAATTCTTTAGTTTCTTATTGAATGAGAGAACTTAATTTCATCTAATTTATATAGATGAAATAATTAAATAAATACCTTAGCTTCATTTCATAGGTAAATTATATTCCTTTAGAGAAATACTATTTTTATATTTCTAAAACATAATTAATGCTTTAAAATATTTACATAAGTTACTTATTATAATTATGCAAATGTTTTTATTTTTTCTATTTAGTGTAATATGGTCGGTAGCTAGGAACTTTCCAAGGAGATTGGATTTGATCTCATCTAATCTGATTTTCATAAGTGATTTAATTTAATCAAATGAATTTAATTAGTATGTAAAGGCTAATTTACTATGGATCATGTGCCTCTCATGTACTGTGTTACATCACTCTTATATTATTATATTAATGAATTAATATGTACTATTTTGTAGTGGGAACACTCTTATTCTTATTGTAAAATTTGCCAAGTCTGACTGACACGCTAGTTATTTATTTATTTATTTATTTTGTTCTTAACAAAATGAACGCAACAACTAACACTACAATAATGATCGAAGATAATGATATATGATAATTTAAAGGATAAAATACATATATAAATTAATTAGCGGTAAATATTATACAATTCTATCTAATTAAAAAATGTTACTTAAATCTTTTAAAAATATATTTTTATGTAAAGAAAAATTTAGAGGCTAATAATTCTATTGAAATTTGGCCAACATTTAACCAACAAAATTAAAGTGAGTATTTTTATATTTTTTGATAAAATTTCGCACCATTAAAATCATTAATAATGATTAATTAATTATTACAAATCACAAAACATGCTAACTCATAGCACTCCTCTGTATGTAATTCGAATAGATCAACCTCATTCGATTTAGACAAACCAACACTAATTCGAATTAGTAGTAATATTTGTGATTCAAATTTGTCTAATTCGAATTATACATATATATATTCTTAGGGTAGTTTCAATGCACATGGTAATTCGAAATAGGCTCTTTCGATTTACACACGGTTTAGGCAGCCCAAAATAACTCGAATTGCATAAATTTTTATAGTGCTCCTAACATTGAGATATATTACAAATTTTTATAATACTTCTAATATTTTTTGAGTAGTTATTTTAATTGTTTTGCATGAAATAAATTATTTTTGTGGTATAATTTAAATAAATTTATTAAAAAAATTATTAAAAAATATATTTACTCAAATTTCAAATACAATACTCTTCTACATAATTAATAATATAAAAATTTAAAAAATTATTTTATCTCATGCGAAGCATTAAAAAAAGATTAAATTTAAATGCAAATATTCATGCATGTACTCAAATTTTATTACTCTACATAATCAATAATAATTTAAAAATTAAAAAAATATTTTATTTCATACAAAAATAATCCAAAAAAATATTTTATTCTATATAAAATAATTTTTAAAAAATAGCTTAAAATGTTAAAAATACTATAAAAATTTATAATGTACTAATAATTTAGATAAATACATGATACAAAAATTAATAATTTAAAAATTAAAAAAATTATTTTAAATTAAAAAAATTAAAAATTAATGGTCTTTCCATGTATAAATAAAAAACATGCAAACAGCTTGTTTCGAATTACTGTGTGCCACAAACTGTGGGATATCCCAAATCTGATTTGAATTCAAAACGATATCCTCGAGACAAAATCAATAAATTGATTGGAGTATCCTCCATGGGCCATAGCTGACAATTCCAACAACTCTTCTCAATGGGAGACCCCAACCACCACGAGAACCACGACGCACCCACTCAAGTGAGTGGGACAACACGCGCCATCATCAGTGTCGTTGACCACAACCTTCCCTACGACGACTACAACCTCTATGACGTCATCTTCCACACCCACACCATCCACACTCTCCTCACCACTTCTCCCTCCCGTGTCGACACCTGGCTCTCTGACACTCTCAACCACCATTCCTCCTCCACCACCACCACCACTGTCCTCGTCGGCCTCGACATCGAGTGGCGTCCTAACTCCCACCGCAACTCCAACAACCCAGTCGCCACTCTCCAGCTCTGCATCGGCAACCGCTGCCTCGTCTTTCAGATCCTTCACTCCCCTTCGGTTCCGCAGTCTCTCGTTGACTTCCTTGTTAACGAGGGACACACTTTTCTCGGCGTGGGAGTCGAGGAGGACGTGGAGAAGCTTCTGGAAGACTACAACCTCAACGTGAAGAATTTCGTTGATTTGAGAAATCTGGCGGAAAACGTGCTGGGTGAGAGTGAGATGAAAAGAGCGGGCCTGAAGAGTCTGGCGGAAAGGGTGCTCGGATTGGAGATCGAGAAGCCTAAAAGAATCAGTCGGAGCCGCTGGGATAACGCGTGGCTCACGGCGGAACAGGTTCAATACGCATGCATTGATGCTTTCGTGTCGTTCGAAGTTGGAAGAATGCTGTATGGGTTTCGAAATGGAAACGGCTTTTGATTTTTTATTTTTTATTTGTGGAATCTATTTCTTCTTGGTATTAATTAGTTGTACAGGTAATGGTTGTGTTGTGACCATCGCCCAGCTGGTTAATTTCTCTTGCAATTTCGGGATCTATCTACTGTAGTTTGTTCTTTTCTTTTAAATCAAGAATTTATGGTTATGATAGATTTCTAGTTGTTTACTCGGTTAAAGTTTTAGTATGAATGATGTTTGAGGACCAAAAAGGTAAGGCAGATTATGCATAACAGAAAGTGACGACGGTATTCACCACAATATGGATTTGGTACTCTCTAAAGGAATAAGACGGTACTCCACCTCCCCTTTCAGCATACCCATTACCCCGGCTTCAATTTTGAATTTTTGATGAACTGCGATTTTTTAAAACACATGTGATGTATTTATGATGATTTTTAGTGGTAAACAGTTTTATGGTTAACATTATATTTAACCAAATTAGTTTAATTTAATTTTTTAATTGATTAATATTTCAAATCAATTTTTAAAAATTGGTTAATTTAATTCACAACAAATTTTAATAACCAAATCAATTCTTAATTTTTATTTTGTTAAACATTATTTTTATGTTAAATTTGATAAAAAAAATAGACAAATTAATTTTATCATTATTTAATAAAAGACATAACAGTCTTTAATGATTTGTAAAACTTTAACATAAAGTCCTCTTTATGTAAATGAACAATACCATGCGAGGACTGATTTGTCTAATGCCATAAAAGTTTAGCAACTTATTTAGTAAGTAAGCTTGGTTAAAGTTTAAAGTATTTACCAAAAGATTTTAGGGACTATTTTAGGTTATTTTTCTTTTTAATTTTGATATTGATAGTTTTTAGGGTAAAAAATCTAAATAAATCAATACTAACCTAAATTTATACAAATTACTTTAGTAAATTTACGTTACATAAATAATTCGACACACTCCAATTCGATTTAGCATGGATGTAGCATAAGTAATAAATGACACACTCGAATTTGATTTACTATGTATTTATTAACATATATAAGTAGATTTATATTCACTCAATTTACTAGGTGCAAACGTATATAAAGAAGATAATAAATAATACATTTAATACTAATTAAAAAAATAATAATTATAAATATTTTTTATAAATTATTAAAAAATCTCATTATAAATTATAACTAATTATTTTTTAACTAATTTAATCAAAATATATTTTTGTCTTTTTGACAAATAAAATATAAATAATTAATTATTAATTAATCTTAGCAATGTATCTTTTATAAATAACACACATAATTTATATAACTTTTGTATATACATTATGTAATTTATAATGTACCTTTTATTTTATAATAATAATAATAATAATAATAATAATAATAATAATAATATTTGAAAGACAAAAAAAATCAGTTAAAATAGTTCAAATTTATTTTATTTAATATTTATTAATTATCATTACAAAATTCAAAATTAATTGATGTTATACTAAAATTAAATACAGAATAAAATAAAAATATTTTTATGTAAGTTGAATATTATTGTGGTCAATAAATCTAATACTAACTGACCAACAAAATATAATATTTTTGATAAATATTTTACTAATTTTAAATTTTAAGATATAAATTTTAATAATATAAATAAATAAGTTATTAACTCAAAATATTAATTAATATTAATAAAAAGTGTTAATCTTAGTATTTTTTTTTAAGAATGCTAAAAGATCAAAAGAACTGTAAATAATTATTTATAGTTTATAATGAGATTTTTTAATAATTTATAGAAAATATTTATAATTATTATTTTTTTATTTATTATTGAATGTACTATTTATTGTATTCATTATATGCATTATTAAATGTACTCTTTACTGTATTCTTTATATACGTTTGCACCATAGTAAATCAAATTAACATGAATCTATTTATATTATGTTAGCAAATATATGGTAAATTAAATAGAACTCATTCGATTTACTAAAAAGCTAACCATGCATGTATAAACCGAATCAGTCTCGTTCAATTTACTAACAACGATGCTAATTTGAATATGGCTGCATCGATTTACATAAAAATATTCATTTGAGATATGCGCATAACGTTTTTTGTTTGGATGATTTGTGTAAATTTAGGTTGACAATGGTTTCAAAAAAAAAAGTTTAAGTGAACCCAACATTAGTTAACATTGCATGTGAACCCCACTTACTTAAGTATACTAATAATCTAACTACTTAGTCAATCAAAATTAGTTAATAACTAATTTTATGAATTTTGTATATATACGTAACATAGTTGATAGGATACCATAAAAAAAATAAAAGAAGCTGAAAGACATGGACAAGCTTGATCCAAACATAAAGGCCCAGCAACTTATGAAGAAGACCAACAGAGAATAATAGATTGTAACTAATACTGTCGGAGCTACTTGGACTCCACGCGAAGGTAACATCTTAGCTCACCAACTCGCAGCGATGGCAGCAAGAAATCAGCTTCAGAGGCAGTGGGCAGTATCTCCGCCTGTACAGGTCAGGAACATAATCAGAAAGGAAGCCGGTTTCGCCAATCTTCACAACAAACATCACAATCAAAATCATGACAACCAGATTTCAGCTTCAACCATCCTTCAACAAGGTCGAAATGATGAAACATTACAGGGGCGGGTGGAATCCGAAACCTGGGTTAGGCATGCATCACAGGGGGATCGGCAGCTTCAACTTACGTCTTCGCTAAGGCCAACGACGGGCTCCAGCAGGGATACTAGCGGCACAACGAGGAAGCTCGATGGTGGGATTGAACCCAGATTTCTGTCTGGGCAGAACCTCGATCGGCACAGGGGCGGCAGCGGAGAAACCATGAACACAAGACCACCATCTGAAGGAAGAATCCAACGAAGCCAAGAAGGAAGCATTACAGGATCAGCACCATGCAAGAAGGTTCCGTTGTCGACGGCGGGGCGCGAAGAAGAAGCATGTCTAACATGATAGAATCGGGCAGAGAGGGTGGAGAGAAGAGCGAATTCGGGTTTAGGGGTAGGGTTCCAGGCTTGGGCGGGTTCGGGTTGCGGGTTGTGATCCGGGTCAGTCTTCTGGCCGTGGCCAAGTCCAAAAAAAAAAAAAGTAACTAATACGATCAAATGGAATTAACAACTCTCAATCTTAAACTACATTCACACTCTTGACCAAAAAAAAAAAAACCTACATTCACACTCATAAATATTCTATCTACTATTTAACTTTTCTCAAGATTGAAATTTAGATACAACATATTAAAAGATAAAGCATATAACCACTCAACCAAAGAAAAAAAAAAAACAACACAAGCTATGGTCATTTTTATACACGTGACGTCACTACTTACGCAAATCATCACATATATTGCCCTATATATGCATTAGCAATATGTGATTATTTCATAACATATATTTATTTATTTGTTGATAATATAGAAATTCCAACTTAATTGTTTATATTGTGCCAGCATCTATCCCCAAGAATGGCGCCTTATTGCTTGTAAACACCATGTGTACTATTATTAATAAAAACATTTAAAAGGAATTATTGAATTAATAACAATCATTGAGATCTTCTCTCATTGAACAAATATTATCATATCACATCAAAATTAAACTCATTATACTTAGCAAATGTGTATATAAAATTATTTGAATTATATGTTTAAGTTTGTTCAAGAAAAATAAAATTGGAGAAAGAGAATGAGAAAGTTGAGAACATTGCAAATGATGCACAACTCATTGCACATTGCAAAGGCAATGGTAACATAATTTTCATTGAAGCTCTTTTTTTTTTCACAATACTTTTTTGGACTACCCTCATTTTTGTGTATACTACTACCACTTACTAGGGGGCATCATCATCAACCACTAAAGTTGGAAAAACCAAAAAGAACCAAAAAAAAAAGATGATGTATTGAATTTCCTACGGTTCCTAAAATGCCCATGTGTGACTCTTATATATTTATATATAATAATATTTACCCAAAATACATATAATAAATAAACCAAAAAATAAAGCTATTGTAGGATTTTAATTTTTTTCTTCATCAATTTCCTCCAACTACTAATTAAGAGTCTTGATCTTTGATCATTTAGTCACATGGCAACTTCTGATTCAGGCACGTAATTTAGCCTCTCTTCCCAAACCAACTTGGATACAACCTCATCTTGTTCAGGTACATGTTCCTGTTTAATTTCCAAAAACAAAAAAAAAATATTTATTTATTTTTTTTATTATTGTTTATTAATTAACCTCAAACTCAATAAAGACATGTAACATATTATCATGCCCCCACTTGCTATAATAGCAACTTGCATGAACAAAAAGTATCACACCTTTACTATCATGATATGATTTTCCCATTATTTTATTTTATTTTTTAAAATCAACTTAAATTAAACCCAAGTTGAATAATTAACCTTTAAGTCTTTGTTTGGTTGAAAGTTGAAACATCTAAAAGAATATGAACATATGTGGCATTATTGGCCCACTTGGTTTAGCAATAGCAAAAAAAAGGGTACATAATTTCATTTCATTTTTTTTTTGTGGATAATAAATTAATGATAACCGTAAATCCAAATTGGATAAATAACGAACCAAATAGTAGTCAAAACAAAATAAATAAACAAGTAATCAATCTAAATGGGACAAAGCCTCTCATTTTGAAAAAAAAATATTATATACACATAAAAATCAATTATCATTTATATATTTATGAATATATATAAATAAATAATATATATTAATTAAAGTGAAAATTCAGTCGACTCTACGTGAAGTTGATAACTGAAAGCCGTTAGATGATTTGACTGATTTGACTAAATTTTTATCTAACGGCTCTCGATTATTAACTTCACGTGAACATAAAGTCTACTCACGTGAAGTCGACTGCAGTTGAGTTTTCACACAAAAACTTGAAGATGATTATGATTATTAATTTGAAAAGTGAAATTAAAGGATGAGTACCTCAAGTTCTGTGACCAATTGTTTGGCTGTGGGAGCTGACACAATTATGCGACGTGCCTTTGGAGAAATAAAGCCTTCATCAACGGCTTTGTCTATGAAACTTAACAATGAATTGTAAAACCCATCCACATTCAACAGCCCCACCTACACCACCACATTAATAATTTAATTAAATTACTATCATTAAAAATTATATAATTTTATTCTAAATATATATTAACCAGTCTTCCATTTGACCAACAACTTCATTTGTTTTTGTGTTAATTAATATTAATTATACATATTTATCAAAATAGTGGCATGTCTTTCTCCAATTCAAACGGAGAACCATCAAATAATGTAACGTGACAACGATTAACTATAACAAAATCCTAGACTATCTTCTCATGTGAATCTTTCAAATTTAATTTAAATATGATGATACCCTATCATCGAATCGTGTTATTATTATTGTCCTAACATGATCAAACATTAAACCGTATTAAGGTTAACAAGACACAATTAGAAAATTAACTAAGACGCGTATCTTAGTAACATGACAACATTATAATATATAAAAAAATTAGTCTTGGAACAACCTTATAATTAATATATATAAGAAAATTATGGAGACAATGAAATAATGACATTGAATATTGCATATCATGCAACATGTGGAGGCAAAGTTGATGAAGGAAACATTAACAAATACATTTTGACTTGATAATTTTTTTCCAAAAAAAACAAGTTCTATGTTTATAGGTGTATTCCATTATAGAGAGATCACCATATTATTAAATTAAAAAGTGTTGCATACATATAGTTTTGTAATTAAAATATCATATATTCCATTCCCACCTTTCAGGCATGTATATCTTTCATGGTTACATAATCTATAATATTATGTTAGTTAAAGTTGTATTATGACACTAATTTTGGTCAACCAAGTACATAACTAACGTCATTAGTATCTCCCCTTATCTACAATAATATTAGAAGAGAGAAAACAGAATAAAATAGCATAAATAAGAAAGAAAATAACATGTCATCAATGACCTAATATAACTTGATTTATCCATTCACATTTAAAAAGAATTAAATAAATAATGTAGTTTCATATATTATTACCGGTTTGCTATGGATACCAAGCTGAGCCCATGTAATAATTTCCAGCAATTCCTCAAGTGTTCCATAACCACCTAAATGTTTGAAAATAACAAAACATTATTCGTTTAAAAAAAAATAACTAATAACAAAACCTAAGAAGGGTGTCTTGAACATAACTATTAGAGTATATATTCAAATAAATCCGTAAAAAAAATTATTATATATATTAAAATTTTTAAATTTTATAAAAGTAAGATGTATAAATTATTATTTTAATAAGACTCGTTGATTTTACTTAGAAAAATACTTTCTCAAAAAAGTAAGATGAAAAGACTTATATATCTTATTTTTATAAAATCTAGAAACTTTAGTGTAATAACTTTTTAAGGACAACCGACAAATTAATTTAAAAAACTATGTGAGTATATAGTCTAATTATTTTTATATTTTTAAAATATGATGGATGATATCATATTTTTGATATTTTTGACAATATATATATCGATTCAGAATACGATAATAATTATGTTCAAATACCAGGTAGGGCAATGAAGGCATCAGCTTGACGAGCCATCTCAGCTTTCCTTTGGTGCATATCAGATACTGCTCTCACTTCACCAATTGGATCACCAGTTATCTACATTATTTCCAACATTCAAATTAATTAATCAACTAATTTAATTTACATATGAATTAACATTGTATCAATAAGCTTATTAGTCATCATTGATGAGGTATTTTATGTTAGGGAAACACTTATTCAGAAGATAATGATTTTTTTTAAATTTAAAATAAACTAAATTGAACTAAGATGATCATGTCATCGATTACACATAAAAGGACATAATGCAACAAATTAAAAAAATAATTAGAACCGAGATTAATTAATTTTAGTTACCTCTCTTGGCATGAGACTTTTGGGGATAACCCTGTTACAAAGAAATTAACAACGTTAAGCCTTCACTCAAAAGAAGAATAAATATATAATATATATATATTAATTAAAAGATGAATTATTAATTAAAAATTTTAATTTTTATTTATTGTCAATATAAAATAATTTTATACGTGTATTTAATTACATAATATCATTTCAGTAAAACTAACTATTTTATATTGATCGCATGTAAATAATCATAAAATCAGATGTAATTATACGACTATGCATACAACCTTTTGCAATATTTAGAATTATTGATAAAAGGAACAACTTCTTTAGACCAAGTGACCAACAATAATGATGAAACAAAACATAAACATGGATGAATAAAAAAATATAAGCATGTCTTCAAAGTAGGGTACGTAGTGAAAACATAAAAGAAACAAAACGGTGGCTCCAATTCCTACGCCAAAGAACCTTCTACCTTAGAAATTAGGACTAAAAGGGATTCACCTTTATCCAATAAAGTTTCTAAACCATCAATAAAAAATTAAAGGTCACACACTATTACTTATTTTAATCAATAAATAAATTAAGACCTACATATGTTTAGGAACGATTAATTAAGAACTATATGTGTTTAGCTGTCCAAAAATAATTAATCTAATACAAGTAATGAATAGAAAGCCAAACAAACCGCAAATGATCATAATGTAATTTACATTTCTTTTTTTTTTCAAAATTGGGAAAAAAATTTCTTAAAAGAAAAAATATTGAAGAATTGTCCCACGTTGCAAGCATTTGATCCAATGATGTCTTATAGGAAACAAGAAAACACGCATGGGTCACAAGGTAACATAGAAGGAATACAACACACTTTTCTAGTAATCACCAAAATGATTAACTTTGTCTATCATCACACACACATACTTATACATATATAAAAGCAAAAAAAGAAAAAAGTTAGTGGTAAATAAAATCTACAAAAAAGTGTTAGCTTATCCTAAAAAAATACATCATTTCTTTTGTATTTATACCATAAGCTAGGGTTTGTTATCACCTCATGCATATTTTTTAAGTTTCTATTTACATTATGTGTTAGCATAATATATTGTAATTATCAAAATAGTATATAGATATATATATGAAATTATTGTGATAAATGTGTACTATTAAATAATAATTTAATCAATTATATATATATATATATAATATTAAAAACTCAAGTTCAATCAACTTCACGTGAAATTGATAACAGAATCTCAAACTACGGCACCTGAATTTTCACCATATCATTTTCACCATATAAAATTATTCAGCTAAACATGACAAACAATTTAAAGATTTACAATATTAGCTTGTGAGAATAACCACCTAAATTAAATTTATATGGATTGAAATTTGAAGATGAAATGTTGAGAGAGAGGGGAAGAGAACAAACCCTAGGACATGGCGGCCACCATCATGAACAGCCTGAGAAACAAGCCCCATCAACCCCACACTCCCACCTCCATACACAAGATCAATCCTTTTCTCAACCTTCACAATAAAAAATTAAATATTAAATAAAAATAAAATAGACGCGTGTCACTAAAACCTCATCATGATAACGAAAAACAAAACCAATATCACATGTTTTTATTATATTCATTTTAGTGGAGAGATTGGTGATAGGCAATAAAATCATTCCAACCATGTAAATAGCAAATGAAATAGAAATAAAACAAATAATTTCCTTTTTTTTTTTCTTGGTCATGTAAAATTGTTGGAGTGTAATGATACCAAGATTGCACGTTTGGCCTCCTAGAAACTAGAGAAATGCAGAAAGTACGAATTTGGTTTCATAGTTTCCATTTATTTTCTTTCTTATAATTATTATTCATGCAATCTATTCTTTCTATTTATTCAATAATTAAAAAAATGTGCAATAAGATGAATACACAGAATATTTTTATTTTTGTTATTTACATGGAAAAATTAAAAAAATATTATAAAGAAAATAATATGGATCATGCAAGAAGGCTGCACAACTGACAGAAAGTTTCCAGCTAGAAGCTAGCTAGCAAAATATCTCTCTCTCTCTCTCTCTCTCTCTCTCTCTCTCTCTCTCATGACAAACTTGTAACCTAATTAATAACCATCTTCTCATTCTTCAACGATCATCATACCCTAGCGTTGAGGCTGAGTATTCATTATTGAGCCTTAAACTAATAAATAATAATAATAATAATAATAATAATAATAATAATAATAATAATAATAATAAGAAAAGAAAGTGGAAGAAGCAACAATCACCCACTAACTTCAGAATAAGAAACAAGAGCATGTATCGTTTTTTGGTAACTAAATAAATCCAAAATATAAAAGATTAAAAAGATTCAAACAATAAAAGGTTGAAAAATGGAGAAAATTAAATAAAGGTAAAAGTAAAAAATAATGGACTAAGATTTTCTCTCAAGAGTAAGAGCAAAATCTTTAAAAATAAGACATAAAAAAGATTAAAATCTAGTTGATATCACATACATAGAAGCAAAAAGAACAAATAAAGAAAAAACAGATTAAAGAAAAACAAGAAGAAGAAGAAGAAGAAGCAAAGTTAAATTAAAACTATGAAAACATTATTTATTTATTTATTAATTATTAATAATTACCAGCTCTTTTCCAAGTTGAACAGCAGCTTCCTGGTAACTAGCTTTGTTTCCGGAACTGCTTCCACAATACACACAAATCCTCTTGAACCTTGATTTGGTTTCTTCCATTTTTTGTGAGAAGCCTAATAAAAACAACCACAAAAAGGGTATGAATGAATGAATCAATTTGAAGGAAGCTTTTTGTTTTGTATGTGTGTGAAAGAGAGAACAAGGTGTGACTAATTTGATGCTTATGTATGTGTTTATATATATATATAAGCATGTCCCCTCTTAAAAGCTTATACCCCACATCACAAGCCTCTTAACCAATTACATTTTTTATTTTCTATGAAAAATAAAAACCATTTGGCTTTGGGCTTATTTATTTATTTGCTCCGAAATTATGGAAACGGACTCGTTTTAAAGTTTTATATTCCTTTTGACCGAAGGTGCAAAAGCGAAATAGACGCAACGATTTTCATTAATTATCTAACAATAACAATAAGGGTAATTTAATTTGAAATTTTTTTTATTGAAGATTTAGATTTTACAATCTTAAATATAAATTTTCGAAATTATTCTATATAGATTCTTGTTTCATATATATTTTTGTGAAAACTAAGGTGCAGTTGACTTCACGTGAAGTTAATAGTTAAAAGTCATTTCTCACGATTCTTAGTTCGACTGAATTTTCACCATATTTTTTATTATCCGACAGATAACTAATTTAATAATTAACTTTTTGTATACATAAAAATCAGAATTAAAAAAGATATCTAAAAGAGTTTTGCTCTTTATATTTATAATTTTTAAATGTTAAAAATCTTAAAAATTTACTATCTAATTTTATCTTGATTCGTAGGATATGATCCTGATTTGGGTGTATATATTTTTAAATAGACTTTTTATGAGCAAATCAGTCATACAAAACATAATTAATATGTAATTCTTTTATAAAAATCAAATTTACAGATCCTCTATTAATAGCTAAAACTCTTGTGTTAATTTTTTTCTTTGGTGACTACTCGTGTTAATTTTAAATTCAAATATAATTGTTGGTTATATATAAAAATGTTAAAATGAATTATTATAGAAGCCTAGATTAAATATAAGATTTTATTTATTTATATCTTTTTATTTTAGTTTAAAAGGTTATATCATTTATTCTTTTGACCTAAAATAGTTACTAAAAATTAAAATAGCTCCTGCAGCACAAAATGAAAAGTTAAATTATTGATTAAATAACAACTTAACAAAACCGTGTATGAAGTATGAACATAGAGATTTTACTCGAATCGGAGTTTTTAATTTAATTTTTTCTTATCAGGATCAAGATACTCGAATCAGGATCTGAGAGTTATTTAAACAGAACTTTTCTCTACCAAATAAAAGTATATATTAAAAGAGAAAAGCTTAGTATACAAGCGATTAGGGCTTGTAACTATTACAAGTTCATTAACGCCTAATCCACTAAAACGCGCTGCAACTCCTACGTCACTTACACGCGCTATACAAAGATCCTGCGTTTGTATAACTACCAAATTTAAAAGATTTGTTTCCTTCTTTGTTTTCTTTCTTTTCAAATTTCATCGTTCTTCTTCTCGCACGTCTTCCCCTGGTTTTTCGATCGTTCTTTTCCTCTCCTTTCTCATTTGTTTGTTCTTCGTCATTGACGTTAGTTTTTCTCTCTGTAACTCCAGCTTCGTTTTGACATGGTGTATTTATAGTTTTTGACATGGTGTATTCTGCAACCTCTCTGTTGTTGATGACCAGTTTGTTCCGAAGGTTGGAATGACCTTTACCACACTTGAAAAAGCTGGAAAATTTTACAGGAACTATACCAAGATTGCAGGTTTTTCTACAAGAGTTCGGAGCACAAATAGAAAGGAAAACGAGATTAAGAATCAATTAATTACATGTAGCAGAGAGGGAAAATGAAACTCTCATAGCAAAGACTCATTTGATATGAATTGGAATGATTTTCTGCTAAACTTTGGTCTTGTGGACAACAAGTGGCTTTCATGTAGTGTTGGGTTAAAATCTGCAGCAGAGGTGTAAATTTAATTTTTTATCAGGTGTATTTATAGTCTGTGTTTGGGTGTATTATGCAGATCTCTATGCAGACCGTCATATATGGGTTCCAATCTATCTGGATCACCACTTCATATTATAGTACCTGTAAATCAGACATTTTGAATACACCAGAGTTTAATTAATTTTGGTCTTGTGGACAACAAGTGGCTTTCGGGTAGTGTTGGGTTAAAATCTGCAGCAGAGGTGTAAATTTAATTTTTTATCGGGTGTATTTATAGTCTGTGTTTGGGTGTATTATGCAGATCTCTATGCAGACCGTCATATATGGGTTCCAATCTATCTAGATCACCACTTCATAATATAGTACCTGTAAATCAGACATTTTGAATACACTAGAGAGAGTTTAATTAATTTTGATCTTGTGGACAACAAGTGGCTTTCAGGTAGTGTTGGGTTAAAATCTGCAGCATCGGGTGTATTTATAGTCTGTATTTGGGTGTATTATGCAGATCTCTATGCAGACCGTCATATATGGGTTCCAATCTATCTGGATCACCACTTCATATTATCGTACCTGTAAATCAGACATTTTGAATACACTAGAGAGAGTTTAATTAATTTTGAACTTGTGGACAACAAGTAGCTTTCAGGTAGTGTTGGGTTAAAATCTGCAGCAGAGGTGTAAATTTAATTTTTTATCGGGTGTATTTATAGTCTGTGTTTGGGTGTATTATGCAGATCTCTATGCAGACCGTCATATATGGGTTCCAATCTATCTGGATCACCACTTCATATTACAGTACCTGTAAATCAGACATTTTGAATACACCAGAGAGAGTTTAATTAATTTTGGTCTTGTGGACAACAAGTGGCTTTCAGGTAGTGTTGGGTTAAAATCTGCAGCAAGGGTGTAAATTTAATTTTTTATCGGGTGTATTTATAGTCTGTGTTTGGGTGTATTATGCAGATCTCTATGCAGACCGTCATATATGGGTTCCAATCTATCTGGATCACCACTTCATATTATAGTACCTGTAAATCAGACATTTTGAATACACCAGAGAGAGTTTAATTAATTTTGGTCTTGTGGACAACAAGTGGCTTTCAGGTAGTGTTGGGTTAAAATCTGCAGCAGAGGTGTAAATTTAATTTTTTATCGGGTGTATTTATAGTCTGTGTTTGGGTGTATTATGCAGATCTCTATGCAGACTGTCATATATGGGTTCCAATCTATCTGGATCACCACTTCATATTATAGTACCTGTAAATCAGAAATTTTGAATACACTAGAGAGAGTTTAATTAATTTTGGTCTTGTGGACAACAAGTGGCTTTCAGGTAGTATTGGGTTAAAATCTGCAGCAGATGTGTAAATTTAATTTTTTATCGGGTGTATTTATAGTCTGTGTTTGGGTGTATTATGCAGACCGTCATATATGGGTTCCAATCTATCTGGATCACCACTTCATATTATAGTACCTGTAAATCAGACATTTTGAATACACCAGAGAGAGTTTAATTATGGAAAAAAAAAATTACTTATAATTGGATCAAATATATTTACACCATGTATGTGTTCAATTTCTTAGAACAAGAAGATCAATAAAACCTAGAAGAACATAGAAGAACAGTAAAACATAGTTCTTCGATTTCGAAATCAGAAACAGAAATGTGGAAAATGTACAAGATGAGTAAAACAATAACGTACCTTGAATAATATTTTGTTGATGGTTTCTGATATTATTCGCGACGAGTTCAAATGTCTCTTCAGTTTGGAATGTTGCTCGAAACTTGAGGATTTGTGTTATCTTTGAAGGAGAAGAGGAAGAGTGAGCCATAACGAGCGGTTTTTTTGAAGCGTAATCGTTCGAGTGACGCGCGTGAAATTGATGCTCCATTTAAAGGGAGGGAGTGCGCGTGGATTAAACCTGAGTTGGGCCAACTTGTAAGGATTGTATACGTTATTTGCTTGTATGTGTAGCGGAGCCCATATTAAAAAACAATGATTATTTACCAATAGTATAATTAACAAGTTAATCCACATGTCTCCTAAATGCACCACTTATATCGGGATGTAATATTTTAATTTAGAGTATTTACTCATTTTGATTCTGAGGCCTGTTACACATACAAATCTTTTTTAATTTACAAATTATACAAATTGCTCCAAATCAAAAAAAAAAAAACCACGCGCCCCTTCTTTTCCGCCACTTCTTCCTTGACGCCATGCTCGCCGTTCAAGGTAACTGCAATTCACAACTCTAGTGTTGAAAAAAATTAGTGTTAGCTAATTATTTTTTGTTGTGCTTGAAATCAATAAGCTCTTTGTACTTGTAGATGTTGTACACTTGGCTTCCCTTTGCCATCAACATGATTGCAACGATGGATTATCAACTTCTAAGTGTGTGTTTGGATTACAGTTTGCAAACCAGAGTTTGCATAAAATTGATTTTGTAAAATTGATTTTGATGATAAGTTAGTTTGGGTTAACGTGATTTATGTTTAGTAATCTTTATATCAAAATTGATTATAGTAAAATAAATGTTGTTTGGATTATACTACTCAAAATCACTTTTAGATGAAAAATTATTAAAATAGACATCAATTTTATATACCTGCAAAATCAGAATACTATAAAAAATAATATAAAAAATATTTATCATATAAATAAAATAAATACAATAAAAAATAAAAATATAAAAGAGAGTACTATAAATTTTATAATGTCACACAAAAAGAAAATATTCTATAATTTTTTTTAGTATCGTCAGTACTCTTTAATTTAGTATTATTTTAGACTATAAATTTTTATTATTTACGACTCTATTGTTACTTATAATTAATTTTTTATTTATTTTGTCCTTTTTTTATAGGATCATAATTTATATTATTCAAAATTTTGATAATAAACGTAGTATATAATAATTACAATTACAATTACAAATTTTACAAATTCAGAATAAAAAATAAAAAAATTAATACAAAACAAAAATAGAGTACATCAAAGAATAAAAAAAATTATACAGATAAGAAATAATAAAAATTCCATAAAACCAACAACATATATCATATGAACAAAAAAATACCATCAAACGTAAATAAAATTCATATGAATAAAATCAAATAAAAATAAAAAAATTTCAATTTGTTAGTGATTGAAATAAATTTGAACGATTTTGATGAAAAAAATGGAACTAAAAAATTATGAAGAAATAGAAAGTACTACAAAGAATGACTGTGAAGATAATAGTTACTAGTATCATTCTTATAGAAGAAAATGAAGGGTAGGGTTAGTAAAAAAGAAATATTTTAGCTTCTCCTAAACATGAAACCTGAAACGTGAAATGCAGAAGCTACAAATTTGAGCTTCTCCTAAACGTGGGTTCAGAGGCAGAATCAATTCTGCGTTCACAAAGATAAAAATTGCCAAACATCAAAGTGAAACTTTCAAGAAGCTCAAACGGGCTTCTCTCCTCCCTAACGTGTTTGCCAAACACACCCTAAGTTCACGATTAAGTGTTTCTGCGACTCGTTCTCCGAAATAGGAGATCTACCGGCAACGCTCAAACCGGTGGATGGCTATGGTTTATTGATTTACTAGAAAAAAGAAAAAACATTATTCAAGGTACTATTTTACTATTTTTCTATATTTTTTAGATTGTCTCTGCCATGTGTTTCATCCTTAACCAGCAAAATATTAAAAGATTTCAAGAAGAAATATATTGTTTCCTCCTGTTTTGGGTGTATTTTTTAAATTCTTTAGGTGTATTTGTGTAATCCTCTAGGTATATTTCTGTAACTGTTTGGGTGTATTTCTGTAACTATTTAATAGGTGGATTTCGTTCAGACTTATAAAGCTTGTAAATGTAAAACACTTGTATGTAGAGATTAATCCTTTGATTCTCAAAAAATTTTAGACTAGACACTTTAGTTTTTAACTAAAATTAATTACTCGATTGGTTCTTAACAATTAATTCCTTCAGTCACTTAGGTCCCTGGTTTCATCAACTCTAATGAAAGACAAAATGGTCCCTGTCAACTCTAAGAGGGGACAAAATGATCCCCGACAACTCTAATAGGGAATAAAATGATCTATGATCCCTTTGTTCGAAAACGACACTGTTCTTCTCCAATTTTCATCGTATCTCGCATAACCCAAACATTCACACCTCTTTCTTCATATTCGCAGTCTTTTTTTCCATCTTTTCCTTCATTCTCTTCAGCTCCAATATCAAGCCATGGTGTAACTGTCATATGTGTCGCATCTACCTCAACATGTCATGGACCACATACTTCATAATTCTCTGTGACTGGTACACCCACTTCCTCCGCACTTCATCCACTAGAAGCATCAACTTCCATGTCGTCGATAACAGCATCACCTCCAACCCTGAATATCAACCACATCCTCAACACCAAGTTCCACAACTATCTCAAAGGCATGTCTTTCTCCACTCTTCAACAAGCAATATAGATTATTGGATATTAGGATATCGTGAGAAGATTATCTTTCGACATCATATGCAAATTCTCATTTGAAATGGACCCCGAGTACTTCATTCATTCTTTTCCAGAGTCCAAGTTGGCAGACAGTTTCGACCTCGCATCCAAGTTATCAGTGCAACGAGTAATGTTGTCGTTACCACTCATATGAAAACTGAAGTGATTACTGAATATTGGTTCGAAGAAGAAGCTAAAGGAAGCGGTTGGAGTGATAGACAATGTGGTCATGGAAATGATAGGGCAGAGGAGGGGGGAGATGGTGACGGCGACGAGTTTTAACGAATCAGATTTGCTGTCTAGATTCATGAGATATATTGAAGATGAGTTGAGAATTTTTTTTCTTATGAATATTAAAGTTGTAGAGTGTGTATTGTGTAGCTTGAAGTTACAGTACTAAATTGTTAGTGTTATGCGAGATATGATGGAAATTAGAAGAGACAATGTCATTTCTGAACAGAGGAGGTTAGGGACCATTTTGTCCCATGTTAGTGTTGTCAGAAATTATTTTGTCTTTCGTTAGAGTTGACGGAGTAAAGAATCTAAATGATTGATGAAATTAATTATTAGGGACCAATCAAAAAATTAATTTTAGTTGAGAACTAAAATGTCTGATTTAAAATTCTTTGAGAATTAAAATAAGTAAATACTCTTTATTTTATTTTTATCCCATAAAGTAATTTAGTCTGTTTTTGGTTTGCGAAAATTTCACATATAATTATTTTTATATAAAATTATTAATTAAAAATTATTAAATAATTTAATATATTTAATTAAATTGTTATCTAATCATTTTTTTTAATTTTATATGAACATAACTACTATATATGAGGGTTTATCTTATTTAATTATTTTTCTTTAAAAGTTATGAGTATAAAAAATGAATTTAAAAAAATATACGATATACTTTGTATATATTCTCCTCGTATATTTTCAGAATATTTTAATAAAAATATTACATTTACTAAATAATAAATAAAATATTTTCTTTTTTATAACACATTAATATAATATGAATATAGACTAGGCTAAAAATTTTATTATGAAAGATAAATGTGTATAATTCAAATTTGTTGAGTGCATGTGATTTTATTTTGATATGGGAATAAGTAATTGCAGAGTCTGATTATTTTGTAAGTTAATTTTTAAAATTTGTTTAATATCAGAGGGTCCAATTTGTTTGTTGTGATTTAAAAAAAAAATCATAAATCGGAGGGTCTGATTTATGTTACTAATAAATCATATGATCCGATTTTTATACACAAAAAAATTGGAGGGTCCGATTTCCATATTTTAAATAAAAGAATTTCACATTTAAGAATAACACTTTTATCATCCATAATCCTAAAAAACACTATTTTCACCCCAATATAAAAAATAATTTTCGTATATACCACATATATTCACCAATAAAAAAATGTATAACATTCACATTTAACATAATTATTTTCTTCATTTATTTATGTACATAATTAAATGTGATATTTATATATAAAAAACTAAATTCTTTCGCATCTGAAAACTTGATAAATTATTATTTTGTTAATAATAACCATGAAAACACTCATAGCCATTGATATGTGCATAGCTTGCACGAAGATCACGTGTAAATTCATGATGCCTCATATAAAATGAAATGCAAGTTTTGGATTTTGAGAAAGCTTAAACTAACCTTGTAACCGAACTATGAGGGAAAATATTCATATACAAATAGCATGATTAAATTATAAATTTGTCGGAACTTAATAGGACATCAGATTTAATCGGAATGTGATTTGACTAGAAATAACACATTATATTAAAGATAATTGAATATTGACTTATGTGAAAAATATAATTAAATATATATCAAATAAGGAATTATTCTTAATTATTTGCAAGTGGTATATCATTTTTTAGTTAATTATTTTATTAATTTTTATAATTTCATTATATTTATAATTTTTTTAATTAAATTTATATATTATTTTTAATTTTATAATTAAATTTTTTTATTTAAATATTTTTTATAAATTAAAAATATTTATAAATTAATAATCTAATTAAATTTTTGAATATATATTTAAAAAAATAATTTATTAATTTTAATATTTTTATATAAAAATAATTTAATTATAAAATTAAAAATATTATAAAATTGAATTATAAATAAAAATAATATAAAAATCTAATTATAAATTTAATAAAATTATTCAAATCAACAATAATTCCTGCAGAACAATATTAGCAAAGTAGGCCCGTCAAATTAAAAATAGAAAACCAGAAGCTTCTAAACACATTCTCAGTTCTCACATTGGGGAGTATCAATGCCAATAATGAAATTTCAGGTTTAATATTTTTAAGAACTTTCAAGATTATATCAATCATTATTAATTTGAATTTAATTTTGATATATTAATAGTATAAAATAGTTTACACAATCATATAATTATATTTATTTTTTAAAATTATTATTTACATGATCAATATAAAAAATATTATGAAAGATAAATGTGTGCAATTCAATTCTGTCGGTGTGTGTATGTGTTTTATTTTGATACGAAAATTAGTAATCGAACCTATCGATTATGTTGTAACTTGATTTTTAAAATTTCTTAAATATCAAATTAGAGAGTCCGATTTGTTTGTTATTATTATTTTTTTTAAAAAAATTACAAATTGGAGGGTTCGACTTTTTGCTCTTTATAAATCGGATGGTCCGATTTTTATTTCCAAATAAATTGCAGGGTCTGATTTCCAAATTTTAAATAAAAAAAGTTCCACATTTAAGAATAACACTCTTATTATTTATAATTCTAAAAAATACTATTTATACCCCAATATCAAAAATAATTTGCGCCATTAGTTTGGTTACAATATAGTTATGTTTATCTTTTTAATAATAAATATTATTTTAATATGAGTAATTTTTAACCATATTTGTTTTTTTATTTTATTAATGAAAAATGATTTAAATGTATAATTAATAATTAATTAATTATGAAGAATATGTAATTAGTGAATAATATTTGTGATAATGTTAATATATAAATAATAGGTAGGGTATAGGGGATTATGAAAAGAAAGGAAAGAAGGGTTGAGGGATGAGAAAGAGAATGCATGGGGAATGGCGAATACTCTGTGCAAAGAAAGCATTTGATGGATGGTGATGGATGTATGTGTAATCATTACACTTTTTGCTTGATTTATGCAACTCTTCTTCTCCTTCTCTTCATTTCATTGATTCATGTCATTTCTTCTTGGAAAATGCAAATTAAAACACATATATCATCTACTTCTTCTCCTCCTACTATATATTCTACATTCACTTCCATTTTCATTTTAGACTTTTATTAGTACTTTAAGATAAGATTATCTTCGTAATAAAATAATTCTAAAAAGTAAAGATAAAATAGTGAGAAATTAATTTTTTTGATTTTTTTTTAAATAAAAGAGTACTTTAATGGTATGAATAATTCTGTTTTTTGCAACTTGTACAAATTTAGGCTGTGTTTGTTTTTAAAGACAGAACATTAAGACAGGGACACAGAGACACAAAATCATATTTGACAGAGGAGACATGGACAAAAATAATATACAATGGGACACAATTTATTTTTATTTTTTATTTTTTTATTATTTTTATTAATTTTTCATAATTATACTTTTTATTATTATATTTTTCATCTCAAATTTTTTGAATAAAAAAATGAGAATAAATTAAATTTTCATAATTTGTTCTAGTTTATCATCAAACAAAATATAAGAATATAAAATTTTATGTTTCTATCTATCAGTATCTTATTCTATCATATTCTCAATGTCTTGTCCCGTCCTGTTCTTAGAAACAAACGTAGCTTAAAAAAGTTGTTTTTCGCAATATGCAAAAAAAAAAAAAAATTAGACTATATTTTTGAAATTAGCCTGTGTATTTTATTTTGAGAAAATTTACAATTTTTTAAAATTATATTCAATTTTTTTTTACTAAAATGATACTGTATCTTTGTTTTTTTAACCAAGTGTTCACTTTGATGTTAGAATTAAAAATACTAAAGAATGATATAAAAGTATCCTTAATATAAATAGTTACTTTTTTTATTATCTTATGAATGAATTCTCTTATTTTTTTAAAAATTGAAGGTATACAATATAATATTTTATTTTTTAATATTTTTATATTTTTTTGTTTATAAAATATAAATACAATAAAATATATCACTTCATCCTCTCAAATAAAAATAAATCGAGAGAATCCAATCCATATATCTTTCTTTATTTATTTATTAACGAGTATACTTATTGTGATTTGAAGTTTATAATGTACCTTTTTATATTTTCTAAGTTTTTTTTTTTAGGTATATAAACTAAGGAAAGCAAGAAAGCTAGCCCCAAAAATTAAAAAAAAAAGAAGGAAAAGCTATGACAAATATATGGTAAACAGAAGTAGATGTATGCATGTTGCCGACAAAGATATAGAGTAAGGTTGCAAAAAAGGATACTACGTGTCGAAAGAAAAATAGAATGCAAAAAAAAAAATCCAAAAAATTTATAAAGTAAACAAAATAAAGATTGAATTATTATTAAATTTACATTATTACAAGTAAATATTATTTTTTATTTTAAAAATGTTAAATATATCACAGACTCACAGTGTCACACAGTGAACAAGTTATGGTCGTGATGGTGTGGGGCCCAGCCCACAGAGCCCAGTAAGGCCCAATAATGCACACGTGCGACAAGCCGCCGGAAATCTCACCCACTTAGCCCACTTTGTCTTCCTTTTACTCTTTTTAGTCTTTCTACACAACAACTATTTTTAACAATAATAAATTAATTATTTTCTTAAAATCAAATTGGTGTAAGAATTTTTTAAATATTGGATGTTAGATTTTTCTTAAAAGTATCCAAAAATCGTTTTATAAAATTATCCAATAACTTGTTTTTTGGATAGTGTGAAATAGTGTAATTTTTAATAAATAACAAATTAGTTTATATATATATATATATATATATATATATAATAGTTAGAATTATTAATATTTAAATATTTTATATTGTGATAATTAATTTATTCTTTTTTATTCGAAATTTTTATTTTTGATATTTTAAAAATATCTTTAAAACACTTACTAATAAGACTTAAAATAAATAAATAAAAGATTTGATTCTACTAGTATCATGTGGGTTAATATATATTATTAATTAAAAGAATGATAAAAAATATAAAATACAAAAATTCAAATTTTAATATATTTATTATATATTTTTCATAAATTAAAACTTTTATTAATAATATTATAGCACATACATTGAAAATTTAAATTTAATATAATTTTAAAATATTAATCTGTTAACAAAATCATAAATAAAAAAGAGGAAAAAGTGATTGAGTGAGTGAAGCTATGGGGGGTGAGATGCAGAAGGTCTGTGTCTAAATGAAAATAATAATTACTACGAATTTTCAGATGTCGTTTCAGAGACAAAGAAGATGTATAAGAACAGTGAAGTGATGTATAAGATGTCGTTTCAGATGTAGTTTGGATTCGACTTTTGAACAAATTAGATAACCTCGAGATCTGTGCATGAAACTCACATACATCTATCATTCTTCAATTCTTCTTCAGATATGTGAATGGATACCCTATAGGCCTATACCTATCAACTATCAACAAATTAAATTCTTAGCTTAATTACTTGTTTAATTGACGGGCTACATACAAATCAATAATCTTAATCTTTTATTTATATGTATGTATATATAATTTAATTTTGATAAAATAATAATTTTACAAGTTGATAATGTGAATAGTCATCTAAAAAAATAAATATAATTATATGACTATAAAAAATATTTTATATTATTAATATATTAAAATTAAATTCTCTGATACATACATATACATACACACATATATAAAATAAAAATTTGTCACTAAATTTATTATTATTGTAAAATATATATTAAAAACTTAAAATTTTAAATATATATTAAAATATATATTTATATATAAATATGATCACTAGCTAATTTAATAATTAAATTTTAATATATAAATAATATTTTTTCATATCAACTACATGAACTAACTCATGTAAATAATATATATGACTCTTAACACTCATGTTGTTAACTAACTAAAGAATAATAATAAATGTGTTTTAAGTATTAACTATGTTAATGTTCTAGCCCAACTTGGTTAGTATATTGTCCGACTCGCCCGAGCGACCGACCTAATGGGCCTCGTACGTCTGGATTGCAACCCAGGCATTTGTCCCCTGGCAGTTAGCTATGCGATAGCAAGGAGAGGAAGCTTTCAAGAAGGAGACCTCTCCTATGAGATCCGTTCTACTGACAGGGTATATATGGGGAGAGTTCTACCCCTCCCTCACAGTACGTCACTACACCATTACTCTCACCGCTATTTGTATTATCTCTGATTTGAGTGTCGGAGTGTCATTGCAGGTAGTACTTCCTTCACACCACAGCAGTTCGGGAGGTCATGAAGTCTCCGTTCTCATCCTCTAGGTCCATATCAAAGCCGGTTCTCACCAACTCATTCCAAGAATTCCACCGACCCGTCCAAAACCTAAAGAACTGAATAGTTAATAAGAAATATGCATTCTTATAAAAATAAAGATATAAATATAAATTTTTAAAAATACATTATTTATACAGTAAAATAAAGAATAAGGCTTGGTTCCCTGAATACTACTCTTTCTTTCTTTTTCTTTTTACGCTCCCAAAAATTGCAGGGCCTTGGAAAATGAAAATTAAAAGGTCGATGCTAACATTTCTAACTTAAATCATGATAACATTTTATGTTGCTTTTAATATATAGGAACTCTCTAGTTTGCATTTGTATTCTTATATAGTACTAATATATATTGATTGATAGAATAACTTTATGTCTAGTCATTCAATATTATCTAATTAATACTTTTCCAAAATAAAATCAATTTTTTTAATCGTAAAATAATATTTTATATGATTTTTATAACTAGCTAATAATCCAACTTCCACTAAAAGCTAAGTATATGTAGGTCAATAAAATATGCCATATAATAATAGCTTTTATATGGACAAAAACTTTATTTTATAAAAGATTTGGAAAGGAAATTGTAAAACATAAATATAACTAAGATAGTGGAGTGCATATGCATTTTCTTAGTTCTTTCCTATAATTTTGGGAGATCACATTCATGTATATGGTGATCATGTGATTTAATTAATTTAGTTTCTGCTTGATTATGATTATGTTTATATGTTTGTTTCAAGCTCTAATATTATGGCTCTTGAATAAAAATTACTATATAAGATAGAATTTTGTACCTATGTAATGATATGTAACTTTCTAGGTAGAAATCTAAACATGCTATAATAGCAATCAAGTGTGGCTTCTAACAATTTAGAGACTACAAAACTTTCTAATGGACACTCATTGGGTAAAAGTTTTGTTAATAGGATCAAAATAAATACCAATAATAACCTTGTTAAGATTAAATTGTTTATTTTCTATTGAATAAAAAATATGAATTCTTTTCATATTTAAATCCATGCATATAGGATTGTGTTTGGTTTGCGACAATTAACATACATAAAATTTTAGAACTTCTATTTTTGTATATTGGATTATAAGTGGTGAAGTCTTTAAAAGTAATTTAAATTAGGTGTTAAATGTTATTGTGGGTGTTTACAAGATGTCAATGACGTTTTTTTTTATATAATTAAAATAATATTTTTTTACAAAACGTCAGTGATATTTTCTTATTTTATAACTAAAATAATATTTTTTTTTACAAAACGTCAATAACATTTTGTCTTTTTATAATTAAAAAATATTTTTTTTACAAAACGTTGGTGACGTTTTATCTTTTTATATTTAAACAAATATTTGTTTTACAAAATATCAGTGACATTTTGTACTACTATCATAGCAGTGTAAAATATTAAAATGAACAAATATTGTCGTATTTCACATCAAAATTATCCATATCTAAAAATTTTAGCTTAAAATTTTATCGTATTCTTATTCACGGACACGACATAATGACACATTTGATTCATTGGCCGACTACATTTAATAGAAATAGATTTTGTTAAGTAAACAAGTATTGAATTCAACTCTATTAAAATTTTAAAAAGGAAGTAAATTTTTTTTCACAGTATCTCTTAACTTGATAGACTAAGTTCTAATCTGTCATAGATTGGAGCTCTTTTAAGGATTTATCACTAGCTAATAACATGTATAAAACGAAATTCGAACCCAACACTTATTTAACTGGACTAGTGAGCTCACTTCGAACAAAAATTACTACTAAAATAACCCTAGTTTAAATTATTCAACCCTATGGTTACTACAATTAAGGTGGGGAAATTATCATTCTTGAACGTATTGTTTTCAAAAAATAAATAATGATAACATCATTGGATTATTACCTCAATCTTTACGAAAATAACTCCGCCAATCACTAATTTAATTATCATCAACCGTTGTCTGCCACAACTAAAAAGCAACATTATATTGATGTCTGCCTATAATAATCTTGGAGCATTAATTATAAATTGCAAATAAGACAATGAAATGAAGAATAAAATTGCGCTTCATCAACATGTTCTAATTAAGATAGATAGAATCCAACAATGGATGTATACAATGAATCTCAATCTCAATCTAAGATAGTTTCTAATTTCCACGTTCAAAGTTTGAGTTTTCTAAGTCTCCAAACGAAGACCACATTCCGCGTATTGTCATGTGTTCATGCTATCGAGTTTTGACTATGAATGATACGCAGATATTCTAAGATATGTTAAGAATCCATGCATGTTAAATATTAAAAATAAAAAATAAAAATGGTGATTTAATTTGTACGTGTTGATGATGTAAAAGCATAGTTTAATTAATAGATTTTGATAAATATGTTAAATCACAAATTCACAATCAATGATACTTGGCCCCGAAAATTACTACCGTAATTTACTATAATTATTACTGCATTTCAATGTTATTTTGTATTGTAAAGTATATAAATTATAAATTCTTTATCGTGAAACATGCTTATTTCATAGAATTTTATAAGTTCTTTATCGAATTAGTTTTTTGGAATTTAATTTTCATTTAGTAAAAGAATCTTATATAAATAATTCATGCATTGTTATATAACTTATATTAATAAAAGTAATTAATTTTTAAATTAATTATTTAAAATATTATCCAAATGCATGATTCTAATTAGATGATCATATAAAATTCGATTTCTTTTCCCAAAAGAAAAAGAAGAGAAGAAAAACATAACAAGGCATGTGCTCAGTTGCCATAGTTGTCTTTTTCATGCATGTTACAAAGGCAAGTGATCTTCATTTTGATCCAAAGAGGGATTGTGTTCAGAACCGCCCCTCACAGCAATCGACAAAGAAATAGAAATGGGCCCGGCCCAAAACGGCCCGACAATTACTTTTTTTCGTGTCATTATTTTGCCATTGTTTGTTTGTCGTTTATCTATTTATTATTTCATCACATGTGAAAAGCACACTGGTTTAACAAGGATTTTTTTTAATAAATTTCATATTTCCATAAAATCCTATTTAACAACAATACATTATTTACAATAGCAATAACTGCACAGAAATTTTATTTACAATAGTATTTTGTTTGCTTTTAATCCTTTAGAACATGGGATAATTTCACATGTTTTATTGATATGCGAGATAAATTGATGATATAAAATTGAATAAGTTATGGAAAAATTCACAAGTATACTAAGAATATTAGTGTTTCAATGATTTTAACTGTTAATTTCAGTTATGTATATGTTTTATTATTGAAATCAACAGCTAAAACACCAATATTGCTAATATACTTGAAACTCTTCCTAAGTTATGAATTTGTGCTAATTCTTTTTGGTTGAAAGAAAGTGTCCAAAAACATGAAATTAGTACTAGATCAGTTTTACCATATTTGACATATATTACTTTTAGTAAATTTTGAATCTAGTTTATGTTTATGAAAATAATTGTCGGTAAGGTTGTATGAATTGATATAAATGAATTATGAATTATAAACTCTTAAGTATATATCTGATGTCAATTTTGATTTGAATCTATGATATTTTTTTCGGTATTAATTTGAATCTATGATTTTAAATTATACTTCATGGAGCAAACGTTCGAATAAAAACTAAAAAGACTTCTCGATTTTTTAAACATGTCGGACTCAAACCTAGTCCTAAATTTAGGCCATATTATATAGAATAGACTCATTTGAGCCAGAACTCAGCTAGGTCCAGCCCATTTCCACAATGCTCAGAAAGGATGGTTCATTGAGAGTTTGAAACCAAAAACATAAAATTAAAAAAAAAAAAACGTAAAAGGAACTAGACAGTGATTTTATGAAACGTTGTATGTGACCAAAAGAACCATACTCTTGGGGGACGAGCAATAAACGATGGAAATGGGGTTCCCCATTCAGCACCAAATGGTTTATGCTGTAACCACATTACCTTGTTATACAAAAATAAATTACAAAATTCATCAGATGAGGAGAATTCCTCATTACTTGGAGGAATTGAGGAAATCTCATGCGCTTGTACCTTATTGACAGTTATTGATCAGTGCCTAAATATGACTCTTCCAATAGTTCAACCTTTAGTAGCATATTGTTTTTTAGGAAGGGCTCTCCAACCAATATCCCGGCGATAGAAGCCTTCTGGCCAGTTAATCTCGTCGATGGCTCGATAGGCTCGATCACATGCTTCTTCAAGACTGTCTCCCTTGGCTGTTACACCAAGAACACGCCCACCAGTTGCAATGAATCTTCCCTCAGAGTCAAAAGCAGTTCCTGCATGGAATATCTTTATGCCAGGGGCAGCATGCTCGGCTTGTTCGAGGTTTTTAATCAAAGTTCCCTTCTCGTATTTCCCGGGATATCCCTTACTTGCCATTACCACTACCATGGCCGACCCGGGTGACCAGTTCAGAGATACCCCACTGAGCTCTCCTTTGCAAGCCGCAAGCAGGACTTGTACCAGATCAGACTCCAACCGAACCATGAGAACCTGTTTAAAATTCCCAAAGGGAAAATGAAATACATCAATTAACAACACAGCCTCAACATTAGTAACATAAACATACATTATGTGAATATCTATGATCATCATGATGTGTTGCAAACAAGCATCTCATGACTTTAACTAACCTGGCACTCTGGATCGCCGAATCGCACATTATACTCGATTAACTTAGGCATGCCAGATTTCTTCTCAATCATAAGACCAGCATACAAAACGCCAACAAACTTGCAACCTTCTGCTGACATTCCTTTCACTGTCGGGGTGATAATATGATCCATTACTATTGACTGAAGTTCCTTGGTTAATATTGGAGCTGGAGAGTACGCACCCATGCCGCCAGTATTAGGCCCCGTATCGCCATCACCAACGCGTTTATGGTCCTGAGCGGATTCAAGTGGAATTGCATTTTCTCCATCAACCAATGCGAAAAATGATACTTCTTCTCCCTCTAGATACTCCTCAACAATGACCCTACAACCTGCAGAACCAAAATCACCCTTTACCAGCATTGAATCTACAGCTTCATACGCCTCTTCCAGTGACATGGCAACAGTAACTCCTTTTCCAGCAGCCAGTCCATCTGCTTTGATAACAATTGGAGCTCCTTGTTCTTGAATATATTGTTTTGCAACGGATGGGTCTGTAAATGTTTTGTACTGCATTAATTAATCGAGGATTAATAAGAAATTACACATCCAAAAACCAACAGAATACAGGTTTAAGTAATCCTCTTAGAATTAGAATGTTACGAGATTCAATGAGACTACTTATTAGAAAAAATGCATGAAAAAATATGCACAGAGAAGCAGAAATATTCCAATAGAATAAGGATCAATTACTGATCTGATAAATGAGAAAACAGACCTTAGCAGTTGGAATATCATACTTGTCACACAAATGCTTCATGAAATTCTTAGAACCTTCCAACGCTGCAGCCTCCGCAGATGGGCCAAATGTTGGGATTCCTGCCTTAACTAATTCATTTACAAGACCTGCAACAAGTGGAGCCTCGGGTCCCACAACAACAAGTCCCACCCCCTGTTTGTGACAAAATGAGATTACTGCTGCTGCATCATAGACATTGAGGTCTGTAATGCAAGTAGCATTTCCAGAGCTGGAAATTCCTGCATTGCCGGGGGCACAAAATACAGCATCACAGGATGGTGATCGTTGCAAGGCATAGCAAAGTGCGTGTTCGCGTCCTCCTCCACCAATTACAAGAACAATCACCTTTTCTTCTTTTGCATAAGCAAATCAAAATTACAAATAAAAATCAGTTAAAGAAAGTGAGCAAACATGCAAAAATAAAGACAATGTCACAGAATTGAAAAGTTTGACTCCGTCAATCACTAATTTAATTATCATCAACCGTTCTCTGCCACAACTAAAAAGCAATATTAATGTCTGCTTATAATAATCTTGGAGCTTAAACTAGACATTGCAAATAAGACAATGAAATGAAGAATAAAATTACGCTTCAACATGCTCTAATTAAGATAGAAAGAATCCAACAATGGATATATGCAATGAATCTCAATCTCAATCTAAGAGTTTCTATTTCCCACGTTCAAAGTTGTTTTCTCCAAAACGAAGACCCCATTCTGCGTATTGTCATGTTTCATGTTTCATGTTTCATGTTATCGAGTTTTGACTATGAATTATCCGCAGATATTCTAAGATGTTAAGGATCCAAGTATGTTAAAATTACAAATAAAAATTTTAACATGTGAAAATTACAAATATTCTTCTTTTGCATAAGCATATTAAAATTACAAATAAAAATCAGTAAAAAGAAAATAAAGTGAGCAAACATGTGAAAATAAACAGTCACATCATTGAAAAGTTTGAATTCAAATCCATTTATCAGAGACAAAAGCTCCTATATTATCATCAGCTAATAAATTACTTAAAAGCTTTCATTTCTATTCATCTACATATCTGCACAAGTTCATTATGAATAAACATAAAACATTTCAAGGAAGTTCTAGCTGAGATTTCACTCCATCTCCATGCAATGCAACTGTGGTTTTAGAACATGGATTCTCCCCCAAAAAACGAAAGAATGCAAGGCATAAAAATGGTTAGACTGGTAGATGAAATTATTAGTGTATTTGTTTCACCTTATTTTACCAGAAAATCATATATATTTTAGTTGAAAAGAATCGGTTTTTGGTTTTTCAATTATTCAGAATATTTGAGCTGCAATTTGTCAAAATAATTTTTCTCACAAGCTGAAACATGGACACGTTACATGCTACTAAATGATAATTAAAAAAAGGGGGGGAAGTTATAATTAAAAAGATAAAAGAGTAAGCGCAGTGCTTACGAGAACTATTGTTTGTATCAACCCCAACAGAACCCGATGACTCTGAGTTCCGAGCAGAGCATTTGAAAACACTGTGGAATGGACTTGAGGCACTAACACTAACATTGGAGCTCCTCAAATTCAAGTTCTGAATGAAGAGAGAAGTAGAAGAAGGCTTGTGCAAAACACAGTGTTGGACTCTAAAATGAAATGGATTGGAATTTCCAACATGAGAGCGTCCATGAAGGTTGAAAGAAGCTCCAACATTGAAGGTGGCACAAGACATTGTTGCAACTCACTAATCCCCTATGAACAAAAATTCAAGCACTTATTATGGTTTGAAAGAAATTAGCATCAAAATAAATCAAAGAGCAACCAGGCTTAGAAATTAAGATTATAATATTAGGCACACAATTCGTTCAGGCATTTCATCAAACAGGTCGTGTGCTTCATAACACAAACAAGTGAAAGTATTGGGTATTTTATTTTAAACAAAAATGATGATAATACGGCGATAAGTAAACAAACAAAAAGAAAGAAAGATAATATTTTTACTATATTAACAAGTAAACGGAAAAAAAAAAAAAAAGAACCTGAGAAGAGTGCTGGGTTGAGTTGTCAGTGTAAGTGATGTGTGATGGTGGCAGCTGGAGGATTTAACGCGGTGCTGGCTGTTACTGGTGGAGAGTATGGCGGCGAGGAGACAGTGACGGCGGCCAACGGCTGCTGAAGAGTGAAGAGTGGTGGCGGCGGCGGAGTATGTGAGTGGCGGAGATAGGAGAAGCCGTGAAGTGGCTGCTTCTTGTATGCGCTCTCATTCCTTTTTGTTTTAAAAATCATCAGACTTTTTATAAAATAAATAAATATAATATTTACAACTAATTAATTTATTGGACAACATAAAAAACAAAGTGTTTTACATTATTATTTGAATCGGTTGTTTAACAGTAAAATATTTGAATTTATTTTTAATCCAATCTGTTTTAAATCATTAATTTAGATTCAATTTATATCTCATTAAAATTTTAAATTTTATATAATTTTTTAGTTATTAATTTTTTATAGCACTAAATTATGAAAAAAAATTTAGAATCAGTAAATTTTAATATTTTTTGTCATTATTTAATTAAGATAAATGTTAAATTATTTTTAATATAATAATAAATAAAATGTTTATAATTTATATATGCAAATTTTAAAAAATATAAATACAAAGATTATTAATTTATATGCATACATTATGATAAATATATATGTAAAAAAAATATGGGAAGATAATGATTTTAGTATACAATAAGTATAATTATCCATGTCATGCACATAATAAAATTGAAATTATAATTTTAATTTTTTTTTAAATTATTTTGAATTATAATAATTTGATTAATAATAAAGTAATATGTTATGTATTGTTTATTTTTTTAATCTAGTGTTAATTGGATTAACTTAAAAATAATTATTAATTGGTTTTAATAATCTATTTTTTTCAATAAATCAAATATATATACTGAATGTGATAATAAATAATATAGTAATAGTTAAATCTATCAATAAATATATTGGCTATTATCACACTATAAAATAAATTAAATATAAAGGCTATTAGCACTTAGAAAGCTATAAAACCATACTGTCTTTGATTCGTGCAATGGTTTACTTATCAAATAAACTTAAAATATGAACAAAAAATATTTATAAAATGGACCTAGCATCATTTGAAAGAATCATGGAAAATAATCAACTTACCTTATTATCCATGATAACCATTTTTATGTAAGTCATTTTGTTCTTGTCAAATTTAGATGAAACTTTCTATAACCTTATATATTAATTTTGTTAAAGAATAAATGACCATTTGTACCATAAAAGATAAAAACGCTGACATATGTATCCACACTAAATCGAAATTAAACTTGTACCCAAGTAAGATGTCTTCCGTGTGACAAAAGTACCCTATATTTGAAAAGTTGGAGTGCCACGTAGGATACTTTTGTCTTTGGAAAGTTGGAGTGCCATGTAGGATACTTTGGTCACGTGGAGGGCATCTTATTCTTACGTGGGTACAAGTTTAGTTTTAATCTCGTGTGGATATATATATATATATATATATATATATATATATATATATATATATATGAGTATTTTTATCTTTTATGGATACAAATGATCATTTATTCATTTCTTAAATATATATATATATATATATATATATATATATATAATATATGAATTATATTTTGTTAAACTCTATGTTATCGGTTATTAAAAATATTATTTAAATCACATATATTAATTATTTTTTGTTATAATTATTTCGTTTTATATATATGATTATTTTTTATTCTACAATCATGCAATAATTTTTTTATATTCATATATATTCTTCAATGTCGATCCCATTCATACACATATTAACAGTTTTTTTTCTAATAATGATGTTTTAATTTTTTGTTTTCCTTTTTTTTACGTATCTTTTTTTTTTAAATAGTGATGTTTTAATATTTTTTCTTTTTTTTAAATACATTTTTCTTAATACATACATTACTAATCTGAAATATAAAATGAAAAAAATGTAATACATATATCCAATAAAAAATAAACTTAAAAATAAAAAAAATTATATTAAAAATGTAAAAATAATATATTAAAAAAGAATAGTCGTAATATATAAATTTAGTCAACAATTTAAATTTTTCTAAAACTAATTTAATCAAATACCAATATTATAAATAAATTACTTAAATAATATTTAATCTATTTTAGTCCTTAGACACGTATAGATTAGAGTCATTCTCGTAACGACAACCAACTGAAACAACATCGTAAGTTCGATCATTTAGAATTCGTGCAAATTCAATTCATACCATTTCTTTACTTTTTGAAAATCTTCTGTATCTCTGATAGAGTTGAATCGCAATTCCTTTTATGGAAAAATAATTATAGAGGTGGCTTTGATGTATTGGAGACCAAAATTCGGAAGTCACTATTTATATTTGAGTATGACACCCATTAAACCCGAAAGGCTAAATAAAATAGTATCTCCGGTTTTATTCTCATTTAATTTTAAATCAAAAGTAATAATGACTTATTTAATTAAGCATTTATGATAATAAATGAAATGACCATTATATAAGTAATTTAATGTAAATTAGCTTAATTTGTGATTATAATTAATATATGTATTGCCAATAAATAGATTATGAAATTATAATTTCGTAACAAAATAATCATTCAGTTTGAATTACAATTAATTGATTGATAGAAATTATAATAAATTGTATGATATTTAAATAATTAACCAAATTAATTAGTTGATATAATTAATTTATTATAATAAATTGAATTTAATGAGTTAAAAGAAATAAATAAAAAATACCATTAGAAACATGCCACGATAGTTTTATCATTAAGTACAGAAATTTAATTTTTATATAATAGAATATATATTTATAAATTATTACTAGCAGAAGCCCCGCGCATACGCGCGGGTAATAGTAATGTTTGGATGGTGTAACTGCTTTGTTTAAAATATTGGATTGAATACTAATATTGTATGTAATATATATAACGGTCTTTTGACTGATTTTAACATAGAGTAATAAGACATAATATAAATAAGATGTGAAATTAAAGAAAACATAGATAAAAAAAGGAGCCGTTGAATGTTTTAGTTGTGTTGTACTATCTACTATGTACTTCCTTCTAATTAAAAATGTAAGGTTTCAAAATTAATGTAAACAATAAAGGAAACACAATAAACAAAAGAAATATAAAAGATAAGAAGATAATAGAATTGACACAGTCATTTAGATCTATGTTCTAATGGAAAATTGGAGGAAAATATGAGTAACTATGAATATCCATTGCTTTGTTAAGTAATATTTTTCTATTTTTACATCAAGTTGGAATATAAATGCATAGAAAGATTATAATTTAACAGAAATTTGAAATATTTGGAAGCAATCCAACCAAGCATAAAATGAAAAAAATCATGTTAATAGGATTTGAGAAGAGTTTAATATGCTAAATAGTGCTCCTTTAATTTTAAACTAATTAATAATTTAAGTATAGTTTACATAATTAGCTAGCGTGCATAAGAAAAGAGTAATACATTTAAAGAAGCCATAATAATAAAGGTGCCTAATTCAAAATTAATAGATTATGTTGTTATTGGAATTTTTTTTTCTAAAATAGAAAGCATAAAATACTTTTTTTATATTTGTATCATGAAATTTTGAACAATTGCTAATTTGCAGGAAATTAAAATAATTAAATAGAATTATAACAGAAAAAATATATAAAACAAAAAATAGTCTAATTAAATTAAAAAGGAAAGAAAAAGTTTTAGTTGCTTTTATGTCAAATTATCAATTATTATTATTTTTGGAATAAGATTTTGGCCATGAGTAGATTAAAAATACTTTTATGACCTCAAACAAATACACTATCAAGAAAAAAGATACAAAATAAAAATGATAAAAAGAAATCATAACTCCTAATAAAAAAAATATATATCCATTTACAATTTTTCTGTATAAAAGACTCATCTTTTGATTGTTTTTTTTATATATTATTCTCTGATGTCATCTACTACAACAGATAAACAATTTGACTTTAAAAGAATATTTTTTTAGACTTTCTCCAGAATTTTGGCTTTTAAAAAAATGTTTATTTCACGAATGTTTTTGTCTTTTCTGTATTTATTAATATATATTTCCATAAAAATAAATACATAACTATCCTTTTATTCTACTATATCCTTCTTTGCTTTTAGAAAACTTAAATTTATGCATCTATTCTATAAGTAGCCAATAATTTTCGCTGTAATATATTGAACATAAAACAAAGACAATACACACAATTTTGTAATAACTTTTATATCCAATGTTAGCCAGAATAAATGAAAAAAATCAATAAAAAAATAACTAACAAAATTTGAAACCGTATAATTTTTTTTTAAAAATAAGCCATCAAACAAAAATAGACAATTTAAGTATAATCTTATTTATAACAACATAACCTTTTGTTAAGTATATAAAACTCACAGTGTTAAATAATGTAGTGTTAAATAATGTAATGGCATTTAAAATTTAGCTTTAATTTAGTGAGACATTCAACTTAGCAATACAATGATACAATCTTGTGTATATACTACTGGATGTACATCAAAATTTATTCTTATTTCCAAGCATAGTCTGAAGTGTTTGCTCAAACAAAGATTAAGTCTATTCAAGATTATTAATATTTAATGTGGCTTAATAGCAACCATGATGACTGGTAACTACCCATGCTTTCTCTTCTACTCCAGCTCCTCCCGCTATTATTAAATGTAATCTGGGACATCTTCTACTCCAGCTCCAAGATATTCATGAAACACATGCAATAGTTCTGCAAAAGTACCAACGCAAGTTGGCACAGATGGATGAGAGTCTGTATTCCTTAACCATCTCTCCCGGATTCAATACTCACTGGGGGATGGGAATGGAGCTTGCTTGGTTGGGAGGATCGCCCACTTTGCCTCTGCAGTACTCGAGGGATTAGTCATTGAACTGCAAAAGTAAAAAAGCCAAATAAAAATCTTTAGTTTAAAAGGGATAATTTTATTTTGAATCAATACAATTATTATGAACTCTTAATGATTCTTCTTCACACAAACAAAAGCATACTACATAAGTGCATACGAAAAATACTATCTCCTTAACACTTTGAGTACTTATTGTTAAGAGTTGACATATATATACACACTAAATCAATGAGATTTTTCTTTTCTCAAATATCATTCGCCAAGAAAAGTAGTGATTCTAGTGACTACTAAGCTATTGTGAGTCTAATTCAATGCACAAAGTTCCTCTGTGATAACAACATAAAAAAAGAGGAATAACCTTGGAATGTGGAAAGCACAAAAACAACGTAAATAATATAATTTAATGAGGGATATCATTGGAATTTGGAAAGCACAAAAGCAACATAAATAATGCATTAATTTTCATTAACAAAAAATGTAAAGACTTTCCTCTAGAATAATTGAGATGATTCCCGATGTTACCCTTTTCTAAATAAACAATAAATGATTATTCTCATGTTAACAAAAAATTGAAAGAGATCATGTATATTCTGATCCAAAGTAACTATTTAACTTTTAATAAATATGTAGCAACACCACATATTCGACCATCAACATTAATGAAATACCTTGAGGAGTTGAAACAATTAGTGCACCTACTATACATTCGGCCATTAAAATTAATAAAAACAGAAAAAGATAAAAAGGGCCATCTGAAGACTGAAAGATAACTTAAAAACACTAAAGCACAGCATGTATAGCAAAGTATACAAAGCTTTTCAAAAAGAGCTACACTCAATCTAAGGAATGAGAAAGAAAGTCTTTAAAATTTTAAGAAAACAATTTTTAGTCAAAATAAGAAAAAAAGTATCAGAATTCGGCAAATTAAATGATACTCTTTGCTCTTATTTTAGTCATCTACATCTCTTTCTCTCTCTGAAATTGACATAAAAACTATTCCACATTAAATAATGAACACAAAAGAATCATTTACGCAAGTTAGGCAATCATATTGGCATTTCAACCCAGATAAAGGATATGCAAACATGTGTATCTAACCTGAGTTGGGCAGTTGTATTACACTGATATTATCATGTTCTTTAAAGACCATAAATAAGAAGATCTTGAAGCTTGTACGTACTGATCATAATATTTAAGAATTAAGATCTCAGAGTTTATTAGGTGAAACCGAAAGGGTATCCGTGATCTGCAGGAGAACAAATTTTGACCAAATGAAGAACAAATTGAAAAGATAAAAAACTGAGCAGCTACACTAATTTTAATTAGTTGTAAAACACAAACACAGAACCTTGAAAAAATTATCTCTTACAGAATTATTTTTTGCATTACTTCATGATCTTCATTACTCCAAAATTATCTCTTATAGAATTTCCAAAAACAAATCCTTTTTATTCAAACCAATTCGAGCTAATAAATTAAAAACTCAAAACATCTTTTGAGAAAATTTATATTGGCATATGTAAAGTGTTATTGATGAGAGCATTCACATACCAAATGAAGAATTTCTAACAATGTGATGGTGGGAGCAAATCCGAAACACTGTTATGTTAGTCTTGGAATCAATTAGTTAAAATGAAATGAATATAACATACAAATGCTTATTCTTTCTTTATATGTTATAGAATAAGGGCTGCTGACTACAGGAATCAAACCCAAATAAATAGAAATATCAAGAGTACCAAAGACAATACAAAAAAGTAAAATAAAATTTAATCAAAATCCAAAAATGAAATGATAGAATAATACCTCTATCTGCTAGGGTACTTTGGGGAGCTTTGATATGATTCATTTTCAAATGCATCTGACTGGATAGAGTAAGCTGAGTTTACAGGAGGAACTGACGGAAACTCATTCTGATGATGCTTTCAGGGAGTGACTTCAAACCACAAAAGCTTGTTTGTGTGCTCCCCTCATTTGTCGCGTCATTCCACCATTGCCGACATCGAGATCTCCTAATCTTCTCCTCTTCAAGTGTAGCACACCATTCTGCCACTACGCTCTTCCAGAAAAGGGGATCTTGATGGAAACCTGAAGCTTATATCACCAAATAAAAGAAAAGAAAATCAAACAAAATCATCGACAATGTGAGAAAATCTATTAACGCTAGTTTCTTGGCCTTCTCATACAGTATAATCTTTGTTAATATTTTACTCAAGACGCTGCATTTCAATGAAAAAAAATATTTAACGGCAGAGAAGAAAAAAGACAGCTCGATTCGTCAATCATGAATATTCTTTCCTAAAAAAATTGAAGAAAACGATACACAAAGAAACATGCAATTAAAATCATCATTCAGCTCAAGCTCGAGGTATCTCAACCAAATGCATCTCAACGCAGAAAAAGCAACAGGAATAGCAATTCAATGCAGTGAAAGTGAGAGAGAGTGTGCGACGACAAAAACCTTCCAAAGACAAACCTTCAGAATTCTTGTTGAAAGAGAGTTTGTCTGTACTGTATCAAATAACTCTCTAAAATCAGCATTAATCCATGTAATGATTAAAATCTTATACCATGTCAGATCACCATACAATGCTTCTGCAAATTGTGCCTGGCTATGATGTCTTTGAAACTGCCATAATATAAAGCAATTCATTATTGATTACTATCTCTGTATATTTTCTTTGACTGTAAGAAATTATGAAAGAAAAATGATGCCTACAATCATAAAAAATTATGACTTTAGTAGCAAATATATTCTAAAGCAAAAATGGTAAATTGATGAGTGAAAAAAAAATCATGTTTATTTTTGTAAGAAATGTATATTTTCTTCACATCTTAATTTGCCTTCTTATCTTACAAAGATTTTGAGAGTAAAAAGAAAACAAATAAACAAATAAGCAATAAATATAGATCACAAACTAAAAACAAATCCAAATCAAGCATGGGAAAAGGTCAACAATAGTGAAGGATAACAGGATCATACTCACAGATCATCTCAATCCAAAAATCACAAAAACATATTTACATCAAAATAAATAAGTTTGAAACAAAAACTTAATCCCACAAAAGCCACTAAAATTTGAAATGAAAAATTTCCAACTTAATGGGTAGAAGGAAAGAATATACGGTACAGTTAAAACACCATGTTTTATTTTCAAACTTATTGGGTCAAGCAAAACCAATTAGAATTCTAAAAGCTGCATTTCACAAAATCTATTTCTCCTCTATTTGTAGTAAAAAATGAGGGATAATGGAATGTGGAAAGCACAAAAACAACGTAAATAATATAATCTAATGAGGGATATCCTTGGAAAGACGTTCCTCTATAATAATTGAGATGATTCCTTTCTAAATAAACAATAGATGATTATTCTCATGTTAACAAAATAGATAATGTATTCACCTCTTCGACAACACCACCATGAAACTTTTGTTTGAAGGCACTAAAGACTTTTGACGCCAACGGAGCAGATGCAATCATAATAGGCTGGATTTTAAGCCTGCTAAGATCAAATTTCAAAATCAAGAAGTTTCAAATTCTATAGTTTACAAAAATTAAAAATGAAAAAAAAACCATGCATTATACAGTAGCCAAAAACTTGTTTAACAAAAAATGGAATTGCATAATTCAACTTAAAACAATTACCTTATCATAGTTTGTTGTATCTTGGCAAGAAGAGGTTTACAGTACTCTTTCAATAAGCTTCCCATATATGAGGCTGTCATCAACAACCAACACATGAAATTATCTACATAGATGATAGAGCACTATGGATATTTCCATTTTCTTATTCTTCTTCGTTTTTCATATAATTGAATCCTCAAAATATGTGTATAAAAGACAAAAAAAAATTACAAAATAAAGGATAATTTAGTAATAGTTTTGAAAAGTTAACAACCACCCTGATCAACAATCAAAAGATTTATTAAAACTGCACTCATAAGAAACTAAAACTTGACATTAAGTAATGAAAGAAAACAATATATTAGATAAGTTCTCTATTATCTATGCAATCTAATAATTCAATGGGGGCATGTAAATAGATGCACTTTCAAATGCAGATCAAGAAAAGGTCTATTCAACTATTATGGCATCACATAATGAGTTTGAATGATTTCTAATGAACATTAATAAAAACATAATAACACACCATGCCTTCTTCTGTATTAAGCCTGCAACCTAGGTTGTTTGAATGTTAAAATTTGTATATGCTATATAAAATTAATTAAGCATATGCTATAGCTAATTGGTACAAACCTCAATTGTAGCATTTGGAAGAAATTCAGAGCTGTTGTCAGGCTCAAAATTCATGCCTTCCCCTGGCACCTTTGACAGGATAGTATAATAGTTATCGAAAGAACCTATAATTTTATAATACCTTGAAAAAAAGAACAAAAATTAATGCCTGTGAAGTTGCAACCGAATAAAACAATAGAAGCTGGAATTTATTTTATGTAGACAAATTAATCAAAACAAACTACAAAATCAACAAATCCCATGTTGTAAAGACATGCTACCTATACATGTAACATCTCTGGGAGGGCATTCAACTTGACACTAATGTAAGAATTCAATATGGATGCAAAAATATGGTGGTTGTTTAAAGAAATTAAACCTTAGCGAGCTTCTAAAAGGTGTTGTTGGTGCGGGGGGAGTCTAGTCGCTTCGTCGGCATATCCGCGACGGCCATAAACCAGGACGATCATCCCTGTGGAGTACCCGCGAACGGATCCAGCCTCGGTTTCTGGTGTTCCGGTGCTGGAACGCTTGCCGAAACCATCACACGTTCCTCTGGCGGTTCCTTTGCTTGCATCTCGAACCCTAACGACATTTTTTGTAATTTTATTAAAAAGAAAAAAGGAAAAAATTTTCTACTTTTAAAAAAGAAAAAATGACCTCTGCAAATAATATGGATGGGATATGGATCTCAGAGCTCTCCATTCTCTTGATCGGTGTCCTGAAATTGTTGTCAACTGCTCCTTCTTCGTTGATGGCAGCAACACCCTAAACCCTGCCACTGTTCTTTCTACCTGAAGCTGTATCAATAGCCACCATTACCTCTAACTTATTGTTTTTCATCTCTGCTACTCGTCGGAAACAGATTCGGAGCCCATGCCGTGTCTTCTTTGTTCTTTGCCAGACGCTCTCGTAACTGCAGCACTGACCAGCCGTCTCTCGTGACTTGGAACACAATTTCCGGATGCTGAGATGAAGATAAAAATGAAGAGGACGATCAGAGAAGAGAGAAAGAGCGTCGAAGGAAAGAGAGTGATTCTGATTTTTGTGGGTAAAGGAGAGAGAAAGCCAGAAATAGTGTGCTCAAAATTTGAAAAAGAAATGAAATTTGAAAATTTTTGAAGAATTGCGCCCAAAATTTGCCATGGATCCCGCTCAAATTATTCCAGTATGCTCAATTACCCTTCCATTGCGTGAAGAAAGCAAAACCAATCACAAAGCAACATTTGAACTCAAAAGAGTGATTTGGGGATTGCTGAAGCCACCACTGCCTTCGATCCAGTAGATAAACAGGGACCTTGAAACAGATCACAACATTGCAGGAGAGAGAGTTTGAGAGATAAGTAGTTTCCTCAACTTTTCAGCTTCAAATAGGTTAAAAGAAAGATAAAAAAGGACAGATGTTGTAAATAACGATGTATATGTAGGGCAGGAATGTAATTACATTAAAAACACGTGTTCCACCAAGGAAGCTTGTGGATGTAATTTTACTATTTTGCTAGCCATCTTTATAATTATAAATTGATATTAATAAACACAGACTAAAAAAGCACACTAAACAAAATAAAAGTATTAATGATAAAATATAACCTAAAAAATCACTTAAATTCAAAAAGAACCTTGATGAATTATAATAAATCTATGTAAGAGAAGTAAAAGTAGAATAAATAATTAAAAATAAAATAAAAAAAGTAATTAAAAAAAAGTAAAAGAAGATAAAAAAGATAATATGAGGAGTAGTAGATAAAAAATGTATTACAATAGAAGATTAATATAATTAATTAATACAAACGATGAAAGAGAAAAATTAAATTACGATCTTATTAAAAAATTTCAAAAACAATATTTTAAAAAAATCTATTAATCAAATTTTATAAAAATATTACAAAAAATATAAATTATCTTTAAACAAAAAGATACTACTCTTAAGAATTATTAATCAAAATAAATAAAAAAGAATTAATATAAAACAAAATCATAAAAAATATTAGCAAAATTAAGAAAAAAACAAAAATTACAAATTACAAATACTTTACCTGAAGTACAAAATAGAGAGGGAGAAAAGAGATATATAAAATAATAAGATAATAAATTGAATTAATTGAGATCATTTATTTCATTGCTTTATATATTATTTACAAAATAATTTAATATTTATTTCGATCAAATTAAATAATAAATTAGTTATAATTAATTTGGTTTAACAAATCAAACAAAATTTAAAATAATTTGATATTTATTCTAATTAAATTACATATTTGAAGTTATGATTAATGTAATTTAATGAATCAAATAAAATATTAAATGATGAAATATTTATCCTAATCAAATCAAATTACATAATTGATTAGTTATAATTAATATAATTCAATGAATTAAACACATTAAATTAAAAAATAATTTAGTTAATTTGTATCTTAAGGACACGGTTTAAAAATATTTATTTTTTAATAATTTTTATAAAATATTTTTTAATAATATTTTTAACCTATAGTTTAAAGGCACAGTTATAATAACCCATTAAAAAATACTTAATAGTTAATACAAATAATTAGTATAATTGATTTAGTTCAATAAATTAAAAGAAATAAATGTGAAAGGAAGAGATAAAGGAAAAGTGAAATTATAAAAATGTATAGGCATTAAAAAGCAATAAAAAAAAGTCCCTTTTAGTTTTTTATTTATTAATTATTAATTTATTATTATTAATTTATTATAATTAATTTTGCAGTATTTATTATACGTTATTCATCTTATAAATTAATACAATCAATTATCGATAATTAATTATAATTGATATAACTCATTTCACTATACTATCTAAATAAATAATTAAAAATGCACGTCTCAATTTTTTGTTAAAGTAAAATAAAATAAAATACATAAATTGAGTAGATATAAATCTAAAAATTATAAAATTTTATTAACAACTTAAATAAATTAGTACCATAAAACTAAATTTAATGTCTATTTTAAAAATAATTACTGACATTTTATTCTTTTAATTATTAATAATTTAAATAAAATAATACCCTATAACTTATTTTGTTGTTATCTAATTTAAGTAATTATTAACATTCTATTTTTCTAAGTATTTGCTTGTCTTATTTATCATTTATGCTTTCAATCAATTATATTAATAAACAATTAATATTATAAAACAAAATAGAATATTATAAAACAAATTATAATAAAATTATTTAAAATACATCTTTTTTGTTAATCAGAAGTTAAAAGAAAAAAACGTATGCGCCTAATAATAAGCAATTAAAATAAACAAAAATTTTTTAAAAAATATAAAAAATGAAATGTATAAATAAAGATAAAAAACAAAAAATAAATAAATTATGAAAATTGTACCCTAAACACAAGAGAGAGAGGAAGGGAGGGAGGAAGAGAGAGAAAAAAGAGAGCGAATGAGTAAAAAATATTTGATCTTGTATAAATAGATGGTATTAAAAAAATAAACTAATTAAATTAATTAATATATTTTATTATCATATTTATTTTTTATTAAATAATTTGATATTTATTCTAATTAAATCAAATAATTAATATAATAAACCAAATCAATTAATTGATATAATTAATTATAATTAATTAATTCATATAAATTATAATAAATAGTGATATTTGAATGTCTAATCAGATTAATTAATTAATTATAATTGATTTGCTTTAATGAATTAAATGAAATAAAAAAAACCACCTTAAGAGGATGTCACATGAGTTCCATCATTAAGTGCAAAATCCCGATTTTTATATAATAGAATAGATAGAATAGAATAAATAGAATAGATAGAATAGATATATAATAAATATATTTTCTTAAATTAGTATAATTATGCATTATTCATTAAATATTAATTATAATATAATCATAATAAAGATATTTTTTAAAATAAATTTATTTAGAAAAATATAAATTGATTATTAATAACAGGTGCCATTATTATTATTATTATTATTATTATTATTATTATTATTATTATTATTATTATTATTATTTTCGATCAATAATTGATAAATAGTTTAATAATACATTAAATATTAATTTTATATAACTATAATAAACATATTTTTTAAAATTAGTATAATTATGCATTATTACTTAAATCCTAATTAAAGTATAATTATAATAAAGATTTTTTATAAAATAAACTTAGAAGTGAAAATAGTGCATCTACTTTGGCGAAAAAATAAATTTACAAGGAATTGACACCACACTTCTATTAATTCGGAAAAAATCCAATTTTAATATATTATATAAGTAGAAGTAGATAGATAGATTTGTACAATAGGAGTAAAAAAGATATTAAGATGATATAATAATTAATTTTTAATAATTACCCTTTTTGAATTCAAACAAAAATTTGGATTTGCATTTAAACTCATTCGCACTACGGTTATTCATAATCTCACCGTAACCTTCAATACACATTAAAACTCATAATCTCACGCAATAATAATTACCATAATTTTTAATAATCACCATAATCTCAGCATTTAAACTCATTTTCTCATTCTCACCTCGCGCCGCTGCATACAGGCCATACCGACGCTGTTGTAGTTTCCCACCGACACCGCTTCCACCTCCGCCGATCAGCCCGTCTCGCCTCGCCCTTCGACGCTCAGTCCAACGCTGTTGCCGCTGTTTTTGCGCCACTCTTCTCTGACCCGAGTTGTCGCCGTGTTGTGCAACCCTCTCGTGGAGTTGATGGTGACCATATGAGCCATTCTTGATTAACTTAAAGACCAAATTGGTTAATAGATTTAATAGCAACAGGGATCTACTAAGCATTTTCTTGGTGAGGGAGGATTTGAAGGTGTCATGGCTTAGTAGATCCCTGTTGCTATCAAATCTCTTAACCAATATATAAGGGTGTCCGCGGATCGGATCGGATCGGATATCGCCGAAAATTCGACCCGATCCGCACAATTTTCATCTGATCGGATCAGATTTGATATCCGCGTTTTTTAGTGCCGGATCGGATATCGGATATCGGATATATCCGCATAATTAAACATTCTTTTTTTAATCATATTTCTATGTAAAAAAATTTAATAAAAATATTTCTTTCATACTTTAAAATTTATTTATTCCTAAAATATTTTTAATCAAACTCTTTCTAAATAACAAAAATAAAATAATACAATATATAAATAATAATTACTAACTAAAACATATAAACAAGTAAATATAATACCAAACATATATTTATTTATTTATTTATAATTATTATTGTGTGAATCTGTGGATCCGCAGATCGGATACGCGGATATAGAGCAGATATCCGCGATCCGATCCGCAAAGGGTGCGGATCCGATCCGATCCGATCCGATCAATTTGCGGATTGAATTGTATCTGCAATTTTCAGATCGGATGTAGATATTTATCGCGGATCTGCAGATATGATCCGATCCATGGACACCCTTACCAATATAAGCCATTCTTGATTGACTTGAAAACCAAATTGGTTAACAGATTTGATAGCAACAGGGATCTACTAAGCATTTTCTTGGTGAGGGAGGATTTGAAGGTGTCATGGCTTAGTAGATCCCTTTTGCTATCAAATCTCTTAACCAATTTGGTCTTCAAGTTAATAAAAAATGACTCATTTGATCACCATCAACTCCACGATGCAACAGCAACTTCACGAGAGGGTTGCACAACACGGCGGCAACGTGGGTCAGAGAAGAGTGACGCAAAAACAGTGACAGCAGCGTTACGCCAGAGGGCGAGGCAAGTCGAGCTAATCGAAAGTGGAGGCGATGTCGATGTCGATAGGGCCTGCGAAGAGTGCAGCAGCGCAAGGTGAAGATTGGAAAATGAGTTTAAATACTGAGATTATGGTGATTATTAAAAATTAGGGTAATTATTATTGCGCGAGGTTATGACGGCAAGTTTTGTGAGATTATGAATAACCGTAGTGTGAATGAGTTTAAATGCAAATTCTAATTTTTGTTTGAATTTAAAAAGGATAATTATTAAAAATTAATTAAATTAATTAGTATATAATTTTAGTTTCCTTTTCACTTCTATTATACACATTGTACACTAAGTGCTTATTTGGACGCCATTATTTTGATAAATAAAAGATTTTTTTATTTGACAAATTTTTAATATTAACAATAAAAGCACTAAAAAAATATTCTTTTAAAAAGATAGAATTTACATTTTTTTAAAAGATCTTTTTTTCTTAAAAAAATATTTTTCATATAATAAATAAATAAAAAAATATTTTTATATTATTATATCCAAACATAATTGATAAATAAAAAAATTCTTTGCATAAAATATCAAACATAAAATTACTTTTACTTTTTATAAAATCTTAAAAAAAAACAATTAAAAAAAAATCCTTTTTTAAAAACTCACCAAAACAACCCTAAAATCATTATCTCCCCGTTCTTTCTCATATGTATTTCATCTTGGTCGTCTTCCTCAAGTTCTTCGCACTTTGGCACTTATATATATTCCAATCCAATTATCCCATCTTCCAATCTTTTCTCTTCCGCACTTAATTTAAAACCCCTTTCTTTCTATTCAATTTTAATTGGGCTTCGTCGTTTTATTCTTCGAACCCTAACCCAAGAACTATTATTCGTATCTTTTTTATTCCAATCGAAATTGCAATTGGGGGTTAATTGATTTTCGGGGGAGCTGAATTACCGAGCGGGGAAACCACGATCGGAATTTTGAACGATGTCTGCTGCCGTGTGCAGAATCAAGAGATCTTTCTTCGAAAAACTTGCCCCTTCGCCGCCACTCTCCAAGAAGCTACGTTACTCATCATCACCGATTCGATTCGCTCCTCCTTCTCTCATTGATCACCTTCGAACTTTTTTCCCTCACATGGATGAGCTGGTTCTAGAGAGAGCACTTCAGGAATGTGGCAATGGCAATGATCTAGATGCTGCCATCAAGAGGCTGAACGAGCTTTGCTTGGGGACTAATGATGGAAATTCTGGAACTGCTGAAGAACCACAAGTTGAAGTTAATGCGGACACAGATAAATTAGAAGCTGCTTCTGACCTTCCTAAAGATGGTGCAGAATGGGTTGACTTTTTCGTAAGAGGAATGATGGTTGCTACTAGTGTTGATGATGCTAGATTTCGAGCTGCTAGAATGTTGGAAGCGCTGGAGAAATCAGTAAGTTCCCGTGTAAGTGCTGAAGCAACAAATGTTCACAAGGAGAATTTGTTGCTAAAGGAGCAAATTCAGGTGCTTACTAATGAAAGGAATTCTTTCAAAAGTGCATTTAGAATCCAACATGAGTGATTTTCTGATTATGACGAAAAGAACCGAGAGTTGCAACAGTTGAAGCTGTTAGTATCTCAATACCAGGAACAGATGAGAACTCTTGAGGTGAACAACTATGCTTTGGCAATGCATTTGAAGCAAGCTCAACAGAGCAACCCCTTTCCAGGGCATTTCCCTCCTGATGTCTTCTAATTGCACAATGTAAATATTAGGAATGTGTAATAATAATATTAGGAATCTTTTCGTTGGGTCTAAGGTTCTGTCATTATTAGTTTCTGAGGGAAAAGGTAGCAATTGCATTCCATATGCTGTCAATCCGGCTTAGAATTTGATCTTGTAAGATTTTTCAATTAATTCAATTATCGCAATTTCATTAAAAAAAATTAATAACCTTAACATTTGAGTTTAAATTGATTCGATTCATCCGTTCTTTAATTTATCGATACACCATTGTATGAAATGATATTGAACTTCGCTGTGAGTATTGAATTGAATATATTTCTTTATACAAGTGTTGATAATAATATGAATTTAATTTTGATGTGTATAGTAATTTAAATAAATGCATATAATTGTACGATTGTATAAAATATTTAATATTCTGAATGTATCAAAATTAAACTTAACAATAATGGCCGGCTTTTTATTTCGACACAACTTAGATGTTTACCTTCAATCTATCAATTGATACATCAAGGCAAATTGCAAATGATGATCTGTTACTAATAATCTTTTTTCATAGAAAAGAATGCAAGCCTTTTGGACAAATAATTATTGATGCCAAATCAACCACCAAAGATACATCCAAACTACTTTCACATTTAGGCAAAAAGAAAAGCAACTGCCACATGTGAATCTTTTATTTGATGCTTACATACCAATTGAGAGGAGAACATTAACTTTAGTCTTTAGCCATGCACAAGATAATTATATACTCACCAATAAATGGTATATATTAGTTTATGCATAAACTTACATTTATTTTTAATTCTATGGTTATGAACGTTAGTCAAATTAAACAAAGTTGAGTAGGTATATATATACACACTGCTATATATGTCGCCCTTAATTAGCAATTTAGCATTGATTCCTCAAACTACCGTTTGATGTGTGACACGCTTTGTAAAATTCTCTCCTTCTTCATGTGAATTATTATACGAGGAATGTTAGGGCCAGCAACTTTTAAGATTTATAGCTATCAAATAATCTTAATGAGACTTTTAATGGTGTGAGATTAGTGTGAGATTTTATCCAATAACTTATTTTTCTTTGTTGGTTACATACTGACCATAATTTAATAAAGTTGTTCTCCCCTAAATTTTTCCTTATTATATATATTACGGCTTAAGTGGACTATGATTATTCTCTTCTCAATCATAGCTACCCTTTTCTTAAGAATATAAGTATAATATTTAGACATATGGTAAAAGCTAATAAGATTATTAGTGTTAAGTAAATGTAAGAAAGCTAATTAATAAAATCCAACTTTATTATAGACATATATGCTTAAAGTATTGAATAATTGATATAGTTATGGAAGAATCTTCTTATTTTTACAACTTTTTTGGCTACACAACCTTCTTTTTTAATTTATAAATAAACAACCCTAGAAAACCCAAACTTTGTCATTGCCAATTTTTCCTTACACATTGTCCAAAATGGCTTTTTCTCCATACAAAATTCTCTCTCTCATTTCTATCATCTTCACCATCTTCACTTCAATGGTATCATCATTGATAACCACACCAAACAATAACAACACCAGTACTATAACCATTCCTCTATCTCCATTATTATTCACAAACAACAAGCACAATAATAACAACCCCCCTAATTCTTCATTATATCAATACCAATCCCTCAAACTCCATGCTTATGCTTCCATAACAAGAGCCCACCACCTCAAACACCATAAAGCCAAAAAAGGCTCATCTCCCTCCATCATCAAAACCCAAGTTCACCCTAAAAGCTATGGAGGGTACTCCATAGACCTTAAATTTGGAACACCACCACAAACATTCTCTTTTGTTTTGGACACAGGAAGCAGCCTTGTATGGCTACCATGTTCATCTCATTACCTATGTTCCAAATGTAACATAGACACTAACAAGATTTCAACATTCATTCCCAAGAAATCCTCCACTTCCAAGCTCATAGGATGCAAAAGCCCTAAATGTGCATGGATTTTCGGGCCCAATGTAGAATGTCAAAATTGCCAAGAAAAAAAACAAAATAATTGCTCGCAGATTTGTCCGGCCTATACAGTTCAGTATGGACTGGGCACAACTGCGGGCTTTCTCCTCTCGGAGAATTTAAATCTCCCTAAAAAAATTGTACCTAATTTTCTTGTAGGATGTTCTGTTCTTTCCATGTACCAACCCGCTGGTATAGTCGGATTAGGACGTGGACCAGAGTCATTGCCACGTCAGATGAACCTCAAGAAATTTTCTTATTGTTTACTCTCTCATCACCGCTTCGACGACTCCCGGGAGGCCTCCGACCTCGTCTTACATGGCGGTAGAACGGCCGGAAAAACCGCCGGCGTTAGTTACACGCCGTTCGACAAAAATCCGGCAGGGGAAAACACCGCATTTGCGACCTACTATTACATTCCAATCCGGAAGGTAATTGTTGGTGGGAAACATGTTAAGATTCCGGCGAATCTTCTAGAACCGGATTCCGCCGGAAACGGCGGTTCCATAGTGGATTCTGGAACCACGTTCACGTTCATGGACAAGCCAATTCGATATGCGGTGGCGCGTGAGTTCGAGAACCAAGTGAATCTCACAAGGAATAGGGTGGTTGAGAAGCGTTCAGGGCTGAGTCCATGTTTCACCGTCGCCGCCAACAACAAAACGACGTCGTTTCCGGCTCTAACATTGCAATTCAGAGGCGGCGCCAAGATGATTCTCCCGCCAGAAAATTATTTTTCTTTTGTTGGAGCAAAGTCTGACGTGGCGTGTTTTACAATTGTTTCCGATGAAGGATCTGCGGCGACACCGTCGGCGGCGCGTGGACCTGCGGTGATTTTGGGGAACTATCAGCAACAGAATTTCTACGTGGAATATGATTTGGAGAATGAGAAGTTTGGATTTCGGCGTCAAAATTGTAAACGCAGTGGTTAGTGATAGTAGTATTATATATTAGCGCCACCGTGTAGTGTTAGAATGTGAGGCGGAGACAATGGCCGTGGGTGGCGGTTGTAGTTTTAACTATGAAGTGCATGGCTGTAGTAACATATATGCTACTCTTTTTAATTATTTGTCTATTTTTTATTAAAGCTTAATGATTTTATCATCTTAAGGTTATTAATAAGAAATATAATGTACTGCAATTTGGATAATATAATCTATCATTGGCACTCTTTTATTCAAATAATTAGGGAAAAATTGCGAAGTTAATTTTACGAAAACTTGATAATTGAAAATCGTTAAATAAAAATTTAGTGAATTTATTTAACTATTTTTAATTATTAATTTCATATGAAATTACTTAAATATTTATCTAAAAAATTTAGATATGGAAGTAGTAAGAGTGATATATCTTAATATGATAATTTTTTGTATTTTTTAAAATCGTGAGAAGTACACAAATCAAACGATTCGATTTGTGTTTAAAAAATTAAAAAAATTTGGGGTACACAAATCGAACCGTCCGATTTTTGTATTTCAAATTTTTTAACACAAATCGGACGGTTCGATTTTTGTACTTCTAACAAATCGGACGATCCAATTTCTACTTTGCTCTTATATTTGAGAATAACACTCCAACCGTCCACATTTCAAAAAAACACCACTACTATCCCAATATCAAAAACAAAAAAGGGACAATATTTTCACCTTTTATGTAAAATAAAAAGAAAAGAAAAAGGGCGATGCATTATTATTTGAATCTTGTCAAAAGATAATGAGTGCCCATAACCCATATAATTTGAAATAGTGGTCACTACTCATTTGGGTGTTAATAATGATTTTTTTGGGGGTGGTTATGTGACCAATTTTCTAAACATTAATATGCACATCTTTAGCATTGTGATGAGCTAAAGTGATTCTCATCGGATAATATTTGTGGTTACGATCATCATGAATGTATGTTGTTTTGAGTCTTGTTATTTTCATACCATCATAATTCCGTCCATTTTTCAAAGAATGTAATTTTCATGACATATAAAAGAATTTTCCTGATATATAACACACACAAAAGGAGTGGCACACATATCATAAGGTGATTATAGTGACCTATATATCCATGCAAAAAAGTGAAAAAGCTACAAATTGTTAATTGTTTCAGCTATTGACTTTTGAAATTTGATCCTTGGAGTGCTTTATTTGTTTTCTTCCCATAGAAGCAATTATATATGCATACAATTGTCATTATATATATTCCTTAGCCTCTCACTTCGTTCTTCCTTGCTTAAGAGATTTATGTTTTAAAAAATGATATGCTCTCCAAAAAGAGTCATTTTTTTTTTCTATTCATGTTCTTTCGGAAAGTTTTCTTTCAATATGGGGACTACTTAATAAAGGGTTTTTGTTATCTTTGATTTATTCTTTGTTCCCTTCTTATGCACTATTTTCCATCTTCTTTTTTGTCCTCTCTTACACAAGAATGGCACTACTTATTTGTTGCATGCATGCATGTATATATAAATTAAAAAAGGTTATATATATGTTTAATACATTTATAATATCTTTATAAAAAAAATTTACTATCTGTAATAGAACTTCTGTTAGCAAAAGTTATAACTTTATTATCAATAAAAATTTTGTAATTGTAATGGTAATTTTTCCTAATAATATATATACTCCAAAGACAAATGTGAGAAAAAGTATGAATGTAAAACCTAAAATTAAGGTGAAAATTTAGGTGCAATTGACTTTACATGAAGTTGATAGTCAAAAGTCGTTCGATGAAAATTTAGTTAAATAAGTTAAATTATTTAACGGTTTTCAACTATTAACTTCACGTGAAGTTAACTTGACTGCATCTGAATTTCTACAAAATTAAAGAATTATGTGAAGTCGACTGCATTAAAATTTTCACAAGATTAAAGGGCGTCGTGCGTGGCTTTCAATTGAATTGCATACCTCTACTCCACTAAAAAGATAGAGTAGTTAGTGTACGTAGCAGCCAATAGGGTTCGTTCATCTACTAAATAAACCATTTCTTTTATTTATTATATTAATGCATGCATATGGGATTTTAGATTGTTGAATTGCTTAAAGCATAAGTTATTGAACAGTGTTGATGGTCTCCTTTTTCTTATGCATAGCTCAATATAATTAGGCATTCTATAATTAATTAGTATAATATCATACGGTTTTATTTCATGCTCTTCTCATATACGTGAACCCTAATAATGTTAATTCAAATACCATGCATGCAATTAGACAGTCTAATATGGTCATTGGTCAACCCATATGACTGATAAATTCATAACATAAAAGAGTAAATATTTAAATTAGATCTTAAAAAATTTTAAATTATATATTTTAGTTTTTAATAAATTTTTATTATTTTAAAATATTTTTGAGAATTACTTGTATCAAATGAAATAATTCTTTTATCGTTATTGAAGAAGATTCATTTAAACTCGTGAACTACAAAATAATTCAAATGAAATAATTTTTCGTACTTACTTAAACAAATTAATGAATTAACTATTAGATTAACCCAAATTAATTTTTACTTTGCACATACATGCGTTTCCTATCAGTTAGCTGCTATAATAATATGCTATGATTGTTACAGCAACAATAAGGCCCCGATGGAAGGTAAGAATCATCAAGAGTGAATGATGATGGAGTAGTTTCTAATTCTTTCTTTGTCCAACAAAAAGGGGCAGAACGTTTACAATTTTGTCAACTTAACTACTAAATATCTTAACCGTTAATTATAGGGACAATATAAAAAAGGTTTAATTAATTTTTCGTTTTCTATAATTTTATTAAATTTATAATTAAATATTTAAATTTTTTTAATTAAATTTTTACACATGCTTTTAGACCTTTAATGGCATATATTTTAAGAAAAACATTCTTTTAATTTTAATAACTTTTATATAAAAAAAAATAATTACAAAATTAAAAATAGTATAAGAATCAAATTGAAAAAAGTATAAAAATCTAATTAAAAATTAATAAAATTATAAAAAATAACAGAATAAATAAATCTTAATAAAATTGTTAGTATAATTAGGATCAATGAGATCGATTAGCATTATTTAAGATATAACTTAATCAACTCAACTTCGTAAGCAAGAAGGGACACATACGCATATTTATACTAGTAGGGGATGAAGAACTTTATTTCATGACTCAAGTAAAGTGAGACTAACTCATAACACAATATAATAATATATGCTAAACTATACTACTTTAATTAATGACACAAATATAAAAATATATGCTTCTGTATTATTTTTCCTAGTTGGAAAGAACTTCTTCATTATTCTCACTGGATTGAAAAACACTCATTTTGTATTGGTAAAAGATTTTATTAGTGAGTACATTTGGTCTTGAAAGATGTGAAAAGACATAACTCAGCTTGATTTTTTTGACTATCTACACGTTATAACGGAGTTAATATGATCTTCTTGCCATTTTTAACAAAGGAGTATATATTTTTGAAACCATCATGAATAGCTCGAAAATCATATTGCCAAAGATGTCCTAACAGTAAATGACATGCATCTATTGGAATGAAATCACACTACACTTTGTCTTTGTATTTGCTTCCTATAGAAAATTGGACACAACATCGCTTTGTTACTCTAACTTCATTTTCCTTTGTTAACCAATGTAACTTATAAGGATGAGGATGTAACTCGATTGGAAGCTTCAGTTTGTTTATTATATAATTTAAAACAACATTTTCACAACTTTTGCTATCTATGATGACTTTGTAAACCTTCTACTTAACAGTGCATCTTGTGTGAAAGATGTTGTAGCGTCGCTAACTCTCATCTTCTGTTACTCTTGCAGTATTCAAGTTTTGACGAACTACTAAAGCTTTTCCACAATCAGCTGAAACTTCTCCAATAGCATAGTCAACCTCAGCTCGTCTTCTTGCTCCTGAAATAATACAAATTAATCTAATTTATCCTAATTATACTCTAACAAAAATAATAAATAATAACCTTAAATAAAAGTAGTAAACAAATAATTCATCCTCCTTGCTTTTTTTGTCTTTTTCAATTGGACCTAAAAAGGGCCCAGTCCATCATATTGGGTATTCAAGGGTATTTTGGGTCTTGATATTGGGTATTCAAGTTTGACCCTACACAAAGAATTCAAACAATTAACCAACCTTGGTTAATGAACACAAGGTTTTGGATTAAGGTCAGATGCAATTTATCAGGCTTCGGCCCATATAAATACAAATATGTTAATGATACTATGCCTGATTTAATCATTTAACCTAAAATTTAAAAATAAAAAATAAAAATAGAAACTTGAAGTAACTTAAATGTATTACAATAATAAATACTTAAAAAAAACCAAAAAAAGAAAGAAAACTTAAGGGTACTAAGAGAAAAAATATACAAGTAAAATAATAAAAATAAGTAGTAGAGTTGATAATTATATAATATTAAGTCACAAGTTCAACTATTTTAAGAAAAAAGTTATTTAAAATTAATAAATTAATAATTAAACATTACGCATTTAGATGCTGAACCCTTATATCATACATCCTTTTTCTTCAGAAGACGCAGCTCAGCAGAGTTAGTTAATTAGAAACTTAGTTAGTTACAGCAATCAGGGTTTTAAAATCGAGACGTTGAAAGGTAGTTGAGTTAGTTGCTTCATCAAACTCCATATTTTAATACCAAACGGCCAAACTACTCTGCATTGCACCATTTTTTTTTTCGTTTTTTCTTTTTTCTTTTTTACTTTCACTTTCATTTTTTTCCCTCTCTGCAATGCGAACAAACGTCAACACTATTTCTTCCACTCTTTGCTCTTTCTTCGTCGTCACATTTTCGAAAACTGCATCGGTCTCAACGATCTCTTCGATCTCCTCGCTTTCTTCGCCATGATGCGCTCTTTCTGGCGATCTGTTGATCGCTTCTCCGTTCTACACTTCAGGTAAACAACTTCGAAATTTGCGACTTCTCGTTGTTTTTTATTTTTTTTACTGCTTCTGACTTCGGTATGGTTCGATTTTGAGATTTTGACGAATTTTTCACGTGGTGAATTATAGTTGTTCGTGAATTCTGGTGTGGAAGTTGCATTTTGCTTTTTTTGGAGCTCGAACTTGTTGATTATAAATGATATTGTATGGATTTGGCTTTGTTTGGCTTCATTCTGAGATTTTGATGATCCTTTTAGTTAGCGCACTATTTGTTTGTGAGTTTTGATGTGGAAGTTGAGTTTATGAGGATTTTTATTTTATTTTATTTAAATCTGCGGAGCTCGAACTTATTTCTTATCGATGATATTGTTATGGATTTGCTAAGGTTCGTTTTGATATTTTGCTGATCCTTTAGTAGTGTAGTTGTGACTTGGTTGTTCACTTGTGCGTTTTAGAGTGAAAATTGAGTTTCTGTTGTGCATTACAGGGCTTTAGTTGTTTCCACTTTCCAGAGCTTGAACTTGTTTCTTATATATTACATTGTCCTGGATTTGCTTTGATAAGGTTTGATATGAGATTCTGATGGTCTTCTTAGGTAGTGACTTGATTATTCATGAATTTGGTTGTATAAATTGAGTTTCTGTGGTGCTTTATGGGACTCTTGTTACCGGAATTAGAACTTGTTTTTATTAATGCTATTATACAGGATTAAAGAGTCTGTTTTGAGATTTTTGATGATCTTTCTTTTTGGTAGTGACCTGATCTTTTCGTGAAGTTTGCTGTGGAAATTAAGTTTCTGTAGTGCCTTATGAGGCTTTTGTTGTTTACGGAACTTTAACTTGTTTATTATAAATATTGCTGTTGATGATTTTCTGGTTACAGATCCGTAATTGATGAACTGAAGCAGATCAAAGTTGTGAACATGCGTAACAGGGTAACACAAGTCAATTTTATTCTCATTGTGGTATTTTGTTTTCATTGAACAAAAAGCATATTGTGATTATGCATGCTGTTTTATGCAGGAATTAGTGCTGGATTTATTGCAGTCTGTTGTGGAGATAATTACTTATGGTGATAAACATGATCCATCCATTCTTGAGTAAGATCTTGTTGGGAAAATCTCGTTGCTTCTGATCTTGTTAGTATTATCTTGAAAATTTTGAATTTTGTATTTGATTAAATGGTTCAGATGTTTCATGGATCGCCAAGTGGTTGCGGAATTCGTTCGAATGCTTGATATCAGTGAAAATTCAAGAATTGAGGCACCGTTACTTCAGTATCTCAGCATAATGATTCAAAACATGGATAATGAACATGCAATTTGTAAGACTGTTAGTATTTCTTGATGTTTCAGGCTAAGGTCATTAGACTTTAGAGTTTTACCTATTGTTCATACATTGTTAGGCATGAAATAGTTGTTTGAGTTGAAAACTTTAATTTTTTAATTGAAGATCTTTAGACCCATCAATAGTGTGATGCACGAGATCTTATGCTATGCGGAAATGTTGTCAAATATGGCACACAGAATCCAGATGGTCTGTTGGTACTTTTATATTATCGACTGGTATGTCTTAGGCTTCATACTGGTACTTAATCGAATGTGTTGTGCTGACTTTGCATCTTGCAGACTATTGTTTCAGCAATGGTTATATTAATAGCATCATTTTGCATCCGTATGAACTTGATGGGGGAGACTTGGCTCCATACTATGTGTCTTTTCTAAGGTTGTGTTGCAAGTTTTATGTTCTAAATTTTCTCTCCTCTTTCTTTTATTAGTGAATCACATAAGGGTGTAAATTTTCTGATTCTGATATTTTTTTTTTCACATGGTTTTATGTTTGTTGTTATCTTTTAATATTTATTCTAAAAGGAGAAACTAACTTTTGGTTCATTTCTTCATTCAGGGCCGTTAGTGGTAAAATAAACAGAGACACACTTTGCCTTCTTGTGAATGTACATGGGGTAGGTCAAAACTTGTAAATATGATGGTTTGTTGCTGTATATTGAGCTAAAATAATTGTCTTCTCACTTTTGAATAGGACAAGTGAATAATGAATTCATCCTTTGTTTTGTTGAATTTACTATGCTAGAGTAGTTTTGAATTACACACGTTTAGAAAGCTAATGTAATATCATTTTTGTTGAGAAAGATATCGGTTAAAAATATATGCAGTTCCTATCTTGTATTAGTTATTTGTTGAAACCAAAGCACGAGAAAGCAATCATTACCATAAATTCGTGGTGGAAGTGGAAAATTTGCTTGTTTTCTCTGGCAAAATTCAGCATGATCTTCTTTGATGCATTATTCAACTGCAGGATGCTGTAGTTTCCTTTCCCTTGTACACTGAGGCTCTAAGGTTTGCTCATCATGAGGAAAAGATGATTCAGACAGCAGTACGTACAATAGTTCTCAACATCTACAATGGTATACTGCTCTCGATCTGCTTCTAAGTCATAAGCATGCCTTAGTGCTATGTTTACAGTATTTTGGGTCTTGGTTTGACAGTTAGTGATGAGATGATCTATAAATTTATAATGACGCCACCAGTTTCAGACTACTTCTCTGTCATGGTTGGCAGATTACGAGAAATGTGTATTCTCTTAGATGCTTTTCTCCATGAAAAAGGGTATAATCATTTGTTAGATATTTTTCATTAATTTATATATGCTTGAGTGATTCCGATTTCTAATGATACTGCCCTTTATTCAAACAGGGATATGGACACTCAAAAAAGAAGAAATGGATTGATTCTTGAATCTGATAAAATTATTGATGAACTATACTACTTGAAAGACATTCTTAGTGTTGATGAGCCTCGATTGAATCAATTGGTTACTGAGAATCTCCTGAATGGGCTAGTGTTTCCTGTACTATTCTCATTACCAGCTTCAATGAATAATAATGTGAGATCTGAGAACTTCCTGCTAATTAGTTTACTCTAATTACTGTTTCCCTCTGGTGTGGTATATCATTGCTATATCAACTCTAGTGTTAAAAGTTGTTAATACTTGATATGAATTGATGATAATTGATAAAACAATTCTCTAACTTGTGAATGTTTGAATATATATCATGATATACTGGGAATTTCCCACTTGGTAATGGTATGCAGTATTGATTTTCTTAGAATCTGCTTGCATAGAGAGGATAAAAATAATGTCTTCAGATTAAGAACAGAATCCCTTCATACTCTTAAGGAGCTACTACTTTCAATATTGCAGTACTAAAATATAGTCACTCACTTTTTTAGTTTAGTTGAGAGAATTCTTTACAATCATAATCCTCCCCTCTCCCCCCACCACAAAAAAAAAAAAGAGGCTTAGTTGTCTGGCTCTTTTAGTGTGTTCAAAGGTGAAGTGGACAAAGGACTTTGTAATAAAAGGGAAGGAAATCTGCCTGCTTCAGCTGATCTTGCTAGTTGCTATACTTGAATTTATATCCATGATTTATTTCCACATGATGCGCTGATTCAAACAATATGTTCTTTTACCCAGGGCTCAGATTTATCTGCTATCACTTCACTATATATCTTATCACGTCTTCTTCAAGTCGTTGGGGGAAGAAGCATGATTAACAACGTGGCTGGTGTTATCCTGTATCATTTTTTGAACTTAAATGCGAGAACTCTGAGCGAAGGGAACGCTTCTGATAGCTCTAATGAAGTTAAACCATTTTCTAAGTGCCTGAATGAAGTGGAAAAGATTATTTCTTATGCTCCTGAGTCAAAAGGAGATGGAAACATCAATGGGAACTATCTGGATTCTCTTTTGGAAGATTTCAGGACCAGAGTCAATATTAGTTGCTTGAATGGTGATATATGTCCCAAAAGGTTGTTTCTTTTTTCTTTTTTCAAAGTTGAAGGTGGAAGCATCCCCTGAGGCAGTTTGTTTATGCAACATCTAGTGCATCTTCTTGATAACTATAACTATAATGAAGTAACAACTCTTGCAGGCAAGGAATACTTGCATTTGTGTTTTCTGAGGATCAATGCCTACTGTTAGCTTCTACATTTCTCTTACTTATTCTGGCTGAAAGTAAAGGTAGTCTTATTTTATTTATGTATATACCCTAGAAGTTGTCTTTCACTAAGCGATTATGTTATTTGATGTTGCTTTTCATGCAAGTTTTGCAGATCTTGATAGTCTATTAGCTCCAATGATTCGGCTGTATCAGACTCAGGATGCGATGGTTAGTATAATTACATTGATTTGAATTTGATCAGGAGCACCCACAATCAAAATGGCGAATACTTATACTGTTTTGCATCTATTACAATAGTATATCCAGGATTCTCTATATTTGAAAGCTGAAGCCAAGGTTTTTCCTTTTTCCTTTTCCCCACTAAGGGTTTTTTTTTTCTGTGTGTTGTCGGTTTTTTTTTTTTTTTGGGGGGGGGGGGGGGGGCTGCAGTTGGCCGTTACATATATTGGTATATGTTGATGGACTTGGGTTAACATTTTTTATTGCTTTTAAAGGTAGCAAAATATTTCTTGGTAAATATATCTCTAGTTCAGGAACATGTAAGTACTTAAATCATTAATTAAGAAAATATGGTTAGTCGTTAGCACCAATTTGAATATGTCAACCAGTTATGTAGTTAATTGTTCCCAGACTGAAAATGTTTTTACTTGGTTTTTGTTTCATGTGATTTTCTTTCATCATTTAACGGAAACCTGCCGTGCATTGTACAAAATACATTATATAATTGATCAACTATCAACTATATGATATAGTTTTCATTCTTACCTCTATTCAATGCAGACAAATGACACATCGACTTCAAAGTCCTTGGATGCAAGTATCTTCGGTGGATTTATGCCTGAGGTATATGTTTCCTTATTATGGTCAACAATTTAATCTGGTTATCCTTTGAGTTTTACTGTCATCGTCATCGTCATCGTCATCACCTTGAGTGTGCTTTTAGATTTGTCAAAGATGGTTCATAGCATTTAAAATGATAACAAACTTATCATGCCCTTTTTAAATTTGACAGATTTTAAATGCCTTGCTTAAGGTTTTAGCCTTCCAGGAATCCCACTCCCCAGAGATGCTGTGGCATGCAGGGTGGTGCTTGCAAAAGCTTCTTAACTTTTGTAGAGAAGGACTTGATGATGATAATCTCCTCCTATTCAATGTAAGATTTCTAAACTGTTACTTCTGTTCACAGTATTGGTAGTAGATAACTAGATATATTTTTCCTATCAAAAGTATGTCCAAGTGAAATTGATGTTTTGCATCAAAGATGCATTCGCTTTGGAATTGCTGTATACATTTAAACTTTCTAAAGTTTTATAGTTTCTAGTTTCCATGAGCAGACTGCATATGATCACTCACATGTACATTTTCTGAAAGAACTTGATGGAGTTTGGTTTGATCATATTCCGGATATTGTAAGAAATGAATGGTCAAGCTGTACAAAAGGTATTTGTTACTCTTCTTACTGAGGTTGATCCTGATCCATCTTTGTTGGGTAATTTGTCTTTTGGATTAGTTCAATAATTCTAGTATATGTTTAACAAAACTGAAAAAGAGTGTATGCATATTTCCTAATTAAAAAAGGACAAAAGAAAGGTAAAATTCACATTGAACCAATGAAATTTTCATTTTTAGTAGAGTGCAATAGCATCACTTAATCTAGGTAACTAACCCTATTTATCCGGACTAGGCTTTTGTTGTTGTTTAATAACTAAAAATAAATCTAATGCACATCCTTCATACATATTGTATGCAGTTTTGGAGCAATCTTCCCAATATAAAGATCCAATATTTATGTTGGAACTTGTTCTTCCCCAACAATCCACCAATGGTATATTACTTCTTTATGTTCCCCTCGTTATATTGAATTGTCCTGAGCACTGATTTCATAATGTGTAAATGAATTGTTTTTTTCACAGGTCAAACATCTTCCTGTTTTGCATGGCAAAAGACAGTTGATGCAGTGAAGGTGTTCTAATTTATTCTTTTAAATTGTCTTTTATGGATGATTTCTCTTAAATTACCTAATGCTCAGAGATGGGTGTCTCTTTCCAATATGTTTTATTTTCCAAACCTTGCTCTTGAGTTTTGTCTTGTTTTTTTGAGAGTATCCTTTACTGCAAATGTTTCTTTTCTTGTTTTCATGGCAGTTTATGAGTTTTCCTGTTTTATTAAATATCTTTTACTTAGTATTTGGGTTGGTGCTGTTAAATATGTAAATTTGTAATGCTTTTTATTGGTTGTTCTTTGAAAAATCTTGAATGGTAATTCTGATACCAATTATTTTTCTAGGCTTTTATTCTCCACTTTCAGCTGAAGACATTTATTTTCGAACGTGAGTTGGCAGAGAATCCATTGATTGCCATTTCTAGCAATGATTCTGGAGTAATCTGTTCTTCAAATGTTTCTTCTGCTAGCTTTGGGTCTAATGTTTCTTTGGGTAGGCATCGTTCTGTTTCAACTTGTTTGTGCCTCTGGCGTCATGTCTCTTTTTCATTCTCTAATGCTGACTACTGCAGAATCTGGAATACCTTGTACAATTGCATTTTCAAATGCCGAAATTAGAGATGTATATGTAGTACCAATGGTGCATAAGAATACCGGAAAATTGCTTCTCACAGAGAAACACCCATTTCGAAGCCGGCATGGGGTAGTGATAGCAATTGCTCCATTGGCAGGGTTATGTGTAAGTCAATATCTTGATCAAGTCATCATGTTTTGATTTATTTGTTTTTTCAGTCATTTGCCTCTTTATCTGTTTCACAGCCAACAATAGATAAGGATCACCCCTCATGGTTGCATCTTCGAATAAGAGAGTTCAACCCCAAGTTGTATGCAACTAAAGCCAAAGGAGATCATTTTAGCATGCCTGATCATTTTGTGGATGGGAGATGGACCCTTGGTTTCCCAGATGCAAAAGCTTGTAAGGATGCTCATTTAGCCATTCTTCGCGAAATTACCAAGCAGAGATCAGCTGTGGAGGCCACTCTTGCTCCATTACTTAATTATGATCTTGGATTAGCTGAAGAAAACAGAGAAAAATAAAGTTGTGATGATGAGTGATTGTAGGTTAGTTTACATTCCTCCCTTGTCTTATTACTTCTTTTTATAAATTTTCTTTATATTTTGGCTTTAAATGTATTAGTCTATAACTGCACATGTTATTAATGTACATAATTTTGTAGTGCTTAGTATGTCTTAGGTTCACAGACCAGTACATGTAAATCTGATTTCATATAGAGATGTCTTTGTTTTGAAAATGAAAACATGTTTGGTGTATATAAATTGAGTAAGTTAGCATAGAGTTTTAGAAATATGTCTCGGCAATCGAATTGAGAGTTATTGTTTAGGTATAAAACTCCTAAATCATTAGTCAAGAATGACATGATTAGAAAATGGCCTTTTGCCACGGTTTAATATAAGCTTTTCTAGAATATGTGAAGATGAAGTGAGTGGGGCCTCTCTTAGCAATTAGACCGGCGAAATCAATAATTACACAGGGGCTACTCTCTATGCAATTATGCATGATATTTCCCGTTCCCTAAAGTGTTTACTCTTTTAGAGATTTTTAAACTTTTCCTTGTGTTTGTGTGTGGTGAGGTACACAATTCATTTTGACAAAAATAATGAACTCGTATTGATGAAATTGCTGATAATTGCCAATTGGCGTTTATTGATTATTATGTCTTCAAAGCCAGATAAAATTAGGTTCTGAATTTATACCTTATAGCATACTAAACCACTAATATTCCACAAGAAATCTGCTTTTGAATGTTAATGAAATAGATGGTTTTGTTGAAGAATATTAATCCTACATTTGATGTAGGGAAAATTCATTTAAATTAATACTTAAGAACTCAACTAGCTAAAACTTTTCTAAAGATTAGAATTTAAAATTGTCCAACATTAAAATTACAGACAATACCGAATGTTTTGGGTATATAAGGCTGTCATATTGAACACTTTTAGATTCACCCACCACAAACCCATTATAAATATAGTACTAGTCTATACCCTGGCATGAAATGCCTAGATTTGCTTCTTCTTCTCTGCGGTTGTGCGCAGATAACACGAGGAAGAGTAATCATTTGTATTCCTAATGATGCTGGCCTTTTAAATTCTTAATGGAGCACAAGTTTGTTTAGTGCAGTGCAGATATATATGAAGCATAAAATAACGAGAAACCTTTTGGAGAAAAAGAGTGAGTGTATGGTACGTAATTCCCATCACCTTTACATTAACAAGGCTGTCATGTCAAAATTAGGGCAACTTTTTCCTCCCCATTCTAGCCTTTAAAGCTGCCCACCCTGCCCAATATATAATATAACTATTAACTAATCTTTTCCCCTTTTCCCTCTCTTCATTCCCTTGGATATTGCTTTCAGCCACATGGCCACGTAGAAGGCCAAAGATGCTTATTTGAAGGCTTAAAAGCATAAAAATGAGCGACCCTTTTGAGTAGATAATGCCATATTTTGCTTTTAATATTGCTTTATGGTATTAGAGCGCTTTACTTTAGCCAAAAGTTGATGATGAGAGTATATTAATTAAAATTGTTTAAGGAAAACTCAAATGAAATTGTGTTTCAAGAGGGGTCTTTGATGGTGAAAGCAGAGAAAAGCTAGTCCTATAGCTTTCGCTTTGCCTCAAATCTCATGGTTTTCCAAACACAAAGATTTAGCATCAATATTTATTAGGATGCCTTTTTTGCAAGACAATTATCCTTTCCATTAAAAAATAATTAACCAAATGAGAATACTAATTAGTATAAGGAAAATTGAATCCTATAATAAAGTGTAATAGCAATATCTAAAATTAAGTTAAAAAAAAAGGCATTTCTGTAAAAGAATAGAAGTAAACCGTTATTGGATTTGGTGGGGGAGAGAGAGAGAAGTTATGAGCTGTGTTTCAAACTCCTAAGTAAGTGTACATATTCCTCTCTCTCTCTCTTGGTTCAAACACTCCTTTTCTAGCTACCATAGCCGAGTGCTTTGCGTTCAAATAATTTGGTATCCTTTGTAAGTCTTTTTAGGCCAACAAAGTTACAAGAGACTTTTTGACTACAAGCCTTGGCTAGTTAGTAGTTACCTATCTACAGTAAAAATTCTTCTGCTGCATGCATCACTGATCAAGCTAATGTAGCTTATTATAACAGATTCATTTTGGATTTGGATTTGGATTTGGAACCTATTTAATTCTAATCACACACTCATTGTTGTGCTAGTCACGTGCAATGTAAATAGTGATTAGTGACCATGCACTAAGGGCTGCGTGCTAGCTGCAATAACAGGATATTCTCAGGCATTTATTATTTCTAGAATAATGAATTTCAACCCAGTTATATTTCCATCTGAGACATGTAATAGTAAGATTTTTCTGGGATAACAATACTTTTAATAAAAATGGAATTTCAAAATTATTATCAGTTTTTACAATTATTTACTTTGCAGAAACTGTTTTTTCTTAAACCAATAATAGGCAATTCATACGATGAGTAAGTTTATCTGATTTCCGTTGCCTTGAATTCAATTTTTCGTAATAAAAAAAGAAATTTAGGTTGACTACCTTGATAGAATCCAAACTTTAAACTCTAAACATTATAATTTTTCGAGTTGACTACCTTGATAATTAGGTTCAGATATATATGGTGACTGAAAAAAACTAGTGTATATATATAATTTTGTGCAAAGTTTATTTAATATTGCCGTCACTGATTTATCGATCCCCAAAAGTGACGTTATGTATTTTGGTCCTGTCAAAATATGTATCATGTGAAAATGCTGATGTATATGATGCTGCATTCATACCTTCTGAGTTTCCCATTAAGAAAAAAAAAACAAAAAAGAAAAAGAATTTAGAGGGTTTTGTTTCTTTTCTTCTCTTTCATGTAATGTTATTAGTGACTCAAATATATATTAACTCTTCACTGATGCACACACATTATTGATATTTGATACGTCATGGGACATTGTATAAAACAAATAAAAGGTAGAAGAGTTGGATAATTGAGGAGTGAAAGATAGATGTATATGTGTTGTGTTGTTTCGAAAAATATGCTCTCTACTAGGAGTATTTCTTTATGAAATTTCTATGATTTCTTTTTCGTGAACACCAAGATAAATAGATAGATAGAAGGTATCGAGAGCACTCAGTGGATGCTATATGTATTTTGCATGCCCTTCTCTACTTTCTATGCAAGAATTGAAAAAAATTAAGACCTCCGGAATTTAATTTAATTAATGGACACAACTATCTAAGAAATCTACATACTAATATGCCCTCACAACTGTAAGTGGATCATGAACATTTAAATATATTATAGACACGTTTTGAAAGTAAGATTAATTTTGGGGTATGATGATGATCATTCCTAAAAAAAGAAAAAAATAATAAAATAAAAGACCGACTATTTGACACTGAGAAATTAAAGTATAAGCTAATTGAATATACAATAATATAATTTTACATACACATTAGTATTTGTGTGACTTCTTGCTTTAATTAGTAGTTTTCTTTCTCATGCATATGTTATTACTATGCATGCAAATAAATAAGGAGCAATTCACTGAATTGAGTTTTTTATATAATGTTGTATGTGGTCCTTATATTATTCCGAAATTGTGTATATATGTGCATAAGTCAATGTCTCCAATAATAAATAAATAATAAAATTTCTGTACATTAACGAAGTTCAGAAAATTGAAGTCAATCATGTCAGGATCATTATAGTATTAAGCTTGGATTGGATAGATATAGTTGTGAACTCGCCGCACGTGTAAAATTTTCTGGTTTTTATTTTTGTTTGATTATTGTTACTGATCCCAATTCAATATGACAATATGTCGATTTAAATAATTTAATACAATATTGGATGTATGAAATATGAATACACTTTTTGTCGCACTATTTATTTCCAAAATTTAATTTATAAATATAAGTACATACATATACCACATTTTCACTTTTATTTTCCATTGAAAACTAACCCTAGGTAATATTTTATTTTGAATTTAACTATTGAGAATATGAGTAAATAAATATTAAAACAACAAAAGAGAAAAATTAATTGGATCCAATGAATCTACCTACACAAATACCATTGACAGAGGAAAAAGAAATTCCCTTTATTATAACATTTGTGGTGCTTCTTGGCCATAGTCTAGCTAGTTCTGTATATATATTTTTCTCTCTGATCTCTCTCTATATATTCTTTTATAGTATTTGAAAATGATGAATTATCATGAGCCAAAAAAGAACATAACTTTTTGAAATAAATGGAGTGTGTGTCGAGGGGACACCCAACGAAAAGAGAATGCAAGGTCATAATAATAATAATAATAATAATAATAATAATAATAATAATAATAATAATAATAATAATAATAATAATAATAATAATATCATGTATGTATGTTCATATTTATATTTAGCTATATAGTACTTACAAAAATTAAACTTTAAATTTCATTTAGATAATTTAATGGAGTATCAATGCTAAATGCAACTAGTAATAATAACATAATGAAGTGTATGTATGTAACAAAAATCCTAATGTTGGTCTTAATCACCATGCAACATACATGACATGATCCATTATATATAGTTTAATTAGAATTTGGATATTTAATAATCGTAATCCAAAGTAAAGAAGGGACCCAAACAAGAACACTTTATTCCCTTGCTTGTCTTTGGGTCCGGAAGGAAGAAAATAGTACACAGTTCCCGATTCCTTCACCAACATATAAGATTATAAGACCATAGAGAATTAGAGACCCCTCTCCTCTTTTCAGGTCCTCGGTTTTTGGCAGACTCCCATGAAAAAGATGTTTCCTTTCTTCTCTTTCTCTCTCTAATAGGAATATATGGTAGCTAGAAGGAGCGCCATACTTTATTAACTTTAGGTTTTATTTTTACTATTATTATTATAGTTTATGAATATTTTCTCTTTAAGCTGTTTTGGATCCACTTCCACTTGTTGAGTAGTGCTTCATAATTAATTTGATTATTGTAATATAGTATTACTTATTAATTAGTGAAAAAATTGAAATCCTATAAAAAAAAAGAGGGGGGGGGGGGAGAATACTAAATATAACATTTGAAAGATAGTTTTGTTGAAAAATAAATTACTAGCAATAAAAAGATAATTATTTGTTTGACATAAATTAAAGATTATTTTTCATTAAATTGTCGATTATACTTTATTATGAAATTATTTATCACATCCTTAACTGTAATACACAAGCTATTTTGTAAAAAAAAATACAGAAATTATTTAACAAAAGGAAAATGTTTGGTAACTAAAGAAAATTAGTCAAAAACAGCGATAACTTGCTTTATTTAGTATTCATTAATTATTATTAATTATTGTGATAATTAATTAATACTAAATAAGATAAATTTTGGCGTTCTTTTGTCTCTCTAACATTATCGTTAACAAAAAATTGATAGATAAAAATATTACTGGAGATTTATCGATCAATTTATTGACGAACACAAATTCATAAGTTAGAAACAAAAAATTCGTCGATAAATTTGTTGGTAATGTATTTTTTAATTGGGTTAATTGATGATAAAGAGAAGTAATATTTTAAATATGTTAGACAAATTAAATATCCAATAATTGTCTGGTAAATTATTTTGTTAGTGATGAAGAGATCTTCAAAGACTATTTTATCAGTTCATGAAAAGTTTGCATTCATATTGAGTTACACTCAACAATTATTATTATTATTGGTTTGAAGATTACTTAACACCTACCTAATGACCAAAAAAGAATAAAAAGATTATTTTCTTTTGGGTCAATGAAGAAGAGTAGATTACTTAATCGTTAGTGCACCTTGCATGACTTAACTTCCTTCCCACACATATGATGAAAATAAACAAATAAAAATTTATTTGTTAACACTTAACACTACTATGCATAAAAGAGAAAGTGCCCCACTTACACATACCAAAACTTTTTTACGAAATTTGGTGAATGAGTGTGCATGAAAGAGAAAGAAAGAAAGAAGAGTGAGTGAGTGAGCAAAGCTGAGTTTGCCTTTGATACTGATGCATATTAGTCTCTGCTTGTCAGCACATGCAATCCACTTTCTACAACAAGATCCACTTTGGACCCCCATTTTACCTCCCCAACAAGAAAAGCACATCCACACACCACTCTTCTCCTCAATTTTAGTGTTCCATTATTTCAATTTTTCTTTATTCACACCCTCATCACTTATTGAAAAATAACTTAAACAAATACTAAAAAAATATTATTTACATACTTAAATTAGTGTCTCATTTCGGATATATATATATATACGTATATTGGATAACTTTGACTACAATATACTTTTATTTATCATACACATTATTTATTATTAAATAGTTTAATTACTCTGTTGGTTCTTATAGTTTCGCAAAATTTTTAATTAGGTCGTTATATTTTTTTTTTCTTTTAATTGGGTCCTTGCACTAATTTTTTTTTATTAGGTTCCTCTTAGTAATAATTGGCTTAATTGTATAGAGACCTAACTAAAAAAAAATTAGTGCAAAGACTCAAATAAAAAGAAAAAAATGTAAGGACTCAATTGAAAAAAAAAATTAGTGCAAGAACTAAATTAAAAAAATATAGGGACCTAATTAAAAATTTTGTGAAACTATAAAGATTAACAAAATAATTAAACCTTATTAAATTTAAATTAATATTTTAATATTTATTTTTATAATATCTCTCGATTTGATGAATTAAATTTATCATAAATCTAAATTTTATTTAAAAAGTCTATTATTAGTCTCAGTTATTATATACAAGGTAAAATTTAAATTTTTTAATATTTATTTAAATAGACGAATAATTTTGACAATTTGATTAATCCAACTCAATGAGTTAATTTTTTAATATATAATAACTTAAATATGTAAATACTATCCTCTTTAAATTTCACACCTCTTTTTTCATCTTCTCCTTTTCTCTTTCTCTCGTTGGTAGTTGTTATCTCTCTTTCTTAGTCTTTTAGACCAAACCATCATCTTTGTTCATTCATATATTCTAGAGACAAGGTACAAAACAAAAACAAGGCTTCTTCGTGGAAGGAATAATTATTGAATTATACTCATCCACCATTTATAATATTATTATTATTATAATTATTAGAGACTATATAGCCATAGGGATATATAGAGAAACCTCAAAAAAAAAAAAAAGACCTAGCTTCCGAAGTTCCCAACTATAGATATCGGATACCAACCAACACTTTCATTCTTCAATATAAAGTTCCCCATACTCCTACACTCTTCTTCCTTTTTCCTTATATATCTTCGTTTTCCCAATCAAAATTAACACCACCACCTCAAACTAAATAATAAACTCTTTACTATTACACTATTTTTCTCATCCATCACCAAATTCGAAACCACCATAGTTTGATCGATCTCTCTTGGTCTTAAGATCCTCCTTTTAGTTTATGAAAACGTTTTTCATTTCTAAGTAGATAGATTCTTTTTGGAGATGAGAACAGGAAGTTGTTCTGTGCAACAAGGGCTAACCCCAGAAGCTGCAAGCATAGTGAAGCAGGCCGTGACGCTTGCAAAGCGTCGCGGCCATGCTCAAGTGACGCCACTTCACGTGGCGAACACTATGCTTTCAGATTCTAACGGTTTATTAAGAACAGCTTGTCTCCAGTCTCATTCGCACCCTCTTCAGTGCAAGGCGTTGGAGCTCTGCTTCAACGTTGCACTGAATAGGTTGCCGGCTTCAACCTCGAGCCCCATGTTGGGCAACCATCACCACCCCCACCACTCCCAGTGTCCTTCGATTTCAAACGCCATGGTAGCTGCTTTCAAGCGCGCACAAGCTCACCAGCGACGCGGATCCATTGAGAACCAACAACAACCGTTGTTGGCCGTGAAGATTGAGCTTGAACAACTCATAATCTCAATCTTGGATGACCCTAGTGTTAGTAGGGTTATGAAAGAAGCAGGGTTTTCTAGCACACAAGTCAAGAGCAATGTAGAACAAGCTGTTTCTCTAGAAATATGCTCTCAAAACAACAACACCAACAACAAGAATAACAACAAGCCAAAGGATCATAAAAGTGATGGAGATGACAACAACAACAACAACAAGGTAGTGTTGGATCCGGTAAGAGATGAAGATGTTTCAAGTGTGATAGATAATTTGGTGAGTCAAAGAAGAAGAACAACCGTGATTGTTGGTGAGTGTGTGAAAACTCTTGAAGGTGTAGTTAGAAGGGTGATGGAGAAGTTTGAGAAAGGACAAGTTAGTGAATCCCTTAGAGGTATCAAGTTTCTACCTCTTTCTCTTTCTTCCTTCTCAAATTTTTCAAGATTAGAGGTTGAACAAAAGATTGAAGAGCTTAATAGGAGTCTTGTTAATAACAATAACAATGATAGCAATAAAGGGTGTGTTTTGTATCTTGGAGATCTCAAATGGGTTTTTGATTATTATAGAGACCAAGGAATGAGTAGTAGGGTTTGTTATAGCCCTGTGGATCACATGATAATGGAGATTGCAAAGATGGTGAGTAGTAATAATAATAATAATAATAATGGAAGGTTTTGGTTGATGGGTATTGCAACTTTCCAAGCTTATATGAGATGCAAAAATGGACATCCATCAATGGAGAATCTTTGGGGTCTTCACCCCATTACAATCCCTGCTGGAAGCTTGAGTTTGAGCCTCATCACTGACAGGTAATAATGATGTTTGGTAAAGTTAGATATTATTAAGTTTTATCTTTTTCTTTTACATCGTTATAGTAGAAACTCAGGTGCAGTCGACTTTACGTGAAGTTGATATTTGAGAGTCGTTAAATGATTTGACTGATTTAACTAAATTTTTATCTAACGGCTCTCAAATATTAACTTCACACGTACGTGAGTTTTAACCATATATTATATATATAGTTGTCTCTTTAAATAGAATTTTTGAATTTGTATAATTTGGTTCAATAATCTTTTCCATTGTCCATCTCATTTTCCAAAATTAATCTTTTTAAAATTAAAAAAAAATGATAAATGTTGAGTACATGGTAGTTGGTACATATATAATATAAATATAAAAAGATTTCTTCTATATCTAAGTCTTTTTTCTCTCTTCTTTTCAACTACTTTCTTTATTGTAGGAAAAAAACAATGGCAAAAAAAAAAAAAAAACTCTGGTTGAAAGTTTTTTCATTTCAATTTTCATGTCTAAAACTAGTATCATGTGTCAGTCATCATGCTGTTCCTATCTTGTTTGATTAGAAATTTAGAATTTCCTAGAAAAGAAATTTTCCTTCTTTTTCTTTTTTTTTCCTTGTCAAATTATAACATTATATTGTGACAATGTGTTTTTCTCTTTTGGATTGGTCAACTTTTTTTCCATTTTTGTTGTTACTATTCAAAATGACTTTAAGAAGTGGGAAAAATAAATGAAGGCACTACACTAATTTGATAACAATAATCTTATCATCATTATTATCTTCTTTTCTTTCTTTCTTATTATTCTTCTCTTTTTTCCTCATCATAGTGGTCTACAAAATCAAGCAATAACAAACTCTAAAGCTGACAATAGAACTAGCTGGCTATTACTTGATCAAGAAGGAAGAGGAGGAGGAGTGAGGGGTGATATTAGTAATGATCTTGGAACCTTCTTGGAACCTTCTTCTTCTTCAGCTAAGGTAGTTGAGAACGAAGTTCGAAGCTTGCAAAGTATGAATAGTACTTGTAACAGTGATTCTTCAAGTTCTCTCCTTCCTGCATGGCTTCAACAGTACAAGAATGAGAATAAAGGACTCTCCTCTTCTAATCATCAGGTCTTCATTTCATCACAACTCAAACTTCTAACTTCATCATCACATGAAAAAAAAAACACACATTATAGCATTGATTTGATTTGATATCATATTATATTATATTATATTATATTATATTATATTATATTATATTATATATAAAATTTAGTGAAAACTCAAGTGCAGTTGACTTCACGTGAAATTGATACCTGAGAACTGTTAGATAATTTGACTGATTTAACTAAATTTTTATCTAACGGCTCTCAGATATCAACTTTACGTAAAGTCCACTTCACGTAAAGTCGATTATACCTGAATTTTCACCATAACATTTAGCTTTTTTTTTAATTTTTAATGTCACCTACCTAGCAATATTCTTATAAAGTAGTAACACAATTTAACCATTATAATATGGTAATTAACTTAAGTTAACTATTTTGTCTTTTACAATATTTTAGACAATGATGGTAAAAATTAATTAAATAGGCTTATTACTTAGTATAAAATTTTCTTTAATTTGTATACTTTTTAATTATAGTAAAAGTTTTGCACCTAATTATAACTTTTGATTTATATATATATTATAACAGGATGTTCAAGTGGGAGAGGTTTCCAAAACTTGGAACAATGCAACTCAAAAACAACCCTACACTATTTGTGATCAAACTCTCACATTATCATCACCTTCTTCATCCAATACTTCTGGTGTTTTTTCCTATGATCACCACCAAAATCCTAACAATATCAACCATATTTGGAATTTAGAAAATCGTAGTAACCGCAATCACAGCCACAGCCAGAACCACAATCAGAATAATGATAAACCCGCTTTGCGAGTTTACATTAGCAACAAAGAAATTGTAGATCATAGTCCATTAACTATCTCACCATTATCAAATCCAAGTTCTTCAAACCCTAATTCCACTTCTTCAAGTGGTGTCATGGAAGCAATGGAGTATGTGAACAACAAATTCAAAGAGCTCAACTTGGAGAATCTAAAAACCCTTTGCAATGCTTTGAAGAACAAAGTTCCATGGCAGAAAGAGATACTACCCGAAATCGCGAGCACCATTTTGCAATGCCGTTCCGGAACAAGGCAAAGAAGGAAAGGAAATAACAACAACAACAATGTGATGATGAAAGAAGAAACATGGTTGTTCTTCCAAGGTGTTGATCTTGAAGCCAAAGAGAAGATAGCAATGGAATTGGCTAGGGTTGTTTTTGGTTCATCAAAGGAAAACTTCATCTCAATATCAATGAGTAGTTTTTCATCATCAACAAGAGCTGATTCATCAATTGAGGACAACAATTCTTGCAGGAACAAGAGATCAAGGGAAGATCCAAGTTGTAGTTACATTGCGCGATTCGGGGAAGCAGTTTGTTCTAACCCTCATAGGGTTTTTCTTGTTGAGGACATTGAACAAGCTGATTATTTCTCTCAACTTGGTTTCAAGAGAGCAATGGAGAGAGGAAAGGTTGAAGATTCAAATGGTGAAGAGGTTTCACTTTGTGATGCTATCATCATTTTGAGTTGTGAGAGTTTTAGTTCAAGATCAAGGGCTTGTTCTCCATTGACAAGACAAAAATCTTGTGAAGGTTCTTCGTCAAGAGAAGACAACACTAATCATAATAATAATAATGATAATGGTGATGGTGTTGCTACTTTGGAGGAGATAAGTCCTTGTGTTTCTTTGGATTTAGATTTGAATATTTCCATTGATGATGATGAATGCAATGATGATCATGATGATCATGGATCCGTGGATGAAATTGGACTTCTTGAATCTGTGGACGGAAAAGTTTTCTTCAAAATTCAGGATTTGTAATGATTACAAGATCAATGTCAAGATTAGTGTCTAATCTTTTTTTTTTTAATTTCTAGGGTTTTTTTTCTAATGCTTTTTATTCATCATGTCTATGTATTGATCTCAGGCATTTATTTCCTAGGGTTAGGATGAAAGAAATTGCATGTCCTTTTTTTTTTCTTATAACTATGTAACTACATGTGTAAGTAAGTAAATTATCTTTGTAATAGAAAGGACTTAACATCCATTTATTTTTAAGTGGAAACTCAATTACAGTTGACTTTACGTAAATTTGATATTTGAAAGTTATTAAATGATTTGATTAATTTGACTAAATTTTTATCTAACGGCTCTCACATATCAATTTCACGTGAAGTCGACTTCACCTGAGTTTTCGCCTTATTTTTATCTAGCATAAATTATTACACTTTTTCTTTTTCAATTTGGTGAAAGCTTGATGTGATTTAACATCCATTTATATCCCTATTTACCAAATTTGTGTTATATTTATAAAAATATTAATTGTTATATTTCATAAAATACAAAGTTTTCATGAATTATATTATTACGTTAACATTAAAGGAGATTAGTTTATATTTTTTAAAATATCAAAATATTAAATTAAATATAACTGAATCTTAAAAGGGGTTAATTAGTATGTATATTTATCTAATCTTTGTATTTTAAAATGTGATTCATTATTCTTGAAATAAGTTATGCCAAAAGTAGCACCTATAAAGTGGTATGGGCAGGACCTCTTGCTACTGTAGTAAATGGTAATTATCACTATGTATGATTGTTAATTACATTGCATTAAAAAAAGTTATGCCACGCACTAATAATGAACACATAAGTATGTAATATAAAAAATAAAAATGGGACAAAATAAGAAAAATAAATTAAAGGCTGATATATCAGTAATTATTTTAAAATTTTCATAATATTTGTTATAAAAATGTATTAAAAATAAATATAGAGAATTCACTTTTTTAATTATTTAACATTAGTCAATTTTTATTGTAAAATTATTTTCTAAACACTTATTTTTTAAAAGATTTATATTTAAAATTTAAAATAGAAAATAGTTTCAAAATATTAGCTAATTAAACAAAATTATTAGCTCGCTAATTTGCAAAACAACCATTATTTATGTACATGCAATTACCCTATGCATACAGGCATAAACAATGATGCACCACCATTTTAATCTCTTCTCTTTCATTATTTTATATAATATATGTGTGCGTGTGTGTATTCCTGTTTTTGGGAATATAGTTATACAAAGGATAAACACAAGCAGCAGCATGCTTTCCAACACTACATGAAGAAAAAAGAGCTATTTTAATATTTTATTTTTTAATATTATAATTAAATGTTAAAATATAAAAATATAAATGTCAAATTTTTTATATTTTTTTATGAATAATTTGACTGTAAAAAATTATTTTTTAATTTTGACATTTATTTATTTTTAATTTATTTTATTGTTTCTCTTTTTTTTTTGATTTTATCAATTTTGACATCACACTTTCTCAATTTGGGATCATATTATTCATTTTTTATCTTTAAAATTTTAATTTATTCTTTAATTTCAAGATTTCATCTCATTTTTTGTTAAAAATTTTTGTTGATAATATTTTATGGTCAATAAATATCACAATAAATAATATTTTTGACGGTTAATAAGTATTATAGAAAATATATTCTCAAATTTTGTTAACAAATTATTTTTAACAGTCAATATTTATCAAAATAAGATTTAAACTTTTTTCACAATTACTTATATGTTAAAAATATTAATTTTGACAAAACTTTTATTAACATATTTTTATAGTTAAAATAATATTAAAATTTATTTTTTTTGATAAATTTTAATTTTTTTTTACACGTATAACCCTAAAAAATAATCTATATTGTTGTAGTGGAAGTTAGGGAAATGAATTACAAGTCATTTCTTGCCTCAAATGAAAGTTGGTTGAATCACAGAGTTCACTCAAACATAGTTGCCTCATTCATTAGATGATATTAGTCGTTATTAGTTATTATATATGTTAAATTATACAAACATTTTATATATAAAAATGTTATGCATATGTATATTAAAAAATAGCTATTAAATTTGTTATCATGTATTTATATATATGTAATATTAATTTATCTTTAATGTATATTATATACGAATTACTTATTTAATGATTAATTTTATATATAGGTAGCATTATTATTACAGATTTTTTAATTAGTATTGAATTTCTCGTTGGATTTAAAATTTTTAAATTATAATATCTATATCTATAATCTATACTATTAATATATAATGTTTAGTATATTAAAATATATATCCACAAATTGATGGACCTTAATTATTATATTGATCATAAACCCTATCTATATCATTATCTATTTTAGTTTTCCTACATTAATTGATCATAAACCCTATCTATTTTAAATGTAACATATTCGATCTGTTTGATTTTCTTTTTCTCGGACTTTTTCTTCAAGAAAACCCTTTTTTCCTTTCAAATTAACAAATTTCCATATATAGATAGATAAATAAATAGAGATAGATAGATGATTAATCGTTAAGATTTAAATTTTGTCTCTGTATATCCTTTTTACTTATTCCAAATGTGTCCTGTAAACTGTCCTAGACCAAACAAACTTTACCTGTGCTAAATCATACTCTTTTAAATTATTTTTAAATGTTCAATTAATTCTTTTAAGTGTAATTTTATATTGATATTAACAAATATCTCTTCCCTTCCGATCCTTTCCCTAGATTAATGCACATTATTTATTTCATTGGGAGATTCTAACACTAGAGCAGGTGTATATACTTCATAAAGAAATGCATCACTGATTTTAAGTTGATTTACACATGCATAACTTTTGGTTAAGATTAGTACATTATATGTTATTAGAGATATAATTATTATGTGTTTTTTTATTAATTTAAATATTTAAGAATAGTCATATCATAATATAGTATCAGAATTTTTTGTAATCGAAATATCTAAAATTTGATACTTATTATTATCTCCTTGAAAAAAATAGTATAAAATAATAAAAAAATATATACAAAAATTTAAACAAACCGAAAAAAGTTTCTTATTAAATTCGATTCAGGTTAAATATAATTCTAAAAGAAAAAATATTGCAGCATAAAGCCAAAAAAAATGTCTATATAAAAATTTAAACAAATACAAAAGATATTCTTATTGGTATTAATTTAAAGTTTTTAGAAAAAACGGTAATATAACACTATAAAATGATAATATATAGTGATATGTTGAATTACGATGGCAAAATAAATAATTTTTTTATAACTGAATATGAGAGAATATAGAAATGATCATATGAATTAATCTCATAATAGAATCCTATAGCATGTCAATAATATAAGTGAGTTTAAGAATTATTGAGAAATATTTTGATTTTGATAAATATCGTTGATTAAAGTTTGATCCATAGCGTAAGGCTCGTGCAAAGTAGAATTAACTTTTTTTTTTTTCAAAAAAAAATCAGAAGGAAAAAGCAAAATCTTCACTAACATATATCAAAAGAGCACTACTTTTTATGCTTTGTGTGATGCATTTTGCAAAAGAATAACTTTTTCTTTCTTTGATTTTCGCAAGCCCAACATTCTCATCTTCGGAAAGCAAGAAAAGGTTGCGGTACAAGGGTTCAAATTAATTAAAATATACATAATATAATAATAATAAAAATATTATTCATTAGATAATTAAATAATTAAGAAAAAGATAGATAAGCATCTCATCTTTAAACCTTAAAGATGTTGTTACTTTAGAATCGCTAAAAGATTGTTATCTTCACCACTTTAATCAAAACCCTTAGGCATAAGTATAGAATTTGTCGCTTATATGGCTTTTAAAAAGATAAGGTTTTCAAGAATTAATGTAATCAATGGTGAATAAAGGTGGGATTTTAATTATGAGAATGTATATGGACCTAGCAATTTTATTAAACTATTTAATTAATAAAAAATAAAATAAATAATTATATATTATTAAATATAATTTTATATTATTAAAAATATTAATAATAATTAATTAATAACTATAAATTATAAAATTGATTGACTTTTAGCACAATTTAAATTAATCGACTGATTAATGCACTTATTTATTTAAGTAAATAATATTGTTAATTTATTGTCAATACACTACAATAAACATAGAAGATAGCAGCGATTAATTAATAGCTGTTTATCAAATCGCAATAAATTGATAAGATAGTAGCCATTATGATATTGGTTTGGGCTCTACTACAAAAAGAGCCATGATAGCAGCGATTTGCTTTCCAACAGCAGTAAATCAAAATAAGAAGAGAGCCCTCTAAATGCCCTGTTACTCACTCGACCAGAAGTCCAGAATTTTGAAGTCTGAATCATTCTCCATTATCCAACCTTAGCGACTACCCACACAGCACCACCATCGATCATCACTCTCCGGAGTCTCCATTAGAACCACAGAACCACCACCGTCTTCTTCTTCTTCTTCTTCCACTCTCGCCGAACAACCACCTAATAGGTAACATTTGTGGAACTGCTGAAATTTTGTTTCACAGCGATTAAAAATCGCCGCAAATTCTTAAAAAAATCGTCGCTATTCAACGTATCTCTTGTAGTGATAATAAATCTTAAAATAAAACATTAATTTGCGACCGATAAGTATATCCTATTGAGTTGGAGAATATCGTCAAATAAAAATATTAATTAATCCTATTATATATTTATATGCTCTTCCAACTTTTATTACTTGGTTCCCTTTTTCACTTTTTTTGGCTATCTGTGAAAGAAGGAAGAAGCCTCCATCTTGGACTGTTTTTCTCTTTAATTTGTCTATGTTAATTTTTTTTCTTCAATTCAACTTTCTTCCCATTCACTTGCTTGATTAGTTGTCAATATGTTATTTGCTATCTAGCATAAAGTATTGTCATACTATATGCTTCGTATATATTAAAAGAAGAGCACACTATGTTTGTGTGGAAGCTGAATCATTTCAATAATACTTAGATATATATGAGATGAGCTTCAATATATGTACTATTCATGTACCACTTAGTGTATGACATGTGTGAGAATATATATATTCTCTTAAATTATCTATACATATCCTCCCATTTTTTAAATAATGTAAATTTGAAGAGATCCTAATAGATGTATTTGACTTTTATTAGAAATTAGAACAATAATTAAGAATTGATCAAGAAAGTACCACTAGCCACTTTATTTTAACCAATTAGGTTTTTTTTACGTGTTTTATATTATACAATATTTTTTTTATCGATTCGAACCCCTAACTTTTTAGGTAAATATAGAAAAATTATGTCATTTAAATTATAATTTATTAGCATAACTAATAAAATTCAATTTTTATTCGGTCAATGATCCTTAAGACCTATATAAATAAATGCAAGATACAAATTTTTAGATTTAATTCTCATATTTTTTTCTTTTCTACATTTAAAATACTTAATTAGTCTTCCTAAAAATCAGTATATTTAAATTTAAAATAAAACACAATATAAATAAAAATAATAAATTTTAAACTATAAATTATATATTATAAATTTTAAATTCTAAACTCTATATTTGTAGTCTAACATTCTACTTTTTAATAGTGTCTGGTTGAATAATAATAATAATAGTAGTAGTATATTGATGATATGAAACATTAATTAACAATACTATCATATCATTATTTTCAGAGATTTGGTGAGAGAGATTTTAGGAATGAAAATCAAATTTTAATTTGAGTTGGAGATTAATTCTCTAAGATTAATATAATTGATTTTTTAAATTTAAAAATTGATTAAAGATTAAACAGTTATTGACTAAACAACATTTCTCGATATTAATACACTACAAGACACATACTCCTATTTATTAACTCTATATTATTGATACTGCTATGAGATATTTAGTGTTTACACACATGGTTTTAATTACATATTTAGTTATTTACATTTATAAAAAAATATAATTATTAAAAATATAACTTTTTATGTATTTCTTTTTATCTGTTTAATTAAATTAAAAAAAATATCATGTCAATAATGTAACACATTATTGAACACATTATTCAATCTAAGTAAGAGTATGAAAAATATCCTAGATTAAAGGGAAGGTAATCAAGAATATGGTAAATGGAATCTGTTTTCCCTCAAAAGCAGGAAGACAAAGTTGGCACATGGTTGTATTATATATACTTAGATAACTCTAACAAGATAAAAAAAATATACAAAATTAGAAGGAATAAATATGAAAAGTGGTTTCCCCTTTTACAACAAAGCTCTTTGCTTTTTTACACCCATTTGTGGCTGTTATTCAACCCTTGCTTCCACAGTTTACTTTAATACATGCATTTTTATTTTTTTTAGGACAATTTGGATGGTTCATATCATATCACTAACTATCATCACTTTTGCTTAAGAGTTAGAGAAAAATTATTTATTATTATTAATAACATAAATGGAAGCAAGCAAGTGCTAAGATATATATCTCTTAAAGTGACAAAGGATATTGGTGGAAAGGTTGACAAGTAGTTTGAAAAAATATTCCTAATTTGCTTCTTTTTTGCCACTAAGAAAAAAACTATATAGTTTAATTTTTTATGAAGTGGTTTTGAATTATTCCTTGTCAAATAATAACTAGGAAGAATCTAGTAGTTATCATAATCAAAAGCTATTTATTGGAACATTTTTATTTTTAATTACACGGAATATCGAATTTTTGTAATTATAATAGTTAAGAAAAATAATTTAAGACAATACAATACAAAATTAATTAAAGCTATGCAATTCAAATTTTTTTTTTTGAACATCTTTTTCTAAAATATCATTGCTTGCTGTAAAATTCCCATAAGAAAAAGCATAAGAATTAAAAAGAAAAAAGCATGAAATTTGGAGAGGCATATGGAATATGTGAGCTTCCTTAAGGTTCTTCTTTTGCCGTTAATTAAGACAAAAATGATAAAACCTTTTAGGTTTCTGGCATTATTCATTGAGTATAGCTTTTACAATTATATGTGCCATATATTCTTTCTTTATTGCGGCCTTTTACTTTTGCTATAGACCCAATAATTTGGACTTGAATTTGTGATTGCAAATGAACATAATTTATTTTTAACTTTTATGTTTTTGAGAGTTTAAGATTTAAAATTAGAATTTAAAATAAAATATAATTTTAAAACGTAAGTTTTTTATATTGGTATTATTTAAATATATGACTGTAGAATAGGTTTAAAAAAACAACATAAAAAGATATTGAGAAAAGCTCATTAAAGATTACATCAATCTTTTAAAAGTATATCTCCATGTATCTTGTAAGATAATACTAGGTAGACAAAAAAAAAAACAGCCAGAACTTACCTTATTTAGCATTTATTAATTGTCATAACAATTAATAAATGCTAAATAAGACAAGTTATGACTGTTTTTGACTGATTTTCTTTAGTTACCAAACATCTTCGTATCTTTTAAAGTATTAATTGACCTTATCTCAGTTCATCTAATAGAAAAATAAAATCAAGAATATATATACACTTCTATAAGTAATCTTCTCTTTATTATTATTAATTTGTACACATTTGTTTCTTTGCCCTGACCATCACAATGCAATTAATATATATGTACATTGATTGAAATATAATTAATATAATGATATTGAATGTGTTTATATTTATATATATAAAGTTAGTTTAGGATAAGAGACACACTCATTATTATTAGGGCAAGCAAGACACTCTCCTATGTTTTTTTGGAGCCAATAACTCAATTCAATTGATTTTAATTTATTACTTTGGTTATCTTTTTTTTTTTTTCTCTCCTTATGCTTTTAAGAGCCATCCTTGTGCTTCATCACTTTACTTTGGAAACTTTTTTTTTTTTCTCTAACCACCATAAAATTTGATATATACCTAAATCACTTTTTGGAAGCCCTTATCATGTTACTTTCTCAAGATATGTCTTTCTAATTTGTTCAAATAATTGTGGCCGGTGCTCCTAAAAATTGCACATATCTATCTACCGCCACTTGTTCCTCATAAAGTTTTAAACATTTATTTTGACTTTAATTTGGTCTTACATTTTGTAAATGTAATTGTTCCGAACTGCTAATGGAGATTGGATTTAAAATGTTTCTGTCTATTCTTGAATAATATATATAGTTGAGGGAACATTATCTAATTATATAAAGAATTCTGATACCAAAATCAGTAGGTATATGAATAAAGAAGAATTAGAATTAAATTATTGTTTTGTTTAAAATTCGGTTTTTTAAATTTAATAGGGAGATGTTCTATCAAAATCTCAATTTAAGATGGAGATACGACCTTTCTTTTAAAGAGTTCGACAAAATTATCGATTATAGATGTCGAATACTTTGCAATATAGTAATAAAAAATAATAACTTTATTATTATTGTTGGCACAATCATACCACTTGAAATGAAATTGAGAAGGAAAATGTTTGAAACTAGAAAATAAATAGGAATTGGAAAATAAATGAACAAGCTAAGAACTGAAACTTAAAAGAAACTGACAAGAAACTGGAAAATAAAATTAACAATAAAAAAAATAAATTCCAAATTATATGTATTTACACTCTATTATTCTCCGGTATTATTAATAATAGAGTGTATTCTATTGCACTCTATTTTTATAGAGGTATTAGTAATTATTTTGCATGATGCAAAGTTATCCCTCTTATCAGAGATGAGTAGCGGTTACTTAATATTCATTTGAACTCAAATCGAATTAATTAAATTTGTTTGAGTTGGATCTGAATCAAACTAATAATTTTTTCTAATAATTGATTTGAATAACAGTTTTGGAGTGCAAAATCCGAACCAACTCATAGATCCGATCATGTATTAATTAAATAAAAAATAAAAAATTTAAAAAATATATATGTCTTTTTAATGATTTTAAATTTCTCTTTATTGTATTTTTGTATTTAATTTTTAATGTATTTAGTGTTTAATATGTTTAGATTTTAATGTCTTTAGTATTTAATGTTTAAATTTTAATGTCTTTAGTATTTAATATGTTTTGATTTTAATGTATTTAGTTTTAAATATATTTGATGTTTAACATGTTCAGATTATTTCTATTGATTCTACATATTTATTGTACTTACAGAATTTTTAAGATATAAATTTCATTTTTTTTATGAATTTTTATTTTATCGGATATCCAATTACCTGAACTGAACCAATTCGTTCTTAATCGATTTAGTTTGGTTCGAGTATATACACAAAAAAACATAAATCCAAACTAAATCGAACTAATTACAATTCAATTAATTCAATTCTAATTTCACTTTAAATCCAAATCAATCCGATCCGTGTTCACTTCTACCTCTTACTTGCATGCAGTAGATCCGCATGTAAAGAATATTTAGCTTGCTCTCCAATTCCTCTCGGATTACAGGTCAATGTATATGGGCCAAGTAGGATTATTGTCATCTTAGTTTGGATTTGTTATTTGGGTTATTTTCAAACTTGCTTCCTTTTGGAATGTAAATCCCTAACTTCAATTCGGATAAGAACAGTAATTATACATTTAGATAATTAATTTTACACTTTATACAATAATAAAAAAATGAATTCGGATAAGAGCAATAATTATACATTTAGATAATTGTTTTACACTTTATACAATAATAAATAAATGAATTGATTTAAAATTAGAATAAGTACTCTCTTTCTTTTTCTTTAAGATTTATCTAAAGAGTATGATCCTAAGAGTATTTTGTTAAAATAGTGATGACATGAAAAATTTTGATTTTTTCAAAATATATATATATATATATATATATATTGTATAAAAACGAACAAATTAATTTATTTTATATTTTCTATCAAAATATCCTTAACAAGTGTCAATGTTAATCACTAATTTTTTTCCCACTTGGCAAGATTAATAGCTAAAATTTTTCACACACATGCAAACAATTTATTTTAGAAACTCATATAAAGTTGATAACTGAGAGTCTATAAATAAAAATTTAATTAAATTAATCAAATTATTTAACAATTTTTAACGATTAACTTCACATGAAGTTAATTGCACCTAAATTTTTATCCTTTTTTTTATGTAACTACGTACACAACACTTTAAGAGGTGTAATTCTTACATAAACTGTATAAGCTAGAATATATATATATATATATATATATATATATATATATATATATATATATATATATTATTCAGATTGTTTATATAAGATTTTGAGGTATATATAAACTTAAAATATAAATAGGTAAATGGAAAAATATCTAAGTAATGCAAGGAGTGGAAGTAAATTGAGTTTTACTTATTATTTTTTTCTCAAAAAGAAAAGAATCAAATTAAAGCGTGAAATGATTCCACGTGAAGTGAAGTGAATAAGAGAATGCATCGAATACCAACTTGTTTGTTTTTGTTTCGTTTTTCAACAAATTAAAAGGCAGAGAGAGAGAGAGAGAGAGAGAGAGAGAGAGATTAAGACCCTTTGAGACCCACCAAAAGAAATTAAAAGGGTTATTGGCATCTACAAAAGACAACAATTTAGGATTGCATGGAGACAAAGTTTCCACACATATTTGAAGAACCCTTTCGCAGACTTTAAGAAAGGGAAGATGAATATATCGTTCTTTTGCTTCATGTCATTTTCCAAACCCTCCATTTTATACCCTTTACTACTCTCACAATATGTTCTCCCGCTCCAACCTTTTTTTTTCCTTAAAAAAAAAAAAAGAAAAATCTTTGTGGGTGATTTCTACATGAAAGTAAGGAAAAGTCTCGGATCCAAAATTCTCATACATCTACATATTTTAATTTGGATGTATATATATAGAAGAGAACTTTTTATATTAATGGCATTTGTTTCAAGAAATTTTAATTTATTTTTGAAAATTATTCAAAAAAATATATTGTTTATATATTTGTTTGAAATTTTAAACTATAAATTTTAATAATGATTTATTTTCAAGAATTATTTATAGTCAAAATTTAAAATTTGTATTTCTATCTCACAAATTGGTGAGTAACAATTTTGGTTAGTTATCAAAGAGTTATTTCTTTTATTGATATTGGAGGTACTTTGAAAAGAATGTATTACCATGAATATGTATAATGAAGAAACACATCTTATAATTTATTTTTGGAAATATAATTGAATGACAATGTAAATTATTCTATAAAAATTTAACTCTTTTTAAGGAAGAAAAAAATGGTTGAGCTTAGTATTATTCATTTCTTAAAGCCACACATTATCACATTAAGAATACAATAATAAAAAGGAGAATTATTAGTAATAGTTTTCAAATGGAATGTATAGGAATAATAATTAGTAGTAATATTCTAGTACGTGGTGTATACACATAAAGATGACAAATCTAGAGGTAGGATAATGATTCTAAAATTTATTTACACTAGCTATTACAAATGCAATTATTTAAACGAATCAATAACAAAAGAGATTAATTTATATACACAATCAATATAAAATGAATAAATTTTTAAAAAATATATATCTTCATATAAATATTATTTAAGTATCAGATATATGTTACCACACAAATTCAAAATATATATATAGAAATTGGCATTACTAGGAGTAATATTGTTGATGTTTATCCTCAATTGGATATGCTTTTGATGAAGTTTATGATTATTTGAAAGTGATATATATGAAGATTGGAGGATCCAATGCAAGGTACTTTCATGTGCTGCTGTTTCAGATCTCTAAGTTATTTATTTGAGCCATGCATTGAGAAAGATAGAGGGAGGTACCACCACTAATTAATAATAATAACTATATATATACTACAACCATGCATATACATATATATATTTTGCATTGCATGCATGCATGGGGAAGTGGTCTTTGATGGAGAAATTAAAGGAAGTGGTCAAAAGAGAATAACATGTGCTTCTAGCTTGTGGGGGTAGAATTGTAGAAAATTCAATGAATTAATGTTATATTATATTATATGATATGAATAATATATGGAGATCTCCAAGGTCCCAATAATTCGGCTTTTTATGTTTGTTGGGTCATTTTCCTAAAGCGCATGTGTGTGTGGGTGCTAACAATGTGGAAAAAATAATAAAATTTTTATGAACAAATATAGGAAATTAATTTTTATTTTTACTTTTTTAAAAAAATTTAATTTAAAATTTATGGTTTAAAATTCAGACTTTAGAATTATAAAAAGTTGGCCGATATTAATTAAAAAAAAATTAACTTCCTAACTTATTGATCAAGAGTTTATGAGCAAGTTGAGTTTTTGCACTTTAGATATGCAACGGAAATGTGTTGTAGTAACTAATAACGGAAGTAACTAAATTAACCTCTTTTAACAGACTACTATATTAACCACTAACTAATCCATTATAACTAACTCTCCATCTTTATAATTTAAACGACAAGTATGTATATCTTAGAATGTTTTGTAACATTAACGTTCAACCAATATATATATATTTTTTTTTGAGTCTAAGATAGTAACATCATTTTTTTTTTTTTTGGTCTCGAGATAGTAACATCATTGAACATTATTTTTGGACGGCATTGAAAATTTATTTCTGCATGCATGAAGAGGTTTGCTTGAGAATTAAGATAGCCTTTGGGTCTGATCTGAGAGGCCTTGAGTTTCGTTTGGGTCAATAAATAGGCCTTAAGTCCACAAGCTCCATGTTATGCACTCTTTACTAGTTTGGATAAAAAGAAACAGTGACAAGCCCATAAAGCCCACAGATAAATATCAAATGGGCTTGCTATCTAACATAACTTTTTCCTAGTTTTATTCGTCTTGGGCTCTTCTTTCGGCTCCCTCCTTTGAGTATAGTAGTTTGCAATGACTAAGATAGAGGACTCTTACATACTTACATACAATAATTTATTGGCCAGCATATCTTATATATATTCTATAAAAAAAAATAGACAATCAAACCTATTTTCTAATTCAATAGAAGTAAAAAAAAGTAAATAGAGTTCAAAATAATGATAGATATATAAAAAGCGGGTTTGATTATGTCTATTTCTAATTCTAAATGGAACATAACAATACAGAAATCTATTATATGTAAATATAATATCTATTTAAATATGTTCGAATGACTCCTTTTTCATAATGAAAATGTATATAACCCTATTCCGGTCTGATCTAGTATAGAATGAACTTAGAATTATAGAATCGGCTCAATCATCATGCGACAAATTTTTATTAAATTGAAAAATATGATAGAGAATATAAAAACAAAAAAAACTAATAAGGAGCCTAAAAAAGGGATGGAGAACTGTTTAATCCATCTTATAGAAAAAAAAAATAAAAGACTTGCACTTAACCATATAAGCTTGTAGTTGAAGCTTAGTTCAAATGGTAAAACTTTGTGCCTCTTAATACATTGTGTCTTAGAATTGAAAATTATTCAATCTATCTAAAAAAAATAAAAATAAAAATACACCCCACAAAAGCTTAGGGAAATAATAGATTGGTCAATAGAATACCAACAAGAAGGTAGAAGGTTGCAAGTAAACTTGATAATTATCATTCTCCCCTATAAGTTCCTTACTAAACCCTACTTTAATATTAAGTGTTGCAATCAGAATCTAGTATACTCAACTAGACTTTAAAACCAAACTCATTACTAAGCAAATCTAACTAATAGATTCTAGTATACCTATGTTTATGAGGACTATAATAGTTATATAAATATTATAAAAATTATAGTTATTTTTTATATTTTAATAATTTTTTTTTTAAAAGTTGTTAAATAATAAAAAAATATTATTTTAATTTTAATAATATTTTTTAAAATATAACCATCATAGTGTATATATAATTTTTTCAGTTTAATGGTTTTTAAAATATTTTCAGTTATTAAAAAAAAGGGGGTAACATCATTGCAATAATAACACCCACATTTCCGAGAGAAAATTAAACATAAACATCGCTTTCCATCCAACTATCCATCTGCCACAATTAAAACCCCCTTTAACCAGCATGACACCATGAATTATATATTTATATTATTACTAGAGTAAAGTTACTGATAATTATTTTCAATCAAAATCAAAATTATATATAACTATTTAGTCTGAACTAACGGTAATAACGTTATTTAACATCAACATAATTAATTCATTATATATAGAACTTATTAAAATCCTTAGTAGTATATATACATGTCCATATCAAAATTCATAGTATATATAAACTCACTAAAACAATATTGAAATGTATTCCTATACTAACAACTTTAAAACTTAAAAAGTTATGAGAATTGACTATTTTATTCTAATTAAACTAATAAACACATGTATACTGTATGAATTTTGTTATCAAGTGAAAGAATTATAGATGAAGTAAATTTATATATATTTATTATCGTTACATACACATTAATTATTTTTTTTATCTTTTTTCAATTAAAATTTTCAGTTGCATATTTATAACAAGGTAGAAACTCACGTGCAATCGACTTCACGTGAAGTTAATACTTGAGAGCCGTTAGATGATTTGACTGATTTGACAAAATTTTCATCTAACGGCACTCAAATATCAACTCCACTTCACGTAAAATTCACCTTAGTTTTCACCTAATAACAAATCCTACTTGTGCTTACATGAAAGTTGAACTAACCATAGAAGGCGCAAATTTAATTTCTCTTTCAATTCCTCAAGCTATTATAATTATGTCTTTGAAACGTTACCGGAACACATTTATTTGAATGTTTTGCCTAAAAAAAAAACACCACATCCCATTTCTCAATTAATTCTTTTTCTTTTCTTTTAACGAAAAGCAAACGTACACCTTAAAACACAAACACCAAAACCAAAGTAGAATCAAACTTCAAACACCAACGTTGTTGCTTTGATCTTGCTTGACCACTATGATGGGCCTAAACAACTTAGGAACCGCCGTTACCGTTGTCATCGCCGTCACACTAACCGCCCTCATGGTAGAGATCCTCTACTTCTTGTGGCGCCGCCGCCGTAGCTACCGCCCCCGCTCCCGTGTGGAGCCGCAGGAGCATTCCCTCCCAACCTCATCATCACCTTCTTCATCATTCATTGCCGAGAGAGAACGCGAGCTTGAGCTTGAATTTGAGCTCGAACAACAGTTAATAATTTATAGAAGAACTTTTAAGTAATAAATAAAAATAACATTTTCATTATTTCTTCATTTTTTTCTATGTACTTAAATAATTATAATTATTTATCAATATAGAAAATTTGTGTTTTAGTAATAATAGCCATGATTTTATTATGGTTCTAAGCTATATGATATACACGAGAAAAAAAAAATTTGTATCATTTGTTTATAAAATAAATAAATAATATTATTAAATATAACTAGGATTATTTATATAGCATATTATTTATTTATTATTATTGTAGGTGATGAAGTACCAGTGTCACTATGGAATTTCAAGGGTGCTGTTCACAATAAAGGAAGAAGAAGAGAGAGAAGGCTTTGATTCTGAGAGTGGAGAGTGCAGTGCCGTCAAAACGGTGTCGTTGAGTGAGGTGGTGGTGGTGGTAGACGACGGTGGTAATGGTGACTTGTTAGTGAATGAAACGACACCGTTTTCAACACCTTGTGCTTCCCCTCCTTATTTCACACCACATTCTTCACCGTTTCATGATTATTATTATAATAATAATGTTGCCAACAATGGATGAATCAAAATTATTCAAGCTTGGTCAAGTAAATATTTTTTTTTCCTTTTCGTTTATTTGTTTACTATTATCTATTGATTTAGAATGTTAATTATTAGAATGTTTATTATATTGCGGCAGTTTTGATTTCATAATAAATCTGTTAGAAACATTTTTATACATTATATAATGTATATGTATAGAGTTTTTTTTATGGAATATTTTATGCCATTTTCCATCATATATATAGACTTACACTTTAGATTAAAGATTTAAAATGAAATTATTTTTTTATTGAATAAATTATAAAACTATATATTATCTGAAATTAAAAATCTAATAGTATTTATTAGTATGAGACGATCCTTATTTTCTAAATTAATATTTAAGGTGTGTTATCTACTTAAATTTTACAATAACAAAATTTATAAATAAATTTAATGTATAATTTTACGTAACAACAACATATTTATTTATTTATGAATATTTTGAATCCATCTTTACCCTCACACAAAAATGCTTCAAAGCCAACATTTCACTATCAAGATTATCGAGATGGCTTCAATCAGATTTTCACTTTTCAGATACTTGTAATATATACTTATATACCAATAGAAAAGAGAGTTTATATATATATATGGATCCCACAATATGTGAGGTTGTGAATTGTGGCAGAGTGATGGGGTCACTGGAAAAGGAGAATCTCGTGAAAAAGTTTCAATCTACTATAATTAGAGTAACCGTGTTTTGAATTTACTGATTCTATTGTATTGTATTTCACTCTAATGTCTATCAAATAAAAATAAAAATAAAAATTTACTGCCTAATTAATTCATTCATTAATTGTGGTTCGTATAACACAGGGCTGACAATTCATACTCTACCCGCAAGTAGATAGAGTACAGGTTTAGGATATACCCTATTTTACTCTACTCGTACTTCATATATAACATATATTTTATTAAAATTAGATATATAGTGAAAGAAGTGAGAATTGAAACCACAACATTCTTTATATAATGACTTATAATAAGTGAACAACCACTAAAACTAATTAATTAATTTAGTAATTTAGAACATTAGTTTTTTATTTTTTATGTTATTAATATGTATAAAATTCGAAATGATTGAATTTTATATTTACTTTGAAAAAATTTGATATTTCTGCGGATATGATAGGGTAGAGTAGAGTTTAGAATTTTAGGGTGTGAGTAGAATTAAAGTTGAGAGATTCTCAATCCGCAGATAAGATAGGATAGAATTTTAATAAAATTTTTAACCCACGGATAAAATTAGAGTAGGATTCAAATCCTATTCTACCCTACCCATTGCCAACCCTAGCAGGACGGTAACGAGTATAAAATTTTAGGAGAAACACATCTTATAAACTAAGGTTTTTATTTTATTATTTTTAATAAAAAAAAACAACTCCTAACCCCAAAAAAAATATAACAAAAAATAAAATTTTAAAAGAATTATATTTAAAAAACTAACTTAAGAAATTGAAATAATTATAAAAATCCAAAATGGTATGGTTGGTTATGATTGTGAGAGTTAATGGTGACACATACACAGAGCACTGCACTACTGAACAGTGAACAGTGAACACATTTAGCTTCTCATTCAATTCGTTGATCTTTATTAAAAGTCCCGTTCTCTTTTCCTTTTTTGTTCTTGTGTTTTCAAATGAGAATCCTTCTCTTCCTTCAACGAATACTTAATAATATTAATGCCATGTATGCAACGTTTTTCATATTCAAACTTCACACCTGAATAACTCGCTTTGTTTTTATTAAATGTATATAATTCACTCCTCTTGATTGGTGTGACAAAATAAAGAAAAAAATTATATATATTAAAAATTAGATATTAAGTTAATTATTTTGTACAAAATACATATTAGGCATAAAATATAAATAAAAATATTTTCAAAATAATACATATAAATATATATTCCTTAATTTTAATGTATATAATTTTTTGATTTAGTATTGATATTATAACCCAAATAAAACTACTTAACTTCGTGCATTCCTTTGTATAAGATAGTATATAGCTAGTAATGTCATATTATCATGAAATTTCATTTTTATTTTGAGTAATTCAATAGTAAGAATTAAATTCTAAAGTTCTAATATTTAAAAAAAATATTTTTTAAAAACTTTAAAATTTAAATTATTAGATAGAAACGCATAAAACATTTTATATCTTATATCTAATACATATAATGCCCCGGTTAAATTCATGCAGCACTTGGATTCTTTTTTTTTTGGTAAAACATAACATGGATTTTTTATTTTTTATTTTTGGGCACAGTTTTCTTGGTAAAGCATTGTGATAGGAGGGAATTTTTTTTATTGGATCAAGCATTGTGATCTAAGAAGGAATTTATTTCTATTAAGCCCTTTTGTTTTTGTCAGTGGCCTCATTCAAGAATTAGTATGTTAATGAATCAAGAAATGGCTCATTACATGACAAAAAAATAAAATTGGCAATGGATAATTAGCAATTGTAGATTTCAAAATAAATAAATAAATAATTGTTAGCCCCGTCTTAATACAAAAAAAAAAATAAATAAATAATTGTTATTTGCCAAATCACCTATATGGTTTTGTACTATATTTTGTTATTTAATTTTCAAAAATAATATGATGGTCTTATTGTGTTTTACAAAGTTGATGTTGTTGTTTAATCAAAATTGAGCTAACACTATCACATTTTATGTGCTTTTTTAAGTGTAAATTTGTGGTTTTTTTTTTTTTTTCCATTAGGGTAGAATCTAAGTTTCTGAGACGGTAAAATTAATTCAAGTTGCACATATGCTATTAATTTAACTCTTTGATAATTGCACAAAAAACCCTTCTAATAATTTTTCTTATATTTGTTAAAGGATTCAATGGCTATTGTCACAAAGTCACTATCAACTTTGCCAGCAATTTTCATTCCATTAACCTTCTTACACTGACATTGACCAAAATATTCCATCAAACTTATTTAAATATTGCCTAACCAGTCAACTACAACAATATAAGACATTCCATAGATCATTATCACCAATTTTAATTATTTATTTTAAAGGGTATTGTTGACAAGTACTTTTAAAACAATTAATAAAGATGTTACAAATAATTCTTTTTAATAGGAATTGCAAATTAAAAACAGAAATGCCTATAGATGTTCATAGAATCTCATGTTCAATAGTTTCTCTTAAGTGACTCAAAGGTAGAAGTAGAACCAAGCAAAGTGCCATCTCAAATTCATTCAACACATTATTAATACTTAAAAAAAAATAAAAAAATCCCTTTAAATTTAAAGAGTCGTTTCTAAATCACTCAATAGTTTACTTTTGCGAAGATGACCCACCATAAATTCTCCAAAAAGCTAATTGAAGAACCTAACATTGAATTAACCTTTGAAATGTAATTTGATAAGCATTTTTAATATATTAATTTAATCCATCAAGTTATTTCACATTATTATTTAGTACACAAAAATCAAACTATAATTTCAAAGAATTAATTAGACTTTAATATAATAATAAAATAAGAAAAAGCTCATGAAACATTTTCTATGAAAGAAAAAAAAGTTGCCAAACTACAGGCTTTACTCGAGACACAAAAAAAGCAAGTCAAACAAAAAAAAGAAATAAAATTAAAAAAAGTATGAAAAAAAAAAAAACAAAAATTCAACAAGAATATGACCAATTGACTTACAGCACCTCTAATCAAACTTCTAAATAGTATATATTCCAATTCTTATTTATCAACAAGAAGACAAGATAATATGCCATGAAATATTGAAATCAGATCATGTAACACACAATGAAAATAATACTAAAATATGTGAAATCGTTAATAAAAGTTCCTCTCTAACTCTAGCATAACTCTCCAATCAAATATTCAAATTGAACTAATGTATCAACATAATAAAATTATTATATAAAAAAACAAAAATAAAAAAGAATAAAAACCTGAATAAAAAAAAAGTGATAACAATAATAAAATTATTCGGGTCGGGTCTAAAATAATTCTCTAATGATGAAACCACAACCACCGGTAACCCCAGTCGCACGCGGTATCTTGAAACGCGCCGCCGTGCTCCGCCGTAAAAGTTCCATTCTTCGATCTCGTCATCAACGGAACCTTCAACACACAAATAGCCTTGGGTTTCACCTTCCCAGTTTTCATAAACCAAAACTTAAACCTCACTTTCATGAACACCTTCAAATCAATGCCATAAACACCAGATCCTCGTTCTTCCTCCACCTTGGATCCTTTATCCGATCCCAAAACCACCTCATTCTCACCCTTGAGAGTCGTCGCAACCACCGTCGTGTTCTTCGTTCCCTGAAAAAACGGTTGCATAGTGACGTTACCGAAGCCAACGTCGTGGTAGAATCCACGCGCCTCGATGTAGTCGTAGTAGATTCCCACGCGCTTGTTAGGGTTTCGGATCGTGAAGTTTAGCATGAGGTTGTAGTGGAGCGTGTTGTTGTTGGTGGCGGCGGCGTCGGAGGAGAAATTGAACTGAGTGAGGACGGCGTTGCTGACGTGGAACTTGACGAGATTTGGCCGTACGATGAAGTAGAGAAGAACGGCTACGATGATGAGAAGGATGAGAAGTGTGGTTAAGATCTTGCAGATGAGGCCGAAGATGCAGTCAAAAATGCAGCCGCAGCAGCAGCGGAAGATTCCGCAGCAGCAGCAGCAGTTGCTGCCGCCGCCATCGCCACGGTAGTGACGTTTGTGTTGCGGCGGAGGTATGGAAGGGCCGTAATATGCGCCGTTCAGTTGCGACATTGTTGAAAGTTGAAACTGAAAGTGAAACGAAAACGAAACGAAACGAAACGACGAGTCGTTTTGAAAATTGGTAAAGTGAAAAATGAGAAAGTGTGAGTGAGTGAGCGAGGGTTCAAAAAATAATTGAATGAATATAAATAGTAAAGTGGAAGTGTGGAGAGAGAGAGGGGGGTGAGAACGTGTAGCGTGTGGGGAGTGGAAATCTGAAAAGCGCGTTACATTTTTTTAACTGATAAGGAAAATCTATTGAATTGAAACCGATCTTTACTAAGGTTAGAGGGTTTGGATTTGGAAGGCTAAGGAAAAGTTAGTAAAGTCACATAAATAAATTATATCATACAGGCATTTCAATCTTTCACGTATATCATATTTTAGCTGTTTTAATTGAAATACTTGGAACTATAATATACTTCAAATGTTTTTTTATGTCATATATTTGGTAGAAAATTAAAGTTCGAACAAATCGTGTTATTATTCCTGATATTATCATTTAAATCGACATATAATATTTTGTGATATTATTATTTGGGAGTTAGGATTTTGATTTGGTAAAAAAAAATAAGAATGAGAGTTTTCAAAGAGAAAGGATGAGTTTGAATAACATTACTAACACTTAAATTAGTCATAATCAGTTTTATCAATGTCTCAATTTTTTATGGTTAAAAATAATTATTTACTCTTAATATATTATTATATTGTATTATATGTAGTCGGGATTATGTGATACTAACTATTCGCATAATATTAATATGTTATTATTGAAAAATATATGATAAGTTTTGATGATAGAGTGAAAATTTAGAATTCGAATTAAGACATTTAAGAATTTATAAACCAATTGAAAACTAATTAATACTAAGTATTAATAAATACATTAGAATATATTTTTTTTGGTAATATTAGAAAAATAAAATTAAAAATTATTTTATATAATATAATATTTATAATTTTATTATTATCTTATTTAAAATTGTATAATTCTAGTGATAATTAATTAATACTAAATAAAATAATTTTTATTGTTTGAGCTAATTTTTTATTGTCTCGTAAATATTATTGTTATTTTGTACCATTGACAAAGTGTTGATCGAAAATATTTTTTATAAGAGTGAGTTGAATCGAGATAAGTCAAGTGTGGTTTCTCGAAAAGACACGCATATTAGTATGAAGTTAGAAGTAATCAGCGTTGATTTGGGTTTCGATTGTTTTGTTGATCGAGTAAGCTAAATCGAGTAGGAGACTCGATTCGGGAATTCGAGTAAGGCCTTCGAAGAGCTGGTCGAATAGTTGTGGAAGCGGGAAAATTAGTAGCTTCTATCACACGAGTAAAACACGGGAAATATCTACAATCACACAGCAGGAAGGTTACCAAGAGGGATTGTATTTTAAATTTGTAATTTTATTTAATTGTAATTAATTGTAACTTAATTGTCCGTTATGTAAGATCCTATAAATACCAGGAAATTTTAGGGAATAACGGTTGAAACTTTTACTCGGAAATAACACTTAAGCATACTCACATCCCATAAAATTTCTGAATCTGCAATCGAATTATATTTTTTGTAGGGTTCCTTCCATCTTCTTCTTTCTTTCAATTTAGTTTTCTATAAACTTGATATTTTAATTGATTTTATCTATTAAGTGTTATTTATTTTCTTTGTTTAATTTATCCTTCTGCATTTTATCACTTATGTCAAAGTCCTTTGGTCTAATTGAAGGCATTTTTATGGTTTTCTTTTATTTCGATGCGAACCTTTTCATTTAGCATGTATTTAGTTTTCGAAAACTTTAATTTTTAAATTTCATTTATCAATTTACAAACTCTTTTTTTTAACACTTGTCTAACCAAAAACGTTTTGATGTACTTCTAGAAAACTGGTATTCGCATATAGTAGTATATTTTGCTCCTAAAACATTAAATATCGAACCACCATAAATTTACTAAAAAATCGACAAAACGCATAATTTTTTTTATCATCTATCCCATGATCAAATTACACCATATTAGACAGGATTTTTCGTAGTTAAGTTTGACTCGATTTTAAAGGAAAGAGTTAATTAATACATTTTTTTTGGTGACTTGTTAATTAATACATTTAGTAATTAGTATTAACACTTTTCTTATTTAAATTACATTTTTTTATTAGGAATAAATTTATAAGGAAAAAAATTAACACTAATTTTATTTTGTCGATAAATTGGACAATCTCCAATCCTAGATACTCCAATAAATTGGACAACTTCCAATTTTATGTACACAATACACCCACACATTCCTCACACATTTTATCACATTTTTTTTTATGGATCTAAAAAGAAAAGGTATAGTGAGCTGTCTGAAAATTTAACATTCAGGTCCATTATAGTTTAGTAACCATTGAACCTGTTAATGGATAACCCGCTATAGTCTTTCAAAATCAATAATGGGTCAATAGAGAGGTTCAACTTGACAGTCCAACTACTTAACCCGAAAATAAGTTGAAGGGTCATTCTTAGGAAAAAAAATGAGGTTACAAAATTGCAAATTTAAATCTTCTAAAATAAACAAAAATGATAATGTGATTTAGTAAAGAATTAATTACTATTAATTTTGTAATTTCTATAAAATATATGTCTCGTTTTCTTAGTTTAAGAGTGATTTAACTCTTTATTTTACCAATTTACTAATTTCTTTAGTTTAGAGGATTTTAATCCCAAAATTGTTCTCTCTACGCATTTTTCTCAAGTCAATGTTATTATTTAAAAAAAAAAACTGCAAAATATAGATAAGAAGTATATGTAAATATCGATTATGTTATGTATACATTAAAATTAGTTATTAAAGTCAATCACAAATATAAAATACATATTGAAATATAAATATATATTGAAAATAAACTAAATTAAACATATATTTATACACAAATATATTGATCACTAATTTTAATGATTGTTTTAATGATTGATTTTAGTGTATGACTAATATTTTTTGTAAAAATATATACTCATATTTCCTTTCAGTTGGCAAAAATGAAGTTTACCTACAATACTTAATCAATAATCAAAACATAATATAGTAATGTAGTAATCTACCATATCCACAAGAAAACTATAGGCAAATTATGAACCAATAAAAAATGATAATGTTCATATAAAAGTTACAACCTTAAACATCAAAAGAAGAAATAGAAACGAATCATGTAAAATTCTCAGAAATCAACCTCACACTTTGTAGGCTTAAACACCATCATTTTCCCCTTCTTATTATTATAACTGAAAGGAACCTTAATCCCACATTTAGCCCTAGATTTATTAATCAAATTATTACCTATAACATCACCAATTCTAAACCTTATCAAAAAATAAATCTTCACATCAATTCCAAAAATACCCCTCTTATTGTCCCCTTCAAAATCATCAACATCAAGCGCCACAAGCTTGTTCCCGGAGAAGACAACGCTCATGGGAACCCTTTCCTTTGTGTAAAGAAGGTACGAGAACCATGGCGCCGTCAAGGGCGTGGCGGCGGCAAACTCTGTCTCTTGATAGAGCGCGTGGCCACGCGCTTCGTCGAAGTAGATGGAAAGCTTGTTGTTGGGGTTGTGGACGGTGAAGTTGAGTACGAGGTTGTAGTGTAACACGGTGGTGGTGTTAAGGTAGTTGAATGTGGTGAGGTTGGCTTGGGTGACGTGGAAGGTGAAGGAGCGTGGTTGGAGGAGGATGTAGAGTACGAGGATTATGAGGAGTACGAGGACGATGATGGTGATTAGGAGGTACCATATGAGGCTGAAGCAGCACCAACAGCATCTTGTGGTGCGGTTGTGCCCGTGGCGGCGATGGTTTGCGGCGGTTGTCAATTGAGCTTCTTCTTTGTTGTTATCCTCCATAGCCTAAATTTGAGTTTAATTTTAATACTATAACTTTTGAAAAAAAAGTTCGCGGAATTTAATGAGATGTTGTGAAGTGAGAAAAGGGAGGAGTCTAAAAAGTTTGGTTTATTGATTGAAATTTTAGTGAGAAATAAGGAGATGATGATGAAGAGCTTCAAGTCGTTATACATCAAATGGGAGAATGCTTTGGAAGGAGGAATTGGTGTATTTTATTTATTTATAATTATTGGACGTATATTATATTGAAGACTTGAATTGAGTGTTTGTTTAGTTGCTATTAAATTGAAAAAAATAAGATTTTTTTTTATTTTTTAATGTGTTTAATAAATTTATAATAATAAAAAAATAAAAAATATTTTTTTATATATATTTTTTTAAAGATTTTTTTTAAAAAAATATTTTTTATGTAATAAATAAATAAAAAAATATTTTTATATGATTATATTTAAATATAATTGATCAATAATTTTTTTTTATTTTGTTATTTATTTTTAATTTTTAAATAAATTAAAAATATTATCATTATATTAATTATCATATTTATCCAATTAAATAAATATAATAAATTTAATTTTGAATTATGACCCTTAAATAAAATTTTAATTTTCGACCGTTTAATTTTTGACTTATTTAAATATGATAAAAGAAAGAAAAAAAAGGAAAAATATACTGACAAAATAAAGAAAGAATTGAAAAAAAATTTACAAAATGATAAATTCATATCATATATATTAAAATTATTTATTAAAATTAATTATTAATATAAAATTTATATTAAAAATATAAATACATATTAACAATAAATTAAATTACGTGTATTTATATATAAATATATTAATAATAAATTTTAATAACTAATTTTGGTATTCCAAAAATATTTTTGTAATCATTAATAGAAAACGAAGCCAGAGATTAAAAGTCAAACTTCATACGCTACAGCTAGCAGATCTTATCATATATTTAAATACCATCTAGGATATACTCATATATATATATATTTTATTTTACTACATGGAAATTAAGCAAATATAAGCTATTAAGCTATACACGTATATGAGTAACTCTTAAAACAAAGGACCCAAAAGGAATCCAACGAATCAAGAAGTAATGATAAATAAAACAACACAATTCTATACTCTAATTTTTTTTTTTTCAATCCTAGGTATCTTAAGTACCATATAACATACCCATACATTCCTCGCACATTTACCAAATTTTTCTCCTCACTTACACTTAGTAAGATTTGAACTCAAAACCTTTAAAATGAGAAGGAGCTATACTCTAATTTCTAAACCCACTTGATATCAACATTGCACTTCTTGGGCTCAAATCTAGCACCTACCACTTTCCCATTAGAATCACTCAAAGGAACCTTAATCCCACACTTAACCGTAGCTTTTGAGTTAATATTATTAAATATAAAATCACCAAGCCTAAACCTTATGTCAAAATGCAACTTCACATAAATATCGAAATCCCCATCTCTCTTGTCTTGGTCAAACTTAGAGCGTTGACTTTGATCAAGAACCAAAACTTTTGTCCCCTTGAACACACCACTCATCCTATCCGTGTGGTTAGAATCTTGTCTGAAAGAATTCAGCCATGTGATGACATCAATTGTGGAGAATCTAGAACCTTGGTAGAACACATTGCCCTCAACTTTGTCATAGTAGATTGCAAGCTTTTTGTTTGGGTTATGTGAAGTGAAATTTAGTACAAGTTTGTAATGTAACAATGTATTAGTGCTAGTGTAGTTGAATTGTGTGAGATTTGCTTGTGTGACAGAGAATTTGAAGGGTCTTGGTTGAACTATGACAAGGGATATGATGAATAAAAGAACAATTAGGGTTATGATTGATAGTAGAATCTTCCAAAAGATGTTGAAAATGCGGCAACAACAATTTCTTCTTCTACGGTTATTATTTGGAGGAATTGAAGGGCCATAGTATGAGCCATTCAATTGGGATTGCTTATTTTCAGCCATATGTATGTGCAAGAATAATATATGAAGATTTATTTGATAAGTAAATGTTATGAGTATATATGTTATGTGCTTATGTATATATATAGGGTAGGATTGAAGGAGTGTTGAAAATTCTATGAAATCAATTTATGGATAATGTTATGTACTTTGCTTGTTAATGTGATTTATGCCCACTTGCCTAATTCAATTTCATCATGGAATTGAAGATCATGTAGCAACTTGGAATTGTACCAAAAGAAAAAATAAATAGGTTAGAAGCATGTTGGGCTTGACCAGTTTGGTGGAAATTCAATGTTTTCTTTTTCTTTGATTGGACCGAGACCTAAGTGGTTTGAGTAAATGAAATAAAACTAGATATTTTAATAATAGTCCAATTCAATCAAATTGAGTTAGTTAAGTGATTAACTTATTTGTTCACTTAAATAAATTTAAAAGTTTGAATTTTTTATTATGTATGCAGCAATTCTAATCCTAAAATATTAGTTAAGTCCTTAAATATAGTTCAAATTCACGACAAAATTAATTTTTGGTGAAGTCTATGGTGTAGATGCCAAAAGACATCTACACATATAGAAGTAACGTATTTTGTTTTTTAAGTGACATTTGGCGTCTTTTTTTTGGAACTAGTGAGATTTAATGTCTGCTATTGGTATTCTTTTTCAGATGTGCAGTAAGAATACTATAATTTTCAGCTTTTGTCTACCTTAAATATAATGTTAATTATATTGTTAAATTTTAATGACATCCATTTTTTTGTCACATAATAGGCCGAATAAAAAATTGAACAATGCATTCAGTTGGGCTATAAATTTGCCCAAGCATAGCTTTCTCTGTTTTTCTATTTTCTAACTATGTGTAGTAACAGTATAAAGTGCAAAATAAAATCATGCAACATATTATTTGGTTCCTTTATCAAATTTACTCATCTAACAATTATTTTTTTATTATAAAATTAGATTTTATAATGTCATGACTCCTTTCAAGAAATATAAAATGATCATAAAGTTGCTAAATTTTAAAGATAAATTTTTTTTTAATTATATTTACAAAAAATTATATTAAAATAAGATATTAACTAGGTGATACATGTTTCAAATATTCGTGATGTAAAGAGTTCAAATATTATCTAAAAGTTATTAGTTTATATTTTTAGAATATTCAATTTAATTTGATGTATTTTGATTTTGTTTAATTAGTTACTAGATTGGGCTTTATATTTATAGGTTTATGTTTTTTTTTTTTTTTTTAACCTAAAAAAATGTTATAAATACCTTCTAAACTATTCGTCATATTGAGTGATTAGAGGTGTGAAAAGTCTCTTTTAATTTCATGATAAAACCATGGTGTAGACAAGTGAGGTTGAATAAGTCTCTGTTGTTGCATCGGAGAATTGGATAGAAGGTTGAGCGTGTCCCTTCAATTCAATTCTCAAAGTATAATATGGACAAGTTAGGTTGAGTAAGTCTCTTTCTTGTTGCATTAAGAAATTGAATTAAAAGTCAAGTGATTCTCTCTGTATTCAATTTCAATCTATCCTTTGTTTTCTATTTTAATTTTAATATATTTTTTATTTAATTTTTATTCTTGTCTTTTGTTTATTTTGAATTCTGTTCTTTATCGATAGACCTATTTCAAAATATATGTTTAACGATTAAATACTTTATTGCATTTTAAATTTGAGCCTTATTCTAAAGTAATATACTCTTAATTCTTTAGAATTGAATACTAATAAAATTGTACAATAATAATATAAATATTAGTTAATATATAAATATTGATTAAATTACTAAATATATTTTAACCTTAAATAAAATTAATTTTTCCTGTGTAAAAGTAAAATAAAAGGATATTTACAAACTATATATATTGTAAAAGGTTTAATTGTTCTGTTGGTCCTTATAGTTTTACGAAATTTTTAATTAGGTCTTTATACTTTTTTTTTCTTTTAATTGGTTCTTACACTAATTTTTTTTTTCAATTAGGTCCCTCTTGGCAGTAATTAGCTTAATTTTATAGGGACCCAACTAAAAAAAATTAGTGTAGAAATCCAAATAAAAAAAAAGTGTAGGAACCCAATTAAAAAAAATTTTGATGCAAGGACTCAATTGAAAGAAAAAAAAAATACAAAAACTCAATTAAAAATTTCGAAAAATTATAAAGACCAACAGAATAATTAAACCTTTGTAAAACTTAAAAGTTCTAAGTATATAAATCGTATATCTTAATTACTCACCAAATTAATAAATATATATTTGTATAGCAATAGGATTAAGAATTTTAACATTGACCGAATAAAACATTCCAAAGTTTAAAAAAGAAATCAAAGGACAACTTAAAAGACCCAACTGAATGATTTTATTTGGCCCAACAATGTATACCAAAATCTAAATATCATTAAAATTTTAATAACATAATTAATATTACATTTAATAGATAAATTCTGAAAATTACAGTATTTTTACTGTACAGTATGAAAGACAGCACAAATAACAAACACCAAGTGTCACTCATCAAACCAAAACACGTTATTTCTACATGTATAAATGTCTTTTGGCATCTATACCATAGAATTCGCCTTATTTTTTATTTATCGAATTAGAAAATATTAATAACATAAAAAAAATAAAAGTCCAAATTATTATTCTAAAACTAATGATAGATAAATAAATAAATAAAGGGATGCGAAAAAAGAAAAACTTAATACGGAATTAATCTAATCCAATTATTGGGCCGATAACCTAAGGCTTGGCCCATTAACTGAATGGCCCAATAACCATGAGGGTGACATATAGAAATTATAGGGGTCCATGTTAGTTTATATTTTAATTTTGTTAAAAAAAAAAAAAAACTAAACAAATTAATAGTGCTACGTTCTATCTGATAGTTACTTTAATTTACTTTAAGTTAATCAACTTTTATATGGCTTCTTTTAACATAATTGCTCCCAAAGACGATAAAGATATCATTTTCTAAGATTTTAAATACTATAAAGAAAAAAAGGACTCACTAAGACTTAATAGTCAATAGTGATGACAATGAGAGATGTGATTGATTAATTGTTGTGTTCTACTCTTACGTGTGGAAAGGTTTATCTAAGGTAGCTGAATTCGGGTGCTTATAGCATAAATGTTCATCATGCTATGAATTTTTAACATCAAATTCAATAACAGATATTTAGACCACAAAATTTACAGAATTAAGACGATGTAAATTTCTTGATAGTAATTCATAGAATATAATCTCTAATATGTAATTTTACCTTAAAAATTTAGGCTAAAATATTTAGATATGGATATAAATTTAGTATAATCCTTCAAAATGTGGTGATTTTTCGCAAATTACATCTATGAGAAGGTTTATTTTATTTTTTTTATTGTCTTTTGCAAATTTTTTTAAATTTTTGTAATTTGCAAAAAAAAATTTACAATTTATATAAAATAGGTTAATCTAAACACATAATAATGTTAGACTTTTTTGTATCCTGCAAAAAGACAGATCATTTATACCGTCGTAAAATTCTTTAAATTTTATTTTAACGCACACGAAAATTAATTATATTTTAAATGAATTTTTGAAAATTTTATTCATTGAAAAAGAATTTGTTCTAGTTTCTTTATATTCACTTAGAAGTCACGGTTCAAGTAACACTCCTAACTTAAGATAATAAATATTTAATATTAAAGAACCAATGAATTATAGTTTAAATAATATAATTTTTCCATACTTATCTAAGAGATCGCAAATTCAAGTCTCGTTATCTTTGATTAAAAAAAAAAAAATTACTCACCCTAATTAGTAATATCATTGAATTTGAGTGCGTGTGTAGAAAAATATGAATTAAAGAAGGTTCTCTTTACTTTTGCCAAATCATGACGGTGCTCAACACTGCCAAGCAAAGCCACATGATCCTAATAACTATGTGCTGATGAATTGGGTCATCATCATATCATAATAGACATAATTTTGATTTTGATTAGAGAATAGGAGATAAAGATAAGGACCATTCATGTACACACATAATGCTATGAAAGCAATTTATTAATTATTTCTTTATTTCCACCAATATTTTCAATTTATTAATTATTATTAATTGGCAAAGTAGGTGAGCCTATTTTGAAAAGGACTACCACCACTATATGCCATGTGGATGAACATAACACTATATGTTATTTCAAAAGAAGCCCACAACTTCCTTCAATAATTCATATCCATCCTTATACAGATAGAAATTAACTACTTGTGCTAGTTTCTAGAGGCTTCAATAATGTATTTGATGCAACTTTTTATAAATCTTAATAAAATATATAAATTTTCTAATTTTTTTTATGCAACGATTATTCAATAGTCATATATAAATTAGAAATTATTTATTTCTAATTATTCTAATTTTTTATTAGTAATAATAGATCTATCTAACCCTAATAATGGGCTATAACTAGGCTTAAATTGTATCAACTATAATAAAATATAAAATTACTGATGATTAAAAAAATTTAAAAAATTACATTCATATTAGGTTTCAAAAAATTTTTGACGAGACACTTTAATTTTTAATTAATAATTTTGTATTATTTTAAAAATACATCCGCATTGATTATTTCACAAAAGAGATATTTTTTTAGATTTAAGTATTTTGTGATAAGATTTTTTAGTAATTTATTTATCCAATGCAATACATATTAAAAAATTTATTGAAAAACAATAAAAGACTAATAATCTATGTCTGATGAAATAATAAAAAATATTAAAATCTAAAATATACAATAACCTAATTAAATTTAGTGAAAATTAATTTGAGTGGTTAGTTATTACTTTAAAAATTGTTTTTCAGTTCATTATATATGTTGATAATAACATGATACAACTACCTTTTCTACTATGTATTTATAAATGTGGAACATCCCTACAAAGTGCCATTTTTATAACATTAGGGTTAGCATGTACATCAAGTATTCAAATGGAACATGTATAGCAGCTACATGGATCTATAAAGGAAGAAAATTCAAAGAAGATAACAAAAGTGGTCCTTGCTATAAAGTGTGGATAAAATAAAACATACCAAGAGGAATATAAACATGTGAATATACACATGTATATACCAATATAAACAAAATAACAGAAAAACCAAAAAATAATAAGCCAAATAAACGAGAATAAAATGTGAGAAATTGAGAATTACTGAGAAAACGAAAGAAAAAGACTCCGAGTGCTCCATCTCACACTCATTTGTTATCCAAATTAATTAACCAAAAAATAAATAAAATTGCTATGTAATTATATATATATTTTTTATTTTTCTACATGATTAAGTTAATAAGATAAAACACTTAAATAAACAATAATGTATCAAAAAAGTTATTTCCATCATAGCTCATTATTATTATATATTGCATGTAATTAAATTATTATTTATTACAACTTGGTAATTTTGCTATATCATATAGCTATTTCTCCTTCCTATAGCAAAATGTACAGTTCAATTTATACCTAACAATTCATACACAAAAGTGACACATTAAATACAACCATACAAAGGTAGAAAAATACATTAAAATAAAAATGTACGTACCACGTTAACAAAAAATTTTACTAATTAAAAATTGGATTAAATTAAAGGTTTAAACGCTAACGGCACAACGTTGAATCATCATGTACTTCATGGCGCCGTTCTCACCAATCCTGACGCCGTTGCCCTGCGAACCGAAATTAATGTACGCAGGACAACGGACATGGATGTGGTAGTGGCCGGAGACGAACACGCCGACCTTCCAACGGACCTTCCCGTCAACTCTGAGGGTGACAAGGATGACATCATTTTCTTCTTGACTGAGACTCTGAAAGTTGAACGGAGCAATCGGAATATTCGTTCCGTAAACAAACGGTGACCATACGTTGACTTCTTTATGTCCCTGTTTGGTTTTAACATATCATTATTATTTACTTGAAAATAAAATTAAGAGTTTAAACATATCATTGCTCTTAATTAATTATGAGTTTATTTTTTTTTATTCATAATGTAATTACAAAAATAAAAAATAACTGTAAAAAGTAATTAAAACTTTTTGGGTTTGAAGGACCACTTAATATTATTACACATAGAAAAATAGCTACTTTTTTTTTTCATACCAATATATCAATATAAAATACTTTTATATCGAAAATACATACAACGACGCCGAAAAAATTAATTACAAAATATTAAAAAAATTAATTTTGATACATTTTTCAAATAATTTTATACATATATTTAATATTATTTCAATAAAAATAATTATTTTTTATATTAACAGTATGAATTATTATAAAAAAATAGATATAATTATACCACTGTATAAATTAAACCCATAATAAAATCAAAATCTTTTTCAATTTAAAATCTCAATTAGTTTAAAATAATATAGATAATTTAATTTTCAGATATTATTATTTATTAGCAAAAAAAATTAACTAACAATAAATTCATTATTTAAAAATATTTAATTAATTAAATAATGGTATAAATTTTGTATATATTTTTTTCAATTTACTATTATAAGCTGTTCCATAACCCAAAACGGAAAGTATTAGTTACCTGATATGTGGGGGGTATGGCGGTCCGGTAAGTAACTTGCTGATTCCGGTAACTAATATAGGCGGCGAGGTGGTCATAGTAGACACCGATGTGATCGTTAGGATTGCGAGAAGTCAAGGTGACCTGAAAATTGGAGGTTAAGAAGTTGGCGACGGTGGCGTTGAAGGCATAAACCGTTATGTCCTGGAGTATGAAGGTCGGTTTGGTAGGTCTTAGTACTGCCCATATTATTAATATTACTAGCAACACCAAGAACACGAATATTAAGATTCCACCGCATATTCTCCTTATTATTACTTGCCTCCTCTTCCTGTGGTGATCGCACTCCTTCACCGACATCGAGGTTGTTACTTCGGAAGATATTTGGAAGAAGAAGAAGCAAAGAGAGTGGTGTGGTTGATGGTTTTAATTCTGAAGAATTGGGGGTGGGGCGTCTTTGGGTTTTCATTTATTTATATTTATAAAGTGGGAATGAATTTCTTGTATTTATTTTTTATTATTAAAGATATGATAAGATCATGGTATATGGTTTGTGTTGGTATGTATGTTATTGAATATGAATGGTGGAGGCTATACTTTGCTAGATATATAGATAGGATTTATAGTTTATGTACACACACACTAGCTAGTAGATTATTAGTAGTACTAATTGGAAAATAGTGATGAATTATTAGAGATTATATATATATACACGCACTCTTCATTTATTATTAAAAAGAAGAGTATGGAAAGATAATGAAAATATTAAATAATGTGAATAATAAATATATTAGATATTTAATTTATTAGGTGTGTGGATAATTATTTTAATATTAATATTTAAGTGAATAATTTGAGGATGTAATATATTTTTATTTTATTAGATAAATTTTAAAATTGATTGTTCATATTATTTACAAAAATTATTATCTACGTAACAAACTCCTTATTAAAAATATGCATTCGTCATTTTTGGAGGGGGTAGATCATGCAAAATAAGAGTTTGGTGATTGCTACCACAGGTTTACCTAACTAAAACTAAAAGAAGATGAAAGGTTGAAAACTACTATTACTACTACCATATGGATTATGTGTGAATAGTTTACGTCTCAAAAAAAAAAAAAAATGTTTTTGTAAGGTAGAAAAAATTAAAATTTTTCGTAAAATCAAAAAAATAAATTATATAAAACATAAAATTAAAAAAAATAAATTATAAAATTATCAGATTTAGTATAAATTTTATAAAATTAATTTACTCATTTAAAATCGTAATATAAAAAATTTTTAAAAGTTAAATCGAAATTTTAATTACTTTAATTTTCTCAAATCATTTTTAAACATTAAAGGTGATAAAATTACACTATATGATTATATTGTTTTCAAATTATTCTTTTTTGTTAAAGTCATCACACATTTAAAAAATATTATAAAATTTATTATTTTTTTATATTTTTAATACTACATTGAATATATCAAAATTAAAACTTAAAAAAGACTTATCCAAGGAAGAGTGCTATATAGTAACAAACATATTATTCCTTTTCATCGGTTTGGTGAGATTTTCATTTTGCCACTACTAGTAATACCAATACGTAGTAATAGTAAGTGTATAGAGTAATATAATGTATAATACTATGTTTATATTTATATGTTAATAGAGCTAGCTATTTGTCACCACTCACCAAACTTAACATCCCACTAACGCTCGTGCATTAATTTCAATGATGGCTTGATTTTCATTGAGGTTATTGCTTTCTAAGTCAAAAAAGGTGTGCTTTACTTTTCGCTAATTAAAGAGACATATAAAGGGCCAAGAAAATATCATCTTAAATAAAGTTGAATCAACATCGTTCATAAATTAGAAACAAGATTCAGTTTGTAAGAGTTTAATTTTAATTTTAATTTATTGATGCTATATTTTAAAATATTTTACATTGTTGTCTAATAAAATTTATTTATTTATAGATAATTACTCCAGTTGTAGTGTGTAAAAACTAATTTATTATTTTTGCTAATATTATTATGTAATTAAACTATTAAAGTAACCTTTTATATTCATATATTAAGGTTGACCTTTACTTTAAATTTAGAAAAATAATAGTAATTAACATGAGATGTAATTTATTAAAAGAGTAATTACTTCGATATTTTGATAAATAATTTTATATTTGAGTTTCGAAATTTAAGAATAAAATTGGAATGCTGATAATAATTTAATCAAACGAAAAAACTATTTATGAAAGTTTGTCACTGATTTAAGTGCCTTGTTATTAGTGACACGTTTGGGTGCATATTATAGCTAGGCCCCATGTATTAAAAACAAATTACACCAACTTTGTGTGTCTCTTTTTTGTTAATGGAGTTCAAGATTATACTTGGCAGCACCAACCATTTAATAATGGAACAGAGTAAAGGATCAATAAATCACAACTTTTTAATTAAAAAAGAAAAAAGGAAAAGAAAATTCCATTTTCATGAACCAAACTCTCTTTATTTAACAAGTGTGTCAGAGAGTAGAAAGCAAGGTAGAATAGAAAAATGAAAAAAAAAAATACAATTGAAATATGAACATTTTCTTAATTTTACTTGAATATTGAATATATTTTTTAATTAATTTTTGTATTTTGATTATTATTATTATATTGAGCTTGATCTGACTCGACTAAATTCATCAGCTCACTTTCGAATATACTTTTATCTTATTTGACTATTATTGTCAATAAAGACCATTTAAAACTAATAAACAAAAACACAAAAAAAAGGTTATTACACTTTACTAAGATAAAACAAACTTAGTATATTCACAAAATTAGAATAATTATAATACAAACGAAATTATCAATTTATTCGTCAACTTAAACAAATGTATATAAAGATTTGAATTTTATTTTTTATATATAATAATTTATTAGTTAATATATTTTAAATGAAATTTAAATTAGTAACAAATTAATCTTTAATTTATCTAGTTAAAAGACACTGATAAAAAATTCACACCATTATTATTATATTATATATGAGAACAAAGATTTCAGAATATTATAAGTTTGCTCTTTATCTTATATATTTTAGTACATATAGGTAAAAAACAAAATAGTATGATGACTTTCATTAATCTTCTCTGTTCATTCAATAAACAATGTAATTATACATAATATTTACATTGGAAACACTTCCCCTTATTTTCTTTCTCAATTCGCTTTCTCTCTAAAGGAACAAATTAAAGGAAACTGAACTCTCACGCAAGAAAGTCTCAATTTTAACCCTTTTCTTTTTTGTTCTCAAATTTCAATTCACAAATTAAAGAAAGAAATTGGTCCAAGAAAATGTATACATTGCATCTTTATCTCTCTCACATTGCTTTCATAATTGACACTTCAACTACTGTCGCCCTGTCTCCAATCTTAGGTTAATTAATTGACAGCTACAACTAAAAATAAACCTTCAATTTATCATTGAGTTATGAGTATATACTTTCTTTAGTTCATACTAATATTTGTTAATATCTTACAATATTTTTTTTATAATTATTGACACAATTATTATTCATTAATAAAAATACTAAAAGATTTTAATGATTGAGGTTTATTAGTCAATAATAAATTTTTAATTAAATAGAGGTTTAATTACATTAATGAACTAATTTTTGAAAATATCATAGAAAATTAAAAAAATTAATGATTAATAATAAATTAAAATATATTCTATTAAAATAAATATTTTTAATAACCATAAAATACAATTTTTTCTTGTTATATAGTGAGTAAGTCAAGCAAGAGTAGTCAACAAGGTTTAATCTTAGTCTAAAATGAATCACACATGAAACAAGACAATTGACATCATACCTCATCACAAGTATATTCTCACTTTCACACTAGCTAGGAATGCAGGACCCCATCTTCTATTCACCGCTAGAAAATTCAAAGTCTTGACGCAAATGTAAACAATAATGTCTATCTTCTCATGACCAATTAAACTTTTTATATATATACTTTTTTTTTCTTTATTTTTGGTATATTTAATATACGTGTACACTAAAATTAGTTATTAGTATAAAATATATATTAAAAATAAATTAAATTACATATATATTTATATATTAATAATTAATTTTAGTAATTAATTTTAATGTATAAATAATATTTTTTATTTTAGATGGATGCTTTGAGTATAATACTTAATTAGATCAATGTTTTTTGGTTATGATGATTAGGTTATATACTAGTATATGTTCAATTAATTTAATATAAATCATTAACAACATATATAATACAATATGCAAAAGAAAGAAAAGAAAGGAGAGAGAGAGAGAGAGAATGACCTAATTAAGGTAGTGTACATATAATTTTCTTAATGTAAGTTAGGTTTACTATATATACTTACAATCTACATGTATGTGTGGAACGTTTTGATAAGGCCAACAAGATAAACAATAAAACATATAATTAAGGAAATACCCTCTTTTGGGACCTACTTACTTCAATTTCTCTTACCACACGCATTCAAATTTCTTAATTTTTCATTTTATTTTTTTTAATGATAAAAAAAATGGGCGCCGACAGTACCCAATTGAACAGCAAAGTAGGAAAAAGGCAACAAATTGAAATGAAGAAAATTCTGTGGCTATTAGAAACTGAAGTTTGAGGACTTCATAAACACCATTGATTGAGGTGAACCTACAGCTATCTACACAAAGAAAAATAGGAGTGATATTTTTTAAAATATTTAATTTGAAGAAAAATAATATATAGATATTTGATTGGACCTCTTTAGTTCATTATTTCAATAATTTAGAGTTGCTTACTCACCTAGCTAGCTAGGCTAGGTATGTATTAATAAATAATTAAATATAATCAAAAGAATTTTACATAATGAGTTGGTAGAAATTTTTTATTTTTCATAAGAAAAAAAGTTATACAAAATTAAGAATCTTGGCAAAAAGAACACACACTACAAACACAGCTCTAATAAGAGGAGCCCCACAAATGAAAGCTACTTTTATTACACTTTCCTAACCGAATAATAAAGAGGGGAATAAAAAAGATATTGTGCTTTCTCTTATATGAATAATGACCATATTGATCACTAAAAAAATTGAACACTATTTTTTTTAACTTTTTGTTATTTTGCATTTTAGTAATCTATTATTTGATTTATTTTTACCTTTTATATATATATTCAATTAAAATAGTAGTTATTGGATGGGTTTAGTTATAATAAAGTATACATTGCTTTCCATCTTATATATATCTAACGCGGAATTAGATGAAATATTAAAGGGAAGCTAAAAATTTTAACACAATAAAATAAAACTAAAATAAAATTTTTTAAAAGAGATTAAACTAAAATTTACATATAATTTACATATAAAAAATTAAAATTAAAAGAATTATTACCCTCTTTCTTTACATGTAGCTCCGCCCTCTATATATCTATCATGCCTAAGATGCAGGGTTCTAAATTTATGAACTTCTGATATATTGTTGAATATGTTTGTCAATAAGTAATAACTTAATAGAAATATTTGGTAATTAAAAAAATAATCATAATGTATTTTATTTAATATTTATTAATTATTACAGTAATTAATAAATATTAGTAATTAATAAATATTAAATAAAATAATTTTTTTATTATTTTTTTTATTTCTCTAATATTATCGATAACTTAATATATACATGAATGAAAGAATTAATAACAGTTGACTCTATTTTGAAAAAATAACAAGACACAAATTAAACATCTTAAGCAAAAGTGAACAAAATGTAGTTTTAGTGTAAGTGTCTAAATAGAAATCAAATGCTTTTATTTTTATTTTTATTTTTGTCAAAAAAATAAAATGTATTGAAGAACCATAAAAAGAGGTGAATTGAGAATTTGAGATCAATATATAAGAGGCTCTGTGCTTTATTATTATTGAAGGAAGTGGCGTGGTGTGCCAAGCAAACAAGAGACGTACATGTCTAGAATAACGAAGGTTCAATAATGGTGACTCTCTCCAAAAATAAAACAAAACAAAAAAATAAAAAATAAAAGCAATGGCACATAGATCAAAAAAAGGTGTGTTGATGCACTTGCACTGACACCCAGGATGATTCAATGTAGCTTCTTATATCCCTAAATATAGATATACAAGACCCTACACAAATTCTTCTAAGAATTATTGTAGAAACCTCTCACATATTCCTTTACTTTTTTCACCAACTCCCCCTATATAAATTTGTATTTCTTTTTTTTGGATAAATTCATTTGTGGATATGATCTTCACATGAGAACCTCGTTTGCATGTTAAGGTATAAGATTCAAAGTAAGTACAGAACAATAATATCAAAAAAGGTAAAATGTATGCAGTAGATGTCCAAGGATATATTATAAAATTATGCTTGTACCTTTAATTAATTTTTACCCTAAATTTTTGAAAGTCAATATTTTTTCTAACCACATGATATTAACATTTAAAATTTAATTAACTTTTTTTATTTTTTTATTTTTTTATTTTTTTAAGTAAATTAAACTGACACAAATAAAATAGGATGAGCATGTGCATTATCTTTATTTAAAAAAATAGAGAATTAATTTTAATTAGTTAATATTAATTAATTTTATTTTAAAATTATCTTTTCATTTTTATCTTTTAAAGGATTTAGAATTTAAGATTTACGATTACAATTTAAAACTTGAGATTTAAATTTAAAAATTTAGTTTAAAAAATAATTTTCAAAAAATAACTTATGTTATAATTAATAGGAAAAATCGATTCTTTAATTAAATTATATGTATGCAGAATATTATAAAACAATCATTTATAAAGTTTCATTAGGTTAATTTTTAAGAAAAATGATTTGATTATCTTTATTTATTTATTGGATAAAAATTTTAATTTATAATTTGTCGGCACATGATGTGATGCTATTAGAAAAAAAGAGACAAAATATGAAAAAGTAGAAAGGAAAACGTTAAGGAGCTACTAAGCTAGTGTGAGGAGGTTTTAATATCATTATTATTGAAGACGTGGATGATAAGAAATTCTCGATTCAAGGAAAACTCCAAACTATAATGCAGAAAAAAACAAGTAGAAGATAACGAAAGAAAATAGGTCGATTTTTTGGCTTCTTTTTAGTTTTGTATCTTCTTGATAATGATTTCTAATTTGACAAAATCACGTGTAGCAACTCATGAATTAGGCATAATAATAAACATGATGTTATCTTGGCAAAATATAAGTAAGAAGTAAGAACCCTAATAAGATGTTGTTTCAATCAGATTAATAAAGGTTCTATTATATATTTTTAGTAATTTTTTTCAAGTTTAATATAAAATAAAAATTAAATTTTAATTTTGATGCACTAATAATAAAATCGTACAATCACAATTATTTTTTTAAATAACTATTTACACAATTAATATAAAAAATAGTTATTTTTATTAATGTGGCGGTATGTAATTTGATACACGTATAGAGTAAAACGGTTTTATACTGAAGATATGTCTAAAATCAGTTCAACCATTTTATGTGCATTAGATGTACCATTTTTTATGAACCATTAAATTTTATTAAATAAAAATCAAAGGATATTATGAAAGAAGAGTATTAATAAACTTTATAAATATAGAATATATTAATATATACATACATAAATACATTTCAATATAGAATATAAAACATATAATTACATAATATAAAATAATTATATAAAAATATTTTTATTTATTAAAATTAATTATTATACAGTACCATTTATAATTACATAATATAAAATAATTAAATTATTTTATATTACTTGAAAATAATTAAATTATTTTATATTATTAAAAAATATTTATTAATAGTTAACTTTATTAAAAATATATTATTATATAACATAATTTTTTATTCAAATTTTTTAAACATACAATTTACCCAAAATAGTATATATAATATTATTTTAAAAAAATTAATTGTTATATAATATTTAAAAAAATGTGTAATATTTCCATGTGCAATGAAAGGTAGCTGTTCGAAGAAGTAACCTTTAAAGCCAAGCTATTTTGTTGGATTAGCCATTTTTTATATGCATGAAAGAAAATTTTTTTTAGTAATCACAAAATACATAAAAAGAATCTTATTTATGGTAATTTAATAGAAATATCACTTATCACTCTCTCAGTGTTTATATAATGTTAAAATTGGCAAATTTTGTCCTAATATAAATAAATAAAATAAAAAATATTTTAAAAATAAAATATGACAATTTTATTAATAAAAACAATTATTTATCTTTTTATAAAAAAAAAGCCAGATGAGACTAATAATGCAAATTTGATTTTAATCTAAATTAGACTTTATTCATATAATTTTATTTTAGATTATATATTTAAATAATATATATTAGTAGTAATTTTTTTTATAATGTCATATATGAATTTTTCTATTATATGTTTGCATAATTTGTAAAAAAATAAGAAAATAGAAGTGACAATATACCTTTTTAATTTAATTTTTAATAATTTAACACATAAAAATTTATTAAAAAATAATTAATAACTACCCATTAAAAAAATATTTCATCAATCATAATTATTTAAAAATTGTTATCCAAATTATATGTATCAATTTTTTTAGTCCCTTCCTCTTTTATCTTTTTTTTATTATTATTTTAGTCTTAATATTTAGATTTAATCTCTAATATTTTAAATACTTTATTTTAGTTCAAAACAATTTTAAACGAATTTAATATTATTTCACTCTTAAATTTGATATAAATTCTGCGTATTGAAAAAGCATAATAACCAAAATCTTTTTGTAATATTTTTTTTCTGTACAAAATCTCTAATACTCCAAAATCAATTAAATTGTGATTACAAAATTTGTCAAATATGGAAATATACTTCAAAAACTATTTTCTTTTTGTTTATTTGTACAATTATTATATTTAAAAAATAGATAAGTGTACTTTTTTCTCAATATTTTTTAGTCACAAATTATTCTAGTATTATTTTTGTATTAAATTTGGATTTAGTCGTTTAATTATGTTTTCAATGGGTTAATTATGTCAATACACTTGTATAATGATAGACACTTTTTGTCATGTTCCGTTTTTTGTCAGAAAATACTTGATAATTTTCCAAATATATAATGTAATAGACGTACATTTAGATTTATATTATTTATTCTATTTTTTTAAAAAGAACTGAAAAAAATAAAAAAGTTAATATTTTGATAAAAAATTATATTATATAATATTTTTAACAAAAATAATTAATTAATAAATTTTAAATATAATAATTTAATTATTTATAAATATTTTATATTTTTATGTTACAGTTAAAAATATTATTTTAATATAATTTTTTGATATTATAAAAATTTTTTGCATAATAATTAATTTTAATAAATAAAAAATATTCATTTTGTATTATATTTTATATTTAATTATTTAAAATAAAAAATTCTGTTACTATTTAAAATATTATGTATTAAAATATTATTTGACAAAAATAACCAATAATTAAATTTAATATTCATTTTATTAAATATTTAATAAAAATTTTAAAATACCCTTTCCTTTCAATTTCTCCAACCCAATCTTTTACCCTAACAAAATCAACTAGCCCCACTTTACTTCCTAGTTCTTTTTCACTCACCCGCAATATTCTAAAAAATTCGTTTAAACTTATCGGTCGAATCGATTAAACCGCGAACTACCACCGGCTGCCTCCAAACTCGGCTGTCAGGCCTTACTTCACACAGTTTCGTCGTGCCATTCTGCTTTAACTGCCTCCCTCCTTCATCATTCATCCATAGGTAGGCCATTTCTTCTCTTTCTTGGTGAAAAATGGAATATAACAATGGTGTTTAGGTTAATTTTTGACACTTTGGCGCTGATTCAGCTCTAGTTTAAAACTGATTTTGCTGATATTTACTATTATTTGAACATAAATTTGACTGTAACTTGAATTATATTATAGTAGCTAATAGTATGTTTTATATTTTTGTTCTTTTTCTTTTTTTAAATATTTTCAGATCTTCGGTTCCTCAATTAAATATTCTAATTTTTTTTTAAATAAAAACAAATTTTTAGTTATATTAGGATAAGTTTATACATTTACTATAGTGTTACATTCATGAAATTACACAGTATTTATGGGGCATTTTCATTTGATTCCAAGATGTGATTTTAGAAGCAGTTGTTTCGTTTACATGACATCCTTGAAAAATGTTCATATTTGTGGCAATTTTTTTGATTCATAAATATTGGCTGTTTATATAGTAAACTTAGTAAGTCAAGTACTGATTATGCTAGAGTTTTTGTTATATTTGAGTGCATACACAGTCACACTATTAGTTTAAGTAGGAATAAAGGTAAGATTGAATAATAAAAATAGAAAATAAGAAATAAAATGACAAATTTTATTAGTTTTGAACTCTTAACCCTAAAAGAATCACTTTTCACTCTTTGTTATCCTCTTTTCTTGACAATCTCTTGTACTATTTCAAATAAGTAAAAATTTTCATTATTGTCCTCAAACCTCTTGATCACTTCCCAACAGAAAGAGTTTTAATTTTTCAGACATTATTTTCTCTTTAATTTTTGCACTCTACTCACTCTCAAGTGAATAGCTGAATTTCTTAATTTATTGCTTCTTTGATATGATCTTAATTTTATTTTAGTTTTGCTTCAATATTATCTTTTTACTTCTTTTATTTCATTCTCTATCATCAAAGCATTACCATGATTAGTTATATTAAGTTACAGAACTATTTGATTTATTTATTTTATTGTTTACATCAGATGAGATAAATTTTGCTGTACAAAAAGTAATACTTTATACAAGGAAGTAAATTCAAAAAACAACAAGTGGAGTTACAAAGTATTTAGTTTAACGGTAAAGTTAAGAGGTCCATTAAAAGTAAAAGAAATTGTAAACGATTCTTCCATAAATCCTATTGAGGTTAACGCATATCATTTTTCTCTCTAACTAGATAAAGATTTAGTACCGAAACAGTAATTTTGTTCCATTCGGGTTATGAATTATTTTGTTTATAAAGATTTTGAATTTTTAAAATTAAAATGGAATAGTAAAAATTTAGATGAAAATAAACTAGGAGTCTATGTATTAGACTATATGACTGCCATCGAAAATTTTCATAATCCAAATATGTATACAGGAGAATTTAGATGGGATAATTTTGCCATAAACAATAATACAAGCTATTTGTTGGGAGTTGTGGAAAAAACATTAGAAATCGACACTATAAGGGACGATAAAGAAATGATTTGATTTGTATTTTTCTATTAAAGTCATTCAAAAATGTGTTAATCTACCTCCTAAAAGATTGAAATCTTTTCTTAAACACAGCAACAGAAGAAAGCCATGGTAAATTTCTTTCTGTATTTTAATATTTTATTTCTATTTTTTTCGTTTAATTACTGTTTTATATATATATTTTTTAATTTTACAAGAATACACTTTGACATCATCCATATATAGCAAATTATATGAAAAAATTAGAGTGTTTCATTTCTACATGAAATGCTATGGAATATTTGTCACAAGATATTTAACTGCTGTAATAACTATTGAATATTTGACAAATACTCCATAGTAGTTGAATATCTTATGGCAAATACTTCATAACAATTCATATAGAAATGAAACACTCTAATTTTTCCATATAATTTGATATATATGGATGATACTAAAATTTTTTTCCTGTAAAATTAAAATATATATATATGAAATAAAAAATAGAAATAAAACATTAAAATACAGAAAAAAATACCTGACTTCCTGTCGATGTATCCAAAAAAAGATTACAATCTTTTAAGAAGTCAATTAACACATTTTTGAATGGCTTGAGCAGTATTTAAATACAGATCAAATCGCTCTTTTATTGCCTTTTGTCTTATAGTATCGACCTCTAACGATTTTTCCACAACCCCCAACAAACAGCTTCTATCATTATATATGACAAAATTATTCCATCTAAATTCTCCTATATACATATTTGTATAATAAAAGTCTTCGATAGTAACCATATAATCTAATACATTGACTCCTATTTTGTTTTCATCTAAATTTTTACTATCCCATTTTAATTTTAAAAATTCAAAATTTTCGTAAACAAAATAATTCATATCCAAATGGAACAAAATCTGTCTTATTACTAAATCCTTATCCGATTGGAGAGAGAAAAATTATATGCGTCAACTTCAATAGCATTTATGGGAGAATCATTCACAATTTCTTTTACTTTTAAACTAAATACTTTATAACTACACCTGTTGTCTTCTGAGTTTGTATAAAATATTACAACAAGAGTTATCTCATCTGATGTAGACAACAAAATAAATAAATAAAACAATTCATAAGATTGTAACTTAATATAACTAATCAAAGTAAGTTTACATCCATAGTAATGGTTTTATGATAGAGAATGAAATAAAGAAAGTAACAATTCAATCCATTAGAATTTTAAGGTTACCAAATTAACCCATGTAAAAAGATAATATCGAAACAAAATTAAAAAAAATTAAAACCATTTTAAAGAAGCAATAAAATAAGAAACTTAGCTATTCACTTGAAAGTAAGTAGAGTGCAAAAGCTAAAGTGAAAATAATAGCTGAAAAATTAGAATTCGTTCGTTTGAGTTTGAGGACAATAATGAGAATTTTTACTTATTTGAAATAGTACAAGAGGTTGTCAAGAAAAGAGGAATACAGAGAGTGAAAAATGATCCTTTGGGGATTAAGAGTTCAAAAATAACAAAAATTATCATTTAATTTCTTATTTTCTGTTTTCATTATTTAATCCTACCCTTATTCCTTTCATAGCTTGAGTTTACAAGGACCAAAACGTTTATTGTTGTCTCACTTGTTACACCAAAAATCTTTATTAGCCTCTGCTCAACTAATAGTGTGACCGTTCACTGTACATGCACTCAAATATAACAAAAATCCTAGCATAATCAAATATTTGACTTACTAAGTTTACAATGCAAACAACCAATATTTATCAATCAAAGCAACAAAGATGAACATTTTTAAATGATGTCATGTAAACAACTGCCTCCAAAATCACATCTTAGAATCAAAGAAAAATGCCATAAATACTATGCAGTTTCATGAAAATGACACTACAGTGAATGCATAAACTTGCCTTAGTATAACTAGAAATTTGCTTTTATTTGAAAAAAATCAGAATATTTAACTGAGGGGCCGAATATCACTGAATATATCTAAGAAAAGAAAAATAACAAAAATATAAAACATATTGGTTACTATAATACAACTCAAATTACAGTCAAATTTATGTCCAAACAATAGTAAATATCAGCCAAATAGTAAAATCAATTTTTAAAAATCAGCGAAAACTATAGCTGAATCAGTATATAAACAGCCAAACAGCCAAAATATCAAAATATCCAAATCATTGTCAAAAAATAAACCTAAACACCAATATTATATTCCATTTTCAATCTAAAAAAAATAACAAGAAAAAGAAGAAATGACCTACCTGTAGACGGTGAGGGAAGGAGGCAGTTAGAACAGAATGGCACGACGAGACTGTGTGGAGTGAGGCGTGACGACATAGTTTAGAGGCGGCGGGTGGCAGTGGCAAGGAGGCACTGACAAACTAATGGAGGCCAGAGACAGAGTGAGTGAAAGAGGCCGGCGGAAGCAGACTGGCTGGGGATGAAGTGAGCCAAATATGTATCATGACCTGAAACAAAATCATATATTCAAATTTTAAACCGCCGGGGATGATTTGAGAGTGGTGACTGGTGAGCAAGGTTCTAAAAATCGAACTGGTCATCGAACCGCTTTAACTACTGATTCACTGATTTATTGATCCAACCGATTCAATCGAAAAACTGTTTTATAAGAAAAAATAAATTATAAATAACCACCATAAAACATAAATATAGTCTATATAAACCTTAAAATGTCTTTCAAATTAAAAGCATTATATGAATATCATCAACCAGAGTATTATAATCTTATCAATATACAAACTCAAAAGTTAAATAACAAAAAAATATGCTAATTTATAAAGAATAAATATGCTAATAATCACATATCCTAGAGAGATGCCCACCAACATACAAAAGAATTTAATTTACAAAGAATAAATATGCTAATAATCACATTCTATTTGATCTACACAATTTCATTTAATGCAAGTGTTTTTAATAAGAAAGCAATAATAAATCTATCATATGTAAGTCCAAACAAGCAGCAAATCAAAAGAGTAAATAAATGAAAGAAATATAAAAGCAAGTATATATACCTCAAAAAACCCCTCATGTAAACAATGGGAACCATGTTTATTTACCATGAGTTGCTTGCAAGAAATTAAAATGTGCAGATACACAGATAGAGTAGGTAGAAAGAGATATAGAGAGTAGACTAAAAAAAGTCTAATTTGGTGATTAAACTGCAGCATTCAACAAAGTAACAAGACCTCTTCTGCAATTAAACTCAACCTAATCACTGAGCCAAACCTTCTCAAAACATAACAATTATCAAAATTTATCACAATCTAAACTCATATCTAACAAACAGCTCAAAATTTCAGGCCATCAACAACACAGGCAACAAAGAACAAACAAGTCATCAAGTGTAATAATAACAATGCATGTTGCAATTGCTCAGATACATTCTTTTGATTTTAACAAAAACTTCATTCAACCCAAGAGAGGGATAATGAATCTTGAATCTTCCTTAGCAAATCCAAATCAGCCATGATACTATATTGTACCTTCTGATTCGGCAACTAATAAAAAATAAGAAATAAATCAGCAACAGAACAAATAAATTAGAAAAAAATTCATTGAATTCCTCATAAACACCACGAATTCACCATAAACTCTTCTGTCTTGCTTAGCAACAGAAATGAACTACAACAATTTCTACTAAATACGATAGATTCCATGACAAATAGATCCTACTACATGAACATGCAGAACCAAATAGATTCACTAAAATAGAAAGGAAACAGTGAGGCTATACGCTATGCAACAAATTCTCAAAATTAGACAGTTAAACCTGGATCAACCAATGCCAAATTTTATTGAAAAAAAAACCACGAAAAATAAATGGAAGATGCAATGAGTTTAGAAAGCAACAACAGAACAAAGATAAAGGAGAAGGGGAAAATTGAAACCACTGCTTGCAGCCACCGACGGGGAGGAAGTAGAAGAACCAACCTGACTTAGGCTCCATTCTTGGTGCTGTCCAGAGGCAGGCCGGCAGTAATGGCGGAGGCGCGGAGCAGAGGGAGGACGAGGAAGGGAGAGGGAGAGCAAAAGGCGCTGAGAGTTGAGAGGATTGGAGGCAAAAGGGCAAGAAGAGTTAGGGGCTGAGAGGGGCTGCTGGGAGGGGCTAGGAGACACTGTTCGGCGGGGCTGGAAGGGGTGGGAGGTGCTGCTGGGAGGGTTAGGGTAATGGGATTTCTTTTAGAGTTTTGGCTGCGTGGAGACGTGGGGGTAGGGTAATGGGGAAGCTAGGTTTTCTGATGGAAGTGGGGAGGTGGGCCGTGGGTAATGGGCTGCCTAATGGGTTGGGTTAACTGAAGGATTTTTTAAGATTTTTTATTTACTGATTCGGTCTGATTCGGTTAAGATTTTTAGTGTTAGAACTAAAAACTGAACCGGACCGCATAAAAAATAATAAAATATAAATTTTTTGGCTTTTAATTTATTCGGTTCTTGATTTTTCTGGTTCGATTGATCGGTTTTATTTAGTCCGAATCAGTAAAATATTATATAATATTATATAATAAAATGTATGTTATATAATAATTAATTTTGTTAAAATAATATTATATATACTATTTTGAATAAAATGTATGTTTACAAATATTTGAATAAAAAATTATATTATATAATAATATATTTTTAATAAAGTTAACTATTAATAAATATTTTTTAATAATATAAAATAATCTAATTATTTTTTAATAATATAAAATAATTTAATTATTTTTAAGTAATATAAAATAATTTAATTTTTTATATTATGTAATTAAGAATGGTACTGTATAATAATAAAAATATTTTTATATATATTTATATGTTTCATATTTATTTTAAAGTAAAAAATTATATTTGTCATTTTTAAAATATTCTATATTAAAATGTATTTATGTATGTATATACTAATATATTCTATATTTATAAAGTCTATCAATACTCTTCTTTTATAATATTCTTTGATTTTTATTTAATAAAATCTAATGATTTATAAAAAATAGTACATTTAATGCATACAAAATAGTTGAGCTAATTTTAGATATATTCTTATACCGATAGTATATCAAAATTAAATTTATAAATTATTAATCAAAAGATTAGCAATATGATAATTTGAGAATATTCTAAAACTAGGGATGGCAACGGGTCCCCATGGGGACGGGGACATGCCCCCCGCCCCCGCCCCCGCCTCCATTATCCGTCCCCGTCTCCGCCCCATCCCCGTGACGGGTAACGGGGGCCCCATATCCGCCGGGGACCCGGGTCTCCGCGGATATCCGCGGATTTTTATAAAAAATAATAAAAATTGAAAAAAATTGGAAAAAAATTTAAAAAATAGTGTATTGTATATAATTTAGTATTTTACTTACATCAATATCTACTTCAATATTATGAATTACATGTATAGCACTCAAATGCTTAACCAAAAATTCAAAATCAGTAAAATAATAAAAATTTTAGAATAATTATAACAAATGCTTATCCAAATCACAGTAATTATAATAGAAAAAGCAAACAAAGATATTGAAGATGATAACAAATGCTTAATTATAATCATATAAATTATATTTAACTTAATTCAATAATTATAACAAATGCTTAACAAAATCATAGTACACACAAATGGGATATTCTAGTCTTTTTACATAAACGGAGTTTAAACGGGTCTCCACGGGGCGGGGACCTATATTCCCGCCCCCGCCCCCGCCCCGTTTAATATACGGGGCCCCGTCTCCCGTCTCCGCGGGTATAAAATCGTCCCCATATCCGCCCCGTGACGGGTAAATCCCCGCGGATACCCGCCCCGCTGGGGATTTTTGCCATCCCTATCTAAAACGTTTAATAATCTAAAATTTCTTTTATTATATTCTTTAATCTAATAAATTAAGCATTAATTTATCATCAATCTAAATTTTATTTAAAAAAATTATTTAAATAAACAAATAAATTAACTATTTAATTATCTGTTAGTATTTAATATAGTAGGATGATACTTTTCGGTTTTCTATTTTCAGCATCCATTATTTCATTTAAAAAGATTCCCTTGTTTTTTTTTTTTTTTTTTTGCTTTTGAATATCCACTAGTTTGGTTGAATTAAAAGGAACCAATCAACCAAGACTACAACATTAGAAGATAATGATTCTGATGTGATGAAAAAGAAAGGATGAATTTAATTTTTCCAATGACCATTATATTTTCCTTGTATTGAAAGACAGACATTAACGAAAGGAAGCACTAAAACTCAACCAACTAACCATACCTAACGATTTATATTGGACAATGACCTTAATGTTGTTCCAACATTAGTCTCTCTTCTCATTATTAATTCCCCTTGCGTGGGTATGTCCGCCAAATTAGTTAACGAATTATGAAAATAGGGATGAAAGAAATTTTTTAATGAATAATTATTGTGTTATTTATTTATATGAGGATGTAGCTTTGCTAAGGAATTTTATTTCATACTTAAACATGATTGTAAAGGAACCTTATTAGGAAGCTAATGTTTTGTTTTTGAAGGATAAATGATCTAATACATTAATGTCAAAATGTGAAATCATTTGTTTATGACTTGTACCGGGTGGACCGTCTGATGGATTTGAATTTTCTAAATTTTGAATTTCACGTTAAAGAGTAAAATGTGATTTTTTATCATTTATTTCATAAGTAGAACCAAAAATAAATATAAGAGAAAAACCATTTAAGGATAGAAGATCACACTTTACCTTTTAAAGTTCAAATTCAAAATTTAGAAAATCCAAATTCCCGTCTAATTAGTTCAGAATTACAGGATAGAAACTAAATTATGGCAAATATTAGTTCAACCGTTCACCAATAAAAAATATTTTAGTGCACAAACATCTCGTATTAACGCATAATTAGAAGAAGACTGGATCTAGAGGTATAATATTTATGGTGAATAAAGTATCGTTTTTATTCTCAATGTTTGGAGTAAATTTTTTGTGTGTTCCTAAGTTTAAATCGTCCTATTTGTATTTTTAACGTTTGTAAAGATGATTCAAGGTTATCATGTCGTCAATTATACATTATGAGTTTTAGTTGGAGTTTTGGAAATTTTTTTGAAGTTAGAATATAAATGTTTGGGATAAAATCGTCCTAATAATAACTCATCAAAAGTTGAAACTAATTATTACAACATTTACATAATTCATTTTTTAGGAACATAATTGAACCCGAATACAAATAGTGGATACAATATTAAAATTGAACATATTCAAGTGAGATCGAATTGAGAATGAATACATTTAAGTGAGAACAATTGAAAATATAATATGATCTGTTAGTATAATTGATGGTAGGATAACATTAAATCACTTTTATAAACATTAAGAATATAAATAGGACGATTTGAAGGTTAAAAACACAAATAAAACTTATCCAAAATATTGGGGATAAAAACATACTTTACTCTATATGCAGTCTAACTTGATAATTATATCAGTGCATAAACAACTCAATATTTGCTAAAATACCTTTTTTTAATTTCAACCGTTCAACAATATACACAAATAAAAGAATACTTATAAAAGTTTAATTATTTTAGTAAAATATTCTTTCTACTTATCAAAGTAACATATTTAGAAGTATTCTTTACTATAAAAAAATAACATTCAGAGTTTTTTTTGTGACCATTAATGTTCGATTGATTAGTGTGTTTTTTTTTTTTTTTTTTTACATTAGCTAAAAAAGAAAACAGCAAAAAAAGAAAGGGAAAAAATACAAGGATAAAAAGATATTCTCTAATCTAGTTCTCTAACATTCAAATTTCTTTCCAACAAAACTCACTTTGTGTCCTCTTAATAACACCAATGATTAATCAAGAGAAAAACATTTATTGAATCAGTCTCACAGATCACACGATTAGCTCTAACCTCTAAAGTCATCATCAATCCACGCCAAATCATCCAAATTTCTGCGAGAAATACCCTCATCCCAGGAACTTTACCGGAGCTACTATGAATCCACTTTTCAGTTTGATCACGTGTGACACATCCAAAACCAAGTAACTTTTTCTCTTTAAAGACGCTTCCATCACAATTCAACTTTAAAAACCCCGATTCTGGACAGACCCAAGAGCTGCAAGATAGTTAAATTATGTTAGGTAGTATTTTTTTGAGATAATAAGATGGAGATCGAGAGACTGAGACTCAATACTAAAATTTCTGTCTCTGTTCTCAAAATTTTAGTATTTCAGTACATTTAAAAATTGGAAACACAAAGGACTAAAATTTTTAGAGATGAAAATTGAAATTTTAATAATATTTTATATCTAAAATATCCTTATTTTAATTAATTAATTTCAATTTTACTCTTTATACAAATTAAATTAGAATTTTATTTTTATTTCAATTTCTATCTCCCACTTTGCACCAAATAGAATACTGAGATTTATTTCAATATCTGTCTCTTAGTCTCGATCTTTCTCTGTCTCCACCGTATGTTTGATAGCTTAGCCTCTTAGAGTTTTCGTCATTACACGAGCTTTGTATTCAACTGATTGAGTCGAAGAACTCTCTGAGTGTTTCAACATTCATTTAGTTAAGTATAAATTTTGGAAAGAATTTTGCCTCTTTACAATATATAAATGGTCAAAATACAGCTTAGATACTAATTAAGGACTTATATAAAAATAATACTGATTTAATTATAACATTGACTCATTTCTTAATCCGTAACACATGCCCAAAGCCAGAAAAAAATTGAAATATTTTTTTTTTCTTGTAGTTGTTTTTATTTTTGAGTCTTTCCAAATTGGTATCTGGTTAACATTGATTATCATGCATCCCATCCATAGGGATTAAGTCTGAGTTGTCAAAGAATTTTATATATGCCATAGGGGAATTGATTGTCAAAAATAAAAATTCTATACGAACTCTGTTATATATTCATTCACTATTGAAAAAGAAGAAATTGTAACAAATAAAGTCATGTAAAAATTTCACATAGGCTTCATTTTTATTAAAGATTCGATGCATATTACAAAGAATTTAATTTTGTGCATTGACAGTATTAAAGCATAAAGCATTTTACACAGTCGTACAATCACACTCGTTATTTTTACAGATGTAATATTACGTAATTAAATATACGTGTAAAACTACTTTATACTAAAAATGTATCAAAATTAAATTCTATTATAAAATGAGAAATAAGTAAAAGTACTAAACAATCCTTCTAATTGTTTACTTTAATTATTGTTAGACATGTTATTAGGACTTCAGATGATTCTCTCTTGTGAAATGACTTGAATCTAAAGTAAATACTCAAACCATACTTCTATTATGTAAATCAGGACTTCAATTATATACCTCTATGCTTCAAGTGAAGCAAATTTTCCATGATAAGGAGCCTTTGGATTTCCATTTCATTTTCATTGTTTTCTATTGTAAGGATTTTGTAGGGAAAAAACATTAAAAATAATAGAATTTTGTTTTCTATTTTAACCTTTACAGAATGAAAAGATTAAAAATAAAAACATAAAGCAAACACATGCTAAAAATGTCACTCTTATACATTCTCAAAGACAGCAAAAACTATGAAAAAAAAATCACCACAACCATGCATTTGTGAACTCAAATGTGAACTTATAATATGAAATGTGGCAGCAAAAACTGAGAGTCAACTAAACTTGCAAGCTCGTTTTCCAGATCTTTCAAACCGCATACTCACCGGTGCATCCTTCTCGATCGATGCGCCCCAGCACCAGTAACCTGCTACCTGACACAACTGATTTCTTGTAGATCAAGGCACATAACATATATGACGGTGTCATTAACCATCAATCATAAAAGTCAATCAATAATCAAATAAGACCATTTGGGAAACATTTTCCACTCTGGAGAAGAAACAGTGACTTCTATCACACACGCCACGACGACATGGGAGACCATAATAACTCAGAAAATGCATGGTGTATCGAAAGAAATGGTAAACTTACCCGACCAAAGATGTTGTTACCGTGATTTGGATCCACGATCTCTGAGTCAGTAAGCGACAACCTTACAATTGCAACAAGGCTCATCTACTAAGAAAATAAATTAACAAGAAGATATCTCAAATTGAATGAAGTTTACTACAAACATTGAAGATTATTCAACAACCACCTAAGTTACAAAGACGTAAAATAGCCTCGCATCACAACAGCATGCGTCAAATAGTTCGACATAAAGATTATTCTGACAAGCTGACAAAATAGCATCAAATTCTTTGATAATCCTATCAGTTAACTCATGCAGATATGAACAAATTGATTTCAAGGAACAAGAGGAAATACTCCAATCTCCCAGAGATTATCGTTGTAAGCAGAGATCCAAGCAAAGTAACAGTTTTATGCACTGAACATCAGAGAATTTTTGATATTGCTTAGCATTAAACTTAAAGGGAATGAAACGACTGTGTACCACAAACTTTATGATAAATAGTCTAAACGAACCTAACCTAACATGGACATTAGAGAAGGTACGAATTGTTTAAGACATTAACTGTATGGAAAGTACAAAATATAAGGCTGCATTTACCAAGTTCTTTTTTAAGACACAAAATAGAGAGATATGGTGGCTATAAAATCGAGTTACAAAACAGCAGAATAGACAGCACGCCACAAAATGAGTACTTCCAGATTAGCCAGCATTCTGGAATCCCCAAACTACTACATCTACATCGAATTTCAAAATAAATTGATGAGTTATGGTCAAGCATTAACCTGAGAAAGAATACAACTACTGTTCTTGAGTAGTTAAGAATTTAAAGTGAGACAGAACTGTCATTAGATTTTCACAAAATTTCTTCATCTGAATTCTCCAAAGAACAAGGTAAGACAGAAAATGAAATCAAAACTCACTAATAACCAAAGAAAACAAGATTTTGAAGACACATTGTAAAAGTATTTTTCTCAATTGATAACTTACTATGCTCTGCAGTGCGTTCTCCAATGCCGACTTCCTTTACAAGTCTCTGTCAAACTCCGTGGCCATGGACTATGACGCACTCATAATCAATCGCATATCTGTCAAAAATACACATACTATACAACACTACAGCTACCATAGTTTAGGCACAGTGCAAAAAGTATAAGATAGTTAGATGAATTTTTCTGTAGTCTTTTCCATAGCAAAGTTATTGATACAAGGGGGAAGTATTATGAATGATCATGAGCTACTGCATTAGGAAAGATCATGAATCATGAACCATTATTAAAATATGAAAATATAAATTTTCCGTACACAATCCATACGGCTTTTAAAACTTGGCCGTATCGATAACATCACATTACATACGTACTTATACCAGCCTCCGAGATCTCCGAAGCATTTTAATGTGTGCTAAAAAGTAGCCAACTTGTCGCGATGTTTGATACACATTAATTTTCATTCTTGCCAAAGTTTGTCGCGACTCGTGAAGGATCCAACCTAAATATTAAATGTAAATTGACTGGATTTCAAGTCAACCCAGCACATTGAATCTTATTTAGATTCGGCAGACAATAATTGATCCAAATGCCGGAGTTTACGCACTAGGGTTTTGGCCAAGACCAGCAAAACACATGCAGATACATTTCAAGTCAATTCACTTCTTACATTCTCATTGATATTAAAATCTGCTGAGAACAACACAAGAGAGAGTGCAACACAGCAAGATTATGCAAATTAACAAATTCAGTTGTTAAGAACAACACATTACAATCAAAAATTTCGAAATAAAGCACATAATCAAAATGCATAGTATGCATACAGCATTACCATAATTGCCAAAGTAGCTGCAAAAATGTACTGCAATGATGCAGAAAACATCACCCTACACTCCCACATCAACCTAAATTCTCCAACAGAGCACCCCAAAATCACATTAGTTCTTAATGCAGATCCATCGCAGGCTAACAGCTCATAGCAGCAATACAACAAACAAAACACAAACACATTCCAAAAAGCTAAAACTAGAGTTTTTGATGCACCACCTATCAGAGACCACCATCATATATCAACATATCAGCTGTATTATATGATTCAAGTACCATCAAAATTTTAATTCTATTGCTAAAGCATTGGCATAGTAAGCAACTGCTAGATCAAACACTTAGCTATCTTTTCTTCCTGAATGAACCACCAACATCAAGACCCTGTTATAAGGAATTTGACTATCTCAGCTCAACCCAATGATGCGGCATGCACCTTCCAATTAGTAATCTTTTAGCACCTGCCACCTTAATCAATCCCACAGTGAAATATGAATATCTAATTGCAATGGCATGATTTTAGCATTAGAAAATTAGCACACACACTGACACACGCACCCCAATTAAAAAATAACAAAAAGTACAGCACAATTGTCTCAATATATCATGAACTTTTTTTTTTTGTATTATATCATTTCTTATTATTGTTATTCAGTTATTCATATCATGAACAAGGGTGAATAACATATATTACTACACTAGAAGATCACTCCTTTTCCATTATATCATTTTTTCAAGATAACAAACTATCATCAAACAGAGCACCAATCCGAAGGATCATGCATGACAGCAGTTCCATTTCCAGTTCCATTGTTATTATTATTATTATTATTACGAGCACCAAACACAACCTTCAAAGGGTAACACGCAGCTTTCAACTCACGATGCCCAGCACGGAAAACCCCATAATTAAACTTCACCGAAGTAATCAACTTTATCCCAAATTCCAGTGACCCGTTATTACTAACATTGTTATTTATAACAAAGGTTCCATCTTGACCCAGATCGAACTGCGCGGTGACACGTGTCCACTCGCGCCTCGACTGAGAGAACGGTGGAAGGTTCGTGATGGCCACGTCATCGTCAGAACTGTTACGGAGGAACGCGTCGATGACAGAGTAAGAGACAGACACCTTGGTGTTAGGGTTCACGAAGAGGATCGTTAGCGAGAACTGAGTCGGAGACGAGTTTGACTCCATGAGTACAGCTGAGTCGACTCGGAAAGTTGGGAGTTTGGGGTGGAGAATGAGGAAGAGAATGAGGGCGACGAGTGAGCAGACGAGGATGGATATGGCGGCGGCGGTGAAGAGGCGGCAGAGGAAGACGGTTATTGCGGCGGAGGAAGGGGAGTCGGGGACGGTGTTGGCGGCGGTGATTGGAGGGTTGCTATAGAAGAGAACCGGGTAACCGGCTGAAGAGGTGACTCGGTGGAGAGAATGGGAGGATGGTGAACCGGTTTTGTAGGGTAAGGCCATGGGCATTGCCGGTGAAAGAAAAACAAAGAAGAGAGAAAAGTTGGAAGTGAGAAGAGTGAAGAAAGAAGAAGCAGAAATAGAGAAGTGTTGGCGACTTTTATGGAGGGAAATGAGGAATGTGTGCTGTCGTTATCAAAGATTTTTATTCAAAGTGTTGTATGAAATTTATGAACTTCAACTGCGTAGTACTTTGTACTTGTGTATGCATCCATTTAGATTTAGATTGAGATTGATACAAGTATGATTATGATTGGGGTGTGTTTGTGTTTCAAAATGTTAACAGATTAAATTTTATTTGGTGATGCTAGTTGCTACATTGTCATATTAATCCACTTCAACTCAATTAATTCAATCACTTATTACCACAATAAAAATCAGTTATGCTACATCACTTTCTAAAATTCTCCTTCATCATTATGAATGACTCTTTTTTTTTCTCGATAAAATTACAATTGTCATTTTTTCTTCACGTTGCTTCTTCTCCTTCTTTTCTTCTTGTGTTTTTCCTCCTTTTTTTCGTGTGTTTGATCTTTATCGTCATATTTCTCTTCCTTCTTCTTTTAATTTTGCAACATTATATATATTTTTTGTTTGATTATTTTCTCCTAAAAAAAATTATGAGAATATGAAATAAAAAGATAAAAAAAAAAAGAAACAGCAGAAAATGAGAAAGAGAAAGATGAAGAGTTCTGAATTATATAGAACTTATCAGAATAAAAATACATTCAAATATCTTCGTTTTACACCTAAATATCTTTGTTTTACACATAAATTTGGTGTAAATACAGAAATGAGTTATGCTATGTGTACACTGAAATCAGCCACCAAAGTATATTGGAATACAAATATACATTGAAATAAATTAAAGCACACATGTATTTATACACAAATATATTAGTAGCTGATTTTAGTGTACAATAGCATTTTTGTACAGAAAAATATTTCCTCTAATGCTGCATTTTTTCTTCTTCTTTTTTTCTTTATTTTTTTATTTCTTTTAGTTAAATGAATGTAAGTTCATCCTCTTTGAAGTAATTTTGCAGCATTATGTGTTTCTTTTTTTGTTTGACTTTTTTATTTTTATTCTTGTTAAAAAAGTAATACAAGAAGAAACTTGAGAATATAAAACAAAAAGAGAAAGATGAATAAGAAAAGAAGAAGAGGGTGATGAAAAAAAAAAGAAGCAGCAAAAGATGAACAACAGGAAGAGTTAGAATTCTAAATTATGCAGAAAATACACCAAAATATCTTTGTATTACACCCAAATATTTTCGTTTTACACTCAAATTTGCTGCAAATACAGAAATGAGTTATGCTACGTGTACACTAAAATCAGCCACCAAAGTCAGTCATTGATATAAAATACATACTGAAATACAAATATACATTGAAAATAAATTAAAGTACACATGTATTTATACAAAAATACATTGGTGGCTGATTTTAGTGGTTGATTTTAGTGTACAAATAGCATTTTTGTACAGAAAATTGTTTTCTCTAGTGCTGCATTTTTTCCTTCTTCTTCTTTTTCTTCTTTCTTTCTTTCTTTTAGTTAAATGAATGTAAATTCATCCTCATCCAAGTAATTTTGCAGCATTATGTGTTTCTTCTTTTTCTTTGTTTGATTTTTTTTATTTTTATTCTTGTTAAGAGATTAAAACAAGAAAAAAACTTGAGAAGATTAAAAAAAAAGAAAAAGATGAGTAAGAAAAAAAGAAGAAGATGGTGATGATGATGAAAAAAAGAAGCAGCAGCAGAAGATGAGGATGAAGAGGAAAAGTTCTGAATTATACAGAACTTATCAGAATAAAAATACACCCAAATATTTTTGTTTTACATCCAAATATCTTTATATTACACCCAAATATCTTCGTTTTACACCCAAATTTGCTGCAAATACAGAAATGAGTTATGCTACGTGTACACTAAAATCAGCCACCAAAGTTAGCCACCAGTATAAAATACATACTGGAATACAAATATACATTGAAAATAAATTAAAACACACATGTATTTATACACAAATACATTGGTGGCTATTCTTGTGGCTAATTTTAATGTACAAATAGCATTTTTGTACAGAAAAATATTTTCTCTAATGCTGCATTTTTTTCTTCTTCTTCTTTTCCTTATTTCTTTCTTTCTTTTAGTTAAATGAATGTAAGTTCATCATCTTCTAAGTAATTTTATAGCATTATGTGTTTCTTCTTCTTCTTTGTTTGATTTTTTTGTTTTTATTCTTGTTAAAAGAGTAAAACAAGAAGAAACTTGAGAAAGTAAAACAGAAAAGAAAAGATAAATAAAAAAAAGAAGAAAAAGATAGTGACGATGATGAAAAAAAAAGAAGCCGAAGATGAAAAGGAGGAGGAGGAAGAGGAAGAGTTTTAAGTTATGCAGAACTTATCAGAATAAAAATACACCCAAAATTTTTACAAATACACCCAAATATCTTCGTCTTACATCCAAATATCTTCGTGTTACACCCAAATTTAGTGCAAATACAGAAAAATATTTTCTCTAACATTTTTTCTTCTGAATTGAACCACATCTCAACCACTTGATTGGATTCAAAACAATAAAAAAATTGATTTCCCTACTTCAAATCCAACCGAGGGATTTGTTTTCTCGATCGGAGATATTTTCAATTTCCATTTTTTTCTCTATGCTACATGTAATCAATTGATTCTTAATTTTGTTTTCCTTTTTATTTATATTCCGAACTCTTGTAGAAAAACCTGCAACCTTCGCATAATCCTTGTAGAATTTTGTAGCATCTTCAAATGTGTTAAAGGTCATCCCAACTTTGGATACAAACTGCTCATCAAGACCATAGATTTGCTGCAAAATACACTCAAAATACACTATATTAAAACAAGCATAAACTATAGAATGCAAATACAACTATAAAATCATCATAAGAATAACAAAAATCAGATTCATAAATCATCAATAAACAAAAACTAAAACAATTCAACTAAAATAATAAGACAATTCAACCTCAATGAGATGAAAAGTTATAAACTGTAAATACACCCAAACTTTTCTGAAATACACCCAAATATTCTTGATTTACACCCCTGATATAAAATGCAGAAAATTTATCAGAACTAGTACATTAGATTCAATTCAAATAAGGAACAATGTACAACAAATTTCACAAACAAGGTTCACGCATTATTCAGCTACACAATCATAAACTACTAACTGGATTCAAATTCAGATTCAATTATTAACTGGAATTAAACCACATCTCAGGAACTTCATTAAATTCAAATTCAAAATCCACTTCGCTCTGGTTCAGCTAATAATTTAAGTTGAATCATCCATTATTTTCAAAACAATTTCAGAAACAATGAAAAATGAGAAAAACGAAAAAAGAGAACAAAGAGAAAAACTTACGTAAAGGGCAAAGAAAAAGGGAGAGAGAAACGCACAAAAGAGATTGAAGATAGAAGGCAATAAAATGTAGAAGGAATTCAAAAAAAGAAACGAAATCCTTTCGAAAAAGAAAGCTATATGTTCACGCGTTGATTGATTGAAAAATCTGTTAAGGAGGCGTGTGAAATATACGTGTCATAAGAAATATGTTTTAGGGATTATGGATTTTTAGGACTTATATGTCTTGTATAGTAAAAAGGCTTGTATGTAAAAATTAATTTTTTTTTATTTTAATAATTTTTGATATTTGAATTTAAATTAATAAATTCGTTACTATTAAAAATATAATAATCTTTTTCTTATAATCATAAGTGTCAAAACATTACTTTTTTCCATTCATATTATTTGTCATTTTGAATCAATATAATTTATTATTTTTTATTAATATTTTTAATTATTAGTCTAATTTTTTAGTTTAATAATTCAATAAGATATTTTTAGCCCATATTTTTTAAAATTGTTAACTAAATGATAGCTAAAAAAATAAATTTTATTAGTCATTTAACATTTTTTTTAGTACATGAAAAAGTTATTCTCTTTTCATCTTTTTAATTAATGGTTAATTTATAAAATATAATATTTTTATAGATACTTATTCCATTAGTAAATTTGTTCAATATTAATTTTCTTTAGTCGTATTTCTCGTTTATATATTCTGATCAATATTGATAATAATTTCTTACCATTATTGATAAAGAAGAATAATAAATGCTAGTATCAATGTATTACTTGTTGACTTTTGTACGTTTGATATACTCTAATAATATTATTAATTTATGTAAATAATTAAAATTGATCAGTCTATTTTATTAAAAAAAGGATAAAATATTTATTGTTTTTATATGTTAATGTAATATATTATAATGGGAAATATAATAAACAAGAAAGTATTTATATAAAACAAGTGGAATAAAAATGTAATGATAAAATTATATTTGTGATAAACAAAATGAAATAATAAAATTGTGTATGTGAAAATATTAATAATTTTTCAATTGATATAAATTTTGTGATAACATTATTAAAATACTAATATCAATTACTTTGAATAATATTTTTTATTTTTTATAGTATCTTATATAATCTAATATGTCCAAAATTAATGATTAATATGTTATAGATTTGAGTTTTATTTAACGTTTGTTGCGATTTTATGGAGTTAATTGTTGTTTTATATACAAGATAAAATTTAATTTTTTAACATATATTTAAGCAGATAAATGAGTTAATTAATCTACCAATCTAAGATAGTTATTTTGAATAATATTATAATGCCATGGATATTTCAATTTGGGATAGATAAATGAGTTTAACTAATATGTATTTATATTTGTAGGACACATGATAAAACTACTATTAGTAAGATATTTTAAATATTTTTATTTAATAAATATAAAATAAATATATTAAAATTTTAAAATTTTTTATATTTTCAATAAAAAAAATTTCCATTTATAATTTTAATATTTGCCTCAATAGAAGATGACAATGAATCTAACGTAATTTTTGTTATTATTTGACTTTCTCGACAATCTTACGGAGTGATTCAACCTTATAGTTAATGATATTCAATTCTCTCTCTATTTAATATACTCCTTTCATTTTAAAATATAGTAAATTTAGTCAAATTGTACTCAAGTGAGCAAACTAACCACTCATTCAATAATAAAAATGAGAAGGTTAGGAACCAGTAATTTTTGTGATTTGTAGCCATTGAAATTTTATTTAATAGTATGAGATTACTCACTTTTCTTTTGTTGGTTACATACTGACCAAAATTTAATAAAGTTATTGTCCTTTTAGACTTTTTCAATAAAAATAATAATGTATCAAAACAAAAATATTTGGTAACCAACAAAATTTAGTCAAAATCAACAAAAACTTACTTTATTTAGTATTAGATAAATTATAACTTTTTTTTGTCTAACACTTGATAAAATTGAAGATAATAATGGAGGTTGAGTTTATGCCATTGGAGATGGACATGGTCAATTGCGCATTCCAACTTCCAAGTGGCTGAAAAATTGCATGATTTTGAAGTACCATATGAATTAGTTTGCAATGTAGCGCGCTGAAGTTTACGTGCTTGTCAAAAATTGTGGAATTGAGAACATAACTTGTGATGCTATATTCTGATAATGTTTGCATTCTTATATATGTTCTTCTCTATGCTGTACTTGTTCAATCTCTCCATGCTATACTCTAGTGCCAAAACTTTCATCTTCAACATTATCAATCAGAACAGATGAACAAATATATATTACACGTTAACTTTTATCATTAATGAAATCCACAAAAACATGCATGGAGCATGTAATAACTCTTCAATAATGGAATTATATTGTATTCATGTTAGTGGAGTGACTAATAAGTTTCTATAACTATTTTTCTAATCACCGCTTCTGATCATTCCACGACTTGCTCTCGAAAAAGCCATTCAACATTTCTTCAATTTGTTCTGGTGTGTATCTTATGTACTTCTGAGGATTTTTCCCATTCTCAAGCATGGGCCTAAGAGATTCAAATTTTTTATAAATACGTGAGAAGGATGTATATACATATATAGAGTTAGATAATTAGAGAGAAAAGCAAAAAAGGGTTAAAATTTGCTTACCCAAAACGTTTGAGGAAAGATCTATAAGCAGGTAAAAGTACTTCGATTATAGCCAGTTTGAGAGATTCACGCAACTCACTGTCAGGAACAGTCCATTGAGATTGCCTCCAATAAAGCTCCTCAATTTGAGAGTTGAAACTCTTGAACCTATCTTTAATCATATTTCTTGAAACTCCAGCGGTGCTGTCAGCCCCGCCTGATGATTGCACAGTGAGGCACTGAGCAATCTGCACCATCATATATCACACCATTAGTTAATACAAACAAGAACAGACGGAGACTCACACGACATATTTGACTAAATTGTCATCTAACTGTTTTTAACTATCAACTTATATGAACACAACTTAAAGTAGATACCTTTAATTTGTGTTCTTATTTGAATTCAAAGACAAACCTTTGCCCATGAGATCCTTTTATACTGATTTGCATGCTGTTGCACAACTCTTCTATGTATTTGCACCCAGTCCTCTCCCAACATATCCTTTGCATCTGACCTGTGAGAGATAAACAATGCGTAAATCTTCCATCAATGAATCCATATAAAATGGTAAGTTCACGATAACCAACCTTCTCACGGATCTCACTATGTAATGGATATTATTCATAAGGAACAATTGGGTTAAAGCTGGATCTTTATATTGTTTTGATTTTCCATCCAGGTTATTCTGGAGAGCCTGCATAATCCTTGTTGTCAGGTTTGCTAACTGACCTTCTGGGTCATTGGGATCAAACTCGCGAAAAATTTGCTTCAATGTTGATTGATAACTGTCCACATTCAGCACCAACAATGAAACAGAGATTAACTGAATTGGGAGTAGTAGCATAGAATGTGAATGGTATATAAGTGATGAATACTTATTCATGTAGTTTTATTTATATTTTGTGAAAAGGGATACACGAAAGGTAGAAGAACACTTACTCAAAGAGAAACTTAACATAATTGATCACATAGCTAGTTAGTGGATGGACAGTTCCATCAAGCACAGCAGTTTTAGTAGCATCATTTTCAATAAGTTCCTCAAAGTCACAGAAGGTTTCCATGGCTGTCTGACCTAGTCTCTTGGTCAAGGACAGAGAAGCTTCGCGCAATTCCGTGCAGGCTTTACCTTCAAAAATTGTCTCAAGCTGCATCATATACACCCCCAAGGTGATAAGAAGAAAACAATACATAAAGAATATAGAAAGGAAAGAAAAGCGCTGTCTGAAATATAAACTTGAACAATACCTCAGGTTGAAGTTCTCTCATTGTCTCATACATGTCTAGAGTAACAAATAGTTTTTCAGATGACCTCTTGCTTTTGGCAACAGCCTCTCCGAAACTAAGAAGCATGACAAAACTGCTAGCAGTGACTTCAGAAAAGCATTGAGTTCTCATATTTTCAAAACCATCAAATATTTGATCACATATTTGCTTTTCCACAGTCAGCAACAATTTAACCTGTCAAAGAAAATTTAGAAAGATGCATGCAAGGGACATAAATAGTACAGATCAGAAAGAGATTTGATATTCATATCTTACAGCAATCCTCATGAAATGAGTCCAGTTCCCAATCTTAGACTCCAAAACCTCCCACTGCATTTTTTGAACATCATCTTTACTCAGCCTCTCTACACCTAACTTCCTAAGACTCTGTTCCAAGACAGGGGCACGAGTGTCTCTACAAATTTGCAACATACAGTTAAATTCGATCTGAAGTTGAAAGAAGTTTTTTGTGCAGACATGTTCCTTAAACAGAAAGAAACACAGCTACCTGTAGAGTCGAAAGAGCTGTTGTTGATGGCCAGCTTCGACCATTTGTTGTGCTAAGTCATGTAGCAAAGGAATAACTCTGGGTGGTATCAGGGTTGGAAGTGTGTAAACAGCCGGTTCTGTTTGCTTCTCAGACTCGCTTTGCTTATCAAGATCGAGTTTGCTTGCATCACTTTGCCTTCCAGAAGTTGACGATCGTCGACGGTGTGGTATGCAGTCAAACAGGCGGTCAGGTTCCACCGGTTTGCTGAAATTGAAATCAGTTTGGTAAAATTTAGATCATCAAGAATGATATAAATGTGTGGAATCAGGTTAGCTTTTACTAAGTTGCATGTGAAAAAATGATAATCTTTTCCCATCACGAAATCATAGAATTCACCTTCAATGCTTACTGAACAAACTAAATCAACAAGAAACAAAACACTAAGATATGCTCCTCCTTTAAGAACATGGACAGAGAGAATAACAACAATCAAGCTAGCAAATATGGTTAAAAAAAATCAGATTATGAGAGGACCAACCTGTAATTTGTTAACAGAAGTCTGAACTCGTCTTCCAGCTTTGCGATAGCTTTAGCAAGCAAGCCGTTGGTATGGTTGATGATACCATCACTGCCTTTGAAACTCTTTTTGCTGTTGAAGAATTTCAAATTGTTTCTCAATTGATCAACTGCTTCTAAATAGCTTTCCAGATCCTCTTGAGGCCCTCTGAGTATTTTAGCCTCCGCCTAATAATAATTAACTTTGAACATTAAAAGTGCCTTGGGATTTCAGTTATAGACATAATTTAAAGAAGACCAACATGATAGAAAGTAGAAACATTAGCTGTAAATCAATGCGTATCAATTTTAATCACTGAACATAATCAAATTACAACTTAGTCTTTGGGGGTTAACATCTAAATTATGAATTGACCAATTTTTAATCAAGAAACTCTTCCACCCTGCTACATGGTCATGCATGAATGAACTGAAAACAAAGGCACAATAGTGAGACCTACCTTGCGAGTTTGCTCGAATTGCACCAAAAACACCTCTGCTGCCTTCAGAGTCTTGTCAATGTTATCATGTGCGCTTCGAATTGAATGTGTTTTAATCTAACAAACAAATAATCAAACAAGGAAAAAAAAAACATAAGTTTAAAAAATCCTGAACAATACTTTATCAAGCTATAAAAAAAAGGAAAAAGGAAAAAGAAGATAATCACATTCACTTCTCAACAAATGTAAAAAAAAAGTTAGCAATAAACCTAAGCAAAAATTTAAAAAAAAAGGAAAAAAAATCTAAGCATCACTTCATCAAGCTAAGAAAAAAATCTCCAGCTGAAGAATCACGTTTGCACCAACACACAAAAACAAATAAAATAAGAAATTAAAAGAAAAGAAAAAAACACTGAAGCTGAATAAAAATCACGAAAAATTGAAGCTAATAATCCAATATCGCATTGTTTCCGTGAACTTCTAGATTGAGATTTCAGCTGCATTGCAATTTGAATTCAGCGATTGCAGATGAAAACAAGAAAGCGGTTACCTGAGTGGGACGCATGGCGGTTTCGAGGGCGGAGAGGCGGTGGTCGAAGGAGCCGAGGATGGAGACCATGTTGTCGGTGATGATCTGGCTCTTGTGGAGCGATTCCTTGACGAGCGTGGCTCTCTGGCGTAGAGCCTCCATTGTTTGAGGTATCGTCGTCATTGTTACGTAGCAATTTTATTTGACACACGACGCAGCAGAGAGAATGCATCAAAGAAAAATTTGTTACGTACAGAGAGTGAAACAAATAAAGAAAGAAAGAGAAAAAATGAAGAACACGAGATAGAATGCGTTTGATCCAAAAATTGGAAATGGAAATGCGGCAGTTGGTGTTGTTAGTTCGTTATTGTTATTGTGATTTGCATCTCTTTCGTTCTCTCGTCTCTTTTGTTGATTTTTTTTAAACTCTTATTTATTTATTTTTAATCATTTTCATGTATGTTGCATGTGTATACATATTTTCTTTTTATACCATAAAAAATGTATACAAGTAGAATGAGCTAAATCAAGAAGCAATAGTGTATATATATACCTCAGCATAATTCTGATTGCCATGATGCTTTTTTTTAGTTAAGCGCTACTTTAGTTTTTGAGATTGGCTATTTATATTAATTTAGTTTTTGATTTTTTAATTGTTATATATAATTTAATTTCTAAATTTAAAAAAGTATATTAATGTAATTTTTGTGTATTGTCTATTGTCGAAATTTAACATTGTTAGTGACGTAACTCAAATCTTGTCATACTGAATATATTAAAATAATGTCATACACGTTTTGACTTTAAAAAAGACTTTAAGGTAGTATTTATTTTGAGGTACGACTCAGATGTAGTATTATATTTGTTGGTTCATAGACTGATATTTTAGTTCAGAGACTGATACTAAAATTTCTGTTTTTGTCTCTAAAATTTTAGTACCTCTAAAAGTGGGAACACAGAAGACTAAAATTTTTGGAGATGAAAATTGAAACTTTAATAACATTTTATACTTAAAATATCATCATTTCAATTAATTAATTTTAATTTTACCCTTTGTGCAAATTAAATTAGAGTTTTATTCTTATTTCAATTTCTGTCTCCCATTTTACATCAAACAGAATATCTTTTAATCTCTATCCCTCAGTCTCCGTCTTTCTGTCTCTTTCTCTTCACCAAACGCTATCTAAATGACGTTGTTTTAGGATTTAAACAATACTAAAACTTTATACTCTTTCTTTTTGAATAATACTAATTGTTCAAACTCTCAAACAATACTGTTTAGTACATTTTTTAGCACAAGAGTGCTTAGGACGTCGTTTTAATAACGTTACTAACAACGTTGAGTTACTGACGATAGAAAATATACGAAATATACGAAAGACTATATTGGTGCATTTTTTTAATATAAAAAATTAAAATTTAACAATTTAAAAGTTAGATATTAAATGAGTACAACTTACTAATATTAAAGACTAGAGTGAAACTTAACTCACTTTTTCTTTCTTTTTCGTTCTTTTTTCTTCTACCTTTTATTTAAATTAAGATTTATTTTATAGTTGATGATTTTACCCCGTAATGTTGAGTTTGATAAATGCTGATTCCATATAAAAGATTTTACAAATGATAATTTGAAAATTAGCTAGTCACAAAAAAGAATTTGAAAATTAGTTTATTTCGTCGATGTGACGTACGTAAAATTCGTTTATATTAATAGTGTATAAAAATTAATTTTTTATTAATAATAATAAATCATTGCAAAAATTCTATTATTAAGAATATAATTCGATAAACTTATTTCCTCCTACAAAAATCTTTGGTCATTTTTATTTTTATTTTTATTTTTGATAATAATAAAAATAAAAAAAAATACAAAAATAAATTTGATTGAATATTTTATAATATTTTCAATAAAAATATTTTTAAAAAGTAATACAAACTTAAAAATAATATTTTTAATTTTTTCAATTAAATAAAAATGATAAAAATATTTTTAATCTCTTTAATTTCAAACTTTCTTTTGCTGTTTGTTTAAAAATTTTTGTTATTTTTTTTAATTGATTTTGAATATTAAATGATATGAAATTAGAATTCTAATTGTCTGCTATATTCAACCCCTTATGTTTTGGTAGTTTTATTATTGATAAGTGATTCTTATTTTCTATTTTTATTACTGAAAATCGTAATTGCAAAAGGAGAAAAAATGGACACAAACAAATCCAAACAAAATACATAGAATCCAATTAGTATCAAACTTATAGGTTCAATCAATTGTATTAAATATGCTATTAAGTTATATTTCTGGCAGATAATGATAGTATTCTAACATATTTAGACTAATTAAAGGTAAATTATGACTCCGGCCATGCATATTCAAAAAGAAAAAAAATGCATTACTAGTTAAAACCAAGTAAATAATTATGAAATTTTATTAACTAACTTTCTAAGCATAATAATTAATAACTACAAAAGATGCTAAAAAGTTGTTAGATTTTGAATAATATAATATACTCTCTTTATTCTGCTTCATTAATTAATACCTTGATAAAATTCGCAATTGCATTAACCGAACACTTATATTTTATGGAATTAATTTTTTTTAGAAGAATCATTGCCTTAATTCTTGTAAAGATAAAATTAGATTATTTAACCAATTGAATTCGAATAATTGATGAGTAACTTTAATTCTTACTATTTTCTAGCGTTGTTTTTAGCAGATGATATGCAACTAAACACAATTGTCATATTTTATATAGATTTATCTTGTATCTTAAGGATATATACATTTTAAGATTATAAATTAAATTTTTTATTAAAAATATAAAAATTTAAATGTTTAATATATTTATTTTATATTTATTGAATAAAAAAATTTAAAATAGTTTATTAATAATAAATTTATTATATATTTTAAAAATACATATTAACTAAATCCATAAAATATTGGAAAGAATCGAATAAGAAGATGGCTCATATGGTTCTTATTTCTTTTAACAAAAAATTACAAGTGACTCTCCACCCACAGAGTCACAACTACTGCCAATTATTACGCTGTTTAGCAACATGCTAAGTAAACATGATTATTTTTTTAATATTATTTTCAAAATAATAAATATAGCTAATTAATTTTTAATTAATTAATATTATCTAATTGATTTTATTGTAATTTTTTAACTATTTTTTAATTTAAAATTTAAAATTCAAATTTTAAAATTTAAAATTTAAGTTTAGAATGTAAAGTCAAAAAGTCAGCTCCTAATCGAATTCTTTCAAATTTTGTCAACCTTTGCATGAAGCATGCACTTAGCTTTAACTCTTTATATCTTCCCTAATAAGGATCACCATACATTAACCAGTAACCACATTCAATTATCTGAATGAAGTAAGAAATTATATTCATTGGATCATCATCAATGTCCAGATTTTTCATCACCATGAATTATTCATGGCTAAACAATAATGATATACAAGCTTATGTAGTCCCTTCTACACAACAATATAATGTTCTATACTTCTATGTACCTACTGAGAATAAAAATTTTGTTAGAGCATGGAGGAAAAGACCTAATTTTGACTTTGGAGGACATTCATTAGTCAATTATAGTTAGACATGTGTCCATCTCCTTCAAGATCACACCCAAAGATTTCTCTCAATCTGATATCTCATATTCAATACATCCACTCTTAAAGATTGCAAGCTAAGATAAGTCACAATCTTCATATGACCTATTACCAATTATCTATTTTTATTTTTAAGTCTTACTAACCCTTTTAGATAAAAGAAAATATTTTGTTTTATATAAGATATCTCCAAAATCTATAATAACGAACAATCAACATGTATGGGTTAAATTCTCACAAAGTGCATGAGAAACAAAATCCTAATATCTTTTCTTTCAGACCCTAACAATTATATCAAAATCCAAAGCTTCCATAGTAGGATCACAATCTCATAATTCCTACTCCTAAATCAGGCATACAAGTCTTATCTCATGAAATTATGGATCACACTTCTTAACATCTAATAATTGATCATGCAATTCACATAGAAAATTAAAGAAGACCTACTGCAAAATTTCTCAAAGACTAAACAATTCATCACCAAATCAATTTAACCCAAATTTCAAAGTTCCAATATCTATCTCACATTGAAAGAAACCTAAAAACAAAACCCTAAAAATCTATAATCTCCACGTAAAACAACCCTAACAAATTGAAACACTCTCTTTCTAACATCCACATTATTATCATAACTAAACTACAGGGGCAAAACTATCTATATATATATATATATAAGCGATTAGATTTGACTATGTCCATCTCTATGGTTACCACAGACCTTTATGGTTTTTACATTTTTATTTACCTTACAGTATCTCACACCGCATAAGATCACTGCTCATTTCTTTCTTTTCTTTCATTTCTTTCATTTCTTTTCTCACAAGTTTCTCCAATTCCATAACAGATGAAAGAAAATCTTCATCATCAAAGAGATCTTTGCTAAAATTCATTACCGGCGACGGAGAAATCGGTCCCCACAGTGACCGGCGGAACCCTTGAATTATCTTGTCGTATACGCAAGGATGAAAACCGCCATCGCCGATTCCTGTCATCCTTGCTCTTTGACACACTCTGCAAATCTTCAAGATTCCTCTTCCTTCGCGAGCACCGTCGCTTCTCTCCACGGCGAAACCATTGGATTCTTCCTTCGGAATTTTCACTTTGTCGTTGATCGCCATGTTCGTCAATAAACCTCTCCGTTCAATGAAACGATCCCTCTTCCTCAACTCTTCCTCCATGTACAGAGGCGCCTTCGCTGAAATCGCCCTCACACGTAACTCCTGGAGTGCTTCCATGGCGGCGCGAACTGGATCCACCCGCCGTTTCTTCTTGACGACGCTCGCCGCGTTCTTCTTTACTGAGCCTTTCGTGACGCGCTTGACGACGTGGAAGTAATGCGCGCCGGAGCGGTCGTTAGGTAAGACGAGGGAGAGATCGAGCTTTTCGAAGAGAAGAATTTTCCGGTCGCTGTCGAGGGAGGAGATGTAGACGGTGAGATCTTCCGACGGAACACCGACCTTGTTGCTGAGGTTCCGGAGCAGGCGCTTGAAGGTGATTTCGGCCGGGTCAACGGAGACTGTTCCTACGTTGACTTCTCTCTCTCCGTCGCTGTAGACGACGGGGTAGTGGCGAATCCCGCCGGCTAACATTTCGTTCATATCGTTAGCGCTTCTTTTAATTTGTTTAGCGTACGGAGAGAATGTGAAGAAAGAGAGGGTTTTGTGGCTCTCTATTTATAGGGTAGCAATGACCGTTTTAGGGGTAGATCCGTAAATGTGTGACATTTCAAAATTTTTGAACTGATGATACTAAGCTAGTTAACTAGAGTCTAGAAGCTAAGCTAAGTTTATTGAATCCTAATTTTCAATTATCATCCAATCCAAATTTTCATGTTGGACCTGTTCAAACTCGAATTTAATTTTAAATTCAAAATTTTAAAGCATAAATTTTTTTATTTTATCTTTGATTCTTCCAACAATAAAATGATTTAAAAATAAAGAATTAATATTTATTAATTAATTAAAATTTTATCTTTAATATTAATTTTATAAAAAGTTTTAAATTGTTTTCATGCATAAACTATTTCTAGGCAGTTAATCAAAAATATTTTTTAATATATTATTCGGCGTGGTTTTTTTATATAGCATTTTTTAATTAATTATTTATTTTCAAATATATATTTTGTAGCATCACAAATTTTTTGAATCATGTTTATTATTTACAATAAATAATATATACTTTCTCATTCTATATTTATTAGATTTAAATAATCTTTAACTATGTGAAAAAATGAGAAAATTAGTTTTATTATTTGAATTTATTATAAAATCAAATTTAAATTTAATTAGATAGATAAATCTGTTACAAGTTCATGTATTACGACAAATCATTTTTCTAACATACTAATAATATTTTGTAAGTATCTCAAACTACAATTATCCTTTCTGATTGACTTAGTTGAAAGTTAGTTATAAAGTTAACTGAATTTTCTATAAAATTGTGTTTAATAGGTATTTTCAAATTCAATTAAATAGATAAATTTATTATAAATTCATATATTACGACAAACCATTCTTCTCACGTACTAATAATATTTTGTAAATATCTCGATTTACATTATCCCTTTCCTTTTCGATTGACTTGGTTCAAAGTTAATTATAAAGTTAACTGAATTTTTTATAAAATTGTGTTTAATAGGTATTTTTAAATTCATAAAAAAATATTATATGACTTGCAAAATAACTATTCAAATTGAATATTCTTTTAAGGGGCATTCTATTAGAGTGGTATAAAGAGAAAATTTAATTCCTTTTATAGTTATTTTTTATTATTTTATTATTATTTAAAATATGAGTCCTATATTTACTAATCTCTCTTTCATTCTATTAAAAGAAAAATCTGTAAACTTACATCTTTATCATATAATTTATCTTCTTTTAAATACGAGTTAAATTCTCCTAACACAATCTATAAATATGTAAGAGTCATTTAAGTATTTCTTCTTATTTTATTAGCTTTTTCTATAAATTATAAATTGTTTTCATGCATATATAAACTATTTTAAACAGTTAATCAAAAATATTTTTAATATATTATTTAGCATGATTATATATATATAATTTTTAATAATTATTTTTTTCATATATATTCTTCATTATTATTATTTTTTTATGTTGCACGGTATTTATCCGACGAATCAAAAATTAATTTATTAATTTTAATTAATAAAGATTTATGTTACAGGCCAAAAAGATAGATGAAATGATACCATATGTCTCCGTATTTTTGGGGCATATTTTGGGATATTTGTTTGTTTTTTCCTGGAAATTGAGGCCATCTTTTTTGTCTTTAAGTAACAAATTGAATAACCTGTTTGGTAAAGTGAGATGGTTAACAATTGTAACATCTGAAAATAGCAACAAAATTTCTTAATGCGATTAGAGGTAATTGATATATATATATATATATATATATATATATATATATATATATATATATATATTAGGTGGCTGCTGTTTGGCCAGATAGTTGTGCAAATGCTATTAAAAATTACTTCAATTATAATATAATGTCATGTATTATGAATTGTAGTATTTTTGTACGAGGATACTATTTATGTGTCTTGAATGTTAGAAGTGGTAAGGTATAATTATTAGGACTTGGGGTGTGTTTGTTTGTGGTAAAAATGGGAGGAAAAAAAAAGAAAGAAATTAAAAAAAATAGTTATTTTTTTTGTTTGGTTGAAGAAAGAAATAAAAGAAGAAGAAAAATAAATAAAAAATATTGGTGAGACTCACCAATTTTTTTTTCTTTTAACAATAAAAACAAAATTGAGAGAAAACTAATTCTTTTTCTACTTCTAATATTATTCTTTTACTTTTTTTAATATATTTTATAATATAAGGATAACATTATCTTTTTATAACATTTTTTCTTATTTTTTTTATCCAAACACATCTAAAAAAAAAATAATTCATTAAATTTTTTTCTTTTTATTTTTTATTTTTTCCTTCTCTATTTTTTTCTTCCAACCAAATATAGCTTTAGTAATATTGTAATTTATGATCTGTCATTGATAGCAATGCTAAAAAAGATGGGTTATAGATCAAAAGATTTTTGTTCTCCTTATTTATGCGTCCAATTTGTACGACGAAGAATATTAAAAAAAAAATTGACATCTACGGATTGAGATAGTACAAGTTGTACTATTATTTTATCTAATCTTATTAGCTAAAATAAAAATAGTATTCGAATTTATAATTTTGCTGAAAAGGTGCCCTGCTAGGGTTTAAAGGGTGTTCTGCTAGAGTTTCTCCCTGTAGGGTTAATTCTCTCGATTTCAAATCGAATTCTCACAAACTAAATTGTGCTCTGATAGTAACCATGGCTAGACGTAAAGCTGGTCAACGAGTGGTGTTAGATGACACTGGAGGGTTGGAGGACGAGGACATTATTGTGTTTGGGAAGGAAGAAATAGAAGAAAGTCTCCAGATCTGTGCCAAAAGTCTTATAGGCCGGATCTTGGCAGATCGATCCTTTGGAGTTGGTACAGTGGAAGGAGCAATGAGAACGATCTGGTCTCACCCAAAAGGGTTTAAGGTTATGGATTTAGGTGATAACCTATTCCAATTCTTCTTTGAAAAGGAAGTGGATCTGGTTCGCGTAGAACGCGGTGCACCATGGCTGCTGAAAAATTACATTGTCAATATCAAAAGGTGGGAGGAGAAGGATATTAATAACAATGATGAACTATCTCAAGTCCCAATTTGGGTACAACTGTGGGGGATTCCAGAGCACTATAAATCAAAGGAGTTAAGGAGGAAGATTGGAGGTACTATGGGAGAGGTAGTGGAGGTGGATTTTTACTCAATGAGAGGAAGAGAAAGTAGAATCTTAAAGGTTAAAATTTTCATGGATGCTACAAAACCTTTAAGAAGAAGCCTCAGGATTGCTAGACCTAATAGAAACGTGATTGAGTTATCCGTAAAATATGAGCGAATCGGGACTTTCTGCAACTATTGTGGTCACCTCGGACATGAAAGTAGAGGATACAATCAACACCTTGAAGATTCAATTAAGGGAGAAGTGCAAGAGGAGAAGTGGGGGAATTGGTTAAAAGCCAAACAAGTAGGTTGGAGGGTTGAAAGTTACAAGGAGAATGCAAATCCTAATATTCCTAAGGTTGAGATATCTCGGATTGAAGGCCCTAAAAAACAGACTCCAGTTAACTTGCTAAGGAGCTTTGCCAATCCCTCAATGCAGGAAAACAGTGGTGAAAATGAGCAAGTGGAAAGCAAATCGAAGGAAAATAATAGTGGTAATGGGGCATGCGAGAAGATAATGGCAGATCAAAGGGAGAGGCTGTTGTTAGTGCATAAAAAATGTGGAGACAAAGAAGATTTTAATGACGGCAGAACTGAAAGTGAAGCTAATGAAGAAAAGAGAAAGGGAGGACTAAAAGGAGTGGAGGAGGCAGTGAGCTCAGACTTCAATATTGGCTGAGAATCTGACACACTAGAGGACGATGGCCGAAGGATGAAGTTAAAACAACTTGCAAGGAGGAGTGAAAGTAAGTATAAAAAATTCAATAGTGAAAAAAGGAGAATAACGGAGAAGGTAGCAGACAATGGAGGAAAAAAACAATGCATTAGTGATTAAAGCTCAGAGACAAAGGGGGGGGTGCCAGCCCAAACTTGGCACCCGAAGAGGTATGAAAATGATGATGTGGAACTGTCGGGGTTTGGGGAAACCCCTGACAGTTCACAACATAAAAGAGATCAATAGATCTCGTTCCCCCGAAGTTCTGTTCTTATGTGAGACAAAGAATAGTTCTTCGTTTGTGACAGGCCAATGCCATAAATTGGGGTTTACAAATGTTAGTTGTGTTGAACCTCAAGGACTAGCAGGAGGATTGGTGTTAGCATGGAGGGAAGGTGTAGATATTGCAGTGGTGAAAAGTGCAGAATTTTTCATTTATTTTAGATGGACAGACAGGAGGCTACAGAGAGAGTGTGGCGTTATTGCAGTGCATTTACACAGTGAAGAAGGACTGCGAAACCAATAGTATGGCACCATTTTGAATCAATTAGAAGGAATGGAAGATCCTTATATGGTTATTGGTGATTTTAATGCCATAATGGCTCATGATGAGAAGGATGGAGGGAGAATAAAATCAGTTGCATCTATTGAAAATTTTAATAATTTTATAAATGCAGCAGGCCTAATTGATTTGGGATATGAAGGAAGCAAATTTACTTGGTGCAATAAGCAGTTTGGGGGAAATTTGATAAGAGAGCGATTAGATCGGTGTTTGGTCTCTATGAACTTATTGGAATTATACTCGGGAGCAGCGATCTTCCATTTAAATGATCAAGGTTCCGATCATAGACCACTGCTGTTTGAATCGGAGGTCGAGCAACGGAGGTTTAAGAGGAGGTTTAGGTTTCAGGAGAGGTGGTGTGATAATGAGGTTGTTGGACAGATTGTAAAAGACACATGAAAGGAATCTATAGAAGGCTCACCTATGTTTCGTCTTTACACAAAGCTTAAAATTATTCGACATCGCCTTGTTGAGTGGCAACAACAGCCCGACAGCAACTCACTAAGACAGATCCAGCAGCTTAAACAGAAGATAGAAGAAGAAAAAAGCAAAGCACAGCAAGCAGACAACTTTTGTATTAAGGTTTTAGAAGAAGAACTTACAGAAGCCTACCTAAGTGAGGAACGCTATTGGAAAGAGAAAGCAAGAGAGCAATGGCTAAAATATGGTGATCAAAACACGAAGTATTTTCACTCAAGGGCGCAAATGAGAAATAAGCACAATAGAATACAGAAACTTGAAGATGAAAAAGGGGAGGTGCACTCGGATCCGAAAGGAATAGGGAGGACAGCGCAGAAATACTTTGAAACACTGTTCAGTTCGAGCTCCCCTGCTAACCCGAGTGCATGGCTCTCAACAATGAGAAGGAAGGTGTCTAGACAGAACAATTGGACCCTTACAAGACCAATTAGTGAGCAAGAGATTAAGAGGGCAGTCTTTTCAATTAACTCTTTCTCAGCCCCAGGAGACGATGGTTTTACGGCGAAATTCTATCACTTCTTTTGGGATATTATTAAAGAAGATATTATAAAAGCAGTCACTAGTTTTTTCTCAGGCGGAAGAATGCTGAGGTCTTTCAATCATACACTCATTTGTCTTATTCCTAAAATACCTGAAGCTGCTACCATGTCACAGGTACGACCTATCAGTTTAAGCTCAGTCTTCTATAAAATTATTTCGAAGGTCTTGATACATCGTATGCAATTTATCATGAATCGGATAATTAGTAATAACCAGAGTGCATTCATAAAGGGGCGGTTGATTAGTGACAATGCCCTCATAGCACATGAGTACATGTATTTTTTGAAGAATAAAAAGTTTGGTGATTGGGATCTAGCTTTAAAACTCGACATGAGCAAAGCATATGACAAGGTGGAATGGTGCTTCCTATGGAAGGTTATGAGTCAATTGGGATTTTGTGATCAGTGGATAGGATGGATGAAGGAGTGTGTAACTACTGTTTCCTATTCTGTTACTGTGGATGGTCAACCTAAAGGTTTCTTTAAACCTACAAGAGGTCTCCGACAAGGGGATCCTCTTTCACCCTATCTTTTCATTCTTTGTGCAAAGGGACTCTCCCACTTGCTACACAGAAGAGAACAGAATAATGATATTGTCGGGCTCAGATTAAACAGTAGCTGCCCTACTATTACACATTTGTTTTTCACAGATGACTCTATAATTTTCAGCAAAGCAAATTCTCAGGCATGCCAAAATATAATGCAGGTGTTGAATGACTACAATAGTATAAGTGGACAAGAGGTGAACCTTAATAAATCTGCTGTGTTTTTCAGTCGGAATACACCGCAATCAGAGAGGAAAACCTTTGCAGCCATCCTTCAAGTCCCGAATGTTGGCGCTCAAGACAAATACCTGGGTTTACCAACAACAATCCAGAAATAAAAAAAGCAACATTTGCATATGTCAAAGATAAAGTTACAAAAAAATTACAGCACTGAAAAAGATCGTTACTGTCGGTTAGCGGGTGTGAAGTTCTAATTAAATCTGTGGGTACGGCTATCCCGATATATACTTTGGGGTGCTTTAAACTACCTGAAACTTTTATAGAAGAAATTCAGAGATTGCTTATGCAATTCTGGTGGGGACAGAAACAAGGAGAAAAGAGACTTCAATGGATTAAGTGGGACACACTGTGTAGACCAAAAAATCAAGGAGGATTGGAGTTTAAGGATCTAAAAGCTTTTAATCTTGCCATGCTAGGAAAACAGGGATGGAGATTGATGACCAGACCAAATTCCTTAGTTACTAAAGTATTCAGAAGCAGGTATTTTAGACATTCTTCATTTCTAAAAGCTGACATTGGATACAATCCGTCATGGGCTTGGAGGAGTCTCTTAGAAGGGCGAAAGGTTCTGGAAAAGGAGATTCTCTGGCAGATTGGGAGGAGATCAGCAGTGAAGATTTGAGAAGATTGCTGGGTTGGAAGACAAGGACCATTGACACTGAGACAGAATCAGGAGCCTAATCCAAGCTTAATTTGGGTCTCTCAACTCATCACTGAGGAAGGTAATTGGAATGAGCACCTTATAGCCAACAACTTCACATCAGAAATTACACAGGAAATACTTCAAATAAACATTAAAGAAGAAGATAACTTGATTTGGTACAGAGAAAAAGGGGGTTCTTACTCTATAAGGTCAGGATATGAGGTATGCTTCAATTTTTTTCACCCGCCACTCGAAAGTCTTCCACCAATTTTCGGAGACAAAAATCTATGGAATTCGATTTGGGATCTTGACTGCCCAACTAAAGTTAAGGTCTTTACCTGGAAAGCTCTCCATAATGGTTTTTCGGTGAGGCACCGACTGCACGCCCGCATTCAAGCTGTCCCTGCGATATGCCCAAGATGCGAAATGGAGGACGAGACTTTGACCCACTGTTTGCTTAATTGCATTTACTCGCGGCAAGTGTGGAATCACATGGGATTCTTGTTCAACAGTCCAAATAGAGTGGATGCAGAGGATAGTTTTGGCAATTGGTGGAGGGAGATGCAGGTAAAGATAAAACAAGAGAGTTTTAATAAGAAGCAACGAAGTCTCCTTGTAATGGTGCAATGGAGGATTTGGATATCTAGAAACAACTGACTTTTTGATGGCAAAAGGAGTGAACCGGCTGTTATTTGGGAAGAGGCATACAACATGAACGAAGAATTTCACCTTAAGACAAGTCCTTGTTAGTTTTTCTTTTTATTTCCTTTTAGGTTATTCTCATGCTTTTTTTTTGGGTTAATGCCCACCTTATCCTTGCTAGAGTTCAGACATGGACTAATATTGCTTTATTGCAATTTATTAATAAAATTTCATATTTTAGAAAAAAAAAATAGTATTCGAATTTGAATGTAGTTAGTGATTAATAATCTCTTGGCCAGTTTAAATCGCAATCAAAGCCCGGACTCCAGAAACCTGATCATAGCGAGGTCATTTGGAGACCCGGAGATCAAATCCGGAACAACATCCAAAGTTTTCATTTTTTAATAGAATCTTGATGGTTTATGATATTATGTCTCCAAGCATGAAGTAGGTTGTTGAAAGAGATTTATTTTCAGATTATCCTAATTAAACTCATTTTTGGATGGAGTGAAATAAAAAAAAAAGTTAATAATTGTATTAGATAGTAACAATTGCTTTTTCCAGAAAATGTATTTAACAATCAAGACACACAAGCTTATGTTACAAACTAATTTTGTACAATCAAATTATTTTGGATGAGTTTTGAATATATTCGGAGATTATTTTGTGTGCAACCAACCATGTTATTTTAAACGCGTCAATGAATCTAGACCAAGCTTTATTCAACCCATAATACATACCATTTAATCCAAGTAAATAAAATTGAACCTCAAGCATAATGCATATTTCACAATATGGCAGTATATTTCTCTATGGAGAAACTTTAATAGACATACTTAAAATAAAATAACAAAGGTGCTTAATATTCTTATGTAAATATATCGTAAATGGCCAATGAAATTTGTTACATATATTGCAAATATATTTGGTCAAACCTAAATGCAAATAATTGATCTATAGTAACAATTAACATACTAACAGCAAATAGATCACATTATATATAAAATTTAATTTTAATGTACTAACAGTAAAATATTTTATATAGTTATATAATTATATTCATTTTTTTAGATATTTATTTACGCGGTCAATAAAAATAATAATTATTTTTAATGATGTAGCGTTATGTAATTAAAAACACGTATAAGATATTATATATATATATATATATATATATATATATATATATATATATATATATATATATATATATATATATATATATATATTTGAATGCTTTGGAGTGGCAAAGTTACAAAGAAACACCAACTAAGAGCTTAGAATGTGAGGCATCATGCAATAATTTTCCATGTGATGAGGCCAACTAAGTGAATTTGTCTCAAAGTGATCAATTTTTTCCATTTTTGTACTTTGCAATACCAAACAAGAAAATGCATTATTATAAGTTTATTGCTCATAATATGATGAATGGTTTTGTTCTTTCTTTACTTTGTGAGGCTTCCTATTATTAAATTTACAGCACACTGATAACCTTAGGCCACAGATGTCACATGATTTCAAATATTCCAATGTGAGAAGAAGAGAAATGACCCCACAATTTGTTGCCATCTTAATTTGGCAACTCATTCAATTTATTTCCATGCCACATCTATACATGATATACTACCTAATGTAGTTCACAATTAACTGAAATTTTAGAGTCTTTTATTATTTCCTAGTTATAAATTAAGCATGGATTTAGTTTACGTTTTTATTTTTTATTTTTAATATTTTTTATTTTAAAACAAATATAAAAAAAGGTAAAAACAATAAACAAAATTTTATGATTATCACTGTTTTTTTTCCACAAAATTTTGAAAATAAAAAATACTAAAAATAAAGAAATAAACCGTCTCAAAAGATTTGGACATTATTAATAAGAATTTAATTTTAATGTGCTGTCAGTGTAAAATAATTTTACATGAGCATTCAATTACGTAACAATACATCAATAAAAATAATTACTTTTCACATCGACCGACTGAATAGTCATCATAAAAAAACGAATGTGATTGTACGACGGTATAAAACGCTTTATACTAATACTGTCAGTGTATCAAAATTAAACTCTATTAATAATAGTAAATATCAACTATATTTTCTAGTCAAGAGACATAACATAGTTGGTGGTTAAATGAAATTTACAAGCATCATCTAATGAAGAGGTTTGATTTCTAACGGTTACATAGGTGGGTAAAAATTCTAGTAGTAAATTACTCATTTTTAGAAGAATTTTCGTTCTTAAAAGAATTAGTCACAGAAAATATCATTTGGCAAGAAAAAAAAATATCTAATACACTGTGTAAGAAGAGGAGAAACAGACAATAAAAAAATCCAAATTCATTTAATAAATTTACCACATGGAATCTCTAGCACAGTGCTAGAAGCTGTGTAATAAAAATGGCTAATGATGTCACAAACACTAAATTTGTTTTCACACTAGATTGCCCCCACCAAAATGGTTCCTCCTCCATTGCCTTATTCATAATAATGAGTCTTTGAAGCTGTTATTTTTGTCTACTTTCCCTCTTTAAATAACTATATTCCAAATCTGTGGAGTGTTTGGATCATATCAGAACAATGGAGAAAGACAAACTACTTTGAATGATTTATTGATTGGTTCATGGAACCTTGTCCCTACAATAATATAGAGAAAAAAAAATGAACATATACTTACACTTGTATGGATAACTCTAAGCTATCCAATCTTAAATCAAACAAAAAGTTGCAAATTTGAAGAAGTTATAGTCGAATTCTACGCCTTTTGGTCATAAAAGTTTCGATAACATGTCATGAAACTATTTATTCCAAAAGTTTATATAAGCTATCAGATAAAATACATGAATGATTATATATTTTACAACATACTGAAAGGTTTCTTTGTTCTTATGGTACAAAACCAAACCCCAAACAAAACCATTTTACATAATTAACAAGCATTACCATTGATCAAAGCTCACTAATCACTATCTACAATAAGCAACACTTAAAGCCATCAAAATTAAAAAATTACAATGCATACATATGGAACTTTCCAAAGCTTATTATACACAATATTTGAACTCAACATTGAGAACAAGAAAATGGAAAACAATATGCATTCAGGAAACCAACATACCGTTTGTTTCACCGGCCATCCGCGGACGTAAAAGAATCGGCGAATCCAGTAGGCCTTGCCGGAATACTACTCTTGCTGTCTTGTAAGTCCACATGGCTTAAATCCTTTCCTTCCATCTCTTGCCACCCCTTCACCATTTGGTTAAGGGGTAAACTATAGTCTATGCCACAATACTCTTCAGTTTCATCATCAATCGGTTTCCATTTCTCAACGAGCGGTGCCAGAATGCTCACGGCATACCCCATATCCGGCCGCTGGTTTGGTTCCCTGGCAGTGCAATGGCCAGCTAACTCAGCAATGATGGAAATGCTCTCAAAGGTTTCGTCCTGTTTTTCGAGTGCAGGGTCAATAGCATTCATAAGTTTCTCCTTATCTGATTTTATATTCCAGAACCATGCTGCCAAGTACTGGCTTTCCTCCGGCCGGTCCTCATCGAGTGCTGTCAATCCGGTCAGTAGCTCCATCAGAACAACACCAAAACTGAAAACATCTGCTTTTGTAGTGATTTTTCCGGTCACTGAAACATATAAAAAGAATCAACAAAACAAAAACAGAACCATGAATATTTATGAATGTAGCAAATAAATGAGGACAGTAGAAGTTCTAAAACTATCACTAAAGATGAATAAAATTGATTAATGTCTTCATTAGTTACTAATTTCTAACAACCACATATTTAGACATATATACTATAATACAAGGTCAATGGCTCTATTAATTCTATAAAGTAGTTATGAAAAAACAAATCACCTGCATATTCTGGTGCCAAGTATCCGAATGTTCCAGCAAGCCGAGTCACTACAGATTTTTTGCCATCCGGAGCAAGCTTAACAAGTCCAAAATCTGAGACCTTTGCTCTGAAGTCATCACCAAGCAAAATATTTGATGACTTAAGATCTCTATGAATGAAGCTTTGGTGAGCAAGAGTATGAAGATACTCCATTCCTCTAGCAACATCCAATGCAATGTTAAGCCTTCGCTTCCACGAAAGTGGTTCCAATTGCAAGCTCTTCCATTGGAAAAGATGCTTACTGAGAGCACCTTGTGGCATATACTCATAAACTAGTAGTCTCTCTGTCCCTTCTACTGAATAGCCCAAAAGAGACACCAAATTCCGGTGCCGGACTTTCGAAAGAACTGCGATTTCAGACTGGAATTCATCTAAGGCTTTTCTGCTTATCACACCAGCCTCCATTCTCTTCACTGCAATTTTAGTCCCATCATCCAATTCTCCCTTGTAAACACCCCCGAATCCACCCCGGCCGAGCTCATTCTCAGGAGCGAAATTCTTGGTAATGCCTCGAAGGACTTGAACCGATATTACAAGATTTCCAGCTTCAATTACATGAGACACTGCATTTCCACTGGTGTTTAGGTTCCCAGAACCACTTGCTGAAACTGTGGAAATGCTTCTTCCATTGCCATTGCTAGCAACAACAACCTTTACCACATTGTCTGAATCAGATGGATCTCTAGGGTGAACTACTAATGAACTTGAACCCTTGGAGGCTTCATTTCTCCCTTTGAAACAATACAGATAAATTGGAATAAGCAGAATAATTGCAGCAACAATACCTACAATTGGGGTCACAATCAACACCAAGTTCTTTCTTTTGGGATTCTTCAATTCAAGAGAACTGCCAGAGTTGGAATTTGATGGTGCTGTTGGAGTATCAACCAAAGAAAGTTCGCCCCTTCCAGAAGATGGATTTGGCTTATTAACAGATGATGATGATGATGATGATGATGATGATGAGGAGGAGGAGGAGGAGGAGGAGGAGGAGGAGGAGGAGGAGGGAGCTTGTGAAGAGTTACTATGATTCATCAACAGAGGATTCCCATCAGTAACAATCTTCAAACTCTTATCAAAACTTGGCAATGGACCTGAAATGTTGTTGCCACTTAGATCCAACAATTTCAGTGATCTCAAACTAGTCCAATTACTAGGAACCACACCACTGATTTTGTTACCCCCTAATCTGATTTCAACAAGAGAATCCAATTTCGCAACAGAAGGACTAAGAGTACCACTGAAATTAAACTTAGACAAAATAATCATAGAAACTTTCCCATTTGCATTGCACTTTATTCCTAACCATGGACCTTCACAAGGATTATCACCAATCCATGAATTAACAAGATTTAAAGGGTAATCCAACCCACTAAGAAACTCAATCAGTGCCATAACCTCATAGGAACATGAAACCCCAGGTTTTGTTTCACAAAAATTATTGGAATCAAAAGTAACTTTAGGTGTTACAAATTTTGGGGTTGGACCCATTAAATGGTTATTGTTCAAATCCAAATGTTCCAATTGCAATTTAGCTAAAGAATCAGGAATTACCCCAACAAGTTGGTTACCATTGAGATTAAGATCCTTCAGAGAAGCCAAGTCACCAATGTTCTTAGGAATAGTCCCTTTGAAATTGTTACCATGAAGCCACAAACTTGTGAGAGAAACCATTGTTGCAAACACATCAATAGTACCATCAAGACCACCACCACCTTGGTTATTCAACCACAGAATCTGCAACCCAATTCCTTTAAAACTCGCCGGAATCGCGCCAGATAAGTTATTCCCTGAAAGCTGCAGCACAGAAAGAGACACCATGCTACCCAAGAACTCAGGAATTGGACCAACCATGCTGCAACTCATGCAAGAAACATTGGTCAATTGTGTTGACCCTTGCAAAGTCAAAGGGAATTTCCAACCACCATTGCTTGCATTGAGGTTAACATTGTAATCCAATGCTAAAACCTCAAGACTCTCAAGTCCTTCAAAGAAATCATAAGGGATTGAATCAAACTCATTGTGGTTCAAAAATGCAAACTTTAACATCTTCAAACCAATGAAAGAAGGTAAAGGGCCATTGAGCTTGTTGTTCTGAAGACCAAGATTCTCAAGCATTGTGAGCTGGTTGAAGCTTTGAGGCAAAGGACCAATCAAGTTCAAGTTTTTAGCTTGAATCTGAGATACCCTTTTGCCATTGCAGAAGATGTACTTCCATGGAGGGTTTCCACATGGGTCTCCACCATTTTCAGGCCATGGTAAGAGCTCAGGGTTCTTGAGACCGTTTCTGAACTGGTTTAGAACCTTTACATCTGAAGGGTCAGTTTCAGTGAGAACAACACAGCAAAGTGTTAACATCAAAAGTAATAGTAGCAAAAGAACATGTTTTTGTTGTTGTTCCATGCTGAAGATCATGATGTTATAGATGTGAAACTGAGTTCAAAAAGCTTTGTTCTTCTTGTTGTTGCATTGAGAAAGAAGTGTAAATGGATTGTGTTTGGTGGAAGCTTGAGATGGAAGATGGAGACAGAAGAAGAAGAAGAGAGAGAGTGGAAAGTGTTGTTAAAAGGGTGAAGATTAAGGTTGTCAACAAAGGAACAAAAAGGTGAAATTATTAATTAAGGGTTCTAAGTGGAAAGTGTGTCATTAAAATGAGTGATTATATATGATTACTAGTTTTAGATTTTGTTACTGTTATTGTTGTGTTGGTACTAATTGACTTAACTTTTTTTGGGAAACAGAAAAAATTCTCAGGTGAATAACGACAAGAAAAAAAGGTTGAGGTTTTTTTTTTCTTATATAAAAATTTGTCATTTTTTAGTACTTTTAAAATTAGAGGATAAGTTATTTTGTATTAAGTTATTATACAATAAATTTATTAGAATATTAAGTAATTATGTCTTTAATCAATCTAACACAGTTAAAATTTTGACAAAAAGTAACAAAAGTAAGTTTTTGGAGCATCTTTTAAAATGTATTATTAGGATTATATATACAGGTATTTTTTAAATTTTATATTCTTGTAATAGTAAAATAATGTGATAAATTAATTATTTAGGGTTCAAATCAAATATGATATTTTAAATTCAAATAAAAAATAAAAAAATTAATTTGATGTGTGAAATGTAAAATAATTAAGTTTGTCCTTTATTTAGATTTTATTTATTTATAGAAATTAAAACTGACTATTATATTTAGTGATTAAAAATAAAATTGAAATTTTTATTTTAAGATTCAAAATTCTAATCTTTTTAATAATTTCAAAAAATAAAACAAGGATTTTTTTTCTATATTTGTAAAAACAAAAATTAAAATTTTAATAACACTTCTTTCTATATTTACCTTTATTCAAGACATTCTCTCTCTTTCCGTCTTTCTAATCAAACAAGGGTTTTTCTTGTAATTTAAAAAAAAAAAAAAAAAAAACACACACACACACAAACACCCTTTTTCAACATGCAAAAATTTGGCCGTGCTGATGATTGAGGTGTTTGTTCTTCTATTTAAAAAAAAAATACAATCTTTCTCCTAATTTGGGTTCTGACTACTTCTGAGGCAGTGCTATTTCAGAGAGTTGAGTTGAGTTTTTTTCAATGAATAAAAAATTGAAAAAAAAAAAAAAACACAATGAAGAACGAAGACCAAGCATGTAGGTTGTTTGGAATCAATTTGTATTTTGTTAATTTGAAATTCAACAATTTCATTCGGTCTTATTTTATAAGAATAACTTTTTTTTAAATAACAGTATTTTAATAATTTTTTATTTTAATTTTTATATTTATTTTAAATTAAATAAAATATTAAAACATAACTCAATTTTATATATTTTAAATTAAGTATAATATAAAAATTTAATTTATCTCTCAATTTTTATTTTTTAATTTTTATTTCTCAAACTCTCTTTCAAACACAATCTTATTATTAGTTTGCAAAAAATATAAGATTGGAATGAACAACAGACCATTAGTTTTTTTTTTAATAATTTGTGTTTTATTGTTAACACCTTCGTTTAGTCTATCCTTGTGTCTTTATTTTTACAGCAATTTAATAAAAAGATTATTGAAATGTTAATAAATTATATGTGAATATTATAATGTTCAAAATTTTCTTCTTCCGACGGAATATTTATTTGGATTTCATATCCAGAAATAAACACTTCATAAGTTATTATATTTCATATATTTTAGTATATTTAATTGTAGTATAAGTGACTATTATCTATTACCTTATAAAAGATACAATTAACATAACACTGATATTACACATTTAAATCTTTTTAACAATTAAATTTAATTAAGTTGGTTTAAATCTAATAAAAGTTAACTTTATTATTAACCCATGTGAATATGTTATCTTTTCATATCATTCGCTTCTTCTTTAAATTTTTCTTCTTTTTGAACGTTCTTCTTCTCCTTCTTCATTGTTAGTCGCAAATTTTTCACTATTAAGGTCTTAGGCGCTCAACATCCATATTTTCACTTTAGCGACTAATTAGCAAGAAACATTTTTCTAATTAAATGATTTATCCGTTACGACGAGTTAGCGATGACTGTTTTCCATCGCTAACCTAATTTAAATTTTACAATATTATGCAACAAATTGGCGAAAAACTAGTTGCTCGCTAAAAAAAATGGCGATAAATTAACTAGGAAATTATTCATCGCAAAATGCATTTTAAGTATTTGTGATGTATTAGCTAGGAACATTGTTTCTCACTAATTAGCCTTTTCGCACAAAGTTTATTTAGCGACGGACTAGTGTGTGAATTGTTTCTTGCTAATTATATATCAAACACTTGCGACGGAATAGTAACAATAATATCTCTTGCTACTTTACTTTTATTCGATTGAACCCTTAAGCGACTGATTTGCTAGAACATTATCACTTGCTAATTAATTTGTGACAAATTAGCAAGAAAAAATTTTCTACTCTTTTTTAGCTATAAAATTCAATTTATGAGAAACAAACTTACTCGTAAATTTCTCGCTAATCAGTCGTTTGTCTCAAGTTTAAATATTTTGTGACTGTTCATTAATTTTGTCGTTAGTACGTCACTATTTTTTCGTTAGTTAGTGACAGATTAATGACAAAAAATATTTTTCGCAAAAATTTGTCGCTAATTTATTAAATTTTTGTAGTGATAGTTGAAGTAGTCCAAAATTACACTTGTTTAATTTGTCCTTAAAGCATGTTTAATTTTTCTCTTTATTTTTTTTTTGGGTACATACGTTGGTGCCTAATTTTTAATTGCTTGTAGTATTTAGTTAGCAAGCTTCCTCTCACAGTTCATGAACCTGAGTCCAAGAATCATTACACCTATTTAACTTTAACATTTAGCAACGCATATATATGCTTTAATTTGGTTGTTGCGACGTTTATTTGCATGGGTGGGTAGCTAAAATATTTTTATTTTTCTTCTCTGACCTTTCTACTAATACGTGATTAAATAATCAACTCATATATGTATTTAAATAAGTATTAAGAATTTAAAATTTATTTTGTATATATAATATATTAATTAATAAAAAAATTTTAAATAAAATTTAAATTTATGGTAGATTAATTTTTAGTATATTAAAATAAAAAATGTCATTAAAATTGTTAAAAATATATTAAAAATAAATTAAATAATATATATTTATATATAAATATATAATAATTAATTTAATAATTTTTTTTAATATTGACGGAGCATTTTTATATAGGACCTAAACTTTATTATCAAATAACTGACCAATAAATTAAAAGTCCAATATAGGTTTCACAATTTCATTCCATTCTTCTATGCATCTCTTGTATTTATCTTTATTTCCACCATAGAGTTCTTTGCACGTTTCTGTAAAATTGTTTAGCGCTTTGCACAACATTCTGCAATTTTCCCATCTATGTTTTGATATTGGTGACACCAATTTGTCATAGCTTTGGTTGCATTTATTGTAACATGCTGCTAGATCTATGGCATCCTCAGTAGTTCTTGGAAACGATGCTTTTTCATTATCACCAATAAACCCATCAAATTCAGCCATAACAAAACAAATAATTGTTCCAATAATTATCATTATTATTATTACATAAAACATATTGTGTTTAGTCATCTCTCTCTCTTTTTACAATTACAAATTCATGATGATAAATGAAACTAGCTAGGCCTTATATAAGCCTAAAATCATTGTTAGTATTATTAATATTATTATATACAGTATGATTCTCTAATTAATTAGAATATTCCTTGCTTAGTTTGTGCCCCTTCCCTATTCTAATAGTAGTGAATTATCAATGTAAGCAAAACAAAAAATCTTTACTATATAGTAAAATATTGTCTTAGAAGACTTTATTATTTCAATTTTGTTTAACTCCTTCCCGAATTCATTAAAGTAATTAAGGGTTATCAAATTACTTGACTCAAAATATAGTAAAAAAAATTGCAAATACTTTAAAAAGTAAAAAATGTAATATCAATGTTAAGTATTATTCAATTTATTACATATCAAATCTTTTTAAATTTTAAATATAATAATGTCTTTTCAAGTTCTAATAAATTTTAATATTTCTCCTCCAATATTTTTTTATATAGTTAAATTTTTTGTTGCTTAATTATTTCAATTTCCACTGTAACTCCAACACGGTTGCTGCGACCCCTCATCGTTCTATTCACCAACTAATTATGTCTAGATATAAATTAACATATTACTGGAAACAACAAATTATAATGTTTTATAATCATTGTTAATATGTTTTATTGTACGATCTAACTATTCGGAGTATTTCTGAATTTCAGACATTGTAATGAGAACTAGGACTCGTTGGTTCGTTCAACCATGAACCATGATAGAAAATGTATTTACAAAGTAATTCTATACTTAAGTTAATATTTGTGTTTGTGTTTAAGATTATTAGACTTGGTCTTTTTGGTTCCTCTTCTTTTTTATAGGGTACTATTTTTTCTTTCTTATTGGATAATGACTTCTTTCTTAATGTGTATCGTGATTTTGTTATTGTTCCAAATCACTTTCACATATATTTTTTTTACTAAAGATAGGAGACTCGAACCTGTAATCTTTTAAATGAGTATGGAGAGACTATGCCATTTAAACTATAATTCATTAGCCACATATTATTACCTATTAGGCATTAATTTAGATGTATATGATGCTCTTTTCTTTTTAAAGCATTTAAATTAAGATTAATACTCAAATTTGTCTTTAAAAGATTGTCTATTTTTTAAATTAATTTTTAATAATTTTTTTAGTCATATTAAATTATTAATCATTGGAAGATAAAGCGTAAGTCAAATTGATGATCATTTCAATTCGTTAAATAAATAATAATATATTACGTTAAGTACCGCATAGTACGATGGTGTAGTAGATTAATGCTAATATTTATGTTCTCAAGTCTTTATTCTTATGTCGGAATATTTATATTATTTGAATGTCAAAATCGATGAGTTTGGAATAAATATTTTTTGAATTATTATATTTTATAATATTTTATACTATTAGGACCAAAATTAAAAATAGTATTTATTATATCACATAAAGTACTAGGTGCATTTATTTTTCAAAAAACAAAACTCACAAATTCAAAAAAAAAAACATATGACATACTTACTATTAATAAAGTACCAGGTGCACTCATTAATATCTATTATAAAATGTATAATGTTACAGATTTAAGTCTTTTTATTAATCAAGTCTAACTAATAATAAAATTGGTCTAATATAACAGAAATCAGTTATAAGTAACGTACATTATTCTAAATATTTTTATTTAATTTAGTTAGATTTGGTTCATAAAAAAACTTAAACGTGTAATATTTTTTCCATATCCTCTTTGTATTTGGCTTATCCATGCTTCTATGCATTTTTTATATGCATCTTCATCTCCACGACATCGTTCCCTGCACCATTCTATATATCGATTTAGCCTTTTGCAAGACTCTCTGCATCTTTGTCGTCTATTTCTTGATTTTCTCCATGATCTACTGTTATAGGTGTAACACCCTACCACACTAAGCTTTACGCTTAAGTCGTAAAACGAAGGTGGTGAGGTATTACGACCTCTAAAATAAAATGAATACATATAATAGCAGAAGAATTATAGTATGCTAGGAGCCTTGAAGAAAAGGGGGAAATAAAAACCGCACAATAAAGGCGCTACGCTCAAGGAACGAGTTAGCTTACGTGCTAAGAAAACCATAACTATTTAACACAAGATAACAGAAGTGGGAATAGAGTGCCAAAGATACATAATATCAAGCTCCTAACTCAGCCTGCGAAGTCAAGACTGGCCGGAGAATATTTACACATATATACATATATATCCAAAACCCAAAAGTACATATATACAATCCTGCCTCTCCATAAACCTCTAAGAGGATCAAAAAGAATAAGTCATGCGGAGAGAAAGCTAAGTACATATATATACATCATATCATAACAAAATATCCCAGTAACCACTCCGCCTCAAGAGTCCAGACGCCTAACGAGATGCCTCTCGACCTGCATCTGAAAAACAACAACATAGTATGGAATGAGAACCGGAGGTTCTCAGTATGGTAAAGGTGCCCGCATAGTTAATATAAAAGGTCTCGGGAAAGCCAGAGGCATTCCTAAAACTTCGACACTCAGAATCATTCTTAAGGATAATAAACTAAACCAAAAGTTAGGTAAGCTATCTAAGGTATTCTAATTCTGAATCTAACTTTAACCTAATAATTCACGTTCTGTCTCCTCTAATCCTCCAAATCATTGGTGGAACAATCCTCTCTCCTCACACCTTCGTCAGGAGGAATTTCCCAAAAACATACACATACAATTCAAGCAAAGAAAACACAGATAGAGAAGCATTTACAGCAAGTAGAACAAGTAGCAGATAAGTAGAATTTAACAGTTAAACAAACTAAAGCAATGCACACCCAAACAAAGCAAACAAATGCATATGATGTATGCCTGTCCTATGGCTGATGAGTCTCATCTGTCGGTTATACAGCCAACCCGACAAGTCCTGGTAGTTAACCATTGGACAGTCCCTCTGTGCGCGCATCCCCAAGCTCAATAATATTCCATGGAGTCAAACTCCAAGCTCAAATATAATATTCCATGGAGTCACACTCCAAGCTCAATAGTATAGTATTCCATGGAGTTAAACTCCAAGCTCAATAATATTCAATATTCATATTTATGCATGCCCATGGGGGAATCCGGGGAGTTAAAGTGCCCGGTCACATCTTGCGACAGAGGGTCAATAAATAGTCTCAAATGCACAAGCCACATAATAATCTCTTTCTTTTTAAAATACCACCTCAAATCAAACTCCAATTCTTAAAGAAATTTTGGCATTATCTCCTCTAAGACTCAAATTTCTGCCACCCTTCAAGGGTCCCAACTATCAAACCAAACACCTCTCAGTCACTCAAATCATTTCCAGTAACAAATTATTTCATAATCAAACAAATACCAATATTAAATCTTTTTCCAAACCGACCAACTTCAACAGCAAATTATTGACAACAGCTAAACCTCACATTTTATACCATATACACAAACCATCAATTATACATTCAGTTCATTCCTATCTTAAGGTCTTCTAGCCTAAGTTTTCACGTGACATTAAATGTTAACTACGAGAAACCAAAACCATACCTTCGTACGGAATCAAAATATTCGAAGCTCCGGAGAAGCTTTCTGACTGAGCTATCGAAGAAAAAAAATGTCCAGAATCGTCTATGCCTCCTAAAATTTCCGTTGGCCAAACCCAAAGAAAAGATGAGCTATGTCACTGTCAATTTCCACTAATCAAAAATGGTGCCAACGTGTAGAAGAAGAGGTTACGAATACTCTTACCGGATTAGATTTTTGATTGGAGTTACGGATTGTAAGAAATCGAAACCGAAAGATTAGAAGAGGTTTACGTTCTTACGCTTCTCTCTCTCGGTCACTCTTCTCTCTCGTCTCTCATTCCTTTGTTTTCTGTATGTATATATTATATGTATGGCGGCGTAAATATAATAATGGTAATAAAGTAAAGGTTACTTATTCTTTCATATGATACTATTATATATAGAGCTAGCTAATGATATAATAAAGCTAACAATTCTCATAACTATTTATTACATATATGTATACGTATAGAAAGGCTTTCCATTAGCTAAATTGCTGCCGCCTTGCGTACATGCCTAATAATAATAATAATAATAATAATAATAATAATAATAATAATAATAATAATAATATGATTAATGTAATAATATATATATATGCAATGTAATCCATAATTGAAGCCGCCTTTTATTTCCATGCTTTATGATTAGTAATAATAATAATACTAACAATAGTAATGATAATTATGCTGTAATAATAATAATAAGCGTAATAGTAATAATAATAATACAATTATAGCAATAATATATATAAAGCTAAAAGTATATAAGTTATTAATATAAATGATATTAGTAATTTAAGGATAAAAGATATTTGGTGAAATATTAGCAAAGCTAAGCTCACCAAAGAGTACCGATATTTATTCATATAATTAAGTATCAAACTCGATAATAATATTATAATCTAAACTCTATTTTTAAATAATTAAAATATCAATTATTCAAATTAAAATATACATATAAGTTTTATTATTTATAAATTACTGGAATTATAGTCTTAATTATGTAAAATATTTCATCATAAAATATTTATATATATAAGAACATGAATTTGATTGAATTCAAATAGTTATAAAATTAGTTCAATTTGATAATAAAATAATTTTTTTTTTCTAAAATAAGGAATTCTAATTTTATAAAATAAATTATAACTTATTTATATTTATATTTTTAAAACTGAGGGTCACTACATTCTACCCACCTTACAAAATTTTTCGCCCTCGAAAATTGATATAAAATAGAAAAGATTCATACTGACGTAATTTCCCTTCTTAAACATGTCAAAGAAAAACAGAAAGATTTGACATGCTTAGTTTGCAAATCCAGGATATTCTTGTAGCTTAAAAGTCTACGTAAAGCAGAAGATACAAGATAGATTCGACGCAGAAAGGTTATAAGGCAGGTTGGTATTAGAACGACGGGTTTATCGCTTCTAATACTCGCTTTATCTAGCTCCTAAGTTCTGCTGATTCTAATGGTGCCATCATACGTAATACTATCGAAAATGGTTCAGCCTCTGACACTAAATCTATCACAACTTACTTTTTCTCTCGACACCTAACTGGTTATCAAAGAGATATTTCTATCGGCCTAAATTCCTAGTCCGTATTCAAGTCCAAAACTACGTCCAGTCTTTCCAGTCCTAAACTTCCATATCCGGTTATGTAACCTAAACGAAAGCGAGGTCCTAGCTCTACACAGAACAAATTTGTCCTACGCATTCTGTATCATACTTACCTCGATCCTGTCGTGGCCAACTCGCATCTGCGGCTCTCCCACGCGAACAATCTCTAGACATGTGTCCCGGTGCTCCACATCGAAAGCACATGCCCAGTCCGTACCTGCGTGGCTCCTCTGGAGTAGTCTCACCAAAGCCTTCCTGTAGCAGTGTCCACTTCATGGAGCAATCCTCTGCGAGCTGGCTCTTCTTAACCAACTCAGTGAAATTTGTTAACTTTTGTGGATACACATAATTAAAGATATCTCTCCTTAGTCCTTTCTCATACTGAGCACACTTCCATTCCTCACAATCAGCTGGATTTCCTTGACAAGTTTTTGAGAAACGGCACAGGTTGTCGAATTCACGGGTATAGTCGGCAACGGACATATCCTTTTGCTTCAGCTGCATTAACTCCAATTCCTTTGCAATGCGAAACGCATGCAAGAAATATCTCCCATAAAACTCTGTCTTGAATCCATGCCAAGAGACATCCGTTAACTCCACCTGCAAGGTATGACACAATTCTTGCCACCAATTCTGAGCATCTCCTTCCAACATATGAGTCACTATCTCTACTGACTGTACTTCAGGAACATGCTGAGTGTACAAAAACCTCTCCACTTCTCGAAACCACTGATCAGCCTCCAGGGCATTGGCGTTTCCGTTAAACCGAGGTGGACCACTCTTGAGGAAGTCAGTAAGGGTCATAGACCTATAGTATCGACTTACGTTACTTGTACTAGCACTAGGGTTTCCACCTGGACGTCCTTGCATTGGTTCAACCACGGGATTTCCTCTCTGAACACCTCGTTCGGATCCACGAGACGACATTTGGTCCCTGTTCACACCAAACAAGTGATATTAAGTTGATCAGTCTCAATATCGCAAGTTTAATGTTTCAAGTTCCAGATGCATGCTCATGAACATTTATGCCACATATATCAATCAGATATCCTAATAGCACATACACACACCCAGAGTATGCCCAGAAGCATAATCAGTCCATCCCTCAGGCTCTATAGGAACGAACTGCTCTGATACCATAATGTAACACCCTACCACACTAAGCTTTACGCTTAAGTCGTAAAACGAAGGTGGTGAGGTATTACGACCTCTAAAATAAAATGAATACATATAATAGCAGAAGAATTATAGTATGCTAGGAGCCTTGAAGAAAAGGGGGAAATAAAAACCGCACAATAAAGGCGCTACGCTCAAGGAACGAGTTAGCTTACGTGCTAAGAAAACCATAACTATTTAACACAAGATAACAGAAGTGGGAATAGAGTGCCAAAGATACATAATATCAAGCTCCTAACTCAGCCTGCGAAGTCAAGACTGGCCGGAGAATATTTACACATATATACATATATATCCAAAACCCAAAAGTACATATATACAATCCTGCCTCTCCATAAACCTCTAAGAGGATCAAAAAGAATAAGTCATGCGGAGAGAAAGCTAAGTACATATATATACATCATATCATAACAAAATATCCCAGTAACCACTCCGCCTCAAGAGTCCAGACGCCTAACGAGATGCCTCTCGACCTGCATCTGAAAAACAACAACATAGTATGGAATGAGAACCGGAGGTTCTCAGTATGGTAAAGGTGCCCGCATAGTTAATATAAAAGGTCTCGGGAAAGCCAGAGGCATTCCTAAAACTTCGACACTCAGAATCATTCTTAAGGATAATAAACTAAACCAAAAGTTAGGTAAGCTATCTAAGGTATTCTAATTCTGAATCTAACTTTAACCTAATAATTCACGTTCTGTCTCCTCTAATCCTCCAAATCATTGGTGGAACAATCCTCTCTCCTCACACCTTCGTCAGGAGGAATTTCCCAAAAACATACACATACAATTCAAGCAAAGAAAACACAGATAGAGAAGCATTTACAGCAAGTAGAACAAGTAGCAGATAAGTAGAATTTAACAGTTAAACAAACTAAAGCAATGCACACCCAAACAAAGCAAACAAATGCATATGATGTATGCCTGTCCTATGGCTGATGAGTCTCATCTGTCGGTTATACAGCCAACCCGACAAGTCCTGGTAGTTAACCATTGGACAGTCCCTCTGTGCGCGCATCCCCAAGCTCAATAATATTCCATGGAGTCAAACTCCAAGCTCAAATATAATATTCCATGGAGTCACACTCCAAGCTCAATAGTATAGTATTCCATGGAGTTAAACTCCAAGCTCAATAATATTCAATATTCATATTTATGCATGCCCATGGGGGAATCCGGGGAGTTAAAGTGCCCGGTCACATCTTGCGACAGAGGGTCAATAAATAGTCTCAAATGCACAAGCCACATAATAATCTCTTTCTTTTTAAAATACCACCTCAAATCAAACTCCAATTCTTAAAGAAATTTTGGCATTATCTCCTCTAAGACTCAAATTTCTGCCACCCTTCAAGGGTCCCAACTATCAAACCAAACACCTCTCAGTCACTCAAATCATTTCCAGTAACAAATTATTTCATAATCAAACAAATACCAATATTAAATCTTTTTCCAAACCGACCAACTTCAACAGCAAATTATTGACAACAGCTAAACCTCACATTTTATACCATATACACAAACCATCAATTATACATTCAGTTCATTCCTATCTTAAGGTCTTCTAGCCTAAGTTTTCACGTGACATTAAATGTTAACTACGAGAAACCAAAACCATACCTTCGTACGGAATCAAAATATTCGAAGCTCCGGAGAAGCTTTCTGACTGAGCTATCGAAGAAAAAAAATGTCCAGAATCGTCTATGCCTCCTAAAATTTCCGTTGGCCAAACCCAAAGAAAAGATGAGCTATGTCACTGTCAATTTCCACTAATCAAAAATGGTGCCAACGTGTAGAAGAAGAGGTTACGAATACTCTTACCGGATTAGATTTTTGATTGGAGTTACGGATTGTAAGAAATCGAAACCGAAAGATTAGAAGAGGTTTACGTTCTTACGCTTCTCTCTCTCGGTCACTCTTCTCTCTCGTCTCTCATTCCTTTGTTTTCTGTATGTATATATTATATGTATGGCGGCGTAAATATAATAATGGTAATAAAGTAAAGGTTACTTATTCTTTCATATGATACTATTATATATAGAGCTAGCTAATGATATAATAAAGCTAACAATTCTCATAACTATTTATTACATATATGTATACGTATAGAAAGGCTTTCCATTAGCTAAATTGCTGCCGCCTTGCGTACATGCCTAATAATAATAATAATAATAATAATAATAATAATAATAATAATAATAATAATATGATTAATGTAATAATATATATATATGCAATGTAATCCATAATTGAAGCCGCCTTTTATTTCCATGCTTTATGATTAGTAATAATAATAATACTAACAATAGTAATGATAATTATGCTGTAATAATAATAATAAGCGTAATAGTAATAATAATAATACAATTATAGCAATAATATATATAAAGCTGAAAGTATATAAGTTATTAATATAAATGATATTAGTAATTTAAGGATAAAAGATATTTGGTGAAATATTAGCAAAGCTAAGCTCACCAAAGAGTACCGATATTTATTCATATAATTAAGTATCAAACTCGATAATAATATTATAATCTAAACTCTATTTTTAAATAATTAAAATATCAATTATTCAAATTAAAATATACATATAAGTTTTATTATTTATAAATTACTGGAATTATAGTCTTAATTATGTAAAATATTTCATCATAAAATATTTATATATATAAGAACATGAATTTGATTGAATTCAAATAGTTATAAAATTAGTTCAATTTGATAATAAAATAATTTTTTTTTTCTAAAATAAGGAATTCTAATTTTATAAAATAAATTATAACTTATTTATATTTATATTTTTAAAACTGAGGGTCACTACAATAGGCTTCGTTGCATTTTCTATAACACGAGTTAAGATCGTAGGCATCATCAATACTTGGAATCCACATTTTTTCATCATCACGAACAAAGCCATCAAATTCAACATTAACATAACAAATAATTGTTCCAATTATTAATATTATTAGTGCATAAAACACACGGTGTTTAATCATCTCTCTTTGTAATTATAAGTTTATGATAAATGAAACTAGACTTTGTATAATCTAAAATCATTATTAATATTATTAGTATTACTATATATATATATATATGCAATATGATTCTCGAATTAATTATTAAAATATTCTTTCATTAGTTTGTGTCTCTTCCCTATTTTAAGAGTAATAAATCCCCAATAAAAATGAAATAATATAAAAAGTCTATACTTTAGTGGAGTATTATTTTAGAATTCTTTATTATTATTTCAATTTTGTTTAATCCCTTCTTGAATTCAATAAAGTAATTATAAATCGTCATCAAATTACTTGACCCAAAATATGTCGAAAAGATTACAAATACTTTTAAAAAGTTAAAAATATATTATCAATGTTGATGAGTATATATATATAGAGGATAAAAGAAAATCTATTTTTAATTATTTAGATATATTTTGTTTTTAACAATTTTTAATTATATCAGAATATTTATATTATTTGAATGCCAAATCCGACGAGTTTAAAATAAATATTTCCTGAATTATTATAACCAAAATTAAAAGTAGTATTCATCCCATCAAGTACTACTGTACTAGGCGCATTTATTTTTTAAAAAACAAAACTCACAAAAATTCAAAAAAATAAAATAAAACATCTTAAATAAAAAATACTTACCATTAATAAAGTACTAGCTAGGTGCACTCATCAATATATTTTCTATAATTTTCTATCTCTCTCTCTGAGGTGGATTTCTTTTTAAAAATCGAGCCCATTGTTTTATGCATTTCTTATATGCAACTTTATCCCTACCACAGCGCGTCCTGCACCATTTTATAGCATCATTTAGTCTTTTACAATTCTTTCTGCATCTATTCAATCTATTTCTTGATTGTTTCGATAACATGTTATAGCCTTCGTTGCATTTTTTTAAACACAAGACAACGTTGTAGGGATTATCTAAAACGAGCTCAATCATTATGTGCTTATTGAATGAGCCACATTTATATAGACTATTAGATTTTATTAGATAAAAATCAAAGGCTAATATAAAATAAGAGCATTGATAGACTCTAATAAATATAGAATATCCTAGTACATAAATAAATACTTTAAATAGCAATACTTTAATACACAATACTTTAAATAGCAACAAAATCTTTTATTCTTAAATAACTAAATATAAAATATATAAATATAAAATAAATGAGTATTTTTTATTTAATAAAATTAATTATTATGCAAAACTTTTTTATAATATTAAAAAATTATATTAAAATAATATTTTAAATAGTAACATAAAACTATAAAATCATTAAAATTTATTTTATATTACTTGATAAATAATTAGATTATTATATTTAAAATTTATTAACTAACTACTTTTATTAAAGATATTATTATATAATATAATTTTTTATAAAAATATTTTTAAAAAATAATTTATTTAAAATGTTATATATAATACATGAAAATATTATTTTTTTATTTTTTTAATTTTTTAAAAAAACAAAATAAATAATATAATTTTAAATACATACCTAAATAAAAAAGTTAATATTTTCATGTATTATATATAACGTTTTAAATAAATTTTACTTTTACAAATATTTTGATAAAAAATTATATTATATAATAATATATTTAACAAAGTAATTAGTTAATAAATTTTAAATATAATAAACTAATTATTTGTCAAGTAATATAAAATAAACTTTATTTATTTTATATTTTTATGTTGTAGTTTAAAATATCATTTTAATATTATAAAAAAAATTTGTATATAATAATTAATCTTAATGACTAAAAAAAACTTATATTTTTTGTATTTATATTTTATATTTTTTAAAATAAAATTTTTTTATCTTATATAATAAAATAAGTGATAATCTTCTTATATATATATATATATATATATATATATATATATATATATATATATATATATATATATATTAGGGGTGGTAAAACCGGTCGAATTCGTCGGGCCGACCCGCCGAACTCGCTAAAAAATGTGGGTTGGGTTAGAATTTGAAACCTGTCAAATTAAAAAAATTCGCTAAATTATGTATATATGTTCTAACTTCTAATTATGTGACTTTATTTATTTTATTTTATAATTTCGTATATATGTTCAAATTATGTGACTTATTTTTTAAAATAAAGATGGTTCTATTGACAAATATTATTTTAAGCAAATTTATTGAAGTTAAAAATTTTAAAAATAATAATAAAAAATTATATTATAATTTGACTATTTTTTATTTGTAATTAATTGTTTAATTATTATTTTTTAGTTAATTTTAATTAATTTTATTTAAAAAAAAAACAAAGTCAAACGACTAACATTTTGTACCAACTTTAGTTGGCGGGACGGGCTGGTCCGTCCCGCTTAAGGTGCAGGCCTAGGTGAGGCGGGGCGGGTTGGGGCGAGCCGGCCCGCATTGCCACCCCTAATATATATATATATATATATATATATATATATATATATATATATATAGGGGTGGCAAGCGGGGAAGCCCGCCCCGTCCCGCCCCGCCTCGTGAGGCGGTCCAAAAATCCTAACCCTCCCCGCCTAACGGCAGGTATAGCCCGTCAAATATCTTCTTTTTTTTTTTTACTTTTAACTATTAAATAATATATATAAAGGCATAAAAAAATCTGTCCTATTTTTTACTTTTAACTATTATAATTTCTAAAAGTTATAAACAAATTATAATTTTGTTATTCACAAATATTAAAGTCTTTGTAATTATAAATATCTAATAAATATAAATATAAACCAAGTTTTCATCCAAAACATAATTATAAATATTGTTCCCAAAGCAAAATAAACATAATCTAAAACATAATTATAAATATTGTCTCTAAAACAAAATAAATATAATCCAAAACACACAATTTTCATCTTCATTCTCTTGTAAGTTAGGTTGGGAAAAATTGGGTTTTGGCAAAAAAAATTGTAAAAATACTTCTTGCTAAAAATAATAAGCCCGACCCGTCCCGCCAAAATCCGTGGTTTAAGCGGTGCGAGTTAGGCGGTCCCAATTTTTCAGCCCAACCCGTTTTTTTTGGCGGGTTACGCGGGCCGACCCGGCGGATTTAGCCCCGTTTGCCACCCCTATATATATATATATATATATATATATATATATATATATATATTATTTAGTAATTTTTTTATATATTAAATAATTATAATTATATAATAACATTAAAATCAGAAAACATATTAAATCTATTAAAGTATAACTATTTAAAATATCATTTTTATATAATCTTTTAATATTATAAAAAAATTATGCATAAAAATTTTGTGGGTTTGGCAAATTTTTTTAATTTGACCGGTTTCAAATCTTAGTCCGATCCACCTTTTTTAACGAGTTTGGTGGGTCGGCCCGACAGACTCGACCCATTTTGCCACCCCTAACATATATTAAGAAAATTATCACATATTTTACTATATAAAGGTAGAAACTTTTTGTTCTAAAAAATATAAATTAAATAAATACAAAAAATATAATTTTTTTATTCATTAAGATTAATTATTATGCAAATTTTTTATAATATTAAAATAATATTTTAAGCTATAATATAAAAACATAAAATAATTAAAATTTATTTTATATTACTTGACAAATAATTAGATTATTATATTTAAAATTTATTAACTAATTATTTTATTAAATATATTATTATATTATATAATTTTTTATCAAAATATTTGTAAAAGTAAAATTTATTTAAAAAGTTATATAAAATACATGAAAATATTAACTTTTTTATTTAGGTATGTATTTAAAATTATATTATTTATTATTTTTTTAAAAAATTAAAAAAAATAAAAAAGTTAATATTTTCATGTATTATATATAATATTTTAAATAAATTATATTTTTAAAATATTTTTATAAAAAATTATATTATATAATAATATATTTAATAAACTTAGTTAGTTAATAAATTTTAAATAAATAATCTAATTATTTGTGAAATAATATAAAATAAAATTTTAATTATTTTATATTTTTATGTTAGTTATAGTTTAAAATATTATTTTAATATAATTTTTTAATATTATAAATTTTTTTTGCAATAATTAATTTTAACAAATAAAAAATACTCATATATTTTATATTTAATTATTTAAGAATAAAAGATTTTGTTGCCGTTTAAAGTATTGTGTATTAAAGTATTACCATTTAAAGCATTTATTTATGTAGTCACCAAAAAAGCATTTATTTATGTATTAGAATATTCTATATTTATTAGAGTCCATCAATGTTCTTGTTTTATATTCGCCTTTGATTTTCATCTAATAAAATCTAATGACCTATATAAATGTGGCTCATTCAATAAGCACATAATGGTTGAGCTCGTTTTAGACATACCCAACATTGTAGGCATCATAAATACTTGGATACCACGCTCTTATATTTATTCATTTTATTTAAAATTGCGGATTACATATTTATTCATTTTATTTATATTTCTTATATTTAAAATTTTTTAATATAATTAGTGTCTTTTTAATAGAATTTAATATTTTTTCCGTTGTTTTAATATTTTGTCAGTTTTGTATCCTCTAATTCACTCAATTTCACTTATTAACATCATAATTTTATCACGAAATCAAAAAATACTCTTTTAATCACTCTATATGATGGTTATAATAGTTTAGGAGACTTTTATACTTTTTATTATATTAAGTTAAAATAAAAAAATAATTCTGTTACATATCCAAGTATTATTGTCATCTACGTTCAACCAAGTAGATTCAACGCCAACAAAAATTACTTTCATTAAAAAAGCGTAATTATACACGCGGGAAAGTTCTTTGTCGCGCGCGTGTTTTTTCTTCATCGTCATTCTTTTGTTGCTGCATTTTTTTTCTTTTTTCTACTCCTCTCCTTGGTGATTTTGCAGCATTATGAGTTTCTTCTTTTTCTTTGTTTGATTTTTTTTCTTTTTTTTTGGCTGTATTCTTCTCAAGAGAGTGAAACAAGAAAAATGATAACAAAATGAAATAAGAAGAAGATGAAGAAGTAGTAGAAGATGAGGAGAAATAGTTTTGAATTGTGCATAACAATAAAACCAAATGCACCTTAATTCACTCATAAATGAACCGAAATTACAACCAGAATGAACCAAAAGTTAAATTCTGAATAAACCGAAATTATTTAATGATGACAATATACAAACAAACTCGTTTCAAAATAAGCACAGACTAAGTGCTCCTTATTTAAATTCAGAATGAACCGAAATTACTTAATGATTGTGTTCGAAAACAAGCATACAAACAAAATTGAATCATGAACAAAAACACATCCAAATCCATCAAGTGATTTTACAGTTCTTCTTCTTTATGTGATTTTTTCATGTTTTTATTATTGTTAAGAGGGTAAAACAAGAAGAGTTATGAGAAGAAAAAACAAGAAGGAGAAGATGAACAAGACTACAAGAAGAAGAATATGATGAAGAGTTTTGAGGAATTTTTTATTTTTGTTTCTTTTTTTGTCTGATTTATTTTTTCTTTTTCTTGGTTTTATTTTTCTCAAGAGAGGATGTGAAGAGGAAGAGTTTTGAATTGTATAGAATAACGAGACCAAATGCACCTTAATTCACTCAGAAATGAACCGAAATTACATTTATAATGAACCAAAAATTAAATTTCGAATGAACCGAAATTATTTAATGATGATGATACATAAATAAACTCGTTTCAAAACAAACTCATACCAAGTGCACTTTATTTAAATAATCCAGTATGAACCGAAATTACTTAATGATTGTGTTAAAAAACAAGTATACAAACAAAATTGAATGATCATAATTACTCAGAAATGAACCAAAAATTACATCCAAAATGAATCAAAAATTAAATTCCAAATGAACCAAAATTACTTAACGATGATGATACACAAACGAACAAACTCGTTTCAAATTAACAAGCATAGAAATCAGACCGTCCGATTTGTGTTTAAAAAAAATTAAAAAAAATTTAAGGTACAGAAATCGGACCTTCCGATTTGTGTACTTTCACATATTTAAAAAACACCAAAAATTATAATGTTAAAGTATATCACCACTTCTACTTCCATAAAAAAAAAAAAATTAGCCATATTTTGAGGTATTTACAAATTCCCATACTACATCTCTACTTATTCAATTTATTACATATCAACCCTTTTTAAATTTTAATTATAATAATATCTTTTCAAGTTCTAACAAAATTTAATATTTCTCCTCCAATATTTTTTTATATAGTTAAATTTTTTGTTGCGTAATTATTTCAATTTCACTATAACTCCAACACGGTTGCTGCGACCCGTCGTCGTTCTATCCACCAACTAATTATGTCTAGATATAAATTAACATATTACTGGCAACAACAAATTATAATGTTTTATAATCATTGTTAATATGTTTTAATTATTGTACGATCTAACAACCATGAACCATGATAGAAAATGTATTTACAAAGTACTTCTATACTTAGTTAATATTTATGTTTGTGTTTAAGATTATTAGACTTGGTCTTTTTTATTGGTTCCCCTTCTCTTTTATAGGATACTATTTTTCTTTTCCTTATTGGACTAATGACTTCTTTCTCTGTCATGGTTCAAAATCACTTTCACATATTATTACCTATTAGGCATTATTTTAGATGTATATAATGCCCTTTTCCTTTCAAAGCATTTAAATTAGGATTAATAGTTAAATTTGTCTTTGAAAAATTATTTATTTTTTAAATTAATTTTTAAATAATCTTTTAGTCATATTAAATTATTAATCATTAAAAAATAAAACATAAATCAAATTAATAATTATTTCAATTCATTAATTAAATAATAACATATTACATTAAATATCATATAATATAATGACGTAATAGGTTAATGTCAATATTTAAGTTCTCAAATCTTTATTCTTATGTCGGAATATTTATATTATTTGAATGTCAAAATCGATGAGTTTAGAATAAATATTTTTTAAATTATTATATTTTATAATATTTTATACTTTTAGGACCAAATTTAAAAGTAGTATTTATCATATTAAATAAAAATAAAACATATTAAATACTTACTATTAATAAAGTACTAGATGCACTCATCAATATTTATTGTAAAATATATAACGTTACACATTTAAGTTTTTTTATTAATCAAGTTTAACTAATAATAAAGTTGGTTTAATATAACAAAAATCAGTTATAAGCAACGTACATTATTCTAAATATTCTTATTTAACTTGATTAGACTTGATTTATAAAAAGACTTTAATATTCAATATTTTTCGCATATCCTCTATGTATTTGGCTTATCCATGCTTCTATGCATTTTTTATATGCATCTTCGTCCCCACGACATTGCTTCTTGCACCATTCTATACACCAATTTAAGCTTTTGCAAATCTCTCTGCATCTTTGTCGTATACTTCTTAATTTTTTTGATAATCTGGTGTTATAGGCTTCCTTGCATTTTCTGTAACACGAGTTAAGATCGTAGGCATCATCAACACTTGGAATATACTTTTTCCTATCATCACGAACAAAGCCATCAAATTCAACATTAACATAAATCATTTTTCCAATTATCAATATTATTATTAGTGCATAAAGTACACCATGTTTAGTCATCTTTTTTTTTGTAATTACAAGTTTATGATAAATGAAATTAGGCTTTATATAATCTAAAATCATTTATTGTTAATATTATTAATATTATTATATGCCGTATGATTCTCGAATTAATTATTAAAATATTCTTTAACTGGATTGTGTCCCTTCCCTATCTTAAGAGTAGTAAATAGCTAATGTAAACGAAATAAAAAAGTCTTTACTTTAGTGCGTGGAATATTATCTTAGAATTCTTTATTATTATTTTAATTTTGTTTAACTCCTTTTTGAATTCAATAAATTAATTATAAAGGGTCATCAAATTACTTGACCCAAAATATAGTCGAAAAGATTGCGAATTGTAACACTTTCATTATCAGAAGTCACACTTTCAGCTGTGCTATTCTGATAGTAAGAAGTATTACAACTACTTTACATACTAAATATTAAAATAGGAGCCTGTGACTCGATACTGTATCGCTGACTTCTCGTAAATCGGAAATAAATACTTCATCTTAAAAAAAATACAAGCAGGCATAGATTCATATACAAGATTCCTTACATAATATCTCACAATATAATATACATATAAAACATACAACTCATATCTCTCTTACAAACTTGTAATAAAAAAGACGAAGGAAGAAAATAATCTAATTAATACAATAACATATAAACCAAACGCAGTATAACTCTTCATAATGCTTCATCCGGTTCTTGAAAAGGAAAAGCTGTAGGGGGTGAGAATCTAACCACATGGTCTCATCACGGAGTTTCAAAGTTGTCATAAGAAGATATTTAATAAGAAAACTATTTTCAAACTCAGTAATTATCATTGCCTTATGAATCTTTTAAAAACCAATAGGTAATCGTTCAAAACTTTTTCAAAAAAACAATGTTTAATCTTTCAGAAATCCGAAACGTTTCCTTTCTTATAGGAAAATCTCAATTAGAAACCAATCACGCAATCAAACAACACAATCATTAATCCAGTACCAAAGTTCATTCTCAAATGTAACACGCCAGGACAAACACAAGCAAGTCAAACAAGGAAAGCACAGGTTTAGGTAGTAGTTACAGCAAATAGTTCAAGTAGCAGTTAAGAACAGTTTAGCAATTAGGTAAACCAAAACAAGTTCAAACCCAAGCAAAGCATACAAATGCATATGATGCATGCCTGTTGGTGTGGAATTTGTAACCCACAAACTAACCGGCAAGTGCACCGGGTCGTACCAAGTAATACCTTACGTGAGTAAGGGTTGATCCCACGAGGATTGATGGATTAAGCAACAATAGTGTTTGATAGAATTAGTTAGACAAACAGAAAAGAGTGTTTTGGTATTCAAAAAGCACTAAACAGTAAATTAAGAATTTCAGAAAGCAAGCAGCAATGAGTTGTGAAATATATATGGAAAAACAGTTAAGGCTTCAGAGTTTTCTATTTTCTGGATTGACTTTTCTTATTAACTAATTTTAATCATGTAAGATTTAATTCATGGCAAATTATTTGTGACTAGACCCTAATTCCTTAGACCTTCCTAGTCTCCTCTAAAATTCATCAACTGCCAATTTCTTGGTCAATTAATTCCAATTAGAGGGTGATGATCAAATTCTAGTTTAAATGCCACAAGAATCCTAATTATCCAAAAAAAGGGATTATATGTCACGTATCCTGTTAAATACAAACAATTAATAATTCAGGATAATATGTTTCAAGCTATTGTTCAAGTAAAGAGATTTTCCAAGTTATACAAGAACTCAATCAGATCATGGATCATACTTCCGTTTCACCCAAATTCATAAAATGAAGAACAAAAATAATTATTAAATATAAATCAAAATATGAATTAAAATAGAAAAATAATAGTATCAATCCATACAATAGACAGAGCTCCTAACATTAACAGTGGAGGTTTAGTTGCTCATGGTTCAGAAAAAAAATAAGGATTCAGGTCAAATGTACTGAATTTCAATCTCATGGGATTAGGTAGAAATCTCCCTTTTATAACTAATCCTAATAAATTTAAAATCTAATTTTTAAAATTAAAATTAAAATAATATCTTTTCCTAAAATCATATTTGAATATAAATTTGAATTAATTAACAAGTCTTGAGCTGATAGGTGGGGACCACTTACTTTGTCCATTCTGCAGCTTCTAATATGTGTTTTTTGTGCTGGAAACTGGGTCAAAACAGCCCAGAAATCGCCCCCAATATTTTTCTGTGCTTTCTGCATGTGGCGCATGTCACGCGTACGTGTCAGTCACGCGTACGCGTCGATGGTCTTTTTCGCGAGTCACGCAGACGCGTCGGTCACGCGTATGCGTCGCTGTGCAAATCTTCAAATCACGCATACGCGTTAGTCACGCGCACGCGTCGCCATGGAAAGCTCCAAATCACGCGCACGCGTCAGTCACGCGTACATGTCGCTCCTCGCTGCCATCTGTTTGGATTCTTATGCTGTAGAAACTCCATCAAATCCAGCCGAATGCTACCTAAAATAAACAGAATTGCAAAAGACTCAAAGTAGCATCCATAGTAGCTAAAATATAATTAATTCTTTATTAAACTCAACAAATTAGATGCAAATTCACTAGGAAAAGATAGGAAAGATGCTCACGCATCACCTGTCCTATGGCTGATGAGGCTCATCTGTCGGTTATCCAGCCAACCCGACAAGTCTAAATTGTCCTTAGACTGTCCTCTAACGTGCATTCCCAAGAGTCCATGCATAGTTTTTTTTCAAATAATCAATATTGCTCAATGGGGGTAACATTCCTGGGAATTTATATAGTGGCCGATTACACTTACATCGTAGGGTCAACAGAGTATCGAGTTTTCAACCTGGTACACGTGGTGGCAAGCCACGACACTTAATCCAGGGAACCTCGTATCTCAGATATATCAAATTCATAAGCCATGTGAATAATTCAAAGTTCACATCTCAATATTCTCAACATCATAATCATTCATCAATCCAAATCTCATTTCCAAGTTCATTTCAAAGCCATATTTTAAAAAAATCATCATCATCCTCCTTTTCATTCTGTTCATTAACAATCTCAATTCCAAAACTTAATTCTTTCTCTAATAGACAAATCAATCATAAACGTATAATGCTTAAAAACAAATATTTTTAATTAATTACATTAAATAAAACTTTCAATTTTATAAAATTTCGGCAGTATCTCTTCTAAAACTCGGACACTGCCACCCTTATTGGGTCCCATCCAAACATTTCTCAAACCTTTTCTCAACCATTTCCAAATCTCAAACATTTTCTAGAGTTGAACCAGTTCCAATATCTAATTATTTTCAAATCAAACCAATTCTACAATAAAACTCTTTTTAAAATCAAATCAGCTCAAATATTAAATCATTCATAAAATCAAACCAACTCACAATCAAACTTCTCCCAGAATCAATTTATTTTCATATCTCAAATTATTTCCAAAATTGATTCATTTATGTTACCAAGTAAACTCTAAAACCAAGAAAATTCACCTTTCTTAATAATCAAGTAAATGACATTTCAAATCGGTTTTTATCCACAACCATTCACCACTTACGCAATCAAGCACCCAATAATTCAGTCCAACAAACCATCACATTCATAAGACAAATATAATCACAGAAATAAATCTTTTTGCATCAATATCTATTTATCACAACTCTGTAATGTAAAATAGATTTTAAGAAAAACTCTACCTCAATTAACCGAGTTCGCACAAATTTATCGTGATAATTCCCTCTCCTTCTAATTCATGGCAGAAGATGCGACTCTCACGCAATTAGAATGGCAATAGCAGCAACCAAAACAGTGGTAGCGGTAATGTTAACCTTCACTGCAGTGACCATGGTTACAGCAAAATAAAAGATTCAGATTAGATAGGAATTAATAGCAATTACAACCCTGGAAATTCAAGACAAAGTAAGGACTAGAATTAAAATCAAAACATGAAAACCATAGCAGTGGTAAAACAGAACATACAGATGGTAGGGGTGTTCGCGGTGCGGTTTGGTTCGGTTTTTGAGGGAAAAGTCATCCGATCCGATCGTCTAATTAAAGTGCGGTTCGGTTTGGTTCGGTTTTTTTGTAAAGGTCATCCGAACCAAACCAAACCAATTAAAATCGGTTTGGTTTGGTTTGGTTTGTTCGGTTTTTTTCAATCAAATAAAAAAAAATTCTACCATACTATTATGCAAAGCCATAACATTGAAATCGACAAACCAAAATACACAATATCTAACAAAGTCTTGATCTAATGAAATTTAACGACAACAGAATTCAAATACGACAATTAAAGAAGTTTAATAGTTCAACAGTCAACACAACTGAAAATAAAAATGAATTGTCATTAAACTGATAGCAAAGTTATAGTGCCTTCTCCAACAAAATAGCTAAACTTCTTAATGCAAACCAACCTGAAATTAAAAAAAAAAAACAGTTACATAATAAGAACAGCAACAAGCAAGCAAGGTAGCAATAAACCAGCAAGGCAGCAATTCAATAAACCAGCAAGGCAGCAATAAACCAGCAAGGCAGCAATTTAATAAACCAGTAAGGCAGCAATCCAGCAATTCAATAAACAGCAACAAAAGAAATTACCAAATAATTCATCAAATCAACAAGGCAGCAACCAGCAATAAATAGCAACCAGCAAATTACCAACAATAAACAGCAACCAGTAAGGTAGCAAGTAGCAAGCCAGCAACAAAACCAACAAAAAAAAACTCATCAAATCAACAATGCACCCACCAGTAAAAATGCACTGTCTCACAAAAAATGCAGGCAATACATAAATACATTGTGCCCACCTAGTTCTCTTGAAACTAAAAGCCGCACCTGAGACATGTGTAGAAAGACCAATTACCTTAGACAAATTGCACCTTCTGTTCATCAGTTATATTGATTCCAAATTCTCTTCTTATATCTTGCCAAAGACCAATACCAGATAATGAAAAACAAATACTAGGAATCAACAACAATGAACAATGAACAACAATGAACAACAATGAACAAATAATTAAGAAAACAGAAGCAGACACACAACAAAATAAAAAATTACTAGCATTCAGCAACAATGAACAATGAACAACAATCAGCAACAATGAACAAATAGATTGAACAGAAATTGAATATAAATAAATCACAAAATCAACTCAAAACTAGCAAAAATAAATTAAACCCAGCAGCTCAGAATCACAGAATCAGAATTATTAATAAATTAAATCACAAAATCAACTCAAAACAAACAACTCAAATTAACAAAATCAATAAACAAGCACAGTAATCATTAGTATTATTAACAAAATTTCAAAACAAGCAAAATAAGTGCAGAAAATGAAAAATCAATTCAGAAACACATAATCACAGAATCAGAGAATCACAGAACTTGAACTAAGCAAAACAAGCAAATTTGAACCCAGCAACTCAGAAGCACAGAATCAGAGTTATTAACAAGAAATTAACAAAACCCTAAACAAATCCAGCAACTCAGAATCATAGAAATTATAATGAACAAAATCAAACCCTAACTATTTCATAATTATAAACCCAATATGTCTAATTGCTTCAGATACATAGAAGGAGAGAAAATCAAACCTGAACTCAAGTGGATGGGAACGAGGAAGAGCACTGGAAGAAGGCCAACCAGTGGCTGCTGTGTTGTGGGTGGCCAGGCCAGAAACGCAGCAGTACTGCTATGGGTGGCCACAAACGGTGTTGCAGGTGGCCAGATCGGTCCTGTTGGTGGCGCTGGGGTGCCACTGGATGGTGCTGGACTGCTGGGTGGTGTAGTGTCTACGACCGTGAGGGTGGTGGTGCTGTCCGCGAGGAGGGGCTGGGAAGAAAGGTCCGGCGGCGCTGGGAGAAAGGCTTCGACGACGCTACGAGGTGGTGGGAGGAAGGGGTTCGCCGGCTGGGGAGGTGCTGCAGAAGATGGGTTCACAGCCGGCCTTGGGTTTCTTCGAGTGAGACTGAGAGTGAGTGCAGAGAGTGAAATTGAGAGAGTGAGAGACTGAGAGTAGAGAGCGGCTAGGTTTATGTTTGGGGGTGGGGGGGTTAGGTTAGGTCACGTTAATTGGGGGTTGGGAGGTTTGGTTTTTAGGGTTTTGTATAAAATCGGTTTGGTTCGGTTCGGTTCGGTTTTTATTATCAGAACCAAAAACCGAACCGAACCGCAATAAAAATAGCAAAATGTGTTTTTTTCGGTTTTTTCGGTTTTCGGTTTGTTCGGTTTTCGGTTTTTTCGGTTCGGTTGGTCGGTTTAGTTCGGTCCGGATCGGTTTTGAACACCCCTAACAGATGGACCAAACCTAAGGGAAAGATCAGACCAGCACTAGGATAACAAAATCAGAACTAGTAGCAGCTTCAACAGTTCCGCGACAACACTAGCATCAATATTCAACCTAATTGTAGCAGAAAATAAAGTAAAAGTAGAGAAGTAGAACGAGTTTAAGGGAGCGAAGGACCTAAAGCAAAATATAGGCAGCAAAGATACCTCTATCATTAACTAACGGCAGCATAGAGTTCAGTGGTGGCCACGGCGGTGTCCGACGGCGGCGCACCACAAAAAAACTCGCGGTGACAAGCAAACCTAGGCTTCAGTAGCAGTTTTTGGGCGGTAGCGGCGTAAACATCTTCCCCTTCCTCGCGTTGGACTCCTCCTCCGTTAGTCTCCTCTCTTCGCGCACTCTATCTCCTCGACTCCACCATGGATGGCGGTGACTCTGCTTGCGGTGAGGACAACTATGGTGACCTCAGCAGTGGCAGCGGCGGCAAGATGCGATGGCAGCGGTGGCTTCTCCCCTTCGCGTGCTCTGCTCCTCCCTTCCATGGCTCTGGTTCGCGCTCCTCTTCCTCTAACGGCGACACACGACGGCACAGACGCATCTGCGACGGCGACGGCCTCAGCCGCGATGAAGAGCGGCGGAACATTCCACCAGCTCTGGCGCGTCTTCCCCTTTCCACCGGCGCTCTTCCCTCTCTTTCTCTCTATTTTCTCAGATTTCACTCTCTCTTCCCTGCTTCCCCTGTTTTCATTTCCCTTCTCCTTTTCTCTCTTTTAGTTTATTCTGAAGCTATGTTTTTTTTTGGAGAAAGGGGGGTACGGCGGTGATGGTTAGGGGTTAGTATAGAATTAGGGTTTAATTTGGGGCTAATATAAAATTATAGATTTTTGGACAAATTGGAGTTTTGTTAAATTTTAATAAAATTAAGAGATATTATATTAAATTAAATTCTAAATTAATCTTTTAAAATTATTTTTAAGATATTATTTAATTATCAATTTGTTGATTAGCTTTTAATTAAATATTATAATTTAAAATATAAAATAATATAATTAATTTTCTTTGTTTATGAAAATTAAAGTATTAAATTCTAAAATCTTAATTATTTAAACCAAATCATATAAAATTCTTATTATTTTATATTTACTAAACTTTATAATTTAAATATAGAAAATAATTCGATAAGTATAAAATCAGATAAAACCTTAAATTACTTTAAACTCAATTAATAAAAATTTGCTTTAATTATCTTTAATAAAATAATTTCTGAGATTAAAGTACTTAATGAATAAATAAATCAAAATTAGCTCTTAATAAGATTTTTTGAAATTTCTGGGTCTTACATCCTACCCACCTTATAAAATTTTTCGTTCTCGAAAATTGATACAAAATAAAAGAGATTTCATATTACTTCGCTCTTGAACTCATTTAAAGAAAAGGCAAAAGGTCCTCAATATATACATATAGTTTCAAATATTAGGATTTTCATATGGCATAAAGGTATTAAAAGGTGTAAGTGTGATGCAAACAGAAGTTACAAGATAGGCTTGATGTATAAGATGATATGTTTTCAAATATGTGATGGTAAGGCAAGGCGTCAAAAGGTTATGAAACCGGCCAGGGTTAAAACGATGTACTTAATGTCCACATTCTGATCTCATACCAACTTCAAAGATTCAACTATTCAAATTTCAACATAACTTATCTCCACCATTTTCAGCTGTATCTCATTGGACAACTCATCTGACGGTTCTTAACTTTGTTAAATACTTTACAAACTTTATTACTGGTTATAAGTCCTACATCAACAGAACTATGTCACGTAAAACAAGGTTCCACAATTACCTATGATATCGTACTTTTACAAGTTTCACCTTTTATGTCCACCAAACGTACCCTAAAGAATTAATGTGTCGTTTACTAAGTCCAATAGGCACACAAGATACTAAAACTAATCTCGAGTATACTCAGAAGGATAATAGACCTGAGAAAAGAAAGAAAAGCGGGAAGGACCATATTCGCGAGAATTTGAAAGATTTGTTGAAATCACAAGTAGACAAGGATAAACAAGTAATGAAGAATGTTGGAAAGAGGATCAACTGATAACTTTAAGGGTAACTCTTGAGTCGAAGGGATTCGATAGGACCAATAAGATGAAAAATAACACAGTATTTTGAAATGAATTCAAGCTGAATCAAGAAATATGAGGTTTACAGAAGAAGAATATCCAAACCAAAGACAAAGTTTATAGAACTCAAGAGTATAGTTTAAAAATATTTTCGAATGTATTGTTTGTAAAGAATGGAAAACTTAAGGAGAAATCATTTCATGTTCTAAAAGAGAAAATGGGTAACAAATATCCTTCAAAAGATTAATAAAAGCATAAATGTGGCATTATTTCAATATAAATTCAAGTGAAAATAGATTACACAAGCTTTGTAAATGGAAAGATTAATTTGGCTAAAAGATAAATTGTATTTTCTCTTCTTTTTCAAGCATGTATGAAAACTACAATCTTGTTGGAAGAAAACCTGACATAAAGTTTTACTCATAAAAGAAAAGATGATGCATTATAATCGAACAGGTTTAAATCACATACAGAAATTTTCAGAGTATAAGGTAAAGGAGTGTAGGCTGAATTGAAAGCGATTTTATTAAAACTTTAATAGACGGTTATATCGCCCCGAAACAAGTTCAAATCACATCAAAGAGAGGCACTGCTCAAGTAAAGCAATTCAAAGTCAAGGACAACTTTGCATAAGAATAAATCAAAACTTGTTTAAAAAGGTTTAAAACAAAACTCTAATAATATACTTGAAGTCACAACTTTATAAGGATGTTCAATAATATTAAGATGCGCTAAAAAGGAAACTAATTCATTTTAAAAAAGGAACCTAAATCAAAGGATTTCGATTAAGATTCATAAAGCAGGTCACTCATAGAAATGAAAAGCTTAAAAAGGAACTCAGCAACTTAAAAAAAATTGATTCAAAACTTAAATTTCTTCAAAAAAAACTCAAAACTTCATCAAAATGGTTTTTTTTTTTAAATTTTGAAAGTATACCTGGAATAACTACTTCGCAAAAATCATTTAAGAAAGTCGCGATGCGCACAAAAGGAAATCAACTCATGGAAGAAAGAATCTTTAAATCAAAGGAATTCGAACAAGAACTCACTAGGCATGGATTATCAAATGAGTTTCCAATTGGTCCAAAGAAATACAAAACGCATCAGGAAAGACAATTTAATCAATAGAAAATTCTCAAAAAAGAATCTTTGACTAAAGAAAGACAAATAAAAGGACAAATGGTGCATTAGATGGAAGCGAATTCAAGTTGACTCGGATGAGAATGAGATTCATAAGAAATGGAAAACTAAGACTAATGGTGACGTTCAAAAAAAGTAAGAGAGTAATTAAAAACAAAATCAAATATGACATTCTCAGAAATGAAAAGCTTAAGAAAGAAATTGGTCTATTCACAAGAAAAAAAAAAGACATGAATCCAACATTTTTTCTAAAAGAACAACAATTGCATAAACAATGTAGTATGCTAAACCAAATTCAAATTAAAAATAAAATAGGTAAAGTTTACCAAGCAAAAACCAACTGGGAAGAGATAAAAACCTTTATTTGAAAAATATCTAAGTATATAATCAAATAAGGATATTCGTAAAAACTGTAATAAAATTGTTAGAAAATCAAATTATATTTAAAATATATATACATTTCCATAAATCAGTGAAGAAACATGCGAGGTATTGGAAATAATTAGTTTTAAGCTGTATAAAAATATTTCAACATTTATATAAAGAAGTATATATCAAATTAAAAGCGGTTGTATATTTCAAATCAAAAGCGGTTTTGTTAAGATTTAAAGAATGGCTGTAATTATCATCAAATAAAAGAAAAACTAAATTACAATTTGTTTACAAAGGACTCAAAATATGAACTTAAATTGTGTATTGTATCAAAATAGATTCAAATATATATATAAAAAAATACATGATTCAAGAGAAAGTGGCTAAATAAAGAAGGTAAATACACCAAGGGTTTTAAACAGGCATATGCAGTCAGGATCAAATAAGAGCGTACGTGAACAAGAGAGTAGGATTGAAAGATAATCTGATCACATCCAAGAAAAGTATCGCAGACAAGAACCTTAGAGCACACAAAGCAGGAATAAGATACGTGATATTCGCAGAGTTCAAGACACCTAACCAAGTAACCTCAAGAATTAACTCCTAATGTTCGACACCTAACCAAGTAACCTCAAGAATTAACTCCTAATGTTCCCAAAACCAGCGATTCGCATTACTTATGACTCGCATATTATCTATGATAACCCATTGATGCTTCCATATACATAATTCACTAGTGCTAAGCCGGCCAAATTTAATACCAGGAATTGTGCAATACAAGACTAATGGCGTTAATCAATAGACCGTCATGTGCATAAAGCTCTAATTCTTGTTATTCAAACAAGACCTACTACATGACAAACTCTCAGAGTATGCAATTAAAGCATAATCGGTCCATTCCTCAGGCTCTACAAGAGAGCCGCTCTGATACCACAATGTAACACCCTCACTATCAGAAGTCACGCTTTCGGCTGCGCTACTCTGATAGCAAGAAGTATTACGACTACTTTACATACTAAATATTAAAATAGGAGCCTGTGAATTGATATTGTATCGCTGACTTCTCGTAAACCAGAAATAAATACTTCATCTTAAGAAAAATACAAGCAGGCATAGATTCATATACAAGACTCCTTACATAATATTTCACAATATAATATACATATAAAACATACAACTCTTATCCCTCTTACAAACTTGTAATAAAAAAGACGAAGGAAGAAAATAATCTAATTAATACAATAACATATAAACCAAACGCAGTATAACTCTTCATAATGCTTCATCCTGTTCCTGAAAAGGTAAAGCTGTAGGGGGTGAGAACCTAACCACATGGTCTCACCACGGAGTTTCAAAGTTGTCATAAGAAGATATTTAATAAGAAAACTGTTTTCAAGCTCAGTGATTATCATTGCCTTATGAATCTTTTAAAAACCAATAGGTAATTGTTCAAAACTTTTTCAAAAAAACAATGTTTAATCTTTCAGAAATCCGAAACATTTCCTTTCTTATAGGAAAATCTCAATTAGAAACCAATCACGCAATCAAACAACACAATCATTAATCCAGCACCAAAGTTCATTCTCAAATGTAGCACGCCAGGACAAACACAAGCAAGTCAAACAAGGAAAGCACAGGTTTAGGTAGCAGTTATAGCAAATAGTTCAAGTAACTGTTAAGAACAGTTTAGCAATTAGTCAAACCAAAACAAGTTCAAACCCAAGCTAAGCATACAAATGCATATGATGCATGCTTGTTCTATGGCTGATGAGGCTCATCTGTTGGTTATTCAGCCAACCCGACAAGTCTGAATTGTCCTTAGACTGCCCCCCGACGTGCATCCCCAAGAGTCTATGCATAGTTTTTTCTAAAATAATCAATATTTCTCAATGGGAGTAACATTCCCGGGAATTTATATAGTGCCCGGTCACACTTACGTCGTAGGGTCAACAGAGTATCGAGTTTTCAACCTGGTACACGTGGTGGCAAGCCATGGCACTTAATCCAGGGAACCTCGTATCTCAAATATTTCAAATTCATAAGCCATGTGAATAATTCAAAGTTCACATCTCAACATTCTCAACATCATAATCATTCATCAATCCAAATCTCATTTCCAAGTTCATTTCAAAGCCATATTTCAAAGAAAATCCTCATCATCCTCCTTTTCATTCTGTTCATTAACAATCTCAATTCCAAAACATAATTCTTTCTCTGATAGACAAATCAATCATAAACATATAATGCTTAAAAACAAATCTTTTTAATTAATTACTTTAAATAGAACTTCCAATTTTATAAAATTTCGGCAGCATCTCCTCTAAAACTCAGACACTGCCACCCTTTTTGAGTCCTATCCAAACATTTCTCAAACCTTTTTTCAACCATTTCCAAATCTCAAACATTTTCTAGAGTTGAACCAGTTCCAATATCAAATTATTTTCAAATCAAACCAATTCTACAATAAAACTCTTTTTAAAATCAAATCAGCTCAAATATTAAATCATTCATAAAATCAAACTAACTCACAATCAAACCACTCCCAGAACCAATTTATTTTCATATCTCAAATTATTTTCAAAATCGATTCATTTATGTTACCAAGTAAACTCTAAAACCAAGAAAATCCACCTTTATTAATAATCAAGTAAATGACATTTCAAACCGGTTTTTATCCACAACCATTCACCACTTACGCAATCAAGCACCTCATAATTCAGTCCAACAAACCATCACATCCATAAGACAAATATAGTCACAGAAATAAATCTTTTGCATCAATATCTATTTATCACAACTCTGTAATGTAAAATAGATTTTAAGAAAAACCCTACCTCAATTAACCGAGTTCGCACAAATTTATCGTGATAATTCCCTCTCCTTCTAATTCATGGCAGCAGATGCGACTCTCACGCAATTAGAACAGTAATGGCAGCAACCGAAACAGCGGTAGCAGTAATGTTAACCTTCACCGCAGTGGCCATGGTTGCAGCAAAATAAAAGATTCAGATTGGATAGGAATTAATAGCAATTACAACCCTGGGGATTCAAGACAAAGTAAGGACTAGAATTAAAATCAGAACATGAAAGCCATAGCAGTGGTAAAACAGAACATACAGATGGACCAAACCTAAGGGAAAGATCAAACCAGCACCAGGATAACAAAATCAGAACTAGTAACAACTTCAACAGTCCCGCGACAATACTAGCATCAATATTCAACCTAATTGTAGCGAAAAATAAAGTAAAAGTAGAGAAGTAGAACGAGTTTAAGGGAGCAAAGGATCTAAAGTAAAATATAGGCAGCAAAGATACCTCTATCAGTGACTAACGGCAGCATAGAGTTCAGTGGTGGTCACGGCGGTGTCCGACGGCGCGCACCACAAAGAAACTCGCGGTGACAAGCAGACCTAGGCTTCAGTAGCGGTTTCTGGGTGGCAGTGACGTAAACATCATCCTCTTCCTCGCGTTGCACTCCTCCTCCGTTAGTCTCCTCTCTTCACGCACTCTCTCTCCTCGACTTCACCATGGATGGCGGTGACTCTGCTTGCGGTGAGGACAACTATGGTGACCTCAGCAGTGGCTGCGGCGGCAAGATGCGACGGCAGCAGTGGCTTCTCCCCTTCACGTGCTCTGCTCCTCCTTTCCATGGCTCTGGTTCGTGCTCCTCTTCCTCTAACGGCGACACACGACGGCACAGACGCATCTGCGACGGCGACGGCCTCAGCCGCGATGAAGAGTGGCGGAACAGCCCACCAGCTCTGGCGCGTCTTCCCCTTTCCACCGGTGCTCTTCCCTCTCTTTTTCTCTGTTTTCTCAAATTTCACTATCTCTTCCCTGCTTCCCCTGTTTTCATTTCCCTTCTCCTTTTCTTTCTTTTAGTTTATTCTGAAGCTATGTTTCTTCTGGAGAAGGGGGGTATGGCGGTGATGGTTAGGGTTTAGGGTAGAATTAGGGTTTGATTTGGTGCTAATATAAAATTAGAGATTTTTGGGCAAATTGGAATTTTGTTAAATTTTAATAAAATTAAGAGATATTATATTAAATTAAATTTTAAATTAATCTTTTAAAATTATTTTAAAGATATTATTTAATTATCAATTTGTTGATTAGCTTTTAATTAAATATTCTAATTTAAAATACAAAATAATATAATTAATTTTTTTGTTTATGAGAATTAAAGTATTAAATTCCGAAATCTTAATTATTTAAACCAAATCATATAAAATTCTTATTAATTTTCTTTGTTTTGATTGTGCTAATAGATTAAGAGTTTAATTTTAATATATTAATAATATAAAATATTTATTATATATATTATATCTGTTATTTTAAATAATTATTTACGTAATTAATAAAATAATAATTATTTTTTATTAATATAATGTTATATAATTAGATAGTTGTTTGATATTACAATGCATCAAATTTTATAGATTAATAGTTAAAATAGTCTAAAATTACACTTGTTTAATATTTTTCTTTATTTTATTTTGGGTACTTTGGTGTCTAATTTTTAATTAATTATAGTATTTAATTAGCAACATGAACCTGAGTCCAAGAATCATTACACCTATCTAACTTTTAGCAACACACACATATATATATTGTGACGTTTATTGCAACGGTGGATAACTAAAATATTTTTATTTTTTTTCGCTGACCTTTACACTAATACGTGATTAGATAATCAACTCATATATTTGTTTAAATAAATATAAAAAATTTGAATATATAATAATATATTAACTTTTTATTATTACATTAAAATAAAAAATATCATAAAAAAAACGTATAATTCTGTATTAAATATACACTTAAAATAATTATTAAATTAGTTATTAATATAAATTATATATTAAAATATAAAATATATATTAAAAATAAATTAAGTAATACATATATTTATATGGAAATATATAATAATTAATTTAATAATTTATATTTTTTTAATAAAGATTCCCACAACATGTCAAACGATCCTTCTATCCATCTCACAGCTTTATCTCTATTCCCATCAGAGGATTCCATGCACCGTTTTATAATATGGTTTGCCGCTTTGCACAACATTCTGCAACTTTTCCATCTAGTTTTTGATATTAGTGACGCCGATTTGTCATAGCTTTGGTTGCATTTGTTATAACATGTTTTTGAGAAAGTATAGGGAGTCAATGACCTAAGTGTACAATGTGTACAATAAAGGTTTAGAAAGTATGAGAAATATGATTATTAGTGTTACATTGTCCTATCAGGTTACGTTTTTAGGATGAGTGGTTTTAAGACATGGTATTAAAGTTCTAGATCCGAAAAGTCAAGAGTTCGAACCTTGGTAAACCTAAAATTAGCTTTTTATATTCAGCGATAACAGAACAAATAATTGTTCCAATTATCATTATTATTATTATTATTACATAAAACATATTGTGTTTAGTCATTTCTCTTTCTCTCTTACAATTACAAATTCATGATAATAAATAAAACTAGCTAGGCTTTTTATAAGCCTAAAATCATTGTTAATATTATTAATAGTATTATATAGAGTATGATTCTCTAATTAATTAGAATATTCCTTACTCAGTTTGTGCCCCTTCCCTATTCTAAGAGTAGTAGTGAATTCATTAAAATAATAAAGGGTTATCAAATTACTTGACTCGAAATATATTCGAAAAGATTGCAAAAACTTTAAAAAGTTAAAAATTATTATCAATGTTAAGTATTATATGTATGACAATGAGGATAAAAGGAAAAAAACCTTTTTTTTACTTATTTTTGAAAAAATTAAATATATCTTTTATCCTTAATAAGTAATATTTTAGGGTATTTACAAATTCTCATACTACATCTCTGTTTATTCAATTTATTACATATCAAATCTTTTTAAATTTTAATATATAATGTCTTTTCAAGTTCCACAATTTAATATTTCTCCACCAATATTTTTTTATATAGTTAAATTTTTTGTTGCTTAATTATTTTAATTTCACTATAACTCCAACGCGGTTGCTACGACCCCTCATCGTTCTATTAACCAACTAATTATGTCTATATATAAATTAACATATTACTGGCAACAACAAATTGTAATGTTTTATAATCATTGTTATTGTGTGTTTTTGTGCGATCTAACTATTTGGAGCATTTCTGAAAATTTTCCGACATTATAATGAGAACTAGGACTCGTTGGTTCATTCAACCATGAACCATGGTAGAAAATGTATTTACAAAGTATTTCGATGTTTAAGTTAATATTTATGTTAGTAATTTATATCTAGACATAATTAGTTGGTTAATAGTCTTTAAATTATAATTAATAGTCAAATTCGCCTTTAAAATATCGCTTATTTTTTAAATTGGTTTTTAAATAATTTTTTTAATTACATTAATCATAGAAAGATAAATCATAAGTCAAATTAGTCCTTCCGTAAATTAGATAATAACATGTTATGTTAAGTGCGACGTAACATAATAACATAGTAGGTTAATGTCAATATTTAAGTTCTCAAATCTGTATTTTTATGTCGGAATGTATATATTATTTGGATGTCAAAATGGATGAGTTTGGAATAAATATTTTTTGAATTATTATATTTTATAATATTTTATACTATTAGGACCAAAATTAAAAGTTGTATTTATCATATCACCTCAAGTACTAAGTGCATTAATTTTTCAAAAAACAAAACTCACAAAAATTCAAAAAAATAAAAATAAAACATATTAAATACTTACTATTAATAAAGTACTAGGTGGCGCTCATCAATATCTATTGTAAAATGTATAATATTACACATTTAAGTCTTTTTATTAATCAAGTCTAACTACTAATAAAGTTGGTCTAACATAATAAAAATCAATTATAAATAACGTAAATTATTCTAAGTATTTTTATTTATTAATTTATAAAAAGACTTCAACGTGTAATATTTTTCCCATATCCTCTTTGTATCTCGCTTATCCATGCTTCTATGCATTTCTTATATGCATCTTCCTCTCCATGACATTGCTCCCTGCACCATTTTATACACCAATTTAGCCTTTTACAAGACTCTCTACATTTTCGTCGTCTATTTCTTGATCTTCTCGATAATCTACTGTTATAGACTTCGTTGCATTTTCTGTGACACGAGTCAAGATCGTAAGCATCATCAACATTTGGAATCCACATTTTTTCATCATCACGAACAAAGCCATCGAATTCAACATTAACATAACAAATAATTGTTCCAATTATCAATATTATTAGTGCATAAAGTACACGATGTTTAGTCATCTCTCTCTTTATAATTACAAGTTTATGATAAATGAAACTAGGCTTTATATAATCTAAAATCATTGTTAATATTATTATATGCAATATGATTCTCGAATTAATTATTAAAATATTTCTTCCCTAGTTTGTATCCCTTTCCTATCTTAAGAGTAGTAAATCGCCAATGTAAATGAAATAATATAAAAAGTCTATACTTTACTGGAATATTATCTTAGAATTCTTTATTATTATTTCAATTTTGTTTAACTCCTTCTTGAATTCAATAAAGTAATTATAAAACATCATCAAATCACTTGACCCAAAATATAGTCGAAAAGATTGCAAATACTTTTAAAAAATTAAAAATATATTATCAATGTTGAGTATTATATATATATAACGGTGAGGATAAATTATTTAGATATATTTTGTTTTTAACAATTTTTAATTATGTCAAAATATTTATATTATTTAAATGTCAAATCTGATGAGTTTGAAATAAACATTTCTTGAATTATTATATATTATTCTATACTATTGAGGACCAAAATTAAAAAATAGTATTCATCACATCAAGTACTAGGTGCATTTATTTAAAAAAAAAACAAAACTCACAAAAATTTAAAAAAATAAAATAAAACATCTTAAATAATAAATACTTACCATTAATAAAGTACTAGCTAGGTGCACTCATCAATATATATTCTAAAATTTTCTATCTCTCTCTGAGTCGGATTTCCCTTTAAAAATCGAGTCCATTGTTCTATGCATTTCTCATATGCAAATTCATTCCTACGACAGCGCGTCCTGCACCATTTTATAGCATCATTTAGCCTTTTGCACTTCTTTCTGCATCTATTCAATCTATTTCTTGATTTTTTCGATAATTCTTTATTATTATTTCAATTTTATTTAACTCCTTGAATTCAATAAAGTAATAAAGGGTCATCAAATTATTTGACCCAAAATATAGTCGAGAAAATTGCAAAAGTTTAAAAAAGGTTAAAAATATAATATCAATGTTGAATATCGTATATGATAGTGAGGATAAAAAAAATATTTTTAATTATTTCGATATATTTTGTCTTTAACAATATTTTAGAGCATTTTTAAGATTGCAAATTACATGTTTATTCATTTTATTTATATCTCTAATATTTTAAAATTTTTAATATAATTAGTGTCCTTTTAATAGTATAAAAATAGATAGCAGAAGTGAGAGCAAAAAGGAAAAATGCAAAAGAAAGAAAGAGACTAATAGAATTTCCTCTCAGTTCTCCTAAGTATTTTCACAAATATATAGAATTTAATATTTCTCTTTCTTTTACTCTAAGACACTGAGACACAAATTATAAGACACAATCTTTTTCAATATTATCCCTTCTTGTTTCCTTTAATTCCAATTTTATTCTTTATCCTTTTCCCTTTCATCTTCTCCTTTTTCTTTTTCTGATTCACCTCCTTTCATTATACACTTTCATCTTCTTCTCCTACTCTTCTTTCATTATACCACCGTTTCTCTCCTTTGCACTTCTTCGCCGCCGTCGCCACTACTGTCATCTCCTCCTTCACACGTCGCAACCACTGTTGCGTTCTTTTGTCACGCCGTCTCTGCCATTATTGTCTCCTCCTTCATGTGTTGTTGCAGTCACTGTCGCTCTCTTTCTTTCTCGTTGTCGTTGCCACTATCGTACTTCTCTTTTCAGATTTGCCTCCGTCTCTCTTCCATGCCTCTGCCTCTTCTACCATGTCATCATCTATTTTACTCTGGTTCTATTTCTGCTACTTTTTCTTTTCCAGTTCTTTGAGTTTTTTTTGTGATGAAAATAATTTTCTGTTTTTAATTTCAATTTCAACTTTTTTGTTTGTGACTGTAACTAGATTGTGCTTTTTACATGCAATATGAGAAAAAGAAAATCGAAAGAGAGCTTTCTGTTTTTTTATTTATTTTTTATTTGAATTCTGATTAATCTTGTTGTTAGAGTGATTTTGTGTTAATTTGTTAATTTGTTGAATTAAATTTGTAATTGCATTAAAAATATTAATAGTGATAATCTGAGTTAACATAATAATAGTGATGGTAATAGAGATAAAAAGGTGATAATGGTGATAGGGTTAATAGTGTTATTTTATTAGAATTACAATTTGAATGCAGCGTCATGTACTTGAATACCAAACAAAATTAAAAATTTATATTCCATTGTGTCTGTGTTATTTTATGTCTTTATGTCTATGTCTTATGTATAGTCATCCACTAACCAAACAGAGCCTAACAGAACAATTCCAAAACATATCTCTAAATATTTTTGTATAAATAGAAGATAATTATTGAGATTCATTATTTTACCAATTTTTTTTATTTTATCGTGCAAGATAGCTTTTTGTTCATGTTCTAAATTCTAGGATCAAAACAAAAATTTCTCTTGGGAGTTCCAAACATGAAAGAATTGAAGTGCATATAAAATAAAGAGCGAAAACTGGGATATAAAAGAAGCAAGAAAATTTGATAATATAAAATACAAGATGAAATTTAACTTTGTATATATAATAATATTTTACAGAATTTCAAAGGTTTAATTATGTTCTTAGTCTTTAAAGATTTTCAAAGACTTCATTAACAAAGTGCAGAAAAAAAATACAAGTTAAAAAATATAAAAATACAAAAATAAAAGAACGTAAAATAAAATAAACGGTGGAAGAAATTTTAGACAGAAAACTACTTGGAATAATGCATAGGAATTTGTAGGGATGAGTGAGTGTTCAAGTGTGTTTCTTAAGATTATGAGTTTTTGTCAGTTTTGTATCCTCCAATTTACTCAATTTCATTTGTTAACATCATAGTTTTATTATAAAATAAAAAAATATGTTAATATTTCTCTAATCATTTTGTATGATGACTACAATAATTTAAAAAATATTTATAATTTTTATTATATTAAGTTAAAATAAAAAATTCTAAAACTAAACATAAAATCTAATCTACTAATTAAATCAACAAAATTAAAATATATAAAATTAAATTAAATATTTTAATATTTAAAAATATAAACTAATAATTATTAAATAATACTTAAATTTTTATATCATGAATATTTAAAGCATGTCTCATGAGTTTAAAATTTTAATATAAGGAAAAAAAATTTCATTCCCTTCTTTTAATCCATCGTCATATCTTTATTTTTAGCAATATTTTAATGAAAAAAATATAATATTAAAATGTATAAATTATATGTGAACGTACACCTTTTTTTTTATTTAAGCTAAGACTGATTGTGCATAATATAGTATTATGCATAAACAATTAGCACATTATACAAAACGCTTCCAATATTAAGATCTTTTTTCGCTAATTTAGATTAGTTGGATAGTTAATTTACTCCGTCTATTTGAATAAGTATTGAAAATTTGAATTCTGTTTTATACATGCAAGAATCTATTAATTAATGGTAGACTCTTAAATAAACTTCAAATCTACGATAAATTATCTTAATAAATTAGTTTTTGACTTATTCAGTTACCTTTGGACAATAAAAAAAAATATATTACATTCTTAACTCTTCATTCTTACGTCAGAATATATTATTTGGATGTCAAATCCGATAAACTTGGAATATATATTTTCTAAATTATTATATTTTATAATGTTTTATACTACTAAGACCAAAATTTAAAATAGTATCATTACATTAAGTACTAGGTGCATTTATTTTTTAAAAAACAAAACCCACAAAAATTAAAATAAAAACATATTAAATACTTACCATTAATAAAGTACTAAGTGCACTCATCTTTTTTTTAAACTTTCTATCCATCTCTTGATGAATTGGATCTTCATGTATAACTTTAGTCAAAAACTAAAAAAAATATTTATATCTTTAGTTCTTTGTTTTTTTGCATTTTTTATATATATCTTCATTTCCATGAAATCGCTTCCTCCACCATTTTATACACTGATTTAGACTTTTGCACAACTTTTTGCATTCATATAATCTATTTCTTGATTTTTTTGATGATGTGTCGTAGGCTTCATTGCATTTTCTATGACATGTTTTAAGATTATAGGCATCATCAACACTTGGAACCACACGAATAAAACTGTCGAATTTACCATTAACATAAACAATTGTTCCAATTATCAATATTATTAGTACATAAAGCACATCATATTTAGTCATATCTCTTTTTTTTATGTAATTACAAGAGTTCATGATAAATAAAATTAGGCTTTATATAAACCTAGAATCATTGTTAATATAAAACGTAAGTTAAATTGATGGTCATTTCGATCCGTTAATTAGATAATAACATATTATATTAAATACCACGTAGTATGATGATGTAGTAAATTAATGCCAATATTTAAGTTCTCAAATCTTTATTCTTATGTCGAAATATTTATATTATTTGAATATCAAAATCGATGAATTTGCAATAAATATTTTCAGAATTAATATATTTTATAATGTTTTATACTATTAAAACCAAAATTAAAAGTAGTATATATCATATCACATCAAGTACTAGGTGCATTTATTTTCCAAAAAACAAAACTCACAAAAAAAACATATTAAATACTTACCATTAATAAAGTACTAAGTGCACTCATCAATATCTATTATAAAATATATAATATTACACATTTAAATTTTTTTATTAATCAAGTCTAATTAATAATAAAATTAGTCTAAAATAACAAAAATCAGTTATAAATAACATACATTATTCTGAGTATTCTTATATTTAACTTAGTTAGACTTAGTTTATGAAAATACTTAAATGTATAATATCTTTTCCATATCCTCTTTGTATCTGGCTTATCCATGCTTATATGCATCTTCCCTGCACCATTTTATACATCGATTTAGGCTTTTGCAAGACTCTCTACATCTTCGTCCCCAGACCACCCGCTAGTAAGGTATCTACACCCTTATAAGGCATGGTGCCACATCGATTCGTCCCCAGACCACCCGCTAGTAAGGTATCTACACCCTTATAAGGCATGGTGCCACATCGATTCGGGTTCTGCCTCTGATACTATCATATAACAGTCCAGACCACTCGCTAGCATGATATTGTCAGCTTTGGTACATAAGGCCTCACGGTTTTGCTTTTGACGATAGGGATGCTAGCCGAAACTTCTCACACTCATTCATCAAAACGCGTCATGTTAGAGAAAGATATCCACACCCTTATAAGGTATGCTTCGTTCCTCTTTTCAACCGATGTGACCTTACAGCTTTCGATAAATAAACCGTAGATCTAACAGAAACTGTGGTTCCAAAGTTTCTACAAATTCAAGAAATTTTTATCAGTTTTATCGTTTATTAATTTATTTTTGGCGTCAAAGCTCACTCCCACTTCTTTTAAGTTGTTGCATTGTGGAAATTCAGATGTCAGTTTTGAGTTTGGGTTTCTATCCGTGAAAGTTTTTTGGGGTTAAAGTGATTGACAATGTTTAATATCAATTTGTATTGGATTTACCTTATGTTTAATAGTTCAAGGATTAATTAATAAATATCCGTATTTACCTTATGTTTAATAAGTAAACAGATGATTGTTTCTGAGAAATTATTTATTTATTTGATTACTGAGTTTGTGCTAAATAGGGTTTATTGAAACTTCAACAACCTGGATAAGATTTCTTTTTTTTTTTTTGAAATCAATGATTTTAGGAGTTCGATTGAAGATGGTTTGAAAGGGTAAAGTAGTAAGAGGTGAGCATTTACAAACTTTGATGTTTGGTGAACAGGACCTACAGTTCAAGAACCTTCACTTCTCTCATCATGGTCCTGCACGACCATTAATTGAAGCTCAAACACAACTGAAGCACAAGAAGGTAAACTGAAACTAGACTCCCATTATGACTCATCAATATTATTAGATCAAAGCTTATAGTAGCAATTGCAACTATGCATCTTGTGTTTATTTTGATTGCATAAGAATTAGAAACCAAGTGTGAAGAATTTATTGTCCATTTGTCAAAGAAATTAGAATGTATGTAGTTTAGGAACAATAAGATCATAGCTTTAGGTTTTATACTATAAATACAGTTTTTAAATTGGCTATTAAAAGATTGGAGGCATTGGAGGATGCCATTAAAAGCATCAAAATTGTCTTGACAACTTATTTAGGAGATTGGTAAAAAGTAAAAACCAAAGTGTCTCTTTTAAACATTATGACTCAATAAAGCCTACTTACTCATTCTTATCTCGCTAAATCCTACAAAAACTTTCAAAATTTAAGAGATCTCTTGAGGGTTAAAAGAACTGATCTCTTTGATATGTGCATTTTTAATCAAGTTGGGTATTGTTTGAAACAATGGCTTTGACATGTGTCATTCAATTATAAGCATTAAAAATATATTCCTTCCAATTCTAAGTAGAGTAGCTTAAAGTGATAGAAAGGAATGAACAAAGATTCCTGCTACCCCGCTTTTATCTTATTTCTATATTAGATTAGAATATGGAATGATCAACTTTTTTTAATCATGTGAAAAATATGCAAACTAATTTAGCAAATAACTGGGAAGAATGACTGTATTGTGCTACCCCTCTAAATTGCTGCTACAAGTTACTCTTTTGAGTGATAATTTCTTTTGCTAAATTAAAATCATATCAGCTTTCTCCATTGGTATGGTTGCTTGACTATCCTGCTCTTTCTTAAGTGCAGACTCTCATCCAAATTGTTGAAAGAAAGATGGAGGAAAAGCGCAAACAATTAAGAGAAAGTGGTAAGAATCTCATTGAGTCTTTTCTATAAACCAAGTGTAGCGATAACAGCCTACTTCTGATATATCTGACTGGTTCTCCGAGGATTTATCTGCTTTCTAATCTTAATACTAATCATCATTGTGCTGTTCTAAGGTCGCGAGCTAGCTGTTTCTTGGGCTCTTTGTGCTGTTTGTCTTGTTGGCCATCTCTCTCATTTCTTTGCAGCCAGGGCACCGTGGATTCATGCATTTGATTCTGTTGGATTTCATGTGTCACTGTCTTTGTTTACATTGCTTGGTCCTGGTCTCCAGCTTATCTTAGATGGACTAAAAAGCCTTCTTAAATGGGCACCAAACATGAACACCTTAGTTGGTCTTGGGGCCTTGTCATCATTTGCTACGCTGCTACCAAAATTGGTAAAATGTTCATTTGAACTTTAGCACCAACTCTAGCTATGCTTTGTTGCTCAGTTACACTTGTAAAAGTTAAAGAAAATGGAAAACTAAAATCCCATATTTTGTCATTTACTTATGACTTCTAAAGTTATGGCTAATTGATGCTTGATAAGACGAGTTTTCAACTAAAAATTGCACTATAGTCATCTTCATTTATTTATCATTTTATATATAAAGAAGACTATAAGATAGCAGCATTCGTTATCCAGATTCTAAAAATAGAAACTAGGTAAAGTAATTAATATGCTATATCAATTAGGGTGGTTTGGTTTAGTGTGATATTTTCCTATTGAATTTTGGCCAGCATGTAATCAACAGAGGAAGGTGAGCCATTGGATGAAATCTCACACCAATCTCACACCATCAAATCATCATTGATGGCTAGTTGATGGCTAACAATCACAAAAATTGCTGGCCCCCTAGCATTGCTCTTTTCTATAAATCAAACCCGCCAATGTAGGATCCGATTTATGTACACCCTGTTTACCTTTACCTATAACAATGCATGTTTAATCTGTATTCTTTATCTCATTTACTTTATGGTGCTGGTTATAATTTTATTTTTCTTTTTGGTTTTGGATAAAGACTAAGAATGGGGGGTGTCTCTTAAGCAACATGCTCACTGTTGGTGTGATGCTTCTTGTCTGTTTTCATTTGGCATATTAGTCCAAAGCCAAAAAGTATATTTGTTTCCTCAAATTATACATATATACATGTGATGGCAATCGATTTGAGTTTATATATCTTTGGTCTTAATTATAATATTTTCTAATGCAGGGTTGGAAAGCTTTCTTTGAGGAACCAATTATGCTGATTGCATTTGTCTTGTTAGGAAGGAATCTTGAGCAGAGAGCAAAAATTAAAGCAACAAGTGATATGACAGGACTTCTTAGTTTACTACCATCAAAAGCCCGCCTTCTTGTTAATAATGGAAAAACAGAAGTTGACGAATTGAATTGTAGGTCATTGAGCAATATGATTGTTAGGGACCTCAAAAACCTGGAGAGTAAATTAGAGAAAGGAATTAGCAAGATTTGTTCCATAAAGGTATTTGAATTCTAGTTAGGATACATGACTTTTGATAAGATCTCTGAGGTATGAAGTGGCATATGAAATGAAATGACACATTATAGCTTTATGGATGCATGCTTATTTTTTCTTCAATTTTTACATGCCATTTTGTGTTGAATTGTTCATCGTTCTTCTGTGTTTTGATTCTTTATAATAGTGTAATTCTTCGTGATAACTTACTACCCTCCAAAATTTTCCTGGAACCTGTGAAGACAAAGCATCCATAGATTCATTATGAATCAAATATATATGCTTCTTCAAGAAGGGAGTAAGTATATATATGTCTATTTCTTTCATCATTGTCTGTGCTAAAAGTCTTAGGTACTACCTAATAAAAAATTTTCTCTTGAAAAATGGTTTCTGCTTTCTCAAGTTTGAAAATTTTAAATGATTGTTGTCCAGAATCTTCTAGTCTTAAAGCAATCAAAACTATGAATTTTGAAATCATGCATTTATAGTAAAATCAAATAATTAAGACTCCAAATTTCTCATAAAACAATCATGATGTTTTCTTTTGATTGAGTAATAATCCAATTTGGTTCCTTATTGAAGCTGGGATTCTCCACCTAAAGTGGTTTGGAGTTGAAGGAGACTACAACAGTATGGCTATTGACCTTCTTGGACCAAGCTTGGAAGATTTATTCGATTATTGCAACAGGAAGTTTACATTGAAGACAGTGTTAATGCTTGCTAATCAATTAGTAAGTCTACATGTTAACTATTATAATTAAACAAGAATCACATGATATTGTGTAGTGTAGTGTAGTGCCTTTGATTTTGACTGTTGGATTCCTTATGGTTATGAATTTCTTTTCTTTTTATTTTTTGAATTTTTTACTACTTCTTTGGTGATCATCTTCTATGAATTCATTTGTAGAGTTCTGTATCATGGGTTAGTTTAGCTTATAGTTCTATAACCTCATGTATGGACAAAAGATTTCCCATTCTTTTATTGATCTTTGTTGCTTTTTTGTAATTTGCAAAACTGATGAGGTAATCAACACTCAATTGATGATTTCTTGGTAAATTTACCAAAAATGGGTCAAAAATTTTTCTCCATATTTTAGCTTGAAACAGAGGTTGTTATTGGCTTATTTGCATTACATTTGCAGCGTGTAAATTAAATTATTAGTTTTGTTATAGAATTGTAATTTTTTTTAATTATAATTATAGCATGTAAATAATTCATGTAAATCAATAAAAAATTAATTCTTTATAAACTTTCTTATTTTCTCCTTTTTTTTTTTAATTTGACAAAGAAATAGGCCACGCTTTGAATGCGTGAAAAAAGGTTCTAGCTGGTAAGCCACGCTTCAAAAGCGTGATTGTATGTCTCCTATTGGCACGCTTTCGAAGCGTAGCCAAAACCAACTCATTCGGCATGTTTCTAAAAGCGTGGCTATATGTCCACTTTTCGGCATGCTTTAAAAGTGTGCGAAAAGATATTGCTACACTTTTTTGCACGCTTTAAAAGTGTGGCAAAAGCCTATTTTTGTAGTGCGATATACCTATAGATTTGTTACCAGTTAAAAATGAATTTGTAATGACATTTTGCAATAATATTGCAACTAATTGACTACATATTATTTAATTTCCTCGCAAATTAGTGACTATTTCATAACTTTACTTTCTCATTTCGAATAACTTTGGTTTAGCGACAACATTCCTATAAATTTGATTAAGGATTTTCAAAGATTAGCTATAAATTTGCTACAAAATGTGACAGATTTGCGATCATATTAGCGGACAACTTGCGATGAGTTAGGTTCGAAAAAATTCCTCGCTAATTAGCGTCAACTAAGCATTCTATTTCGTCTACGAAGTTAGCTTGCATTTAGTAATGACATTGCTGCAGTAGAGTTTGTCGCTAATTAGCGACTACTGTTTAGTGTATTTCTTCTATGGAATTAGCGTTAACTTTGGTGATGGATTTGCGACTATCTATTCGGTAGCTAAAAATTTTTCTGATGAATTAGCGACTATCGTGTTTGCCTCACTGATCTGTGACTTGTAATTAGCAAGGAAAGCATTAGTTGCTAGGCGGTAGCTGATCCGTCACAAATTATATTTTGCGTCAAATTAGCAACGATTTTTACGACTCTTATTGTGGTAACTAATCGGCCATATTCTTGTAGTGAAACTATTAGTACGCTTTTAAAAAGGTCACATTCGTAAGTGTACTGATTACTTTATCACCACATTTTTGTTGATCTATTGACACGCTTTATTTTTTATTACATTTTTATTTATTGACATGCTTAAAAATAGAACCATATATATAATCTTATAGCCACGTCTCTAGCTCTGTTCTTGCTTTCCTGTCGGCACGTGCCTCTGCTAATGCTTCAACCTCCATAGCAGCATAAGGAAAAATATTTAATTTATGTCTTTAATATTTTTTAAATTGTCTATTACATGCATGATTGTTCATTCTATTTACATGTCTAATACTTTAAACATTTTGATTGTGCTAATAGATTAAGATTTTAATTTTAATATATTGACAATATAGAACATTTATTATATATATTATATCTGTTATTTTAAATAATTATTTACATAATTAATAAAATAATAATTATTTTTATTAATGTGACGTTATATAATTAATAATTATTTGATAAAACAGTGCATCAAAATTTATAAATTAATAGTTAAAGTAGTCCAAAATTACACTTGTTTAATTTTTCTCTTTATTTTGTTTTGGATACCTTGGTGTCTAATTTTTAATTAATTATAGTATTTAATTAGCAAGCCTCCACTCAACCACCCGGGGGCGGGTGCATGAACTTGAGTACAAGAATCATTAGTCATTACACCTATTTAACATAAACATTTAGCAACACACACATATATATGCTTTAATTTGGTTGTTGCGACATTTATTTGCATCGGTGGGTAGCTAAAATATTTTTATTTTTTTTTGCTGACCTTTATACTAATACGTGATTAGATAATCAACTCATATATTTATTGAAATAAGTATTAAAGATTTGAGTATATAATAATATATTAATCAATAATAAATTTTTAAATAAAATTTGAATTAAAGGTAGATTAACTTTTTATTATTACATTAAAATAAAAAATGTATGATTCTGTATTGAATATACACTTAAAATAATTATTAAATTAGTTATTAATATAAATTATATATTGAAACATAAAATATATATTAAAAATAAATTAAGTAATACATATATTTATATGGAAATATATAATAATTAATTTAATAGTTTAAATTTTTTTAATAAAGAATTCAACATTTCAACCCATTCTTCTATGCATCTCTCAAATGTATCTTTATTTCCACCAGAATATTCTTTGCACCGTTTTATAACAAGGTTTGTCGTTTTGCACAATGATCTGCAATTTTTCCATCTATTTTTTGATATTGGTGACGCCAATTTGTCATAGTTTTGGTTGCATTTGTTGTAACATGCTTCTAGATCTAAGCCATCACCCACAGTTTTTGGAAACGATGGTTTTTCATGATCACGAATAAAGTTATCAAATTCAGCGATAACAGGACAAATAATTGTTCCAATTATCATTATTATTATTATTACATAAAACATATTGTGTTTAGTCATTTCTCTCTCTCTCTCTTACAATTACAAATTCATGATGATAAATGAAACTAGCTAGGCTTTTTATAAGCCAAAAATCATTGTTAATATTATTAATATTATTATATACAGTATGATTCTCTAATTAATTAGAATATTCCTTGCTTAGTTTGTGCTCCTTCCCTATTCTAAGAGTAGTAGTGAATTCATTAAAAATGAATTTGTTAAAATAATAAAGGGTTATCAAATTACTTGACTCAAAATATAGTCGAAAAGATTGCAAAAACTTTAAAAAGTTAAAAATGTATTATAAATGTTAAGTATTATATGTATAACAATAAGGATAAAAGAAAAAACAACTTTTTTTTACTTATTTTTAAAAAGGTTAAATTTGGTTAATAGTGAAATTTGTCTTTAAAAAGATTATTTATTTTTTAAATGGATTTTTAAATTATTTTTTAGTCATATTAATTATTGAAAGATAATATATAAGTCAAATTGATTCTTCCGTCAATTAGATGATAACATGTTACATTAAATGCCACGTGATATAATGTCATGGTAGGTTAACCTATTTAACTATTTAAAATTAGTTTTCTATTTTTTTTTAAATAAAGATAATGCACGCATGCTCATCCTATTTTATTTGTGTCAGTTTAGTTTACTTAGAAAAATAATTAAGAATAAAAAATAATTAAATTTTAAATTTTAATATAATGTGGAAATATTAGACTTTCAAAAATTTAGGCTAAAAATTAATTAAAGGCAAAAGCATAATTTTATAATATATTCTTGGACATCTACTGCATACATTTTACCTTTTTTTATATTGTTCTGTACTTACTTTGAATCGTATGCCTTAACATGCAAACGAGCACTACAACAAAACAGTATTTTGATGACGGTTTTTTTTAATGCTTGGTGACGGTTTTAACTGTTGCTAAATGATTTTGCGACGGCTAAAAAAAGCGTCAGATTTGAGCGTCGCCAGCTGGCATAGTGACGGTTTTGGACCACCGTTGGTAAGGAGTATCGCTAAATTGTTTGTGACGGTTTTTAAAGTATAAAACCGTCATTAATTTGTAACACTTGTAAAGATGTTTTTTATACTGTATTTCGCGACGTTTTGAAATTGTCGTTAAATTACTAAATTCTGTCAGTTTTTAGGAATATTTAGTGACTATTTAAACCATTACTAAGTTATTAGTTCTTATGACAATTTTTAGGCATATTTAGTGACTTGTTAAACCGTCACAATATTTTTAGTGACATTTTTTTATTTAAAACCGTTACTAAGTTATTTATTCCTGTGACACTTTTTTCCTGTATTTAGTGACTGTTTTAAACTGTCATAATCTCTCCAACATCAAAATTTCTATTATCAAAAATTGAATTCTCCATAAATGACATTATTTTTCAACAAATTCAAATTCAATCCCCCAAGTTTTACAGAAATAGCAACAATGTATTTCAAAAGTTGAATTCTACAAGTTTTAATTACATAGTAATAATCCATATGTAAATTCAAAAAATTCCAACTTAATTCAAACTTGTAAACCTAACAATTCAATCATAAAACTCCTTTAAACGTTGGATGGCCTGTGTTGTTGAGGTTCATGATTGGCAGAAGAATATGGTCTTGTATGTGTAGGTGATTCAAAATCTGCAACCTACAATTGAAAATAAAAAATATATATATTTTAGGAAATATTTTAGAAAGATACTTAACAAAACAAAAGTGTTATACAAGAGGCTATGATTACAAACTACAATCATTTTAGAAGTTGTTGATGACGAAAATTAAGTACGCAAGTCTATAAAATTAAGTATAACATATATCCTTATCTTACCTCAGTAGGAAAACCAGGTGGCAATTGACCCTTTTGATGATTCACAAGAAAATTTACTTGTTCCTGTAGCAATTGTACTTGTAACTTCAAGTTTTGATATTCAGTTCTTGATGGTCCACTAGTTGTAGTAGATTGCATAGACTCTCTTGAGCAGGATAAGGATCTAATCATTTGAGATGGACGAACACCAACTCCCATACCTCTAACATAGCTTGAATTCTCTTTGCCAAATACTTTAACATATGCTTCATTTTCAGAAGCACCCTCACCAATTTCCTTTTGTAAGTTTTTCTGAAGTGATTCATAGACAAATAATAATGTTACATATGTAATATTAGTCCAATAGAATTTATCAATCATTTTGCAAAGAAGTACTACGATTTTATTAAGTAACAAGAGTACTACTATTTTAAAGAACAAAATCAAGCATTCAAGCCTGAAGATAGATCGCTTTACTTTAATTTAATTACTGTTGTTGCTATATATATATATATATATATATATATATATATATATATGTTGTTAAGTTCATGGCGTTTCCTAGTAAGTGTTTTTGAGCCAATAGTGTGAGGAATTTTTAATTGTTGCCGATTTATAGCATTCTTTTCACACAATTCCTGCACATTAACAAGCATAAAAGTTAATGGATCTTAAACACAAATAAAAACTAACAAATAACAAATGTGTTTACCTGAGTTTTTGGACTCAATCTATATTCCAAAAATGCAGCCCAATGGTCTTTGGGAATTCCAATTGGATTCAAATTAACATTTGCATCCCAACTAAGTTCCGATTTATAATGCTCATTGAATAGCTTAAATCTATTATTCTTCCACTTATTTCCAAGATTTGACAAGATATACCTTTTGTGTTCATCATCATTAACAACAAATATTTTCTTCAAAAAAACATAAATATGTAGTTAGTATACAAAACTTAAGGTAAACATAACAAATAATATTTTTCAAAACAAAAATATATAAAAAATAGCATACCTTAATAGTATTCTCAAAAATAGCATCTTTATATTGCATTGGAACTTTATGCCAAGTTTTGTACATTATAGAAAAATTATTAAAATTACTTGCAATGAGCCCCAAAATACCTCCCAAGAGTCCACCGGATTCTCCAATTGGCTGACCACTTCCATTCCATTCTATAAGAACTCGTTTCCTACTATGATGAAGGGAAAATGCATCTTTTACCTTAAGATGCATACTCTTTTCAACCCCTTGTTCATCTAAAAAGAAAATAAAAGAGCTATTATTTAAGACAGCTAGTAATTGAAAACAGATTATTTGAACTAGTAAATTAATAAGAAAAAATAACATACCTACAACAATAACAGACCATGTGGTGTTCCACTTCTTTCTAGAAATAGCAACTCCATCTACCTCTTCATTATTAAGAAATCAGCATCTGATAGGCTATGACTATGAAGTTCATTTTGAATGGATGAACTTTGAGCTATATGCTCTTGTTGACTCTTGCCTTTAGAAGATGTTAACTTAGAATGACTTGGAAGATGTCTTTTTTCTCGTGCCAAGATAACTTTAAAGTAAAAGAATTAGAAACCTAATTAAAGAAATTAGAAACTTCACAATATTTTTATCATAGTATGCTAAAAGAGGAGATAGTTACCATTTTCATAATTTGAGAGATGAACATTTTCTCTAGCATATACAACATTCGGTTCAATATGTTCATCTTCTTCCTCTTCGAATTGTACAAGTCTTCTCCTTTTAATACCTGCAATAATATAAAAAAAATAAGAAAAAACAATATTAGGGGATGACACTTTAAGAATTGGGTAAAATTGAAAATTGAGATATGATCATTTCATCTTGCATTAGGGGATGACACTAGTCTAGCATTTTCAATATCTTTATGGGATTTTTTAGGACTTTGATACTTTTTTATTAGCCTTCTTCTCTTCATACCTGTAAAAAATAAAAAAATACATTTTTTTGGGGGGGCTATCTTTCAAATGTACGGCTAAACTTTTCAGTGGTACGGAGTCAAATGTTAGAAAATTCATTTCTATTTAGTGGGGAAATTAACGCCTCAAATGGTACAAGAATCCTCGTATGCCCCGGAAGATAGATTATTACGAGCTATACTTGGAATTCAGGTATCCTCCAAAAAAAGATTCAAAAGTAGTTGTTGGTGGAGTTGAAGTCACCAAATTCTGAGGAGTCGGTATCAATTTAAGTCTAATTGCTCCACATATAGTTCCTCTAACCATATTTTCTAAACGAACCAGAGCCAATCCGAATTGATCTTGTAAGAGATCTGCTACGGAACGAATACGTTTATTTTTCAAATGATTCATATCATCAAGTGTACCCATTCCAAATTTCATTCCAATCAAATGATCGGCAGCAAGAGAAAACTATATTACTTAAATCAAAGAATAACAATCATGTATAAGTTCACACTTTAAGAATTTGGTAAAATTGAAAATTGATTGAGATATGATCATTTCCTCTTGTATTAGGAGATGACACTAATTTAGCATCTTCAACATCTTTGAGGAATTTTTTAGGACTTTGATACTTCTTTATTAGCCTTCTTCTCTTCATACCTGTAAAAACATAAAAGAAATAAGAGAAAATTATATTACTTAAATCAAAGAATAACAATCATGTATAAGTTCACACTTTAAGAATTTGGTAAAATTGAAAATTGATTGAGATATGATCATTTTCTCTTGTATTAGGAGATGACACTAATTTAGCATCTTCAACATTTTTAAGGAATTTTTTAGGACTTTGATACTTTTTTATTGGCCTTTTTCTCTTCATACCTGTAAAAACATAATAAGAAATATAATTAAAGGAAATAGAGTATGAATAAAAAGAGAATAAATATTATTATAAAAAGTAAAAAAAGGAAATTATATTTTTTTTCTGTAAAAAAAAAAAAGAAAATTATATTTTTCATGGACAAAGATAAATTAAGAAGGTTACAATTTAGGCCCAGAATGTGTCTTTAGTCCAAACTACTAAAAAAAAGGCCAAGAACCTATGATATTCGTGTCACATATTCTAAGAAGTTGCAACAAACACTATCTTTAATTTTAAGAGTAGACTTTCACCAGAACCGAAAAAAAATTTAAATTGAGAATTAAATGGCATTGAGAATAGGTCCATAGTGTTGGCACTGTCTAATAAATGCAAATGGCATTGAGAATTAAACGTAGGGTATTGTCATTGTGGTTGAGTAGTTTAATTCACTCTAGACCAATTTCAAGCAACTGCTATGAATGCGGTTGTTCTCTTTTATTATTAACACCATAGTTCTCTTCTATCTTATATATATATTTCAACTCATTTCAAGCTATAGAAGAACAATTTAATAAACAAATGGTTATTTCATTTTAATGAGTGTTCAGGAGAATTTGTTAATAGTACATACATGAACACATATTACAAGAAAAATGATCATTTTTCACCTTTTAGTGTACTAAATGTATGTATTGAAAGTTTAAAAACTGGCATTTAAAAAGTTTTTTAATTTTAAGAGTAGACTTTCACCAGATTAAAAGTAGTACAATCACATAGTTCTGCATGATTTTACAAAAGGTTTTAGTTATACTCCTGCAAGTAATTTTAAGAGTTGCCACCCTAACACGATGACCATACTCCTGCAAGTAATATTAGTTCATCTCTGAAGAAAGAAAAGAAACAAGTATGGAAAAAAAACAAAACTGTTAAACAAAGACTTTGCATCTTCAAATGATGCAATCAGATCAATTATAATATAAGGTGATTCTCATGAGCAACAAAAGGAACCGAATATATGTATTTGAACATGCCTGAAGTCTCTTTGCAATGGCAAGAAAAGGTTGTATGTCACCCCTAGTTCCAACAAGTATGACAATTTGTAACTGGAATTGATGTTTTTTCTTCACGAATAAGATTTTCACTCGCTGTTAACTCGTAAAATGACTGGAATTCTAGCAATTTTGAAGCAACAGATACAACTTCTTTCTAGATCAACTTCAACAGTCCCATCATTTTGTATCCTCACAAGGTCAGCAATTAGTTGCTGTGAATCAAAATCAGAAAATGTTGTGAACTTATTTATCACAGGGAAAATCCAATGCATAAATAAAAAACACAGAGCTTAAAGTCAATAACAAATCTTCAAAGCATAACCATAAGTAATAACCAAAACACATGTTGGGAACCAGAAGGCATTATTGTTTTCTAGAAGTTGTAAGACCCAAAACTTTTGAAAAGTCTTATTATGATCAAGTCTCAAATCATATGGTTATTTATAGCCTTAATTTCAGAAATTATTTTATTAAAGATAATTAAGGCAAGTTTTGATTTATTGGATTTGAGATAAGTTATGATTATTATCCAATTTTATAATTATTGGATTATTTTCTATATTTAAATTATAAAGTTGGCAGTTATGAAATAATAAGAATTTTATATGATTTGGACTAAGTAACTAATATTTTAAATATTACTACTGCTATTTTGAAAAAATGAAGAGACTAAGTATATTATTTCTAATTATTGGATTTGGGCTTTTTATTAAAAATAATTTGTAAAATTGATGAGCAAATAGTATTTTTCTATATACATTAGTATTGGATTTAATTTGAGTTTCAATTACTATATTATCCCTACATTTATTTAAAATTACCTAAACTATCCCCTAGCTTAACACAAACCCTAGTTTTCTAAATGATGAAACCCTAATTCCCATGCCTAGCAGTCGCCACACTTTCTTCCTCCCTTTAGCAGACCTGCAACACAACAACTTCAAAAGAGAAAGGAAACAGAAGCAGAAAACGGAGAGAAGGGAGAATGCGCCGGCCAGGGGCAGGGAGCTCGCTGCCGTCGCGCTGTGTAGAGCCGCCGCCCGTTCTGACTTCTATCAAGCTGTCCCGCCACTACCGCCGCTGAACAAAGGAGAGTAACCATCGCGAGGAGCCGCTGCCATCCTTGCTCGTCGTCTCCCTTGGAATGGCCGCCATCGAGGGCCAGCAGAGGGAGAGAGAACGAGTGCGAGTCAGTGCCACCACCGAGAAGAGGAACCGTGCTATTGCCATCAAAGACGTCGCCGGAGGAGAGCACGGTACCGTCGCCGCCGCTACTCGTCACGCATTCACCTCTAGCCCGCACCGTCGCCAGTCGCTCGAGAGAGAGAGACGCGCCGTGAGGATGAGGCGTGATGGTGGTGGTTGTTCTGCCATCCCACTGCCGTCGCCATAAAAAATTGCCATCAAGACCGCCACCCTCCTAGCTGCTGCAGTGGTTGTGGTCCACTATATGGCCGCCGGAGAAAATCGCCGTGGCCGCTGAAACCACCGCCGGTAAAGGTCCTTGCATTTGGTTCTCATTCCTTCTTACTCCTGTGTTTTTATGGTCATGACGTTGTTGTGCAGTCGCAGTTGTCGGGGTCTTTCATTGCCGCTGCTGCGTGAGGTGACTGCTGGGGCCGCTGCCTAAGTTTATGGCCGAGCCTCTGCCGCTGGAGAACACTCTGATAGTAAGGGTTTTAAATTTGTGGTTCTTGTCATTTTTGGGTTTTAAGAAGGTTTTGATGCTGCGTGGTTATTATAGTTGATCCACCGGAGCTTTTGGCCACTATCGGACCTGTTGTCGGGTCGGTTCGAAATCGCAGCTGCTTCGTTTTGTTAATTCGGTGAGTATATCTGGTTTCGAAAGCCCTGCGTTGGTGTTCTGTTCTGTGAAATAAAGTATTTGCGATGTTAATGGTTTTAGGAGTTAGAACCTGGTTTGTTTATGCCGTTTATAGCTGTTTCTACTTTTGAGAGAGCAAGCAGAGCCGAGATTTTGATTGCCGGTGATTTCGGGCTGAGCGAAAAGGAGTCTGTTAATGAGTTTGGGATGTGGTTTCAACATTTTGAGGTGGGAGCGCTTTCCAAAAATTATATTTTATATTGGAATTATTATATATGGATACTGGTGTGAGAAAATGTGTATTTGGTGATTGTATTGGCCTTATGTATTATTCGATTGTGTTGAAAGATTATGAATGTTTGTTTGGATGAATTTGTTTTGCGGCTTTGTGAAATGGAATGTTTGAAGTTGATTTTTTAAAGAGTTGTAATTTGAGTTCAATCCGTTGGGAATTGATTTGAGTTGAGTTGACTCTCTTGATAATGTGAAAGATAGAATACTCTTTGAAATTCAGCCTGGTTTGCTTTAATTGGTTTGGTTTTGATAAATGATTGGTTGCTGAACCGTTTCTTTAAAGCTTTGGAAATATGTTAAATCGGTTGATATTGATTTGATTTTGAAACAGTTTTCTTGAGATATGAAAATGAGATGATTGTTGGATTTAGCTTACTTTTGAATTGATTTCTGGTTTTGAGCTGTTGAAAAGGAATGAGGAACGGTTTAGTTGGGACCCGAACCGGGTGGCAAAAGTTCAAGTTTTAGGGGAGGTGCTGCCGAAATTTCTACAAAATCCTAATCTTGTTTGAAAAGTTATTTAAAAAGGGTTGGATTCGAGAAATTGTATTATTTGATTTATTAAGAGAATATTTATGTTTTCAAGCTTAACTTATTTAATGAACCTTATGCCTTGAGTTCAGCTTATTTAGAAATTGAACTATTTTTACCATTTGAATCACTGAAGGAAAGAATGATGCTCTAATATTGATTTCAATATAAAAAGGAGCTTTTAGTGATTTTAAAGGAAACTAGACTTTTGATTGAGTAATTAAGTTTGAGGCATTTTGGAAGAGGTTAAAAAAATGGGTTCCAAAAAGAAATCTGAAAATGGTTTGATTCAAATGAGCCAGTTCTGTTTCAAATGAGTTGATTTTTGGACTGGATGGGAACTTGTGATTTTGTATGGTTCGGTTTCATAATAAATTCAGTTTTATTTACTTGAGCCAAGAATCTATGATTTTAAGAGTTTCAATGAATTTTAAGGAATTGATATAGATTGACCTTCCCTAAAGACTTGAGACTCTGCCGAGAAACTTTTGTTATAAAATTCCATTATTGGATGGATGATTTTGAATACTTTGAAATAAATCCTTAACTTGCCATGGTTATAGAAGTTTTAGAAAGAGAAAGCTGAAAGTGACTTTGTTTTAAAAAGGGAACTTACTTTGAGTAAAAGTGGCTTATGAGCTTGAGATAATTTGAGAGATGAGATCCTTAAAGCCAAGGCTGAAAAGAGTTGAAACTTGATTTTAAAGTGAATGGATTGAGAAAAGTGATTTATGGCTTAAATATCGATTTTATGAAATTGATGATGTTGAATGGTGAAATTGCTATTTTGTTATAAGCCGAAATGGCTGTCTATGCTATTGAATTATGGCTGATTGCCGAATGAGTTATGAGCCGTATGGCTGGATATAAATTATGAAGTTAAGACGAAGGGTTGTATTTATTGATAAATTGGCTGGTTCTGGATTGAACCGTGAGCCGGATGGCTGGGATGAATGTTGTATGTGAGTATGCTTGTGTTTTCTCTCTGGTTGTAAGGGTGACAGGGCATCGATACCCTCTAATGGCGACAGGGCGCATATAACCTCTAATGGCGACAGGGCGCAGATACCCTCTAATGGTGACAGGGCGCAGATACCCTCTAATGGTGACAGGACACATATTCCCTCTAATGATATTAATGTGCAACAGAGAGACTGTGCCTGGGTTAGCTACCGGACACATCGGGTTGGCTTGGTAACCGACAGATGGTATCATCAGCCACTAGGACAGGCATGTATCATATGCATCTATGTGACATTGTTTGGGTGTGCATATTGTACTTGGTTTGCCTTAGGGATTAACTGCTAATTGTTCTACTTGATATAATTGTTTGTTTGTACTTGAACTTCTTACCTGTGTTTGCAACTGGGACGCTATTGGATTGTGGTGATTGGTTGTTGGTTGGATTGTTTGGGCCTAGGGCCATGGTTAAAATGAGATAGACCGATGGTTGGTTTTGGTTTTGTGTTTCTGGTTTGAAAAAAATATGAAATTCTACTTTGGTTTAGTATAGATAAACCTTTTTGAAAGGCTTTTGAGTTTTTGAGAATTGAACGGTTCCTCTTTCAGAAAAGATTTCCGACTTTACTCTTATTGTAAACCGTTGTTTTTGAAAAGTGGTATAAGACGGTTATTAATCACTTGTACGGTTTATCTTCATGTATCCTATTACAGTAATTCCCAAAAACCCTCTACTGATGAGAACCCTTTCGAGGATTGTAACACCCTACCATACAGAGTATTATGCTTAAGTCATAATTCAGAGATGGCAAGGTATTACGACCTCTAAAATAAAAATTAGTACGTATAGTAGTATGAATAATTGATTATAACTAGGAGCCTTTGTAGAAAAAGGGGTAAACAAAAACCGCAACTCAAAAGCGCAACACTCCGATCGATAACGTAACGAACCAGGATAAACCAACGCGAGATTATATATATACAAAGGAGTGTCAAAAACAGGAATATCAAGACTCAAAATCCGGCTGCGAAGATAACCGGTCCGAGCATAACAATATATACATATGATAAAATAAGGAAACCCCAAAGGAAACCCAAAGGGACACAAATACATAAAACCTATTCTCCAAAATTCTCCCATAAGAGGGGTCATCACAGTTTGTATTATTTAATGGAGATAAAAGTATCTAAGCAAAACATATAAACCAAAACATAGCCCCGAGAACAAAGGATCTTCGCAAAAATAGAAGTCTCCAGCATGCCTCAGCGGGAGACCTCACGTCCTGTATCTGAAAACTACAAAACCCGCATGGGTGAGAACCAGAGGTCCCCAGCATGGTAATAGCTTCCACATATATAATACATAATAATAGAGGAAAGCCAAAGGCAATCCTAAAGCTTCCTCCAGTTAATATCAAAGCTTATAAACAAGCTAAACCATATAAAGGCATCTGACTAAAGATTCTTCAGTCTAACTAATACTTCCCTTTCCAATTCCTTCAAACCTCCCAACCACCAACAGGAGTATAATGTAGCAAACACAGTTATATCAAACAAGGAATATACAAATAGGAACAATTAAGGCATTTAGACAATTAGCAAGTAATATGCAGTCAAATAGGCAATCTCAAACAATTCATATAGTATGCACATGATGAATGCCTGTCCCTAGTGGCTGATGATATCATCTGTCAGTTATAGAGCCAACCCGACAAGTCCTAGTGGCTAACCCTTGGACTGTCCCTCTGTCACGCATCCCCAACTCGAGTTATACTCATCATAAACTTGATCATTATCATGATCTATATCCATCACCTTCACTGGTGAATATTTACGGGGGCGAGCTCATCCGGGTCTTTCACAGTGCCCGGCCACACTTATGACATAGGGTCAAAAGAGCTTCGAGTCTCAACCTGGAGCACGTGGTGGCTAGCCACTGCTACTACCCAGGGAAACTCTCATCTCCAACAGTGGAAGTGCAACATTCACAATTATCAATAATTCAGCATAAACATGCATGAATTCTCATCCATGGATCAACATCCATATCAGCCATCCGGCTCACGGTTCAGTCCAGAACCAGCCAATATTCATATCATACACAGCCATTCCGGCTCATGGTTAAATCCATAACCAGCCATTTCATTTACAATCACAGCCTTTCGGCCCATGGCATAACAAGCACTTCCACCACCATCCTCCGCATCTCACATAATCATGCTTGATCCTCATTGATCATTCATTTTCCCTTGCTTCACTCGCAAGTTACCTCATTCACTAGCCCCTTTTTAATAGCTAGGCATGTCATAATGATATAAGACATAAATGGTGAGATCGGAGGCTTAGAAGTATCAGATTTGGCTTTGAAAACTCAAAAATCAACTTTGGGATGAAAAACAGGGCCACGCGTACGCGCACGCGTGGATGGCCTCAAAACCCATCGACGCGCAAGCGTCATGCACGCTAACGTGTGGATTAATAATTTGCCAATCGACGCGCACGCGTCAACCACGCGTACGCGTGGGTGTTCTCGTGTCCTAGGCACAACACTGGCACAGTTCTAGCATAACTCTTTGGAAAATGGCTGGGCATTGGGTGCAGCACAATCGGCGCGCCCGTGCACATCACGCGCACACGTGGATGGCATTTTCTGGAAGATCGGCGCGTACGCGCCATGTGCGCCTACGCGCAAGGGGTTATTCTGCTAAAAAATTTCTAAGTTAAAAGCTGCAGAATTCACAGATTCAAACCCCTATCTTCCAATGGACATAACTTCTTCATTTTAAATCATTTTTCACCCGTTCTTCAAACGGCATGGACATCCCGGATCAAATTTCATTTCTAAACAGATTTGGTACAAAACAGAGATCCGTAGTCCAAGTTATGTCCCACCAAAGTATGCCCAAAACCATTTTTCATAAAAACCACAATATGCCATTTTCAAAACAAGCCATTTTCAACTCTTTTCCAAATCAATCAAAACATGCCAATTTCATCCCTTTTCTTTGAAACCAATCAAAATATATCAAATTCAACATCAAGCCTCCTCAACTCACACATTGACACATTACCACAAATTACCAAAAGCACTATCTCATCATTTTAACCCACTTCACCCAAGTGGCACAAACTCAAACATATTGACATATCATATACTCTTTCTCATACCAATTCTCAACAACACCAATTCCAATAAATCATCATTGTACACAATTAATATCATACTCACCATCAACATGGTTCAACCCACAATTCAACCATAACCAATCATCAGGCATATATCACAACATGCATATTTCTCATACATCATACCACCAAGGCATCAATAATCATCATCTCATATATGACCACATCATATATTTCAACCATTCAACAACATCAACCATTCAATGCCTATCTTAGGGCCTCTAGTCTAAGTATTTCCTACCACATTACATATTAGATACGGAAAACCGAAACCATACCTTAGCCGATTTTCCCAATCTCAACCGGAGCACTTCCAATTCACTTATCCACAAGCTTTCAAGGCCTCAAAACCTCCAAGAACAGATTTTTCACCACCAAGCCCTTTCTCAAACTTTTCAAAATCACCAATCAAGCTCCAATATTCACATATACACAACCTAAGCCACAATCATCATACCCATATACAACATCTCAAAACCCAAACATCATAAAATCACAAATTACACTAGGATTGAGAATCTTACCACACCCAAGGTCCAAGGAGACAAGATTAACCTTCTCCTTCAAGAGAGTTGGGTCCTATAACATCAAAGAGCCCAAAATCTCAACATTTTTGCTCATAAAACTCGAAAACAAGGCTGGAATTTCGAAGAGCAAGACGTGGCTTACCTCAAGATTAATTGTATGGGTTTTGTAGAGCTCTCCGCGGTGAACGCGTGGCCGCAAACGGAGCGGCAATCGGAGCTCTAGATCAAAAGTTATGGTGGTTTGAAGATCAACCAAGGGAGAGAACTTGAGAGAGTGTTCTTCCCCCCTTTCTCTCTAATTTCAGCGTGAATATGAGTGTTGTGAGGAGAGAGATTGCTGAAAACTAGGGTTTTGGTTTAGTTATGTTGGGCCAAGGGCCCACTTTGGGTCCGGTTGGCCCGGTTTGGCCCGTTCGGTCCAATTTTGGTCCGAATTCTATAAAATTGGTACCGAAATTCTCGTCTCAGTCTCCTCTATCACATTTAGCCATAAAAATCATATTTTAGGCTTTCTAGAATAAATTCTCATTTATGGGTTAATTAGCCGTTAATTAACCGGATTTTACATTCTACCCACCTAATTGGGAATTTTGCCCACAAAATTCAAATGCAAATTACCTGAGAATATTTTCTTTACTCCTAAAACTTGAAGTATTAAATCATAGAAATATCAATTATTTGAATTAAATCACATAAAAATTCTTGTCATTCCGTAACTATTAATTTTATAATTTAAGTATAGAAAATAATTCAATAATTATAAAATTAGGTAAAATTCTAATTAATTTTCAAAACCTGATTTAGTTTTTTATTTAATTAACTTTAATAAAATAATTTCTGAGAATAAAATTTCTAATGAATAAATGAATTAAAATTAATTCTTAATAAGATTTATTTGAAAATTATGGGTCTTACAATTAGTACGCTTTTAAAAAGGTCACATTCGTAAGTGTACTGATTATTTTATCACCACATTTTTGTTGATTATTGACATGCTTTATTTTTTATTACATTTTTATTTATTGACACGCTTAAAAATAGAACCATATATATAATCTTATAGCCACGTCTCTAGCTCTGTTCTTGCTTTCCTGTCGGCACGTGCCTCTGCTAATGCTTCAACCTCCATAGCAGCATAAGGAAAAATATTTAATTTATGTCTTTAATATTTTTTAAATTGTCTATTACATGCATGATTGTTCATTCTATTTACATGTCTATTACTTTAAACATTTTGATTGTGCTAATAGATTAAGATTTTAATTTTAATATATTGACAATATAGAACATTTATTATATATATTATATCTGTTATTTTAAATAATTATTTACGTAATTAATAAAATAATAATTATTTTTATTAATGTAACGTTATATAATTAAATAATTATTTGATAAAACAGTGCATCAAAATTTATAAATTAATAGTTAAAGTAGTCCAAAATTACACTTGTTTAATTTTTCTCTTTATTTTGTTTTGGATACCTTGGTGTCTAATTTTTAATTAATTATAGTATTTAATTAGCAAGCCTCCACTCAACCACCCGGGGGCGGGTGCATGAACTTGCGTACAAGAATCATTAGTCATTACACCTATTTAACATAAACATTTAGCAACACACACATATATATGCTTTAATTTGGTTGTTGCGACATTTATTTGCATCGGTGGGTAGCTAAAATATTTTTATTTTTCTTTGCTGACCTTTATACTAATACGTGATTAGATAATAAACTCATATATTTATTTAAATAAGTATTAAAGATTTGAGTATATAATAATATATTAATCAATAATAAATTTTTAAATAAAATTTAAATTAAAGGTAGATTAACTTTTTATTATTACATTAAAATAAAAAATGTATGATTCTGTATTGAATATACACTTAAAATAATTATTAAATTAGTTATTAATATAAATTATATATTGAAACATAAAATATATATTAAAAATAAATTAAGTAATACATATATTTATATGGAAATATATAATAATTAATTTAATAGTTTAAATTTTTTTAATAAAGAATTCAACATTTCAACCCATTCTTCTATGCATCTCTCAAATGTATCTTTATTTCCACCAGAATATTCTTTGCACCGTTTTATAACAAGGTTTGTCGTTTTGCACAATGATCTGCAATTTTTCCATCTATTTTTTGATATTGGTGACGCCAATTTGTCATAGTTTTGGTTGCATTTGTTGTAACATGCTTCTAGATCTAAGCCATCACCCACAGTTCTTGGAAACGATGGTTTTTCATGATCACGAATAAAGTTATCAAATTCAGCGATAACAGGACAAATAATTGTTCCAATTATCATTATTATTATTATTACATAAAACATATTGTGTTTAGTCATTTCTCTCTCTCTCTTACAATTACAAATTCATGATGATAAATGAAACTAGCTAGGCTTTTTATAAGCCAAAAATCATTGTTAATATTATTAATATTATTATATACAGTATGATTCTCTAATTAATTAGAATATTCCTTGCTTAGTTTGTGCCCCTTCCCTATTCTAAGAGTAGTAGTGAATTCATTAAAAATGAATTTGTTAAAATAATAAAGGGTTATCAAATTACTTGACTCAAAATATAGTCGAAAAGATTGCAAAAACTTTAAAAAGTTAAAAATGTATTATAAATGTTAAGTATTATATGTATAACAATAAGGATAAAAGAAAAAACAACTTTTTTTTACTTATTTTTAAAAAGGTTAAATTTGGTTAATAGTGAAATTTGTCTTTAAAAAGATTATTTATTTTTTAAATGGATTTTTAAATTATTTTTTAGTCATATTAATTATTGAAAGATAATATATAAGTCAAATTGATTCTTCCGTCAATTAGATGATAACATGTTACATTAAATGCCACGTGATATAATGTCATGGTAGGTTAACCTATTTAACTATTTAAAATTAGTTTTCTATTTTTTTTTAAATAAAGATAATGCACGCATGCTCATCCTATTTTATTTGTGTCAGTTTAGTTTACTTAGAAAAATAATTAAGAATAAAAAATAATTAAATTTTAAATTTTAATATAATGTGGAAATATTAGACTTTCAAAAATTTAGGCTAAAAATTAATTAAAGGCAAAAGCATAATTTTATAATATATTCTTGGACATCTACTGCATACATTTTACCTTTTTTTATATTGTTCTGTACTTACTTTGAATCGTATGCCTTAACATGCAAACGAGCACTACAACAAAACAGTATTTTGATGACGGTTTTTTTTAATGCTTGGTGACGGTTTTAACTGTTGCTAAATGATTTTGCGACGGCTAAAAAAAGCGTCAGATTTGAGCGTCGCCAGCTGGCATAGTGACGGTTTTGGACCACCGTTGGTAAGGAGTATCGCTAAATTGTTTGTGACGGTTTTTAAAGTATAAAACCGTCATTAATTTGTAACACTTGTAAAGATGTTTTTTATACTGTATTTCGCGACGTTTTGAAATTGTCGTTAAATTACTAAATTCTGTCAGTTTTTAGGAATATTTAGTGACTATTTAAACCATTACTAAGTTATTAGTTCTTATGACAATTTTTAGGCATATTTAGTGACTTGTTAAACCGTCACAATATTTTTAGTGACATTTTTTTATTTAAAACCGTTACTAAGTTATTTATTCCTGTGACACTTTTTTCCTGTATTTAGTGACTGTTTTAAACTGTCATAATCTCTCCAACATCAAAATTTCTATTATCAAAAATTGAATTCTCCATAAATGACATTATTTTTCAACAAATTCAAATTCAATCCCCCAAGTTTTACAGAAATAGCAACAATGTATTTCAAAAGTTGAATTCTACAAGTTTTAATTACATAGTAATAATCCATATGTAAATTCAAAAAATTCCAACTTAATTCAAACTTGTAAACCTAACAATTCAATCATAAAACTCCTTTAAACGTTGGATGGCCTGTGTTGTTGAGGTTCATGATTGGCAGAAGAATATGGTCTTGTATGTGTAGGTGATTCAAAATCTGCAACCTACAATTGAAAATAAAAAATATATATATTTTAGGAAATATTTTAGAAAGATACTTAACAAAACAAAAGTGTTATACAAGAGGCTATGATTACAAACTACAATCATTTTAGAAGTTGTTGATGACGAAAATTAAGTACGCAAGTCTATAAAATTAAGTATAACATATATCCTTATCTTACCTCAGTAGGAAAACCAGGTGGCAATTGACCCTTTTGATGATTCACAAGAAAATTTACTTGTTCCTGTAGCAATTGTACTTGTAACTTCAAGTTTTGATATTCAGTTCTTGATGGTCCACTAGTTGTAGTAGATTGCATAGACTCTCTTGAGCAGGATAAGGATCTAATCATTTGAGATGGACGAACACCAACTCCCATACCTCTAACATAGCTTGAATTCTCTTTGCCAAATACTTTAACATATGCTTCATTTTCAGAAGCACCCTCACCAATTTCCTTTTGTAAGTTTTTCTGAAGTGATTCATAGACAAATAATAATGTTACATATGTAATATTACTCCAATAGAATTTATCAATCATTTTGCAAAGAAGTACTACGATTTTATTAAGTAACAAGAGTACTACTATTTTAAAGAACAAAATCAAGCATTCAAGCCTGAAGATAGATCGCTTTACTTTAATTTAATTACTGTTGTTGCTATATATATATATATATATATATATATATATATATATGTTGTTAAGTTCATGGCGTTTCCTAGTAAGTGTTTTTGAGCCAATAGTGTGAGGAATTTTTAATTGTTGCCGATTTATAGCATTCTTTTCACACAATTCCTGCACATTAACAAGCATAAAAGTTAATGGATCTTAAACACAAATAAAAACTAACAAATAACAAATGTGTTTACCTGAGTTTTTGGACTCAATCTATATTCCAAAAATGCAGCCCAATGGTCTTTGGGAATTCCAATTGGATTCAAATTAACATTTGCATCCCAACTAAGTTCCGATTTATAATGCTCATTGAATAGCTTAAATCTATTATTCTTCCACTTATTTCCAAGATTTGACAAGATATACCTTTTGTGTTCATCATCATTAACAACAAATATTTTCTTCAAAAAAACATAAATATGTAGTTAGTATACAAAACTTAAGGTAAACATAACAAATAATATTTTTCAAAACAAAAATATATAAAAAATAGCATACCTTAATAGTATTCTCAAAAATAGCATCTTTATATTGCATTGGAACTTTATGCCAAGTTTTGTACATTATAGAAAAATTATTAAAATTACTTGCAATGAGCCCCAAAATACCTCCCAAGAGTCCACCGGATTCTCCAATTGGCTGACCACTTCCATTCCATTCTATAAGAACTCGTTTCCTACTATGATGAAGGGAAAATGCATCTTTTACCTTAAGATGCATACTCTTTTCAACCCCTTGTTCATCTAAAAAGAAAATAAAAGAGCTATTATTTAAGACAGCTAGTAATTGAAAACAGATTATTTGAACTAGTAAATTAATAAGAAAAAATAACATACCTACAACAATAACAGACCATGTGGTGTTCCACTTCTTTCTAGAAATAGCAACTCCATCTACCTCTTCATTATTAAGAAATCAGCATCTGATAGGCTATGACTATGAAGTTCATTTTGAATGGATGAACTTTGAGCTATATGCTCTTGTTGACTCTTGCCTTTAGAAGATGTTAACTTAGAATGACTTGGAAGATGTCTTTTTTCTCGTGCCAAGATAACTTTAAAGTAAAAGAATTAGAAACCTAATTAAAGAAATTAGAAACTTCACAATATTTTTATCATAGTATGCTAAAAGAGGAGATAGTTACCATTTTCATAATTTGAGAGATGAACATTTTCTCTAGCATATACAACATTCGGTTCAATATGTTCATCTTCTTCCTCTTCGAATTGTACAAGTCTTCTCCTTTTAATACCTGCAATAATATAAAAAAAAATAAGAAAAAACAATATTAGGGGATGACACTTTAAGAATTGGGTAAAATTGAAAATTGAGATATGATCATTTCATCTTGCATTAGGGGATGACACTAGTCTAGCATTTTCAATATCTTTATGGGATTTTTTAGGACTTTGATACTTTTTTATTAGCCTTCTTCTCTTCATACCTGTAAAAAATAAAAAAATACATTTTTTGGGGGGGCTATCTTTCAAATGTACGGCTAAACTTTTCAGTGGTACGGAGTCAAATGTTAGAAAATTCATTTCTATTTAGTGGGGAAATTAACGCCTCAAATGGTACAAGAATCCTCGTATGCCCCGGAAGATAGATTATTACGAGCTATACTTGGAATTCAGGTATCCTCCAAAAAAAGATTCAAAAGTAGTTGTTGGTGGAGTTGAAGTCACCAAATTCTGAGGAGTCGGTATCAATTTAAGTCTAATTGCTCCACATATAGTTCCTCTAACCATATTTTCTAAACGAACCAGAGCCAATCCGAATTGATCTTGTAAGAGATCTGCTACGGAACGAATACGTTTATTTTTCAAATGATTCATATCATCAAGTGTACCCATTCCAAATTTCATTCCAATCAAATGATCGGCAGCAAGAGAAAACTATATTACTTAAATCAAAGAATAACAATCATGTATAAGTTCACACTTTAAGAATTTGGTAAAATTGAAAATTGATTGAGATATGATCATTTCCTCTTGTATTAGGAGATGACACTAATTTAGCATCTTCAACATCTTTGAGGAATTTTTTAGGACTTTGATACTTCTTTATTAGCCTTCTTCTCTTCATACCTGTAAAAACATAAAAGAAATAAGAGAAAATTATATTACTTAAATCAAAGAATAACAATCATGTATAAGTTCACACTTTAAGAATTTGGTAAAATTGAAAATTGATTGAGATATGATCATTTTCTCTTGTATTAGGAGATGACACTAATTTAGCATCTTCAACATTTTTAAGGAATTTTTTAGGACTTTGATACTTTTTTATTGGCCTTTTTCTCTTCATACCTGTAAAAACATAATAAGAAATATAATTAAAGGAAATAGAGTATGAATAAAAAGAGAATAAATATTATTATAAAAAGTAAAAAAAGGAAATTATATTTTTTTTCTGTAAAAAAAAAAAAGAAAATTATATTTTTCATGGACAAAGATAAATTAAGAAGGTTACAATTTAGGCCCAGAATGTGTCTTTAGTCCAAACTACTAAAAAAAAGGCCAAGAACCTATGATATTCGTGTCACATATTCTAAGAAGTTGCAACAAACACTATCTTTAATTTTAAGAGTAGACTTTCACCAGAACCGAAAAAAAATTTAAATTGAGAATTAAATGGCATTGAGAATAGGTCCATAGTGTTGGCACTGTCTAATAAATGCAAATGGCATTGAGAATTAAACGTAGGGTATTGTCATTGTGGTTGAGTAGTTTAATTCACTCTAGACCAATTTCAAGCAACTGCTATGAATGCGGTTGTTCTCTTTTATTATTAACACCATAGTTCTCTTCTATCTTATATATATATTTCAACTCATTTCAAGCTATAGAAGAACAATTTAATAAACAAATGGTTATTTCATTTTAATGAGTGTTCAGGAGAATTTGTTAATAGTACATACATGAACACATATTACAAGAAAAATGATCATTTTTCACCTTTTAGTGTACTAAATGTATGTATTGAAAGTTTAAAAACTGGCATTTAAAAAGTTTTTTAATTTTAAGAGTAGACTTTCACTAGATTAAAAGTAGTACAATCACATAGTTCTGCATGATTTTACAAAAGGTTTTAGTTATACTCCTGCAAGTAATTTTAAGAGTTGCCACCCTAACACGATGACCATACTCCTGCAAGTAATATTAGTTCATCTCTGAAGAAAGAAAAGAAACAAGTATGGAAAAAAAACAAAACTGTTAAACAAAGACTTTGCATCTTCAAATGATGCAATCAGATCAATTATAATATAAGGTGATTCTCATGAGCAACAAAAGGAACCGAATATATGTATTTGAACATGCCTGAAGTCTCTTTGCAATGGCAAGAAAAGGTTGTATGTCACCCCTAGTTCCAACAAGTATGACAATTTGTAACTGGAATTGATGTTTTTTCTTCACGAATAAGATTTTCACTCGCTGTTAACTCGTAAAATGACTGGAATTCTAGCAATTTTGAAGCAACAGATACAACTTCTTTCTAGATCAACTTCAACAGTCCCATCATTTTGTATCCTCACAAGGTCAGCAATTAGTTGCTGTGAATCAAAATCAGAAAATGTTGTGAACTTATTTATCACAGGGAAAATCCAATGCATAAATAAAAAACACAGAGCTTAAAGTCAATAACAAATCTTCAAAGCATAACCATAAGTAATAACCAAAACACATGTTGGGAACCAGAAGGCATTATTGTTTTCTAGAAGTTGTAAGACCCAAAACTTTTGAAAAGTCTTATTATGATCAAGTCTCAAATCATATGGTTATTTATAGCCTTAATTTCAGAAATTATTTTATTAAAGATAATTAAGGCAAGTTTTGATTTATTGGATTTGAGATAAGTTATGATTATTATCCAATTTTATAATTATTGGATTATTTTCTATATTTAAATTATAAAGTTGGCAGTTATGAAATAATAAGAATTTTATATGATTTGGACTAAGTAACTAATATTTTAAATATTACTACTGCTATTTTGAAAAAATGAAGAGACTAAGTATATTATTTCTAATTATTGGATTTGGGCTTTTTATTAAAAATAATTTGTAAAATTGATGAGCAAATAGTATTTTTCTATATACATTAGTATTGGATTTAATTTGAGTTTCAATTACTATATTATCCCTACATTTATTTAAAATTACCTAAACTATCCCCTAGCTTAACACAAACCCTAGTTTTCTAAATGATGAAACCCTAATTCCCATGCCTAGCAGTCGCCACACTTTCTTCCTCCCTTTAGCAGACCTGCAACACAACAACTTCAAAAGAGAAAGGAAACAGAAGCAGAAAACGGAGAGAAGGGAGAATGCGCCGGCCAGGGGCAGGGAGCTCGCTGCCGTCGCGCTGTGTAGAGCCGCCGCCCGTTCTGACTTCTATCAAGCTGTCCCGCCACTACCGCCGCTGAACAAAGGAGAGTAACCATCGCGAGGAGCCGCTGCCATCCTTGCTCGTCGTCTCCCTTGGAATGGCCGCCATCGAGGGCCAGCAGAGGGAGAGAGAACGAGTGCGAGTCAGTGCCACCACCGAGAAGAGGAACCGTGCTATTGCCATCAAAGACGTCGCCGGAGGAGAGCACGGTACCGTCGCCGCCGCTACTCGTCACGCATTCACCTCTAGCCCGCACCGTCGCCAGTCGCTCGAGAGAGAGAGACGCGCCGTGAGGATGAGGCGTGATGGTGGTGGTTGTTCTGCCATCCCACTGCCGTCGCCATAAAAAATTGCCATCAAGACCGCCACCCTCCTAGCTGCTGCAGTGGTTGTGGTCCACTATATGGCCGCCGGAGAAAATCGCCGTGGCCGCTGAAACCACCGCCGGTAAAGGTCCTTGCATTTGGTTCTCATTCCTTCTTACTCCTGTGTTTTTATGGTCATGACGTTGTTGTGCAGTCGCAGTTGTCGGGGTCTTTCATTGCCGCTGCTGCGTGAGGTGACTGCTGGGGCCGCTGCCTAAGTTTATGGCCGAGCCTCTGCCGCTGGAGAACACTCTGATAGTAAGGGTTTTAAATTTGTGGTTCTTGTCATTTTTGGGTTTTAAGAAGGTTTTGATGCTGCGTGGTTATTATAGTTGATCCACCGGAGCTTTTGGCCACTATCGGACCTGTTGTCGGGTCGGTTCGAAATCGCAGCTGCTTCGTTTTGTTAATTCGGTGAGTATATCTGGTTTCGAAAGCCCTGCGTTGGTGTTCTGTTCTGTGAAATAAAGTATTTGCGATGTTAATGGTTTTAGGAGTTAGAACCTGGTTTGTTTATGCCGTTTATAGCTGTTTCTACTTTTGAGAGAGCAAGCAGAGCCGAGATTTTGATTGCCGGTGATTTCGGGCTGAGCGAAAAGGAGTCTGTTAATGAGTTTGGGATGTGGTTTCAACATTTTGAGGTGGGAGCGCTTTCCAAAAATTATATTTTATATTGGAATTATTATATATGGATACTGGTGTGAGAAAATGTGTATTTGGTGATTGTATTGGCCTTATGTATTATTCGATTGTGTTGAAAGATTATGAATGTTTGTTTGGATGAATTTGTTTTGCGGCTTTGTGAAATGGAATGTTTGAAGTTGATTTTTTAAAGAGTTGTAATTTGAGTTCAATCCGTTGGGAATTGATTTGAGTTGAGTTGACTCTCTTGATAATGTGAAAGATAGAATACTCTTTGAAATTCAGCCTGGTTTGCTTTAATTGGTTTGGTTTTGATAAATGATTGGTTGCTGAACCGTTTCTTTAAAGCTTTGGAAATATGTTAAATCGGTTGATATTGATTTGATTTTGAAACAGTTTTCTTGAGATATGAAAATGAGATGATTGTTGGATTTAGCTTACTTTTGAATTGATTTCTGGTTTTGAGCTGTTGAAAAGGAATGAGGAACGGTTTAGTTGGGACCCGAACCGGGTGGCAAAAGTTCAAGTTTTAGGGGAGGTGCTGCCGAAATTTCTACAAAATCCTAATCTTGTTTGAAAAGTTATTTAAAAAGGGTTGGATTCGAGAAATTGTATTATTTGATTTATTAAGAGAATATTTATGTTTTCAAGCTTAACTTATTTAATGAACCTTATGCCTTGAGTTCAGCTTATTTAGAAATTGAACTATTTTTACCATTTGAATCACTGAAGGAAAGAATGATGCTCTAATATTGATTTCAATATAAAAAGGAGCTTTTAGTGATTTTAAAGGAAACTAGACTTTTGATTGAGTAATTAAGTTTGAGGCATTTTGGAAGAGGTTAAAAAAATGGGTTCCAAAAAGAAATCTGAAATGGTTTGATTCAAATGAGCCAGTTCTGTTTCAAATGAGTTGATTTTTGGACTGGATGGGAACTTGTGATTTTGTATGGTTCGGTTTCATAATAAATTCAGTTTTATTTACTTGAGCCAAGAATCTATGATTTTAAGAGTTTCAATGAATTTTAAGGAATTGATATAGATTGACCTTCCCTAAAGACTTGAGACTCTGCCGAGAAACTTTTGTTATAAAATTCCATTATTGGATGGATGATTTTGAATACTTTGAAATAAATCCTTAACTTGCCATGGTTATAGAAGTTTTAGAAAGAGAAAGCTGAAAGTGACTTTGTTTTAAAAAGGGAACTTACTTTGAGTAAAAGTGGCTTATGAGCTTGAGATAATTTGAGAGATGAGATCCTTAAAGCCAAGGCTGAAAAGAGTTGAAACTTGATTTTAAAGTGAATGGATTGAGAAAAGTGATTTATGGCTTAAATATCGATTTTATGAAATTGATGATGTTGAATGGTGAAATTGCTATTTTGTTATAAGCCGAAATGGCTGTCTATGCTATTGAATTATGGCTGATTGCCGAATGAGTTATGAGCCGTATGGCTGGATATAAATTATGAAGTTAAGACGAAGGGTTGTATTTATTGATAAATTGGCTGGTTCTGGATTGAACCGTGAGCCGGATGGCTGGGATGAATGTTGTATGTGAGTATGCTTGTGTTTTCTCTCTGGTTGTAAGGGTGACAGGGCATCGATACCCTCTAATGGCGACAGGGCGCATATAACCTCTAATGGCGACAGGGCGCAGATACCCTCTAATGGTGACAGGGCGCAGATACCCTCTAATGGTGACAGGACACATATTCCCTCTAATGATATTAATGTGCAACAGAGAGACTGTGCCTGGGTTAGCTACCGGACACATCGGGTTGGCTTGGTAACCGACAGATGGTATCATCAGCCACTAGGACAGGCATGTATCATATGCATCTATGTGACATTGTTTGGGTGTGCATATTGTACTTGGTTTGCCTTAGGGATTAACTGCTAATTGTTCTACTTGATATAATTGTTTGTTTGTACTTGAACTTCTTACCTGTGTTTGCAACTGGGACGCTATTGGATTGTGGTGATTGGTTGTTGGTTGGATTGTTTGGGCCTAGGGCCATGGTTAAAATGAGATAGACCGATGGTTGGTTTTGGTTTTGTGTTTCTGGTTTGAAAAAAATATGAAATTCTACTTTGGTTTAGTATAGATAAACCTTTTTGAAAGGCTTTTGAGTTTTTGAGAATTGAACGGTTCCTCTTTCAGAAAAGATTTCCGACTTTACTCTTATTGTAAACCGTTGTTTTTGAAAAGTGGTATAAGACGGTTATTAATCACTTGTACGGTTTATCTTCATGTATCCTATTACAGTAATTCCCAAAAACCCTCTACTGATGAGAACCCTTTCGAGGATTGTAACACCCTACCATACAGAGTATTATGCTTAAGTCATAATTCAGAGATGGCAAGGTATTACGACCTCTAAAATAAAAATTAGTACGTATAGTAGTATGAATAATTGATTATAACTAGGAGCCTTTGTAGAAAAAGGGGTAAACAAAAACCGCAACTCAAAAGCGCAACACTCCGATCGATAACGTAACGAACCAGGATAAACCAACGCGAGATTATATATATACAAAGGAGTGTCAAAAACAGGAATATAAAGACTCAAAATCCGGCTGCGAAGATAACCGGTCCGAGCATAACAATATATACATATGATAAAATAAGGAAACCCCAAAGGAAACCCAAAGGGACACAAATACATAAAACCTATTCTCCAAAATTCTCCCATAAGAGGGGTCATCACAGTTTGTATTATTTAATGGAGATAAAAGTATCTAAGCAAAACATATAAACCAAAACATAGCCCCGAGAACAAAGGATCTTCGCAAAAATAGAAGTCTCCAGCATGCCTCAGCGGGAGACCTCACGTCCTGTATCTGAAAACTACAAAACCCGCATGGGTGAGAACCAGAGGTCCCCAGCATGGTAATAGCTTCCACATATATAATACATAATAATAGAGGAAAGCCAAAGGCAATCCTAAAGCTTCCTCCAGTTAATATCAAAGCTTATAAACAAGCTAAACCATATAAAGGCATCTGACTAAAGATTCTTCAGTCTAACTAATACTTCCCTTTCCAATTCCTTCAAACCTCCCAACCACCAACAGGAGTATAATGTAGCAAACACAGTTATATCAAACAAGGAATATACAAATAGGAACAATTAAGGCATTTAGACAATTAGCAAGTAATATGCAGTCAAATAGGCAATCTCAAACAATTCATATAGTATGCACATGATGAATGCCTGTCCCTAGTGGCTGATGATATCATCTGTCAGTTATAGAGCCAACCCGACAAGTCCTAGTGGCTAACCCTTGGACTGTCCCTCTGTCACGCATCCCCAACTCGAGTTATACTCATCATAAACTTGATCATTATCATGATCTATATCCATCACCTTCACTGGTGAATATTTACGGGGGCGAGCTCATCCGGGTCTTTCACAGTGCCCGGCCACACTTATGACATAGGGTCAAAAGAGCTTCGAGTCTCAACCTGGAGCACGTGGTGGCTAGCCACTGCTACTACCCAGGGAAACTCTCATCTCCAACAGTGGAAGTGCAACATTCACAATTATCAATAATTCAGCATAAACATGCATGAATTCTCATCCATGGATCAACATCCATATCAGCCATCCGGCTCACGGTTCAGTCCAGAACCAGCCAATATTCATATCATACACAGCCATTCCGGCTCATGGTTAAATCCATAACCAGCCATTTCATTTACAATCACAGCCTTTCGGCCCATGGCATAACAAGCACTTCCACCACCATCCTCCGCATCTCACATAATCATGCTTGATCCTCATTGATCATTCATTTTCCCTTGCTTCACTCGCAAGTTACCTCATTCACTAGCCCCTTTTTAATAGCTAGGCATGTCATAATGATATAAGACATAAATGGTGAGATCGGAGGCTTAGAAGTATCAGATTTGGCTTTGAAAACTCAAAAATCAACTTTGGGATGAAAAACAGGGCCACGCGTACGCGCACGCGTGGATGGCCTCAAAACCCATCGACGCGCAAGCGTCATGCACGCTAACGTGTGGATTAATAATTTGCCAATCGACGCGCACGCGTCAACCACGCGTACGCGTGGGTGTTCTCGTGTCCTAGGCACAACACTGGCACAGTTCTAGCATAACTCTTTGGAAAATGGCTGGGCATTGGGTGCAGCACAATCGGCGCGCCCGTGCACATCACGCGCACACGTGGATGGCATTTTCTGGAAGATCGGCGCGTACGCGCCATGTGCGCCTACGCGCAAGGGGTTATTCTGCTAAAAAATTTCTAAGTTAAAAGCTGCAGAATTCACAGATTCAAACCCCTATCTTCCAATGGACATAACTTCTTCATTTTAAATCATTTTTCACCCGTTCTTCGAACGGCATGGACATCCCGGATCAAATTTCATTTCTAAACAGATTTGGTACAAAACAGAGATCCGTAGTCCAAGTTATGTCCCACCAAAGTATGCCCAAAACCATTTTTCATAAAAACCACAATATGCCATTTTCAAAACAAGCCATTTTCAACTCTTTTCCAAATCAATCAAAACATGCCAATTTCATCCCTTTTCTTTGAAACCAATCAAAATATATCAAATTCAACATCAAGCCTCCTCAACTCACACATTGACACATTACCACAAATTACCAAAAGCACTATCTCATCATTTTAACCCACTTCACCCAAGTGGCACAAACTCAAACATATTGACATATCATATACTCTTTCTCATACCAATTCTCAACAACACCAATTCCAATAAATCATCATTGTACACAATTAATATCATACTCACCATCAACATGGTTCAACCCACAATTCAACCATAACCAATCATCAGGCATATATCACAACATGCATATTTCTCATACATCATACCACCAAGGCATCAATAATCATCATCTCATATATGACCACATCATATATTTCAACCATTCAACAACATCAACCATTCAATGCCTATCTTAGGGCCTCTAGTCTAAGTATTTCCTACCACATTACATATTAGATACGGAAAACTGAAACCATACCTTAGCCGATTTTCCCAATCTCAACCGGAGCACTTCCAATTCACTTATCCACAAGCTTTCAAGGCCTCAAAACCTCCAAGAACAGATTTTTCACCACCAAGCCCTTTCTCAAACTTTTCAAAATCACCAATCAAGCTCCAATATTCACATATACACAACCTAAGCCACAATCATCATACCCATATACAACATCTCAAAACCCAAACATCATAAAATCACAAATTACACTAGGATTGAGAATCTTACCACACCCAAGGTCCAAGGAGACAAGATTAACCTTCTCCTTCAAGAGAGTTGGGTCCTATAACATCAAAGAGCCCAAAATCTCAACATTTTTGCTCATAAAACTCGAAAACAAGGCTGGAATTTCGAAGAGCAAGACGTGGTTTACCTCAAGATTAATTGTATGGGTTTTGTAGAGCTCTCCGCGGTGAACGCGTGGCCGCAAACGGAGCGGCAATCGGAGCTCTAGATCAAAAGTTATGGTGGTTTGAAGATCAACCAAGGGAGAGAACTTGAGAGAGTGTTCTTCCCCCCTTTCTCTCTAATTTCAGCGTGAATATGAGTGTTGTGAGGAGAGAGATTGCTGAAAACTAGGGTTTTGGTTTAGTTATGTTGGGCCAAGGGCCCACTTTGGGTCCGGTTGGCCCGGTTTGGCCCGTTCGGTCCAATTTTGGTCCGAATTCTATAAAATTGGTACCGAAATTCTCGTCTCAGTCTCCTCTATCACATTTAGCCATAAAAATCATATTTTAGGCTTTCTAGAATAAATTCTCATTTATGGGTTAATTAGCCGTTAATTAACCGGATTTTACATTCTACCCACCTAATTGGGAATTTTGCCCACAAAATTCAAATGCAAATTACCTGAGAATATTTTCTTTACTCCTAAAACTTGAAGTATTAAATCATAGAAATATCAATTATTTGAATTAAATCACATAAAAATTCTTGTCATTCCGTAACTATTAATTTTATAATTTAAGTATAGAAAATAATTCAATAATTATAAAATTAGGTAAAATTCTAATTAATTTTCAAAACCTGATTTAGTTTTTTATTTAATTAACTTTAATAAAATAATTTCTGAGAATAAAATTTCTAATGAATAAATGAATTAAAATTAATTCTTAATAAGATTTATTTGAAAATTATGGGTCTTACAATTAGTACGCTTTTAAAAAGGTCACATTCGTAAGTGTACTGATTATTTTATCACCACATTTTTGTTGATTATTGACATGCTTTATTTTTTATTACATTTTTATTTATTGACACGCTTAAAAATAGAACCATATATATAATCTTATAGCCACGTCTCTAGCTCTGTTCTTGCTTTCCTGTCGGCACGTGCCTCTGCTAATGCTTCAACCTCCATAGCAGCATAAGGAAAAATATTTAATTTATGTCTTTAATATTTTTTAAATTGTCTATTACATGCATGATTGTTCATTCTATTTACATGTCTATTACTTTAAACATTTTGATTGTGCTAATAGATTAAGATTTTAATTTTAATATATTGACAATATAGAACATTTATTATATATATTATATCTGTTATTTTAAATAATTATTTACGTAATTAATAAAATAATAATTATTTTTATTAATGTAACGTTATATAATTAAATAATTATTTGATAAAACAGTGCATCAAAATTTATAAATTAATAGTTAAAGTAGTCCAAAATTACACTTGTTTAATTTTTCTCTTTATTTTGTTTTGGATACCTTGGTGTCTAATTTTTAATTAATTATAGTATTTAATTAGCAAGCCTCCACTCAACCACCCGGGGGCGGGTGCATGAACTTGCGTACAAGAATCATTAGTCATTACACCTATTTAACATAAACATTTAGCAACACACACATATATATGCTTTAATTTGGTTGTTGCGACATTTATTTGCATCGGTGGGTAGCTAAAATATTTTTATTTTTCTTTGCTGACCTTTATACTAATACGTGATTAGATAATAAACTCATATATTTATTTAAATAAGTATTAAAGATTTGAGTATATAATAATATATTAATCAATAATAAATTTTTAAATAAAATTTAAATTAAAGGTAGATTAACTTTTTATTATTACATTAAAATAAAAAATGTATGATTCTGTATTGAATATACACTTAAAATAATTATTAAATTAGTTATTAATATAAATTATATATTGAAACATAAAATATATATTAAAAATAAATTAAGTAATACATATATTTATATGGAAATATATAATAATTAATTTAATAGTTTAAATTTTTTTAATAAAGAATTCAACATTTCAACCCATTCTTCTATGCATCTCTCAAATGTATCTTTATTTCCACCAGAATATTCTTTGCACCGTTTTATAACAAGGTTTGTCGTTTTGCACAATGATCTGCAATTTTTCCATCTATTTTTTGATATTGGTGACGCCAATTTGTCATAGTTTTGGTTGCATTTGTTGTAACATGCTTCTAGATCTAAGCCATCACCCACAGTTCTTGGAAACGATGGTTTTTCATGATCACGAATAAAGTTATCAAATTCAGCGATAACAGGACAAATAATTGTTCCAATTATCATTATTATTATTATTACATAAAACATATTGTGTTTAGTCATTTCTCTCTCTCTCAATTACAAATTCATGATGATAAATGAAACTAGCTAGGCTTTTTATAAGCCAAAAATCATTGGTAATATTATTAATATTATTATATACAGTATGATTCTCTAATTAATTAGAATATTTCTTGCTTAGTTTGTGCCCCTTCCCTATTCTAAGAGTAGTAGTGAATTCATTAAAAATGAATTTGTTAAAATAATAAAGGGTTATCAAATTACTTGGCTCAAAATATAGTCGAAAAGATTGCAAAAACTTTAAAAAGTTAAAAATGTATTATAAATGTTAAGTATTATATGTATAACAATAAGGATAAAAGAAAAAACAACTGTTTTTTACTTATTTTTAAAAAGGTTAAATTTGGTTAATAGTTAAATTTGTCTTTAAAAAGATTATTTATTTTTTAAATGGATTTTTAAATTATTTTTTAGTCATATTAATTATTGAAAGATAATATATAAGTCAAATTGATTCTTCCGTCAATTAGATGATAACATGTTACATTAAATGCCACGTGATATAATATCGTGGTAGGTTAACCTATTTAACTATTTAAAATTAGTTTTCTATTTTTTTTTAAATAAAGATAATGCACGCATGCTCATCCTATTTTATTTGTGTCAGTTTAGTTTACTTAGAAAAATAATTAAGAATAAAAAACAATTAAATTTTAAATTTTAATATAATGTGGAAATATTAGACTTTCAAAAATTTAGGCTAAAAATTAATTAAAGGCAAAAGCATAATTTTATAATATATTCTTGGACATCTACTGCATACATTTTACCTTTTTTATATTGTTCTGTACTTACTTTGAATCGTATGCCTTAACATGCAAACGAGCACTACAACAAAACAGTATTTTGATGACGGTTTTTTTTAATGCTTGGTGACGGTTTTAACTGTTGCTAAATGATTTTGCGACGGCTAAAAAAAGCGTCAGATTTGAGCGTCGCCAGCTGGCATAGTGACGGTTTTGGACCACCGTTGGTAAGGAGTGTCGCTAAATTGTTTGTGACGGTTTTTAAAGTATAAAACCGTCATTAATTTGTAACACTTGTAAAGATGTTTTTTATACTGTATTTCGTGACGTTTTGAAATTGTCGTTAAATTACTAAATTCTGTCAGTTTTTAGGAATATTTAGTGACTATTTAAACCATTACTAAGTTATTAGTTCTTATGACAATTTTTAGGCATATTTAGTGACTTGTTAATGTAAAACCCGGTTAATTAACGGCTAATTAACCCATAAATGAGAATTTATTCTAGAAAGCCTAAAATGTGATTTTTATGGTTAAATGTGATAAAGGAGATTGAGACGAGAATTTTGGTACCAATTTTATAGAATTCGGACCAAGATTGGACCGAACGGGCCAAACCGGGCCAATTGGACCCAAAGTGGGCCCTTGGCCCAACATAACTTAACCAAAACCCTAGTTTTCAGCACTCTCTCTCCTCAGTTGTTACACACACAAGCTGAAATTAGAGAGAAAGGGAGGAAGAACACTCTCTCAAGTTCTCTCCCTTGCTTAATCTTCAAACCACCATAACTTTTGATCTAGAGCTCCGATTGCCGCTCCGTTTATGGCCACGCGTTCACCGCGGAGAGCTCTACAAAACCCATACCATCAATTTTGAGGTAAGCCACACTTTGCTGTTCGAAATTTCAGCCCTTATTTTCGAGTTTCATGGGTGAAATGTTGAGATTTTGTGGTTCTTTGATGTTATAGGACCTAACTCTCTTGAAGAAGGAGGTTAATCTTGTCTCCTTGGACCTTGAGTGTGGTAATATTCTCAACCCTAGTGTATTTTGTGATTTTATGATGTTTGTGTTTTGAGATGTTGTGTATGGGTATGATGGTTGTGGCTTAGGTTGTGTGTGTGTGGATATTGGAGCTTGATTGGTGATTTTGAAAAGCTTGGAAAGGGTTTGGTGGTGAAAAATCTGTTCTTGGAGGTGTTGAGGCCTTGAGAGCTTGTGGATAAGTGATTTGGAAGTGCTCCGGTGGAGCTAGGGAAAATCGGCTAAGGTATGGTTTCGGTTTCCCGTATCTAATATGTAATGTGGTAGGAAATACTTAGGCTAGAGGCCCTAAGATAGGTATTGAATTGTTGATGTTGTTGAATTGTTGATGTATATGATGTGGTCATATATGTGATGATGATTAATGATGCCTTGATGGTATGATGTATGAGAAATATGCATGTTGTGATATATGCTTGATGATTGGTTATGGTTGAATTGTGGGTTGAACCATATTGATGGTGAGTATGATGTTGATTGTGTACAATGATGATTTATTGGAATTGGTGTTGTTGAGAATGGGTATGAGGAAGAGTATATGATATGTCAATGTGTTTGAGTTTAAGCCACTTGGGTGAAGTGGGTTGAAATGATGAGGTAGTGATTTTGTAGATTGTGGTAGTGTGTCAATGTGTGAGTTGAGGAGGCTTGATGTTGAATTTGATATATTTTGATTGATTTCAAAGAAAAGGGATGAAATTGGCATATTTTGATTGATTTTGAAAAGAGTTGGAAATGGCTTGTTTTGAAAATGGCACTTTGTGGTTTTTATGAAAAACATGGTTTTTGGGCATACTTTGGCGGGACATAACTTGGACTACGGATCTCTGTTTTGTACCAAATCTTTTTAGAAATGAAACTGGATCCAGGATGTCCGTGCCGTTCGAAGAACGGGTGAAAAATGATTTAAAATGAGGAAGTTATGTCCGTCGGAAGATTGGGGTCCAAATCTGTAAATTCTGCAGCTTTTAACTTAGAAAATTTCTTTAGCAGAATGACCCCTTGCGCGTGGGCGCACCTGGCGCGTACGCGCCGTTCTTCCCGAAAATGCCATCCATGCGTGCGCGTGATGTGCGCGGGCACGCCGATTGTGCTGCACCCAATGCCCAGCCATTTTCCAGAGAGTTATGCCAGAACTGTGCCAGTGTTGTGCCTGGGGCACGAGAACATCCACGCGTACGCGTGGTTGACGCGTACGCGCCGATTGGCAAGTTTTTAATCCACGCGTTAGCGTGCATGACGCTTGCGCGTCGATGAAGTTTTTGAGGCCATCCACGCGTGCGCGTGGAGTGCGCGTACGCGTGGCCCTGTTTTCATCCCAATGTTGATTTTTGAGTTTTCAAAGCCAAATCTCATACTTCTAAGCCTCCAATCTCACCTTTTATGTCTTAAATCATTATGACATGCCTAGCTATTAAAAAGGGGCTAGTGAATGAGGTAACTTGCGAGTAAAGCAAGGGAAAAATGAATTATCAATGAGGATCAAAGATGATTATGTGAGATGCGGAGGATGGTGGTGGAAGTGCTTGTTATGCCATGGGCCGAAAGGCCGTATTTGTTAATGAGATGGCTGGTTATGGATTTAACCGTGATGCCAATGGGCTGGTTATGGATTTAACCGAGAGCCGGAAGGCTAGATTATTGCCGTGTTACGGCGGAGCCATGATTATGGCCATGTACAAATGCATATATGCTGTTGAATGAATTGTGAATGTTGCACTTCCACTGTTGGGGATGAGAGTTTCCCTGGGAGGAAGCAGTGGCTAGCCACCACGTGCTCCAGGTTGAGACTCGAAGCTCTTTTGACCCTATGTCATAAGTGTGGCCGGGCACTGTGAAAGACCCGGATGAGCTCGCCCCCGTAAATATTCACCAGTGAAGGTGATGGATATAGATCATGATTATGATCAAGTTTATGATGAGTATAACTCGAGTTGGGGATGCGTGACAGAGGGACAGTCCAAGGGTTAACTGCCAGGACTTGTCGGGTTGGCTTTATAACCGACAGATGATATCATCAGCCACTAGGGACAGGCATTCATCATATGCATACTATGTGAATTGTTTGAGATTGCCTATTTGACTGCATATTACTTGCTAATTGTCTAAATGCCTTAACTGCTCCTATTTGTATATTCCTTGCTTGACATAACTGTGCTTGCTACTTTATACTTCTGCTGGTGGTTAGGAGGTCTGAAGGAATTGGAAAGGGAAGTATTAGTTAGATTGAAGTATCTTTAGTCAGATGCCCTTTATGGTTTAGCTTGTTTATAAGCTTTGATATTATCTGGAGGAAGTTCTAGGATTGCCTTCAGCTTTCCTCTATTATTATGTATTATATATGTGGAAGCTGTTACCATGCTGGGGACCTTTGGTTCTCACCCATGCGGATTTTGTGGTTTTCAGATGCAGGACGTGAGGTGTCCCGCTGAGGCATGCTGGAGACTTCTATTATTGCGAAGATCCTTTGTTCTCGGGGCTATGTTTTGGTTTATATGTTCTGCTTAGATACTTTTATCTCCATTAAATAATACAAACTGTGATGATTCCTCTTATGGGAGATTTTGGAGAATAGGTTTTTATGTTTTTGTGTCCCTTTGGGTTTCCTTTGGGGTTTTCCTTATTTTTATCATATGTATATATTGTTACGCTCGGATCGGTTATCTTCGCAGCCGGATCTTGTGTCTTGATATTCCTGTTTTTGACACTCCTTTGTAGATATATAATCTCGCGTTGGTTATCCTTGTTCGTTACGTTATCGATCGGAGTGTTGCGCTTTAAGGTTGCGGTTTTTTGTTTATCCTTTTTCTATAAAGGCTCCTAGTTATAATCAATTATTCATACTACTATACGTACTAAATTTTTATTTTAGAGGTCGTAATACCTTGCCATCTCTGAATTATGACTTAAGCATAAGACTCTGTATGGTAGGGTGTTACAGTTAAACCGTCACAATATTTTTAGTAACATTTTTTTATTTAAAATCGTTACTAAGTTATTTATTCCTGTGACACTTTTTTCTGTATTTAGTGACTGTTTTAAACTGTCATAATCTCTCCAACATCAAAATTTCTATTATCAAAAATTGAATTCTCCATAAATTACATTATTTTTCAACAAATTCAAATTCAATCCCCCAAGTTTTACAGAAATAGCAACAATGTATTTCAAAAGTTGAATTCTACAAGTTTTAATTACATAGTAATAATCCATATGTAAATTCAAAAAATTTCAACTTAATCCAAACTTGTAAACCTAACAATTCAATCATAAAACTCCTTTAAACGTTGGATGGCCTGTGTTGTTGAGGTTCATGACTGGCAGAAGAATATGGTCTTGTATGTGTAGGTGATTCAAAATCTGCAACCTACAATTGAAAATAAAAAATATATATTTTAGGAAATATTTTAGAAAGATACTTAACAAAACAAAAGTGTTATACAAGAGGCTATGATTACAAACTACAATCATTTTAGAAGTTGTTGATGACGAAAATTAAGTACGCAAGTCTATAAAATTAAGTATAACATATATCCTTATCTTACCTCAGTAGGAAAACCAGGTGGCAATTGACCCTTTTGATGATTCACAAGAAAATTTACTTGTTCCTGTAGCAATTGTACTTGTAACTTCAAGTTTTGATATTCAGTTCTTGATGGTCCACTAGTTGTAGTAGATTGCATAGACTCTCTTGAGCAGGATAAGGATCTAATCATTTGAGATGGACGAACACCAACTCCCATACCTCTAACATAGCTTGAATTCTCTTTGCCAAATACTTTAACATATGCTTCATTTTCAGAAGCACCCTCACCAATTTCCTTTTGTAAGTTTTCCTGAAGTGATTCATAGACAAATAATAATGTTACATATGTAATATTAGTCCAATAGAATTTATCAATCATTTTGCAAAGAAGTACTACGATTTTATTAAGTAACAAGAGTACTACTATTTTAAAGAACAAAATCAAGCATTCAAGCCTGAAGATAGATCGCTTTACTTTAATTTAATTACTGTTGTTGCTATATATATATATATATATATATATATATATATATATATATATATATATATATATATATATATATGTTGTTTGATATAGAAGGAAGAACGAAGAAGCATCGAAAGTATGAACATGTGTTAGGAATGAAATGATGTAATATATACAAAGAAATAACAACACACACACACACACACACACACACACATATGCAGAGAAAAAGAATAGCGTAGTGATGAGTAACATATACAAAGAAAAATGAGAAAAATTCAAAACTTAAAATGCTTTTAGTTTTAGCAAACCTAAAAAGGATACATAATAATGAAATGAAAAGGGCAGTATGTTCATATCACTGTGGGAATAAATATAGATTAGAATTTTATCTTATATTTTTTTGTTGTGCTTTTTCATTGACAAATGTTCCATCTTTTTTCTTGTGAGTGATAGAAAATATTTCTCCTCTACTAAATTGTCGCCCAGTTTCAACTTCCTAACATTATTATAAGATTGGTCAAATTAAAATATAACTAACACAAAAAATTAATAAAACAAAAATACTAAAAAAGTAAACAAATGTACAAGTTCATGGCGTTTCCTAGCAAGTGTTTTTGAGCCAATAGTGTGAGGAATTTTTAATTGTTGCCGATTTATAGCATTCTTTTCACACAATTCCTGCACATTAACAAGCATAAAAGTTAATGGATCTTAAACACAAATAAAAACTAACAAATAACAAATGTGTTTACCTGAGTTTTTGGACTCAATCTATATTCCAAAAATGCAGCCCAATGGTCTTTGGGAATTCCAATTGGATTCAAATTAACATTTGCATCCCAACTAAGTTCCGATTTATAATGCTCATTGAATAGCTTAAATCTATTATTCTTCCACTTATTTCCAAGATTTGACAAGATATACCTTTTGTGTTCATCATCATTAACAACAAATATTTTCTTCAAAAAAACATAAATATGTAGTTAGTATACAAAACTTAAGGTAAACATAACAAATAATATTTTTCAAAACAAAAATATATAAAAAATAGCATACCTTAATAGTATTCTCAAAAATAGCATCTTTATATTGCATTGGAATTTTATGCCAAGTTTTGTACATTATAGGAAAATTATTAAAATTACTTGCAATGAGCCCCAAAACACCTCCCAAGAGTCCACCGGATTCTCCAATTGGCTGACCACTTCCATTCCATTCTATAAGAACTCGTTTCCTACTATGATGAAGGGAAAATGCATCTTTTACCTTAAGTTGCATACTCTTTTCAACCCCTTGTTCATCTAAAAAGAAAATAAAAGAGCTATTATTTAAGACAGCTAGTAATTGAAAACAGATTATTTGAACTAGTAAATTAATAAGAAAAAATAACATACCTACAACAATAACAGACCATGTGGTGTTCCACTTCTTTCTAGAAATAGCAACTCCATCTACCTCTTCATTATTAAGAAATCAGCATCTGATAGGCTATGACTATGAAGTTCATTTTGAATGGATGAACTTTGAGCTATATGCTCTTGTTGACTCTTGCCTTTAGAAGATGTTAACTTAGAATGACTTGGAAGATGTCTTTTTTCTCGTGCCAAGATAACTTTAAAGTAAAAGAATTAGAAACCTAATTAAAGAAATTAGAAACTTCACAATATTTTTATCATAGTATGCTAAAAGAGGAGATAGTTACTATTTTCATAATTTGAGAGATGAACATTTTCTCTAGCATATACAACATTCGGTTCAATATGTTCATCTTCTTCCTCTTCGAATTATACAAGTCTTCTCCTTTTAATACCTGCAATAATATAAAAAAATAAGAAAAAACAATATTAGGGGATGACACTTTAAGAATTGGGTAAAATTGAAAATTGAGATATGATCATTTCCTCTTTCATTAGGGGATGACACTAGTCTAGCATTTTCAATATCTTTGTGGGATTTTTTAGGACTTTGATACCTTTTTATTAGCCTTCTTCTCTTCATGCCTGTAAAAAATAAAAAAAATAAGAGAAAACTATATTACTTAAATCAAAGAATAACAATCATGTATAAGTTCACACTTTAAGAATTTGGTAAAATTGAAAATTGATTGAGATATGATCATTTCCTCTTGTATTAGGAGATGACACTAATTTAGCATCTTCAACATCTTTGAGGAATTTTTTAGGACTTTGATACTTCTTTATTAGCCTTCTTCTCTTCATACCTGTAAAAACATAAAAGAAATAAGAGAAAATTATATTACTTAAATCAAAGAATAACAATCATGTATAAGTTCACACTTTAAGAATTTGGTAAAATTGAAAATTGATTGAGATATGATCATTTTCTCTTGTATTAGGAGATGACACTAATTTAGCATCTTCAACATTTTTAAGGAATTTTTTAGGACTTTGATACTTTTTTATTGGCCTTTTTCTCTTCATACCTGTAAAAACATAATAAGAAATATAATTAAAGGAAATAGAGTATGAATAAAAAGAGAATAAATATTATTATAAAAAGTAAAAAAAGGAAATTATATTTTTTTTTGTAAAAAAAAAAGAAAATTATATTTTTCATGGACAAAGATAAATTAAGAAGGTTACAGTTTAGGCCCAGAATGTGTCTTTAGTCCAAAGTACTAAAAAAAAGGCCAAGAACCTATGATATTCGTGTCACATATTCTAAGAAGTTGCAACAAACACTATCTTTAATTTTAAGAGTAGACTTTCACCAGAACTAGGGGTGCACAGACCCGGCCCGGCCCGAAGGCCCGGCCCGGGCCCGAACACTTTAGGGGCTAATTTGGTGTGATTTCATCGGGTTTAGGGTCGGATTAGGGTCTCAAAAATAGACCCGGTCATTATTTCGGGTCGGATCCGGGCCATAGCTCGGGTCACCCGAAGTCGGCCCGGTGGCCCGGTCATCATACATAATTAATATTTTGTGTTATTAGTGATGGATCATGACTATTTTTATGTAGAATTTAAGTATTGTAAACCTTAATATTTTGTGTTATTAGTCATTATAAGACTATAAGTTAATGTTTTATGTTTAGAATGCGTAAGACTTTAGACTAATGCATAATATTGTGTTATTTGTATTGATTTAAATATTTGATATTGTTAGACAATATTAGTATTGATTGTGATTTTGCTTTAGTATTGATTGTGGTTATGCTTTAATTTTAAAGAAGGATTGATTCTTGTTATATTTTTCTAAGTAAATTTTACCATGTTAAATAATGGTTGGAGTATTGGAAATTTGGATATTTTTACATGCTAACTTACAAGAAGATATCAACGTAATGTAATGTTAATGGCCCGGTTTTCACCCGGTATAATTGTGGCCCGAAAGTGTACTGGTTTCATCGGGTCTAGGGTCGGGTTCGGGTCTAATAAATAGACCCGGTGTATATTTCGGGTCGGGTCTGGGTCTCATCAAACCCGGCTTCACCCGGCCCATGTGCACCCCTAACCAGAACCGAAAAAAAATTTAAATTGAGAATTAAATGGCATTGAGAATAGGTCCATAGTGTTGGCACTGTCTAATAAATGCAAATGGCATTGAGAATTAAACGTAGGGTATTGTCATTGTGGTTGAGTAGTTTAATTCACTCTAGACCAATTTCAAGCAACTGCTATGAATGCGGTTGTTCTCTTTTATTATTAACACCATAGTTCTCTTCTATCTTATATATATATTTCAACTCATTTCAAGCTATAGAAGAGCAATTTAATAAACAAATGGTTATTTCATTTTAATGAGTGTTCAGGAGAATTTGTTAATAGTACATACATGAACATATATTACAAGAAAAATGATCATTTTTCACCTTTTAGTGTACCAAATATATGTATTGAAAGTTTAAAAGCTGGTATTTAAAAAGTTTTTTAATTTTAAGAGTAGACTTTCACCAGAGTAAAAGTTTTTTAATTTTAGTTATACTCCTGCAAGTAATTTTAAGAGTTGCCACCCTAACACGATGACCATACTCCTGCAAGTAATATTAGTTCATCTCTGAAGAAAGAAAAGAAACAAGTATGGAAAAAAAAACAAAACTGTTAAACAAAGACTTTGCATCTTCAAATGATGCAATCAGATCAATTATAATATAAGGTGATTCTCATGAGCAACAAAAGGAACCGAATATATGTATTTGAACATGCCTGAAGTCTCTTTGCAATGGCAAGAAAAGGTTGTATGTCACCCCTAGTTCAAACAAGTATGACAATTTGTAACTGGAATTGATGTTTTTTCTTCACGAATAAGATTTTCACTCGCTGTTGACTCGTAAAATGACTGGAATTCTAGCAATTTTGAAGCAACAGATACACTTCTTTCTAGATCAACTTCAACAGTCCCATCATTTTGTATCCTCACAAGGTCAGCAATTAGTTGTTGCTGTGAATCAAAATCAGAAAATGTTGTGAACTTACTTATCACAGGGAAAATCCAATGCATAAATAAAAAACACAGAGCTTAAAGTCAATAACAAATCTTCAAAGGCATAACCATAAGTAATAACCAAAACACATGTTGGGAACCAGAAGGCATTATTGTTTTCTAGAAGTTGTAAGACCCAAAACTTTTGAAAAGTCTTATTATGATCAAATCTCAAATCATATGGTTATTTATAGCCTTAATTTCAGAAATTATTTTATTAAAGATAATTAAGGCAAGTTTTGATTTATTGGATTTGAGATAAGTTATGATTATTATCCAATTTTATAATTATTGGATTATTTTCTATATTTAAATTATAAAGTTGGCAGTTATGAAATAATAAGAATTTTATATGATTTGGACTAAGTAACTAATATTTTAGATATGACTACTGCTATTTTGAAAAATGAAGAGACTAAGTATATTATTTCTAATTATTGGATTTGGGCTTTTTATTAAAAATAATTTGTAAAATTGATGAGCAAATAGTATTTTTCTATATACATTAGTGTTGGATTTAATTTGAGTTTCAATTACTATATTATCCCTACATTTATTTGAAATTACCTAAACTACCCCTAGCTTAACACAAACCCTAGTTTTCTAAATGATGAAACCCTAATTCCCATGCCTAGCAGTCGCCACACTTTCTTCCTCCCTTTAGCAGACCTGCAACACAACAACTTCAGAAGAGAAAGGAAACAGAAGCAGAAAACGGAGAGAAGGGAGAATGCGCCGGCCAGGGGCAGGGAGCTCGCTGCCGCCGCGCTGTGTAGAGCCGCCGCCCGTTCTGACTTCCATCAAGCCGTCCCGCCACTACCGCCGCCGAACAAAGGAGAGTAACCATCGCGAGGAGCCGCTGCCATCCTTGCTCGTCGTCTCCCTTGGAATGGCCGCCATCGAGGGCCAGCAGAGGGAGAGAGAACGAGCGCGAGTCAGTGCCACCACCGAGAAGAGGAACCGTGCTATTGCCATCAAAGACGTCGCCGGAGGAGAGCACGGTACCGTCGCCGCCGCTACTCGTCGCGCATTCACCTCTAGCCCGCACAGTCGCCAGTCGCTCGAGAGAGAGAGAGACGCGCCGTGAGGATGAGGCGTGATGGTGGTGGTTGTTATGCCATCCCACTGCCTTCGCCATAAAAAACTGCCACCAAGGCCGCCACCCTCCTAGCTGCTGCAGTGGTTGTGGTCCACTATATGGCCGCCGGAGAAAATCGCCGTGGCCGCTGAAACCACCGCCGGTAAAAGTCCTTGCATTTGGTTTTCATTCCTTCTTACTCCTGTGTTTTTATGGTCATTACATTGTTGTGCAGTCGCAGTTGTCGGGGTCTTTCATCGCCGCTGCTGCGTGAGGTGACTGCTGGGGCCGCTGCCTAAGTTTATGACCGAGCCTCTGCCGCTGGAGAACACTCTGACTGTAAGGGTTTTAAATTTGTGGTTCTTGTCATTTTTGGGTTTTAAGAAGGTTTTGATGCTGCGTGGTTATTATAGTTGATCCACCGGAGCTTTTGGCCGCTATCGGAGCTGTTGCCGGGTCGGTTCGAAATCGCAGCTGCTTCGTTTTGTTAATTCGGTGAGTATAACTGGTTTCGAAAGCCCTGCGTTGGTGTTCTGTTCTGTGAAATAAAGTATTTGCGATGTTAATGGTTTTAGGAGTTAGAACCTGGTTTGTTTATGCCGTTTATAGCTGTTTCTACTTTTGAGAGAGCAAGCAAAGCCGAGATTTTGATTGCCGATGATTTCGGGCTGAGCGAAAAGGAGTCTGTTAACGAGTTTGGGATGTGGTTTCAACGTTTTGAGGTGGGGGCGCTTTCCGAAAATTATATTTTATATTGGAATTATTATATATGGATACTGATGTGAGAAAATGTGTATTTGGTGATTGTATTGGCCTTATGTATTATTCGATTGTGTTGAAAGATTATGAATGTTTGTTTGGATGAATTTGTTTTGCGGCTTTGTGAAATGGAATGTTTGAAGTTGATTCTTTAAAGAGTTGTAATTTGAGTTCAATCCGTTGGGAATTGATTTGAGTTGAGTTGACTCTCTTGATAATGTGAAAGATAGAATACTCTTTGAAATTCAGCCTGGTTTGCTTTAATTGGTTTGGTTTTGATAAATGATTGGTTGCTGAACCGTTTCTTTAAAGCTTTGGAAATATGTTAAATCGGTTGATATTGATTTGATTTTGAAACGGTTTCCTTGAGATATGAAAATGAGTTGATTGTTGGATTTAGCTTGCTTTTGAATTGATTTCTGGCTTTGAGCTGTTGAAAAGGAATGAGGAACGGTTTAGTTGGGACTCGAACCGGGTGGCAAAAGTTAAAGTTTTAGGGGAGGTGCTGCCGAAATTTCTACAAAATCCTAGTCTTGTTTGAAAAGTTATTTAAAAAGGGTTGGATTCGAGAAATTGTATTATTTGATTTATTAAGAGAATATTTATGTTTTCAAGCTTAACTTATTTAATGAACCTAATGCCTTGAGTTTAGCTTATTTAGAAATTGAACTATTTTTACCATTTGAATCACTGAAGGAAAGAATGATGTCTAATATTGATTTCAATATAAAAAGGAGCTTTTAGTGATTTTAAAGGAAACTAGACTTTTGATTGAGTAATTAAGTTTGAGGCATTTTGGAAGAGGTTAAAAAAATGGGTTCCAAAAAGAAATCTGAAAGTGGTTTGATTCAAATGAGCCAGTTCTGTTTCAAATGAGTTGATTTTTGGACTGGATGGGAACTTGTGATTTTGTATGGTTCGGTTTCATAATAAATTCAGTTTTATTTACTTGAGCCAAGAATCTATGATTTTAAGAGTTTCAATGAATTTTAAGGAATTGATATAGATTGACCTTCCCTAAAGACTTGAGACTCTGCCGAGAAACTTTTGTTATAAAATTCCATTATTGGATGGATGATTTTGAATACTTTGAAATAAATCCTTAACTTACCATGGTTATAGAAGTTTTAGAAAGAGAAAGCTGAAAGTGACTTTGTTTTAAAAAGGGAACTTACTTTGAGTAAAAGTGGCTTATCAGCCTGAGATAATTTGAGAGATGAGATCCTTAAAGCCAAGGCTGAAAAGAGTTGAAACTTGATTTCAAAGTGAATGGATTGAGAAAAGTGATTTATGGCTTAAATATCGATTTTATGAAATTGATGATGTTGAATGGTGAAATTGCTATTTTGTTATAACCCGAAATGGCTGTCTATGCTATTGAATTATGGCTGATTGCCGAATGAGTTATGAGCCGTATGGCTGGATATAAATTATGAAGTTAAGCCGAAGGGTTGTATTTATTGATAAATTGGCTGGTTCTGGATTGAACCGTGAGCCGGATGGCTGGGATGAATGTTGTATGTGAGTATGCTTGTGTTTTCTCTCTGGTTGTAAGGGTGACAGGGCACCGATACCCTCTAATGGCGACAGGGCGCATATACCCTCTAATGGCGACAGGGCGCAGATACCCTCTAATGGCGACAGGGCGCAGATACCCTCTAATGGTGACAGGACACATATTCCCTCTAATGATATTAATGCGCAGCAGAGAGACTGTGCCTGGGTTAGCTACCAGACACGTCGGGTTGGCTTGGTAACCGACAGATGGTATCATCAGCCACTAGGACAGGCATGTATCATATGCATCTATGTGACATTGTTTGGGTGTGCATATTGTACTTGGTTTGCCTTTGTGATTAACTGCTAATTGTTCTACTTGATGTAATTGTTTGTTTGTACTTGAACTTCCTATCTGTGTTTGCAACTGGGACGCTATTGGATTGTGGTGATTGGTTGTTGGTTGGATTGTTTGGGCCTAGGGCCATGGTTAAAATGAGATAGACCGATGGTTGGTTTCGGTTTTGTGTTTCTAGTTTGAAAAAAATATGAAATTCTACTTTGGTTTAGTATAGATAAACCTTTTTGAAAGGCTTTTGAGTTTTTGAGAATTGAACGGTTCCTCTTTCAGAAAAGATTTCCGACTTTACTCTTATTGTAAACCGTTGTTTTTGAAAAGAGGCATAAGACGGTTATTAATCACTTGTACGGTTTATCTTCATGTATCCTATTACAGTAATTCCCAAAAGCCCTCTACTGATGAGAACCCTTTCGAGGATGATGTTCTCACCCCCTACATTTTTTTCCTTTCAGGATATGGCTGCAGAAGTCACGAAGAGTTTATTTAATTATTGTTGTGATGCTCTGTATTATTTTAGTTATGATTTATTGTACCCTCGCCTTTATCTTGATATATTCTGTAAGAGGGATAGGAGTTGTTTTAGTTAATGCTTGTAATATCATTATATGTGTGTGTGTGTGTGTGTGTGTGTGTGTGTGTGTGTGTGTGTGTGTGTGTGTGTGTGTGTGTGTGTGTGTGTGTGTGTGTGTGTGTGTGTGTGTGTGTGTGTGTGTGTGTGTGTGTGTGGATGTACTCCTGATGAGTTTTGTAAGTTGTATGGTATTTATGGATGTACGTTATCGAATGAAAGTATTTTTGGGAGCGGTATTGCGGTTTAAAATTTTAAACAGGCTCATATTTTAGTATTAAATAGTATAAGCGTCGTCGTAATGTTCGAGCTATCAGAGTCACGCAGCCGGAAGCGTGAGCTTTGGTAGTTAGGGTGTTACAGAAGTAAATAAGCTTATAATTGAAACACAATGAATATATTCAGCATATACTATATTCACAATAGAACTATGAGATTTTGCATGTTTTGAAAAATATTAAATGATTAGAAACTGAAATTTGAGAATATCCTCTAGTTTTTGAATGAACCACTTTACTGTATCCATGCATATCCTCTTTTGGTTTCTCTTAGTCTTGGTCATCATGCATCATTGCCATGTAATTTTTCTTAGTCTTTTTCTTCAGTTTCTATGTAATTTCCATTATGCCTTATCTTATTTTGTTTTCTAATTAAAAATCAAATGAAATTAGAGCAAGCAATCACATTGTAGCCAATAAACACAGTTCACAATAAAGAGTAACTCACCTCTCACCACAATGAGGACACTCAAAAGCCGACAACAAAATCTGCACAAAAGTTAAAGACAACAATGCATTATGCTTACATACCATAATCACAAATTCATGCTTCAAAAATTAATCATATAATTAAAGCACACAATAAATTCCTATTTAAAAAGGCAAAGAAAGAAATTATTGAAGCATTACATACCATAACTCAATAAGGATAAAGCACACATACCTTTCTGAAGTGAAGAATTAAAGTGAGTAAGAATCTTGTAATCCACTGCGAAAAACAATAGAAATGAAATTAAAATCACTCTAAAAGGGGATATTATTACAGTGGAGGAGTGCTACTTGTCGAAGAGAGAGCTTGAAGCCTTGAAACAGAGAGAGATGACGAGGAGAGGTCTATCATATCAGTGCATCAATTTTACTATTATCTATCCTTCTAATTAGAAATGCATCAAGTCAGCCATAATTTTAGTTGAAGCATTTCATCGAACAGGTTGTGTGCAAGTAAAATCAAAATAAATTTTAAAACAAACAAAATTTAAAGCTTCCAACAAAACAATCCTCCATATAATAAGATACAAAGCATGATCTCTCAGACGAAGAATCAATGAAAAATTTAAAATCACAAGTAACAGTACCAAAGAATAACAATCATGTATAGGTTATTTGATTTACATTAATCCATTCACAATTTCACATTAAAAAATTAGCAAATAGAGCATAAAAGGAAGAGAAGAACCGAAGAAGTGAAAGTAGTGCGACTAACCTTCGGTGGAGACACGAATGGAGACCGGCGGCAACATGGCGATGAGCTACTCCAACCTCGAACAGAGAAGCCAGGGAGGACGCGGACAGCAGGAAGGAGGACGGGGACAGTGGGAAGGAGGACGCCGAGCTACAAGAGAGGACGCGGAGATGACATTACGGACAGCGGCGACACTGTCTCAGAATCGTTGCAGGGAGAACCTAGGGTTTTGGCTAGGTGATTTTGAACTTTGCTTGAGTTCAGAGATAGTGATTCATGAACAGGGGGTGAGTGAGGGCTGAACGTTGGGGAAAAAACCAAAACGGTGCCGTTTAACAAGCACCGATCCAATTTCATTTAAAAAAATAAAAATGGTTATCAGAAATAGAAAATAAAAAAAGAAAAAAGAGAGAAAGAAATAAATTGCTAGTGACGCTGAAAAAATTATATAAATAAGTGTCACTATTTTATTTAATAACGACTGTTTAAATAAGGGTCATAAAATAAGTGAAGCTATTCATCTAATTTGGTGTAGTGGTTAATGCCAATATTTAAGTTCTCAAATCTTTATTCTTATGTTAGAATAATCATATTATTTGGATGTCAAATTCGATGAACTTGGAATAAACATTTTTTGAATTATTATATTTTATAGTATTTTATACTATTATGATCAAAATTAAAAGTTGTATTCATCATATCACATCAAGTACTAGGTGCATTTATTTTCCAAATAACAAAACACAAAAATTCAAAAGAATAAAATAGAACATATTAAATACTTACCATTAATAAAGTACTAAGTGCACTTATTAATATCTATTGTAAAATGAATAATATTATACATTTAAATTTTTTTATTAATCAAGTTTAGTTAATAATTAAGTTGGTCTAACATAATAAAAATTAGTTATAGATAATATTATTTTATATATTCTTATTTAAACTGATTAGACTTGGATTCATAAAAAAAAAAACTTAAAGGTGTCGACAAATATTGTCATGAAATAATTCAGCAATAGTAGAACAAATAATTATTCCAATTATCATTATTACTAGGGCATAAGGCATACCAATTTTAGCCATATGTCTCTTCCTTTTTTGTTTTGCAACTACCAATTTATGATGCACTACTAAGGTTCATATAAACCTTATAAAATATTCCTCAACATTATTATATATAATATTATTCTTGAATTAAAGTATTCCTTAATATACTGAGAAGGGTAATTTACCCATGTAACCAAATAAAAAAATTTCATGACAATATTATTTTGATTATATTTAATTAGATATATTTTTGAATTTAATAAGTTTAAATGAAGAGTCACCAAACTATATGAATCAAAATAGTTGAAAAGATAATATTAATGTTGAGTGTCATGATACTATAAGAAAAACAGTCTATTGTCACGCTTTTGAAATTTGTCGAAAAGTGTAGTGTTAGTTTTTTGTTATGCTTTTTAAGCTATCGGTACGCTTTTGAAAGAGTCACATTTACAAGTGTGCTAGTTGTTCTATCATCATACTTTAGTCGATCTATTGACATGCTTTTTTTTGCCACACTTTTATTTATTACCACACTTAAGAGAGAGCCATATGTATAATCTTATAGCCACGTTTTTAAAACGTGCCAAAAGTTAGATATACAATCATGCTTTTAAAACGTGCCCATAAAGTTAGTTTTGGCTACACTTCAAAAGCGTGCTGATAGAAGAAGATATAGCCACGCTTTCTTAAATGTATCTAGATTTGAATCTATTGCTACGTTTTTAAAGCATGCTATATCCTTATCAAATGAAAAAAAAATCTGGTATGTGCTTTTATATGCACAATCAAAAGCATTGACAAAAATATGTGAATATCATTTAAAAAAATTCATCAATAAAAATTAGTATTTAGTAGAATTCACACCAAATTAAATATCAATCTCTTATAGTCAAAGTAGTTATAAAATGCACCGTAATAAAAAAATAAATAAAAAAACGCGTGACACTAAAAATGTGAGAAATAAAAAGACTCAGCTTTTTCAATTGATTCAAGACTATGCTTTTGTGTACAAAACTATGCTTTTTCATATTCTCCTCCTTTCTCTTCAAAATCCCTTTTACTTTGGTATCTAAGCAAATACTTTTTCTTCTGTTTTTTTTCTTCCAAATCTGTGACAATCCCTTTCTGGAGTTGCAATAAAATAGGGAATATCACAGCTATTTGAACATCCAAATAAAAAAAAAAAAAATCAGCAAATATGTATGAACTATATAGTATATTCTGATTTTTTTTAGAGTATAAAAACGAGCACACTAATATTTATCACAAGTTACTTATGGTAAAATTGCCTAATGCTTGCTTTTCTTTCATATATTAATATAGTATTCTTCCCACCTCCACAATTCTATATAAATGTATATGAATTATGCTATTATTCTGACTGTGTAGCATTATTCACCACAAATTTTTATATATTCACATTCTTTTTTCCTATAATCATTATATTTCACTAATATAGAAAATACATGATTTAACTAAAATATTTTTACACATCGTGGATAATTATAATAGCAAGTATTATTTAGGATGATAGAAGCTTTTATTAGGGATTATGATCGCACATGTGGGTATCTATCCTGCTTCCACCCAGTCATAGCAAATTAGCAACCCGACCCCTACTCGCGCAATTTTCACTCCTAATATATAATGTACATGTTTATAAGAGAATATATACATATGATGAAGTATACACCCTGTCCTATCTATTATAACCCTAACTTTATGACACTGATAGTTTCATAGTGCAAGCCCATGTCACTACTAGAAATAAGGTTTTTTCAGATAAAATTTATTCCGTCTGATTGATTTTTTAATTTTGGACAAATTAAAGACAATTTTTAAACAACCTTTAGTGGAGATTTTGAAAAAATATATTCTATCATAAATTTATCTAAATTTTGTCTCAGATTTTAGCGACAATTTTTTTATGACGCCAAAATTTTTAAATAGATTAGCAACATATTTTGGACAAAACTATAATTCATCTGTATTTTATCTAAATATATGCAATAACTTCAGATGGATTTGGGACACATTTAGAAAATCATTAATTCTATCTTAAATTTGTCTATAATTAATCTTATATTCTTGGTTTAATTACTCTGTTGGTCCTTATAGTTTTGCGAAATTTTTAATTAGGTCCCTGTATATTTTTTCCTTTTAACTGAGTCCTCACACCAATTTTTTTTAATTAGGTCCCTACACGTTTTTTCCTTTTATTTGGGTCCCTACACCAATTTTTTTAGTTAGGTCCCTATAAAATTAAGCCAATTACTACTAAGAGAGACTTAATTGAAAAAAAAAATTGGTACAGGGACCCAATTAAAAAGAAAAAAAGTATAAGGACCTAATTGAAAATTTCATGAAACTATAGGAACCAACATAATAATTAAACTTATATTCTTTTACTATAACTAATCCTTTAAGTAGCTAAAATTTTTTCCTATAGATTTGGAACGAAAATAACATAATTGGTAAATTTCACATAAAAATACATCAATATTTCAAATGAATTTCAAACCCTTATTTAAAAATTTTAACATTTAATATAAAAATATTGTTTATATTTTAAATTTGTCGATTTGTCCCAAATACATTTTCTATTCCAAAATCAAATTTCTTTTTTTTAAAATAACCCTAATTATGTAGAACTTATAAAAAGCATATTTTTTTTGTATCCAGACTCAATTTTAAAATCTCTTAGTTAAAATATAAAATAATTATCATATTGATTAACTTCTCACTTATTGTTATACATATTTTAAAAAAATGAATTAAGAAGTACGTTAGTGCATACTTATTTATACACCCGTCTTTTATAACAACTAATTCTTTAACCTTTACAAAATCAATTTAACATGTTTTTAACATTCATATATTAGTAACATTATTTTTTAATTTACACAAAAAATAAAATAAAATAAAAATAAAAACCAAACAAAATTTGATAAAATACATATACAATAACACGTATGTATGACATAAATATAGTTCGAGATATACAAATTCATAATGTAAGGAAGCGTTAATTCAAAATAAAAGAAAATTTGATATCTTCGAGTTGAAACCATTTTGACTCTTGAAATTTAGATTCAGTCTTAATTTTAACCTCTAAATTTTTAGTTATCCAATTAACACCTCTAAATATTAGATCGTGTCTCATGTTTGTCTCTATAATTATTTTCATTAACGGAGAGCTGATGTGGCATATTAAATTGACACAGTGTGTATCTACGTGACACTTAATTTGACAAAATAAATGTGTGATGAGTGAATAATGTGACAAAAGTTATTTTCACTTAATATAAATCCATACAAATTAGGGTTTTAACATGTACGTAGAGATCAAATTGAGTGAAAACATCATTTTTAGATCACATGCACTAACCTACATAGCTTCAATTTGTCTTAAAAGCGGCCATGTTGATTTTGGGACTTGTGTAATCAATTCCTCACACCGTCTCTCACTTGCCTATAAAAGAGAAGCCAAATGATGCCAGAAGTAGAAATATAGTTTCTAAAACTTAAGAACACGAAAAAAAGTAAGATCCTTAGAAAGCGATATAATTAAAGGAAAAACAGAGAGCAGGGGGAACACTATGGTAACTAAAATTTAAAAGCAATCTTCTAAGAAAGCGACTTTGAAAATAGAATGACAAAATAATCAAAACCTGTTGTTCCTTTCTACTTAAAGTTTGCCTCAATTCTTTAGGTACCTGGACCAGCATAGATTCATGTTCCTCGGCTTCTCTTATACGATTCTCTAGCTCTGTTCCTGCTTTCCTGTCGGCACGTGCCTCTGCTAATGCTTCAACCTCCTTAGAACTGAGTTAGAAGCATAAGGAAAAATATTTTATTTATGTCCTTAATATTTTTTAATATTTTCAAAATTGTCCATTACATGCATGATTGTTCATTCTATTTACATGTCTAATATTTTAAACGTTTTGATTGTGCTAATAGATTAAGAATTTAATTTTAATATTCTGAGAATATAGAACATTTATTATATATATTATATCTGTTATTTTAAATGATTATTCACATCGTTAATAAAATAGTAATTATTTTTATAATGTGACGTTATGCAATTAGATAATTGTTTTATATAATAGTGCATCAAAATTTATAGATTAATAGTTAAAGTAGTCTAAAATTATACTTGTTCGATTTTTCTCTTTATTTTATTTTGGGTATATTGGTGTCAAATTTTTAATTAATTACAGTATTTAATTAGCAAGCCTTGGACACACTCCAACGTTACCGTGCTGACACTTGGACTTATTCAACTTCTTGAGTTAAGATCAAGTCAGCCTAACTCTCAATACTTTAGCAAGAAAGTTAAGAACACAAGAGAATACAAGAGATAAGAAATGAAATTTTGGTGGAAAGAACATTTTATTGTTCAATTGTTTGTTACAAATGATTCACACTCTCATCTTCTATTTATAGCCATCTACCTCTTAATGGATGGTTAAGATTAAATCTAATCGACGGTCTAGATTAATCATCTAGAACCTTCTTTACAAATATCTATCCTATCACAACTTTTTAAATACTTCTAGAGTATTCCATACTACTCTTCATATTCCTTTATATATCCATAATCTTTTAGAATACTCTGTGACATTCCAGAGTCTTCTAGAACCCTCTAGAATTTTCTGGAACCTTCTAAGACATTTTAAAACGTTCCGAAACTATTTAAAGTATTCTCAAACACCCCAAAAAACTATACAAATACTGTTAAATTTAACTTTTTAAAATTTACCGTAACACTCCACTCACCCCGTGCATGAACCTGAGTCCAAGAATCATTACACCTATTTAACTTTAACATTTAGCAACACACACAATATATGCTTTAATTATTGAGCAATGCTAGGGAACCAAAATGGTATTAACCAAAAATCAGTCAAATATCTCTGCGTGAATTTAAAATCTCTACAGTTAATATACATGGATATTTCTTCTGCTAAGTATTAGAATGTTTCTTTTTCATACTAAATTGATATGTTTTTATATATTTTTCGATTTTTTTAATTACAAATGTGAATGTCTCTATTTCTTTAAAAATTTTATAATTTTTTTAAAATTTTATAAATATTTAATTATTTTTACTAAAATATAACTAGATATTTTTTTTGTTAAATATTAGAATTTTTTTTTATATTAAATAAATGTTTTTTTTGTATTACTGCGACTCAAAATATTCAGAGAGCGATGCAGAAAAAGTTGAAAGCGTTTTGGAAACCATAAACAACTGCCGCAGGGACATGGTGGAGCGAAGGGACCTCTCCCTTGTCATGCAACGTGAATGCCTCAAGAACTATTTCAAATGCCTCTGCATGGTTGAATCACTCTTCACCACTATCTCCTACGACGCCTTCTACTTTGAGCGTGAGGATGGGGTCTCCTCTCAGCGCAACATCATCCAATTGGAGAAGGCTGCTGTTGTCTTCAACCTAGGAGCCTTATGCAGCCAGATTGGAGCCTCTTGCGACCGCACCACCGCCCTTGGCTGTAACTGATAGAAGAGGAGTGGGTCGCGGTGGGGAGGCGGAGAGGAGCTGACGGTGAGAGAGAGAGGTCTGTGTGTGTAGTTGTTGGAGGTGGGTAGATTAATGTGAGAGAGGAGATGAACGTTTTTATAAGTTTTAATTAGGTTTACTTAATCTTTTAAAGTTTTTAAATTTTAAATTTAAAAAATTTAAAATTAATTAATTATTAATATAACAGTAGTGCTACGTTACCAACTTGGTATCTGCCAAGATCTGCCAACATTGAGTTGGGCTGGAAATGAAGCCCATCCACTAACTAAAGACACATCTAAATTAACCATAGTTTAATCTTAATTTACCACGTTAACCTAAATTACCATAGCCCCAAATTGACTGACGGTGGACCGTGTCTCTTAACCTTCCTTATCCGCATCCACGGCCAAGTAAGTTCCTTTGTTTCCGTCTCCGTCGGTCTCCGCCGTCAAGGGAAAGGCAACTGCGGCGGACTGCTAGACCATCACGACTAGGCTACCGTCCGGTATTCACTGCGAAAGGATTTGGTCTGTTACTTGTCCTAATCAGAGGAGCTTTGAAGGCACATCTGGGTGTCTGCCCTTGTACAAGGCGCAATAACCCAGCGCTTCTCTCCTCAGGCAGCGGCAGAATTTGTAGGCCTGTGTGGGTTCGATAGTAATACCGTGGCTTTCTTTAGTCGCTACTGCCACCAACAGCAACTCGTTCACTGGCAGAAGAGCCCGAAAAGAAGCGTGTCTTCCATAGGGCACCACCGCGACACTACGAGGTTAGTGGGTATTTGACATTTAAATTAAGTGCTTGTATAGGGGTGTAAATCTGATTATTACATTTTTTGAACTGAGAAGTATTAAACATGTGTCTGTGTCTCTTGGCTGTGAACGAACTTGGGTGTTGGTGTATTGAAGTGTTTTTTTGGTGATCTTGTTACTATGCAAAAGAGGTTGCTTATGCTGTGTTGTATGAGTTCTTTGATAAAAATGGAGTGATCAGTTATTCAATTTTTTTTTTGTCGTGGTTATTTGTAGCTTATTCCATATGTCTATGTTGTCTTATTTGCAGACAGAAAAACATTGATTAGTGTAGTCTCGCTGTGGTCACCCTCGTTGACGAAGTTGTTGTCGTTGTCAATTGTTTAGTACTTTTTCATCAGTTTTGAGATTTTAAATTGTTGCAGGCACTTTATTGATATAAGTTAATCACGTTGAAAGCATGTTATAATATAATTTATTAAGAGTAACATATTTTAGTAACATAAATTATTCAGATGTCTCTTTATTAAAAATTGAGATTATTTTGTGGATGTGTTTGCCATTTTGATGTGGGTATTTTAGTTCTCAAGTTGGTAAAGCTATTTTAAAACCAGGCTATATATTATTCAGACATCTGAATCCCTGTTAATAACCCATGATTTAAAACATTAAAAAAAAGTTGCTGGAAGGCCTAAGCAAATACGCTACTAAAAGAAGAATTACCTGTTCTTCATGTGGTGTGTCATCTTCACTCAAACACGGAACATTAATGTCGATTGAATTAGAATTCTCCCTCATGTCATACGTACCGCCGTACAATGTCTCTTCAGAAATTGGTGTATCCATTGACATATCGTAATGCACTCGCCTTCAACACAGACACATACAATGAAAATCGGTGCTCGAAGAAGGGTCTGTGTCACAAATGGATAGGTTATTGCAGATTCTTATTGATGTTACTAACATTGGGACGGAGATATTACCTGGTATAGTTCACGGCACAACGGTTTCACGACACCACCATGGACGTATGTCGCATCTATCTTCCACGAGATTGTTGCTGTATCTAATTGGAATCGGGGGGAGAGACAGTCACTGGTGGACTGGACACGGCGGCGTCCCGGTGATTGAAAATTTTGGCCAATTGTACGATAGAGACGTTCGGCGGTTGTTTCTTCGAAAAGTGGTTGCGTGAAAGGGTTGGGATATTGGGTTTCTCTAGTTTGATGTTAACCTGATCCACGTTTAACCTTTCCTTACTTTTTCAAACTGTTTTTCATGGACCCCACATTAAACCTAATTTAGCCATATAAATTTATTTTAATTTTTTTTTAATTTGTGTTGGTAATAGTTGGCAGATACAAGTTGGTAACGTATACTTTTCCTTATTATTATTATTATTACATAAAACATATTGTGTTTAGTCATTTCTCTCTCTTTTTTATAATTACAAATTCATGATGATAAATGAAACTAGCTAGACTTTTTATAAGCCTAAAATCATTGTTAATATTATTAATATTATTAATATTATTATATACAGTATGATTCTCTAATTAATTAGAATATTCTTTGCTCGGTTTGTGTCCTTTTCCTATTCTAAGAGTAGTAGTGAATTCATTAAAAATGAATTCATTAAAGTAATAAAGGGTTATAAAATTACTTGACTCAAAATTTAGTCGAAAAGATTGCAAAAACTTTAAAAAATTAAAAATGTATTATCAATGTTAAGTATTATGTATAACAATGAGGATAAAAGAAAAAAAAAATTTTTTTACTTATTTTTGAAAAAGTTAAATATATCTTTTATCGTTAATAAGTAATATTTTGAGGTATTTACAAATTCCCATACTACATCTCTGCTTGCTTATTCAATTTATTACATATAAAATCTTTTTAAATTTTAATTATAATAATATCTTTTCAAGTTCTAATAAATTTTAATATTTCTCCTCCAATATTTTTTTATATAGTTAAATTTTTTGTTGCTTAATTATTTCAATTTCACTATAACTTCAACATGGTTGCTGCGACCCTCATCGCTCTATCCACCAACTAATTATGTCTAAATATAAATTAACATATTACTGGCAACAACAAATTATAATGTTTTATAATCATTGTTAATATGTTTTATTGTACGATCTAACTATTTGGAGTATTTCTGAATTTCCGACATCGTAATGAGAACTAGGACTCGTTGGTTCGTTCAACCATGAACCATGATGGAAAATGTATTTACAAAGTACTTCTATACTTAAGTTAATATTTATGTTTGTGTTTAAGATTATTAGATTTTGTCTTTTTTGGTTTCCTTCTCTTTTATAGGGTACTATTTTTCTTTTTCTTATTGGACTACTGACTTCTTTTTTAATGTACATTGTGATTCTGTCAAGGTTCAAAATCACTTTCACATATTATTACTTATTAGGTATTAATTTAGATGTATATGATGCTCTTTCCTTTTCAAAGTATTTAAATTAGGATTAATAGTTAAATTTATTTTTAAAAAATTATCTATTTTTTAAATAATTTTTTTAGTCATGTTAAATTATTAATCACTAAAAAAATAAAACGTAAGTTAAATAATAATTATTTCAATTCATTAATTAAATAATAACATATTACATTAAGTACCACGTAGTATAATGACGTAGTAGGTTAATGCTAATATTTAAGTTCTCAAATTTTTATTCTTATCTCGGAATATTTATATTATTTGAATGTCAAAATCGACGAATTTGGAATAATAAATATTTTCTGAATTATTATATTTTATAATATTTTATACCATTAGGACCAAAATTAAAAGTAATATTTATCATATCACATCAAGTACTAGGTGCATTTATTTTCGGAAAAACAAAACTCACAAAAATTCAAAAAAAATAAAAATAAAACATATTAAATACTTACTATTAATAAAGTACTCGTGCACTCATCAATATCTATTACAAAATGTATAATGTTATAGATTTAAGTCTTTTTATTAATCAAGTCTAACTAATAATAAAGTTGGTCTAATATAACAAAAATCATTTATAAATAACATACATTATTCTAAATATATATTCTTATTTAATTTGGTTAGATTTAGTTTATAAAAAGACTTAAACGTGTAGTATTTTTTCCATATCCTCTTTGTATTTGGCTTATCCATGCTTCTATGCATTTTTTATATGCATCTTCATCCCCACGACATCGCTCCTTGCACCATTCTATATACCGATTTAGCCTTTTGCAAGACTCTCTGCATCTTTGTCGTCGATTTCTTGATTTTCTCGATGATCTACTATCATAGGCTTCGTTGCATTTTCTATAACATGAGTTAAGATCGTAGGCATCATCAATACTTGGAATCCACATTTTTTCATCATCACGAACAAAGCCATCAAATTCAACATTAACATAACAAATTATTTTTCCAATTATCAACATTATTATTAATGCATAAAGTACACCGTATTTAGTCATCTTTCTTTGTAATTACAAGTTTATGATAAATAAAGTTAGACTTTATACTATCTAAAATCATTGTTAATATTATTAGTATTATTATATGCAATATGATTCTCGAATTAAATTATTAAAATATTTTTTCACTAGTTTGTGTCCCTTCCCTATTTTAAGAGTAGAAAATTGCCAATGTAAACGAAATAAAAAGTCTTTACTTTGGTGGAATATTATCTTAGAATTTTTTATTATTATTTTAATTTTGTTTAACTCTTTGAATTCAATAAAGTAATTATAAAGGGTCATCAATTACTTGACCAAAAATATAGTCGAAAAGATAGCAAATATTTTTAAAATATAGTTAAAAATACATTATCAATGTTGAATATCATGTATAACAATGAGGATAAAGAAAAATCTATTTTCAATTATTTAGATATATTTTTTTAACAATTTTTAACTATGTTAAAATATTTATATTATTTGGATGCTAAATTCGATGAGTTTGGAATAAACATTTTTTGAATTATTATATATTATTCTATACTATTAGGGCCAAAACTAAAAGTAGTATTCATAACATTAAAAGTACTAGGTGCATTTATTTTTTAAAATACAAAAATCAAAAAAATTCAAAAAAATAAAATAAAACATATTAAATAATAAATACCTATTAAAAATTGAGTCCATTGTGTTATGCATTTCTTATATGCAACTTCATCACTATGATAGCCCGTCCTGCACCATTTTATAGCATCATTTAGCCTTTTGCACATCTATTCAATCTATTTCTTAATTTTTTCGATAATATGTTATAATCTTTGTTGCATTTTCCAAAACACAAGACAATATTGTAGGTATCATTAATGTTAGAAATAAAAGACTAAATTAAAGAAAAAATTTGTATATTATTGAATGTATTATCTATTTAAGTAGTGTAAAATAATACAATATAAAAGGATATTTATAGGTACTAAGAGAACCGTAATAATAAAAACGTAATCTCTTATAATAAATATTCAGATATACTAAATAATACTAATTGATTCTAATTATATTCTAACATCCCCCTCAAACTCAAGTGACAACTTGAGTTTGAAACTTATTTAAAACAACGAAATAAAAAGAAAAAAAACTGCGTAAACTGATAAAACGAGTGCAGACAAAACTGCCGAAAGGAAGCGCAGATGGAACTGCGGTAAGACCCAAAACTTTCAAAAAAATCTTATTATGAGATAATTTCAAATTTATTTATTTATGAGAGATTTTATTTTTAGAAATTATTTTATTGAGAATAATTAAATCAAATTTTGGTAATTAAAATAGAAATTTTATTTAATTTCATAATTATTGAATAATTTTTTATATTTAAATTATAAGGTTTCGTAGTTGTAAAAGAAAAAGAATCTTATACTATTTAGTTTAAATAATTGAGATTTTAAAATTTAATACTTTAATTTTTATAATTAATTATATTATCTTATATTCTAAATTAGAATACATGATTGAGAGTTAATTAGCAAATTAATAATTTAATTAATATTTTAAAGTAATTTGAAGGGGTTAAATTAGATTTTTAATGATATACTCTATCCCCTAATTTAATTAAAATTACAACCTTAATTTCCAAATTGAAAAAACCCTAACCCTGAAACCTTAATCCAATTACCCGTCCCCCAAACCCAACAGCCACAGCCCCGTTCTTTCCCAATGTAACAACACACACACACACACACACACACACACGCATAGAGAGGAGATCTGGAGGGAGGAAGGGCGTCGCCACCACGCCTCGCCGCGGCGCCACCACACCTTGCCGTCGAACCCATCCCGCTGCTACCACCAACGCCGACGAAGAGAGATGGTTTGTGACTGAGAGGCTCGCGGGCTTGGAGCTGCCGTCGCGAAGAAGAGGCGTCGGAAAAAGGGAGCTCGCGGTGAAGAGAGTGAGACGCACGAAGAAGAGAAGCCTGCGACTAGCCTTGTCGCCGTCAGCACCGTGGGTTGCTGTCGCCATCCTCGCGAGCTGCCACCGTGTCGCCATTACTGAGCTGCAGCACTGTCGTTCAACCCCATCCCACCGTGTCTCCATGGTCATTTCTGTCACGTAAGGGAGCGAGAGATGAGAGGTGGTGAACGAAGCCTGTGTATCCGTCATCCTTGCCAGCAGCGAGAGAGAAGCAAGATGAATCCCCTCCGTTTCTGCTGCTCTGGTCCATTGAGAAAGGGAAGACGCCGCCATTGTGCTTTACAGTCACCGATGATGCAGCCCACGTCGCCAAAACATCTCAGAGGTTTTCGTTACTCATTCTGATTCTGTCCTGTTTCGGGAATGTTGTTGCTGCTGCTGGTGGTTCTGGATTCTATTACATGGATTCTGGTCTGCTCTTCTCCTTGGTTCTGATCTATTAGCACGTTCTGTTTTATCGCTTTTAACTGCTATGTTCTTGTTTTAATTCAATTCTGGTCTTCAATTTGTTTTGAATCTTTCAGAGTTATGTTTGCTTTTGATTCTTATCCAATTCGAATCCTTGTCTTGCTGCAACCATCGTCACTGTCACAAGATATTGACAATGCTGCTGTTTTGGTTGTGTGCTTGCTGCTGCCATAAAACTAAAAGAGGGGAAGAATGCAGGATGGTGAGTGTCTTCTTAGCTATTGCCGTTTTGGTTCCGATTCTTTCATTTTCAAAACTGTAACTATAACGCCCTACTATACTAAATCTTATGCTTAAGTCATAAAACTGAGATAGTAAAGTATTACGAACCTCTAAACAATAATAATATACATATATTTATGAAAGAAACAGTATACTAGGAGCTTTGAAACAGATGGGTAAACAATAATCGCGAAAATTAAAAGCGCAATGCTCAAAGAATAGGATTACTTGCATATAAGAAACCTAATAGAAAAAAGATAAAGGTAAACTGAGATGTAAAGGAAAGCCAAGAAAATAGTATAACTAGCCCCTGACTCAACCTGCGAAGCTAAGGCTGGCCAGAGGATATATACATACATATGAACATACATAGGTATCCCAAAAATACACCAAAATACCAAAGTAACTCCTATCTCTCTCTCAACTTCTAAGAGGAGCAGCGTACATAAGTTACTTGGAGAGTAAGCTAAACATATATATATATACAAACAGAAACCAAAATATACCCAAAGACTACTTCGCTTCCCAGGATCCAGACGTCTAGCGAGGAGCCTCTCGACCTACATCTGAAAAATAATAATACAATATGGAATGAGAACCAGATGTTCTCAGCATGGTGAAAGTGCCACGCGCATAATAAATAAGGTCATGAGAATGCCATAGGAAATCCTAGAACTCCGTTATACAATTATCCAACTTAATACTAAACAGAAGCTATAAATAGGGGTAGGTATTCTAAATCTATCTAACTTACTCAATTTTAATCCTAATCTAACACCAAACCATTTTTCCATTTCCTCCTTTTCCTCCATCAATCATAATGCAACAGAAACAAGCAACCAAACAAGTTCACGCACAAGTAATGAGCAGATAGTACAAATAGCAAGTATAACAAATAGCATGTGATATATATCAATTAGGCATACCCAGGAAATGCATAGCAATCAAAACAAACAAATGCATATGATGCATGCCTATCCTATGGCTGATGGGACCTATCTGTCAGTTATCCAGCCAACCCGACAAGTCCGAAAACCTTAGACTGTCTCCCGTCGCGCATCCCCATGAGTCTATGCATAGAGTTCACATTCAATCATCATATAAATCACTCAATGGGGGTTATCCATACCCGGAAAATTATACGTGCTCGATCACCCTTACGACGTAGGGTTAACAGAGTATCGAGAATCAACCCTGGAACACGTGGTTGCGAGCCACGGTTTTTACCCAGAAAAACTCGTATCTCAGATATCATCATTCATAAGCCATTTCATAGTCATAATAATTATTTAATCATTCATCAAGCCATGGCATGTTAACTCCTTTTATTAACAACCTCCCTTTCACATTTTTCATCATCATTCCCTTATAATTCATCTTGATTACCCTTTCCAGGTCCTTACCAAACTATTTATCAAACTCTTCTCAACCTTCTTAATATCAAATAATCTTAAAATCAATCCAACTCTAACATTAAATCAATCACATCACACGAAGATTAAACTTTAACTTCTCGAACCCATGACTATCACTAAGACATCCTCGACACTCTATTTTCTTTTCTGTTTTTAATATAACAAATGAACTCGAAATTGCGCAAACTTTATGTCCAGGTGTTTATCTTGAAATAAGCTTTCTAACAAACTAAAGATAATAATTTTTGGATTTCTCTAGCCTCAGGAATAAAGGAAAAACTGTGACTACTCTGCAGAACATAAAACCAGAAAAATAGCAGCAGCATGTGATATTCAAAATTTAATATAAAATCTAAGTTAAATCCAATGACTTTAAAAATTAATGTAGTTAAACTTTACTCATCCAGGTTTCTTTTTCAATTGGTTTTGAGTTAATACCATTTTTAATGAAGAAGTTACATTACCTGGAAGTTAAGTAAAAATGAGTCAAAATCTGTTTTAGAAACCAACAAGCTTAGTACCTTTCTATTTGAATAACTTTTATTACAAAACTCCAATTAAGCTAAATTTTGGTTTGGGAACTCCTAGCTCATCCAGAAACAAGTGTGTCATAGTTACAACCCAATTGCTATTCAATTCTAAGAGTTACAAGCATTGGAAGTTGATGATAGCTTGCTGAAATCTGTTTATTTTCAGCTTTGACCACCATTATTCAAAAATTCACAACTCCCAATCCTCAACTCTTAAAATTCTGAAGTTTTAGAGCAATAAATTAAGTTAATCAATTTTTATAACAAAATTAGTTTTGTTCCAAAAATCAACTCGTAGAAGTTGCAGCAAGACAAACAACTTACTGCCCTGTTTGACCTTTTCTGCTGTAGGACAGATTTAACAACCTAACTTTAAAAATTTGCCATAAATTGTATATTTAACAAAAAGGTCCCAAAATTTTCAGTTTAGTTCCTTATATTCCCTACTTTAGCCCAAATTTAGTCTCATACAATTTTGATCATTGCATAATTAGTTACAGCATATGCAATACCACCACAACACAACTCTATATCCTTACTAACAAATACCAATCCTAATCCATCATAAATAAATATAAGAGCACACCATTAATAACTTCCACACCTCATACTTTCAATATATATCCACCAAAAAATCTATTCCAACAATATTACAAGGCTAATCATTAAATACAACAAACAATTCAACTTATCCTATAGTTCCTCTAACCTAAGTTTTCACAACACCGTAAATATTAAACGTGCGAAACTTAAACCATACCTTAGCCGATCACTTAATTCACCCAAGGCAGCCTCACAACTCAAAATTACAGCCCCTCCAAACTCAGTTAAAACAGCCCAAACCAAGCTTGATCACCAACAAGCCTCCAAGTACTCCCAACTCAAACCCAATGCATATATATAACTCAATTCACCCCTAATTCACATATATATCCAAATTCAGATTTTTCATCAGTAAATTAAAAATTGGCTAGGTTTTAGGTTGTTCTTACTGTACCCATTGATGATTGGAGTGCAACCCAATAATTATTCAATTTTAGTTTGCACCTAAACCACCAAAATTATCAAAATCACCCAAAAACTCAATAATTTTTGTGTAGAAAAGGGGCACAGAGAACTGGGAATAAATTGATGAGAAACTTACCACTTTGTTCATATAGAATTGAAGAGGACTCCGAGACAAACACGTGGCCACAAACGGCTCATCAATCGGAGTTCCAGATCGAAAGTTATGATGAATTGAAAAGGTTTTGGTGGCTTTGCTCTCTTCAATCTCTCTTCTCAGTGCTGGAAGGGAAGCAAATAATGGGAAAAAGGCTGAAATGATGATTATATATTGGACCCACGGGCCCGATTTAGGGCCAGTTCGACCGGTTTGGCCCGTTCGGCCCAATTTTAGGCCGAATTTCAAAATTGATATCAAAATTCTCGTTTCGACGAGTTCTATCCTATTTTGATATTAGTTTTGCATATTTAGCTTTCCTAATTGAAATTCAAATTATTGACTAATTATTTACCAATTTTAGCGGGGTTTACAATAACTCCTTTCACTCTTTTCCTGTTTTAAGTTTTGTTCTCTGCTATGTTCCTGTTTTACTCATGGTAGCATGTATCTCTAATTTAATTCAGCCCCTTTGCTTCACCTGTTTGCCTATTGCAATCATCTAGAACATTGGCGTTGGTGCTATTACGGATCTGTTAGAGTTGCTGTCGGTGAGTCTGATGCTACTTCTTTATTTTTGGAGTGATCTTTTCCTTAATTACGGTCTATTTACATATTTTATTGTTACTATTATGCTTGTTCTGAGTCGATTATGGTATATACCTTGTTTTAAAATTTCCAGGGCAGTAATTGCTTTTAACCTATCCAATTTGGATCCTCTATTTTGCTGTAACTATGGTTACCGCTGTGAGAGCTAACGTAGCTGCTGTCCTATTTGTGTTAAAATGCAAGACTACTGCTATGGTTGAACTTGTCGAGTGGTTAGTAGTGGTCTAGCCAGCTGTCTCGCCGTAATTTCGCTTCCGATTTTTTTAATTGCGACATCGAGGTAGGGGTTTGTTTTAATAAGAAAATATTTTAGGGTTTTGAATACCTGATGAGTTTAGTAAATTAATGCAAATAGATTAATGCCTATGATGTGAATGATTTTTCTGTTGAGATTGATATTCGTGTTGTTACCGAATTGGTTGATTTTTGGATTTTTGGATGAAATGAGTTGAATCTTTGGATTTCAGTTTCCTTTAATTTAAAATGATAATGATTGGTCTTAAATGACGGATTTGAAAACTTTGACTTGAAACGTTGGTTTCTGTTGAGTTGAAGTTGAAAAGAGGGGACCCGTAATGGGTGGCAAACTCCAATTTTTAGGGGAGGTGCTGCTAAAATTTTTCTAAAGAATTTAGAGTTGTTTATTCCTGAATTTTTGGTAAAATTGATTGAATGCACTGATTTTGGAATTTGGATAGAAATTGATCATAAATGGTTTTGAATAATGGATTTGGAACTGTTAAATTGAAAGGGTGGTTTTGGTTGTGTTAAGGATTGAAAAGAAACGACCCGTGATGGGTGGCAGACTCTAGTTTTTGGGGGAGGTGCTGCTGGATTTTTTCTAAAAATTTGGAGTTGATTTGGTTAAAATTTCAAAAACGGATGTTCTGAGGGAATTCAAGGAAAATCGGATTTCTATGATTTGATTGATTTATGATTTGAACTTATTCAATTTTTATAATACCGAAAAGAGATTTTTGTTAATTAGTCAGAGACTTTAAAATAGTAATTTAAATATAAATTCAAGGGTTCGAGAATAGGAGTGTGAGTTTGAAGGTTATGCTGGAGACTAAGAGTGATTGTGATGATGGATAGTAATTAAATATGATGATGAAGGATGACGATAGGCAAGTTTAATAATATTGAGATTGAGAATGAGATTGAATACGAGATTAAGAATGAGATTGATGATGAGATTGATTATGATTATGAAATGATAGTGAATATGATTTTGATTGTGATATGCCTCCGGGTAAGAGACAAGGACATTGGATAAGATACATTGGTGTTATCCCCTTGTTCCGGGTATGAATTGTGAATGAATTGATGTATGAAAATAAATTGTAATGATAATAAAAATGTGTTTCTGAATGTGAATCCGGGTAAGATACAGTGGTGTTATCCACTTGCTCCGGGAGAGTTCAAGTCTTCGGGTAAGATGCAAGGGTTGTGTTCTGTCGCTGCTTGCTCCAGGTCGAGAACTGTAACACCGCGTGGGTAAGAGGTAGTGGTGAGATTGTCCCCTACTCCGGGTACGCGGGTAAGATGCAAGGGTTGCAGCGTTGTCCCACATGCTCCGTGTTTGGTGTTCCGTCCATGGTTAGCTACCAGGACTTGTCGGGTTGGCTTTATAACCGACAGATGAGACTCATCAGCCATAGGGCAGGCATGCATCATTTTCATTTGTGTGTATTGTTTGGGTGTGAATCTTATTTGTGGGTTTGCCTAATTGAGTAATTGCATCTATCTGCTAATTGACCTAATTGCTCTATCTGTACTCTCTAATTGTGTATGCCTTGCTTTGTCTTGTTTGTGTTTGACAACTGAGAGGTCCCTCATGCTGGTGGTAGTGACGCTGAAAGTTGTACTTGATATTGATAGTGAAATGTTTGCTAAAAATTGAGTTTAATACTTAATTGCTGAGTGATATGCTGATAGACTGTGGCAATGGAAAGAGATAGGCTGAACGGAGTGTTGGATGAAAGCTTGAGAGTGTATGTTGTAACTATACCCGGTTTCAGATTTGAGTGGAGTAGGTTATTACGTAGGAAGCCCTTTTGATACGCTTGTGGTTCTTTTCAATTTTAAACTATTCACTGTACTATTTTGTAAACTAAAGAAGTTTCTTTATGGCTTTTCAAAGTAATACTTTCCATAAGGCATTTTTCAAAAGATTATTTCAAGGATGAACTACTTTTAAAATGAACCTAATTCTATTTGCAAGTATTTCTTTGCTCTAATGGTATTTTCGTCCCTACTGAGAATGTGTGGTTTGTTCTCACTCCAATGACACAGATTCGAAGACTCAATTCGAAGCTGCGGGTGATTATTGACTTTACTTATGGGCTAAATTACTTTCATAGAGTTCCCTCGCTTGTTTAAAATTAGTATTTTATACAGAGGGATAGGTGTTGTATCTGAGCTTTATTTTGATTTACTTGTATAAGACTTATTATTATTATTATTATTATTATTATTATTATTATTATTATTATTATTATTATTAATTACGTGATTATTATTACTTGGTGATATGTGATGTATGATTTTAAAGAGTTGTAAACAAATTTTTTCTGACTTTTTATTAAAGATCAAAACGCGGCATTGTACTAAAGGCTCAATATTAAATAGTAAATAAGGAAAACAGGTTAGTAACGCCTTATATTACTTTTTGTATGATCATGACATATTGGAAGTTGGGTCGTTACAACTGCCGCTTGTCTGAAAGAAGCACAGACGGAACTGCCGGAAAGAAATGTTGACGGAACTGCCACAAGAAAACACAGACGAAACGCAGACGGAACTGCCACGAGAGAACGCAGACGGAACTGCCAAAAGATAGCGAAAACTATATGATTTCTTCATGAGAATAGGTAAGCAGCGGATGACAATGGTGTTTGATCATTCGACAAAAAAAAAACACAAGACAGAGAAAATAGGCTAGTCGGTAAGGTGAAAAAACATCAAAGGAGTGACAAAAGGAAAAGAAGAATGGCATAGAAAAAAATACAAAAACTACTATGATTTCACTACAAGGAAAACAACCTATCCTCTTCAAGGAGGATACCATGGCTCTGATACCATGTTAGAAACAAGAGACTAAATTGGAGAAAGGATTTGGATATTATTGAGTGTGTTGTCTATTCAAGTTATGTAGAATGATACAATATAAAAGGATATTTATAGGTACCAAGAGAATCGGAATAATAAAGACATAATCTCCTATAATAAGTTCCGATTTGGCGGCATGTCCTGATTCAAGAAGATCTGTAACAACCTACTGCTTCTACATCGGCACTGCCCTAGTTTCATGAAAGAGCAAAAAACAAGTGACAGTTGCTTGCAGTATAGCCGAAACTGAATATCGGGCGCTCGCCGCTGCTACTAAGGAGGATATTTGGATCAGTTTCATTTTGAAGGACTTAGGAATGCCTCTCACCAAGCCCATTAGCACCTACTATGACAGCTAATCTACAATTCACATTGCCTCCAACCCGGTGTTCCACGAGCGCACGAAGCACATGGAGGCCGATTGCCACATTGTACGCGACAAGTTTCAAGAAGGTCTTATTCATCTTCTTCCCATTTCTACCACTGAACAGGTTGCGGACATCCTGACCAAATCGCTGCTTCCGCCCATGTTCTTCACACTCTTTGGCAAGTTAGGACTGGTCAACTTACACACTCCTAATTTGAGGGAGGGTGTTGCTTGATGTACTAGTTTAGCAATTAGTTAATTGATTTATTAGCTGTAGCAACGAGTTAGTTAGACAAATAGCCTATAACAGAATTTTTAGTTAGTCCCTAATTATTCTAACTCAGTTGGTTAGACGAACAATATATATTTGATTGTTGTAACAGTGTAAAGCGTGATTCATCATTCAGTACATTAAAAAAACAAGAACTCTCATTTCTTCTCTCTGTTTCCACTTCTACTTTGTTTTCACACTCCTCTTGCGCACCTTCAACAGCATTCAATAATTTCATTTGGCCTTATTTTATAAGAATAACTTTTTTTTAAATAAAAGTATTTTAATAATTTTTTATTTTAATTTTTATATTTATTTTAAATAAAATAAAATATCGAGACATAATTCAATTTTATACATTTTAAATTATTTTTTTAATAATGTGTTTAATTGTTAACACCTTCGTTTAATCGATCCTTGTGTCTTTATTTTTAACAATTTAACAAAAAGATTATTGAAATGTTAATAAATTATATGTGAATATCATAATGTTCAAAATTTTCTTCTTCGGACGGAATATTTATTTGGATTTCTTATCCTGGAATAAACAGTTCATAAATTATTATATTTCATATATTTTAGTATATATTGTAGTCTAAGTGACAACTATATATTACCTTATAAAAGATACAATTAACGTAATAATGATATTATACATTCACTACAAGAAAATAGAATTATTTTGACACTTTATTTTTTAACACCATAACTAAATGTCAAAATTAATATATATTTTTTACAAATATCACAAATGTCAAATTTTCTATATTTTTTTTGACGAAAACTTTGACCGTAGAAAATTACTCTTCAATTTTGACACTCATTTGTTTTTAATTTACTCTACTATTTTTTTTTCTTTGGGCTCTGTTAATTTTGACATCACACTGCTCTCAGTTTAGGATTATACTACTCATTCTTTATCTTCAAAATCTCAATTTATTCTTTAGTTTCAAGATCACATCTCATTCTTTGTTAAAATTTTTTGTTGAGAATATTTTATAGTCAATAAGTGTCAAAATAAATAGTATTTTTGACAATTAATAAGTATCACAGAAAATATGTTCTCAAAATTTTCTAACAAATTATTTTTGACAACCAATATTTATCAAAATAAGATTCAAATTTTTTTCACAATCGCTTATATGTTAAAAATACTATTTTGACAAAACTTTTATTAACATATTTTCATAGTTAAAATAGTGTCAAAATTTGTTTTTTTGACAAATTTTAATTTTTTTTTACACATTATAACCCTAAAAAATAATCTATATTGTTGTAGTGATTTAAATTTTTTTGACAATTAAATTTAATTATATTGTTTTAAATTTAATAAAAATCAATTTTATTATTAATGTGTGTGAATACGCTATCTTTTCATATCTTTTTTTTTCTTTTTTGTATTATTCTTTTATTGTTAGTAGCAAATTTCTCATTATTGAGATCTTAGGCGCTCAACATCTATATTTTAACTTTAACAACTAATTAGTAAGAAATACTTTCTTAATTAAATGATTTATCCGTTACGACGAATTAATGACGTCTGTTTTCCTTCGCTAACCTAATTTAAATTTTACAATATTATGCGTCAAATTGACAAAAAACTAGTTGTTCACACTACAACAATATAAATTATTTTTTAGCATTATAATGTGTAAAAGAAAATTAAAATTTGTCAAAAAAATAAATTTTGACACTATTTTAACTATGAAAATATGTCAATAAAAATTTTGTCAAAAATAGTATTTTTAACATATAAGTGATTGTGAAAAAAATTTAAATCTTATTTTGATAAATATTGGCTGTCAAAAATAATTTGTTAGAAAATTTTGAGAACATATTTTCTGTGATACTTATTAATTGTCAAAAATACTATTTATTTTGACACTTATTGACTATAAAATATTCTCAACAAAAAAATTTAATAAAAAATGAGATGAGATCTTAAAACTAAAGAATAAATTGAGGTTTTGAAGATAAAGAATGAGTAGTATAATCTTAAACTGATAGCAGTGTGATATCAAAATTGACAGAGCCCAAAAAAGAAGAAAAATAGTGGAATAAATTGAAAACAAATGAGTGTCAAAATTAAGGAGTAATTTTTTACGGTCAAATTATTCATCAAGAAAACATAGAAAATTTGACATTTGTGATATTTGTCAAAAATATATATTAATTTTGACATTTAATTATAGTGTTAAAAAATAAAGTGTTAAAATAACTCTATTTTCTTGTAGTGTCGCTAAAAAAAAAATCTTTGGCGACAAATTAGCTAGAAAATTGTTCATCGCAAAATGTATTTTAAGTCTTTGTGACGGATTAGCTCGAAACATTGTTCTTCACTAATTAACCCTTTCGCACATTTTATTTAGTGATGAACTAGTGTGTGAATTATTTCTCGTTAATTGTATATCAAACACTTATGACGGAATAGTGACAACAATATTCCTTGTTGCTTTACCTTTATTCGATTGAACCCTCGAGTGACTAGAATTCTATAACATTGTCACTTGCTAATTAATTTGTGACAAATTAGCAAAAAAAATTTTTCTACTCCTTTTTTAGCTACAAATTCAATTTACGAAAAATAAACTTACTCATAAATTTATCGCTAATCAGTCGCTTGTCTTAAATTTAGATATTTTGTAACTGTTCATTAATTTTGTTGTTAGTGTATCATTAATTTATCATTAATTAGTGATGAATTAATGACAAAAAATATTTTTTACAAAAATTTATCATTAATTTGTTAAATTTTTATAGTGATAATTAAAGTAGTCCAAAATTACACTTGTTTAATTTATCCTTTACGCAGGTTTAATTTTTCTCTTTGTTTATTTTTGGGTACATTGGGTCTAATTTTTAATTACTTATAGTATTTAATTAGCAAGCCTCCACTCACCACACTTCATGAATCTGAGTCCAAGAATCGTTACACCTATTTAACTTTAACATTTAGCATCGCATATATATGCTTTAATTTGGTTGTTGCGAATTTGCATCGGTGGGTAGCTAAAATATTTTTATTTTTCTTCTCTGACCTTGCTAATACGTGATTATAAATAATCAACTTATATATTTATTTAAATAAGTATTAAGAATCAAAATTTTGTTTTATATATAATAATATATCAATTAATAACAAAATTTTAAATAAAAATTACATTTATGATAGATTAATTTTTAGTATATTAAAATAAAAAAATGTCATAAAAAACCGTATAATTCTGTATTGAATATACACTGAAAATAATTATTAAATTAATTATTAATATAAAATATATATTAAAAATAAATTAAGTAATACATATATATTGGCTCATTTTTTTATATATAAAAAAAGAGTAAAGTATCTTTTTTGTCCCCAACGTTTGGGATATGTTCCAAAATTGTCTTTAACGTTTCAATCATCCTATTTAAGTTCCTAACGTTTCAAAATTGACTCAACGTTGTCCTACCGTTAGGGATCTGTTAATAGAATTGACGGCGGAACAAAATTGAGACGATTTTAAAATGTTAAGGACTCAAATAGGATGGAAACGTTGGGGACAAAAACGATACATAAAAATAAATTTTAGTTTTATTCTTCAATGCAATAATATCAATTTTTTACTGTACACAGTATTCTTTTAATCACATCTAAGTAAATTACACTTAATCACATTACTTTTATTATAAATAAATTTATTTTTTTTATAATTTTACACTTAAAGTTATAAGTTAATATAAAAATATAAAAAAATTTATTTAGAATAAAAGTAGTGTGATTAAGTGTAATTTACTTAGATGTGATTAAAAAATAATTAAATATTATATACAGTAAAAAAATGATATTATATATTAAAGGATAAAATTAAAATTTATTTTTATGTATCATTTTTATCCCCAACGTTTTTGTTCTATTTAAGTTTCTAACGTTTTAAAATTGTCTCAATTTTGTCCTGCCGTCAATTCTGTTAACAGATCTCTAACGGCAGTACACCATTGAGCCAATTTTAAAACGTTAGGGACTTAAATAGGACGATTAAAACGTTAGAGACAACTCTGTGACTTATCCTAATTGTTAGGGACAAAAATAATACTTTACTCTAAAAAAATATTAATATTAGACAATAAAATAGATGTTTACACAGTATTTATACTACTATAATATCAGTACAAATTGTAAGTTATGTTCTACAATTTTTTTTTTGAACAACATAAAACGCAGGTTACGTTTTATTTAAAAAAAATTTGAAATAAAACCTGCAAAAATGTAGGTTATGTTTTGCATTTTGCTATTTTTTAATAATAATCAAAACGCAGGTTACGTTCTAACAGTAATAATAATAATAGCAGAAGTGCTAATACTAATAATCTAATAATAATATAATAATATTAATAGTACTATTATTTCTAATATTAACTAACAGTAACAATAATATAACTAAAACGGTGAATAATCATAACAATAATATATATACAGTTCCGTGTAATAATAATAATAATAATAATAATAATAATAATAATAATAATAATAATAATAATAATAATAATAATAATAATGCACACAACAATAATATATAATAACAATAGTAGTATTTAATAATAGTAATTACAAATAATAATAATAATAAAATTTAATTATTCTATTAGTTCTTATAATTTTATTAAATTTTTGATTAAATTTTTATATATATTTTTTAATTAGATTCGTATACTACTTTTAATTTTGTAATTACGTCATTTTCATATTAAAAATATTAAAATTAACATAAAACTTTTATTAAAATACATGCAGTCAAAGATTTAATTAACTTTTTAATTATAAATACCTTTAATTTGCAAAGAAATATTCAGTTAATTCTAATATTTTTTACACTAGGAAGGACTTAATTACAAAATTAAAACAATGTAAATATTTAATTAAAAAGAAAAAAGTATAAGGACCTAATTAAAAATTTGGTAAAACTATAGAGACTAATAGAATAATTAAACTTAATAATAATAATAATAATAATAATAACTTGTTGTAGTGCTGATAACAATAATAATAGTAATATAATAATATTAATAATACTAGTATGCCTTAGCCAACTCTTCGCAGGAGATATTTTTTCTTTTTTTCTTATGTTAAAACGCAAGTTGCGTTTTGATTTGTTGTAACATGCTTTTAGATCCAAGGCATCAACAATAGTTCTTGGAAACCATGGTTCTTCATGATGACGATGAATAAAGCCATCAAATTCAGCGGTAACAAGACAAATAATTATTCCAATAATTATTATTATTATTATTACATAAAATATATTGTGTTTAGTTATCTCTTTCTCTTTTACAATTACAAATTCATGATGATAAATGAAACTAGTTAGACCTTATACAAGCCTAATATCATTATTAATATTATTAATATTATTAAATACAGTATAATTCTCTAAATAATTAAAATATTCCTCGTTTACTTTTTGCCCCTTCCCAATTCTAAGAGTAGTGAATTATCAGGGTAAGCAAAACAAAAAATCTTCACTATACAGTAAAATATTGTCTTAGAATACTTTATTATTTCAATTTTGTTTAACTCCTTCTTGAGTTCATTAAAGTAATAAAGGGTTATCAAATTACTTGACTCAAAATATATATAATTAAAAAGATTGCAAAAACTTTAAAACGTTAAAAATGTAACATCAATGTTGAGTATCATGTACAACAGCGAGGATAACAAGAAAAAAAAAACAGTTTTTACTTATTTATGAAAAGGTTAAATATATCTTTTATCCTTTAATTTGTAATATTTTGGAGTATTTTCAAGATCGCATATTACTACATCTCTTTTTATTCAATTTATTACGTATATAAAATCTTTTTAAATTTTAATATATAATGTCTTTCCAAGTTCCAACAAAATTTAATATTTCTCCTCTAATATTTTTTTATAGGGTTATACTAGGGTTTTTTTTTTCACAATACTCCCAACTCGACAGGTCAAGGACTAATCTATTGTGGATATGAGCTCTATTTAAGGGTCTGTCACTGGTCAATAGATTACTGCATGTTCAAACCCTTAACATTTACTTAAGTAGATGAATGAGCTGACTATTTGACCAACCAAGTTAGTTTTTGGGTTATACTAAGTAACTAATAATTTTCTTGAACAACATAAATATCGAGCTCTAAAATTAGCTCAATTCAAGTAAAACATACTATATTCTAAATTATTCACCAAAATCTTAATATTAGAATAACGATCTACATATCTAGTGAATTGAATATTCGAACACCTAATGAATTGAACATCCAATATATCCATTGTTCACATTGTTTAATATTTTTATTATTTATCTATACTTTTTTTTTATATAGTTAAAGTTCTTGTTGCTTAATTATTTCACTATCACTAAAACACAACACGGTTGCAGCGACTCCTCGTCATTCTATTAACCAGCTAATTATGTCTAGATATAAATTATTAACATATTACTGGCAACAATAAATTATAATGTTTTATAATCATTGTTAATATGTTTTATTATACGATCTAACTATTTGGAGTATTTTTGAATTTCCGACATTGTAATGAGAACCAGGACTCGTTGGTTTGTTCAACCATGAACCATGATAGAAAATGTATTTATAAAGTACTTCTATGTTTAAGTTAATATTTATGTTTGTGTTTACGATTATTAGACTTGGTCTTTTTTGGTTTCTCTTCTCTTTTATAGGGTATTATTTTTTTTCTCCTTATTGGACTAATGGCTTCTTTTTTAATGTACATAGTGATTCTGTCATGGTTCAAAATTACTTTCACATATTATTACCTATTAGCTAGGTATTAATTTAAAAGTATATGATGCTCTTTTTCTTTCAAAGCATTTAAATTAGGATTAATAATTAAATTCGTTTTTAAAAGATTGTCTATTTTTAAAATTAATCTTTAAATAATTTTTTTAGTCATATTAAATTATTAATCACAAAAAAATAAAACATAAGTCAAATTGATAGTCATTTTGATCCGTTAATTAAATAATAACATATTACGTTAAGTATTACGTAGAATGATGATGTAGTAGGTTAATGTATTCTTATTTAACTTGATTAAACTTAATTTATAAAAAGACTTGAACGTATAATATTTTTTCCATATCCTCTTTGTATCCGGTTTATCCATGCTTCTATACATTTTTTATATGCATCTTCATCTCCACGACATCGCTCCCTGCACCATTTTATACACTGATTTAGTCTTTTGCAAGACTTTCTGCATCTTCGTCGTCTATTTCTTGATTTTCTTGATAATCTGCTGTTATAGGCTTCGTTGCATTTTCTGTGACACGAGTCAAGATTGTAGGCATCATCAACACTTGGAATCCACATTTTTTCATCATCACGAACAAAGTCATCGAATTCAATATTAACATAACAAATAATTGTTCCAATTATCAATATTATTAGTGTATAAAGTACACGATGTTTAGTCATCTCTCTCTTTGTAATTGCAAGTTTATGATAAATAAAACTAGGCTTTATATAATCTAAAATCATTGTTAATATTATTATATGCAGTATGATTCTCGAATTAATTATTAAAATATTCCTTCACTAGTTTGTGTCTCTTTCCTATCTTGAGAGTAGTAAATTGCCAATGTAAACTAAATAAAAAGTCTTTACTTTAGTTGAATATTATCTTAGAATTCTTTATTATTATTTTAATTTTGTTTAACATTAACTCATCCTTGAATTCAATAAATTAATTATAAAGGGTCATCAAATTACTTGATCCAAAATATAGTCGAAAAAATTACGAATACTTTTAGAAAGTTAAAAATATATTATCAATGTTGAGTATTATATATCACAGTGAGAATAATAAAAAATCTATTTTCAATTATTTAGATATATTTTGTTTTTAACAATTTTTAATTATGTCGAAATATTTATATTATTTGAATGCCGACGAGTTTAAAATAAACATTTAATTTTCTGAATTATTATATATTATTCTATACTATTAAGGGCCAAAATTAAAAGTAGTATTCATCCCATCAAGTACTAGGTGCATTTATTTTTTAAAAAACAAAAGTCACAAAAATTCAAAAAAATAAAATAAAATATTAATAAATACTTACCATTAACAAAGTACTAACTAGGTGCACTTATCAATATTTATTCTAAAATTTTCTATCTCTCTCTGAGTTGGATTTTCCTTTAAAAATTGAGTCCATTGTTTTATGCATTTCTTATATGCAACTTCATCCCTACGACAACGCGTCCTGCACCATTTTATAGCATCATTTAGCCTTTTGCACTTCTTTCTGCATCTATTCAATCTATTTCTTGATGTTTTTGATAATATGTTATAGCGTTCGTTGCATTTTCCCAAACACAAGACAATATTGTAGGCATCATCAACACTTGGGTGCCACACTTTTTCATCATCGCCAATAAAGCTGTCGAATCCAACATTAAGAGAACAAATAATTGTTCCAATTATTAATATTATTAGTATATAAAACACACTGTATTTAGTCATCTCTTTTTGTAATTACAAGTTTATGATAAATGAAACTAGGCTTTATATAAACCTAAAATCATTGTTATTAATATTATTAATGTTATTATATACAGTATGATTCTCGAATTAATTATTAGAATATTTTTTCATTAGATTCTGTCCTTTCCCTATTTTAAGAATAGTAAATCGTCAGGGTAATCGAAATAAAACAATTTAACTCTAGTGGAATATTATATTAGAATTTTTTATTATTTTTTCAATTTTATTTAACTCCTTGAATTCAATAAAGTAATAAAGAGTCATCAGATTACTTGACCTAAAATATAGTCGAAAAAATTACAAAAATTTTAAAAAAGTTAAAAATATAATATCAATGTTGAGTATCATATATAACAGTGAGGATAAAGAAAAATTTATTTTTAATTATTTAAATATATTTTATCTTTAACAATATTTTAGAACATTTTTAAGATTGCAAATTACATATTTATTCATTTTATTTATATCTCTAATATTTTAAAATTTTTAATATAATTAGTGTCTTTTAATAGTATGAAAATAGATAGCAGAATTTCCTCTCACTTCTGCTAAGTATTTTCACAAATATATAGAATTTAATATTTCTCTTTTACGTAACGGAACAATTCCAAAACATCTCTCTAAATATTTTTGTATAAATAGAAGATAATTATTGAGATTCATTATTTTACCAATTTTTATATTTTATCGTGGAAGATAGCTTTTTGTTCATGTTCTAAATTCTAGGATCAAAACAAAAATTCCTCTTGGGAGTTCCAAACATGAAAGAATTGAAGTGTATATAAAATAAGGAGCGAACATTAGGATATAAAAGAAGCAAGAAAGTTTGATAAATATAAAATACAAGATGAAATTTAACTTTGTATATATATTAATCAAATATAATAATATTTTACAGAATTTCAAAGTGTTTAATTATGTTCTTAATCTTTAAAGATTTTCAAAGACTTAATTAACAAAGTGCAGAAAAAAAATAATACAAGTTAAAAAGGATAAAATACAAAAATAAAAGAACGTAAAATAAAATAAACGGTGGAGGAAATTCTAGACAGAAAACTACTTGGAATAATGCATAGGAATTTGTAGGGATGAGTGAGTGTTCAAGTGTGTTTCTTAAGATTATGAGTTTTTTTCAGATTTGTATCGTCCAATCTATTCAATTTCATTTGTTGACATCATAATTTTATCACAAAATCACAAAATATTTTGACATTTTTTTAATTATTTTGTATGATGACTACAATAATTTAAAAAATATTTATAATTTTTTATTATATTAAGTCAAAATAAAAAATTTTAAACCTAAATATAAAATCTAATCTAATAATTAAATCAACAAAATTAAAACATATAAAATTAAATTAAATATTTTAATATTTAAAAATATAAATTAATAATTATTGAATAATACTTAAACTTTTATATCATAAATATTTAAAGCACGTCTCATGAGTTTAAAATTTTAATATAAGGAAAAAAATAATTTTCATTCCCTTCTTTTAATCCATCGTCATATCTTTATTTTTAGCAATATTTTAATGAAAAAAATATATTATTAAAATGTACAAATTATATGTGAACGTACACCTTTTTTTTATTTAAGCTAAGACTAATCGTGCATAATATAGTATTATGCATAAACAATTAGCACATTATACAAAACGCTTCCTATATTAAAGTTTTTTTGGTTAATTTGGATTAGTCAAATAGTTAATTTATCCGTCTATTTAAATAAGTACTGAAAATTTGAATTCTATTTTATGCATGCAATAATCTATTAATTAATAGTTGACTCTTAAATAAAACTCAAATCTATATATAATGAATTATCAATAATAGATTAATTCTTAATTTATTGAATTAGTTTTAGACAACAAAAATATATTACAGTTATTAACTCTTCATTCTTATGCCAGAATATATTATTTGGATGTGAAATCTGATGAACATGAAATATATATTTTATAAATTATTATATTTTATAATGTTTTATACTACTAGGACCAAAATTTAAAGTAGTATCATTACATTAAGTACTAGGTGCATTTATTTTTTAGAAAACAAAACCCACAAAAATAAAAATAAAAACATATTAAATACTTATAATTAACAAAGTACTAAGTGCACTCATCATTTCTTAAATTTTCTATCCATCTATCTCTGATGAATTGGATCTTCATGTATAGCTTTAGTCAAAAACTAAAAAAAATGATTTATATCTTTAGTCCTTTGTTCTATGCATTTCTTATATGTATCTTCATCCCCATGACATCGCTCCCTGCACCATTCTATACACTGATTTAGACTTTTGTACAACTTTCTGCATTCATATAATCTATTTCTTAATTTTTTCGATGATGTGTCATAGGCTTCATTGTATTTTCTTTGACATGTTTCAAGATTGTTGGCATCATCAACACTTGAAACCCATACTTTTTCATTATCACGAATAAAGCTGTCTAATTCAACGTTAACATAACAAACAATTGTTCCAATTATCAATATTATTAGTACATAAGCACATCATATTTAGTCATATCTCTCTTTCTCTGTAATTACAAGTTCATGATAAATAAAATTAGGCTTTATATAAACCTAAAATCATTGTTAATATTATTATATGCAATATGATTCTCGAATTAATTATTAGAATACTCCATCACTAGTTTGTGTCCCTTCCTTATTTTAAGAGCAATAAATTGCCAATGTAAGTGGAATAAAAAATCTTTACTCTAGTGAAATATTATCTTAGAATTCTTTATTATTATTTCGATTTTGTTTAACTCTTCCTTAAATTCAATAAAGGGTCATCAAATTACTTGACCCAAAATATAGTAAAAAAGATTGCAAAAAGTAAAAAAAAAGGGGTTGAAAATATAATATTAATGTTGAGTAACTTATAAAACAGCGAGAATAAAGAAAAATTTATTATTGTTGAAAGAATAGGCTGATGCATTAGAAAAGAAAATTGAACAAGATGGTTGAAATGCTACAGTAATGTGTTTTTTTCTTAAATTTTGTACTTAACTTTTATTTTTGCAAAACTAATGTCTGTTTAAACAAGTATTCAATGATGAAGTTATAAATGATGCAATAAGTTTCATAGAAAAAAAAATTCAAATTAGAGATACTTAAAGCTAGAGTACCATAATAGCATTTCATAGAACTAACGTTTTAAACATTTGGATACTTCAACCAAAGTAGTGATAAATAGCTAGTCTTTTAAATGTTTGTTAGCACTGATACATATTCCATCAAAAGCTGTATTTAAATTGTACAAACAACAAAATATCACCACATAATAATATATGTTGTACTATCTTACTATTTGGAGTATTTCTGAATTTCTCGTAATAAAAACCAGAATTCATCGTTGGCTCGTTTGGCCACAAACCATGGCAAAATAAATATTTACAAAATATTTTGATGCTAAAGTTTGTCTTTATTATGTGTGTTCACTTTGATTAGATTTGGCCTTTTTGGGTTCTTGTTTAGGGTGTTTTTATTCTCCTTATATATATGCAAGAGAGTTATGTTATATAATCAGAGCACTCATGATTACAAAGTATTGATTGATTGAAACCAATAAGCTTGCGATTAATAATAAAATTAAGATTTAATTATTTTATTGGTTTCATAGTTTTACCAAATTTTCAATTAAGTTTATATATATTTCAATTAGATCTTTACATTGCTTTTAATTTTATAATTAGATCATTTTTATGTCAAAAACGTTAAAATAAACAGAATATTTGTCCTAAAATACACGCGGTCAATTTGCGAAGAAATTTCAGTAAAATCTAATATTTTTTATATTAGGAATGACCTAACTATAAAATTAAAAGCAGTGTAGGAATTCAATGGAAAGAAAAAAAAGTATAGAGACCTAATTGAAAATTTGGTAAAACTAGAGGGACCAATAGAGTAATTAAACCTATAATTAAAGATGTTTAATTTCCCGTAATATGTTTCTTTTATTTAACCATTTACTATCAAGAGTTTAATTTTGATGTACAGACACTGTAAGTCATACAATTTTTTAGATGATTATTTACGAGATCAATGTAGCAGATAGTTATTTTTATTGATATAGCATTATGTAATTGAATGCATGCGTAAAACTACTTTACAGTGATAATGCATCAAAATTAAATTATACTATTAAAATTTTGAAAGTCAAATGTATTAACTGAAGTACATGATGCAATTTTTTGCCCAATATTTATGAAGACGCTTGAATCTAGATGGGAGAGAAACAAAATTACATTAAATTCTTAAAATCCATACAAAGATGAGTATACTACCTTTCATAAAACTTAAAAAACTAAACCATTAATAAGAATTAAACCAACACACAAAGTGAACAGAATGAGATACTCCATAAATCCAACTCTAACAGCGGCTTATCCTCGGTCCCTTATGGCTTCTTTCCTCTAATACAATAAAATGTGGAAACCAATTAAATCACTCTTTTAACTATCCATTTCTTATACTAATTAGGACCAACATTACAAATAATATTATAACTAATAAAGATATAATAATTTATGTTGTCTTTTTTTTATCCATTCAAATTTTTAAAAGAAGTGATTTCATAATATATTATTAGAATTTTATGGTAAAAAAATTTACAGTTCGATCCTTGGTAAATCACAAAAGAGAAAAAAATAGTACAAGATAAATAAAAAAAGCCTATGCAAAAATTAAAGAAACTCAAAAGAGTCTTTTATTCAAAAAAAATGTTAAAGATATAATCATTTATGTTGTCTGATCCTAAGTGCTATCAGTTTAAGATTTTGGAAAAAAATAGTATCATATCAATAATAATTCGTTTAGTTTTGTTATAACACTACTTCTTCTAAAAGTTTAAACTAATAATAAGATTAGATACATGAAATCAATCATAAAAATTTTGATACTATGTCGTGATATTACTTTTTTTCAAAAACTTAAGTTGAGACATGAATATTTTAAATGTTTTTCATAATTCTTTTTTCTCATTTATCACATAAAAAACCCTAAACGAACTAGTATAATATTATTTAGACTTTATTATTAGAAATTCTACTAATTCCACTTGATCTAATTGAAATCATGTAAAGAGACTACAGTAGAGGTCTCCCAAGGTGTAATTTTTATACCTAAACTAAAATTTTAGACGACTATCTAAAAAAATAAAAATAATTACCAAACCAAATTGCACGCTAGTATTTCTCACAGCAAAAACTAAAAAAAAAATATTAAATACCTACTATTTATAAAGTACTATATTTGGTAATAAATTAAAAAAATAAAATATATTAAATATTTTTAATAATGTAATAAGCGAGATGCACCTTTTTTTTATTATGTTCCTTCGTCCCCCAAATATTCTCTATAAGTTTTTCCAACTCTCTGCACACTTGTCTGCATCTTTTCCATCTAGGTTTTGAGGTTGATGACGAGAATTTGTCATAGGTTTGGTCGCATTTTTTGTAACAGGCATCTCGATTTAGAATTAAATAATAAGAATCATCAAAAGATGGATACCACGGTTTTTCATCATCACGAATAAAGCTATCAAATCCAACAATAACAGAATACATAATTGTTTCAACTATCATTATTATTAGTACATAAAGCACACCGTATTTACTCATCTCTCTCTTCACAATTACAAATTCAAGATAAATTAAACTAGACTTTATATAAAGCTAAAATCTTTCTTAATATTATTAAGATTACTATATACATTCTCAAATTAATTATTGGAATATTCTATAACTAGTTTGTGTCCCTTCCTTCTTCTAAGAGCAATAAATTGGCAATGTAAGCGAAATAAAAAATCTTTACTCTAGTAAAATATTGTTATTGTCATAGAATACTTTATTATTTCAATTTTTTTTAACTCCTTCTTGAATTCAATAAAGGATCATCAAATTACTTGACTCAAAATATAGTAAAAAAGATTGAAAAAATATAAAATATTAAAAATATAATATCAATGTTGAGTATCATGTATAACAGTGAGATTAAAGAAAAACATGTTTTTAATTATTTATATATCTTTTGTCCTTACCAATAGTATTATGCATAAACAATTAACACATATATAACACATTTTCAGTATTGAAGTTTTCGTACTAACTTGAATTGGTTTAGTGGTTAACTTACTTATCTGTTTAAGTAAGTATTGAGAGTTTGAATCCTATCTTATATATACAACAACTCATTGGCTAACGACAGATTCTTAAATGGAGCTCAAATCTGTGATAAATTATCCGTGACAAATTAATCCTTAGTTTATTGAAATACTTTGAACAATATATATATATATATATATATATATATATATATATATATATATATATATATATATATATATATACTAAAGTTCTTAACTCTTCCTTCTATCTTATGTCAGAATATATTATAAATTATTATATTTTATAATGTTTTATACTACTAGAACCAAAATTTAAAGTAGTATTCATCACATCAAGTACAAGGTGCATTTATTTTTTAGAAAATAAAACTCACAAAAAAAACCTATTAAATACTTACCATTAATAAAGTACTAAGTGCACTCATCATTTTTAAAATTTTCTATCCATCTTTAAATTGGATCTTCATTTATAGCTTTAGTCAGGAACTAAAAAAAATTATTTATATTTTTAGTCCTTTGTTCTATGCATTTCTTATATGCATCTTCATCCCCACGACATCGCTCCCTGCACCATTCTATACACTGATTTAGGCTTTTGCACAACTTTTTGCATTCATATAATCTATTTCTTGATTTTCTCGTTGATGTGTCATAGACTTCATTGTATTTTGTAGGCATCATCAACACTTGGAACCCACGCTTTTTCATTATCATGAATAAAGCCGTCGAATTCAACATTAACATAACAAACAATTGTTCCAATTATCAATATTATTAGTACATAAAGCACATCATATTTAGTCATATCTCCCTCTTTGTAATTACAAGTTCATGATAAATAAAATTAGGCTTTATATAAACCTAAAATCATTATTAATAGAAAAAGTATATGAAATCAAGAGGTTAGTAGACAAAAACTAAACAAAATCACATTAATTTATATCAATAATTAATTTTAAATTTTTTTAAATTCAAAATTTAAAAAATTTAAAATTAATTAAGTAAACCTAATTAAAACCTATAAAAGCCTTCCTTTTCTCTCTTACATCAATCTACCTACCTCCAACAATCACACACATAGACCTCTCTCTCTCACCTACGGATTCGGTGACGATGGTGATGCTTTACTTTCAGATTTCAACGATTGGGATCTACACAGACAATACAATCACCCTTTCAATTTAACTCTAAGTAATGCTTTTGATTAGTTTGACGCCGACACATTTGGCTTGCATGCACATGCGGTTTCGAATTTTGGAAGTTCGGAGCCGTTTGTTCCACCCTCTTCCGCGAGCTGTGTGGAAAAATCCATGCCGGGTTCAGCTTTTGGGGCTGTGGCTTCTATGCCGGATCCTTCTGTGGAAGACACGGACTTTTCTTGAGAATTATAGCACATGCAAGGTTTATCCTCAAAATTCTCTTCCAAGGATTATAGCCGTTTGTTCTCTGCGTTTTGGGATATTAGGTGCCGTTTTGATGATTAAAGAGACTGTAAACTACACAATTATAGAATTATAAAAAAACATTCATTTAATATGAAAAAATCCTAATACTTAACAAAATAAATATTCAGTTATATTTAAGCAAAAATAATTAAATATCTGTAAGACCCGGTTAATTAACGGCTAATTAACCCATAAATGAGAATTTATTCTAGAAAGCCAAGAATGTGATTTTTATGGCTTAATATGATAGAGGAGATTGAGACGAGAATTTCGGTACCAATTTTATAGAAATAGGACCAAGATTGGAACGAACGGGCCAAACCGAGCCAACCGGACCCAAAGTGGGCCCTTGGCCCAACTAAACTAAACCAAAATCTTAGTTTTCAGCACTCTCTCTCCTCATTTGTTACACACACACACGCTGAAATGGAGTAAGGGAAGAGAAGAACACTCTCTCAAACTTCTATCTCTCACTTGATCTTCAAACTACCATAACTTTTGATCTAGAGCTCCGATTGTCGCTCCATTTATGGCCACGCGTTCACCGCAAAGAGCTCTACAAAATTCATACAATCAATCTTGAGGTAAGCCATGTTTTGCTCTTCGAATTTCCAGCCTTGTTTTCGAGTTTTATGAGCAAAAATGTTGAGATTTTGGGCTCTTTGATGTTATAGGACCCAACTCTCTTGAAGAAGAAGATTAATCTTGTCTCCTTGGATCTTAGATATGGTAAGATTCTCAATTCTAGTATAATTTATTGTTCTATGATGTTTGGGTATTGAAATGTTATGTATTGGTATGATGATTGTGGCTTAGGTGGTGTGTATGTGAATATTGGGACTTAATTGAGACCTTGAAAAGTTTGAAAAGAGATTTTTGGTGGTAAAAATCTGTGCTTGGAGGTGTTGAGACCTAGAGGGCTTGTGGACAAGTGGTTTCGAAGTGCTCCGATTGAGCTTGGGGAAATCAGCTAAGGTATGGTCTCAGTTTCTCGTATCTAATATGTAATGTGGTAGGAAATACTTAGGCTAGAGGCCCTAAGATAGGCATTGAATTGTTGATGTTATTGAATGGTTGAGATATATGATGTGGTCATATATGTGATGATGATTATTGATGCCTTGATGGTATGATGTATGAGAAATATGCATGTTGTGATATATGCTTGATGATTGATTAAGGTTGAATTGTGGGTGAAACCATGTTGATGGTGAGTATGATATTGATTATGTACAATGATGGTTGATTGGAAATGGTATTAATGAAAATTGGGATGAGAAAGTATGTATGACATGTCTATGTGTTTGTCTCTTATCCATTTGATTGAGAAGTGTTAAAATGGTGGGATGATATTTTGTGAATTGTGGTGAGGTGTTGATGTGTAAGTTGAGGAGGCTTGATGTTGATTTTGGTATATTTTGGTTGATTTCAAAAAGGGTTGAAATTGGCATGTTTTGGTTGATTTTAAAAAGAGTTAAAAATGGCTTGTTTTGAAAATGGCACTTTGTGGTTTTGTATAAAAAATGATTTTTGGGCATACTTTGACGGGACATAACTTGGACTACGGATCCCCGTTTTGTACCAAGCTTACTTAGAAATGAAATTGGATCCGGGATGTCCATGCCATTGGAAGAACGGGCAGAAAACGATTTAAAATGAGAAAGTTATGTCCGTCGGAAGAATGGGGGTTGAATCTGTGAAGTCTGCAGCTTTTAATTTAGAAAATTTTTAGCAGAATAACCCTCCGCGCGTAGGCGCACTTGGCGCGTACGCGCCGTCTTTCGAAAAGGCACCATCCACACGTGCACGTGGGGTGCGCATGCGCGTCGATGTGATGCACCCAATGCCTAGCCATTTTCCCAAGAGTTTTGCCAAAGTTGTGCCAGTTTTGTGCCTGGGGCACAAATGTACCCGCGCGTGCACGTGGTTGACGCGTACGCGTCGTTTGGCTAATTTTCAACCACGCGTTCGTGTGTATGACGCTTGCGCGCCGATGAGCTTTGTGGCCATCCACGCATGCGCGTGGAGTGCGCGTACGCGTGGCCCTATTTTCATCCCAAAGTTAATTTTTGAGTTTTAAAAGTCAAATTTCACACTTCTAAGCCTTCGATCTCACCACTTGTGTCTTAAATCATTATGATATGCCTAGCAATGAGGAAATGAGTCAATGAATTGGCTAGTTATGGATTTAACCGTGAGTCGGATGGTTAGATTATTGCCGTGTTATAGTGGAGCCATGATTATGACTAAGTATAAATGCATATATGCTGTTGAATGAATTGTGAATGTTTGCACTTTCACTATTGAAGATGAGAGTTTTCCTAGGGGAAAGCAAGGGCTAGCACCACGTGCTCTAGATTGAGATTCGAAGCTCTTTTGACCTTATGTCGTAAGTGTAGTCGGGCACTGTGAAAGTCCCGGATGAGCTCGTCCCCGTAAATATTCACCAGTGAGGGTGATGGATATGGATTATGATTATGATCAAGATTATGATGAGTATAACTCGAGTTGGGGATGCGCGACAGAGAGACAGTCCAATGGTTAGCTACCAGGACTTGTCGGCTTGGGTCTATAACCGACAGATGATATCATCAGCCATTAGGGACAAGCATTCATCATATGCATACTATGTGAATTGATTGAGATTGCCTATTTGACTGCATATTACTTGCTATTTGTTTAAATACCTTATCTGTTCCTATTTGTATATCTCTTGTCTGAAATAACTGTGTTTGCTATATTATACTCCTGCTGGTGGTTGGGAGGTCTGAAGGGTTTGGAAAGGGAAGAAATAGTTAGACTGAAGGATCTTTAGTCAGTTACCACTTATGGTTTAGCTTGTTTATAAGCTTTGATTTTATCTGGAGGAAGTCCTAAGATTGCCTTCGACTTTTCTCTATTATTATATATTATATATGTGGAAGTTGTTACCATATTGGGAACCTCTGGTTCTCACCCATGCGGATTTTGTGGTTTTCAGATGCAAGACGTGAGGTTTCTCGCTGAGGCATGCTGGAGATTTCTGGATTAGCGAAGATCCTTTGTTCTCGGGACTCTGTTTTGATTTTATGATTTCTCTTAGATACTTTATCTCCATTGAATAATACAACTGGGATGACTCCTCTTATAGGAGATTTTGGAGAATAGGATCTCAGTTTTTGTGTCCTTTTGGGTTTTCCTTGGAGTTTCCTATTTTATTTACTTTTGTGTGTGTGTGTGTGTCTATATATATATATATATATACTCAGATCGGTTATCTTCGCAACCGGCTTTTGAGTTTGATATTCTCGTTTTTGACACTCTTTTGTATATATATAATCTCGCGTTGGTTTATCCTTGTTCGTTACGTTATCGATCGGAGTGTTGCGCTTTTTGAGTTACGATTTTTGTTTTACCCCTTTTTCTTAAAAAGGCTCCTAGTTGTAATAATTTTTCACAATACTATTCGTACTAAATTCTTATTTTAGAGGTCGTAATACCTTGCCATCTCTGAATTATGACTTAAGCATAAGACTCTGTATAGTAGGGTGTTACATTATGGTATCAGAGCAGTTCGTTCTTGTAGAACCTGAGAGACTCTAGTGAAATATTATCTTAGAATTCTTTATTATTATTTCGATTTTGTTTAACTCTTCTTTCAATTCAATAAAGGGTAATCAAATTACTTGAGCCAAAATATAGTAAAAAAGATTGTAAAAAGTAAAAAAAGAAAAAAGGTTGAAAATATAATATTAATGTTGAGTATCTTATAAAATAGTGAGAATAAAGAAAAACTTATTATTGTTGAAAGAATAGGCTGATGCATTAGAAAAGAAGATCGAACAAGAATGACATTGAAATTAAAAGATAGGATGGTTGAAATGCTACAGTAATGTGTTTTTTTCTTGCTAGGATTTGTGTTTTTTTTTATCTTAAATTTTGTACTTAGTTTTTGTTTATGACTTTATGCAAAACTTAATGTGCATCGTGATTTTATGTCACTTTTTTTTTTAGTTTGGACAACACTTACGATGAAGATATATATATATATATATATATATATATATATATATATATATATATATATATATATATATAAAAGAGAATTATGTTATATAATCAGAGCACTCATGATTACAAGTATTGATTGATTAAAACCAATAAGCTTGTGATCAATAATAAAAATTAAGGTTTAACTATTCTATTGGTTTTTATAGTTTCACTAAATTTTTAATTAAGTTCATATATTTTTTTTCTTTTCAATTAGACCCTTATACATTGCTTTTAATTTAATAATTATATCATTTTCATATCAAAAACGTTAAAATTAATGGAATATTTCTCCTAAAATACATGCGGTCAATTTGCGAAGAAATATTCAGTAAAATCTAACGTTTTTTTCACACTAGAAATGACCTAACTATAAAATTAAAAGCAGTGTAGGGATCCAATAGAAAGAAAAAAAAGTATAAAGACCTAATTGAAAATTTGGTAAAACTAGAGGAACCAACGGAATAATTAAACCTAAAAATAAAGATGTTTCCCGTAATAAGTTTCTTTTATTTAACTATTTATTATCAATAGTTTAATTTTGATGTACGGACAGTGTAAGTCGTATAATCACATCCATTTATTAATGTGGCATTATGTAATTGAATGTATGCATAAAACTACTTTACACTGATAATGCATCAAAATTAAATTATACTATCAAAATTTTGAAAGTCAAATGTATTAACTGAAGTACATGATGCAATTTTTTGCCCAATAATATTTACGAAGACGCTTGAATCTAAATAGGAGAGAAACAAAATTACATTAAATTCTTAAAATCCATACAAAGATGAGTATACTAAGTTTCATAAGACTTAAAATACTAAACCATTAATAAGAATTTAACCAACATGCAAAGTGAACAAAATGAGATACTCCATAAACCCATTGAGTGGCGGACTTTGGTGCAACAGGATGGATGGACATGTCCGTTTGCCAACTCTAACAGCAGCTTATCCTCGTCCCCTTATGGCTTCCTTCCTCTAATACAATAAAATGTGGAAATCAAAATCACTCTTTTAACTATCCATTTTTTATACTATTAGGGCCAACATTACAAGTAATATTATAATTGATAAAAATATAATTATTTATGTTGTCTTTTTTATTCGTTTAAATTTTTAAAAGAAGTGATTGCATGATATAATATTAAAATTTTATGATAAAAAAATTTACAATTCGATTTTTGGTGAATCACAAAAGAAAAAAATAGTATAAGACAGATAAAAAAAAGACCTATACAAAAATTAAAGAAACCCAAGAGAGTCTCTTATTCGAAAAAAAATGTTAAAGATATAATCGTTCATCTTACCTGATCCTAAGACCTATCAGTTTAAGGTTTTGGAAAAAAATAGTATCATACCAATAATAATTCATTTAGTTTTGTTATGATATTATTTCTTTTAAAAATTTAAACTAATAATAAGATCAGATACATAAAATCAATTATAAAAATTTTGATACTGTATCGTGATATTACTTTTTTCAAACACTTAAATTGAGATATGAATATTTTTAAGTGTTCTTCATCATTTTTTTTTTCATTTATCACATAAAAAACCCTAAATGAACTAATATATGATATAATTTAGACTTTATTATTAGAAATTCTACCAATTCCACTTGATCTAATTGAAATCCTGTAAAGAGAGTAGAGGTTCCCAAGATGTAACTATTATACCTAAACTAAAATCTTAGACTATTATCTAAAAAAAAATCAAAATAGTTACCACCTTAACCAAATTGCACGCTAATATTCCTCACAGCAAAAACTTAAAAAATATATTAAATACTTACTATTTATAAATTACTATATTTGATAATAATTAAAAAACAAACTCACAAACATAAAAAAATAAAATATATTAAATATTTTTAATAATGTATTAAGCGAGGTGCACCTTTTTTTAATATGTTCCTTTGTCCCGGAATACTCTATAAATTTTTTCTCTAACTCTCTACACACATTTCTACATCTTTTCCATCTAGAGTATGATATTGATGACGAAAATTTGTTATAAATTTGGTCGCATACTTTGTAACAGACATCTCGATCTCGATATAAATGATAATTATCAACAGATGGATACCACGGTTTTTCATGATCATGAATAAAGCTATCAAATTCAGCAATGACAGAATAGATAATTGTTCCAATTATCATTATTATTAGTACATAAAACACACCATATTTACTCATCTTTCTTCACAATTACAAATTAATGATAAATCAAAGTAGCCTTTATATAAACCTAAAATCTTTCTTAATATTATTAAAATTATTATATACATTCTCGAATTAATTATTGAAATATTCTATAACTAATTTGTGTTCCTTCCTTATTCTAAGAGTAGTAAATTGCCAATGTAAGCGAAATAAAAAAATCTTTACTCTAGTAATTAGTAGAATATTGTTATTGTCATAGAATACTTTATTATTTTAATTTTGTTTAACTCCTTCTTGAATTTAATAAAGGGTCATCAAATTACTTGACTCAAAATATAGTCGAAAAGATTGCAACAAAAAAAATATAAAAAGTTAAAAATGTAATATCAATGTTGAGTATCATGTATAACAGTGAGATTAAAGAAACACATATTTTTAATTATTTAGATATCTTTTGTCCTTACCAATATTCTAGAGCACTTTCAAGAATATACATTACATATTTATTCATTCTATTTGTATTTCTAATATTTTAAAATTTTTAATATAAATAGTGTTCTTCTAATAAAATTTAATATTTTTCCCTACCATCCTATTAACCAACCAACTAAGCAAATATATATATCACTAAAAAAATTATTGGAATACCAATCGATTTAGCGATCGATTCTGGTGGTCGCTAATTAGAAAATAACAACCAACTTCGGTCGCTAATCGTTAGTGACCAATTTTAGTGACTAATGAATGAATAATTGTATGGTATAGAATTTCACAAATGAATTCTCGTTGCAAGTATAGTTTCTAAACCAACAATAATCCTTTCATACAAAAATTTGTTTGTCACAAGTAACAAACCCCTAATAATACTAATAACCGAAGTATTTAAATTTCGGGTCGTCTCTCAAAGGAATTGCATGGTAGTGTTCTTGTTATTGGTTATGAAATGTATATTTTGGGGTTTTGGATAAGAGACAAGAAAAGTAAATGGCAATAGAAATTAAATGGTAAAACAGTCTTGGCAAGGTTAGGTGGTCAAGGATCTCTATCCTTATCACTAATCACAACTTGATAATTGCACTGATCAACTCCATTAAATCATCCTCTAACTAGTAAAGGAAAGTCAAATGAGTTATGTCAATCCAAGTCCATAAGTCCTAGCTCTCCACTAAATCAATTAATGAGAACTAGAGTTAATGGCTCCAATCATCAATTACTTGGACATTAATGACTCAAGAATTCCTAAGTTACTATCCCAAGCCAAGAATATAAAATTCTACTCTAACATCCTTCCAAGCATTTTATTAAATACTTGGAAGGCATAAAAGAAAAGCATACAAAATCAACAACAAGAATGAATTCTAACAACAACTAATTACAAAGAATTAACAACAATAATCAAAGAAAGAAAAATTGACATGAATTACCTCAAATTGCGTTAAAAGAAAATAAAAAGAACAAGATTAAATCCACAACAAAGTATAGAAATAAAATAGAAGATATTACAATAAAAGAATAAAAGAACAAGATGTAGAAACATAGAATTCAAAGGTAGGAGTAGATAAAAGCAAAGATTAAATCCTAGATCTAAGAAATTCTAACCTAAACCTAATCCTAATTCTAGAAAGAAGGGAGAACTTCTCTCTCTAGAAAACCAAAACTAAAACTAGATCTAAAGTGTGTAATTAACTAAAATGATTCCAAGTGATTTGGGGTATCCATGGATCGGATCGTATCCGCAGATCCGCGGTAAATATCTGCATCCGATCTGAAAATTGCGGATATGATCCGATCCGCAAATTGATCGGATCGGATCGGATCCACATTCTTTACAGAATGGATCGCGGATATCTGCTCTACGTCCGCGGATCTGCAGATTCGCAAAAAATAAATAAATATATATGTTTGGTATTATATTTACTTGTTTGTATGTTTTAGTTAGTAATTATTATTCATATATTTTATTATTTAATTTTTGTTATTTAGAAAGAGTTTGATTAAAAATATTTTAGGAATAAATAAATTTAAAAGTATGAAAGAAATATTTTTATTGAATTTTTTACATTGAAATATGATTAAAAAGAGAAGGTTTAATTATTATCCATGGATCGGAACGGATCGGATCGGATCCGACACTAAAAAGTGATTGTGCGGATCGGATCGAATTTTCGGCCATATCCGATCCGATCTGATCCGCAGACACCCCTACAAATGATGCCTTCCCCTTCAATCCTTGGTCCTTTTAGCCTTTTTCCGCCAAAGTTCAGCTTCAATTTGGGCCAGAAGCTTTCCAAAAATCGCCAAGAACGATTTCACTAAAGAAGTCACGTGCAGGCATTGACGCGTATGTCCCTGGAGTATTGCACAATCCACGCGTATGCGCCTAGTGAGCGTGCACGTCCATTGGTGCATCCTAAATCTTTGACTTTTCATAATTTCTCCACTTTGTTTGCTTTCTCTTCACTCCTTTGATCCATTTCTAGCCTTTTTCAATCTGAAATCATTAACAAACATATCAAGGCACCTAGTAGAATCAAAGGAAGATTAAAAATCATCAAGTTAAAGACCTAAAAAGTATGTTTTCACACTTAAGAACAAATTAGGAGATAATCCCATAACCATGCTATTTTATTGAATAAATATGAGAAAAGGTTGACAAAATGCTCTAAATTCAAAACAAGATAAACCTTAAAAATGGGGTTTATCAACCTCCCCACACTTAAACCTTAGCATGTCCTCATGCTAAACCAAGAAGGAAACAAGGGGTATGACATTTATTCAATGCAACTAAACTATATGCAACCTATCTAAATGCAACTATCTACATGAATGCAAATGCTTGGTCAAAACAAATCAATCTTTCAAGAAAACATATGTAGCATAAGGGCTAACACAATAGGAATCAAATCCAACCCACAATTGCATTGAATTATCAAAAAGATTTACAAACTTGCAAGAATATAGATAATTATGGTGAATACATGTAATTGAGCAATCGAACTCTCACCGGATGTGTATCCGCTCTAATCACTCAAGTGTTAGGGGGTTGATTCACTCAATTCTCCCCTAATCATGCTTTCCAAAATTTGTTCTTCATCTAAAAATCAACAATTACTCAATGCATGCATACAAATATCATGAGATCTTTCTCAAAGGTTGTAATGGGGCTAGGGTCAAGGTAGGATCATATATGGTTAAGTGGACTAAAATTTGAATCTTTGATTAACCTAGACTTTCTCACCTAACCTATACAATAACCTATACAAATTCAAAACTAACCTAACTACCCATTTTTCACTTTTTCACATACTCATGCATTTTCTTTTCATTTACAACACTTATACATTGACTCTTATTGGACTTTACTTTGGGGCATTTTTGTCCCATTTTTATTGTTTTTCTTCCTTTTCTTTCTTTTTCCATTTTTTTCTTTTCTTCTTTTCTTTTCTTTTTTTCTTTTTCTTTTGTTTTTCTCATTTCTCTTTCTTTTTTTTTCTTTGTTTCAACTTTGTACAAGAACATCAATGCATAAAGTCTATACATCTAATCAATACATGAGCATGCACCCAATTTCCAAATATAAAAATACAAAATACCCCTTTTATCCCAACCAATGTTCCCAAATCTTCCCAAACTTGAATAATAAATACTCTCACTAGCCTAAGCTAATCAAAGATCCAAACAAGGAACTTTTATTATTTTTCGCTTTAGGCTTGTAATGTGCTAAAATAGAGAACAATTGGGTTAAGCATAGGCTCAAAATTGGCTAACAATGGAAGATAAAAGGTAGGATATTTGGGTAAGTGAGCTAATAAAATAATGGCCTCAATCATATAAATGCATGAATACAAGGAATAATTGGACACATAGAATTAAACAAATCAAGGATCACACTCATAGGAAGAGAACAATTGCACACAAGAAGGAAGATAAGTGGTTATAAGATGTAACCACACAATTAGGCTCAAATCTCACAAGCTTGTGTTCTTAGCTCAAATATCATGTTCCACAATATATATATAATTCAAGCAAGTTCTATGAAAAGTTTCTACTCAATCAATTGGGATTTCAATGCCCTATAGAATAAATCCTTGAAAAATATCATTATTTTGACTAAGCTTATTATATATATATATATATATATATATATATATATATATATATATATATATATATATATGCAACAAAAGTTCCTAGAAGACCTAAAATGAAATGCAAAAGTGTTGGGATTAGAAACTTCTCACCTAAGAACGCCGACCGGTCAGACGACCTCCCCACACTTAAAAGTTTGCACCGTCCTCGGTGCATTCAAAGATGAGTAAGGGGGTACAGCGACTCTCCGAGTTGCTACCTTCAGCTGGTAGGTCAACCGGTTGCTGCTTGTTCTTTCTCCCGCTTCCTTTGTTGCTTATGGTGCATCCTCAACGAAAAATAGAAAATCAAATAAGAAAACAAGTAAATGCAAAAGCAAGGAAGCATATATTGTTGGAATGAGGTAAATTACTAGAATGAAGTGAGTGAATTAATGTGACATTAATGAAAAATAGGTGTGTGGGTCCTAAATTGTGCGCGGTAAAGAACACACGCACACTAGCATAAAAAGCTATGTCACAATTTACACAAAAGAAGCATACACTTCACTCATTCTAGTGTGCTTGAAATACTCTAAACTTGTAGGTAAAGAGAACCAAACAAGCAATAAAGAAGCATGAAAGCATTCAAGCTAAAAACATATAGATGCATATGATCAACACAATGCATTAAGATAAATGCACAACATCATCCATCAAGAAATTGCCTAATCAAAGAAGAGAATTCAAATCACATGGTGGCCAAATCATGCAATTCAAAAAGATTTAACAAGCTTGAAGGCAATTCTCATTCACTCGGTGTTCACAAAGGTGAAGCGTGAAAAATTCAAAACCAAGTAGGAATTTATACCTCACAAAGAATCCAACAAGGATATAAACAAAGATGATGTTAAAATAACATTCTATCAATGGTCAGTAGCAATAAACAGTAAACAAGATTTATAATCCAACACTTGTCAAAGAAAAGAGAAAGCGAAATGAGAATTAAACTAACTAAACACTAACTAACTAACTAAAAGGAATGGTTATAGATGGTGTTTGGTAGTGTTGGATGAGGGGTAGGAGAAGGAAAAAAGAAAGGAGAAGGAAAGAAATGGAAAGAAGATGAGAAAATAAGAGTGTTGAGATAAGGTGATCTACGCGTACGCGTACAGCGATACGTTCGCGTGGGTGATGGCGAAATGGAAGCGACGCGTACGCGTGGAGTACACATAAGCGTGGGTTGCACCAGAGAGAAGCGACGCGTACGCGTGGTGTACGCGTGCGCGTGGGTTGGTCTGTGCTAGAGGCACAATGTTCGCGCAGTGCAGGCGCAACTCTCGGGTTTTTGGCTGGGAGGTTGAACTTCTGTATCCACGCGTGCGCGTGGATGGTCGAAAATGCTTGGGCCATGCGTATGTGTGCATGGCGCGTACGCATGGGTTGGTGCTCTATTTTTCAAAATTTTTCCAAATTCTTGCACCAAACCAAGCATTTCAAACCTCCAAACAGCTACCAAAACACCATAAAACCTTATTCAACATACTAGACTATCAAATAAACTCAACAAACAAAGAAAAACATGAAATCAAACCTATCTTACCAATATTTACAAAAGAGAAAAATGAAAAGATGTTACCATGGTGGGGTGTCTCCCACCTAGCACTTTTGTTTATTGTCCTTACGTTGGACTTATGGGAAGCTCCTCTCAAGGTGGCTTGTACTTAAATTCTTCTTGGAACTCCCACCAATGCTTAGTTCTCCATTGTGCCCCAAGATTTCTCATGAGTTGCACCAAGTCTTGATGGAGTTCTTCACAAGCTTGGGGCTCCCAAGGTTGATCCTCATCTTGTAATCCGGGATCCCATACTTTATTTTCACACCCGTCTTGAAGTTGATCATTATTAGTCCGTCCGGGTGGTACGATATTAGAATTCTCAAAAAGGTGTCCAACAATCCTCCTAGACCCCTCTAATTGAGCACTATTCCAACCCTTATATTCCCATTTTGATGTGTCAACCATAATGAGCCTTGATTTACAACGCCAACTACAAAACATCTTTCTCTTATGCTTCATCCCGTAAAGCATCCTAAGTTGACCATCCGTTTCAAGCAAGCCATACTCAAGTGGGACAATAAAGCGAAGAGAAATGAATTTTACCCACTCAAATGAAGGAGTAGATGACAACCTAGGCAAAGAGGCTTCCAAGGGTCTTGACAAAGTGTATCCCGTCCTCCTTTTTCTAAGGACCTCCTCACAAGATTTCTCAAATTCAACCCTTTGTTCATCAATTTTATCTTCTTCACCAAGAAAATTTGATGCTTGATCTTCAATTCCAAGGAACTCAATTCTTGCTCTATCCCATTCAATTCTTAATATGGAATATGCTTTGGAGGATGTGCACTTTCCTCCTCAACATCAACTTCAATCTTGTTGAAGGGATTTTTTTCAACTCTATGTTCCCATAGAGACTCCGCATCTCTTAAATCTTCAACCACTTCTTCCTTTTCTTCGACAATTATAGCTTCCTCCAATTGTTCCAACACAAAGCAAATTCCCTCATTTCCCACCGGAGTTTCCAATCTCTCCTTCATGCTATGCTCTTCATTTGATTCTTCACATGTTGTCATGGGAGTTCCTTGAGTGTCCAAGCATTGGGAGGCTAATCGGTTTACTACCTCGGCCAAGGTGGCCGTGAAATCTAGTACCTCCTTTTGCATCTCTTCTTGTCCTTGAAGAATATGACTAAGGGTTTCATCTATTGAGGATTGGGGTGGATAAGAGGATTCATTGTCTTGGAGAAAGGGTTCATATTAGGAAGGTGGTTCTTCTTGGTAGGGTTGTGGCGGTTCAACACTCTCTACTCTTTCTACTTGTTGCACAACACGCTCTATGGTTGCTTGAAATTGATCCAATGCTTCCTTGAGATGATCCCTTGACTCTTGTTCCGCTTGGATAACATGATTAGGATCATATGGCTCTTGGATCGATGGACATGAATATTCCTCCATGGAAGGTTGTGGTGAAAGGTAGAATTCATCTTGTGGTTAAAAATTTTCTTACATTGGAGGTGGTTCATCTTGGTAATAGTATGGAGGGGGTGGATCTTGGAAGTGGTGATGTTAGAATGGTGGTGGCTCTATGTATGGTTCATACAGCTCATATGGTTGTTGGAATGGTGGATAAGGATTAGGGTCATATGGAGGTGGTTGGTGAAAAGGGGCTTGTAAGTATGGTTGAGAGTTATGTTGAGGATATGGCTCATAGACATGTGGTGGTGGTTCTTGAAAGTAACAAGGAAATTCACCATATCCATTTGATTGGTATGCATCATAGAATGGCTCTTTTTCATAGTGCATTGGTGGGGGTTGTTGCCAAGAAGATTGGTCATATACATATGACTCCTCCCACCTTTAAGTGTCCCATCCTTGATACACATCCTCAATGTAGCTCCCATTTCCTACAACATGGTGAGAACCAAACTCATAGCCAAAGTGAGAACTCATGATAGCAAGAGAAAATAGAAACAAAAGCTAATAGAAAACAAGAGAAACAAAATTCTACAACTAGCAAATAAAGCAAAAAATAAGATATTCACAATATTCACATATATACAATAACCAATAACATAACACCATTGCAATTCCCCGGCAACGGCACCATTTTGATGAACGAATAATTGTGTGGTATAGAATTTCACAAATGAATTCTCATTGCAAGTATAGTTTCTAAACCAACAATAATCCTTTCATACAAAAATTTGTTTGTCACAAGTAACAAACCCCTAATAATCCTAATAATCGAAATATTTAAACCTCGGGTCGTCTCTCAAAAGAATTGCAGGGTAGTGTTCTTGTTATTGGTTATAGAATGTATATTTTGGGGTTTTGGATAAGAGACAAGAAAAGTAAATGGCAATGGAAATTAAATGGTAAAATGGTCTTGGCAAGCTTAGGTGGTCAAGGATCTCTATCCTTATCACTAACCACAACATGATAATTGCACGGATCAACCTCATTAAATCATCCTCTAACTAGTAAAGGAAAGTCAAATGAGTTATGTTAATCCAAGTCCATAAGTCCTAGCTCTCCACTAAATCAATTAATGAGAACTAGAGTTAATGACTCCAATCATCAATTACTTGGACATTAATGACTCAAGAATTCCTAAGTTACCATCCCAAGCCAAGAGCATAAAATTCAACTCTAACATCCTTCCAAGCATTTTATCAAATACTTGGAAGGCATAAAAGAAAAGCATAGTAAATCAACAACAAGAATGAATTCTAATAACAACTAATTGCAAAGAATTAACAACAACAGTCAAAGAAAGGACAATTGACATGAATTACCTCAAATTGCATTAAAAGAAAATAAAAAGAACAAGAGTAAATCCACAATAAAGTATAGAAACAAAATAGAAGAAATTACAATAAAAGAATAAAAGAACAAGATGTAGAAACATAGAATTCAAAGGTAGGAGTAGATGAAAGCAAAGATTAAATCCTAGATCTAAAAAATTCTAACATAAACCTAATCCTAATTCTAGAGAGAAGGGAGAGCTTCTCTCTCTAGAAAACTAAAACTAAAACTAAAACTAAAGTGTGTAATAAACTAGAATGATGCCAAGTGATGCCTTCCCCTTCAATCCTTGGTCCTTTTAGCCTTTTTCCGCCAAAGTTCAACTTCAATTTGGGCCAGAAGCTCTCCAGAAATCGCCAGGCACGATTTCACTAAAGAAGTCACGTGCGGGCATCGACGCGTACGCGTACAGCACGCGTACGCATACAGCACGCGTACGCATCCCTTGAGTATTGCACAATCCACGCGTATGCGCCTAGTGCGTGTGCGCGTCCATTGGTGCATCTTAAATCTTTGGCTTTTCATGATTTCTCCACTTTGTATGCTTTCTCTTCACTCCTTTGATCCATTCCTAGCCTTTTTCAATCTGAAATCACTAACAAACACATCAAGGTATCTAGTGGAATCAAAGAAAGATAAAAAATCATCAAGGTAAAGACTTAAAAAGCATGTTTTCACACTTAAGCACAAATTAGGAGATAATCACAAAACCATGCTATTTCATTGAATAAATGTGAGAAAAGGTTGACAAAATACTCTAAATTCAACACAAGATAAACTCTAAAAACGGAATTTATCAGTGACTGATTTTTTAACAAGGCCACCAAACCCCTCACCAAAGAGTATCAGTCACTAAATCGGTCGCTAAATGGTAACCAAATTTTCGTCGCTAAATCGGTCGCTAAATAGCGACTAACTTTTCAATCACTAAATCAGTCGCTAATGAATCGGTTGCTAAATCTTTTACTTATTTTTGAAAATGTTAAATATATCTTTTATCCTTAATAACTAATATTTTGGGGGTATTTACAAATTCCCATACTACATCTCTGTTTATTCAATTTAGGGTAAAGTATTTGTCTCTAAAATTTGGCAAAAATTTTAGAAATATTCTTAAGTTTTATTTTGTTTCAGTTTTGTCCCAAAAATTTTCGATTTGCATCAAATATATTCCTAAAGGCTAATTTTTCAAAAAATTTAAGACCAATTCAATAACATTTTCATACGAACAACCCTCAACAACATAAGTAAATCAAGCATAATAATTTGTATGCATTATTGTTAAATTGGTCTTAAATTTTTTGAAATTTTAGACGTCGAGAATATATTTGATGCAAATCGAAAATTTTTAGGACAAAATTAAAACAAAATAAAATTTAAGAGTATTTTTAAAATCTTTCTTTTTAAATTTTAATATATAATGTCTTTTTAAATTCCAATAAAATTTAATATTTCTCCTCCAATATTTTTTTATATAGTTAAATTTTTTGTTGCTTAATTGTTTCAATTTCACTCTGACTCCAACACGGTTGCTGCGACCCCTCATCGTTCTATTAACCAACTAATTATTTCTCCATATAAATTAACATATTACTGGCAACAACAAATTATAATGTTTTATAATCATTAATATGTTTTGTTGTACGATCTAACTATTTGGAATATTTCTAAATTTCCAACATTGTAATGAGAACTAGGACTCGTTGGTTCGTTCAACCATGAACCATGGTAAAAATTGTATTTACAAAACACTTCCATGCTTAAATTAATATTTATGTTTGTGTTTACGATTATTAGATTTCGTCTTTTTTTTTTTCCTCTTCTCTTCTATAGGGTATTATTTTTCTTCTCCTTATTGGACTAATGACTTCTTTCTTAATGTACATTGTGATTCTTAGTTATATCATGGTTCAAAATCACTTTCACATATTATTATGAGAAACTCTTGATTCTGAGATTCAACACATCTTCCTAACTCAATGTTCTTTCTACTATTATCTTCTTGTCTTACTTTAAAATTTCTTCAATTGATCCAATTAGGTTGATTCTTTCTTTACACTCTATCATTGCTTTTAATTCTTGCCCTATACATATACCTATTAGGCATTAATTTAGAAGTATACGAGGCTCTTTCCCTTTCAAAACATTCAAATTATCTTGGGGTTAAACTCGTTTCTTATTATCTCATATTTTTATAATGATCGCTAATCTTTTTGAGAAAGTTTACTGTCATCATTTTTATTAAAATTTGGCTAATACTTAACTATCAAAAAAAAATTATTAATTTTATACCATTAGATTTCATCTCACATCATTAAAAATATTGATAATAGCTAAACATTACAAATTCTGCTGCCCCCTAGCACTCTTCGATTTTTTATATGTTTTTTTATATGTTTTTTAGATCAGATTTGATTTAAAATTTAAATATAAAAAAATATTTAATAAAAAGAATATAATATTAAAATGTTAATAAATTACTTGTGAAAATACACCCTTTTTTTTACGGGAAGACTAATTGTGCATAATAGTATTATACATAAACAATCATTAACCCATTATAGAAAACGCTTCCAATATTGAAATTCTCAAATCTTTATGCTTATGTCAGAATATTTATATTATTTGGATGCCAAATTTGTTGAACTTAGAATAAACATTTCTGAATTATTGTATTTTACATTATTAGAACCAAAATTAAAAGTAGTATTCATCATATTACTAGGTGCATTTATTTTCCAAAAACAAAACTCACAAAAATTAAAACAAATAAAAATAAAATACATTAAATACTTATCATTAATAAAGTATTAGGTGCACTCATCAATATTTATTATAAAATGAATAATATTATATATTTAAATCCTTTTATTAATTAAATCTAGCTAATAATCAAGATGATCTAACATAAAATATTATTCTAAGTATTTTTATTTAACTTAGTTAAACTTAGCTCATAAAAAAATTTAAAAGTGTAATAGTTTTTTCAAATTCTCTTTGTATCTTGCTTATCCATGCTTCTATGCATTTCTTATACGCATCTTCATCCCCATGACATTACTCTCTGCACCATTCTATACACCAATTTAGGGTTTCGCAAGTATTTTTACATCTTTGCCGTCTTTGTCTTAATTTTCTCGATAATGTGCTATAGGCTTCGTTGCATTTTCTACGACATGAGTCAAGATCGTAGGCATCATCTAACTCTTGGAATCCACCTTTTTTCATCATCACGAATAAAGCCGTCGAATTCAACATTAACATAATAAATAATTGTTCCAATTATCAATATTATTAGTGCATAAAGTACACGGTATTTAGTCATCTCTCTCTGTAATTACAAGTTTATGATAAATGAAACTAAATTTTATATAATCTAAAATTATTGTTAATATTATTAATATTATTGTACGCAGTATGATTTTCAAATTAATTATTAGAATATTTTTCACTAGTTTGTGTTCCTTCTCTATTTTAAAAGTAGTAAATTGTCAATGTAAGCCAAATAAAAAGTCTTTATTTTATTGGAATATTATCTTAGAATTTTTAATTATTATTTTAATTTTGTTTAACTCCTTCTTGAATTCAATATAGGGTCATCAAATTACTTCACTCAAAATATAGTCGAAAAGATTGCAAAAAATATAAAATATTAAAAATGTAATATCAATGTTGAGTATCATGTATAATAGTGAGATTAAAGAAAAACATGTTTTTAATTATTTAGATATCTTTTGTCCTTATCAATATTCTAGAGCACTTTCAAAAACATACATTACATATTTATTCATTCTATTTATATTTTTAATATTTTAAAATTTTTAATATAAATAGTGTTCTTCCAATAAAATTTAATATTTCTCCCCCACCGTTGTATTAACCAACCAATTTGTTCTAAACTTTAGATCTCTAGGTGACTACTCATCCGAAAATTTTTTCCCATTTGAATTGGAGATGATAATTGAGAATCATTGTTTACCAATTTTTATATTTCACAATCGAAGATAACTTTTTGTTCATGATCTAAATTCTAGGAGAAAAACAAATTTTTCTTATGAGCACCAGAAAAAAAAAAGTGCTTCAAATAGAGAACGAAAATTGGCATGTGAAACACCCTACCACACAGAGCTTTACACTTAAGTTGTAAAACAGAGGTGGTGTGCTATTACAACCTCTAAAATAAAATATATACATATAATAGTAGAAAGAATTTAATATACGAGGAGCCTTGAGAAACAGGTAAAATCAAAATCGCCAAAATTAAAAACGCAACGCTCAGGAAGCTAGAGTACTTGCGTGCGAAGAAAACTAAATTCACTAACATATATATACAAAAGACAAGAGTAGAGGCTCAAGAGTACAAAATATCAAACTCCTAACTCAACCTGCGAAGCCAATGCTGGCCAGAGAATATTTACATACATATATACATATCCCAAAATCCAAAATACATAAATAAAACCCTAGTTCTCCAGAATCCTCTAGGAGGAGCAAAATAAACAAGTTGTTCGGAAAAAGTTAAGTACATATATATACATAAACTATACATCAAAATAAAAATCCAGAAACCACTTCGGTGTAGAAGTCCAGACACCTATCGAGGTGCTTCTCGACCTGCATCTGAAAAACAACAACATAGTATGAGATGAGAACCGGAGGTTCTCAGCGTGGTAAAGGTGTTATGCATATAAGATATAAGGTCCTGGGAGTGCCAGAGGTAATCTTAGAACGCCGACACTCAGATATAGAGCTTAAGGAACTAAAAATAGAACCCAAAAATGGGTGGTCATCTAAGGTTCTCAAACCTAACTAAACTTAACATGTACACTAAACTTTTTCACCTTTCCTCCGTTCCTCCATCTCCTATGAGTTGCATAGACAAACAAGCAGAACAAGGCAAACACAAGTAGTTCACAGGTAATACAAATAACAATTATAACAAGTAGAAAATTATAATCACGTAGGCAATTTCATATAGTTCACAAGCAAGCAAATTAGACAATATGAACATGACTTATGCCTGTCATATGGCTGATGAGTCTCATCTGTCGGTTATCAAGCCAACCCAACAAGTCTGGCTGTTAAACCCTGGACTGTCCCCCGACGCGTATCCCCAAGAGTCTATGCATATCTTTTTCTCATATTTATGTAAAATTTCTCAATAGGGGTCAACATTCTCGGGGATTTATAAGTGCCCGGTCACACTTACGTCGAGTCAACAGAGTATCGAGTTTTAACCTGGAACACGTAGTGGCAAGCCACGGTACTTTACCTAGGGAAACTCATATCTTGGATAACATTGAATACATAATCCACATAAGTATTTTTAATCGTTCGTATTCATTATATAATCGTTCATCGTAGCTATGGCATCATATGTCCTTCATGCATACACATTCTCCTCATATGACTCATCATTTTTAACCTTTACTTCGTCCTCAAATTACCTCTATTTCCTAGCTTCAACTTATTACTAGGCTTACTAGCAAGATCTAGAATTTAAAAGAATAAAAATAGAAGTTTAGAAGTTTAAATTTGAGCTTTAAAACACAAAAATCCATTTTCTGCTAAAAACAGGGGTCAAGCGTACGCGTGGGCGTGCACCTTAGACCATTTTGCATACGCATTCCCTTTTCACGCGCACACATGCGCGTCAAACAGAATCGCATGCTGCGTATGAAAAGGTTTGTGTACACATATACCCCAGATCACGCATACGCGTGGGCGTACATTTTGCCAAAATTAAAAGTAGTATTCATCACATCAAGTACTAGGTACATTTGTTTTTAAAAAAACAAAACTCACAAAAATTCAAAAAGATAAAATAAAACATATTAAATACTTACCATTAATAAAGTACTAAGTACACTCATCATTATTTATTCTATAATTTTCTATCTGTCTCTCAGTTGGATTTCCTCTTAAAAAGTGTCTCCATTGTGTTATGCATTTCTTATATGCAACTTCATCATTATGACAGCGCGTCCTGCACCATTTTGTAGCATCATTTAGCCTTTTGCACATCTTTCTGCATCTACTCAGTCTATTTCTTGATTTTTTCGATAATGTGTTATAGCCTTTGTTGCATTTTTTGTAACACAAGACAATATTATAGGCATCATCAACATTTGGATACCACGCTTTTTCATTATCATGAATAAAGTAGTCGATTTCAACATTAAGAGAACAAATAACTATTCCAATTATCAATATTATTACTACATAAAGCACACCCTGTTTAGTCATTTCTCTCTTTCTCTCTGATTATAAGTTCATGATAAATGAAACTAGACTTTATATAAACCTAAAATTATTGTTATTAATATTTTTGTTATTATATATAGTATGATTCTCGAATTAATTATTAGAATATTTTTTCACTGGTTTCTGTCCTTTCCCTATTTTAAAAGTAGTAAATTGTTAACGTAAGCGAAATAAAACATTTTAATTCTAGTGGAATATTATATTAGAATTCTTTATTATTATTTCAATTTTATTTAACTACTTGAATTCAATAAAGTAGTAAAGGGTACGGTCATCAAATTATTTGACCCAAAATATAGTCGAAAATATTGCAAAAATTTTAAGAAGGTTAAAAATATAATATCAATGTTGAATATTATATATAACAATGAGGATAAAGAAAAACCTATTTTTAATTATTTAGATATATTTTGTCCTTTAACAATATTTTAGAGCACTTTTAAGATTGTATATTGCATATTTATTCATTTTATTTATATCTCTAATATTTTAAAAGTTTTAATATAATTAGTGTCCTGTTAATAATGTGAAATATGTAGCAAAAGCAATAGAAGAAATGAAAAAGAAAGAAAGAGAAAAAAAGAACAGAACTCTCTTTTTTTTTTCTCCTTTTCTCTATAGTTGTTGCTACGTACTTTCACAAATAGAATTTAATATTTCTCTCCCACTATATTATTAACTAGCCAACTAAGCAAATAAGTAACAGAACGTACAATTTCAAAACTTATATCTCTAAACAACTATTTACTTGAAAATATTTTAGTATAAATCGAAGATAATAATAATTAAAAATCATTATTATACCAATTTTTAAAAATCATGGAAGATAGCTTTTTGTTCATGATCCAAATTCTAGGATCAAACCACAAATTCCTCTTGTGAGTTCCAAATGTGAAAGAATTGAAGTGCATAAAATAAAGAGCTAAAACTTAACTTTGACAAATATAAAATACAAGATGAAACTTAACTTTATATAAATATTAATCAAATACAATAATATTTTACAGAATTTCAAAGTATTTAATTATGTTCTTAGTCTTTACGGATTTTCAAAGTGCAGAAAAAACTAATACAAGTAAAAAAGAATAAAATACATAAATGAAATAACATAAAATAAAATAAATGATGGAGGAAATTCTAGACAGAAAACAACTTGGAATAATGCATAGGAATTTATAGGGATGAGTGAGTGTTCGAGTGTGGTTCTCAAAGTAAGATTATGACTTTTTGTCAGTTTTGTATCCTCCAATTTACACCCTCTCATTTGTTAACATTATAGTTTTATCACGAAATTAAAAAATATTTTAATATTTTTTTAATCACTTTATATGATGATTATAATAATTTAAGAAATATTTATAATTTTTTATTATATTAAGTCAAAATAAAAAAAAATTAAACTTAAACATAAAATTCAATCTAATAATTAAATTAACAAAATTAAAATATATAAAATTAAATTAAACAATTTAATATTTAAAAATATAAATTATTAATTGTTAAATAATACTTGAAACTTTTATATCATGAATATTTAAAGCACATCTTATGCATTTAAAATTTCTATATAGAAAAAAATAATTTTTATCCCCTTTTTTTAATTGATCGTCATATCTTTATTTTTAGTAATATTTTAATAGAAAAAATATGATATTAAAATGTATAAATTATATGTGAACGTACACTTTTCTTTTTTTAAGTGAAGACTAATTGTGCATAGTAGTATTATGCATAAACAATTAACACATATATAAAACATTTTTTAGTATTGAAGTTTTTGTACTAACTTAAATTGGTTGAGTAATTAACTTATTCATTTACTTAAGTAAGTATTGAGAATTTAAATCCTGTTTTATATATGCAATGACCCATTGGATAATGACAAAATCTTAAATAGAGTTTAAATCTGCAATGAATTATCCGCGACGAATTAATCCTTAATTTATCAAGTTGGAAGATATTTGAACAACAAAAAAAATATATACTGAAGTTCTTAACTCTTCATTCTTATGTCAGAGTATATTATAAATTATTATGTTTTATAATGTTTTATACTACTAGAACCAAAATTTAAAGAAGTATTCATCACATCAAGTACAAGGTGTATTTAATTTTTAGAAAACTAAACTCACAATAAAACTTATTAAATACTTACCATTAATAAAGTATTAAGTGCACTCATCATTTTTAAATTTTTCTATCCATCTCTGAATTGGATCTTCATTCATAGCTTTAGTCAGAAACTAAAAGAAATGATTTATATCTTTAGTCCTTTGTTCTATGCATTTTTTATATGCATCTTCATCTCCACGACATCGCTCCTTGCACCATTCTATACACTGATTTAGGTTTTTGCACAACTTTTTGCATTCATATAATCTATTTCTTGATTTTCTTGTTGATGTGTCATAGGCTTCATTGCATTTTCTGTAACACATGTCAAGATTGTAGGCATCATCAACACTTGGAACCCACGCTTTTTCATTATCACGAATAAAGCCGTCGAATTCAACGTTAACATAACAAACAATTGTTCCAATTATCAATATTATTAGTACATAAAGCACATCATATTTAGTCATATCTCTCTCTTTGTAATTACAAGTTCATGATAAATAAAACTAGGCTTTATATAAACCTGAAATCATTGTTAATATTATTATATGCAATATGATTCTCGAATTAATTATTAGAATATTCCATCACTAGTTTGTGTCCCTTCCTTATTTTAAGATTAATAAATTGCCAAGGTAAGTGGAATAAAAAATCTTCACTCTAGTGAAATATTATCTTAGAATTCTTTATTATTATTTCAATTTTGTTTAACTCCTCCTTAAATTCAATAAAGGGTCATCAAATTACTTGACCCAAAATATAGTATAAAAGATTGCAAAAAGTTTAAAAATGTTGAAAATATAATATCAATATTGAGTATCTTATAAAACAGTAAGAATAAAGAAAAACTTATTATTGTGGAAAGAATAGGTTAATGCATTAGAAAAGAAGATTGAACAAGAATGACATTGAAATTAAAAGACAGGATGGTTGAAATACTAAGTAATGTGTTTTTTTCTTGCTAGAATTTGTGTTTTTTTATGTTAAATTATGTACTTAGTTTTTTTTTATGCAAAACTAATGTCTAAGTTTTTGAACAAGTAATGAATGATAAAGTTATAAATGATGCAATAAGTTTCATAGAAATAAATTTAAATTAGAGATACTTAAGTTAGAGAACCATAATAGCCTTTTATAGAACTAAAATTTTAAACATTTGGATACTTCAACCAAAATAGTGATAAATAGCTAGTCTTTTAAGTGTTTGTTAGAACTGATACATATTCCAGCAAAAAGTGCATTTAAATTGTACATAGGGGTGTACGCGGATTGGATATGGTCAAAAATTCAGTTCGATCTGCACAATTCTCATCAGATCGGATCGGATATGATATCCGCATTTTCTAGTGCCGGATCAGATCGGATATCGGATATATTCGCATAATTAAACTTTCTCTTTTTAATCATATTTCTATGTAAAAAATTCAATAAAAATATTTCTTTCACACTTTTAATCTTATTTATTCCTAAAATATTTTTAATCAAATTTTCTTAAATAACAAAAATAAAATAATACAATATATGAATAATAATTACTAACTAAAATATATAAACAAGTAAATATAATACCAAAACATATATATTTATTTATTTTTTAAATTATTATTGTCCGGATCAGCAGATCCGTGGATCGGATATGCGGATGTAGAGCAGATATCCACGATCCAATCCGTAAAGGGTGTGGATCGGATCTTATCCGATCCGATCATCTACGGATCGGATCGTATCTGTAATTTTTGAATCGGATGCGGATATTTACCGCGAATTTGCAAATATGATCCGATTCATGAACACCCCTAATTATTGTACAAACAATAAAATATCACCAAATAATAATATATATTGTACTATCTTACTATTTGGAGTATATTTGAATTTCTGACATTGTAATAAAAACTAAAACTCATCATTGGCTCGTTTGGCCACAAACTATGGCAAAAAAAATATTTGCAAAAATATTTTGATGCTTAAGTTTGCCTTTATGTTTGTGTTCACTCTTATTAGATTTGGCCTTTTTTGTCTTGTTTCCTTTTATATAGGGTGTTTTTATTCTCCTTATTGGAGTAACGACGTATTCCTTAATGTACATCGGGATGTTAAGTCACTTTTTCTTGAGTTTGGACAACACTTACGATGAAGCTATATATATGCAAGAGAATTATGTTATATAATCATAGCACTGGTGATTACAAGTATTGATCGACTGAAACCAATAAGCTTGTGATTGATTAATAATAAAAATTAAGGTTTAATTACTCTATTGGTTTTTATATGTTGAATTTAGTGAACTAAAATATGATTAAAATGATGACTAAATATTATTGGATTAAATTATTTGTGTGATATATCTTGTTTAGTGTGCAGAAATCGAAATTAATCACATTGGTCTAAGAAGAATGAAACATTAGCCCACACACAAACACATTCTGGCCCAATATGGATTCAGCAAAGCAATCACTCTTGATCCAAAAGTTGAGTTGCTGAACTTTAAGAAAGAAAGAAAGAAATTCCAAATCCATCACAAGCCGATTCGGTGGTCCAACACCCAAAATCATACAATTCACTTAGTCACTAACTAAGTATTTAAAATTCAATTTGGTTAAATCATTTCACTTCACATCCACCGAAAGAAAACTCTCTCTTCCTTTTCTTTCTTATCACATCAACTCTGAAACAAGAAAGAAAAAAGAAAAAAGATCTGAAACTAGGACAACAAGAAGAACCAAAAGCTAGCTTCCATTTTCAAGCAAGAAGGGAAAGTATAAGGGCTACAACAAAAGGAAGATCTCAATGCAACAGAAGATCACAAAAATGTGGTTTTTCCATTTATGCTTCAACGAGAAACCTTGAAGAAATCTTCTGAGTCTCAAGCATCCTTCAAGCAACAATGAAGACAGTGAAATCAAAGGTGCTCAGTGGCTCATCAACAATAAAAAAATCAAGCTTGTGGCCAAAGCAAGAATACACGGGCCAACTTTAAGAAGTTTGAAGAAAAAGGATGAAAGAGAATGATAAGGTTGCATGTCACTGCTTCAGCCGTCTCTCTCTCCTCTGACCATGCCAATGCTGGTTCTGATGTTGGAGAAGAAGACAACCCAAGTGTTGGACTTGGTTCAAACCTTTAAAGCTTCACTCCTCTATAATAGGGGTGAACTGCAAGGATTGAGCAAGAGAGAAAGAGCACTTGCTTCGATTTTCATAGCTCCTTGAACGGTTCTTGTTCTTCTCCTTCATGGCTTTCATTGAGTATTTCTTTTTCTCAGTTTAGCCTGTCTGAGTTTCATTTGAAAAAGGCAAACATGGTGAGATTTGTAAGAAAAAGTTAATGAGTGAAAAAAGGTAGTGAGCTAGACTTGGAGAAAAAGTCATAGTTATCTTAGAAATTCTTTGTAAGTCTTTTTGTTTTGTGTCATGATCCTGAGAGGATTCCCTTACAAGTTGGGTTATCACTTTGCTGTTGAAAGCTAGGATAAGTCCTAGTCAAGTTTAGGTTAGAGTTAGAATCTGGACATGTCCCAGATAGGATTGTGTAGATCCTAGAAAGAATTGGTGATTGTAATCTGTTGAAAAAGATAGTGAAATTCCATCATTGTTGTGATAGAAAATGGATGTAGGTTACATTGCACTAAGTAACCAAACCAGAATACATCAGTGTATCTCTCTCTAGTCTATCAAAAGTTTTTTACTCTGTTTGTTTAGGAGACAAAAATAAATTATCTGCTGATTACTCTACTAATAAGCCTCACGCTCTATACAACACTCCCTACAAGAAACATTGTTCTGTATCGTACTGTATCAGGAGACAGAACCAAAATATCTCATGTACTCTCTCAATGGAAAGCAAGGTTAAAAGAAAAGAAAAAGATGACAAAGATTCAATCCCGTTCTCTTAGCCACTGATTACCATCATTATAGTTTCACCAAATTTTCAATTAAGTTCATATATTTTTTTTCTTTTCAATTGGATCCTTACATTACTTTTAATTTTATAATTAGATCATTTTCATGTCAAAAACGTTAAAATTAACAGAATATTTCTCCTAAAATACATGCAGTCAAAAATCTAGTTAGGTTTTTAATTATGAATACCTTCAATTTGCGAATAAATATTAAGTTAAATCTAACATTTTTTACACTAGGAATGACCTAATTATAAAATTAAAAATAGTATAGGGATCCAATTGAAAGAAAAAAAAGTATAGAGACCTAATTAAAAATTTGGTAAAACTACAGGGACCAACAGAGTAATTAAACCTAAAAATAAAGATATTTCCCGTAATATGTTTCTTTTATTTAACCATTTACTATCAAGAGTTTAATTTTGATGTACGGACAATATAAAGCGTTTCATACAATCGTACAATCACATCCGTTCTTTTAGATGATCATTCACGAGATTAATATAAAAGATAGTTATTTTTACTGATGTGGTGTTACATATTAATTGAATATATGCATAAAACTACTTTACACTAATAGTGCATCAAAATTAAATTCTAGTCAAATATATTAACTGAAATACATGATGCAATTTTTTGCCCAATATTTATGAAGACGCTTGAATCTAAATGGCAGAGAAACAAAATTACATTAAATTCTTAAAATCCATACAAAGATGAGTATACTATGTTTCATAAGACTTAAACAACTAAACCATTAAGAAGAATTAAACCAACAAGCAAAGTGAACAAAATGAGATACTCCATAAACCCATTGAGTGGCGGACTTTGGTGGAACAGGATGGATGGACATGTCCGTTTGCCAACTTTAACAGCAGCTTATCCTCGTCCCCTTATCGCTTCCTTCCTCTAATACAATAAAATGTGGAAACCAAAATAACTCTTTTAACTATCCATTTCTTATATTATTAGGGCCAACATTACAAGTAATATTATAATCGATAAAGATATAATCATTTATGTTGTTTTTTTTTCTATTCGTTTAAGTTTTTAAAAGAAGTGGTTCTATGATATAGTATCAGAATTTTATGTTCAAAAAATTTACAGTTCGATCTTTAATGAATTCCAAAAAAAATAGTACAAGACAAATAAAAAAATGCCTATGCAAAAATTAAAGAACCCAAAAGAGTCTCTTGTTTGAAAAAAAATGTTAAAAATATAGTCATTTATGTTGCCTTATCTTAAGTCCTATAAGTTTAAGCTTTTGGAAAAGAATAGTATCATACCAATAATAATTCGTTTAGTTTTATTATGATACATTTTCTCCTAAAAATAGTGGTTCTATGATATAGTATCAGAATTTTATGTTCAAAAAATTTACAGTTCGATCTTTAATGAATTCCAAAAAAAATAGTACAAGACAAATAAAAAAATGCCTATGCAAAAATTAAAGAACCCAAAAGAGTCTCTTGTTCGAAAAAAATGTTAAAAATATAATCATTCATGTTGCCTTATCTTAAGTCCTATAAGTTTAAGCTTTTGGAAAAGAATAGTATCATACCAATAATAATTCATTTAGTTTTATTATGATACATTTTCTCCTAAAAATTTAAACTAATAATAAAATGAGATACATGAAATCAATGATAAAATTTTGATATTATGTCATAATATTACTTTTTTCAAAAACTTAAATCGATCAAGACATAAATATTTTTAAGTGTTTTTCATAATTCTTTTTTTCTTATTTAATTATCACATAAAAAAAAATCCTAAACGAACTAATATAATATGACTTAGATTTTATTATTAGAAATTCTACTAATTCCACTTGATCAGTTGATCTAATTGAAATCCTGTAAAGAGAGGAGAGGTCTCCCAAGGTGTAATTTTTATACCCAGACTAAAATCTTAGACTACCGTCTACAAAAAATCAAAATAATTACCACCTTAACCAAATTGCACGCTAATATTCCTCACATCAAAAACTTAAAAAAATATATTACATATTTACCATTTATTTGATAATAAATGAAGAAACAAACTCACAAACATAAAAAAAAATTAAAATACATTAAATACTTTTAATAATATAGTAAGCAAGGTGCACCTTTTTTTTAATATGTTTCTCCTCCCAAATACTCTCCCTAAGTTTTTCCTCTAACTCTCTGCACATTCTTCTGCATCTTTTCCATCTATTGTTTGATTTTAATGACGAGAATTTGTCATAGGTTTGGTCACATTTTTTGTAACAGACATCTAGCTCTAGAGATGAATGATCAGTAATAGATGGATACCACGGTTCTTCACCGTCACTAATAAAGCTATCAAATTCAGCAATAACAGAATAGATAATTGTTCCAATTATCATTATTATTATTACATGAAGCACACCTAATTTACTCATCTCTCTTCACAATTACAAATTCATGATAAATCAAACTAGGTTTTATATAAACCTAAAATCTTTCTTAACATTATTAACATTATTATATGCAGTATGATTCTCAAATTAATTATTGGAATATTTCATGACTAGTTTGTGTCCCTTCCTTATTCTAAGAGTAGTAAATTGCCAATATAAGCAAAATAAAAAATCTTTATTCTAGTAATTAGTAGAATATTGTTATTATCATGGAATACTTTATTATTTCAATTTTGTTTAACTCCTTGAATTCAATGAAGTGTCATCAAATTACTTCACTCAAAATATAGCCGAAAAGATTGCAAAAAATATAAAAAGTTAGAAATGTAATATCAATGTTGAGTATCATGTATAACAGTAAGATTAAAGAAAAACATGTTTTTAATTATTTAGATATCTTTTGTCCTTAACAATATTTTGAAGCACTTTCAAGAGCACACGTTACGTAATTACTCATTCTATTTATATTTTTAATATTTTAAAAATTTCAATATAAATAGTGTTCTTCCAATACAATTTAATATTTCTCTCCCACCCTCATATTAACCAACCAACTAAGCAAATATGTAATGGAACATGTTCTAAACTTTAAATCTCTAGGCAACATACTCATATGAAAATCTTTTCGTTTGAATTGAAAATGATAATTGAGAATCATTGTTTACCAATTTTTATGTTTCACCATTGAAGATTACTTTTTGTTCATGATTTAAATTCCAGGCTCATGAGTAACAGTCAAAGAAGTGCATCAAATAAAGATCGAAAATTTCTATGTTTCACCATTGAAGATAACTTTGCATAAATATTAATCAAATACAACAACACTTTACAGAATTTCAAAGTACTTGACTATGTCATTAGTCTTTAAAGAATTTCAAAGACTTAATTTAAAAAGTGCAGAAAAGAACTAGTACAAGCTAAGAAAGATAAAATACATAAATGAAAGAACATAAAATAAAATGGTGGAAGAAACTCTAGACAAAATACAACCTAGAATAATGCACATGAATTTGTGGGGATGGGTGTGTGTTTAAATGTATTTCTAAACGTAAGATTCCAACCTTTTGTTAGTCTTGCATCCTCCTATTTATTCTTTCGACCAATGATCCTTTAGCACGTGCCAATGGTTGCCTCTAATCAAATAAACTGCTCTCGCTAATTATTTTGCTTGACTATTGAAATTTGAATCTCTTTGATCACAATCATGTACCCGCTTTGATATGCGTTCATCTAATATCTTCGACCTCTTTGACTCCACCAACCTTCTCAAAACGTGCCTAAGTCTTTTCTCGATACACATACTATTTTGTCTCGTCATTGAACCGATTATAAGCTAGACCTTTTTTCGGACAAACCTGGCATAACCTCATTTTGTCGACACACACTACAACAAAACAACATTTTCGGGACAATAATTTTTTTATTACTTGGCGACAGCTTTAATTATCGTTAAATTTTTCCGTGACCGTTAAAAAACATTACAGATTTGAGCATCGCCAAGTGATAGTGACAATTTTGGACTACCATTGATAAGGAGTATTGTTAAATTGTTTGTGACGAATTTTAAAGTATAAAACTGTTAATTATTTGTAATATTTGTCAATGTGTTTTTTATACTATATTTTGTAACGGTTGTTAAAACCATCACTAAATTTTTTCTATATTTAGTGACGGTTTAATCCGTCATAATATATTTTGCGACGGTTAGAACATTCATATATACTCCGATGTACTAAAAAATAATAAAAAATGTAAATAGCCTTTTATTTCTTTTTGATAGTTTATATAAAAACTTGTAGAGCAACAATATAAATTAGCATGTGACAAGAAAAAACTAAAGAAAACAGAATAAAAAATCTATAATTAATACATAAAGAACTTATTACAATTGTCATAGTATGTGAGCACAAAGAATTTGATTATAATGGTCATAAATCATAAACTTCCACTTTTACCAAATTCCTATTATTTAACTTTGTTGCATCACCCAACTATCTTACCTTCACACTCATATACAAGTCCCTCCAAGGAATACATGAAAATTAACTTCAAACTATATAAATTGTTGTAATCAAAACATAATGCACCTCTCAGCTCTTGCTTAGCTAGAACCTAGAATCATAATTTAATAGACTAATTCAAAACAAGCATGTATGATTAATTGATTATAACCAAAGAAAATTGTTGTAGCAATAGGAGAGTTAGAGATATAACTATTTATATGTAGCTTTCTATTATTAATTTAAGCTTTTGGGAGGAGTGATATCATGACAATAATAATTCATTTAGTTTTTGTCATGATACTACTTCTTCTAAAAGTTTAAACTCATAAAATGGGGTCATAAAAAATCTAATACTATGTTTATGATATTATTTTTTTTGAAAACTTAAGATAAGACATGAATATTTTAAGTGTGTTTTTCATAATTCATTTTTTTCTCATTTATCTCATTAAAAAGTTTCCTAAGTGAACTAATATAATATAATTTAGATCTTATTATTAGAAATTCTACTTAATTGAAATACTGTAAGGAAAGTAGAGGTTCTCCCAACGACTAATTTTTTTTATACCAAGATTAGAATCTTAGACTACTATCCAAAAAAATTCATATCAGTTACCACCTTAACCGAATTACACCTAGTATTTCTCATTACAAAAGTTTCAGAAAATATATTAAATACATATAATTAATAAAGTACTATATTTGATGATAAATTAAAAAAACAAACTCACAAAAATAAAAAATCGAATATATTAAATACTTACCATTAGTAAAGTAGTAAGCTAGCTAGGTGCACTTTTTTCTATCTATTCCTTTGTCCCCCACATATTTTCTATATCTTCGTTCAGCTTTTTGCACAATTGTATGCATCTTTGCCATCTATGTCTTGATTTTGATGATGAGAATCTATTATAGGTTTGGTCGCATTTTTTGCGACACAATTCTAGATCTAGATATGAGATATCATCAAGAGTTGGATACCACGCTTTTTCATTATCACGAATAAAGCTATCAAATTCAATATTAACATAACAGATAATTGTTCCAATTATCAATATTATTAGTAAATAAAGCATACCGTGTTTAGCCATTTCTATCTTTACGATTACAAATTCATGATAAATGAAACTAGACTTTATATAAACCTAAAATCTTTCTTAATTTTATTAATATTATTAGATTCCGTATGATTCTCGAATTAATTATTAGAATATTTTTTGATTAATTTGTGTCCCTTCTCTGTTCTAAGATTAGTAAATTGTCAATGTAAACTAAATAAAAAAAATCTTCACTCTAGCGAGTAGAATATTGTCTTAGATTACTTTATTATCTCAATTTTGTTTAACTCCTCGTTGAATTTAATAAAGTAATAAAAGGTCATCAAATTCCGTAACTTAAAATATACTCGAAAAGATTGCCAAAAATCCAAAATGTTAAAAATGTAATATAAATATTAAGAACAGCGAGGATAAAGAAAAAAAAACTGTTTTTATTTATTTATGAAAAGATTAAATATATCTTTTATCCTTAGTAATATCTTATGATATTTTTAAGATCAATAATACTACATGTATAAACATTTTTAGTAACTAATAAGTCCAAGTAAATCGGGATAAACACATAAAAAAAAAGGTGAGTTCATCACCTCCTGTTCTTTGCTAAATATATAATTCAATAATAGTATAGAACAACGTAACCCTCCACTCACCAAGAATCATACCTTTTCACCTTATTTTAATATTTAGCAACGCTTCGCTAATATATGCTTTAATTTGGTTGTTGCCGCGTTTATCTGTACAGGTTGGTAGCAATAAAATATTCTTATTTTTTCGTTCTGACCTTACACTAAAGAATTATAATTTATTTTTTGAGGATTATACTTTATATATATAATTCATATGTTTATTTAGAATTTTTTGTCAAAGGCCGGAAGATCCATGATGGGGCCCTGATAGCGTGTGAAACTGTCCAGTGGTTCAAACTAAGGAAAAAGGAAGCGGCAATTGTTAAGTTAGATTTTCAGAAAGCATATGATAGGGTTAAGTGGAGCTTTGTGGATCTTGTTCTGCAAAAGATGGGGTTTGGAGGAAGGTGGAGGGGCTGGGTTATGGAATGCATCAGCACGTGTTCTATGTCAGTGTTGATAAACGGATCACCTTCTAAGCCGTTCAAGATGGAAAGGGGTTTGAGACAAGGTGATCATCTGTCCCTCTTTTTATTTGTTCTTGTTGTGGATGTCCTGCACAGGATGATTGGAAAGGCTGTTAGGAATGGTCGTATATCGCCGTTGTTGGTGGGGAGAGATCATATCGAGTTGTCACATCTTCAGTTTGCAGATGATACGGTTTTGTTTTGCCCACCTGAGGAAGAAACCATCAAAAACTACAAGAGGTTACTACGGTGCTTTGAGTTGATGTCGGGCTTAAGTATCAACTTTGATAAATCTAGCTTGATTCCTATTAACTGCAATGAGCTGTGGGTACGGAGTATGTGCAGGGTGTTGGGGTGTAAGGAAGCAACTCTTCCAGTAAAATACCTGGGAATCTCGCTTGAAGCAAATCCAAAGTTGGTTAAGACTTGGAAGCCAATTATAGACAAAGTGGAGGAAAAGCTTAGCCTCTGGAAAGCCAAGGTCCTCAATAAAGCTGGAAAGTTGGTGCTTATCAAATCTGTGCTGAATAGCCTCTCGGTGTATTATTTGAGCTTATATAAGATGCCTAAGGCGGTAGCAGAGAAATTGATCTCCTTACAGAGAAGATTCCTATGGAGTAAGGAGGATGGGAGGAATGGTATGGCTATGGTCAAGTGGGAGGTAGTGCAGGCTCCTAAAAGATTAGGAGGCCTAGGAATTGGAGATGCTATGATCCGGAACACAGCTCTTCTGTTTAAGTGGTGGTGGCGCTTTTCTAAGGAGGAATGCCCGTTATGGAAGAAGGTGGTCTGTTCTTGTAATAATTTGAATCCAACTGTGCCTTTGTCCACCCAAGAATTACCAGTGCGGGGGGGGGGGGGGGAGGCGTGGAGGGATATTTGTCAGTTACAGTTCAAGAGTCAAGAACTGAGACAGAAGATGATTGATGGGTTGTCTATGGAGGTTGGAGATGGAAGAGATACTCGTTTCTGGGAGGATGTCTGGCTACTTGGAGGGTTGTTGAAAGATCAATTTCCTAGACTTTACTATGTTTCAAACCAAGTAGGATCAGTGATAGGGGATTGTGGGTTTTGGGATGGGTTAGAGTGGATATGGAACTTCCAATGGCGACGACAGTTGTTCCAATGGGAGTTGGATCTTGTGAACCAGCTACTTGATGAGTTAAGGCTGGTTAGACTTGCATATGACAGACAGGACAAAATTGTGTGGAAATATGATAAACAAGGTGTTTTTACAACTAACTCATTTGTGCAGGTAATGCAGGCGGACATGGTTCCGGAGGAGATCACAAGCTATAGCTTTACAAGTACTATCTGGAAAGGACTTGTGCCACCAAGAGTGGAGGTGTTTGTTTGGTTTGCATTGACTGGCAAAATCAGTACGAAGGAGAGACTGAGTTGACTTGGAGTCATTAACCAACAAGATACCTTATGTGTATTCTGCAATAATTGTGTTGAGTCTGGTCACCACTTATTTTTAGGATGTAGCTTTTCTTGGCAGGTTTGGTGTGCATGGCTATCATATGCTGGTAGATTATGGTCTTGTCCGGGTTCGTTGAAGGAACATTTCCTAAGTTGGACTGAGGTCACAGCTAGAAAGGCGGATCGTAAGGCATGGATGGTGAGCTTCTGCGCGATTATCTGGAACTTGTGGTTGGAAAGAAATAGAAGACTATTTCAGAACAAGAGTAAAGGAGTGGAGGAGATTGTTGACATGTACTCTCTGAGCTACAAAGAGTGGATAGGTGCAAATCCCTTTGGTTGTTGATGGCAATGCCGGAGATAACATAGAGATATAAGATCCTATTGTGTTGATGCTTGTATTTTATTTTCCGTTTTGTATTGCTCCACTTCACGTGTTGAGCTTCACTTTCAAAAAAAAAATTTATAATTTAGTTCATAAAATAGCTTATTTTTAGGAAAATATATTTTTACAGAGATGAAATATTTATTCTTATTTAAATGGTGATTATTTTCTATTTTTATATTAAAGGAATAAAAATTTATATATATATATATATATATATATATATATTATGTTTATTATAGCTATTTTTTAATATTGGTAAGAAATATGTGTTTACAATTTTACTAGATTATTTGGTTTCAGGTGAGTTTATCCTATTATAAATATTTTTTTTTAAATATAAAATATTATTGATATTTTGTCTACAAAATATTGTTTTAAAATTTTAAAATGAGAAGTGCTAGGGGGTCAGCAAAAATTATGATATATAGCCATCAATCAACCATCATAAGTGTATTTAATGGTGGAAGATTACATCTAATGGTGCAGAATTACTTATTTTATTTTTGATGGTTAAGTGTTGGCCAAATTTTAACAAAATTGCTGACCCCCTAAACTTTCTCATTTAAAATTTATTAAAATAGAAAACAGCATCACCATTTTGTTTTTTATTTAAAAAAAAAATTAAAGTAAAAATAGCATCGCCATTTTATTATTTTAACGAACTTAAAAAATTAAAGTTGCAGATCCCCACAATTTAATATAACACATAATAGATTATTTTGGGAGATAATATCCATCTGAACCCAATATTAAAAAAAAATAAAACAAAATTTGTTCATTACTTGTTATAATTTCCAACAATTTATATACGGTACTAAACAAACAAAATATTTATAATATCCGAATATGATATTCATCATGTATATAAATATAATATTCTTGAAACTATAATAATTTTAATCTTAAAATAATTATAAGCACCACTTAAAATAATTAAACACATAAATTATAATTTCTAACTTTTTATAAACTCCCTTAAGAACGTAAAATTACATTAACGTTTAAAAAAATACTTAAGATAAAGAGAAAATATTCAATGCACTCAAAACGTACTTCTCTTCTTTTTAACGCTAAAGTAAACACAGCCTTACTAGTTGGACTTATTACATCTCTTATAACATTTCTGCAACAAATTTTCGTTACCCGAAAACTGTTCTTCACACTTACCGGTGCACATTTTTATTGCACTGCATTTAGCAATGCATCTTATCAACAATGATTGGTCATTCTTACAAGTTTCGCTGCATTTTTTGATACACACATCGATATCATCAATTACATCCTTATAAGTTGGCTTCCAACGCCGTCGTGTCCACAAATTTTGTGGACGAATAGTTGCAAGCTGTTGAGGAAAAGCTTCATGAATTTTAGCAATGGCAGAATAGATAACTATTGTGATTATCAATATTTTCAGTGCATGAGATACATTGTTTCTTGTCATAGCTAGCTTTCTCTTTTCTTCTATTTTGTAACGATGAATTTTGATGTATACACCGAGTTTTATCAGGTTCGATTTTTTACTTAATGTCTTTTCATTATGCTAAAAGCCATAATAAATTATTAATATAAAAAGTTTCTCATATTTTAATATAATGTTGATTTATTATATATAAAATTATTTAAGTGTATATTTTTACTAAAATTTATAAGGTAAGTTGTTTCATTATATATCAGAATATTATACGATCGATATCATAAAATTACTTATTTCGTAAATTTAAGTAAGTATATATATATAGTTAAATTAACTACTTTTTCGGTACTTAATTTGTCACTAAAAACACGAATTTTATTGTATTTTTATTATGTCTTTTCCATTATTTGGTTTTTTTTTCGATTTTGTTAAGAAATCAATTAAAAGTGTAGCTAACTAAAGTTAACTAATTGAAAAATAGGTATATTATTAAAAAAAATCTTGCAATACTCAAATTTTTTAAATTTTAAAATTAAAAATATATATAAAGAATTTATTTGAGTTGACTTATGTTACAATTGATTTCTTAAACTTTTTTTTATAAGTTTTTCATGTCAATTTAATTTGTTTTATTTATTCAAGAGTGCAAGTCCTAGATGAATGAATTGAATCCCATTATTGTGCATAACTAAGTTAAGATTTGTTTAATTCTTTTCGCAAGATAAACGAACAAATGATTCATACGAATAACTTTTTTTAATTCAGTTTTAGGTATAACAGATTTCAAATAAAGAACCCAAAGAAAAGGTACTCTACGAGAAATGAGTAAGATTTTTGAAAAAAATAAAAAAAAGAGAAAATTATCAAGAAGGGACTCTTGGAAATTTTGTGTGCCTCTCAAATTTTGTTTTAATTTGTTTTTTTAATTTTTGAGTTTTTTTTGTGTGATTGAAATTAATTAATAAAGGTGTAGTTTGAAAATAAATAAAAAATTATAAAATAATACTTTTTTAATAATATTAATAATTTATATAAAGAGTTAATTATATTATAATTAATTAGTTAAGTGTTTAAAATTTAAGCTAAATTAAGAATTAAAATTAATCATAATAAATTAAATAATTTCATTTCAGAGACAGAATTAAGAAAAATATTAAAGGAGGGTTAAAAATATTTATATAATAAAATAATATTAAAATAATTTTTTAAAAAAGACTAAATTAAAATTTACATATAATTTACACATAAAAAATTAAAATTAGGAGGTCGTTGCCTTCTTTTACAGTATGTAACCCCGCCCCTGTTTCATTTAATAATCATTACATATTATTATAAAGGGTAATTTATCCTTTATTATTAAAACATTAGATATAGCTAGTTGCATCTCTGATAGCATTTCTCCAATAAATCGCCACCAATATATAGTACTTGACACTGTAAGATGCATTCTCTTATCTCAATGCATTTCTCACTACATTTTAGAAATAAATCACGGAACAAATAATTAGTGACATAATAACCAACATTTTTAGTGTACTACACACTCTCTTTGTAGCCATAGGTTTCTTTTGGTTTTCTATTTTGCAAATAACACATTTATAGAATATTCTTGAGTTGTTAATTAATTATTGTCCTTTCGGTATATTGAGATTTGAGAATCACAAATTACCAATATATATATAATGTTTTGTTAATATAGTGTTCCGTTGTTTTAATAGTTTATTACTTTAATTAAACTTAATTGTTTCTTGAATTCAACGAAATTTGGAAAAATAATCATTTTATATAGTGTTATTTGATTTTATATGACGATAGGTGTAAAATAAATATTAAATTTAAGATACAAAGAAACGAAAAAGATACATATGTGAATAAGTATTCTAAGAGTGACTATCGATATTAAATGTTATATTACAAGTTACAACAAATTTGATTGATTATTTCTTTAAATAATAAAAATAATTAATTTTTAATTTTATTATTTAAAAAATTATTTAAATATATTTATATAATTAAATAACGGTAAACAAACTAAATTTATGATACTTTTACAAGAGTATTCATCATTATTAAGTTCCGCCTTGTCTCTTGCATGCTCTTCTGACAAAATCAAGAGGCCTAGATATTATTCTGCACTCATAAAATTAAATAAAATAAATTGTGAAATACACCAAACACCAACTTGAAAATATTATACATATCTATCTAGGTTCATATGTATCCAATATATAATAATTTAAAAATTATTGATTTTGAAGTATCTTATTGGGCATATCAAAGAACACCCATCATGGTATATGTTTTTTACTAATGATATGTCTACAAAATCAACGGACGATTCAGATCATAGGCTAGATTTAAAAGAAAAAAAAAACTTTAGAGGTATATAATTTAATTTGTACATTAATTATAAGATAGAAAATATGAAATATAAGTTTGACATGAGAAAGAAAAATACAAACAAAAAAGCAACCTTGTATCACAAGTCGGTCACAATTCTCATAACTAAGCTAAGCTATTGTTTTCTACACTTCCCTTTACAACACTTACTATGAGCTTTATATTACATCTTCAAATTTTGGAAATAATATTTTATTCTTGATAATTTTTTTTTTTTAATGAAATTGTATGTCTTCCAGCTTTGTCTTGTGTTTTTTTCACCTATTTATAAAATTGTCTAAACTAGCATCTATTATTATAAAAAGATGATAGAATATGGTATTAGGTGGTTTGGATATGTAGAGAAAAATTGATAGAAAATATTATTAGAATAATGTATATATATAATAAAAGAAAGACGAATAGCAAGATGTCAAAAAAAATTCTAAAAAGAGAAAAAATTATATACATATGTGCTACTAAATATATTTTGTATTGGTTAGAGGATCTTCACTACTTTAATGGAAGACAAGCCTATGTGCTACTAAATATATCAATACTTTTTTGGTATTTTTCCTTATACCTATCTTGAAAGCGCAATTTCCAAAACACCAAAAAGAAAAAGCCCAAATATAGTTGGGCCCAATTTAAATCCAACTGAAACTTACACAACCGCCACCATAAACCTTCACCCTTCAGCTACAGCTTAGGGTTTATAAACACAACTATCTTCTCTTTCATTTTTTCCGTTTCGTTTCGAATCCGAAACCTTTCTCTCCGTCGCCACCATGGTTCGCTTCACTCTTCTTCATCTACTTTCAGTTTCTCTGCATCTGTTTGCTGCGAAGATTTCCTTTTTTTCTGTCTAATTTTTAATTTTTCTGATTTCGATTTGTTCTGTTGTTGTAGCCGCAAGGAGATTACATAGAACGTCACAGAAGGGACTATGGCTACCGCCTCGACCACTTCGAGCGCAAGCGCAAGAAGGAGGCTCGCCAAGTTCACAAGCGCTCTCAAATGGCGCAAAAGGTGCTTACTTTCCACCTCTCGAGTTCAATTATTCTTTCTATGTAAACCTTTTTATTGTTGTATTAGCTCGATTGTAATTGTTCTTTTGTTAATTTGATTTTTTAATTTTTAACAGGCTATTGGTATTAAGGGTAAGATGATTGCTAAGAAAAACTATGCTGAGAAGGCACTGATGAAGAAAACGTGAGTTTAGTTTTTTTTTTTTTTTTTTTTGAGTTTGTTGTTTTACAATCTTATGTTATTGCTTAGCTTGTGATTTCTGGTGGAAGGGCTGCATTTTCGTTTAGAAATGAAACTATTTGATGTTGTCATTTGAGATCTGAATTTTTATTTATATTGTATTATTTGAATGGCATGTTTATTTAAGTGTTTTTGGGTAGTGTTGCATTCTGTAGTTTGTCATGAACATGATTATAGAGTTGTAAGTGTTACATAGGTTCTCAAATTAGTGAGATAATTATATGGTTTTTGTCACTGTTGTGTATCAACAGTTTGGCTATGCATGAAGAGTCGACATCTAGGCGTAAGACCGATGATAATGTTCAGGAAGGTGCTGTTCCTGCATATCTTCTTGATCGTGAGAATACAACTAGGGCCAAGGTATGTAACACATGCAGTATTAAAAATATTCTTAAGTCCTGATATAATAGTCTCTTTGTATATTTAAGCTGAAAGCTCTTCATGTCTAGGTTCTCAGCAATACAATTAAGCAAAAGAGGAAGGAGAAGGCTGGGAAATGGGATGTTCCTCTACCGAAGGTGTGTTCGCATTCAATACTCTGCTGATGTTAAATTGAAATGTGCTTCCTATTTGCTTTGTTTTGTTGACTTAACTTTAATTACTAAGTGTATGCTTCCTTGTTTCTTCAGGTACGTCCTGTGGCTGAAGATGAAATGTTCAAAGTGGTTCGGTCTGGTAAAAGAAAGAGTAAGTATTTTACATCTTCCATGGTTCTTCAAATTTTGCTGTCCAATGTAAAATAGTGGATTCAGTTTCGGTTTAATTACTCTGTTAGTCCCTATAGTTTCGCAAAATTTTCAATTAGGTCCCTATACTTTTTTTTTGTTTTAATTGCACCAATTTTTTTTTCAATCGAGTCCCTACACTTTTTTTTCCTTTTATTTGAAGTCCTTGCACCAATTTTTTTTAGTTGGGTCCCTATACAATTAAGCTAATTACTACCAAGAGTGACCTAATTGGAAAAAAAAATTAGTGTAGGGACCCAATTAAAAGGAAAAAAAGTATAGGGACCTAATTGAAAATTTCACAAAACTATAGGGACTAATAGAGTAATTAAACCTTCAGTTTCTCAAATTTCTGGTAGTGGTTTATGCTTTTGCCATTTTATATAACTCATGTTAATTTGTTTTCTGGGCAAGAATCAATCTCAATCCTTTTTTGTTTCTTTGTCTGTGGCATAATGTTCATAACATGTAATGCATCTGAAATTTAATATTTGGCTATTTTGCAGCCAAGCAATGGAAGAGGATGGTCACCAAAGCTACCTTTGTTGGGCCTGGCTTTACCAGAAAACCACCAAAATATGAGCGATTCATTCGTCCAACTGGACTTCGATTCACTAAAGCTCATGTCACTCATCCAGAGCTTAAATGCACCTTCAATCTGGAAATAATTGGGGTGAAGAAAAATCCCAATGGCCCTATGTACACCTCCCTTGGTGTCATTACCAGGGGTACTATAATCGAGGTATTTACATTTTCTGCTCTTATAGCAGTTTACTTTTATAATCAATTTTCGAACAAGATGTGCTGATGTGTAATGCAGCATTGATTTTTATCAAAATGTGTTGCTCATTTCTCCGCACACTGTTAATTTAGGTGAATGTCAGTGAACTCGGTTTGGTCACACCAGCAGGGAAAGTTGTTTGGGGTAAGTTTATTTGTGATCCCTTTTTCTGGTTTTCTTGCATCTGATATGAAATTTCAACTGAATGATTAATTGGTTTTTTTTGTATGACAAATGCAGGTAAATATGCCCAGGTTACTAACAACCCAGAAAACGATGGTTGTATAAATGCCGTTTTGCTTGTTTAAGGCTATATAATAGCAAGGATTGAATTTCCAACATGGCTTCAAATGCATTGTTCAAGACCCTGCTATGTTGTGTGGAGAATCTTGGCCTTGTATCAATGACTGTATCCATGATCAATTTTTCCAGAGTTACCAACTTTTTTGGTATGAGAGTTTTGTCCGGGAAAATATTGAAAGTTACTGTAGTGTCTGTTGGTTGGACTACTGACATATGATATAGTGTACTCAAGATTCAGACAAGTCATGTACCTTTTAAGGAGCTCATGTGAAAAATGTTGATATTATTTTGATTAAGCTATTCAAATTTATAATTTCTCTTTTTGGCATGGACTGCAATTATCTTTCATTTATGTTCAGGTGGAGAAAGATATCATCTGATTCATCGCCTGCTATATGAAATTCTAACAATGAACCAAGATTATTGTTAAATGGATAAGTAACGAAGATTCAGAGCTCAAATGAATCAATTTCAATTACCTCTCTCAAGGAACTAAACCCAACGACAAAGACAAACAGCAAGAAGTTATTAAGCAAAATAGCAACTTAAATAAAGAAAACGGTCATTCATAGGCTTCTTCCTATGAAATCCAAAGTAGTATAGATATTTCAATGAGTTGTTGAATCAACGCATTTTACGCATTTTTTTTTATTTGGTGACTGAATATAACACAAAAAAAGAAGACCTAAAAAAAAGTAGCACCCCTCTCTAATAATGTCTAAATTATTAGGGGATAGTAACCACTCTAGGTACACCTGCTTGTTTAAAGCAGTCTTAGCCATTAAATCGTCATTTTTAATCATGCTGGTTGTGCCTCGCACAAGAAGAAACGCATCAAGATTATCAGTTTCACATATGACCTCTTTGCACTCGCAATCCCAAGTCATAACAAGCCCTTTCCAAATAGCACGAAACTCACAACAGAGAACATTAAAAGGAGGTATACTGACAGAACAACCTTTCATCCAAATTCTCATGCTGTCTCTAATAATACATCCAAAGCCAGCTAATTGCTCATTTTCAAAAACGTTTGTATCACAGTTCACTTTATAGATATTCATTAGAGGTGATTCCCAGTTATAATAAACGCATCTTTTGCTATAGACAAAAACACTCTTTCGACAAGTATTTTTATAATTTTTTTTATATATTGTATCTTATATTTTTTAAAGTATATGAGATGAATGAATACTAAATGATCTTGAGTTGAAAATGTGCAAATACTTGAATGTGATAGTCTAATCACCCCTCAAAGCAAACTGTACAAAGACTCACATGACTACATGAGGATGACAAGTTATAAAAGCAAACTTCTCTTGCGTATGTGCTTACCTAAGCATATTTTGACTTTCCTGGTTAAATAATGTGTAGGGAGTTAGTCAAATAAGGACGTTTAAAACGTTTTTTTTTTAAACGTTTTTTTTTTAAGATGTTTTTTAGTAATTAAAATTCAATACATATAATCAATTAAATCATATTATTTTTATCAAAATTATATCAGATAAATTGATTTAGTTGAAAAATCAGTAGACCAAACATTAAATCGATCTAAATTATTTTTTTATAAAAAATAACTATAATAATCCTATTATAAAAAATGACTAAAATATTGTTATTATATATATATATATATATTAAAAATTCTAAATTCTAATCCTATAATGATATAGAAAGAAAAAAAAGATTTAGAATTCTCAAAATAATAATAATAATAATAATAATAATAATAATAAAAAAATATTTTAGTTATTTTTTATAATAAAAATATTATAATCATTTTTAAAAAAATATTAATTTAAATCGATTCAAGATATAATTTATTTTTTGATCAAATTAATTTGTTTGATCTAATTTTAATAAAAATAACACAATTTAATAATTATATGTATTAAATTTTAATTACTAAAAAATATCTTAAAAAATATTTTAAGTATCTTTGTCTTAGTAGTTCCTATCATTTAAGGCATCACTATTCATACTTTCATATTACTTAAATTTCTATTCTCTATTTCTATTTACATATAATTAATTATAATTCACTCTTATTATTCTTTTATATATTTTATTGTAACTTCACGTCTATTCTTAATATATAAAAGTAGCTACATAGGTTTACCTACATTATTTTTAAGTTATTTCTCTTTTTCTACTAACGCTATGTCAGCACTAACGCTTACTTGGCAAAATTTTAGAATCTACTACTCAAATCTTGCCAAATCAACTTTTATTTTCACATTAAAAAAAACACAAAAAACAACTAAAAAACACAATAAAAACCAACAAATTAACTTTTTTCAAATAAATCCTTATTTCTAAAACAACAAAAACACAAATTAACATTTAACAAAAACTCTTATCTATTATTATTCAATTGAAACATCAAGTACTAATTAAATGCAATAAATATACATTAAAAGTATCATAATAATAATAATTATAAAAAATTTCAATTACAAATATTCAAATTCTATAATTTATACATATTAAGACTCTTACTACTTTTCATTTCTTAATCTCTTATACTAATTGTCAAAAATTTCTTAAATTTAATATAACATTTTTATATGTTTTTCATTCTCGTTCATTTATTTTTTTCATTATTTACAAACAAAGAAACCGCAAGAAAAAACAAAGTGTAGCCATTAATGCAAATCGAAAAATGAAAAAAAAAATATAATTTTGTATAACTCTAATATAAATAATCTATGTCTTTTTTAAAAATAAATAAATTCAAAATCTATTTATAATATATTCTCTAAAATTTTTTAATATAACATTTATTAAAATATACTATATACCTCTCCACCCATTGCGCGTTTCTGGTTAGAATAGAAACCGAAGTTTAATTTTTAGAACGTATTTTTATTATTTTTCCTTAAAGCAAGTAGCACCTGCTCATCTTTGCTTACTATAAAGAAGAGGGGTGTTTCAACAACGAGTACTGTGGCTATTAAGCTTTTGAATCTTTGATTATCTTTCCTGTGATCAATGGCAACAACAACAAGCAAGTTCATTCACGCTAATGGTGGAGTTGGAGAAACAAGTTATGCTAACAACTCCTCACATCAGGTTCTCCTTTCTACTTCTCTCTTTCTCTCTCTCAACTGTGGAATTCACAAGAGATTCATTTGTTAATATGAAAGAAGAGAGAATGTAAGAGAGGGAAGTTGAATTTTCTTTTACATTTGGTAAAGTTATCATATTATAGCTAACTTTACTTTCTATTATTTGAACTATTTGCACAATACATGTTACATTTATCCTACTTTATGTTGAAATTTAATGTTTAATTAGAAGTATTTTGGCTAACAAAGATTGAAATTTCAACCTCTTAGATAGAAGTTGTGATATCATGTAATGATTAAACATTTGTTACTCTCCTTGCATTATATTGGTATGTAAACCTAATTCCAAATTTTGTGGAAAAAAATTTATTCCTTTCAGAATAAGCTAATATCCAAAGTGAAACCTATGCTGGAACAAAGTTTAAGGAGTCTCTATAGCAGCTCTGTACCAAGTTGTCTGAAAGTGGCAGATTTAGGGTGTTCTTCAGGTCCTAATGCACTCAAATTAGTGTCTGACATCATTGATATTATAGATTCCATAAGCTGCAACCTTGATAATCATGATAACAAGCCACTTGGATTCCAGTTTTTCCTGAATGATCAATTTCAGAACGATTTCAACAACATATTTCAGTCACTGCCTCATTTCTATGAGAGGATAAAGGAAGAAAAGGGAGAGAGACTCGATTCGTGTTTCGTGAATGCAATGCCGGGGAGCTTTTATGGGAGGCTCTTCCCTAACAATTCCATTCACTTCTTTAACTCTTCCACAAGTCTGCATTGGCTTTCTCAGGTTTGGCTAACTTCAATGGTCTTCAATTTGTAATAAGATTTTGATTACCTGTGCTTGATAACAAAATCCGTTATATACTGACAGTGTAAAACGTTTCTTTGTTCTCGTTTAGGCCCCGAAGGGATTGGCTAAGGGAACCGGATTGGTTAATAAGGGAAACATTTACATAACAAGTACAAGTCCACCAGAGGTGTACCAAGCATATCTTGATCAGTTTCGACATGATTTCGGTGCATTTCTAAGATCTCGTGCAAAGGAATTAGTGCAGGGTGGTGGTATGTTTCTGTTGTTTCTTGGCAGAGATCAAAGTTCTGAAATAGTAACTCCTTATGGAATTCTTGGTTCAGCACTCAATGACATGGTTTCAGAGGTACATACATACATGATTACATAGACAATCCAAAGCTTTAACAAAATTCATTCTTGATAATTGCATAATTTTTTATGTTATATCTTTTGTTAAGAAATCATAAGCTTATGAAGTATGTTATATGTATATGCCAAGTGTTTCAAGATAGAAAATATAGAAACCATTGAGAAACGGTTGTGTGAATATATAATATGAAACACTTGGCAAGAAGAAAAATTGGACTCAAGAGTGGTTTACTAATTTCATATATGAAATCTAATGTATTGCAGGGTTTGATTGAAGAAGAAAAATTGGACTCAATTAACATGCCAAGATATGGTGCTACACCAGATGAGGTGAAACAAGTGATTGAGTCAGAAGGGTCTTTTACTCTTCAAAAGCTTGAAGCTATCAATACCCCTTGGGATGAGGGTTTGAACAAGAACAATGACAATGATGATACAAATATGAGTGCTGATTTCATAGCCAAATATGTAAGAGCTACTTGTGAACCGTTGATGAAGGCAGAGTTTGGTGAAGGGATAATTGATGAGTTATTTGTTAGATATAGAAAGAAGCTTGTGATCAAGTTGGAAAAAGAAAAGTTAGAGTACACTAATTTGGTCATGTCCATGACTAAGAAATGACATGAATGTTATTATTTTGAATAAGCTATTCAAATTTATAATTCTCTGTTTTTTTTTTCATGGATTGCTATTGTCTTGCATTTTTGTTTTGGGGAATAATGTTATCATCTCATGCATAGTGAAATTCTGACAATGAACCAACATTACTGTTAAACGAGATTCATAGCTCAAATGAATCAAAGTTCAAACATCTTTGGAAGAGATTGAGATTGAGAATCTGAGACTAAATTAAGTTTTTTCAATTATATTTGATATAAAGTGTACAAAACTGAAGGGACTAAACTTTTGTATGAAGTCTTATCTTGGTTTTTTTTTTTTTTTTCAAAGTTAGGAGTGAAATTCAAATTTGCGATCTTTAGATGAGTATGGAAAAATTATGCCATTTGAATTATCGCTCATTGGTAAGTCTTATCTTGTTTGATTCATGGTAAATATGAAGATAAAATAAAAATATTTACTAAAATATTTTTATTTTATTAAAAAAATTAAAGTCTTAATTTCAGTCTCTTGTATCTTTATTTTTTAGAGATATTGAATGGATTAAAATTTTGTATTTCAAGACTGAAATTTTAGTTTCGATCTTTAACTACTAAACACAATATTGAGTCCTAATCTTTCAATTCGAAAAATTTATGGAAGCAAACACTACCTCATGGAACTAAATCCGACAACAAATTAAAGACACGTACAAACAGCAAGAAGTTATATTAAAAGAAGCAATTCGATTCTATAGAAACATAAGTAAAGCTTTGTATAGCTTAGAGAACCAGATGGAATCATGGAAATGGAAATGAGCTTCTATCTTTGAATTTTAACTATGAATGAATCTAACAAGTATAGATATTCTAATGAATTATCGTGCTTGCATTGTCACTATAGACACATACAAATCTCCATGCCTAATACATTATTGTCATGCCTTTCTATCTTATATGGTGTCAGTAACTCAGAATCTCATTATCGTATTTATAATGGTATATGAGATTCATACAATAAGTATATGGTCCTTTGAGTGGAGAATAAGTAGAATTTTAATTTTAACTTTTTATATAAATAGAATACAAAAGGTTAAATTACTCTTTTAGTTCATATAGTTTCCCCTTATAAAGTTCTTGGTTCAGCACTCAATGACATAGTTTCAGAGGTACATATACACATACGTGGAAAATTCTATAATCTTTTCTGTTACATGTTTTGTTAAGAAACCATAAGCTTATGAAGTATTGTAGGGTTTGATTGAAAAAACAAAATTGGATTCAATGAATATGCCAAGATATGGTGGTACACCAGATGCATTGATACAAGTGAATAAGTGATTGAGTCAGAAGGGTCGTTTACTCTTCTAAAGCTTGAAGCTATCATTAACCCTTGGGATGAGGGTTTGAACAAGAACAATGGCAATGATAATGCAGATATGAGTGTTGATTTCATAGCCAAACATGTAAGGGCCACTATATTGCATTACCGTTCCATTTGCCTTTATGAAAACACGATAAAAATACATGCAAAATTTCGAAGATAATGCTGCCAAGAACTTGGTGGGAAGAAATACAAAGAAACAAGGAATGGAGGAAACTGGCCTCCAATTCATGTCAAGTGATTTAAGAAACACCTAACACATGAAAAAGTGGATATTAGAGGATTCAATGCAATACATCCCCACCAGCAATGAACTCAGCACAATACAATCCCCATTACAATAGATACTTTTCAACCACAGTCCGGCCGAACTTCTCTTGTACATCTCTCGGTGTTTCAATCTGAGAAAAGCAACAAATTCATATCAAATACAATGACAGAATAACCATTTTGAATGATTGATTTGAATCATCAGCAAGATACTAACCGCATTAAGGGCTTTGAAGACAGCCTTAACTGTATTATGCGGATTTCTGGAACCGATGACCTATCAAGCGCAACTAAAATTAGAGCAAGGACTATATTTACAGGAATACGCTTTTATTGATTGTATTCAAATGTCAGTTACCTTTGACTTGACATTCTTAAAACCAGCTAAATGCAGAATGGTTTGAACTATTCTACCAGCTTTCATGCCAGTTGTGGTGGAAGCAGGCCAAAGGTACACCTAAAGCATAAACACATGGAGTAATCTCAACTATTAACAAGGATAAGCAAAACACTTGCAATTCTATCCACAAAAACAAAGCCCCTTTACAATTTCATTATAGAAGCTAAAATTAATCAGAGTGATAAATGTGGGAAGTGCTACTAGAAGGAAATGGATTACATACCTTCGTCTTTTTATATGATGTTTGTACAGCATGTGCTATCGTGTGTTCCTCGTGTCGCTCCACAGAATGCAAATTCTGAAAGCATTTCTCATATGCCTGATTGTGGAAAAATCAATGATTAATTCAATACTCTGTCAAAACAATAACTTATTAAACATAAATCACTCAAGGTCTACTTTCACTTAGAAAAAATATAGGTACTCTTATTAAAGGCTTATAAACACATATTTAGTTCTTCTAATCCTCTAATGAAAAGATCAATGTTATACAGATTATTATGCGTGTGTATGTATCTTATAAATCTATAATGCAACCAGCACTTTGTGTTCAACTCTCTTCAACTGACTCAAACAAAAGTATACAGTAAAATGAGATCCAAATTTAATTTGAGATTAGAATAAAGCATATTGGATAAACAGTTTTCAAAGTAAAATTTAACAATACAAAATATTTGGATACTTTTATAATAATTAAGAATGATCTGTTAGTTGAATTTACAAGAAAGCATGTTCATATTAGCAAGATCTTTGTGTACTGAGTAAAACATGTTTTAGGTTTATTTGAAATCCTAAAGCAACTGATGGTGGAACAAAAGCCACCAATCCCAACTCTCACCGTCTCAAGAACAGATTAACTGCCAAAGAAAACTTAAACAGAACTTGAAAGGCAAAATAAGAGTCAATACCTTCTGAAGGGCAACTGGAATTGCAGGGCCTTTGGCTTTGGCAAATCCGACAACACCATTGTAGTTGCCACAAGCTAACATAGCAGTGTACTTAACAACTTGTCCTCCCTACACCATGAAATAACTAAACACATAGGGAAAAAAATAAAAAAGAGTGGAAACCATGGAAGGAAGTAAAATCTGCGGAGTACCTTAGTGACTTTACACGTTCTATTCACATCTATCAATTTCACATCAAAACCCTGGTAACACATATAAACAAAATCTAAAGTTAGATCTATTGATAGCACAAATATGACAGCGGACAAAATAACTAAATTTACAAACTCAAATTAACAAGGAACACAATGAAAGTGCACAATGTAAAGATCAATAAGAACTCTCTCTATGAAATAAAAAAGAAATGCAATATCTTAAAAGAAGATCAAGATATTAACATGTATTGTATACATATAACAATTTTCATAGAAAAAAAAATCAACATAGGTATTTGTATATATAAAGATGGATGTGAAGCAAGAAATACAGGATACCTAAATAAGGGGTCATTTTGGCACTTAGCACAGAAAAATCATTCTTCAAAAATGGTATACCCATGAGTATCTCTGCATGGGAAATTCAGGCAAGGGATAACAATAGACCTAAATTCTCGAGGAAACAGAAAAGTATATAAAATGCCATTATTTCACGAAAGCATATGCCAGCAATCTATATGATATCTGCTTATTAGAGTCAATAATTAAAATGTCAAGAATCACCAAAGCTAAAAACCAACTTAGAGGGTTAACCAAAAATATCGATCTTGTAGTCACACAGAATGTGCCCCACCTACTCAAATAAACTTTGTGATCACAAAAATTACTCTAAAATAGAAAACCAGTTCACTTTTTAAGGATTTTCATTTGGAAGTGTGTTTTTTATGGATTCAAGATTCAGCAATTTTTTTTCTCCCTTCTTTTTTTTTTTAAATTATAAATGATGTCACTTGATCAAACAAAAAGATCTTATTCAATTCGACTTGTCTGAAATTTCAGTTTATTCTCCAATCAAATTCACTGCAGAAGGTAACGATTCTAAATTCGAACAAACATACCAAAGATCAACTAGCTGATATATATATATATACACTTGTCCAGATAAAGAATTTAACAGTAAAGTGCCTCATAAAACTTCTGAGACAATATATAGAGAAAAACTTTTCTTCCTATGCGGAGAATATAAATGAGAGGCAGTGATATAATTTTTGCATTGTGTTAAAAGATTGAGCATAAAATAAGGTAAACAATAGTATGGTCCAAAATCGCAGAAGCTACTCAGATAAACTTTTGAGAACTCAAAATTACTGAAAAATAGAAAACCAGTTAAGGATGTTCATTTGAAAGTGTGTTTTTTACGGATTCAAGATTCAGGGTTCTTTTTCCTCCCTTCTTTATTATTTTTTTTTAAATTATAAATGATGTCACTTGATCAAACTGAATTACTGAAAAGATCTTATTCAATTGGGCTTGTATGAAATTTCAGTTTACTCTCCAATCAAATAAACATAACAAAGGTCAATTAACTTATATATATACACACACTTGTTCAGACAAAGAATTTAACAGCGAAATGCGTTACAAAACCTCTGAGACAATATATGGAGAAAAACTTTTCTTCCAATGAGAAGAATATAAATGAGAGGCAGCGATAAAATTTGTGCACTTTGCTTAATAGTGGAGCATAAAATAAGGTAAGCATAGTATGGTCCAAAATAACAGCAGAAGCTAAATCCTTAAGGTAATGTTCTGCAGAGAAAACTTTTCTTTTAGGCAGCATATACTAGATTCAAAAAATATCCATAGGTACTCTAGCAAGAAAACTTACTAGCATTTTCAGTACATAAAATTCTCATAGAAAAAATGAAGCGAACAATTAACTGTAACAAAATCCTTCATATTGAAAGCAAACACACAGAGACAGAGCCGATTAAACTGCAGCACTAATGGTTTTTAATTCTCATACCTAAGAAAATTACTTTCTGAATGGTGCACTCATTAATTAACAATTGTGAGTAAAATAATTGATAAAGTGAAGCCAATGAGCATGAATTAAAAGACCACATCCACAGGCTATAAAGTGAACAAAATTAGGCATGTATGAGATGTGAATACCTTCCTGTAAAGAGGTTTTCTCTTCTTCTCGGTCAACTCATTCCTCTCCTCAGCGAGATCCCTAATCTCTTCCTCCAAAAGCTTACCCTTCCTCCCAAACGTGTACTCAAGTTCACCAAGTTTCTCCTCGAGTTTCCTATCAATGGCATCGAGCTTCGCCAGCAGTATGTTGTCTTTCTCCTTCATGTCATCAAACTCCTCCTCATCATCATCATCATCAACATCTTTAGCATCCTCATCGGCTGCTGCATCAGCATTCTCTCCCTGCGTAATCCGATTCTCCTTCTCGAATCCCGCATTCTGCAACGCATCCACATTAGGCCCAAGCTGCTCGTGCTGAATAACTCCGTAATTCGCAGGGTTTTCGGGATCATAAGCCTCCTTCCACTGCACCAACCTCATTGCCCTGTTCAGCTTGTTCTGCAGAAGAAATTTCTGCTTCTGATCAGTCTCCACCTTGAGACGATTCATGAGCTCTCCGATTACCCTGTACTCCGGACGCAACTTAAAATGCTTCTCCTCAAACTTATCAATCCTACTCATGAGTCTAAAAGCTTCGTCGAAAGTCTCGGCCTCGACGAAACTGTTAAGCAAGTCTTTGTGCCTGTTGAACTTCTTCTCGAAGTCATTGAAGCGGTTCTGGATTGCCTCGGGGGTGAACCTCTCGTCGTCTTCGTCGGTGTCGGAATCAGAAGGCTCCTCGTAGAGGTTGAGATTGGATTCCTTATCCTTGACTCTCGCTTTCTCGAGCTTCTCAATGAGGGGACCCACGCCCATGTAGTCCTCTTCGCATTCGGCGTCGATGTCGGCGGTGTCCAATCCGGCCCTAATTCGCTGATCTCTCTCCCGGAGCCTCTCGTTCTCCACTTCGGCGAGGAGGTCCTGCACTATTTTCGACGATGCTGACGTGGACGATTCAGCAGAATATCGACGCTTTGGGAGAGTGAAGGGCGGTTTCGCTGGGTTTCTGACGAGATTGGTGACGTACCTGCGTCTGAGGATCTGTGAGACCACATTTCTGCCAAATTGAATGTACCTCATTAGGGAGTAGGAACAGGAACGAGCTCCACGGTCAAGGTGACGGCGGCGGGATGCTGATAACGCCGGTGACGGTAGGGTTGGGAGTTTGGGACTGTTTTGAACTTTTGATATCAATATTTTTTGGTATTGTTTCTTATACCCATTCTGAAAGCCCAATTTCCAAAACACCAAAAAGGAAAGCCCAAATAAAATTGGGCCCAATATGAGTCCAACCGAAAGTTACACAACCGCCACCACCTTCACTCTTCAGCTACAGCTTAGCTAGTTTTGGGATGTTTTGAAACTAGAATAGACGAAAAATCACGCTTCTTATGTTTGACTATTGACTAGATGTAATTAGATATCCATATTCAATTCATATAAATGATATAAATATAATCATAGTATTTGGGTCGGCATTCTATAATTACTACTTTTATTAATATAGAAAGGTTATCAGTTATCACAGGTATGATTGTATGTTATTGATACATTAATTAATGTTCCATTTTTTTAAGCGTTAGGATAAATATTTACAAACGATGAAATTGGACAACAAATTTATCTAATGAGCTTATTTTCTTTTAATGCATCTTGAAAGATACACAAATTTATAGCATTTTGCAGCTTTATATATGATCTTAGAACTTAGAAGAGAATCATCATCGTCACAGGGTATGCTAAACAACAAACGGGAATCTTTTACTCCTTTGATAACTTTTTTTATATATTAACTAACTATAATTATTATTATTATTATTATTATCATCATTTCTATGTTTCCTTAGGTTTTTGAATCTTTGATTATCTTTGCTGTGATCAATGGCAACAAGAAGCAAGTTCATTCACACTAAGGGTGGAGTTGGAGAAACAAGCTATGCTAACAACTCATCACTTCAGGTTCTCCATACTACTTCTCTCTTCCTCTCTCATATTGCTTGCACACTTGATCATCAACTGTTTTTCTTTTTCCTGAAAGTAAAAGCAGCTAAACATGGATCATGTTATTTCATAATAAGAGTTTCTTGTGATTCATTTTAACAAGTATGAAAATTGGAGAATTTGTGGGAGAATTGTATGACATAGAGAGAAATTGAAAGAAGAGAGAACATAAGAGATGGGAGTTGACTTTTCATTCAGTTATCCACATTTGATTTCTACTAATCTAGCTATTTTGAACCAATCCATGTTACACTATTCATCCTATTTTATGTTGAAATTTTTCGTTTAATTAGAAGTATTATCGGCAACAAGGATGGAAATCTAAACCTTATAATTACATAAAAGTTCTGATATCTTATCCTGAAATCATTCATATCTAAAAAGCTTTTTCCTTAGTCTTGCACAACATTATTAATCTTGGATTACATTGGTTTATAACTTATTCCTTGTAGAGTAATCTAATGTCCAAAGTGAAACCTATGCTGGAAGAAAGTATAAGGAGCCTCTATAGCAGCTCTCTACCAAGTTGTCTAAAAGTGGCAGATTTAGGATGTTCTTCAGGTCCCAATGCACTCAAATTAGTATCTGGTATCATCGATATTGTAGATTCTATAAGCTGCAACCTTGATAATCATGATCATGAACCACTTGCATTCCAATTTTTCCTGAATGATCAATTTCGGAACGATTTCAACAACATATTTGAGTCACTACCTCAATTCTATGAGAGGCTAATGGAAGAAAAGGGAGAGAGACTCGGTTCGTGTTTGGTGAATGCAACACCAGGGAGCTTTTATGGGAGACTCTTCCCTAACAATTCCATTCACTTATTTCATTCCTCTGCCAGTCTGCATTGGCTCTCTCAGGTTAGGCCAACTTCAATGATCTTCAATTTATAATAGGATTTTGCTAACGAGTGCACGATAGCAAAATCCATTATGTACTGATAGTGTAAAACATTTCTTCGTTCTATTCCAGACCCCGAGGAGATTGGCTAAGGGAACTGGATTGGTTAATAAGGGAAACATTTACATAACAAGAACAAGCCCACCAGAGGTGTACCAAGCATATCTTGATCAGTTTCAACATGATTTCAGTGCATTTCTAAGATCTCGTGCAAAGGAATTAGTGCAGGGTGGTGGTATGTTTCTGATGTTTCTTGGCAGAGATCAAAATTCTGAAATGATATCCCCTTATGAAGTTCTTGGTTCAGCACTCAATGACATGGTTTCAGAGGTACATATACACATACATGGAAAATTCTATAATCTTTTCTGTTATATGTTTTGTTAAGAAACAATAAGCTTATGAAGTATGTTACCTATTTTTACCTATTTTTTCATATCTATATCTTTCTATATCTAATGTATTGTATTGTAGGGTTTGATTGAAGAGGCAAAATTGGATTCAATGAACATGCCAAGATATGGTGGTACACCAGATGAAGTGATACAAGTGATTGAGTCAGAAGGGTCGTTTACTCTTCAAAAGCTTGAAGCTATCAACAACCCTTGGGATGGGGGTTTGAACAATAACAATGGCAATGATAATGCAGATATGAGTGCTGATTTCATAGCCAAACATGTAAGGGCCACTTGTGAACCAATGTTAAATGCAGAGTTTGGTGAAGGAATAATTGATGAATTATTCCTTAGATATAGAAAGAGGATTGTGATGAAGTTGGAAGAAGAAAAGTTAGAGTATACTATGTTGGTCATGTTCATGACTAAGAAGTGACAAATTGTTGAGCAATGGAGCCGCTAAGTATTGTAATAAACTGCACAAGAAATTTAAGTTCTTGATGTCTAAAATGTCCAACAGGATTGTAAAGTTCATTCATGATGAGTCAATCAACTCAGTACTGTTGATGATAAATATCCTAATAAGTTATGCTTGTTTGAGTTGTGATTATTTGAAACAATTCAGATATTTCCAATGATTAAATTCACATTTTCATCTCAATGACCACTTTAACTAGAAATTAGATCTCAGTTGAACTCGCACATAATTGAAAATATCCAAGCAAAGATTCATAACTCAAGTAACAAAAAGCAAAAAGTATCCAAAAACAAGAAACAGATGTACAAACAAAAGTATAACTTCATGTAGTTCCATCACTATAGAGTCTTTCAATCAAATTTGTATTTGCTTAACACACCAAGATGGAAATGAAAAATGGACATGAGAATCATTTTTTGAAGCTTAACAGAAAATATTTTAACAAAGACAACAACAAGCACTTATAATCAATGACTAAGAACTTGAGGCTGAGAAGAAGATTGAGGAGGTGCAAGAGCCACAGGGACTTGTGGTTCAACAACCTGAAGCAACCCAGTGGCCAACCTTCTAGTCAAGTCTTCCACTTGCAACTTAACCACATCTCTCCTCATTCCGATGTCAGCAGCATATCTACTCGCACAGTACACTCCGATGGCTGTCGCTGCCATTCCGTAAACATTGGTAGTTACCAGCCGAAGTGGCGTGGAAAGAACGGCAGCAAGAGGTCCGCCTATGATGGAAACTGCCTGGCCACTCTGTCCCATAGTTCCTTGTTCGACAACTAGCAGGCCGGTTTTGCAGTAGATGGCAAAGTCTTCACAATTGTTCTTGAAAACATTGTAGCAGCCAAATCCATTTTCAAGCAGAAACTTTGCTCGATGGACGACAATGTCATAGTCATCAGAGACTGCAAGAGTACATGTTCCACCGCGGGCTTTTGCAAGAAAGAGGGCAGGGGTGACAGCGTACTCGAACCGATACAGGACGCCACCGGATAAGAAGCAGTTCAGGCAAGAGACAACCACCCCATGCCCCTCTTGGGGTGCTGTGCCTGTGCATGTTGGGCAGGCTTCTCGAGATCTAGCCGGTCCTGAACTAACAAGGAGAAGATCGAGCACGGTGCCAGTTCCTACTTCTTGCCCGCGTCTAGTGAAGTGAATGACTTTGTCATCGCCAACAAAAATTCCTGTTGTTCAGACAGAATGAAAAATCGTCACAACACGAGATTATCTACCATATGACTCTAATGAAAGCGAGAGACTGAACAATGCCAAAGTCTGCAACCACAAAGTATACTTCAAATAAGGAGGCCCTTCAAAACACCATGTCTAATGCATTATTCATTTACTTGGACCACATTATACGATTACGTGCTATATGGCTCACAGTTGTGTCTCACTTAACCACTATACAATTGACTTAGGACATGTTCAATAGCACAAAAATGTAGGAGTATGATCTTGAATCCAATGTAACTAAAAATCTCTGCTCTACTAGTAACCTTGGCTCCATCTTAATCTAAACTTTTCATTAATTGTCCCATGGTTTTTAATGTTTCATAATTTTAACAGCAAAAGGACTAGTTTCTCCATTATATAATGTCATTATATCCACCAAAACTGTCACTTAATCCACAGAAAATATGCTATAAACTTAAATAAGACTACAAAGAGGACAAAATTATTTGTGGTTCAAGGCTACCCCGAAATTGAAATCACCAAAACCAGCCAAGTTACTCTTAATTAAAACCCTAAACTACCATCCGTACAATTGACAAAATGCTTATTATCCATTGCTTCTTTTCACCAAAAACTTAATAATTACTAAGTACTAACTATATCTCTACTCCATTCACTAATTTTTCTTCTTTACACTATTGAATCAAAACCTTAACAAGCTAATATAATCAAAATAATAAAAACAAAACCAAAACCTAAAAATAATTAAAAAAAAAAAGAGTAAGAGAGAACAGAGAAACCGTGATGAGCATAAATATAAGCAGTCCTCCATGAATAGATGTGATCTCCCGGTTTCAAGCTCTCTCTACTCACTCTGCACAATCCACCATTTCCATTATTCAAAAAAAATTTTTGGGTGTTCATAAATCATAACATAAACAAAACAACAATACTCCAAATCAAAATCCGACCAAGAATTCAATAACACACCATAAACATAACAAGTTAGGAAAAATTCAAACTTTTTAAGAATTTAACAAGATTTTACCTGTTGGACAGCAACCCCATATCTTAATGTTTGTTTTTCTTCTTCTCCTTTTGCAACAAGAACAGGAACAACCTCTGAATTCGATTCCCCTCTCTCTCTAACGCAGTTAAAGGGAGAAGAACAGGAAACTGTTGGAGATGAAATGACGATGGTGCCCTTCCGAGGGAGCTTCGCCGTTAAGGAAAGAGAGAGAAGGAGAAGTTGACGGTGCAAGGGAAAATGAATGATAAAATGATGGACACGTGGCACCTGACGTGATGATGCTTGTGCTTGTTGGAACTTGAACGCGTAATAATAAACTAATAATGAAATGAAAGCACAAAACCCAAGACGATAAGAGAAAAGAAGAAACTAAGTTGCAATTTTCAGATCTTTTGGGTGTCAAGTTGCAATTTGTGAATATGTTATATTACACGTTAATCTACACGTAAAGTAATAACGACCCTAACGAATCTAACCCCCCATTCTTTGTGGGCTAAGGTACTTTGGGCTTCAGATATTTTTCGCTAGATACCCCCTAAAATAAACAATCTATTAACCAAGTTGGGTTGATTTAGTAATTAGTTCACTAGTCCGTTGAAATAAAAGTTGGGAGTTTGAATCTCGCTTTGTGTATGCAGCAATTCATTGGCCAACAATAAACCCTTAAATAGAATTCAGTACCACAACAGATTAGTTCTTAACCTATCAAATTGGGAGATATTGTGAAAAACCCAAAAATAAACGACCTATTCGAGGATAACAAATTTTTAAATAAAATTTTAATTTATAATAAATTATTTTTTAATTTATTAGATTAATAGATATTGTAAAAAATTAAAAAAATATTGTTATTTGATAAACCTAATTGATCAAATAATTAATTATATTTTATTTAAATAAATATCAGAATTGCTGAACAATAATTTTTAAAAAAAATAGTATTATATATCACTTTCATAGTTTATACACAGAACATTATAAAAAAATTTGATTCAAATATCATTTTGCTTAATTAAACGACCAAATTATGGGACTTTTCCCAATAATCACAATTAATAATTTTACTAATTTAGTTTGGATACAAAAATTAAAATAATAAAGTAATATTTTAGTAATAGCCGCTTTTAAATTAAGATAGTGAGATTAATAAATAATAAAAGATATAAATTTAAAAATAATTAAAATATTGTTTTATTATGTTATCAATTTTCACATCTTAAATTTTTTTATTTAGTTTTAATATATTTTTTAACAAACGAGACAATTATTTTGCATACAGCATGAATATTGGACTCAGTGTCCAATTCCAGGTCATGCATAGTCCAACCAACAACCCATTTTCGTTGGACCCAAACACCAAAAAGCTTTCTCTTACCAAAGCAAAAAAAAAAAAAAAACCCACGTGGTGAAAAGAGAAATAAACACGTGCGCCAAAAAAGCGTGTTCCCTCCACAAAGGAACGAGTCGCAACTCCCAAACACATTGGAAGAAGAAGAAGAACCCTCAATCTCCATTGGTTTCTTCTCCTTCCTCCATGGCAACACCACCACAACCCTCCGCCATGGCCACCCACCCTAAAACCCCAACCACCACTACCACTACCACCACCACTTCCTCCGCCAATGCCTTCTCTCTCCTCTCCAACGCATGGCGCCACGACATTCAGCTCATGCGCGACCGTGCCACCTCATTCCGAAACCTCGCCATTTCCTTCGACCCTCCTCCTCCCCCGCAGAACCCGGCGGACATGGACTTCGTTAGGAACCTCCGCCTTAGGCTGCCGGCGACGTCGGAGGGGAGTGGTGCGAGGAGGATCCAGAAATGGCGATTACCGCCGCCGACAGCGACGGCGATGTGTAGTTCAAGGATTCGGATGGGTTTGGTGAATATAAAGGATGCGATTGTGGCGGAGGTTGAGGATACCGATGGAATTTGGGGGTTTGAAGGGGACAATTCGAAGAGGGAAGAAAAAGATTGGGAACCGATCCAGAAGCTGAAAACGAAGTTCAAGGAGTTCGAGAAGAACAACGAGTTCGTTGAAAAATTTAAATCAAGTTTGGTATGCTTCTTTCCTTTTCTTTCTTTCTTTCTTTCTTCTTTTTTTGTTTTTATTTTGCAATGAAAAAATCTTCTTTTTTTTCCTCGCATATTTGAACAAAATTTTAAAGCAATAAGAATTCCAGAAAGGAAAAAAAAAACTGTTTTTAGTTTCTGTAGAAGATGGAAAATTTTCAGCTACTATGACCATGCACTCTTTTGATGCTATATAGTATCATCTTAAGTGTTTTCTTAACTTAAAGTTTCACTCGCAATGACGCAATCATATATTCTCATGAGTTAAAATTTATACAAAATCCTGGGAGTATTAAATAGATAGGAGTGAAACTTCGAATTCGATGAATTTTGTTTGATATTGTTACTTTTTTGTAGTTCATAATACTTTCAATTTTCATGTTTTTATTCTTGATATATGTTTCCGGGATTGTAAAAGACCTCACTTGATGAATTTATATATTAGATGTTGTTTAATATTATCATCACTATTTAGTTGTCTGAAAAAGAACTCGTTTTAAGAATGTTTATGTTTTGTACTTGCAGAAATTAATATACAAGGAGCCTGAAGAGTCAAAGGTCAGTTGTTTTCTTTCCATCATGTGAATATGCCTCATCAAATGCACTTTGTTTAAAAGTGTGTTATAGTTAGTTAATTGGTTTTTACTTGTATGACAAGGTCCATTTAAATGTGTCAGTAGCTGTGTTGCGGACCAATTCTTGTATGCTCTGCATATGTGGTTTTGATTTGAATGAGGAACTGTGGTTAATATTTTTCACGCGACGTCTGTTTCAGGAAGTTCCCCCATTGGATGTGCCTGAACTTTTGGCCTATTTTGTGAAACAGTCTAGTCCTTTTTTGGATCAACTTGGAGTCCGCAGAGGTACGTACTTCCGGAGGCTTCGTTGCAGTGATTTTCTACTTCACTTATTTTCGCTTGAAGTTTATGTTTCTGCTGTGTTAGTTAGCAAAATTTGTCAATAGTCTTAGATTTCTAGTTTGTTGGTCAAGTTCACTTTATTTGTTTTTCCAAATGTGATGACAGATTTTCGCGATAAGATAGTGGAAAGCTTGTATAGTAAAAGTAAGAACCAGCTTGTTCTGCGGTCCCTTTCAAGTGGAGAATCCTCGATTATTGGGAATGGAAATGTAAACGATGAATTGGATTTACGAATAGCAAGTGTTCTTCAGAGTACAGGCCACCGATATAATGGTGAACCATGGACAGATCATACAAAGCATGATCCATCCGAGAATAAGAGGCATCTGGCCATAGTCACAACTACTAGTCTTCCTTGGATGACGGGAACATCGGTAAATCCACTATTTCGAGCTGCATACCTATCAAAATCTGCAAATCAGAAAATAACTCTGATGGTTCCATGGCTTTGCACATCAGATCAACAACTAGTTTATCCTGACAATATCACCTTCAGTTTGCCAGAACAACAGGAAGTTTATATACATAATTGGCTTGAGGAAAGGATTGGTTTCAAGGCAGACTTTAAAATTTGCTTTTATCCTGGGAAGGTAGCTATTTTTGGAGATTATTTGCATTCTACAGGTTTTCATGTCAAATTGCATTTAGTTTTCACACTTTGTCCTTCTTGTGCATAGTTTTCAAAAGAAAGACGAAGTATAATACCTGCTGGTGATACTTCTCAATTTATACCATCCAGGGATGCCGACATTGCCATCTTGGAAGAACCAGAACATTTGAATTGGTATCATCATGGCAGGCGTTGGACAGATAAATTCAACCATGTTGTTGGTGTTGTCCACACAAATTACTTGGAATACATCAAGAGGGAGAAAAATGGTCCCCTCCAAGCATTCTTAGTGAAGCACATAAATAACTTGGTTACGAGAGCACACTGCCACAAGGTATGATATTTATCGAAGCCTACATTTACCTGCAACACAAGTAGCAATGTGGTGGTGCTTTTTCTTGATTAATTTTCAAGGAGTTATATTATCATAAATATTGAAGAGACAAAATGAACTAAGTTATGTTTTATTTCTTTTCAGGTTCTTCGTCTCTCAGCTGCCACTCAGGATTTACCAAGGTCTGTAATTTGCAATGTTCACGGGGTGAATCCTAAGTTCTTGAAAATTGGAGAAAAGATTGCTGCAGATAAGGAGCTCGGGCAGAAAGCCTTCACAAAAGGAGCATATTTCTTGGGAAAGATGGTATGGGCAAAGGGGTACAAGGAATTGATAGATTTATTAGCAAAGCATAAGAGTGATCTTGATGGCTTCAAGTTGGATGTATTTGGTAATGGAGAGGATGCCAACGAAGTTCAGAGTATGGCTAAAAGATTTGATTTGAATATCAACTTTCAGAAGGGAAGAGACCATGCAGATGATTCGCTTCATGGGTAAGAATAATTTGTTATCTGAGCCACAATTTAGATTATGATATATATATTTCCTCTTTTTCATGAATGTATTTTGTACATCACAGATGAATTGTATTCCTAGTTCATGTGTTTAATGCCAGATGCTAATACTGAACTTGATTTTGTAAATCTGGTTCCTCCGAGACATTATTTATCTACTTTCGTGAAGGTATAAAGTCTTCATAAATCCAAGCATCAGTGACGTGCTCTGCACCGCTACAGCCGAGGCACTTGCCATGGGAAAATTTGTAGTTTGTGCTGATCATCCATCAAATGAGTTCTTCAGGACTTTCCCCAACTGCTTGACTTACAAGACATCCGAAGACTTTGTAGCAAAAGTAAAAGAAGCATTAGAAAATGAGCCTCAACTTCTTTCCCCAGAGCAAAGATATCAACTTTCTTGGGACGCTGCTACTCAAAGATTTCTGGAATATTCTGAGCTTGACAGAGTTCTGAATACGCAAGATGACACTGCGAACTCGAAAACACATAACGGACAAAAGCGCATTGCTAAGTCAGTTTCAATGCCTAATCTGACAGAGATGGTAGACGGAGGAATAGCATTCGCTCACTACTGTTTCAACGGCAGTGAATTCTTGCGACTATGTACCGGAGCTTTACCTGGAACACGAAACTATGACAAGCAGCAGGCTCAAGACCTTCATCTCTTGCCCCCGCAAGTACAAAATCCAATCTATGGCTGGTGAATATAGATTGATTAATTCAGATCAGTGGAGCAAATTTCTTAAACTAACCATACAACGATCACCACTCTGAAGACAAAGACCATCATTTCATGCCCCCACAGGTAAATTATTTCACTAATGGCATGTAATGAATCTGAAGGTTTAGTTTCTCCTTTGGATTATTGTTTTTGGTTGCAACTATAGGGCCTTACCAAGATTAGTCCAATTTTTGTTAGTGATATATAGTTTTACGAAATATTAATTAAATAAAACGTATATGACTTGTTTTTGTTAAAATTACACATGAGAAGATTTATTCTCTTCTTGATGTCTACTAGTGCTGATACATGTGGCAATAGCTGGTGATTCCCTACACCTTCCAAGGTAACGGTTTCTTAAGCAGTTTTTAGCTCTTCAGTTACACACTTCAGGATTCTTATATAATAAGTATAAAGTACCTCTCTGAAATTTAAGGGGTTAAGTGTAATATCATCTTAAGTTAAAGCATCGTTACCATAATAATCATACTGATCATTTGCCAATAAGTTGTTCAAATTCATATATTTTATTCACATCCTAATATGAAAGTTAAGGAGAAAAAAGTTGCATAGAATTTAGAAAGCATTAACATGTGATAATTGAAAGTTGCATGGAAATCTTAATTGTGCAAATCCATGCTTCTCTCATTAACATGTGCAAACAACAAAGTACAGTACAGGTACAAGCAACAACAAGAAGTTATGCAAATCCATAGTTTGATCTTGCTTATTCTTGCTCATACCCCATATGATAATTAATAATTTGAAAAGAGAAACCCTTTTGCTATACTCATTTTACATAGAAACTCTTATGCGAACTATATCATCAGCACAGTATTCTACAGAGTATTGTACATATAACAAGAACACTTAACATAACACTTGATTATTGTGCAACAATCACTGGGATTGGTGTTGAGAAACCATTTTTTGCAATGTTTCTGCCAACTCTTCTGGTTCTAATTTCGGCAGGTTCCTTAGTCCAATGTCAGTTTTAAATATCCTTAAACTGGCAGGAAGAATAGCATTTATTTGGCCACTTTGTCCAACTTCTCCATATTCAACATCTACCCTCCCTGTTTTGCAATACACATCAAAGTTTTCACAATTGTTCTTGAAAAGATTGTAGCTGGGGAAGCCTTTTTCGAGCAGATACTTTGCTCAACGGACAACGATTTCATCTTCATCTGAGGCTGCGAGAGTACACATTCCGGCACGGAGTCTGACGAAAAAGTAAACCTGGGAGACGCCATACTCATACCGACATACATCACCGCCGGCTAGGAAGCAGTCGAGGCAAGACGAAACCACCCCATTCGCCTTGTGTGGATCCTTACATGTTGACCTTTGACATCTATGAATCGAGTTTGCAGATGATGAAATAGTTCTTATTGATGATTGTCCATTTACAGTGAAATGAATTACTGTTTCTTCACCAATGTAAATGCCTATTCAGTTAGTCACACAATGAAAGATTCAGTTGAGACTTGAGACATAAACAATGATCTATACATGAATGTATCTAACTACAACATATTAAAAGTTTAATTAGAGTTCATTTTTTTTTTTGTTCAATAAACAATTATTTTTTTTTCAATTACATTTTTATTTTAGATTTTGAATCCTAAACTTTAAATCCTAGCTATAAACTCTAAATTCTTTGAAAATAGAGGTTAAAAGAATAATTTTACAATAAAAAAAATTAATTAATATTAACTAGTTAAAAGTTGGTTTTATATACTTATTTTAATTTAAAATGTACCGGAAAATAAGAAATAGAGATAAATGGAATAAAATTTCACTATATATATTGGCCCAAAATTTCATTTATTACATCCTAAATAATTATAAAGAGAGAAATTGAGAGAAAATAAAAAGAACCATGATGAGCATATAAATATGCAGTTCTCCAAGTGTAGATGTGATCCCCTGGCTTCAGGCTCTCTCTGGTCTCTCTATGAACCATCCGTTATTTCAATTAATCAATTTTTATTTTTTCTTAATCAGAAAAAGAACAACAAAAATTTAACTCAATAACATCCTGAACATTAAATGAAAAAAAAATCAATAAGCAAAGATGAAAGTTTAATAAGAACTTACTTGCTAGATTGCTGCCCCATATATATTCTTATGCTTCTCCTCCCTTAACACAATAGCCTTTGAATTACTCTCATATACACACAAACTCACCTACATAGCTCTCACACTTTCACAACTATAAGCAATACATAAATAAATAATCAAGAGTAGATATGTTATATTGCTTCACCTTCTTATTGTTAAACTATCCTTTATTATCAATAAATAAGTAGAGTAAATTGCAAAAGGATAAGACTTTAAGACTAGCAACACCATGAGTCAATTTTTTTTTTAATTTGTAATATAAGTACTATATTTTTTTAATGTGGTTGCTATTATGTGAAAAAATAAAGGTAAAAATAAAAATGTTTAATAAAATTTAAAATGTGAAAATAACAAATATATGTTGCACTGAAAATATTTATTTAAATTTTAAAACAACAATATTGTGAATTAGAGAGAGTATTAATATTCCATAATACTAAGAGTAGAGAATATACTTTTGAAATTTCTCATATATATTATCCAAGAAATATTTGCTTCTACTCTCAAAAGCATTTATGTATTAATTGCACAACTAACATCTAGCCAACCAATAAATCCCAACACCCAACTTTACAATCTCCTTAAATGGATGTTTGCATCTGATCCCCACCATTTTGACTTTGAGAAATTGAAGTGCCAATTAAGTCATATAAATTTTTTATTTTACATTAGGATAAAATTTGAACCTCGAACCTTGTGTATATTATCACAATCTCTTGTAAAGGGTGAAGGAGAAAGGAAAAAATTAAAGAAAAATGAATAGAAAACTCAAAGTTGTGTGATATACACTCTTTTTTTGGCAAACACTTGTGTGATATTATTTTTATTTAAAAAATATTTGTGAAACTAATTTGATGCTTGAAAAATAAAACTCATCTGAGTCAAAATAATATATATTATAAACTTTTTTTTTTGTTTACATATATATTATAAACTTATAAAGTAACAAAATGGTAACAGCTTACAATGTTTTGGTCTGTCTATGTGAATCAGACAAAGCCCAAATTAATATGACTGATATAAAAATGTCAATATGACCAAAAAAAAAAAGAGGATAGAATGAAAGTGAATAATGAAAAATCCTAATGAGTTTCACTTCTTGAGGTTCCTTTAAATGAATGGGAGTAGATTTTCTCCACCGAAAAGATTAATTTCGAAACGAAATATTAAAAAAGAAAATAAGTAAATTAATTACTTTTTTTAAAACTCATAATTACAAAATATCTTATGAAATACATGGAAAATATTTTGAATTTGTTAAAGGTTAAATTATTCTGTCAGTTTCTATAATTTTACCAAAATTCTAAATTTATAATTAAGTGCCTATAATTTAAAAATTTTCAATTGAGTTTTTATATTATTTTAAATTTTATAATTAGATTTTTATCGTACAAAAAAATTAAAGTTAACAGAATATTTTTTTTAAATTGAAGATATCACATCTAAGAATTAAACTCCTAACTTTGAACATCTTCTCATTTTTTTAATATTCTATTAATTTTAATTTAACAAGAACTTAATATTATAAAATTTAAAACTGTATAAAAATTCAATTAAAAAATTTTAATTATAAAAATTTAATTACAAATTTAGTAAAACTATCAATTGATAAATAAAGGTTAAATTATGATTTTTCATTCCCATCACCTCAAATTGTAATTTTGAACTTGACATCCCTTTATTACAGACGACATAGGTATCAATATTATTATTTTATTTTTACTGATGGCTATAAATCGTCAGTAATATTTATTGAAATTTACAACGAGACTTTTACTTAACTTTTCAGTCGTAAAAAATATTGTTGGTGAAATTCGCATTCTCATAGTCTATTACATAACTTCTAATTTATTGGAAATTATTAAACCATCATTTTTTTTCCTAGAAACAAAATTTGTTATGTATATTTTTTTTAAGTTTGTTATATTTATCTTTTTCTAACAAAATCATCTAAAAAATTTAGTTATTTTAATTATATTAAACTTCATAATCAATTTAGTATAAATAGGTAGTATTATTCTCTATATCAAATATAATAAAAATTCTTCATCTTTTTTTTCATGATTTTATTAGAAATGAAAATCTTTCTTTTCCCATATCTCTTTCAAACTTCTCTATCAGAGCAATATACCTTATAAAAGTTTTTGTCATGAAAAGAATGAGATTAAGTGACAATGTAACAAAGTTTAATTTCATATATTAATAGTTATTTAAAAAATTTAAATAAAAAAGTTAAATTTATTATTATCTCAAAAATTATATAAATACAAACATGTGATAAAAGAATAATGAAAATGTAACACTCAATATACATCAATTAAATCCATATAAATTTGTTAAATTTTTAACCTTTAATTTTTTTATAAAAAAAAAAGGTGAATTGGGCAATGATGGTGTAAATGGGTTTTGAACAAATCATATCAATCTTGTGAAGAAGACATGTAGGATACCACTGCCCTAATATGTATGTGGGAATCTCATCATTGATCAACACAGAAACGATAATATAGGACCCATATCCCCCTATCCTCAATTATTGTTTTCAATTTTTCATCTACTTCATTCATGGCCCTACCACTTTCAACTTTGTCTTCTGTTTTTTTGGTATACATATCCTTATTTTATATTGCTTCTATACCAAACTCTTCCATTCTTGAAGTGATAGACAGATAAATCTTATAAGGCCAGGTTTTAATTGTGGAGATATTGAATTTCTAATTTTATTTTACATTATTATATATATTATTTTAGCTATTGATGTGATTTTTCTATTATTATTTTGTTTATGATTTGAACTTGAGTCTATTACAATCATTACATCCCTTTGTAATCTTAATTAATATGATTACATAGTTGTTAGGGTTTAACATCCATATATTGTTCTTATACCGTTTGAATATGATTGTTTTTGAAAAGAAAATAAATATGATTTAATTTTGATTCATTGGTAGTACATAGAGTTTTATATAATTATTTAATTATATTTATAAATTTAAATAATATTTTTAAATTAAAAATTAAAAATTTAATTTTTTTTATAATATGACAATACATAATTATAAATATATATAGGGATGGAGCCTCGTACATTTTAAGGGGACAATAGCTCTCTCAATTTAAAATATTTTATGTATATAATCTTTTAATTTTTACATTAGTCCTTTCTATTTTTTTTCTCTTTCTAAAATTATAATTTTTATATTACCCTCTCTAAAAAATTATTCTAGCTTCGCTCTTATGTATATATAACAATAATATTAGCTGTGCATTAAAATTAACTATTAAAATTAATTATTAGTATAAAATATAATTAGAATATAAATATATATTAAAAAAATTAAATAATATGTATTTATATAAAAATATATAATAATTAATTTTAATAATATTCTTTTATATGCACAAAGGAAAATAAAGAGTATATATATATATATATATATATATATATATATATATATATATACTTGTTATTGGCACAAGTATCTAATAATAATCTGATTTGATATATTAGTTCCCTTTCAAGTTTATAATTGTGAAAGATCAGATATACATACATGACTTTTAGAAAGCTTTATGAACTAATTGATTTGGATATCAATTATTATAGTGTGTATATATAGTAGCATGAATAATAATGAATATCAACATACAACTGATAAGGAGAAAGAAAAAGAGAACCTCATAGAATGATGTACGAGAAAATCTTCATAAATTGCTGGAAAACGACACACTATCCATTCATAAACAAAAAGAAATTGCAAATACACATGCTGATCTATCTTGATAGTGAGATAATAATAAGAAAATAATATAAAACTAATAATAAATTAAATTACTTAGAACTTGCTTGGAGCTGTCTATGCTTTCCTAGGCACTAACCCTCAAAACCTTAGTTTATAATTATTATATGTTATTATTCTAGTTAAAAGGAAATATACTACAAACACACAAATAAAATACACAACACAAAAAAAAAAACAACAGATTACATAGTTTTAATTTTAAATATTTATTAATTATTACTTGGTGGCGATTCTCAAACAAAGTTAATTAATGAAGGTGGAAATTTATGTGCAGTCGATTTTACGTGAAGTTGATAGTTGAGAGCTGTTAAATGAAAATTTAATCAAATCGGTCAAATTATCTAACTGCTCTTAATTATCAACTTCACGTAAAGTTGACTACGCCTGAGCTTTTACCATTAATGAGAATCAATGTGATTAAAAATTATCATAAGCCTTTTTTTCATTAATTATTAATAATGCAAGGTTCTGATTTCCATATATCCAATTATTATATGATGATGTTACTTAAGTATCTTTCATGGTAATAATGAAGTATGTATGTATCTTTCATGGATACTCTATAATTTATTATAGTGAACTTAAAAGTTATTATTATATTAATGTTAGTGCTATCTATCTATCTTTCCATTGAGAAACCATTTTCCCTACTAGCTAGTTCCTTTCTTGGGATAGATAACAATAATAATTACATCTTCAATAATGTCACCATCTTATATCCCTTTATAAATTAGCAATCTATGATACTTAAGCTTTGTCTTTTGTAACAATTTAAATATTGGAACAATGTGGAAATTAACGAGCACACATATCACAATTCACAAAGTAGGTTGAATCTAGAACTGTGTTAGGCAAATTCTACTTTAATATCTATTTTTTTTATTTTTTCCTCTTGGTGGTGATCACTTTTGTTATTGAATTCCAACTTTCTAAAAGATACATGCATTTGTTTAACTTATATAGGGCCCCGGGACTTCAATTTAAATTTAAATAAAAGTGTGGTGGGGTTCCATGAAAATTGTCACTGTTAGTTATTAAGCGCTTAAGCCTAGAAAATAATAAACACATGGCATTATTTTATTATCTCACAAAGAAAATTAAAAAAAAAAGAATAAAAATAAAATAAAATAAAAGGGGGGTTGGGGGTGTTCAGTTGTTTTGGTGCTACCACACAGATTAATAAATTAAGTAAAAGTTTCTCAAATAAATGAATTACTTATGAAGCTTAGTTTACATCTGTGTATAGTATAATCTAAAAGACATAAAATTAACATAAAAGTTAAAAACACAATACACTATAGGAAAATCGGCGTTTAGCAGCGGTTTATATAAAGATTAGCGGCAATTTTTAACCGTCGTAAAATGAGTTATCAGCGATTCAAAAACCATTGTAGCATAAGGTATGGACATTTAATTTTACGATGGTTTTATAATTAATAGAGTTTAATTTTGATTATTAAAAAATTTTATATAGTTATCCAATTAAATTTATGCATTTAGATATTTCTGTGTAATTTTTTTTATGTTGACCGTCCATAAAAATTAAAATCTAATTAATATTATTTCAATAATAAAAACAGATGAAATGAAAAAAAAAAAAAACTATATCTAAAATCAAGTACTATATATATCTAGCTAGAATTTTATTTGAAGGCTAAGAAAAAGGAACACAAGGTAGGGATGGGATCTTTCAACCAATGTATGCGTTGTGTTGTTCAAAAATTAGAAGCTATAATGTTGTGTTGTTGACATAATTAGAAATTTCAACAACCATATTATATATATGGCTTTAATAATATTGTTGATATAATTACATCATTATTACTTGTTTGAAACCCCTCATTGTTTTGCTAACTAATAATAACGTTATCTCCTTCCTTCTCTCTCCCCAGTTTGTTACAAAATCACAAGCTAGAAAGTTGAATTAATATTATTGAATATATCATTGTATGAATTCATAACTAACATACATTTGTCGGTTGCTTCAGTTTAAAATCTTACTTTGATGCGATTGTTATTAGCTGGGAATCTCTCTCTCCATTTTGTATACTAGAGTATAATTAGAACAATTAAAATTAATTAGTATCATTTATATTTATATAATATATTTATATATTTATAAAATTTTATATTTTTATTGTTTTGATATTTTTAGTACCTATATATACTTTTGTATATTATATCTTTAGACATATTCAATAATATATTCTTTAAATTACTCTCTTACTTTTAACATGATATCAAGAGTATAGATTTTTTATCTCTCCATAAAAATTTGTTTATAGTCCCTTTGTTTTTTCTTTTGGCAGTGCTCTTTGCCCCCATTTTTCGATCCTTTTCCGACGCTTTAGTTAGTCACCTTTGTGTTTGACTCGTCGTCCCGATTCCAACGCATCCAGAATCGTCGCCAAAAATTGTTGCACACGCCGTCACACACTGCCTGAAGCTCGTTGTCCGCTTCAGGTTCTTCCTCCCTCCAGCTGCCTCCAGCACCATTGTATCCACGCGCAGGACCACAACACACCACGTGTCACGGCGGATCCACTTCAACTCGCGTCCCTTTCGACCCGGCCCGCCTCCCTGACCCGCAGGTCACCTCATCTTGTCTTGTCAGTGCTGATGCGTTTTCCCTCCTTTTATCATGCGTTGCCACGTGTCCTTCCCTGCTGACGTGGCAGCTGACGTGACAAATAGTGGGACCCTTGCTAAGATTTTTGGTTGAACTCTTTCCAATTCTGTCATTTGTTTTTTTATTTTCTGCCTCAAATTTGTAGTTTCTTCTCTTTTTCGCCTCTATTTTTGTTATTATGAAAAAATCGGATATTTTTTAGCCTATTCCTATTATCCTTAATGGATCTAACTATGCTCATTCGGTTGAAGCTATGCGAGAATTGCTTAAAGGGCAAAAATTATATATAGCGCTATGTGACTGGTCATGTTGTTTGTTCTGTTAAGCCAACTGTGACTAAAAAATTAAAAGATGGACCTCCAAATCTAAGGAGGATGTTGAGAAAGACTTTGCGGAGAGATTGGAATATTAGGATTGTAAAAATCATCAGATATCACTTGTTTTGCAACACTTCTACTCCAGACATTCATTTACAGTTAAGGCATTTTGAAACTGCTAAAGAGGTATGGGATCATTTGGCAAAGTATTACATTATTTCTGATCTCTTCCATAAGTACCAACTGTTAAAGGAGCTTCATAGCCTTAAACAAGAACGTGGACAAGCGCTTTTTTTTATTTTCTTGCTTAAATAAAAATTATTTGGGATCAATTGACCTCTTGTCAGCCTGTTCTTAAAGATTCCACCGATGCTAAGTCATATGAGAATTATCAGAATCGAACACGTCTTGTACAGTTTCTTATGGCACTTACTGATGACTATGAGCCGTTTAGAGCTTCTCTTCTTTATCAAAATTCCTTTCCTAGTCTTGAAGATTCTCTTCCTCGTCTTAAGTTTGAAGAAATATGCTTAGGGTTGACTCGCTCTAAGAGTGAATCTGTCTTTGCTGCCATAGACAGAAAGGGTAAATTTTGTCGAAACTGTAACTATTCTAGGAACTCCTTCTCAGACTGTCCTTCTATTGAATGTCGTACATGCAAACAAAAAGGTCAGATTGGCTCCAATTACCCAAAATTGTTCTACCATTATTGTAAGATCTCGAGTCACTTGATTACTACGTCTCCTACTCGAACACCACGTTCAGATCAGAACATGTATCATTCTCGTCCCAACAACTCTCCAAATGTGCATGCTTCTGCTGCTGCTGCTATTGAATCCACCAACTCTTCCTCTCTCAACCCACCTTCTATCTCTCCATCCGACATTGAATCTCTTGTTAAGCCACTTCTCTCTTTTTTTAGTAATACCTCTGCTATTCTTTTCACCCCTCCAAGTAATTCTAAATGGTATTTTAATTCTATTTGTTTAATCACATGTCTCATTTGCGTCATCTTTTTTCATTGTTGTTCACCACTACAAATGTACCTTCTATCAACATTGCTAATGGTTCCCTCTTGCATACGACACATACGGGTTTTATTTCGCAGTCAAATATTAATCTTTCTGATACTTATTTTATTCTAAAATTAAACTTTAATCTTATCTCTATCGGTCAACTTGTTGAACTTAGTTTTGATATCAATTTCTCTATTTCTGGTTGTCGTGTGCAGGATCGTCGGATGGAAAAGATCATTGGGACTGGCTATAAGGTCATAAGATTGTTTGAGCTCGAGAATCTTCATGTTTCCTCTATGTCAAACCTCTGTGCTATTTCCTCTCCATCTACTATTCACTTGTGGCACCGCCGTCTTGCCCACAGCTCCTTAGAAAAATTGGGCTCTCTTATGTCTACGGGTGTTTTAGGTCAAGTTCATAATGAGTAGGGGTATTAATGGATTGGATCCGTCCGCATATTCGCGGTATTTATCCGAATCCGATCCTAAAATTGCGGATATGGATCTGATCCACAAGGCTATCAGATCGGATAGGATTGCGGATTTTATGTAAGTATCCACATATCCGCGTATCCGCAAAAATAAATAAATAAATAAGTAAATATTTTTTTATGTTTTATTTCAACTAATAATTATCATATATATTGTATTATTTTATTTTTATTATTTAAGAAAATATGTTTAATATTATTTTAAAAGTAAACATGTTTAAAAGAGTAGAAAAGGAGATTTTATTGATTTTTTCAAATAAAAATAAGCTTTTAAAAAGTATTTTTATGTTTTGCGGATATATCCGACATCCGATCCGATTCGATGATTTTAAGCGGATGGAATCGAGATTTTTGCCATATCTAATCCACATTCATCCCTAATAATGAGTTTTTTTTATTGCATTTCTTGTCAAACTGCAAAACAACATGCCTTATCTTTTCATAATAATTCCTCTCTTGCTTACTCTCCTTTTGATCTTATTTATTTTGATGTTTGGGGCCCCACTCCCACCGCTTCTATGAAAGGGGTTCGATACTTTGTAATCTTTATTGATGATTATTTACGTTTTACTTGGATTTATTTGATGACTAATCGTTATGAGCTGCCTCAGATTTATATTAACTTTGTCACTATGATTAGAACTCAGTTTTTCAAGGTCATTAAGATCTTCAGACGCGATAATGCTATGGAATATCATGACTCCAAACTTTTAAATTTTCTCGCTGAACAGGATTCTTTGTTTGAGTTTTCTTGTCCTGGTACCTCTCAACAAAATGGCAGAGCTGAATACAAACACTGTTACATTCTTGACCCTGTTCATGCAATGCTTATTTCTTCTTCCTGTCCTAAGTGTACTTGGGGCGAAATTGTTCTCATTGTTGTTCATGTTATCAATAGATTCCCTTCTTATGTCCTTAATAACACTACTCCCTTTGAGCATTTTTATCATAATTTTTTTATTATAACTCTCTTTATGTCTTTGGTTGTGTCTATTTTGTCCTTATTTAGCCTTATGAACATAATAAACTTCGACCTCGGATTCATATATCTTGTCAAATTGTATTCTGAGAGCATCACATGTTCTCTAGTTTTTTTCTCTTTTGAGTCCATTCTTTCTACTTAGTCACCGTTTTTTACTAACCCCAATGTTGATATTTTTTTTAGTGATGATACTACAGATTCTATCTCAAGTCAATCCCTCGAGCCCCTTCCTCTTCTATCTTGTTCATCTCCCAAAGATTCTAGACCGGACGATGCTCCTACTCTTGCTGTCATGCTTTCTTCTTCCACTCGTTCTTCTAGGGTAAGAAATCTATCTCTTCATCTTCTTGATTATCATTGTTTTTCTACTATTATTCATCATCATGAACCTAAGTCATTCTAAGGAGCCTCCACAAATTTAAGTTGACAGCAAACAATGCAAGAAAAAATTCAGGCACTTGAAAAAACACACACTTGGAACTTGGTTGATCCTCCTTCTAATCAAGAAATTGTGGGTAGTAGATGGGTATACAAAATCAAGACTCACTTCGATGGTTCTATTGACTGTTAAAAGGTACGAATGGTTGCTCAAAATTGTACAAAAAAAGTATAGTATTGATTATGAAGAGACTTTTGCTCCTGTTGCTTGTCTCACATCTGTTCGAGATCTCCTTGTCATTGCTGCGATAAAAAATGGTCTCTCAGTTAGATGAATGTGAAGAATATATTTCTTAATGGAGATTTGAAAAAGAAGGTCCATATAAAATCACCTCCAGGATATCCTTGTCTTTCTAGCAAAGTCTGTCTCTTTCGCAAGGCACTTTATGGTCTTAAGCAAGCTCCTCGTGAATTGTTTGACAAATTCAACACCACTATATGCGATCTCGGTTTCACTTGCAGCCATCATGAGAATTCTCTCTTAATTCGTAAAAGTAAACGTGGAGTTGTTCTTCTACTTTTGTATACTGATGACATGATCATTATTGAAAATGTTGTTGATGGTATCTCTGATCTCAATGCCTCCATTCACCATACTTTTGAGATGAAAGATCTTAGTTCTCTTAGTTATTTTCTTAGTTTAGAAGTCATATCTACATATGACAATATCTAACTCTCTCAAGCTAAGTATGCTTTGGATATTCTTGCTCGAGGCAGACTTATAGATAGTCGCACTAAGTCTACTCCCCTTGAGCCTAATGTTCGATTTACCCCTATGGATGGCATTATTTTGGATAATCCTACTCTTTATCGATAGTTAATTGGAGGACTCTTCTACGTACCTGTCACATGATCAGACATCACCTATCCAATTCATGTTCTTAGCCAGTTCTTGTTAGCTCCTTGTATTACTCATGATGTGACAATTCTTCACATTCTTCGCTACATCAAAAGCACCTTATTTCATGGCATTTATTTTTCTACTCATTCATCTTTATCCCTTCAAACATACTCAGATGCTGATTGGGATGGTGATCCCACTGATCGTCATTCTACTACTGATTATTGTTTATTTATTGGTGACTCTCTCATTTTCTAGCGAGCTAAGAAGCAAATATTAACTGCTTGATCAAACACAGAAGCTGAATATCGTGCTCTTGCTGACACCACTACTGAGGTTGTCTCGATTCATTGGCTTTTCAAAGACTTGGGTGCTCTTCAGATGTTTTTGTGACAACCGCAATGCTATTCAGATTGTCCATAATGATGTCTTTCATGAATGTACCAAACACATTGAGATTGATTATTACTTTGTTCGGCAACATCTCCTTATTGATGTTGTTCGTCTCATAGCTGTTGGAACTCTAGATCAGACTGTTGATATCTTTACAAAGGCTCATCATCGTACTCGTTTTTTGACTCTAGTATCCAAACTCAAGATGGTATCGTTAGCTCCCACTTGAGTTTGAGGAGGATATTAGAGTACAATAGGATCAATTAAGATCAATTAGTATCATTTATATTTATATAGCATATCTGTATATTTATTATAAGATTCTATGCTTTTATTGTTTTGATTTTTTTAATACCTATATATACCCTTGTATATTGTATCTTTAGACACACTCAATAATATATTTTTAAGACTACTCTCTTGTTTCTAACATATATAATTCATGCATGCATGTTAAGGAAAAGCAAATATTTAGAAGATCCATATTCTAATTATGTGTCATTAATTAGTTCAATATTTCTCATCATACGATGAGGTAGCTAGTTAATTCATAATGATTTAGAGATATAAACACTTATGTTACTATCTTCTATCAGCTTAAGTTTTGAAAGAAGTGATTTCATAGTTTTAAAATTCTATATTCTAAAGATTTAGAGTTCAATTCTTGGTAAACTCTGAAAATAGAAAAAAAAACATAGAAGACTGATAAAAAAAATTATATGAAAAATCAAGCAAATTTAAAAGAAATTTTTAATTGTTAAGACTCGTTAAAAATATAACTATTTATATTGCCACCTCTTATAAGTTTAATCTAAAAAAAAGGTGATTTCATGACAATCATTTATTTACCATGCAAGATGAATGTTATGTTAAAAGTATACAAACTAAATCATAATTTGTGTTGCATATTATATTTCCTTCTTCTAAGAATCATGAAGTAGGAGAAAGAAATTGTATGGAAGGCAGAAGATATTAAAAAAAAAGTTAGAGATATAATTATTTAAAAATTTTTTGTTATCAATTTTTAAATTTTGGAGATAAATAATTTCAAATATAATATTAGGATTTTTATTAGTATTGTTGAAATTAAAAAATACTACATAAATTTTTTTAATAGTTTCATAAAGATTTAGCTAAAAGAATGCATTTCTTAAAGAGATTTGTTAATAATAAGATAATAATAAAAGATTTTGAAATTTTTTATTTATTCATTACTTTGAAAATATAAAAAATATATCTTTTTAATAACTTTTAATAAAATATCTTTTTAATATTCTCAATGAATATACTCTTAAAATATTTATTAACGATATTCTTAATCTCTCAATTAATAAAAAATGATGAGGTGGCTAGTTTAGATTATGACACTAATCAATGTAAAGAAGTCAACAGCAAGGTGTAGAAAAAAAGTACGGGCATCGTTGGAAAACATGAAAAGGAGTATTTGAATAAGGGAAAGTCTAGGGGTCAGTAATTTTTGTGATTGTTAGCCATTAATTAGTCATCAATGATGATTTGATAGTATGAGATTGGTATGAGATTTTATTCAATGGCTCATCTTCCTCTGCTGGTTACATACTGGCCAAAATTCAATAAAATTATTGACCCCCTAGCATTCGTTGAAAATAATTATAATAAAAATTAATTAATAATTTTAAGCTAAAAATAGTTTACAAGCGAAAACAGTAGTTTGAAATTTATGATTAAATTAAAAGCTTATTATTTTTAAATTTTAATGATTTACTATTTTGTTCCTAAACCATATTAAATAATATAGACAATTCTTTCATACTCATTTTTATGATTGTATCACTAAAAAATTATTTTCCATATATTTCAAACGCAATATATTATCTTACAGTCACTTTTCAACGAAAATATCTAATATAAATTGTTATATAATTAATTATTTTAATAAAAATTATCAAATAACCAAATACACCCGTACCAAACATGACTTTGATCTTATCCTCAAACATGCATGCTAGAAGATTTGTTGACTAATAAGCTTTTATCGTTAACCCACAATTTTGGAGCAGTGACACAGACACTTCTATCGTTTTTGAATGATAGATTGATAGGAATCACTTTAATAAAGATATTAATTTTTTTTAAATATTTATATATGTTATATTATTATTAAATATTTTTATTAAATTGATTAATAATTTATTTTTTATTATAAACTAAAATAAAATTAGTTTATTATAATAATAATAATAATAAATTCAATTGTCTATATTATAATTATTAGATTCGATTTAATTCGATTGAATTATATTATTTAAATCGAATATCTTTAAATTTTTTGATAAAAAATAATTATATTTTTGATTTTTTATTTTTAAACATTTGAATTTTTAAAATTTTAAAAATATAATTAAATTTCTAAAAAAAATTAAATTTATTATTCTTATTATAAAAAATTAATTTTATTTTAATTTGTTAAAAAATTTAAAAATAACTAATTCATTAATACATTTAATAATAATATGATACGTAAATATCTTTATAAAAAGACGTTTTACTCGATTACTACGAGAGAGAATTAATAAATCATACATTTTTTTAATATTTCATAAATATATAAATTTAAAAATAACCCAATTGGGTTTCGTTACGTATGGTTGCACACACTATGCTACTGACAATATAAGAAGGGATTGAATTGAATTAGTACCAATAAATAATAAATAAATCAGGCCCCCCACCCCCACTATGTGCACCATGCTTTATTCTCTCTTATTTTATTTTATTTTTCTATAAAAACTTAATATGACACCAATTATATATCCTATTAGAAATAAAGTGCAATATCCATTTTTTTAGGATTTGTAGTAGTTATAATAATATTATCCATTAATAAAAGCTTCACAACAAATAAATAAAAATTGAAGCAAAATTATTTTCATAAATTCCAGAGTTTTATCATCAATAAATAAAATGAGATAAATAAATGGCATATTTTAGTTGAAAAAAAATCCTTTGAAAGACATTTTTGAATTTTATATGTTCTTTATATAGAAAAAACCTACACATATATACAATTTTACAATATATGAACAAATTCTATGGCCGGCCACCTTAATATTATTCTCATGAGAGATTTTAATTATACAATATACATACATACATAATGTAGTTATTTTTTTATCATGTGATGGAATAATGGATATATATTTTAGTAAAAAGAAATTTATTTTAATTTTTAAAAATTCCTTTTGTCAATGTCAGAATTTTTTAAGACCTATATATTTTGATGGTTTATTTTTAAAATTACAAACAACATTTTGATAAAAAGGAGAACATTAAGGAACCTACGAGGCTAATTTAGATATGAGTAGGTTGTGTGAGCCCAAAATAAAAAATAAAAAAGTGTTGAAAATAGACAAGATTTGAAAGGTAGCTGGTGTAGGTGGTAGTATTAGCCCTACCCCTTACAAGTGTGCACCCACTTTTGTTGGGGATACACCATTAATTGGGAAGGTCCCCATTGCCATGAATGCAAGAAAAAATGGAAATAAAAACAAATTGGAATAAGCAATCAATCCGATCCACAATTTTCTCTTTCATTCTTCCTAATATATATACATCTTAGCTGGCTTAGCTAGCTAGCTAGTCACCTCCTACTAAAATCTTAAATTAAATTATATATGTTGTTTCTTACTTTTTTTTTATTAACAAAATATTTTTCTATAATATATAAACTTATAATCTCGTATATCTAATATTTTTTAATATATAATTACCCAATAAAATTAATCTCCAAAAATTTTAACAATGAATAATTTAATATTAAAAAAATTAATATACACATCAATTTCTAGTAGATGTTTCCATCAATTAAAATAGTTTTTAGTTTATTTTTTGTGTGACTCACTAATTAAAACTGCTGAATTGACACATTAATTTATACATGTAACTGTTAAGTGTCCATGTTTGCGAGGACAAAACAATTTCTGAAAAATAGTGAAACAGGTCATTTTAGTGTCCAATTCGAAACGTTGCAGTTCAATTATAGTTCAAATTATTTATCCCTAAAACTCTGTTTATAAACCCTAATTCAGTTCCAATATCACCAAATAAAAAAAGTTCATCTTTTTTGAATTGTCGAAAAAAAAGACACGATAAATTCAGTTATAGTGATTTCAGACACGATAATAATAATTTAAGAAAAGTTAAATTTATTAAAGAACAACACCTAAAATATCTATATAATTTGTATGCAATAATTTCTATTTCAAGAACTCCTAAAAATTCAAGTAGATCATTTTTTAGATCCCAGTATATAAAAAGTAAATAATTATAGGATTTTATTAGTTTACATTCTACTAAGATTTGTTATGAATAATGTGATTGTATGATCAGCAAAAAAAAACTTTTACAAATTCTCTGCATGAGTTGATTAGTCAACTTGAATTATGATCATGTGATGGAGAGATTTTTGCTAATGTTACATATATGACTAATCTCTGAATCTCTTTTTATACGAAGTAATTCACTTTCCAACTCAAAAGTCATAGGATTAAACTAGTATATAGCCTTATAATTCAAATAGTCTAAACCTTCAAATAGAGTTTGCAGGTCAAAAAAGCAGGTTAATATCCATCTTAAAGAATTTGTTAACTTTTTTTTATCAATATATAGAAAAATTCACTTGTTACCCTTTACAAAATATCCACCATGATAAAAAATAGAAACTATGAATTTCTTCATCTATCTGCAAAAATAAATATTTATAATCAACAAACAGAATTATATAACCCTAAACTACTCTATTATAGTGAGTTAATGGCAGATATTGAATCCATTGAATACCTGTTATCAAGATTCAAGATTTAATAATACTTAACTAAAGTTAGAACTACGGCACAATATAATAATTATTAGTGTCCCTAGCTATTTTATTTAGACTCTTATTCAATCATTAAATCTAAGTATTATGAGTGATAGATACTAAAAAGTTCACAATTCCGCTGAGTAAACATTTTTTTAATTGACACCATTTTAATACCAGTATAAAAATGTATAAGATATACTAAAATAATATATATTCAGTTAAAAATAAATTTATTTTTCAAACCACACTCGTTTTTCAAATCTCTCTTTAAATCAAATCAAAATCAAATTTAAAAAATAAAAAATAAAAATCCAATCAGACCTCCTATGAAAACATAATAAAACTAGACACTAAACCCTAATTAACAAACTCACAAATAAATCTCCTAAAAATCTATTATCAAATTCATAATTTGTACTGATGAAATCCAACAAAATTATCAATTAAGCACTAACAAATTCACAGATAAAAAATCTTTAAAAATCCTCTACAAAACTTTCTAATTAAACCTCCTATCAAGATGTAATAAACTCATCATTTACATTATTATTGATTAACCCAACAAAATTTCTAAGCAAACACTAATAAACCCACAAATCAAACCCTACAAAACCTTCTAACAAAATTTTGAATAATTAAATTCCAACTAAATCCTCAATTGAAGCCCAATAAAACTCAAAAAACAAATTTTAACATATATACATAGAAAATCATACATTTAGAAAACCTACCATCAAACTCATAATTTACATTATTGATCAAACTCAAATAAATTTCTTATCAAAATTTATTTCGCATTATTGATCAAACCCAACTTAACCACAAACCAAACCCTAATAAACTAAAAAAATTAAAGGCTAATAAATTCACAAATCAAATACTGTAAAAACCTCAATCAAACACTAAATCAAAATGCTATATGAAAAATTTACAATGGTTTAATTAGAAGAATAAAGATGAAGGAGAACGAAGATGAAAACAATAAAAAATGACAAGAGCTTGATAATATAACGACAATGTTGCTTTCAATTTGAACAATTAAAATTGAATATAGACAAAAATACTAAAAAATAAGAACAAGTTGAATGTTTTTTATTATTTAGCAAGCATATAATATTTCATAACCGAACTTGGCCTTATTTTCCTTTTTTTTAAATAAATGAAATACGTAATTAATTAATAATAATTATATTTTTTTATGAGTGTCAATGGTGTTTACTATTTAGTGTACGAATACTAATTAATTATATATATATATATATATATATATATATATGAGATAAACTTCTCATATTGTAACAATTATTTATGAGTAATGCTACTCATATCCAAATTTTTTTATAAATCAAGTCCAACCAAATTATATAATAAGACTTAGAATAATGCGATTCATATTTGATTTTTATTGATATTAAACCAACTTAATTAATAAAAAAATTTAAATGCGTAACATTATTCATTATTTATCTGCTTTGGCTGTATAATGTTTTTGAGTTTGAGTAATAATCAAACATGTTTTTGTCACCACAATTAAAAACAAAGGCACAAGGGTGAGGGCGACAAAGGAAGGACAAGTGAAAACAATAGCAAAAGATGAAGTTCAATGAACTTGACCATGTCCATGGCAATCTATATATCAGATATAGTATCTTGACTTCGAATATTTGGACCCTCAAATATACAGTGACAGTGATCAAACTCATCATCACAGTCAATGGCAAAAAAGGTAGCCATGCACTCAGAAAATTGGGTGATAATTTTGAGGGACTGAAGTCTTTTGGATTTTTTTTATTTTATCCTTTAAAACCCTAATATAGATTTATTGTAATTGATATATATAAAATAGATATAATACTTTAACTAATTACAAGATGACATTGTTGTGGAGTATATACACAATTTTAATGAGTGATCCTAGGAAATTAATTTTTTCAGTTAATATATATTAATTTTTTATAAATTATTTTATTTATTTTAAATTTTAAATTATAAATTTTTAATCTTGCATATTAAATTATAATCTAAATCCTAAAATTGATTAATTAAAAGTTAAGTTCTTAAAATTTTTCAATTTTAATACATTAACATTTTTTAAAATTGTGTTTAACTCATTTTAAGACAATAATAGAGCAATTATTTCACTTTTTTTTGTGAGTTTGATCAAATTCAATTGAATTGACAGAATTTAGTTCAATTAACAATTTAAACTAGCTAATTGATGATTGATTTATCGAATTTTTGGTTAGACCGGTCGAGTCTTTCGGTTCAATCAATCGATCGAGTCAAACCGGTCATTAACTATGGTTTAGTTACCAATCTTTTAACTATAGTTTGGTTAAGTGATGAAGTATACAAGTTAAGTAAGAGCTAATATTCTTCACATGTGGTGTGGAAATGGAGAAGAAGAAGAGCATATAAGAATAGGAGTGGGGTTAGAGGTTATAAGTAGGTGCATTATGGGACCCATAACTTTTGTAGCAATATTAGGGTTCTTTTGTACTCTACTTTGGTCTTTTACTCAATTCTGCTGAGACCCCAAGTCATGATCCAAAGCCAATAATAATAGTTTGCGTCTCCAAAAGGGTATTCTTTCTTTCTTCCACCAAAGAGAATCACAAATTGGAGATAGATCATATCCCAAGAAAACATTGCACCCTCAACACTCGTCTTCTTTTTATTTTGTTTTCTAGTTATTTAAAAGCATGGGTCCACCCTTTAAATAATAATAATAATAATAATAATAATAATAATAATAATAATAAAGATAAAAATATATTTTTTATTTTTAAAATTTTACAAAAATTTTAAAAATATTCTTAAGTATTTTATTTTAATTTTATTTCATAAATTTTCGATTGTATCAAATATATATCTGACGGCTAATTTTAAAAAAATTTAAGACCAACTAAATAACAATTTCTTAAGAACAACTCTCAACACAAATAAATTAAGCATAATTGTCATGCATTATTGTTAGATTGGTCGTAAATTTTTTGAAAATTTAACCATTAAAAATATATTTGATACAAATCAAAAATTTTAAAAACAAAATTAAAACAAAATAAAACTTAAAAATATTTTTTTAATTTTTACCATATTTTAAAAACAAAAAATATATTTTACCCTAATAATAATTACTCTATGCCACCCCTATAGTGGGGAAAAAAAAACAATCTCATGGCCACACTACTATAATATATGTTGTATGTAGATATACTTCAATGCTGCTGAATTTTGAATTTATTATTTGATAGCGAAACGAAATTTTGAAATTCAATTTCTATATAGCGCCATTATTTTTTGTTTTGATTTCTCAAAGGTTATATATATAATTAATTATATATACACCACATGCTTCTTATTATAAAATTCAAAATAATTTAGACATGTAACCCTACTCATCAAAATTGGTCCCTGATTTGAAAATTTTGAATAAAAATATTCGTCGGTATGCATTGGTAATATAATTTTGTTATATATTTTTTTCCCTGATGATGGAACTTGCTAGATCCTAGTTTTGATGATTGAATTGAAGCATATGAGTTATTATATACTTGGTGCTATTTCTACACCTTTTGCATTCTCTTATCCTGGCCACGTATATTGTCACATACTAACTAGAAATTGTTGCTGAAAATCTTATATTAAACAATATTTTTTTCTTATTAAAAGTTTTTTTTTTGTGTCTGTCTTACTAAAAGTGTTTGCTTCTTTACAAGTCATTTTCTTCTTAAAAGAAATTGAAGTATAATGGACAACAATTCCATGATAACAACATTGAAAATAGATATGGAGCACACATACATACATACACAAATGTATTATGTATGTATAAAAAAAAAGTTGGTTAAATAAAATATTAGATGATCTATTGATTAGATAGCTAAAATTAGGGCACTTTATTATAATTAATTAATTAATTAATTATTTTGTTTAATAATAAAGAGAAAAAATCCTAAACAGTCTCTGATAATTATTTTAAAAGACAACGAGATCCTTAAAAAAATATTCAATCAGACTCCTAAACTTTATTTTTATAGGATTGATTAGCCCTTTGTACAAAAAAAAATTAATATTATTTTTTTTGTATAGGAACTAATCAATTCCAAAAAATAATCAAAAATCAAATTAGATATTTTTTTATCAAAGACCTCATAATTATTTTAAAATAATTATCAGGAATTCGGTCAATAATAAATGTTACTAATAGCCATGGCTAATGTATTAGTAGCTCTTAGGAAATATCATATGTACAATATCCAAAGTAATTGAATTCCATGTCACCATCATCATCATGATAACTTCCACCTTGTTAGATTCTAGGGTTCTATAATGGTTTTACATTTACTTTTCCTAAATCACATAGTAAGGGACATGCACCCAATTATACAGCATGATTGATAGATTGATTGCTAAATCCAAAGTGAGGAATTTGAGCCTTCCAAGTTTCTTTCTCTTTTATCTCTATCTCACATCAAAATAATAAACCATGTACATAGTACTCTCAACTATCACATAAATTTTCATGTAAGCATATACTTGTGGATTTGGATTTTTCTACTCAATATTCTATAAAAAAAAAGAGACATATTAATTTATGGAATAAAATTTAAAATATTTGATGCTTTTAATATATTGGATATCCTATCAGTAACTTATTTAAAATTTTTACTAATTTAGAGTATAATTAGCAAAACTTTATACCCATTATAAATTATATTCTTTTGTTGACCAACCATATTTCTATTTTGTGTTTATTTTCTCTAAACACAGTTAATGTGAGTAATTAAATATATAATAAATAAGAATAAGTATAGAAATTAATTTTTATTTAGTCAATAATATTAGCCAACTTTTTAATTATAAAATTATTTTCTTAACATTTATTTTTTTATAATTTATGATTTAGGATTAGAATTTAAAAGTTAGGAAAATTAAAGAACTTAAAATTTAAAATAAAAAGATAATTTCAAAAATTAATTGATATTAACCGAAAAAAATAGCTCTCTAGATGAACTCAACAAAGAAATATATAATACACTTTCCTTAGGAGAAGCTGCATAGAATTTAATTAGAATTAGTTATTATTAATTAATATTTAAAGCTTTAAATAATCATAAAGCAGCACTACTTGGTCAAATTTTTCATGATAAAAGATAATTAAAAAAAGAAATATAGAAAAATAATCTTTAAGTAGTAGTTAATATTAGTCAAATTTTTTATTGTAATATTATTTTTTAACTTCTATTTTTAGAGAATTTAAGGTTTATATTTAGAATTTAGGATATATATATATGTATATATATATATATATATAGACTTTAAGATTTAATTTAAAATTTAAGATTTATAATTTAAAACAATAACTAATATTCATTGAAAAAAGTTAATTTTCTAGTTAAACTCTAACAGTAAATAGGATTAATCTCTACATACAAGTGTTTTGCACTTACAAGCTTTACAAGACTGAAAAAAACGAAACTACTAAACGCGCTGCTTATGTTACATGCCTCTTTAACAAACTTTTAAATCAATCCAAATTAATTAATGTGTGAATATATAACTTCCATTTTTCAAAAGATTTCATTTTCTTTTTCGAGTTTCTTGCCAAATTTGTTCGATCTCCTTCGTGCGTTCTCTCTTTGCCTTCGATCTCTTTCTGTTTTTTTCGATTTTCATGGTTTATGAAATCAAGTTTTTAAATTGTTTTGAAGATAATGGATCTTTAGAAATACACCCAAAGGATTACAAAAATACACTCAAAGGATTACAAAAATACATCCAAACGGTTACAGAGAAATAAACCAAATGATTACAAAAATACACCCAAAAGATTACAGAGATACACCCAAAGAATTTAAGAAGTACACCCAATATCAGGGAGGAGATAGTATATTTCTTCTTGAAATCTTTTAATGTTTTGCTGGTTAAGGATGAAGCACATGACAGAGACAATTTAGAAAAAAATCTAGAAAAACAGTAAAACAGTACCTTGAATAATGTTTCTTCGTTTTTTCTGGTGATTTTTTATGGAGATTTGTATCTTTTCTTCTTGATTTCTTCTATTCTTCGCAGAATCGTAGTTTGTTTCGAATGTCACTTGAATCTTGACGGTTTGCATTTTGATTGAAAAAAAAGAAAAAGATTGCGGCATAATGAACGTGTTGTTATAAGGCGCGTGCGTTGGACGCTCAATTTAAAAGAGTGGTACACTTTTTTTTTTTTAAACTTAGACCAATTTGTATAATTTATAAACAAAAAATAGTTATATGTATAGCCGGCGTCTAATAAATAAACCTCCAGTAGTAGGCTTTTTTTTAAGAAAAGAAAAGAACCAATATATCTCAATTACTCAGTTATACTATTATGTAAGATACTTGATCATGTTTTGTACATTCAAGTACACCCATGAAAACTATGTATATATGCTTCTCTACTGACATTTGAATATTCATTAGTAACAATATGATGAGTACACCCTTTTGCTCTTGTTTATACATGTGTCCAATTGATAGATCCAATGTGCTATATATATCTATATATACTTATATATATTATAGTAGGTACCTGTGAATATTATTTCCAGTTTGTTAATTTGTGGTTGAGTGAGAACAAAAAGTTCCAATGAGTTTTCATGAAAGAATCCAAAGTGAAAGTATAGTAATGAAATAAATACTATTGACATTGATCTCTTAGGAGAATGACATGCATCTTCATTACTAAAAGGTATCATTCATACAAAACCAACTCTATATAGTATATTATTAATAGCAACTACCGTGCACTTTTTTTTTTCTTTTCTTAATTTTTTTCCCCTAGCTATAATATATAAATATATATATATACCCTATACTAATGAATGTCCCCAAACTTCGAAAATGTTATAGTCCTAAAATCTTTGTCACTGCACACATTCTTACACAATAATAGTTACTGATGGTGATTGAGAGCTTTTAAGGACTTGGATATGTATTAGAAAATGGCCCTCTAGATTTTCATAATTTTTATTTTAATTTAATATGGTTAATTAATTAATTATTCTCTGTCTTTCCATGCAAATGATGAGATTGCCTCATTCATACCCTTGAAAGGGTTAGTACACTAATTATTTATTTGTTAGTCACTTTCTTTTCTTGTCAATAATGATAATTATTATTATTAATCCTTCATTAATCTAAGTTATCCTTTGAGTGTGATCAAGAATTGTTTAGGAAGAATGAAGAAGGAAATCAAAGACTTTGAAATTAGTTCTTCTTTTTTAAAAAATAAATAAATAAAAAGCAAGAAATAAATATACGTAATAGAAGTAATAATAAATTACTAAATTAAATTGTTGATATGAAAATTAATAATTTATTTAATGCGATGTATGTGGTGATGCTTGATACAGGTCTGATGCATGAAATGCAAGGTAGGACCACATTATTGAAGGGTCATTATTTGCATACACATCATACATGCACTTGATTGGGACCCTTTACTTTTATAACTCTCTTTCCCTTTTTCTCTTTTTTTACAATAATTGCTTTTAATTTTCTCTGATTTGCTAAATTCACAAGATATATAGCAACAAAATATATATAGGTAATTTTCTCTTTTGGATATTCATTATTATCTCATACATTCCCCATAAAGGAAAAGATTAATTAGAGTCACAAATTTATATGGAATAATGGAAAGTAAGTTAATATTGTCCACATACATAATTGAATTTTATTAAAGGATAATGATGGAGATAATTTTAACATTTTTTATTGTTGTTAATTATTACTTGATGAGTTGTGGTTATTAAATTAACATTTTTCAACAATAATAATAAAATATACTTACAAATATTTGTGGTGTTATTAAAACCTAGGAAATGAAATTAGATTTTCCACAACTTTGTGTAAAGAAAAATATACCGAAAAATAACTAATTAAACAGAAAGTACCAAATAGAGAAATACTAAGATTAATTATATGATGTAATAGTACATTTAAATAATTAATATAAAAATAAAATTAGGTCATAGAAAATAATGTAAGTCTTAAATTCCAGGCTATATGAATTAATTACTTATTTAATAGGCCTATATATATAGATCTATTAATTAATTAATTAATTAATTAATTAATTACTGTATTTTATATCTGCAAAAAGATTATTTATGAATATAAATAATTTTCAGCCTTTGGAGTTTGGAGGCATTAAAATTGGTGTCATGGTGGTTGGCTCTTATACTCGTCAGGAATTTAATTTGCTTTATCTACAAACTCAGCAGCCATATATCCAACCACAAAAAATTAATTAATATAAATATATATAGTAGTAATAATATAATAAGTTGAAAAAGGAAAAAGAAAAAGCCATGGAAATTGTGAAAACGACAAGAAGATATTTAATGGAGAAATGAGCAATCAGATTCCTCCACCCGCTTCTTGTCCATCGTCACCTTCCTTCGTCTTTATTCTTTTTTTATTTTATTTTATTTTTTATTATTAACAAATAAGTTAATTAACCTATGCTTTGAAGAAGGAGACGTTTCCTCGTTTTTCAGCTGTTTGTATCTTCTCTAAATTATTTAATTTTTTTTTCTATTTTTTTAATACATACTTTTTTTATATATAGATACACAAGATTTCTTTGCAGGCCCATTTAATTTTTATTTTTTTTTCTTTCTTTCTTTCTCTCTTTCTCTTTCGCCCTTCAAAAGTTCTTTGTTGCTCATGAATAGTAAGTGTTTTTGTTTGGGTGCATCAGATACAAATCAAATCAAATTATAAAAAGACACAAACAAGTTCATCATCTGTTTATTTGATCTATTCGCAGGTACTTCTTCCAAATAAAAAAAAAAGGAAAAAAAAAATCACATAGAAAGATAAGGAGATAACTATGTTATATGTATGTACAAGTTCACTACTTCATTCTTCACACATAATTATTATATTCTCTGATTTTTTTTTCCTTATATCCCATTAAACCCAGAATAATCTCAAATATTCCTTATTGTTCTTCTTTTTCTTCTTCTAAATATTCTTTTTTTTTCAATAAAAAATGGGTATATATAATTGAGTGGATAATGAGGTGAACAAAGATTGGTATCTTTTTCTCCCAAGTCTTTTTTTAAAACCTATCTCTCACTTTAAACTCTCTCTCTCTCTCTCTCTCTTTTCCACTTTGAGCTTGAGATAGAGCTTTCTCCTTTGCATGCTAAGATATATCAAATTCATATTCATATCATAATTCATAACAATAACACACACTTCTTATTATTGATGATGATATAGGCCAGGTATATATAGTAATATTATTATTGGTTTTAATTTTGATTTTAATTTGATGAATTCAAATCTATATATATCTAGCTAGGAGCTACATATATATAGCATATGTGTATCATATTTATTTTGATATAATTTTGCTATGGTGGGTGAGACTAAGTGTGCGTGTTGTGGTTGTCCATGTTTCTCTTTCTCTCTGTGTAATTGAAAATATAATCCTTAGTTTCTTTCCTTTGCAGTGCACAAAATACTCAAATACATGATCCATGAAGCACGTGCACAATCCAATTTCCCTCATATCACATATATAGGTACCTATATTATATCATCATATCATTAATTTCATATATATATACATATTCAATTCTTCCCTCTTTTATTTTTCTTCTACCTCCCATTTCTTATTATATATATATAGTAACCTCTTTCTACTCTTTCTTCTTCCTCTAGTAAACCAAATTTGGGGATAATGAATATGTATATGTTAGTTAGGTTTTGCACTAATAAAAAAAATATTGGATCCTTGTGTATGTACTTAGCTAATTAATTTCTTCTTCTTCTTTATTTACAGTTTATTTTTCTGAGAGTACTTAGTTCTTTAATTTTGTGGAAGACGGAGGAGAATTCTTTATTAGCTTCATCAAAATCTGAGAGTTGTTTAATTTGATGGGCTGATCCACAAGGCTGAAAGGTACAACGAACTTACTCAACCACCACACAAGTATAGATAAGAGTATATTTAATTTAATAATGGAAAAATAATAAAATGACTTTATTACTAGATATTAATTAAATTTTATAAAGTAAGCAAACTCAATTTTTATTTTATTTTTTTAAATTATGAGTTTAATCAATCATAAACCTTATTCATAGTGATAAGGTTTAATAATTTCTTGTGTTGTTTCTTTATTGCTGAATTGTGATGTGTTTAATTTGTTGTATTTTAATTAAATTTTCATATTTATATAATTATTTAAGAGAATTAAAATTTTGTATTATAATTTTTTTATTTAATTACAGTGTAAAAATTTTTACATCATAATATTTTAATTTCTTATAAATATTTAGTGGTATGTGAACATTAACTAACGTTTTCTATAGTCCTTTTTTTTTTTCAGTGTGAAGAAGTAACAAAAATCAAAGATTAAAAAAGAAATTTTTGAGAAATCTATGGCGACATATTTTCATGGTAATTCGGAAATTCAAGGTGGTGGTGTTGATGGCGGCCTTCAAACTCTTGTCCTCATGAACCCCGGGTACATACAATTCTCCGACACGCCGCCGCCTCCGCCACCACACGGCGGAAACCTTATGCTTCTCAACTCTCTCGCTGCCGCCGGAAACTCCTCCCTCGCATCTCACGCGCCGCTATCACAACAGTTCCTTGGTGTGCCTCTCGCGGCCGAGCACATGCACGGCCACCATGATGTCTCGGTTGCCCTGCATGGTTACGCGCCGCGAGGGCACTACAACCTTTGGAACACAATTGACCCTACTACTGCGGCGCGTGATGCTACACGCGCCACACAAGGACTCTCTCTAAGCCTTCCAGCTATGTCGGGGGACGAGGTTCGAGTCTCCGGTGGGTCCCCGTCTTCTGCTTCCGGGGTTACCAACGGTGGAGGCGGTGTTTCGGGAATTCAGAGTGTGTTATTGAATTCAAAGTACTTGAGGGCCACACAAGAGCTTCTAGAAGAGGTTGTGAATGTTAATAATAACAACGATGTTAATAATAATAATAATATGAAGAAGAAGAGTTTTGAGAAGGCTAAGGTTGGTGTCGGAGAATCTTCATCAAACGGTGGTAATAGTGGCGGAGATGGTTCGGTTGGTGAAGGAAGTGAGAAGCGTTGTGCTGAGTTATCAACCACAGAGAGACAAGAAATTCAGATGAAGAAAGCAAAGTTAATCACCATGCTTGATGAGGTACTTCAATTATTTAATTATTTTTTTAATTTTTAGTTGTTTGTTTTTGTTTGAATAAATACACAAAGGTTTTGTTTGACGATATGAAATAAGTATATATTTATCGGTCGAAATTCAGGTGTAGTCGACTTTACATAAAGTTAATGATAATTGATAGTTATTAGATAATTTATCTGATTTAACTAAATTTTTATTTAATGACTCTTAATTATTAACTTCACATAAAGTTAACTATACTTAAATTTTCCCCGTACATATGATTTGTAAACCTTGCGCTCATAGGTTTTATTAATCAAAATTAATTTGGTTTCCATTAGGTTAAGAAAATAATTTTTAATTTTTTTTATAAAGAGTTTAATTGTTAATTAATAATTATTCAATTTTAGTTATTTTCGTATGAAATTATTAATTAAAAATTATTAAATAATTTAATATATTTAACTAAATTATTATTTAATAATTTTTAATTATTAACTTTTATAAAGACACGTGTATATAATTTTTTATTATCTAATTATTTGTCGTAAAATATTTTTTTGATTTTTTTTCTATTTGATAAAGTGAAAATTTAGAATATCTTTAAATTAATTAAGCGAAATATATTGATTTAAAGATATATAGTTGTACTATTTTTTTAATTTTTAAAAATTTAAAAAATTAAAGAGAAGGAGTATTCATGAATCCGTATTATTATTCTAATGAAACTTAATCACAGTTATATTAATTAAGAAACTGAATAGTATTCTTGACTTACATCCCATCAAACATTTGTCATTTAGTAATACAAAATGACAAATTGCTGGTGTTTGTACTTTTTACATAATCATAGATATATACAAAGTGGAAGAAAGAATAAAAAGAAAGTGTTAAGTGTTGATGTTGAAATTATTGGTGTATGTATATGGTGAATTCTTGTTTTTTTTTTTTTTTTAATGCGGGTAATTTAGTTAAACTTGCATTGGAATGTATGTTTTAGGGTAAAATTATAAAAAAGGATGCATATCTTCTCAAACTAATTTTTTTATGCAATTTAGTAGAAAGAGCAATAATATGCTAAAAAATTTTGAGTTAATTTTTTTTCTATTTTTTTAATTTATAACACAATAGTAGTAATGCAATAGAAATTTATCAGATTCAACATTTACTATATATATATTACTATGTACATTAGTAATTTTTAATTGAGTTAATAGTGAATTAATTAAGTCACTTTTAAAACATCTGAGATACGAATAAGAAAGAAAAAGTTAGAAATAATATTAATACTTACTTCAAATGTTTAGTACAAAAATAATATTTTTATCTTATGTTGCTTTGAAAGTGGTATATATATGAAACAAAATGCCTTAAAAGGTAAAATAATTACATTCAAAATTACTACATATGCTAATGATATTTTTAACATTTGGATGAACTAGTAAAATTCATTCATTTGTAACCTATGTAACTCTTCTCATTGAACATTGGTAAATTCTCACGTTTGTGACAAACAATTTTGACTAATATGTTAGTTAACAAATTAAATGAAACATTATGGTCTAATACCATATAGTCATGACATGAATTAATTTTTTTTATATATATTTGATTGAGTAGTTAAGTTCCACTTTAGTCTCTGAGATTGACGAGGTGTATCAATTTAGTCATTGATTTTTCAATTGCTACAATTTGGTTCTCAGATTTAAAAAGTGTACAAATGTAACGCAGAACTTTTAAACTCCTTTTTAACTGAGTTTTGGTGACAAAAAATACACGAGGGACTATATTGGTGCATTTTTTTAATTTAAAAACCAAATTATAACAATTGAAAAGTAGTCAGAAACTAACTTAATACAACTCGTCAATCTCAGAGACCAAAATAAAACTTAACTCATACTTGATGATATGGAATTTAACTTAAATATACCAACAATCATATATAATGTTGCATCAACCATTATACTCAATTATTTCACTCACTTTACTTAAATATAATCAATAAAATAAAGGTTAATTTATTTATTTATTTATATTGAATGAAATAGGTGGAGCAAAGATACAGGCAATACCATAATCAAATGCAGATAGTAATATCATCATTTGAGCAAGCAGCTGGGATTGGATCAGCAAGAACATACACTGCCCTTGCATTGCAAACAATCTCAAAGCAATTTAGGTGCTTGAAGGATGCCATAACTGGACAAATTAAAGCTGCAAATAAGAGCTTAGGTGAAGAGGACTACTTTGGTGGTGGTGGAGGCAAAATTGAAGGGTCAAGGCTTAAATATGTTGACCATCATCTAAGGCAACAGAGAGCTATACAACAATTGGGAATGATGCATCACAATGCTTGGAGACCCCAGAGAGGACTCCCGGAGAGATCGGTTTCCGTTCTACGCGCTTGGCTATTCGAACATTTTCTTCATCCGTAAGTATTCTAATATGAGAAATGTTTCTTGAACATAGTTATAATCGTATTCTAACTCGATATATTATCTATATATCTATTTCCTTTTGATGTAATATAAAATACAGTAACAAATATTTCAAATATCACTAATTTTTTTATATTGGCAAAATTTTATTTACAGAAAAACCGACAGTATTTTAACATAAAAGATTGATATGAATAGTGGATACAGTATTTTCATTGATTATGACGAAATATTTGATGTTCACTTCTAATATTTAGATTTGAAACTAATTTTGTATCTACGAAAGATCAATAAACTACTACTTTTGCTCGTTTATGAGTAAATTTGTCAGCAATCGAAACTTTTATGAATGGAAGTGATAGCTTACTTTTTCAAAAGTTATTTAAATAAAACCCTTGATTATGATATGTTTTGAACTTAGAATATGCAAATCCAAACACATTCCTTGACTGTTGCTTAAAAGTTTAGTGATGAAAGTAACAACCGAATTTTTGGTTTTCAGTTATCCCAAGGATTCAGACAAACACATGCTTGCAAAACAAACAGGGCTTACAAGGAGCCAGGTAAAGAACATGTTCCTTATTGAACTTCTTCTATCTGTATATCTCTTAATTGATCATTATAACTTAAAGTTAGGAACATTAACATAGTATTATTATTATGAATTGATCAGGTATCAAATTGGTTCATAAATGCAAGAGTTAGGCTTTGGAAACCAATGGTGGAGGAAATGTACTTAGAGGAAATGAAGGATCATGATATGAACAATAGTAACAACAACAATGTCTCTGAGGACAACAAATCAAGCAAGAGCAATGAAGATCCAAACAATGCTAAAAATTCACCACCTCGAGACAGCAATTCTGAATCTGATACCAAAAAGAGCTTCAATTCGAAACAAGAAAACGTTTCAATTTCGACACCAACTTCGCAAATTGGTGGAAATTCAAGGAACAACAACAATAATAATAGTTCAGGATTCAGCTTCATGGGGTCATCAGAATTATTAGATGGAATCACACAAGGTAGTAGTCCTAAGAAGCCAAGGAGCAATGAAATTGTTCATCATAGCCAAAACAATAATAATAATAATAATAACAACAATGAATACTCGTTCATCAATAATGTTGGGAACCAAACAAACTTCATTGGTGGATTTGGACAATACCCTATTGATGAAATTGCAAGATTTGATGCTGCTGCTGCTGAAAATTTTACAAGATTCTCAGGTAATAATAATCATAGTAACAATAATGGTGTATCACTCACTCTTGGTCTTCCACATTGTGACACATTCCAGAACATTCAACTAGGAAGAAGATTGGATCGTATGAGTGGTGAACAACATTCAAATGAGTTTGGTGCAGTTAACAACACTCAAAATCCTCACCACTCTTCAGCTGCATTTCAGAGTATGCAGAATTCAAAGAGGTTTGCTGCACAATTGTTGCCAGATTATGTGGCCTAATTAATATAATAAATTAAATAACAATAATACATTGTTATATTTTTAGTGTATAGAAACTAAAGAAGGGGATTTTATTAATTACTCTAGCATAGGTCCTATACTTTTGCATAGAACCATTTTAGTATATTCTTAGATAGGTTTAGGGTATTTCAGATTTCAGATTTTATTATATGATTGAAGTTGTATATTATTTTTGTAAGTTTTATAGATGGGATTGGTTGTTATAAAAGTTCTTTAAAGTCAAAAGATAACAATATATACATTTGATTGGGGATATATGCGATATGATAATTAAATTTTTTCTTTTTGATTTTTTGTTATTATTTTTTAAAAGGATCGAATATATCTTGAGTAATGTGGCAGTTCACTCATACTTTCAAGTGTCAGAATTTTTAGCAATTAGTCCTTTTCAATAGGGATAAACGCGTATTGGATCGATTGGATATGACCAAAATTTTGATTCAATTCGCATTAAAATAATCGAATCCAATATCTGCAGTTTGTAAGCATGAATACGATCCGATTCGATCTACACATTTGCGGATCGGATTGGATATCGGATATATTTGCAAAAATACAAAAATATTTTTAAAAGTTTATTTTTATTAAAAAATCAATAAAATTTATTTTTTCTGTTCTTTTAAATATGTTTACTCTTAAAATAATATTAAACATACTTTTTTTAAATAATAAATTAAAATAATACAACATATATCATAATTATTAGTTGAAATAAAATATAAAAAATATTTATTTATTTATTTCTTTATTTTTACGGATACGCGAATACTTACACAAAATCTGCAATCCGATCTTATTAGTGTGCGGATTGGATTCATATTCGCAATTTTCAGATCGCATTCGAATAAACACCACAGATATACAAATCGGATCCGATCCATAAACACCCTTTTTTTTATTAGTCTACTATCAATTATTATTTTTTATTATTATTTTTTAAAAAACCAAATATATCTAGAGTAATGTGACAATTCACTCATACTTTTGAGTGTCAGAATTTTCCGCATTTAGTCCTTTTCGATTAGTCTACTCTTTATTAAAATACCAACATAATGAGTTACAAAACTTCAAAAAACCATCACTACAAAAATTAGTTAGCTATTATGGTCGAAAAGTCCAAGACTTTACAAAACTCTTTTTCATGTGTTGGCCCTTTGAGATGGAACTTTTTCTTTTCAAATGTTACTAGAAGGGAATAGATTGTTCTTGAATCTTGATCTTGCTGGCTACTATGGTAAATTCTCTTGTAGTTGGTCTAAATTTTTGAAGTATAGTAAAATATCTTTTTTGTCCCCAATGTTTAGAGGTATGTTTTATTGGTATCTCTAATGTTTAAATCGTCTTATTTATATCCATAACATTTGTAAAAGTGATTCAATGTTATCCTACCGTCAATTCTATATCATGAACTTTAGTTGGAATTCTAAAAATCTCTTCTTAAAATTAGAATACAAATGTCTGGGACAGAGCCGATGATCTGAATAATAGTTCATCAAAAGTTGAAACTAATCCCTCCAATATTTACATAATTTACTTTTTTAGGGACATAATTGAACCTAAACACAAATAGTGAGTACAATATTAAAATCAAAGATATCCAAGTGAGATCTAATTAACAATAAATACATCTAACTAACAATAATTGAAAAATACAATTTGATCGGTTAGTATAATTGATTGCACAATAACATTGAATCACTTTTATAAACGCTAGAGATACAAATAAGACGATTTAAACGTTAAAACACAAATAGAACTTACCTCAAATGTCGGGGACAAAAATCACACTTTACTCTTTTGAAGTATTATGATAAATTCTTATTACATATAGTGAAATATATTGTATTTCTATAAAAATAAAAAAGTAAGCTTTTTTTTAATACTTGTATTATTATGAAAAATTGAAAGGAGAGAATCTTTGATTTTCAAACTCAACAAGTACTCAATCATGGAGCATGAAAATATGGAGGTTGGAACCAATAATAAGGCACAAAATGTCAACCATGACATGCAGCACTAAATGACTTATAGCTATATTTACATGAAACTAGAAGCTTGAGACAGCCACAATAAAATTATAATTAATTAATTCATACTATTCGGCAATTTTTGTTTTATAAATAAATCATTTACACAATCCAACACAGCACGCCAATTACACATTGCCAAATAGCTTGAAGTCTTTTATGTGTACTTTGAAATTCGATCATTTTTTAATATATTATTTGCAGTGAGAAATATAACATATGATATTCTACAAAACATACCACAATAATTCAAAATCTTCGTTGAAAATTATTAGCATTGACTTGACTAAACGATTTAAAGTATGATTCGGGACAAAAGTATTCATTTCCCATGCAAGAATGTAACTAATGTTTTCTCCTCCTATGTATGAATTTGGAATAATCCACATTAACTACTTTGGACTAAACTTTTTTTATTTTGTTTTTTCTAAATTTGTTGCAGATTAAAGTTTTATTTAATAGTTTATCGTTATCGAATGAATTGTTGCGTACACAAAACGTAATTTAAACTACTAACACTTATTTAAGTGTATGGATGAACTAAGTATTCGATGAATCTAAGTTGGTTAAGCCAAGCTAATCTTGATTTATTAAGAGTTCAGCTAAGACTAAAACATTTTTGGTCAGGAAATATTACATTGTTGGACAGAAAAGGAAACTAGACATGGAAAAAGAAAAGAAAATAAAAAGCATTCTTGGGCCTCATAAATACTTTTGGACCTTTCAAACAAAATTTTTAACGACATTCAAAACAAATTTATCCAATAAAATTCTCTAAAGCCCAAATATGCATAGTACGTTACCCTTCTCAAACAAACCTTACAACTCCTGACCAAAACTTCATTGAAGAACTTGACCAAAAAAAAAAAAAAAAAACTTCATTGAAGAAGAACTCTATTTTAATGGAAATTGGAATTAATTTACCAATTTTATAAAATTATACAATCTGTTGGATTAATAAATAAATAATAGAAAAATATAATAGTATAAAAATTTAATAGGTTAGACGTTTATTCTACTAACTTATTATTTATGCAGGTATTGTAGGCAGAAACACTCTAAAAAAAATTACAAGTTATAATTTCATTAGTTTTATTTGAAAGGGGTTGGTACCACCAAGAATTAAGTTATTCACCTGATTTGATTAGTCAAAAGAGTAAATACTAAAGACAGATTTAAGAGATTTTGTATTATTGATCAAAGTGATTATTCTTGTATTTTATGTAAAAAATATACTGAGAATAGTTTTCACTTGTTTTTGGATGTGAGTTTAGTTGGCATGTGTGGTGTGTTTGGTCAGTTAGTTGGATGCCTATAATAAATTATGATCAGTTTCAGAAACAATCAAATAACACTTTGAGAGTTGGATAGGAGCATATGTAAGAAAGAAAAAATGTAATAGATAGTTGATTGGTTTTTTTTTGCTATTATTTAAAATAGGTAATTAAAAATGAAGAACAGAATTTTCAGAAACTTAAAAGCAGATGTCTCAAAAATTATCAACAAGTTGAATTATGAACTACAAAAAGTGAACTAATCTTGATCCTTAATTGTTGATGTTAATATTAAAAAGGACTTTGAATTAATTTATATTTGTTTAACTAGTGATTCTGTATTTTATATATTCTAATTGCTCCGCTTTATTGTATTGAATTTTTTGGTTAAAAAAAAAAGCTCCTAACCAAAACAAATAAAAAAAAACTTACAACCGGTTTTAAACCAAAAAAACATAAATTATTATAAATAAATTAATTAATTATTAATAATCCACATTAGCATAGATTTAGAGTATCAAAAGACCAAAGAGATAATATAAGGAATGACATATTTCACGTTTATATTTTTAATAACCAAATTTAATATTTACTCATTCATAATAATTGAGGGACAATTTTTAATATAAACCACAAAATATTACTTTGTTTGTTCGGACTTGTTAATCACTTAATTATATGCAATATTTTATCTAACTATAACTAACTTAGTTTGAGAGTTTTTCCAATGTAAAGCCCCGTTTAGGTTTTTTTATGCGAGGAGTACATATTCTTTCAATTTATTCTGTTAGAATTTTTTCTAAAATAGAATTTTTGTATCGTTTAGATTAATGTTTGATTTTGTCAATTTCTTTTTTTAATTTTTTTTTCATTCTTTTCCTTTAATTCGCCATGAGAGTTTTTTTATGAAATTGTCGCGGTTTGAAAAGATTCCTAACAGTTCATAACCTTAAAGAGATGTGTCAATCCCACTCTTTTGAGATTGTATTTCTATGTGAAATAAAAAATTAATCTCGTCTGGTAGAAAGTAAGTTGAGATCTTGTCATTTTACGGATTGGAGGATTGTTAATCCGACAAGTACAGCTAGTGGATTGGCTTTAGCATGGAAGGAGGACACAATGGTTGAGATTCTTGTTGAAAAAAAAAATTTCATAACTGTCAAGGTAACTAATCATGCTTTGAACTGTTTTTGAGACTGATTAGAGTAAATTTAAATAGCTTGGATGGAATTCGGTCTACCCAATACACAACCCAATACACAGAACTTCCTCTTTTGTACAAGGTTTCTTTGAAAAAGTTATAATTATAGGTAATTTTAAAGTTATAGTGAGCCTCGATGAGAAGGAAGGAAAGGGATTAAAATCAACTTCATCTATTTCTAAATTTGTGAATTTTATTGATGGTGGTAGACTGAAGGATTGGGTATGATTGGGAGAAGGTTCTCCTGGACTAATAGGCGACGAAGACAGGACCAAATCAGGGAGCGGCTTAACCGTACACTTGCAAACAGTGAATGGATAGATTGTTTTCTATCAGCCTCGCTGTCTCGACTCGCAGAAAATGATTCAGATCATGCGCCTATCCTCCTTGACACAAATCCGGTCATAGAAAAATCTAATCAGAGGTTTAAGTTTCAAGAGAGATGGTGTGGTTTAGAAAAAATTCGGATAATTATCACTGAAACTTGAAAGGAATGGGTGGATGGCTCATCAATGTTTGTTTTGGCTCAAAAATTGGAGCATTATAGACATCGTATTATTCAATGGCAGCAGTAGAACAAATCTAATTCGAAGAAGGACATTGGTGAACTCACATCTCAACTTGAAATTCTCAGAGAGAAGGGTATTACAAGGAGAGAACAGGTTGAAGTCTTGAAAAATAAACTTGAGGATGCTTATTTTAAGGAGAAAACTATTGGAGGGATAAATCTCGTGTAAAATGACTAAAAGAAGGGGACAGAAATACAAGTTTCTTTCACCAATCATTCCATTCCAGAATCTGAAAAAATAAAATTTGGAAACTGAAAAAGAATGATGGTACGTATGCTACCATCCGTGAAGAAATTGTACAAGTAGCTGAAACATACTTCAAATATATCTTCACATCGATTAACTAAGCTATTTTGGCACATGCATTCGAAGATTTTGAAACCAAAGTTTCAGCAACCATGAACATAAAATTAACTAGATCGGTCAGTTTTGATGAGGTAAAACGTGCGGTCTTTAGTGTTCACCCTCATAGTGCCCTGGTGATGATGGATTTACGACTAAATTCTTTCAATTCTACTGGAGTTTAGTAGGGGAGGATGTTTTTAAGGCTGTCCACAGTTTTTTTTGTCAGTGATAAACTATTAAAGAGTTTCAACCATACACAAATCTGTCTCATTCTTAAGATTCTTAATGCAAAGGATATGACACTAGTTAGACCCATTAGCCTTTTCTTAGTTGTGTATAAGATTATTTCTAAAATACTAGTCCATCGGATACAGAAATTTATGACTTCGGTGATCAACCATAATCAAAGTGCCTTTATTAAGGGTAGATTGATTTCAGACAATATCCTAGTAGCTCATGAATGTATGCACTATCTAAAGACAAAGAAAAGGGGCCTATCGAGTGAAATGACTGTTAAATTGGATATAATCAAAGCCTATGATCGTGTTAAGTGCATTTTCTTTAGTTCATTTTAGAGAAGTTGGGATTTGAATCTAGGTGAATTAGTTGAATACAGGAGGTGGTGACTACAATTTCTTATTCTGTCGTTGTTGAAAACCAACCTTTTGGTTTTTTTAAACCAAATAGAGGTATCCGTCAAGGAGATCTTCTATCTCCATACCTTTTTTCTTTTCTGTGCAGAAGAATTATCTTTTTTGCCAAACAAGGCAGAGCAAAATGGTCTCATTAAAGGTATTCAGATCAATCGAAGATGTCATACTGTTAATCATTTATTGTTTGCGGATGACTTAATCCTTTTTTGCAAAGCGTCAGAAAATAGTTGTGAAAATATTCTCAATCTTCTTCAGTCATACGAGGGGTTCAGTGGCCACAAAGTTAATTTGCATAAATCAGCTCTATTCTTTAGTAATAATACTCCTCCCGCTGCTCGATTACTACTGGCTCGGAAATTAGAAATTGATCATATTGGTGTACAAGATAAATATTTGGGTCTTCCATCTACAGTCTAAAAATAAAAAAAGGCCACCTTCGGAGAAATCAAGGACAAGGTGAGAAAGCAAGTTCAAGAGTGGAAAAGAAATATTCTCTCCTCTGCAAGCAGGCATGTTCTAATCAAAGCTATTGGAGAGGCTAACCTAATTTATTTATTATCATGTTCCGTCTTCTTGACACTTTAATTAGGGAGATTCATAACATACTTTCCCAATTTTTGTGGAAACAAAACGGTGAAGAGCGAAAATGGCATGGGTTAGTTGGGATACTATGACAAGACCGAAATTGGAAGGTGGACTAGATTTTAAGAACCTAGGAGCTCAAAATTTGGCGTTATTAGCAAAACAATGTTGAAAAGTTATCTCTCAGCCACAATCACTCCTATCTAGACTCTTCAAAGGTAAATATTTTCGATATACTTTGATAATGAATGCAGAGATTGGAACAATACCTTCGTCGGGGTGGTGTAGCATATTGGAAGGGCGTAAGGTTGTTGAAAAGGGGTTGGTTTGGCGAGTTGGTGATGGATCCAGTATCCGAATCTTCAGTGATCCTTGGCTTGCTCCTCCACATCCTTATGTTGTTTCTTTATCTGAAACTTCCAATTTACAAAATCAACCACTGTTGATGGTCAAAGACTTAATATTTTCTAATAGTTAGTAGAATTAAACTCTAATTAGAAGTATTTTTTCTGAGTACACTAGTCAGCGTGTGCTAGCAACAACAATTGGGGATAGATAAGATAAAATTTAATGGGTCCTTAATAAAAGTGGTTTGTATGAAGTGAGTACTTGGTACTGTGTGGCTTATGGGTTCTCGCATCCTCCCATTGAATTTTGCTCAGAGATTATGAGACAACGAAATTTGTGGCGAGAATTGTGGAAGCTGAAAATCCCAGAAAGATTAAGATTTTTTTTGGAGGGACTTCCATAAAAAGCTTCCAGTGCTGCAAAAGCTTCATCATCGCATCCCATCGAGTCAACCTATCTGCTAAAGGTGCCTACAATTTCCAGAACACAATCATTGCATCTTCCATTGTGTAAAATCAAAAGAAATTTGGTAAAAAAAAATATGCTTACTAACTACTAGAAGGAGCACCGAAGACTCTGATTTTTATGTTGAGTGGAACTTGAGAATGAGAGTCTTGCGTACCCAATCCAATAGCTCCTCTTAGAGAATGATGATGGTGATTTTGAGCTGGTCCTTATAGAAGGCTAGGAACAAGTTTATCTTTAATAATGTATCAACTAGTGTAGAAAAGATAATGACGTTGGCTTTAAAGTTACAGAAAGAACTTCAACAAATTCTCACTTTCTAGTTGATGAGCACTTTACTTTTTTATCTTTCTTATTAGATTATTATATTATGTTACTTTTATATATAGTAGAATATTAAAAATCTCCTATCTCTTTTATTTATCTCATACATGGACACCTATACGTTTCTTTTATTTCATAAATAAAATTATTGATTTAAAAAAAAAAAACTAACTTAGCTTGACTATGAATACCACCCGAAATTATGTAAATAAAATCCGAAGAAATATAAAAAAAAAAGAAAGTGGCATCAAAGAATGGTCCCCATATATAGTGTTGAATATCACCATCCATCTAGGTTGTGTTTTTATGTTGTTTCATGCATAATAAAATTGAATGGAAGACTTGAATTTGGAATCGATGGGAAGAATATGCAATCTCTATTCAACATAGCCGCCATCTTTGGCCTTCAAATTTATTATCAATCTAACTAGCACGGCATGTATTCAACTCTTCTATTTAAAATCTTCACTATTTTTATGAATCATGTATATATAAATTAAACTCCATATAACATTTGGAAATAATTTGATACTTCATTATTATTATCTTATTTGTTTTGATGTATGATCATTTTGAAAATACAAGTAAATTAAATGTTGATTGCTGGAAAAACATAAATAATTATTATTGTTCAATCTTTTTCAAACTCGCTGTATATTAAGATGACATAACATAAGTGGTCGAATAGATAAAATTCTACAAAAACAAAATTCTAGTTTTTTGGGGGACTAATAGAATTCTAAGTAATGCAATTATAAATAGGAGGCCATTTTAATAAAGACACTAAAAATATATTTTTTTAAAGACATTTATATGTATCATGTTATTATTAGATCTTTTTATTAAATTGATTAATAATTTATTTTTAATAAATTAGAACAAAATTAGTTTATTTTAGCAATAATAATAAACTCAATTATTTGCATTATAATTATTGGCCCTGATTTAATCCGATCGTATTACACAATCTAAATTGAATATCTTTAATTTTTTTATAAAAAAAATAAATATATCCCTATTTTTTATTTTTTAGATATTTAAATTTCTAAATATTTAAAAATACAATTAAATCTGTAAAAAAAATTAAATTTATTGTTCTTGTTATAAAAAAAATTGGTTTTATTTTAATTTATTAAAAATTTAAAATAATCAATTCATTAATACGTCCAATAATAATGTGAAACATAAACATCTCTATAAAAAGACATTTTAAGCATCTTTATATGAACATCCTCTGTAAATTAAATATGACAACGTTTATTTGTATGAATTGTTCTGAATTTTCTTCTTTCTTCTTTTTGTCTTATCCATGATTTGCTGGACCAGAAATCACTAAATTGATCATCATGGGGCATCCCACAAATAATAATCCACATGCATTTAAATTCAAAGTCTTAAATAGTAATTAATTATATTTTTAACTTCTTTTCACACAAAATCTTTTTTTCTAAGAATTTGCGTGTTATTTTTATTTATTTATTTTATACTAAAATTCTTTCTTTTAATGATGGTTAAAAAAGATCAAAGTCTAGACAATTAAATTTTTAAATTATAAAAACACTTGAAAGGCAAGAGTAGGAACTTGAAAAGAAAGAAATAGAAAAAAAGAAGAAAAAAAGTGAGAAGAAAAAGATAAAGATATTATGAAATTACTATTCTCAAAAATTTAAACCAATAAAAAAGAGATAATATATAAATAGTTATATTTATAATACTTTTTTTTAATTAAAAGTTTCTTTTAAATTTGTTTAATTTTTATTTAAGTTTTTTTTTTCTCTTTTTATTTGTCTTATGTTATTTATTTTTTATTTTTGAGGTTCATTAATTATCAAATTCTTGATTTTTGGAATATAAACCTTTGATATCATATAATAAAGTCACCTATTTTAAAAATTTATATAAACTGATAGGAGGAGACAATATAAATGATTATATCTTTAACAAAAGATGTGTGAATACGATAAAATTAACATACTTAGTAAAAATTAACTACAAAATTATTATTTATGTGTAAAGTTAGCATACTATTTTTCGAACTAACTAACTTATATCTTTTTTTCAGTTATTTAATTAACTGATAATTAATGCTACTAATATTATATTATAAAATCATTTATATTATCATAATAATGTAAATTGATTGAAGGAGATAAATAAATTGTTATATATATATATATATATTCTCATAATTTGGTATATATATGAAATTGAAACTATGGCGTGAAGAACTTGATCTAATCTCGTTTTTCTTCCAGTGTTCTGTTACTACCTTTTTTTAATGTATTTGGAAAGTGAAAACGTGTATAACAAGGGGAATGATACAATTAACTGAACTGAATCTGATTTATAATGTACTATTCGGTAGAAGTACATTTACCTATATAAACTTATGTAGCTATAATTAAATTTTTTTTTGTTTTCAAAGGAAATTTATGACTAGATACCAAGATAGATCATTAAAAATTATAATGTTAACAAATCTAACCACAAAAGAATTAAAATTAATTTGTGACCATAAAAGATAGATTATGATAGATAAAATTATTCAAATTTCAAAAAATTATCAAAAATTCTCAATTTTCCATTTTAATCTAACCTAATCAGTCAATTCCTTTCTCAAATATTCTCTTCCCTCATTACCTCCACTTCACTTCCATTACATTATTTTTCTTTTCACTTTTACTTCGAACTTCTCAAACATAAACTAAACATCTACTCTCCACTCTTCAATTCCTGAATTTCTAATTTCAATGGTCTCCTTCAAATCCTTTAATTCCCCAAAATTCAACCCCAATTCCGATCCGCCGTGGACACCACCACCACCACCACCAATAATTTCAACATCATCCATCCTGCGCGCTGGAATTGAATTGGATGAGAGATCTGGAAGATAATTTGAAAATTATTGATAATTTTATCTACTAAAATTTATATTTTATGATTATAAGTTAGTTTTAGTTTTTTCATAATCAAATTTATTAGCGTCACAATTTTTCGTAGTAGTCAGTTTTAATATTTTAATCTTTTTTATTATCGAATACATTAATTAATTATTTTATCATGATTCATGAATTTTTCACTAAGAGCAATAATGATTGTTCATATAATATTTTTCATATTCAAAAAGGATTTCAAAGTTAAACTAATATCTTTGCCGAAAATAATTTTTTATTTTTTTAATTATTTTATTAAGTGAAATCTCTAGTTACCATATATTTTTTTAAATAAGACTAAAAAAAGTATATAAAAAATTATATAATAAAAATTATATTTAACAAAATAATTAAAAATTAAGATCAATTCTTCTTGATAATTAACATTGTTTATATAAAGAATGTTACTAAAAATAATGGGAAGAAAGAGGTTCAGTAATAAATTATATTGAATGGGGCCAGCATTGGCATCCATTATTACGAGATGCATAAGGAGCTAGCTAGGGTTTACCGATTTACCCTTTAAACTATACGTTTACTTTGAGTCTTCCCGTTGACTCCGAAATAGGCATCCATTAATTAAAGCTACTATCAACTTGACTGTATGAAGTCCAAAATAAAACTTCAAATAAACTAAAATGAAATAAAAGTGCTTCTGATGATAACATTAATACCGCGTTTTTCAAATTAAAGAAAAAGAATGCATCTCTATTATCTTTTTTGTTTTTTTTTTTAAATATAAGAAAGGATTAATGCAACTCTTTCAGGCTGATTTGGATTTTCCTGAACGCATGCATTAATGAGTTCATATATATATATAACGTTGATCATAAATTGATTTTTAAGGTTATTAGTTTAGATTTTTTTATTTAAGAGACCACTTTAATAAAATCACTAAAAATATTTTTTTGTAAAGACATTTATATGTGTCATGTTATTATTAGACATCTTTATTAAACTAATTATTAATAATTTATTTTTTAATAAATTAGAACAAAATCGGTTTATTATAACAATAATTATAACTCAATTGTCTGCATTATAGTTATTAGACTCGATTTGATCCGATCAAATTACACAATCTAAATCGAATATCTTTAAATTTTTTTATAAAAAGACAAATATATCCATAACTTTTTGTTTTGCGAACATTTAAATCCCTAAAAATTAAAAAATATAATTAAATTTCTAAAGAAAGTATTAGATTTATTGTTATTGTTATAAAAAAATTGATTTTATTATAATTTATTAAAAAATTAAAAAATAACCGATTCATTATTACGTCGAATAATAATACGACAGGTAAGTATTTTTACAAAAAGACATTTTACACGTTTTTATGAGAGCATCTCCTTTTATTTATTGTTTACTTGTTCGGTTTATATTAAGATAAAAAAAATTGTCAACAATGATTGTCCTTATTTGTTGAACTATTTTCAAGTTTAATCTGAGTCGTGCGTGCAATTTTCGTTACAAAATGCTACTTTCACATATTTTAATTTCCAAGTTAGGTAGGAAAAGGAGGTGTAATTTTTATGAGAGTTGCTAGAAAAATTTTGAAGAAATTCTGACTAACATTTTTTTTATGTAATTTGAACACAATCAATGATAACAATTAATTGTGTCCTTATTTTCAAACTATTTGGAATATGATACGGTTTTTGGTTGACTAAAATAATAATGTGAAACCTGTGTTATTGTAACATGCTCAGCAAAATTATTATTAAGTAACAAGAATATTCAGGGAAATAAAATAAACTATATTAACCAGATAAATTATGATATATTATATAGTTGCAACTTGACCATGTGATGATATTAAAATTTTTATATAGTAAGAAATAGGTCACACTTTGTTTTCATAAATGATTGATTCCCACCGAGATTATAAACAAATTATTAGGCATTTCATTCTGGCAGAAACTTTGTGGAAATCAAACATTGAAAATTATTGATTAATAATTCAAAAAAAATAATTATAAATATAACACATTTTGAACTGAGCCTTTCCCATGTACCAAAAGAAAGAGAAGAGAGTGAGAGTATGTCCTTGCTTAATTTATTACCGCAATTCTTGTTGGGAATCAGGGCACAAATTTAGATGAAATGGTAGGTGCTCCTAGCTAAGAGTGTGATTGAGTTTTTAAGATTATTATTAATTAATAGAAAATAAAACTAACTAATAAATATATAGAATGAGATAGAGGGGGGAAATAAAGAGGAAAGCCCACCAAAAACATGAATGAGAAAACAATATTTAATTTATATAAGTAATAACATATTATTATTATTATTATTTATTATTTTTATTATATGGAAGATAGTTAAACGTGATAAAATAAGTGTCCATCCAGGATATCAAAATTACAGCTAAATAAGAGCATTATTCGTGTATTATATTACGCGTATATTAAAATTAAACACAAAAATTAATTATTAATCTAAAATATATATTAAAATATAAAATATATATACATTAAAAATAAATTAAATAATATATATTTATATATAACTATACGATAATTAATTTTAATATATAAATAGTATTTTTTTATAATATAATGATAACATATTCTCAACACAAAATATAAGATGAATAAAACGTTGAAGAATCAATTTCCCTGTTTTTCCGACACAACTTCAAAGAATTTTGTGTAATGGAAGCTACATCAAATTTTAGTGATTAGATATATTTACACGTTAGTGGAATTAATTGCTATTGTTGCTAAAACTTCAATCCCCATAAATTAAAGAACAATAATCTATTTGATAAAATACTTTTACATATTTGATCATGAGAAAAATCTTCAAAAGATCATATATACATATACACTATAATTAATCATTAAATGAATTAACATATATTTTTATATATATTATATGTAAATGGTTACTTTTAATATACATAATATTTTTATTTTTAGTTATTTATGATATCTCCCAATCAAACAGATTAAAAATTAATTTATCGTAAATTTAAGTTTCATATGAGAGTATGTAGTTGGTTAATAAATTACTATATACACAAAACAGCATTTAAATCTTGACATTAATTAAATAGACGAATAAATTGACTACTCCACAAATTTACATTGGTGTTTAATATACACAATATAGTTTGATGTTTTCTTAAACAACAGAGAAAAAGGAAACATTTAAATTAGGAAAAGACTAAACAGGCCTAACATCATTACATGGCTGTATATACACAAGTCCCATTGCTTTTAATTCCGGCTCTTGTTTTCTTCCAACGCTTTTTCATTTTTTCCTCCTTTGACCACCGAACTGATACCTTAGAATATGGAATGCTATAAATTATATTTGGCTCATTTAGACGGTATGACTCAAGACCAAATCATCATCAAACTACTTTCTCATCAATCAATTTTGTCATTTATTTATTAAAAAATCATAAGAGATAGTAGTGATGACCACTATGAAATTTTTGGAATTAATTCAAGTTTTTAAAATTACTTCTCCTTCCACAAAATATATCTTTTGAATTTCAAATGTGTCTTAATTTATTTATATATATTTAAAAAAACAGTATATTATTTGTTTAAGTATTTATTAGTTTAATTTGTCTCTCTCAACAATGATATTTATGAATTAAACAAATTAAATATTTATTAATACATTAAATTTTAGCCGCAATCTCTTACCACTTGTTGAATATCAATTTCCTTTACTTCCTTTCACACGCTCTCATTTATTTTCATATAAGAACTTGCAATTATTTTTTTTCCTTTGAAACAAAAAAAATAAAATAAATAGAACACTTTACACTTCAGAAATATTTGAATCACATTCACATGGATAATGAAATTGAAGTTCCTCAATATTTCATATGTCCAATTTCACTTCAAATCATGAAGGATCCTGTGACTGCCATAACAGGAATCACATATGATAGAGAAAGCATTGAGAAATGGCTTTTCAAGAACAAGAACACAACATGTCCAGTTACCAAAATGCCCCTACCAAATGATTCTGATCTTACACCAAACCATACCCTTCGACGTTTGATCCAAGCATGGTGCACTCAAAATTCTTCACTGGGAATTGATAGAATCCCAACACCAAAGCCCCCACTTAACAAAGTTCAAGTTTTGAAGCTCCTTAAGGATCTTAAGGATCCAAGATTGAAGATCAAGAGCTTAAGGCAATTGGAGCTTCTTGCAACTGAAAATGAGAGGAACAAGAAGTGTTTGCTTGATTCTGGTGTCCCAAAAGCCATGATCATGTTCATGTTGGATTGTTACAAAAAGGGTATCAATCAAATTGGTGAAGGTATTGAAGAAGCTCTTAGTTTGTTACAATTTGTTAAGGTTTCTTCCGAGGATGTTAAGATTCTTATGTCCGAGAATGTTTTTGATTTGGTGTTGGATTCTCTAACATGGCTTCTGGGGTGCGATTTTTCGGAGAATTCGGCGACTGTAAAATCACAAGCTGTTCTAGTGATCAAGAACTTGATCCAAAGGGGTGATTCAAGTGTTATTCAGAGGCTTAAATTTGAGTTCTTTGAGAAGATTGTGAAGGTTTTGAGAAATGGTGTTGTAACACAACAAGGTATTAGCGGCGCTTTGAAAGTGTTGCTAAGTGCTTGTGCGTATGGAAGAAACAGGATCATGATGGTGGAATGTGGTGCAGTTTTTGAGATGATTGAGATTGAAATGAGAACACCTGAGAAGATAATCACTGAATTAACAATGTCTATTCTGTTTCATCTATGTTCATGTGCTAGTGGAAGAGCTCAATTCTTGTGTCACAAAGGTTCAATGGCGGTTTTGACTGAAAGGATTTTGAAGGTTTCAGCGGCGGTTGATGATAGAGCTATAATTATTCTATCATTGATATCCAAATTCTCTGCTACAAATTTGGTGCTTCAAGAGATGTTGAAGGTTGGAACTGTTGCAAAGCTTTGTTTGGTTCTTCAGAGTGATCATGCAAAGTACATCAAAGAAAAAGCAATGGAAATTATTAAGAATCATTCTCAGGTTTGGAGGAACTCTCCTTGTTTTCCTGATAAGTCTTCTTTTTTTGGCAAGTTTGCATAAGTGAATTAATTAATTAATTAATTAATTAAAAATGCATACTTATTATATATTTGATGACATGTTTTCCTTTATTAATGTACAAACCTATATATGTATTTTAATTATTGACAATTAAATGTCAATACTTTGCTTAAGCAATTGTCATATAATAATAGTTTTTTTTTTCTTGGTGTATGGCAATTTTTGGAGGTATCACTCAAGTGTAACATATATATACGGTTTCTTTCTATTCACATTGGTTTTGATACATTGTAATTAGTGTAAAAAATTTTAGTCTAATTTGTTGGTTAACTCTAAGTTACTATCATTGTAACACTTTTATAAGTTGTTAACAATTAAATTAAATTATTGTGTTAATATGTTAATACATGATTAATGATCATGTGAGGCCTACCCTTGATAATCATTTAAACTTCTTAAATATCTAGTGATAATAAGGTCTATTTTTTAGTCAAAGTTAGAATTTCATTCATATATGATATTAATAATAAAAATGATCCGTGAGATTTCCTACAAAACAATTAAAAAAAACATATATGAAAGAAGGTTTTCCTAAATTTAATAGAAGAGTATTCCTAAAACAATAATACTAGTCCTAAAATCACAAAAATAAAGAAAGACATTCATGTGATAGAGTACAAAAAAAAAGTACATTCTTCTTTTTTACAAATTAAGCTAAAAACAATGTTTAGAATTCGAATAATTCGTAGATTTAAGTAGATTAAATCTAAACCGATCGAATTGACCCAATTGATTGATATTTCTATTAAAAAGTAGATATATACAAACAAAATAAAAAATAAAATAAAATAAAAAATATTCACCATCATCACCAATCAAATTGTATATTTAATCTCTTAGTAAAAGGAACACATACATTCGTTATGTTAGCATAACAAAATCACCACAATGGATAGTAATCATTGATGATGTAAATTAGTGTATGACTAAATTTGAAATTTGTGTAATTAATCAGAAATTTCTGATCAGTGTGATTTGTGTATTTTATTTTTAGAATTTGATAAAAAATAGTACAAATAGAAATTAAAAATAAAAAAAATATTATTTTTACTAATTTTATTTTTTTATAAAATCATAAAAATAAAAAATAATAAAATTGAAAACATCAAAAACATTTTCTAAAACCAAGTATCTCTTTAATGTTTAACAAAGTCTACAAAAAAAAGTATCATTAATGGCCAAAAATTTTATCCCATTTAGAAGGAATACTAGTGTTTAATTTGATAAATTGGCCTAGGAAAAAAAATTTAAAATATGATTATTAGAAGATTATATATATAAATATGTCTTTGTGAAGGTATGCATGTATATATAATTACATCAAAATTAAAATTATAAAATTATTGAAGGATTTATTTCATTAATGAACATGCATATAAAAAACTTTTTCTTTTAATAGCTAACATAGAAAGAAGAAATTGAACCAAATAATCATTAATAATAAAATCAAATTAAAAGAGTACGTCATAAAATTAAGAGAGTATATGAAAAGAATATATATATATATATATATATATATATATATATATATATATATATATATATGCAAAACAAATTAATAAGAGTTTTAAATTTTAAACTAAACCAACAAACTAACAAAGTTTTTGACACAATTTTTAAACAAAAGTGAAAAAAAATTGAAATTTATTGGGATTTAAAATAACTAGAGTACATAAAAAGAACTTATATATATATATATATGCAAAACAAATTAACAAGAGTTTTAAATTTTAAACTAAACTAACAAACTAACAGAGTTTTTGACACAATTTTTAAACAAAAGTGAGAAAAAATTAAAATTTATTGAAATTTTTAGCAATTAAAATAAAATCTTCATCTCACTGTTTCTAGTTATTTTCTGTTATATTTGATTCTGAACTCAATCTCTCCTATTGTGAACAACAAAATTCTAAGATTTGAACTCCTTTTCCACGTACATGTTTTCTTTACGTATGTCCTCTAGTGCTGAAAAATAATCTAGAATAGAGCATTTAATCAAAATATTATTATTGATTTTTGCATTTATTTCATCCTTTAAATAAGTGAAATTATCGTAACAAAATCTTTCACAATCGTTAATTTCTAAAAATTCTCTCTTTACATGATAATCTTGCTTTCATATATATCCAGACTTTTCAACACTCGCATTTTCTTCCGTATAATTTGATACTAGAATCTCATATAAAGTTATATTATGAAAATTATGTCTAATAAAATTGAGAGAATATATAATAAAATTTAAAAGTATATTTAATAAAATTAAGAGAATACATGATAAAATTTAAAAGTATGTCTAATAAAATTGAAAGAATACGTAAAGAGAACTTATGTATTTCTTATTTAATTGAAAATAAAAAAACATGACTAATTATATATATACATATATACAAATCCGAAACAAACTAACAAAATTTTAAATTTTAAATTATACAAACATACTAACATAATTTTGACTTAGTTTTTAATGAAGGTGAGAAAAAATTAAAGGTTACGGGGAATATGCCGCTCTAAGCATTGGTGAATCCCATTAGTAATTAAAACGGTCATATTTGATCATTGAACCCCAACACAACTTCGTAAATATCCAGACTTTTCAACACCTGCAATTCCTTTCGTATAATTTGCTGTTCGAACCCCATGTTTAAAGTTATATTATAAAAAGTATATGTAATAAGATTGAGAGAGTACGTAATAAAATTGAGAGAGTACGTAAAGAGAATTTAGTGTATTTCTTATTCATTGAAAATAGGAAAACATGACTAACCATATATAATTATATATACAAAAATCCAAAACACAATTAAATTTTAAATTTTAAACTAAGCGAACAAATTAATCTGTTGTGAACAACGAAATTCCAAGATTTGAACTCCTCTAGTATTGAAAGACAATGTATGATAACACATTCGACGAGAATATTATTACTGATTTTTGCATTTATTTCATCCCTCAAATAGGTAAACGTAAAATAATGTTACATAATCATTAGTTTTTAAAAATCCTATCCTTACTTGATATTTTTGTTTGTAAAAATTAAGCTTTGTTAATATGAATAGCTTCATATATATCTAGACTTTTCAACACCGACATTTATTTTCGTATAATTTGGTATTCCAACCCATGTCTAAAATTATATTATGAAAAGTATCTCTAATAAAATTGAGAGAGTACATAATAAAATTGTGAGAATACGTTGTATAATTCTTATTCAATTAAAAATAGAAAAAAATGACTAACTATATGTATATACAAATACAAAACAAATGAATAGAATTTTAAATTTTAAACGATAGAAACAAACTAACAGAATTTTGACATAATTTTTAATAAATGTGAGAAAAAATTGAAGTATCATCGTCAGAGCCTCTGATACCGTAATAAAATTGAGAGAGGATGTAATGAAAACTTGTGTATCTTTTATTCAATTGAAGATAAAGAAGAATGACTAACTATATATATATATGAATTACTGTTGTAAGAGAAAAAGAAAGGAGGAGAAAAAATTTCAATGAAAAAAGAATGAGGAAGAGGAGAAGAAAGATGTGGTATTGATGAAGACAATGACGAAAAAGAAAAATAATGAAAAAGAACATACAGCAGCAAGAAAAAGAAAAATGTACAGTAACAGTATGAAGTGCGTGAATATAAATGACATATGTAGAGAATAATTTATATATACACAAATACACAACAAATTAACATCATTTTAAATTTTAAACTATGCAAAAACTAAGAAAATTTTAAATTTTAAACTTTTTTATAAATTTCTAAAGATGCTTGATTCAATAATCAGAAAAATAATAATAAATAAATATAGAGAGACAACAATAAAATGATGAAAGGAAGCTTCTTGAGGGTATGAACAATGGCAATTAAAGATAATGTTGAAGTAGAAAAGCTGATGGACCATCGTGAATAGCGGGTTATGCTTACAGCTCTACTTGACTACTTGAAAAACAGCTTTCAATTTTCAACACTTATATGCTTACTTTAAATTAAAGTTATTCTATAAATAAACTACTATATCTATTAATTATTAGGGTTTAATATAGGGGGAAGAATAAATGGTGGAAACATAATGATATAGACATATAGAGAAGAGTAATTTTGGTTGCTCTAATAAGCCTTAAATGAATATATTTACAATAATATTATTCATATGTACCAAATACTTTTGATATTAAAATAGACTTATTGTTATTAATTAATTGTATATTTATACTATTTTTTAATTAACAAATCAAAAAGATATTTTGTATTGATTGTTAAAAAAATAATGATGTTAAAATGAAACGACCTTCAATATTTTAGTTACTTTCAACAACATATGGATAAAGATATGTACTAAATAAAATCTTTCAATATATAATTATATTAGGTGTGTATAAAAATATCAGTTATTAATTAATTATTTGTATAGAATATTTTTGTGTTTTCTATTATACTTTATTATTTGAAATAAATTCACATATCAAAGGAAAAAAATATTTATCTAAAAATTATTATGTTAAATTAAGAATTTATAAATTCTCAAAAATATATTATTATTATTATTATTATTATTATTATTATTATTATTATTATTATTATTATTATTATTATTATTATTATTTAATTTCTATTTTTTTAAGATTATTCTTTCTGTTCTCTTTCAAATTTAGTAAGGCAAATATGAAAATGACATGTTAGCGAATCAACACACAGATGTATGGTGCAACGTTATTGTTAGATCAACGGTCAACGTTCAATGATTCTCTTGGGGTCAACATTCATGAATATAAAAGCTAAATCTGCCATTTAACAATAACCTATACTTAAAAAAAGAAGAAGAATTAATTAATCTCTTATAAAATATGATTCTTTTAATTTGAAGCTGAAAATTAATCACGTTGTCTCTGATTTTCATTATTTTGGTGCAGTTGCAACTAGATTAAATTTCCAAAAGGATTAATTTGCCTTATACCCCCAATATTATGCCATGGAAGTTGAACGAGTCAGTAGGCAAATTAGTTTTTAAAAAATAATATATTTTTTAAATTTATTTTTAAAATATTTTTTTAATTAAATTGATTTTTTAAAAATTTGAATTAATTATATTTGTCTTTCGGTCACTCTGTTAATAGTTTTTATAAAAATTAAAGTTATAAAACATTAATTGATAACATATATAATATTGGATATGTCTAATTAGATATTGACAAATATATTTATAAAAAATTATTAATTTAGTTATCTTTTTTAACTATAAAATTCTATTCCTAATATGACCTAGTGATTAAATTGATAGATTTTCGTAAATATACTTAGTCAATATCTAATTGAACATGTTATGTGTGAGGTCAATTAACATTTCACATCATTAATCATTGACGAAAATTATGAGTGGAGTAAATGAAAGACATATATAATTAATTCGTAATATTTAAAAAACCAATTTGATTAAAAAGAAATATAGAAACAAATTTAAAAAATATATGATCTTTCAAAAACTAATTTGATTATTAACGTCTTTTTCTATAGAAACTTTCTTGTGTGCGTGTGTGTTTTTTTTTGTTTGACATCTCAGCTTTCTTTTTGAGTTGAATACAGTTGTAGACATTTTGTCCTTTTTTGGGCCTGGATGTTTGATGCATTCACATTTTCCATTAGATTTATTCTTGGGCTCATTTGTTGGGCTTACACTTATTATTGCTTCATGCTATTCATGACCAAAAATCAAATGGATTTGTGATCCAATACATAATTTATTGGCACTATAATTGAACTCCATCCAATCAACTTGGATTGGTTTAGTATTAGTTTACTAATCTGCTTAAATAAGTGTGGAGATTCGAATCCCATTTTATGCAGGTAATAATTTATTAGTTAATAAAAAATTCTTAAATAAATAAAAACCATATGTGCATGCAATGCTATTCAAACCATTTATAACATCTTATTATAATATGTATGTATAATAATTTTAAATATGTCCATATTTAGGTAGTATTTATCTGAATTCATCTGAAATTATGGATATAGATTCGATCCGCAATTCTATCGGATCAGTTTACGAATTTTGTGTAGGTATCCGCATATTCGCGTATCTGTAAAAATAAAAAATAAATAAGTAAATATTTTTTTATATTTTGTTTCAATTAATAATTATTATATATGTTGTATTATTTTAATTTATTATTTAAGAAAGGTATGTTTAATATTATTTTAAAAGTAAACATATTTAAAAGAATAAAAAAATTAATTTTATTGATATATTTTTATTAAAAATATCTTTATGTTTTGCGGATATATCTGAAACCTGATCCGATCTGATCCACAAATATACATATCGGATCCAAATTTAAAAATTGCAAATATTGAATTTGATCCGATGATTTTAGTGCGAATCGAATCGAAATTTTCGCCATATTCGATCCGATTCAATCTGCATTCTCTCCTATATCATATTGATAGGTTTTGCAAGTTTTTTTTAGCAAACTTAGATTATGTATATTGTTCATACCCTGACCCAATGATAAAGGCTCAGGTCCAAATAGAAAGGGCTAATCCGAAGAACTAAGCCCAGCTAAGCGCCGACCTTCATATACGAAGTCGGTGTCGGCCACGACTTACTGCGAAGAAGTCGGACGTGAGGTTAGCTGGCGGATAAACACTCATTTAAATGAGCAACCGCCCCTAAAATCTCTCTGACCACTTCATCGAGCCATATCTTAACCTCCCTAAGATAAAGGGACGGTTAACACCCAAAAGATACGGCACTACTCCAACGGTGGTTATTGGCTCACCACTATAAATACACTGACCCCCTCAGGTATCTCTAAGCCCAATACTCTCTAGACCTGCTCACACTCTTGCTAACTTAGGCATCGGAATGTCTTTGCAGGTACCACCCCCTCTCCTCGTACAAACAAGTCGGACGGAGTCCCCCGAGTTGCACACTCATCCGAAAACCTCCTCCTTCCCACATTTGGGCCAGCCAACGCCATCTATTCTATTAATCTCCGGTTACCTACCGTAACATATATAAAAACTTCTTTTAGACTTGATCAATAGATTATGTATAATCTATTTTATTTGTTTATTTATTTCTAAAGGACTTTGAATCCGTTGACCACTTCGGAGACCGCTGGCTTCATTCGAAGTTCAAACACTGTAACTTCAAGTAAGAAGTATTCTACTATTTACTATTTCTTAACCACCATTTTTGAAAGTTCCAAAACATTTCATCATGTATCTATTCTCCAAAATTATAAGCTCCCAATTTTTTGAAATGCTATATATTAATTATATATTATATATATGCAATGCACTTGTTTTCTGGAATAACCATGCACACAGAAATGGTAAACTCAAAATTATGATTTTGACAAAAACATAGCTTGAATTATTAAGCAAAAGAATAATCAAAATAGATAACAAAAAATATATAAAATATAATATGATGTTCAATTTGATATATTCATGTTTGAAAGAAAACCAACTTTTTGGAAGTTTCATAGTAATAACTAGTGAATTATTCATTGGGTTTATATATTTGTTTCAATATTTGGTGCAATTACGTGTTTCTCTCTTTTTATTTTTTATTTTTAAATAAATTTAATTTTAATGCACTAATGTCACATTATAAAAAATAACTACTATTTTTATTAACTGCATGAATACCATTTAAAAAAAATATAATTACACGAATGTATTACACTGTTAGTACATTAAAATTAAACTCATATATTATACCATTTATATTCGAACAAGCCTTCCTTTCAATTCTTTATATAAAAAAAAAGTTATTAATAGTTTATCAAATCTCAACAAACCTAGCCAACAGTTTTTTTTTTTCTCAAAAAAATCGAATTTCACAAGAATAGAATAAAAAAAGGGGAAAATTAAAAGTCACAACCTATTTGATAAGCAAACTCGTAAGTTTATTTTGTTCAAATACTCTTTAAACTCAAGGATCAAACTAACCAAAAATTTTATTTTAACAAATATAATTCTCCTAATAATAAATACTATATTTCTATTCCCTTATTGTCCTATGTACATACTAAAAAGTTCAATAACAAGTATGGAAAATATGAAAAACAACAATTAATTAGAAATGCACCCCTTGTTTTTTTGACCCTAAATTACCCACATGTCTTGCATACAAGTTGCAACGTTGACATTTAAATCTAAGTCAACCAATTGATCAATCCCCAAATGAATGTTAATTTGGCACGTGGATTTATTTAACGTTGACTTTATAGGAAGACGATTGACCTGGTAAAACGCTAATGTGTAATGTGGGGTTATTATATTGCCAGTAAATTTCTTTATTTACATTATGATATTAATTTGAATATTTTATTATAGTGTGTTACACTTTTCATAGCAAACACTATTTTGATATTAGATTTTTTTTTTAACAATTAACTGTTTTGTTAATTAAAAATAATTTAAATACATAATTAATTAATAATAATTACATTTTTATGCAATATTACTAGTTTTTAATATTTTTTTTTATATTGTTATGATGTCATTTTTTAAAAAATTAAGTTGATAAAAAATAAATAATTATATCTCTAATATATTTTTTATGCAATAATTTAATATATTTTTTGTATAAATTTTTTTATTTATCTTATATTAATTTTTTTCTAGAATTTAGATTCTGATTTTATATCATAATATTATTTATCCTAAAAATTTAAATTAATAAAAAATAGTATATAATAATATATCATCTCTTAACAAATATAAAAAGATACATGTGATCAAAGAGAAAAATAAAAGTCAATAAGTATATCAAAATTAATGTAATTCAATTCTCATACAGTCATACGGAATACAGTAATGTGAACGCCAATGTGTAGTGTCAATAATATAAATATAATATGAATATGGATGACGATGCACTTTAATTTTAGTACTACAATTTCAATAAACAATGCCGTAATCAAGCACATTCTTCATTGAGGTTAACATTATTAATTTGGGCTTCTGATTGATTGCGTTGTGTTACATAAGGGATAATTGTTGTTGTTAAATAAGGGAAAGTGATTTCATAATCACTTATCCAAAAAGATTGAGTTGATAAAAAATATATAAATAATTATATTTTTCACATATTTTTTTTATACAAAATCTCTTTTAAATTTATCTAAATAAATTTGAATTCAACTTATTTCATCTATAACTTGGGGATGTAATCTTACAAGCGTGCCTATATATTAATCTACTGTTATTATTTTTATTCAATGTGTGTTATCAAATGTGATATTGACCCAAGTTTTTTTTTCGTCTTAAATGGTGGTATTAACTCAAGTAGACCGAAAAAATATTTTATAATAATTTAATTAAGAGGAGTGTTAGGAAGCCAGTAGATGATGTGATTTATAGTCATTATTAATTAGCTAATAATAATATTTTTAATAGTATAAAATTATATCTAATAATATAAGATTATTCAATTTTTTTTAATGATTAAATATTGGCCAAAATTTAATAAAAATGCTAATTTTCTATACTTTCTCTTTAATTAATTATTAGTCATACTATATGGATACAAAAAATTAGCAATTAATCAGCCATCACACATAAAAATATAGCGTATTTGGTATTTCATAATTTTTTACTATATTAATTTAAACTAAGAAGTTTAATAAACTAATTTAAATTAGTCGAATAATTAGTTCACCCATAAGTTTAAATAAGTTCCGCGGGTTCAAATTATAAATAAGCAAGTTTAATAAAAATTGTGCTGAGCCTATATATAATTTCCTGTATCATTCAAGTGCATTTAACATTGATTCTAATACACCGTCAATAATATACTATGCTCACATACATTAATTAGACTCTTTTGCGTGCTCACATCAAAATCTTATCACTGTATTAGAGCTCTAGCTGATTCCAATCAACCACATAGTTATCATAGCGTATGTTTGGGCGCTATTATTTTGTTAAAAAAGATTTTTTTTTATAAAAAAAGATCTTTATTTATTTTTTAACGTGTTTGGCAAATTTTTAGCAGTAAAAGTAAAAGCACTAGTAAAATTAAAAAAAGATCTTTTTTGAGAAGCTATAATTTACATCTTTTTTTAAAAGATCTTTTTTCTTAAAAAAAAGATGTTTTTCATGTAATAAATAAACAAAAAAATACTTTTATATTGTTATACCAAAACATAATTGATAGATAAAAAGACCTTTTTACATGAAATATCCAAACATAAAATTACTTTTACTTCTCTATAAGATCTTTCAAAAAAAGATAACTCGAAAAAAAATCTTTTCTTAAAAGCTCACCCAAACAAGCTCATAGTCTCTCTTCAATAAACTTTTTCATCTTCATTCAATGTTTTAATTTCTCCCTCTTATTCGTGATAAATTAATTGAAGACTCATCTAAATGAACGTGACAGAAATTGGTCCTTCATGTCATTAATGTAAACAATTTATAAGATCATCTTCTTGAACGTAAAATCCTAGCTTAGTTTGAGAGTGAAGCTGCTTGTGTAGCTGGAACAGAATCAAAATCTTTCAAAGAATGGAAATTGAAAGACCATTATCTCATGACTTGATTTTTTACTTCAAGAACCGAATGCTAGAGTGTTATTATGCATATTAGGTTTGGTCTAAAATCACATATTACTTTGTCAAGATTTCAAAGTAGTCTAACAACTCATCAAGACTCAATTGAAATCCATGAAGGAACATGGAATCTATATACCTCAGATTATCTTAAAAGAATTTGTACTATTGTACTGTTAATTCTGCTTGTACTACTAGAAATAGGGTTTTTTTAAAGCAAAATTTTAGACAAAACTAATTCGTTTAAAACAAAAATTGCCTTTAATTTATTCAAAATTTATCTCAATTTCGTTAGAAAAAATATTAAATTCTAGTAGTGTCGATTGTCATTAGTCATCTTTTTTTCTTAATGCTCATATGTCTGCTATCACTGATGATTTTATCAAAAATTATGCGATGTATGTACATCTCTTCCATTATGACAAAATATGATTTTTTTGTCCTTAATATCAAATTTGAGGATCTTCTTTTTGCTCATAAAGACATGATTATATTGAGCGTTTTATAATCTGAATTGAGTGTCATTGAAATTAATCTTTTTCAGACATTGCTTCAGTTTGGATGTAGATCTTTTAATGCTAATTATGACTATAGAAGAGGCAAGAGTGAAAGATCCTTTTGTAGAGATAGATTTGATTCATCTTATTCTAGACCCTTAAACAAGTTTAATATGTATAATTATAAGTATAAATATATATAAATTTGTAGTGATAGATTTGATTGTTAATTTTGAATATATTACATTATTATAAATTGTTATAAAATAAGTCGATGTAATATATTGATATAACCACAGTTATATCAACAGTTTTTAAAAACCACCACAAATTCTAGTTCTCGCATTTTAAAAGGCGATGGTTTCTAAAATGCTAGTAATGCGTTTTGTGTGTTTTGAAACCGCCAAAATTTTTTTAAAAAAGTGTCGCTAATTTCCGCTTCTTTTATAGTGATAGGAAGTATTTTTGTAATTAAATATATGAAATAAAAGTTTCATATATTTTAGAAATTAAAATTTTGATCTTTTAATTATTGGTTAATGAAATCCCTTGGTAATATTTAAATAAATTTTTTAAAAGGTCTTTTCTCTTGGTATACAAAATATCTGTGGGTATTACAAAAACCAATCCATAGAAATGAATATTGGCAGTAATATAATTGATACAACAATTTTTTTTTTCAGTTATCCGGTGAATATTGAAAATATCGTTTATCCTTTAATTCGTATTTTATTTTTGGAAAATACGTACATTTTTTAAAATATAAGAGTATCTCTAATGGTTGATTTTCATTTAACTTTTTTTTTTGACACTTTGAGAAATTTATCCTTGGAGAAGTAATAAAATAAGTTCCTTCACGTTATTTAAAGGAGTGGAGTTTCTGCTCAAAAAAACTTATAGACAACCAATAATAACTTGTCACATGGCAAGTTACCTTTTAAATAAATAATTATATTAAATAATTAAATTATAATAAATAATTATATTAAATAATTAAATAATATTCAATTTAGTAGTAATTATAATAATTATTTTTATTTAATTAATAATTTATATTAATTATTTATATCATAATTAATATTAAATATGATTGTTGAGGATGAAAGAGACTTATGCAGGAAATTTTGCTTAAGATTTTGAGTATGATGATGTTGAAAATGGTTTATCACAATCTCAGCTGGAAGAAGAAGATTTTACATCATACCATCAATTTCTCCAAAGAAATGCCCAACTTTAAAATAGGCAGCAATATAGACAATTGAAAGAGGACTTGATTGAACACATATGGCAATTTCACAATGTTTGTCGTCAACTATAGAGTTTAATTATATTTTTCTTTATATTAAGTAATTTTACAAATTAGTGTAACCCCAAATTATATATTATGTATTATTGTTATATATGAATTTATTTAATATTAATATCTTTTAATAGTGAATTATTTTTAAATTTAAATATTTAAATTACATTATTAAAAAAAATTAATTACATTAATTTTAATTATTTTAATTAATTAATTAAGTGGGATCACAACAGAGACTAAAATTAGTTCCTCTTAATGGAAAAGAGAGAGATGCTTTGAGTTCCTATTTACTGTTTATGACGCAAAAACTGACGTGGAATTACTTTTTATGACAGATAGGCCATAAATAAAAATTGAAATGAATTCTGTACCGGAAATAGTCTAAGCACCCACACGAAAATCATGAATATGTGAAGTCATCATCGCACGTCGTGTTACAACTGGAAATCGTCCATAATATAATATAATATAATGCAACGAACGAACGAAGTGATGCTATTTAAAATTGAATATTAACTACTTTTTTTTAATATACACTAGATTGAATATTTTTTTTATATCTAACTCAATATATAAAGGTGGAAGATAAACGTGTATGTTAATATTGAACTAGAAATTAAATAATCTCATTAAAATATAAAAGTAGTACAATAAATTGTATTTTTTTCTTTTGGTGTTTTTATTTTGCCTCATATATTGATTTATCTCTTTATTTTTAGATGAGGAATATATAGAGAGTCAGAAAAAAAAACTCATATTAAGCGGATAATAATAATAATAATAATAATAATAATAATAATAATAATAATAATAATAATTGAGAAAAATATTTGCTGAAAATAGATGGAATAATTAAAGGTGCAGGGTAGTTCACGTTGGTTTTGGACTTTGGTGGCGGCTTTGAGGCTTTGACCTTTCTTGTTGTAATAGTAGCATTTGGCATTTATATAACGTTACTTAATTAGTGCTCTCACATTCAATACAACATTGACTCAATCTAAGTCACCATGTGATTCACTTCCATGGCCGACAATTTTTGTGTTTTCCATCATCACCTCCATCACCAAATTATACTATTTTTTTCATATTTCTTTCTTTTCTTTTTTTAAAATATAAAAAGTAAAATAATAACCTCGATTTGCCTTTTTCTTTGGCTTTATCTTTATAGAGATAGTTCCCATGATTACTTCTTTATTTAATTTTCTCAATCTTGTTTTGTTCATGTTAATCCCTTAATAAACTTTGTTCTTAGCTTTATCTTTCTAGCTATAGCTAGTTTTGATGATTGTCTCATGCATACTGCTTTTGTTATTTGTCTTTGATTAGTTGACCCACGAATTTTATATATAATATTAATGTTTGATCCTTGATCTTAAATATATATATATATATAATATCATTTTTATAGATAAAAATAATAATATTTGAAAAAAACTAAAAATTTTAATAAACTTTTTTATGGATAATAATAATAATAATATAAATTTATTTTACCATATTTATCATATAATTGAAATTAATTTTAGTACTATAAATTTTTCTATATTTGTCAAGAAAAAATGGATACATCTATTATCCGTAATAAAAACATTATTCATATATTAAAATTAATTATTAATAATATTTATGTATAAATATATGTATGTATAATTTATTTTATTTTTAATATGTATTTATATTTAAATATAATTTTAGTATTGTCGTATGAGTAAGGTAACTGACATCCTCGTTTATGAATCCATAATGTTGTTTGAAGAAAAAAAGTTGTCAAATAAATACTCTCAAATATGGAAGGTACTTTTTATATCTAATGCTTTAAACGGAAATTAAACGAACCAATTAATAACTGAATTGGTTATTTTCTAAGATGATCATCATATAATAAATTTCGTATAGAGTTGATGAGTTGACCTTCTTCATGAGATTGCTTGTTGTATTTATTAATTATGTACGTATACAAGTAACATAGTGGAAATTTGTTTTTTCTTTAAAAAAAAATTAAAGTAAAAGAAGATATAAGACATGCTTATTTTATTTATTTCGTCATTTCTATATTAAAAATTTAAAATACAAAAAAAATAAAATAAAATACAACTGGTATAAGATCACATACGCGGACACATCAGCACCACTCACGTATATATCTTATCAAATCAAAACCATAACTACCAAAAGTCTAATCAATTTTGCGAGTCAGATTCCAGCTACCGGTTCATCATCTCATTATCATAATTTAAAGCTTAATTATATTATAATTATTTCTCTGTTTGATTTCATAAGATAAGTACGTATGTACGTACATACATACATACATATATATATATATATATACACTCTTCTTATCATCATGTATTACAGTCGCCTAATGTGAACTAGTTAGAATGAAAGGAAGTTTAATAATTATTAATTAACATTTGTTTTTGTATTTTTAAGGAATGATAATCCTCTCGTCAACCATATTTTCGATCTGAATGAGATCAATTGATGGATAAGCCGAGCTATTAAAAAAATCTGAAAATTATAAATCCAGCTTATTAATAAATATAAAAAATTAATTTTTAATTAGTCAACTTTAATCAATTTTCAATGTAAAATTACTCTTTTTAGAATTTCGTTTTTTAGAAGATTTAGAATTTAGGAATTAATTTTAGATTTAAAATTTTAAATGTTAATTAAAATAAAAAAGTAATGTAAAAATTTATTAGCTGATATTAATTAAAAATAATTAATTCTTTAATTAAACTCTTATTATATGTAGAATAATTATATTATATGTATATGAAAAATCAATCACTAAATTAGCCATTGATATAAAATATATATTAAAATTTAAATATATAATAAAAATAAATTAAATAATACTTATATTTATACATAAATATACGATGAATATATTTGGTATTCACGTAACCTTTTTCTATGTCTAATGTAGTGATGAGTTCATTTCATTATATAAAAGTATAATTCAAATGATAAAAGCATATTTAATTAATTTCTATAATAGGTTATTTAATTATAAAAAAGTTAACTTATTTATTAAGCCAACTGAATTTACATTTATGGTCAATACCAATTTTTCTTTGTGATCGTTTCGGCGCAGTGGTTTAGAACTTTATTAGATTTGATTTGAGTTATTTTTCAACGAATCTAGAGAAAAAAAAAACCCAATACTTATATAAAATCTTTTTCACTTAATTAATTAATTAATTAATTTATTCATTGCCCAATTGCACATGCTGTTTCATTTGTCTTACTCCTTAATTAAATTATTCTCTTCTATATGTGGAATAAGGAAGATTATTAGCCAAAGTCAAGTGAAAATGAAGTAACCAAAAAAAAAAATCTCAGAAAAATGTGATAAATTTATACTTGCATATATATATATATATATATATATATATATATATATATATATATATATATATATATATATATATATATATATATATATCAATAAAGAAAATAAATAAAAAAATAAAATAAAAATAAAGGTGATTTGGTCAAAGTATGGTGACAAGTAAGTAAGCAATGAGTGAAGTTAATTGATGCAACATTTGCGAATAAACATACAACACATAAATAATAAGACAAATTGAAAAAAAGAGAAAGTGATATTCTTCAAATGAATATCTCAATTGTCAACACAAAATTGAGAATTCCACTTTTGCTACTTTCCTTTGTATTGCATCCACATTTTTTTTTCTCTCTAAATAAAATGTCGGCCCCAATATTGCAGTCAAACCCCAACGTTTAAGATTTAATAATTTAATACTTGCATGAGTTGGAAGAGAGAGAAACAAAAAAAAACTTATAGACTCAACAAAAAGTCAAAGGGGGTAATAATATCCAAGTCTTCTCTTTAATTATTAACCCTACTTGCATGTGGTATTAATTCATTTCACTTTTTCCAGCTGTTTGATTTTCTTTTTAAAAGAAAATGTTGATTTGAATCTACTTTAGAAATAAGTATAAAAATTTTTCACATTGTTCATCATTAAATTCTAAAAGTATGTATTTTTTGACAAATAATTCATTAAAATCATTAAAATATTTTTCTAGTGATATATAAACTATTCCTATAAAAACAAAGTTGAACTCACATATTTTTTTTAATGTCAAAATTAATATATAATTTACTACCACTTTAACTAACACATAATAAGTTAAACCACCATTTTTTCATGAAATTATTTGAGAATGACACAAAATAGTATTACTAATTACTACTTCATCAACATGACACTTCTTTAAATAATTCCTAATTATAGCATAAAATAAATTACACTTCTAATATTAAAAATTCAAATTGTATTTTTTTATTCAAATAAAATCATATGGGTGACTCTATATATATAAAAAAATTATTAATCAAATTATTATAATTCAAATTAATTTAAAAAAATTAAAATTAAAATTTTTATTTTAAATCTTATTACGTGTATCACACGGGTAATTATCGTTCGTCCCATAATCCATATATATATGATTTTTGAAAAGTCTTAATTAATAAAATGGAAGGTGCCACCACCATCACTTTGTTTTTTCCGTGTATTGACTTTCTCTAACATACCAAACAATTTGAACACCGAATATTTTTTCTTCTTTTGCATATTATATAAATACCAAGACAACACTCCTCCATAATCTCATCAAACAACAAGAAACAAATCACAAGCAAATCAAAATTCAAAGTCCAAAATTGCTGCTTCTACTTCTTCAATTCTTCATATATCAACCTCTACTATATAGCTAAGCTAACTTCATTATCCATTGATCACATTCAATTATTATTCATCACACATACATGGATCATGGAATTGATGTTCCACCATTTTTTGTTTGTCCAATTTCATTGGAGATCATGAAGGATCCGGTGATTGTATCCACAGGAATCACCTATGATAGAGAGAGCATTGAGAAGTGGTTATTGAAGAACAAGACATGCCCGGTGACCAAGCAAACCCTTGAGATTTTAGACCTAACTCCTAATCACACTCTTAGGAGATTGATTCAAGCATGGTGCACCTTGAATGCTTCTCATGGAGTTGAAAGAATTCCAACACCAAAGCCTCCGGTCAATAAAGAACAGGTATCAAAGCTCATCAAAGATGCTTCTTCTAATGATCAAGATTCTTCATTGCTTTCTCAGTGCCTTGTGAGCCTTAAATCGATGGCGGCCGAGAGCGAATCGAACCGGAGATGCATTGAATCAGCTGGAGCTGTTGAGTTCTTAGCTTCAATAGTTGTGATGAATCATGGTTATGATTCAATTGAGGTTAGTTCTGATGGAGATGAAGGTTTCGACACGAAATCGGGCGTTTCGGATGAAGCTTTGAGCATACTACACAATCTTCATTTGTCAGAAAATGGTTTGAAGGCCTTATTAGGGTTCAAAGATGGAATCTTTGTTGATTCCTTGACAAGGGTCTTGCAAAGAGGAATCTATGAATCAAGGGCTTATGCAGTTTTCTTGTTGAAATCCATGTCCCAAGTTGCAAACCCTAACCAGCTAGTGAATCTTAGAAATGAATTGTTTGTGGAATTGGTTCAAGTTCTAAAGGATCAAATCTCACAAAAAGCTTCAAAGGAAACACTAGAAACCCTAATTGAGATTTGTCCATGGGGAAGAAACCGGATCAAAGCGGTCGAATCCGGGGCGATCCATGTCCTTATTGAGCTTCTTCTTGATTGCAAAGAGAAGAAGCCATGTGAGATGATGATGATGGTCTTGGATATTCTATGCCAAACTGCTGATGGAAGAGCTGAGCTTCTCGGCCACGCTGCCGGCGTGGCCGTCGTTTCGAAGAAGATTCTTAGGGTTTCAACATTGGTGAATGATAGGGCTGTGAAGATTTTGCTCTCAATTGCAAGGTACTCAGCAACACAAAGTGTTGTTCAAGAAATGTTGCTAATTGGTGTTGTTGCTAAACTTTGTTTGGTTCTTCAAGTTGATAGTGGAAACAAGGCTAAGGAGAAAGCAAGGGAAATTCTCAAGCTTCATTCTAAAACATGGAGGAATTCTCCTTGTTTACCTACCAATTTTCTTTCTGCTTACCCTACAAATTAGATTCAACTATTCAAGTGTGAAAAAAAAAAAAAGATTGAGAGTTTATTTTTGACCTACCTTCATCATCATCAATTTTAATTTTAGTTTTTTTTTCTTTGTCCACTCTTTATGTTTTTTATTTGTACAGATATTGTTATTTGAAAAAGAAAAAAAATTGGAAATAAAGTTAATAGGTATGGGCATGAAGCAACTATTGCTCATATCTTATAGGTTAGGAAAAATACTAGAATTTATTATGTATTGAATTCACATACAATAATATATGGAAATAGTGACACCAAAGGTTTTTATCATTTTCATTTTGTTTATTTATGGTTTTTATTGCTTCTTTAATTTTCTTAGCCTTTTAGAATGGAAAAATGAAGTTATATATATGTTAGCTTAATTTCATGTCTTACTACTTGAAAAAACAAGGATTATAATATAAGTATGGGAGGAATAAATTAAACCTTGATATAAATTATAATGATCCTTTCGTGTTTGTTTTTTAGTTTAATTTAGAGGGAAATTCAATTTGAGAAGCTAAGTCTGGTGAAGAAGTTTTCAATTAACGAATTAATTGAAGTAAACTTAAGATTTATTGTTGATGTGTTCATTAAAAAAAAAAAGGCAAAAAGAGCAAGATGGTTATTGTTATTATTATTATACAAGTTGAAAACTTTATTTCACGGACAACATAAGACATACAATTTAGGAAACTTCATGAATCATGATAAGAATAACAAAGCATCTTCAAAGCTTTTGATCATAATCAAGGGGTAAAAACTATTTCGATTAAATTATATATATAATTTCATGCTTGTCTTGTGGGTTTAATTTTGATGGCTTCGTGTCTAGATCTGTTTTGGAAGAGTTTTATTCTTCAACAAATTAAAGTGTGTTTAGATTTGATTAGCTTATTTATTTTTGTATATATATATGTTTGTATTATTTAATTATTTGCTTGTTTATCATTGACATGAAACTACTTATTAAGTTTAAAGATAGAAAGAATCATATAAATGGTTATATTTTTCCACATTTTTTAAGTAAATATTTTTTTAAATTTGTTTGAATATTTTACTTAGACTTTCTTTTTTTTTTCTCTCTTTTTTTGGGTGTGTTATATTGAAATTTTGTTTTTTTAAGTTTAACAAGAATTAAACTTTAAATTTATCGGTTATAGAAATTCTAATATTAATATCATGAAACTAATTCTCTTAAAAAATTTAAACGGATAGAAAAAAATATGTGAATATTTATATATATTTATTTAAAAAAAAAACATGTGAATGTTTAAATCTTGATATAAAATTACTTAAGTATAAATTGATAGAAAAAATTTTATAAATAATTATATCTTTACATGTTTCTTTAACTAAGAATCTCTTTTGAATTTGTTTAATTTTCTTTTTTGTAATATACTAAAATATTTTTTTTAGGTTTAATAAAAATTAAACTCTAAATTTTTCGGTCATAGAAATCTTGATACTAATTTCATAAAATTACTTCTTTAAAAAATTTAAACGAATAAAAAAAACATATGAATGTTTATCTCTCTATAATCCTAAAGCTTTTATCTTTAAATTTTCTATCAAAATTTGAAGTTGAAGATTTTTTTTAGTTTAATAAAAATTAAATTCTAAATTTTTAAGTCACAAAAATTTCAATACCAATTATATATATTAAAGATATAATTATTTTATGTGTTTTTCTCTATCAACGTTAACCTTTGAAAAAAAAATATAAATAATATATTATTCATTTTAATTGCTTCGATAATAATGTAGGACTGGTCCAACTTCATGGCTCCAATTCAATCACTAAGGAAAAAATGTATTATTAGAACATTAAACAACATTTATTAGCTTTAATTGCGGTGGGTTTCTCTTTACAATTTCTTGTAATTCTGATGAATCAGTCACTTTTGATCGTCCTTTAGTATTACAAGGCAGATTATTGATTATTACAATAAGAACCCTAATCATTAATAATTCACCTACCCTTTTGGACCAAGTAATTACCTTGTTCTGTACTGCATCAACTCTCCCAATTAAATTATTGGATATTAAATATATATATACTGATCTATTGCTATTTTTTAAATAATTATTCTTTATTAGTGAAATTGTAATCTAAATTGAAGTATTATTATATTATTATTATTACTATTATTATTATTATTATTATTATTATTATTATTATTATTATTTAAAAATTACTTTGAAGTCACCATTCAAATTTGCATGATGAATTTGACCCATGCGCATGCAAATGAAACAATGATGAGCATGCAATATATGCAAGTGTCATGTAAATTAAATTAAAATAGATAGACGACTTATTTGAGTGCTATAATTATTTTTGTTTGTTTGTTTAGAATTAATCAATTAACCTAACAAGTAATTATGGAGCAGTCGCTTTAACTAATTTATTCCTTTCCTTTGATAGAAGGAGTCATTATTATTATTATTAGGAATGATTACTAATTATAAGTTATGATACACACTATAGACTAATTCAGCTATATATGAAGATTGAAAAGATTTATTCTACTATAGAAACTTTCATGGAGTTGGCAATATTGTTTGATTCCTTAGTAAAATTATACTGTGTGATTTTGCAATTCCACAAAATGATGAATCATTCCATTGCATGCAGCATAACTAACCTAACTCATAGACCAAGCTATATATAGATATATATAATTTCTATCGGAGATATACGTTGTCTCTTCTTGTCTATTTAAATTTTTAGAAAAAATAATTTTATGACATAGTATTAGAGCTCTATACCAATTCTTGATTCATTCTATGTCGATTCTTGGTGAACCTTAAAAATAAAAAAAAAATAACATAAGTGGAGCTAGGTGAAATATTAGAGGGGGCCAAAAATATTTATACAATAAAATAAGACTAAAATAAAATTTTAAAGGGGACTAAACTAAAATTTATATATAATTTACATGTAAAAAATTAAAATTAGGGGGAGCCATTACCCCCTTTTTATGTATGTAGTTTCGCCTTTGCATAAGACAAAAAAAAAGTCCTATATAAAAATCAATCAAATCTAAAAAAACTCTTATTTAAAAAAAATTAAAAAATATAACAATTTATATTACTTTTTCTTATTAACTTTTGAAAATAGTAATTTCATGACACTTTCAATAAACCATAATAAACCGTAACACAAGACATTTTCTCACTAATTAATACGTATCTGAAGTTGTGAACTCATTCAAACTATTTGTTCCTTAATGCATACTATTAGATTGTACTTAGGCCATGGTGTGTGGTGGTAGTAAACAGAAGGTAGATTATTATTTTATTTATTCATGTGTTATAGGATTTGTTAGAACTAATTAATCTCGTTCACATGTTATCATAGAACAATATTATTTACTCAATGCTGTTAAGAATGATAAAGTATATATGTATGTCAATATTTGGGACTGAAATTGAAGTTTTCATTATTTTGTTTTAAAATTGAAATAGAGAGATTATAAAATATAATGCATATTATAAGCTAGAAAAATTCCATCGTAGAAAACTAGAAATTCACATTGACATGGTTATAGTCATTTTTACGTGAAGATGCAAGTTCAACAATGACGGATACATTGTCATGTTGTAGTTTAATTTAAAAAAAAAAATGATTTTGTTTTATAAGGAGCGGTTTGGTTTATTTAAAAGCAGACCAATCCATTTTTCTTTTCATATTACAAATATTCAACTAAAATTGTACCTTAAAGATAAATCAATTTTTTGGTTCAACATAATATAACACACGTTAGTAGTTAAACTTGTATTTTTTCTTGAAAACAATAAAGAAAATTTATAAAAAAATTTATACAAATGTTAAAAATATTATTATTTATGTGCAATGTGATTCTTCTTTTAAGTTTAAATTAAAAAAAGAAAATGATATCATGACTAGGTTACATTGATGTAAGTAGTAACTGTTAGAATATAATTAGGATCAATTAGTATTATTTAGTGAATATTTGTTATAGGAGATTACATTTTTATTATTATGATTCTCTTAATACCTATAAATACATTTTTATATTGTATCATTCTAGATAATTTGAATAGACAACTTGAATACATTCAATAATACACAAATCATTTTTCCAGTTTAGTCTCCTGTTTTTAACATGGTATCAGAGCCATGGTATCCTCCTTGAAAAGGATAGGTTGTTTTCTTTGTGGTGAAATCACCGTAGTTTTTGTATTTTTTTTATGTCTTCTTTTTCTTTTGTCACTCCTTTGATGCTTTTTCACGTTATCGACTAGCCTATTTTCTCTGTCTTGATCAAACACAATTGTCATCCTGTTTACCTATTCTCAGGAAGAAATCATATAGTTTTCGCTCTCTTTCGGCAGTTCCGTCTGCGTTCTGTCAGTTCCGTCTGCGTTCTGTCGTGGCAGTTCCGTCTGCGTTCTCTCGTGGCAGTTCTGTCTGCGTTCTCTCGTGGCAGTTCCGTTTGTGATCTCTTGTGGCAGTTCCGTCTGCGTTTCGTCTATGTTTCCTTGTAGCAATTCCGTCTGTGTTTCCTTCAGACAAGCGGCAGTTCCGTCTGCGCTTCCTTCAGACAAGCGGCGGTTCTATCTGCGCTTCCTTCTGGCAGTTCCATCTACACCCGTTTTATCAGTTTACGCAGTTTTTTTTTCTTTATTTCGTTGTTTTAAATAAGTTTCAAACTCAAGTTGTCACTTCAGTTTGAGGGGATATTAGAATATAATTAGGATCAATTAGTATTATTTAGTATATCTGAATATTTGTTATAGGAAATTGCGTCTTTATTATTATGATTCTCTTAATACCTATAAATACTCTTTTATATTATATCATTCTAGACAACTTGAATACATTCAATAATGTACAAATCATTTTTTTAATTTAATCTTTTTTTCTAACCGTAACAAAGAAAAATTAGTGGCATGAAGAGAGGAGCAAATTAAACGAGGAATCATGAACCCGTGCGGGTCCAGGATGAATGACAAAAATTCTTGTAAACGAATAATGATATACAAGTTATAAAAATGTTTATGTATAAGAAAAGCAAAGCTGATTATTGGAGCATTGCACATGGTAATGTTACCCCTTGGCTTAGCTTCATCCCTCTAAGTTTTGCCGCCCACCACAATATTTTACGCCATCACTTCATGAAATACGCACCTTCATATCAATCTTGAATATTAGATATATGATTTTCTTGAAGGATAAATTATTGGTGATTCCTCATGGAGTTATGTAATATATTATACTTCTTTTTTTATTTTGTCATTTTAGACTAATTAATTTTCTAATGTTATATATATTTATATTTATATGTACACACCCACCGCCCACGGAAACACAAGACTAGTGTCACATTTATTAAAATATAGGGAAAATTATTTAAACTTTTGAAGGAGTTAATATATATATTTTTTATATAAAAATATCGTTTCTAATATTAATATAAGCGAACGCAATAATATGATATTATTTAAATAAATTATTAATTAGCATCGGAAATTCATTGGATTCTCTTTTTGGTCAAAGAAACTTATATTAACCAATCTCATTTTATTAGTCAGATAAATAATAGCCAATCTTATACACACACATAGAAATACTACAATTGAATACTAGAAATTAAGTACACAATTAGTTATAATATGTTTATGTATATTAATATTTTTACATATTTTTTAATAAAATAATTATAATCACAAAATAACCAATTTTTTATAATAGAATAATTAAAATTTTTAATAACAAATAATTAGGTTTTTACGATGAACAGTAAAAATTATTATCCATAATCTGTTTTAACACTATTCATGTTTTAAATATAAATATAAATATAATATAATTATATATTTATAAAATTTGATTATAAATACAAAGACAAAATTATTTTATATTTTTATATGAATACTTGATATTTTATCTCAAACAGTAACCATAAATATAAGAGAATTTCTCTAATAAAGAACAAAATTAGATTAAAAAAATGAAAATTTTTACTAAATACATAAAAAAAATACATTGTATTTTTTTTAACTAAAAGAAATAATCTCTACTCGTAACCACACTCATTACTGTAGCTAATCTTATTAATTAAGGATGGTATTTTATAGACAACAAATCCAATGTATTTTAAATTATACATTAATTTGCATGAACTCGAAATCGATCGTGGGGGCCATTTTCTTGGATCATGGGCTAATTTTTCTGGGATCATGTGTTGCACACTGTTTTATGTTCAAATCTCCATTTTTTTTTATTTCCCTCTAATTATACTTTCAAACTTTGAATATTTCTACACCCACCAAAAACTATATATATTTATTTAAGAAAAAAAAAACTTTAGCGGTTGCCTAAGAGGCCAACTCGCTATGAATATGAAGTGTGTGTGGTTCATGATTCATGAATAATTAACAGTTCATTAAGCGTTGAAGGTCAAATATGTAACATGAACATGACAGGTATATATATTTGAATAGTTATATTTTTTTGACCGAATAATAAAATAATATTAATGATATATACAAAAAGGAGAGACCAGCAGTATCAACTTGCATAGAGTTATTAATTGATTGATGATGAGAGTCACCGGTTAATTGTGAGCATAATTTAATTAGTATTCTGACCCTTATACTTGTCAAAAAGCTAAGGCTTCTGGTAATAATAATTCAACAAAATATTATTTATATATACTAAATCCATAATTAATTATTTAAAATAAAAAACTAAGTGTGATGATGGGTCCATGATATGATATGAAAGTAGGTAATGTTTCAAAGGTTCAAGAAAAGGGCCCAATTGGAATATACTTGTATAGTTGATTCAACTCATTTGATCTTAGAAAAAACAAAAATTGCATGCAAGATTTTGATCTAGTGATTATCATATATATCTTGCAACAAGTGTATTTAAATTCGAGAATTGATTATATTGAATAGTGAATAGAATCTTTAGTATACCTAATAATATAGATCAGAAAAAAAATCTCCATAATATACATGAATCTGAGTGCAAAACGAAGTATATAATCTATTCATAATGCAAAAGAAATAAGTTTTCTCTAATTTGTTTAATTATAATAACATATTAATGTTTATATTAAATTATATTGTTCTTCAACTCTACGAATTAGATAGATCATTCATACTGACACTTCCTAATTTATTATGGCTATATATTAGTCTTTTTCAGAAGAGAGATAAATAATAATGTCATATGGCTTAAATATCATAAGATATTAGTATATATACCACATACCTTTAGAAATAAAAATAACTCATATAATTATCTAAACCTTAGGGAAAAAATGGATATACGTTACTATATTCTATTAATCAAAATTATTAGTTGCCACATCATCTAGAGGATGGGAATTGGAGATACTTGAAAATTGTAGCTGGCATTATTATCTAATGGAACTATATCCCTATAAATTATGATGTATTTCTTTCTCAACAAAAAAAAGAAAAGACAAATAGGTCCCTTACCTTTTGTCCCGCAGACATTTTTGTCTCTGACCATTAAAAAATACTTTTAAATTCTTGACCTTCACAAAATTTGGACGGATCAGTCCCTCCGTCTAAATGTTTCCACCAGGGACTGATCCGTCCAAATGCCTCCGTCAGGAACTGATCTGTCCAAGTTTTGTGAAGGTCATGGACTTAAAAGTATTTTTCAATAGTCAGGGATGAAAATGTCCGTAAGGCAAAAGGTTAGGGATTTATTTGTCCTTTTCTCAAAAAAGATAATAATTATATATATATATATATAGAAAAAATTAAACCACTACCACTTTAGTACTAGCTACAACTCTTTGAAGTCAAGGATTGCAGCTAAACATGGGAGAGAAATTAATAATGTATAATATTTTAATTTAGTGTTACTATGTAGCATTATTATTATTATAGCTCAAATTAAAGACTGTATGTATATTTGTTTACAACTTGGAATTATTAGTAATAGTAATAATCCATTCTCTATACATAACTACATATAAATGACAAAGAAAATTAAACAAAGGCAACAATGAAGAAATAATCATACTTTTAATTTTTTTTCCTATCATCACCGATGCCTAGAAAATGAAGAAGCATCATTTGATGATGGCAAATCAAAGGGGCTCCAATTACCAATTAACAAGTCAGCATCATGATGAGCTTCACTCCCAAAAAGTGGTGGATGATGATGATGATGTGTGGCTACTTGATCATGAAAGGCATCATGGTTCACCATTATCATCTCAGGATTGTTATCATTTGACCACATCAAATGTTGATGATGATGATGATGATGTGAGGCTTCTTCATCACCCGGTAATGGTGGCAACTCAAAAGTATTGATACTACAATGCTCAATTGGTCCATCATTGTTATTATTATTATTATCCCTTTGATGATGAATCTCCATAGAAGAGTTGAACTCTTTTAAGTACATTTGATGGTTATTTCCCTCACCAACAAATTTGGGTAGCTCAGGAAGATTTATACATCCATTAAGACCAAACTCTTGATGAGGAGGAAAATTAGTACTACTTGGACCATCTTCTAGAGAAGGATCATCAAAAACTGGTTGCAATAATTGATGATGATGATGATCTTGATTATTGTTATTGTTCTCAACCACCCCATCTCCTGAATTTGGCTTTTGATTGAGGAAATTTGCATAAACTAGGGCAAGGTCAATGTTTGGTCCATCAGCTATCACTGGTGATGAGGATCTATTAGAATGATGATGGCCAATAATAGGGTTAGGGTTAGGGTTATTTGAGGTATGATCATGTGATGGTGATGATGATGAATTCTTGAAATTAAGGCCTTCAAGGGATTGTCTTAGGGTTTTATTACCTCTTCTATTCTTCCGGCAGCCGCCGCCGACCGGAACGTTCCGGAGGGACCCACCTTTTGTCCAGTACCTTCTACAGCCCTTGCAAAAGTACCTTGGTTGAGTTAAGCTGTAGTTGTTGTAGTAGCAAAACTTTGTGTTGGAGGAACCACACCGAGGGCAATTTGGGGATATCTCAACATTAGGCTTCCACACACTCTCCATTGACACTACCTTCTACCTGCATCTGCCTCATCAAAATTCCCTTTTTCTCCCTTACTTTTTGTGTGTTTGTGTGTGTAAGAAAGAGAGGGAGAGAGAGTGAGGGAAATTTCAAGAGAAAATGAAGTGCTAAAAAGTATTGAGATATATATGTAGTATGAATGAAGGTTAAGCTCCCAATGCACATGAATGTAGGGGTTAATTGAGTTTGTTTTTGAATGCACATGAGATCACATAAATGTTATTATTAAAGAATAGTAATGCTACATTTTACACATTCACAAAAAAATAACTAAGATGTTTAACTTCATATAAGGTTGTTATATAGTTAAATAGACAAAGATGATATATTTCAGCATAGGTTAACAAATTAAATTCTTCAAATAATATTGGAGTATAATATTAACATTAGGCTCATGAAGTAGTAGGCACACTCATTCCCTTCTTATTAACCTCCGTTCAAATTTTAGAGAAATAGAAATATTCATATTAAGAGAAATACTTCATTACATTTTTAAAATAAAAAATGTTATTTGTACATAAAATCAGTTATTAATCTATTTGTATATAAATACATGTGTGATTTAATTTATTTTTAATGTATATTTGTATTACCATATATATTTTATACTGATAACTGATTTTAGTGTACATGTAACATAATCGTTTCAAATTAAATGACTCATTCTTATTAAAGGTGTATAGAAATTTGGAACAATAATAATGTTATATTTATAAGAAAGTATCTATCTATCTATCTCATCTATGGAATATAAAATCATGGTGCTTGTTATGTGAAAAAAAAAAAAATTGACATTGGAAATGAATATGAAGTGATGCACATGAAGATGCATGGGGTATGTCAGCCTGGTATAATGTGCATGTCATGCCCCGTAGGCTGATGGACAGTGTCGGTGTTTATCACACGTGGCATGTTGGAATTGGTGGATATGAGGGTGATTGAGGAAGCAACTACCTCGGTAAAAAGATCTTAGGTTTCTTTCAACACCAGACAGCACACCACAAATATATGACTGAGAAAAGAATAAGAATAAGAATAAGAATAAGTAGCAGCAGTGCAGCACTAGCTACCACATTTCTCTACAATAAAGGTAACATTCAAACCCTATATACATTTTATAAGAGAATAATTTCGTAACTAGACATAAAGATTTTAGCTTAGATATGATTATTCAGTTATTATCTGTTAAAATTCCGAAAGGTATTGTTACTTGAATATTTATATTTGATTTGGATATAATTATTTTTGATAAAAAATAATATAGAAAGATTTTAGTCTTACGAGTTTCTTAAGGTAGTAACTACCAATTCATTCATTTATTTATTTATTTATTTATTTACATTAGCAGTGTGATTATATTAAAATTCGTCAATTGAGAATTAAAATTATCCCCTCCTAAAAGCTATTTGGTATAAGAAAAAGAAAATTAAACGAGACACAAATTTAAATAAGGTATATAAATTAAGTTATCTTAAAAGAATATTTATTTATTAACATTCATTGCCATTTGCATTTTTATATATTAATATGCGTAATTATATTATATTGACATTACAATTAGGAATATTGATGAAAATCTTAGTTACATGATCCGAGAAGCCCATGATCCAAGAAATAAGAGTCAATGCAAAGTTTATAGTGATCCTTGAAGAGACATTCTTTCTTCAGAAAAATGCTTACTTAATTCCCATATAATAATCCCATGTGCTTTTCTTTCTTGAACAAGAGACACAGACCAATACTTTGCCTAATCCAAAGTACTTGTTTAGACAAGTGAAGCAAAAGAACCATCATTATTGCTTCATTGTTGTCAAAATATAATGTAGGATGGGGAAAAAACAATATCATAACAATAGGAAGCATTTATTTCACTCAATTTATATCATAACAAAAATTGCAAGAATTTAGCAAATTGTTGTCATTAACCAGGTAAATATGTCAGAGTCAAATCCAAAAAGGAAAAAGAAGGAATAAGGATGATATAATTTGCTATCAAATATTGTTGACTTATGTGATTATTCTTTGTGTATTATATAATTCCTCCCAAAGATATTTAAGAGATTGAGTGAAATGTATAATTAAAAATTAACAATAAATCACATTAATTACACACCACTTGAGCTACACACTCCATGGAATGATTATCTTTCCAAATCTTCAATATATTTAAGCCATTAAAATTTTAAAGCAAAGAAAAATCCACCATAAGAAAATATCAACTAATCTTTAGCGAGTTAATATACTAATGATCTTCAAAAATAATATACTAATGAAGATTAGCATAGAGAACTTGTAGCTCAATTAACAATGGCCAATCTAACTAACGAATTTTCCCAATAAAATTAGCACTTAAACTTGAATATAATTTAGTAAAAGGAGAAGGAAATAACTATACACATTGTAAGGAAATGATATCAAGAACTAATAATGCAACTGTACAATAGAAGTACAACAGCACCATGATTGCGCCACAAATCAACATAAGGACCATTGGCGCATTGACTAAGAAGTTAAAGGCACGTTAATAAAGTACATATTAACACAAAATTTCAATGGCTGAGGCACAAACATCAGCACAAGCTCATTAGTAATCAATAATGAAGAACATTTACAGATAAGAATAGTGCAAGAAATCATGCTTCTTTAGTTCTACTTTGCCATCACGCTGCTACAGCTGGCCCAGTCTTTCCTGCAGAAGAAAAGAAACCAATTTGAATGCTGATAAATAATTTTGGTTTAATTGCATTCTGTCCCCATCATTATAAGGCATGTGCAATTTAACCCCCTCTCCCCAAACCTTTAAAAAAAGTGCAACTCGTGTCGCGAACACATACTCGAGGTTTAGGGATCTTATAGTTCTAATATGGTAATACCCAAAAAAGGACTAAATCTTGTTACCTGTAACATCTGCATTAACTTCGGATGCTGCTCCAAAAGTTGGCAAAGTTTGTCGCGGTCACTCAACAAAGACTGCCAAGTCAAAAGAGTAAGATGGTAAGAATAAAAAGATAAATCAAGTTTATATATCAGCATCATCAATAGAAAGTAGTGTGTGACGTGTGCTCGAAAACAAGAACAATAGTAAGAAAGAACACCATGCATAGCAAATACCTGAATTGCTTCCGGCGATTTGAAATACTCGTGTAATGACATTCCAGGATCTGACTGCTGCTGTGCTTGAGCATCGCGGTGTTGAGTAAATTCAGCTGGCTGATGCTGCTGCTGTGGTGCATGTGGAAACTCTTGGTGCTGGTTTTGATAATAAGTCTGTATCGACGAAACCTGAGACTGCTGCAGCATCTGTAATTGATGCATTTGAACATTGGTTGGCATTGGCATCCCTTGCTCCAACTGCTGTAAAGCTTGAACAGGTGGCCTAAGGAGTTGCTGAGGTGGTTGTGGAGGGCGTGGAAGCTGAGGAGGCTGCAACGGCTGCAATTGAGTAACAGCATGCATTGATGAAAAGGAAGCTGCAGGAACAGAGACGCTTTGCAAGATGCTTGGCTGGTTCTCACTCTGTTGATGACTTGGGCTGTTACCATAAGGGTTTAATGGCATAGAAGCTGGCCTATTGAATCCCAAAGGCAGCATCATAGGGTTTGGTGGATAGGGCGACGATCTGGCACCCAAAGGTGCATTGGAGGCCTGGGGAAGTTCAGCGGTACCAATACTTGTCTGACCATATGCGGAGGAGGTTTTAACGGATGGTAAATTATATGGGCTAGATGCAAAAGGAGGAGGTGTGGGCGGAAGTGGGGGAGCAAGTCGATTAGGTCCTCCAGGAGAAGAAACAGAAGTCCTAGAATACTTCATATCTGGTATCGGAACAGAAGGTCCTGATGATGTTGAAGTTGAACCATTGTTGAATGGAGATGAATAATCCGTCTGAACCTAAAGAATCATAACAATGATATGATAAACATGAAGGGTAAAAGAAAGAGAAATTCAAAACACCAAAGCGGATGCCAGAAATAGACAAAAATAAGGGATGCAAAGTTCCTCACTTGGAATGCCACTGGACGCTGTGTGCCTGCAGGAGAATTAACAAATGGGGACGACTGTCCAGGAACAGAATCTGGAGCATGTGATATAACGGGCGAGATTGTTGGTGGTGGTGGCATGGGTGGTAGAGGTGGTTGGTTAGGCAAAAACCTCTGATCATACAGTCCTTGAGAACCTGAAGCATTACCGCCATGTTGTGGGCTGTTCTTCATGAAGAAATTCTGGGAAGCCATCCTTGAATCGGCTGGTAATTGCAGAGGTGATATGGATGGATTATTATAAAGTGGCCCCGGAAAACCAGAACTGTGTGCCATTGAAGAATCATATCCGCCAGATGACTTGGCTGGAACAACATTCTTTAGGTCGTCGGACTGCTCAACATACTTCCTGTCTGAAGAAACACTAGATTCGCGAGCTAAAATATCAGGGCGAGAAACAGACATCTTTGAAGAAAATTCACTTTGGCCATTTTCATCCACATTAGATCCTAACGGGGTACCCATACGAGAAAATTGACTACTATCAACAGCGTCGCTTTCTGTCTCTTCAACGATCGAGTGAGGAGAACTCTGCTCAACAATAACAGGGGCAGCCTGTGGTAAGTCATCATCAGGTTGAGGGAATGGCAATTTGTCGTCATGCTCGGATTCCTCCACCTCAAAAACTATATCAAGCTCTTGAAGATCATCGTTAAGATCAGTCTTTAATTGCTTGGATTTGTTTAACTTTTCCCCATCTGCAGGTTTAACAGGAGATGCATTTTTCAGATGTCCCACAGCCTCTCCCACTACTGCTGCAGAAGGGTTTTGGCGTTCCCTTTGCCTTGCCATGAATTCATCTACATGAATTGATGGAGGTCTTCCGCCAGTTGATCCTGCTCGTGGCACCGCTATTACATTAGTAACCCCATCAACATTCCTCTCTCTGGCCACGTAGTCATCCACATGCATAGATGGGGGTCTACTGGTATTCGGCTTGCGCTGTCGGAAGGCATCCCTACGTGTAGGACCTGAAGGAACATTAGACTGTGATACACCACGTGAAAATGTACTTTGAGAAGAGTTATCAGCCTGGAAACTTTCTCCTCTGGCACGCCTTACTGGCCCATCCATGGATGAGATTTTCCTTTTAGTTGCAAGGTTTGTCTGCGTTAATCTATCAGGTAATGTTTCCGGACATTCCCAGAGGAATTTGTCCCCAAGTCCTCCATTGTATAGATGATCATCAATCATTTCAACACTGTTCTCTAGCATTTGACGTGTCTCTGCAAAACTTAAAGCATCATTTTGGGGCAAAACAAGTTCATCCACCACCATGGAACTTGCTGATCTTTGCAATACTGATGACAATGACTTAACCAGTTCGGAAACCTTAACATCACAGATGAACAGCAACCATTAAAAAAATGAATCCAGGTTAAAAACTGAGATGGGAAGGTCTACGTGAATAGATAGTAGATTGATACCTGATAGAGTGGAATTTGCAAGTGAGGCGTAACTAAACCGTCATCCATAGCAACCTTCGAACTTAACAAAGTACCAAATTCAAGAATGTAATTAATATTTTCTTCAGGAAAATCGGCTGATCTTGTCATATCATCAGAAAGCCCATAGAGGTACTTCAACACGGCAACTCTCTCCGCATTCAAACTAAGCAACAAAGTAACTATAAGTTTATTCTTCCATATTATCCCATACAAAAACAGTGACTCTGGCTTGAGCAATGTAAATAACAAGCATCCAAGATATGAATATCTAATAAATAAACACCTACATCATTTGCTAAACACCAGGAGACCGCAAATATGAGAATAGGCCGATTCCCAATGTCCTTTAACATATTTATGTTTTCAATAATTCAAACTTTTGGATATCAACATATACACACAACTGATCAAAAAATTTCAATTGCAACCCAAATTTAGTCTTTAGTCAATCAAACCAAACACTATCTCCTGCAAACCATCAGTGACACATTCTTTACAAAAAAAAAAAACGGAAACCAATGGTCAAATAACAAGGCTTTAATTATTTCAATTTTCAACTGCTACATTCTTGAGTTACATTAACTTAGAATTCGATTGATACAAGCATAGAAGTTTTTTACAAAATTAATTGCAAATGATCACAAACGTATAAGTAATCAGAAGCAGCAATCAGAAACGGGGGGGAAAAATCTTACCTGTCTCCTTCAATGCAAAACTGCAGAGACCCAAGAGATAGCATATAAACACCATCAACAGCACCAGTTGACAAATCATCCTTTGTGTTGATTGATCTCAACAACTTCATCCAACAGCTTAGTAATGGGGGGCGTTTTTTCCATTCTGCAACACTATGATCATTACAATTCACAACATTATCATCATTGCGCGATTCAAGTTCATGAGCTTGAGAGTGGATGCCAGAAAGAGAAGCTCCAATTGCCATTTGACCTTGAGTACAAGAAGCTAATTCTTTGAAAGCTGTAAGACAAGCCAGTAACTCTTTTCCAACAGGCAGGACCTTCAAACAACAGAATGAACTTAGCATCAACGAAGCAACAAAAGCAAACAACATTTTAAGCTATATAATTCTGCAGAAGGTCAAGCACTTCTTTATATGAAGAGAACAAGGATCTCATCATCAATACAGAAATTATAACATATTTACAAGTATATATCA